>NC_069386.1:119971666-121315000 GCF_027475565.1 Acinonyx jubatus | reverse complement strand
AAATCTCACATATGTCTCTGAGAACTGAAATACAGAGACTGAGCCTGAGGGAGAAGGATGAGGCTAGAGACACAGGCAGAGGCAAGTTCACAGTGCTTTGCCATCATGTTAAGGATATAGGTCTCTTTTCCTAAGAGCTCTATATAATTGTTGAAGTGACTAACACAGTGGAATGACAGAAATGCCATTTATGTTTCATGAAAGGTCACTTTGTTTGTACTACCATGTTGACAAACAACAAATGGATCTCTGTTTCTACCTTTCCTCCCGGACTCCAGGTCAACCTTTATCATTGTCGGCTGGATACCTTCTACTTAAAACTCAAAGTGGCCAAAAACAAGCTCATTATATTCTTTACACAATATGTTGTTCTTCTTTCTAATCCACACTGGAGAATGACACACTCCTCAAACCATAACTCAAATCAGGAACCTTAGAGTCAATACTCTTCCTTTTCATCCCTTTCAACCATCTACTGATACCATTGATCATCAAACTGGAGCAAGTATGTCCCCTTCTCTCCACTAGGATTCCTCTTTTTCAGTCTTACATCAACTCCTTCATCTACTGCCATAGCCACATTGTATCTAGTCTCTGGAGTCCAATGAACCCTTTACCCAGGCAATATACCTGTTCCTCACTTTCTCAAGAGCTCCCAAGCATTCCCCATTTCTCTTTGCAGTACAGTGTAGTGAGACAGGGGCTTGGAATATAGGCCTGGGTTAAACTCTGTCTTCAACAAACTACCATCTGGATTTGTTGAACAAGTTATCTGTGTCTGTTAATTTTTAGGTTCATCCACTATAATGAATGATATATGTAATGCAGGTAATTATCCATCCAATATGATAAGATGACGTATTGAAAACAATCAGCATAGGACCTAGATCATAGTAAGCACTCCCCAAGTTTTTATAATCTGGTTTTAATCTACTTTTTCTTCATCTGCTACTATTCTTTTCACCTACCATGCAATCCAATCATGCATATACTCCCTCTTTTTCCAATATACTAGGTAATATCCCATAATATCTCCATGTCCTCAAATGCCCTTTCCTAATCTGCTCATCCTTGAAGATGCAGCTCAAAAATTACCTTTAAGTAAAGAGTTTGATGACTACCATCCATTCCTTACAAAAACAACTCACACCTTCTCTGACCTAAGGACCTAGAGCAGGGAATGCAAAGAGGACTCTGTCATTTTCCTAAGGTTGCCATAATAAACTGGGGGGCATAAAACAACAGAAGTTTATTCTTTGACCATTCAGGACATCAGTATCAGTCCAATCAAGATATCAGTAGGGCCATGTCGTCTCTTAAAGCTCTAGGGCAGAATCGGTTCCCTGCTTCTCCCCTAGCTCCTGGTATTGCTGGCGATCTTTGGTGTTCCTTGGTTTATAGACACATCACTCCAATCTCTGCCTCAGTTGTCACATGACGTGTGCTGTGGCTTCTCATGGCACTCTCTTCTATGTATGTGTCTGTCTCTGTGTTTCTTCTCCTCTTTTTATAAGGACACCAGCCATATTGGATTAGAGACCCACCTACTTCAGAATGACCCCAAATTAATTAAGTCTTAATCACATCTACAAAAGCCTGATTTCTAAACCAGGTGATGTTTACAGTCATCAGAGGCTAGGACTTCAACCGATCTTTTTTGTGGACTCAATTCAGCCAATGGATCCTTCAGCCCAAGGATCTAGGTGCAGAGACCAGTGCTCTGCTTCCATGTAGCACCCAAGATAGAGATGTTTGCCAAAGGCTGGCCTGGTGGTCAGTGGGAGCACATCACTAGCATCTAGAGCCAAAAAAGGGCAATAAAGATGACCCCACTATGAACTAAGAACTGTATATACACTTTCTTACTCAAACTTTTCCATCATCACTACACATAGAATCATGTATGACCCCATTATAAGAAAAGCAAACCTGGGGCGCCTGGATGGCTCATTTGGTTAAACATCTGACTTTGGCTCAGGTCATGATCTCACAGCTTGTGAGTTGGAGCTCTGTGTTGGGCTCTGTGCTGACAGCTCAGAGTCTGGAGCCTGCTTCGGATTCTGTGTCTCCCTCTCTACCCCTCCCCCTTCCTCCCTCTCTCTCTTTCTCTCTCTCTCTCTCTGTCTCTCTCTCTCTCAAAAATAAACACTAAAAAATTTAAAAAAAAAAGAAGGAAGGAAGGAAGGAAGGAAGGAAGGAAGGAAGGAAAAAAAGAAAGAAAGAGAAAGAAAGAAAGAAAGAAAGAAAGAAAGAAAGAAAAGAAAAGAAAAGAAAAGAAAAGAAAAGAAAAGAAAAGAAAAGAAAAGAAAAGAAAAGAAAAGAAAAGAAAAGAAAAGAAAAGAAAAAGAAAATCCTTTAATTTCCTGCCAGTCCAGAAAGTGGAGACTCCGGAATGACTTAAGGTTCGATTAGAAAAATAAAGATAAGCATTAGTATAAATATATATAAATGGTGTGGCTAAACCTCAGACACATTTCACTAGTGTGACAGTGCAGGACTCATTATCTGGAGGATGCTAAAAACACCATTCCGGACTCCTCCCCCACTTTTTTTTTAGAAGGCTACTGGCCGGGCTGTTAGCCATATGCCAAGAATAAGGTAGAGGAAACAGCCGATTTTTCCAGCATATAGATAATTTTAGAGAACTGGATGCTTTCTTCTACCTGAGTATTAAGTTTGCTCTGTGCCACTTTCTTATTTGCCCCTTAGGAAACCAATGTAAAGATCAGAAAGATAATTATGAGCTGCTGGGGATGTTTCATCAGTAGGGCTGCTGTTTTCACACCCCCAAGAATCCACCAGATCCACCTATTTCTCTGCAGATTGAGACCAAATAGAATGCTTCCTGGGAACAACAACCTGCAGATTATGAGCCCAGATACTGGAACATGATACGATTTAACAGTGACCTTTGACTATCCCTAAAGGTGAGGGGTTTCTTGTCCCCATTTGGGGGGTGTTGAGTTCTGTGACAGTGTATTTCATGCCTTATTTTCCATCTAAATGACAATACTGTCATCAAAACCTAGGGGGTAACCTAATCTTTCTGGTAGCCTAGAGTAAATGTAACCCACAGATTAGCAGCTTTGCAGACCAAGAAACAGCCCTTTTATAAGAAAAATAGAAGCTTGTTCACAAATCTGATATTTCTGTTCAATTTTTGATAGAAAGTTGATCTTTAATGAACTACTCATTTCTCAGATCCAAGATCTAATCATGTAAACCAGAAATCAAAGCAACATCCTAGTGCCAATCACACCACCTTAGATCATTTGATAAAGGACACACTGGACTGATAAGAAAAAGCAAGACACTGGATCCTATTCTTAAGACTGAAAGAGAGACTAAACATTACAAACACAGGAAAGCACAAGTCTCTTTACTATTCATGAAAGTTCTACATTACTTTTTAGCTGAAATTGAGTGGAAGAGAGGGATGATTTGGGGCTTTCAAAATAACTCCTCTTACTGTCTCAATATCCACATTCATTTTTGAAAATACCTACCCTAGATGTGATTATGTTTAGGTTTCTTCTTGTGCCTCTCATTCTCTCAGATACATACAGTCACTGAAACAGAGTCACTGGTCTGTTTCAATGAAAAGGCATTCCTTTATTGGGACTGACAGAGAACATTCTGTGAGCATAGGAGCAAAATGCAAAACTAAACTACCTAAAGGGAAGAAAGTACTTGGGATTATTTTCTTTGAGGGCAAAATCACTGGTTTTCCCTTTCCCCTCACATGACCATTCACACATTTAATTCATTCTTGGACACATTTTGCCTATAGAAAATTCTTCTTCTGTTTTGATTATTCCCTCACACAAAGCTGCTTTTCCGGCTTCCATCAGCAGCCAAGACCAAAATGATTCTAAGTACAAAAATATCAGTGACAGCTAAGCTTTGGCAGGTTAGAAGAAATTAGAGAAAGCCTTGGCACAGGCATAGGATAAAATAAAAGATAAACATTTATAGTTTTCCAGCAAACAGAAACCAATAAGCAATATTTTGATTTTATATACACTAATATTTTTTTCCAGCTTCATTTGAAGATTTTCAAGGTGTGAGAAGTACAGAAAAAGTAATTGTATAATAGTCTTATTTTCTAATGTCTCATATGAGATTAAGATTTAAACAAAATTAAACACAAAAAAGTTTCCATATAAATTGAAAATTTTCTATGATTTGAAATAAATATGGCATTTTGGCATTTTCTCTTCTCAAGAAACCTTAAAAAATAATTTTAGCTTTTCTATAACATTTCAAAAATAGACTCCCTCCTATGAACTTGAATTTAACATATATTTTAGTTTTATTAGGATGAATTCTACCTGTCGATTTCATAGAATTATTCATAGCACTCCCTTTGATTCTCAAAGTGTCCTGATTTAAACCATAAATTATATGGTCACTCTGTTTATAGGAAACTTTTCTTAGACACCTTCTGCTTATTTTTCCCTAGGACTCCCCTATATTCTTTTATGCCTTCCTCTCTGCATGCAGTAAGATGATTCAGGTCCAAGATGGACTCTAAGAAATAATACAGTAACTTGAAAATATCTCAAACCAAATAGAAAACTGTTTAGCAAACCCTTGCAAATGGCATACAAAATACCTAGAAACCCATTTATGATTGTTACAGCAGCAAACACAATTGTGTGGTTGCCTACTCCATAATTATTATTCTCTGTTAACTGAGTTTTGATTTTGCTCAGGAATTGGGTAACACTGTGCTCAGGAACATGCACCCAGCCCCAGGAGATGCATCATGACCGGGCTATACTAACCATGGAAATTCCACTCTCCTTCGTCAGTGGCTGATTTACAAGTGACCAAATGTTCAGTCTGACCAATCAGACACAAAAGGAGCTTTGCTGGGAGTTGGAAGAGGGGGGGATTGGAAGACTTTTGGGGAAAGTTTTCTTCCCTGATAAAAAGTGAGATACATAAGAAAATCTATTTTTCCTTTTAACATTTCAATGTCAAATTGTGAAGATATCTGAAACCACAACAGTCATCTTGTATCACCAGTGGTCAGGAATCCCAGTTACTTGCTGCCAAAAGCATTCTGATGTGCTTCCTTTTCCAGGCACCACTGTGATATTTAGAAATCTCAGTGGGGAGCATTTCTCTGAGCTCTTAAACTCAACAGCTCTGTGAGCATAAGTAGCAGTCATCCTCAATGTGAATTAAATGAAAGCAACTTAAATTAGAGAAAGGATCTAATTAGCTAGACTCAGCAACATTACAAGAAAAGTGGGGTGGTGGGAGAATGTGTGGGAAAGCAGGCAGCACACTCAGAGTCAGAGTGATGCCATGAGCTCCTTCCCTAGGAAACCACCCAATGAAGGGAAAAAAAATACTCCCCTTATTGCCAAGAGATGATGCATACATCCACTAATTAGAGAAGAAAATGCAATGAGGGTGCAAACAAAAAGGAACTACAAAGTAAACACGTTTTTTAAAGCATATGCAATAACGCACGTACTTTTTAGGGGGTTGGGGTAAAATTTTAAAATAGGGAAATACATTTTCATTAAACAAATCTGCTTACTTGAGATTGTTCTTGTGTTGTGAATCTGAGATTGGCTAAGACAGAGTGCATCCAGAGCAGGATGGCTGGGATGCTTTAATTCAGCAATAAGAAAGCATTTTAAGTCTCAGATAAAGTGAACATTATGGGCTGTCCTCTTCTCAGAAACTTTGCCAAGGGCTCATTACTCCAGTTTGCTCTGCGATGTGGATTTGGATAGCATGCCAGAAGAGTTCTCCAAAGGTAGGAGGGTTAACAAGCACTTTGTAGAGGGATCTCTTTCTGAGAAGCAGCTGCAGGAGAGGAATGTAACCCCAAATAACCTGCTCAGCACTTGTTAAGAAATGTATGCATCCCCTTTATTTGATCTTCAGGGCAGACTTTGCAGCCAAACTATCGGGATTTTGCACAGCATTTCTGACATGAAGCACAGACTGTGAGGATCCCACGCGTTAGCACAATGGTACTTACTGTATTTACTTACAATGGGGGGACATTACATTTACATGAAAAACACACAAAAGCCTCCCCTTCAAAAGTGATAAGGGATATACTGAAATAACTGATAAGGGGATTATTTATTCCTGGCACATCCATTAAATGCAATGTAGAACATAAGAGAAAGAACAGAGCCACAAACTCTAGGCAAAGAATAAATATCAGTTCACTCAATGTGGCCACAAATTATTTATTCAGTGATGTTTCTCCCTTTTCCTTTTGGACCCATCAATCCAGCCTAGAGAATCAAAAATCCTCTCATAGGGAGGGAGCCAAAACATAAGAAACTCCTAAAAACTAAGAACAAACTAAGGGTTTATGGGGGGTGGGAGGGAGGGGTGGTTGGGTGATGGGTATTGAGGAGGGCACCTGTTGGGATGAGCACTGGGTGTTGTATGGAAGCCAATTTGACAATAAATTTCATAATAAAAAAAAATCCTCTCATAAAGGTCTAAGTAAATCCATTCCCTAATTTTTACCTGCTGATAATTCATGATGCACACCAAGCCACAAGGTTGGCACACTTACCCTTGGGAAGCAGGGAAAAATGACTATTCTACTTCCTCTTATCAAGATACACAAAGCCAGGGCTTTCTTAGATACTGGTAAAACCAAAACTCCTGAGATTACAGCAGACTAGCCATTGGCAGAACTGCAATGCAAGAATAAATTTGCTTCTGGTGCTTTCTCTCCTCCTGCCTCCTTTGCTCTCCAATCTCAAGCTATACTCCATTTTGGCAAGACCTTGCTCTCAGTTTAGTCCATGTTAGGTGCCAACTGATGATGGTTTCAGGTGCTAACCTGAACTTTAGGTTTAGAAGAAAAGTCTAGACACCTAAAACCCTTTAAAGAGTGAAGGAATGAGTCTATATTGAAGAAACTTCCAGGCACCATGACAAAAGGGGGAAAAGGTCATTTTGACAAAGGAACTGTCTTGGGTGAACACTTAAAGGTTGCCCTCAGCTTGAGATCCTTTCTCATCAGTACATATCAAAACTATCTGAAAATCTAAATTTCTCAAAAGCACACTGACTTAATAGTCAGAACTGGATTTGTCTATGGCAGAACAGGGTCAGCATAAGAGAACAATACTAACCTGGGGAGGATGTAGACAAGTGAGGTATGGAAAGCCAAACAGAATTCTTGAGTAATAGGTACAAGTATGAACAGAGCATCAAGATCTATTAGAGGAGGAGAATGTGGGGCAAAGCAATGGAATCATGGCATCAGAAGTCTGTGAATCAAGCACTGACTAACAGAGAGGACTAGTGAGAACCAAATATGGGCAATATAGATAATGTAGCACTAGTATTTTTCCCCCACATATAACTTTTATCTTTACAGAAAGTATTGCATAGTTCTGTAGGTAGGAAAGCATGGCTCAAAGAAGTTAAGTATTTTCAGTCAATAGTTACTAGTGTTAAAACACAGTAAAAGGATAAAAGGAAAATCATTCCTTGTATGTTAATTACACTAACTTATGATTGCTCTTTCCTGCCAGCACATGGAAGCATAGATTTTCCAGAGAAAGGAACGGTGGATGGGAGGGAGGAAAGATGGGAGGGAGAGACAGAACTTAAGAAAGAGAGAAAAAGAAAGAGAATCAACCAATCATCTGGGAATAGTGAAACTAGAAGAATTGGTAAAATATTTTGAAAAATGTCTAGAATCTAGAATCCAAAACAGAAAGTAACCTTTGCTTGTTCAGATGCATATGAATTCTTAAAACACAATTTTCATATATTGGTTTCCAGTGATTATTCCCACATTCCAAAACAATCATCAGTAACAAATAAGAAAATATTTTTCCTAAGACATTAGATAAAAAGTACTAAAATATCACCCCACTAAAGGCAAAGACAACTTCTTGAAATACAGAAGGCAGACCTAAAAATAATGGGAAAAAAAATCTTTGCAGGAGTTTCCCATGGAGCTGTGCAGATAATTGGGGAGAAAAACTATATTGAGAGTATCAGTACAGAGAACTATTTTTCCTCAAATCTGACTAGTATTTTCTAGACATTTTTGGTAATATTTTTTCCTACTAATGCATATTATCCATTGTTTTACCTCCAATGCCTAAAACATTGCCAAGTATAAAGTAGGTACTTCGTAAATTTCACATGGGTAAATGAATGAAACTCTTTGATAAATTACCAGTCTGTCTTGCAGGGGGTACAAATGTTTAGCATCAAAAAAAGTTTTAATGACAGATATGGATTTATAAGAACAATGAAGCATAGCTAACTCAGACTAAAGTCTATACCTATATTTTACAGAATATGAAGGAAATAAATTGTAGATTCTAGTGCTAAATAAGAATAAAAATTTATAAAAGCCTATGGTGGCAGCCAGTTAATTTGGTAAAAGCTGACTGTAGATCCCCAGGCCTCCACCACTACCATTAGGGGGGAAAATAAGAAGGAGTAAAGTGGCCGTCTTAGCAGAAGCCTACAACAGAAGACAGCCATATTAGCATTAGGCATGGCAGTCAGAAATTATGACTGCTCCTAATCTCAGAATGCTCAGGAGTTTGGTTACTTTCAACAAAATGACCTGTCCATTTTGATTCATTGGTATTTTCTTTCCATTTCACATGTAAATGTTCTCTCTCTCTCTCTTTCTCTCTCCATCTCTCTCTCTCTCTCTCTCTCTCTCTCTCTCTCACACACACACACACACACACACACACCACCACCACCACCACCACCACCACCACCACCACCACCACCTTTTTAAAGCCAATATGTATGGGTCGGAGATTTAAAACAAATAAGCCTCATTTTTAACTGTCCCTCTGCCTGTATTCCCCTTCCTCACCCTCAGCTCTAGCCCGGTACTTTTCCCTTCAATATCTGATGGCCAAGGGAATTCAGTGAGGTTTGCTGGAATTCAAGAAAAAGGTGATCATCAAAGCATACATGTCTACAACTCACTAATGAGTAATAATTGTCATTAAAAAAATCTCAGAATTATCTTAAAACTTTAACAGGTACATGCAAGTCTATCTCTCTTGTCTTCCTGTCTCCTTACTCAGAGCTCAGATAGAGAAGTAGAGGGTAGGCAGTGGGTAAAGGAACTCAGGTTAAGAGCATATATATATATATATTGGAAGGATTATTTTGTCTAAAGATCCTAGTCCTTTAGAACTATATCTGTGAATCAAAGTCAGAATTGTATAAACTTGAAAAGAGAATAAAAATTTTGCAAAATAGGGGGGGCTGTCTTCTGAAGAAGTGGTTTATATTTTCATGGTGATACAGTCCCATCCACTTTTTGAAATCCGTTTATCTTTACAAATGATTTCTTCTAAAATGTGCGCACACGTGCACACACACATGCACACACACACACACACCCCTTCAGTGTGCATCTTTCTGCTTTAACACAAGTGGATTCTTAAGCTTTGGAGCCTGTGCCTTGGAATGACAGGCACTAAGGAAAGGGGAAGCCAAAACAGAAGATAAGGGTGAAAGCAAACCCAAGAATCCAGGAGCAATGGAAGCTCTGGTAGGAGATGTAGAGCTTAGCTGTAACCCCACCACTTAGGACACTGGTTGGTCATTTCATATCTCTGCTATGCCCCCTTCTTACCATTCCCCTCTGGCAGACACCAGGGAACTCTAAGCCTGGGCTACTTATCTATTTTCCCTTACCCACTGCCTGACCTCACCTCCTACTTATCTATCTGAGCTCTGAGTAACAAAACAAGAAGACAACAGAGCTAGACCCGGGGGGCTCCTGATAATTGCATATTTGGGTTGAGTTGCCCTGATACTCTCTCATCACAATTTCTATTCCACCCCTCCCCCTCTATTTGAGAGGAGAAAAAAAAAAGAAAAAAGAAAAAATCAATCAGAATGATATATGACTCGTCAGTTCTGAAGTAAAGCCCAGTCATGTAGAAAATAGACCAGGCACTGTACTCTGAGTCCAAAAGATAGGGTGAGCAAGCTCCAGCCTCAGGTGCAATTATCTCTTGAAAACAAAACAAAATAAAAAATGCTCCTGTATATATATACCCCCAGCGACAGATATTTATCTAGCCTCTGCACCACACGCATTTAGCTTTGCAATGTCAGAGTTAACTGCTTTGCCTCTGGTTTATGCAGCTTCTCAAAGTTGCCAAATTCAATCGGTGCTTATGCGACAGCACCGACTTGCTCATGGGATGCAAGAAATGCTTCCTCAAGCTCTGCCCATTTCTCCTGCCCCTCCCCCACTGCCCTCATTAAAGACACCTTCACCTCTTATCCCAGCATCCTCAACAGCATCCTAATGATCTCCCTGCCCTTTCCATCCATTCTCTACCTTGTAAACCTTACAAATCACACCCTCATGCTTCTTAAAAGTCTTCAGTTGTTCTCCATGATTCTCAGAATAAAGTTCAAACTCCTGTAAGAGGCCATTAAGGCCATCACTTGCCCTAACCTGCCAGCCCCTAACAGGCACCTTGGACTTTTGTCATGTGGCCCCGTCCTTCTCCAACACTTCTTGTCTCCATACCTCCGTTCACCCAGCTAAGTTCTAATCAGCCTTCAGTATTCATCATCAGATGTCTTGTCCAAGATACATCTCCTCCTGGCTCCAAGTTTGTCCAGAACCCTCTATACCACGCTGGCCAGCACATGACTCACACTTTCTTGTAATTGCCTATTTCCTTGTTTGTATCCCTCACTGATGTATCATGTCCTTAGGCAATGAACAGGCCATGTTTGTTTTATGTAGCTATCTCTAGCACTATGCTCAGGGTCTGCCATATGATAAACGTGAGTATGAATAAATAGATGTGTGAGTGAGTGAGTGAATCTAGATGACACCCTCCACTTCTCCGGCACTCAACCCCAGGTCCTGCAAAGCCCAGTGCAAGCAAAGTTAGACACCTCAGAAGAAACAAGGCCAACTGGAAAGGGCCTTTGGTGAAACTCTTTCTGTTATCCTTTTAAAAATGGGGATAAGGAAGCCCCATAGGCCTGTCACTATGCAAGTTCTTCAAGAACAATGGGGCACGGTGGGAATTTACTGCACTCACTCTTTCATGGGGCTCATTTAAGCAGAGAACCAAGCCATCATGCTGTGGTAGAAACAGGCTAGCTAATTTCAGTCACTTTTTGTCCATTCCAACATGGAAGCATATATACAGGAGGCGGCTCCAGCAAACTTTCATGGTTTATTTCACTTTGAATTTAAGTAGAGCCTACAGATTTCTATATGTACTAACAGGGGAAGATGTCCAGGACATATAGGTATTATATGACTGTATGAAACTAAGTAATCCTTTTTGAGTAGGTGTGCGTGTGATATGTGTGTGCACATGTGTGCACATTCCTATTTGTAAAGGTAGAGCACAAGGTTTGGACATCCATACACTGAAATGTTAACAGTGATCCCCACTTGAGACAAGAACAGGGTTGGAGACGGTCAGAGAGGACTTTCATTTTTTTTGATATTCTTCAGTATATACATGGCCTTTGAACAATGTGGGCATTAGGGGCACCAACCCCCCACACAGCCAAAACTCTGAATATAACTTTTGACTCCCCCAAAAGTTAATACTAGTAGGCTTGACCAGAAAGCTTACCAAAAACAGTCGATTAGCATGTTTTTATGTTATATGCATTATATACTGTATTCTTACAGTAAAGTGGCCTTAAAAAGATATTAAGAAAATCATAAGGAAAAGAAAATACATTTAGTGTACTGTACCATATTTACTGAAAAAAAAATCCTTATATAAGTGGACCCATGCAGTTCAAATTGGTGTTGTTCAAGGGTCAACTGTATCTTGAAATCTTTTCAATAGCATGTATTAGTTGTATAATTAAAAAAAAGAAAAGTGAAGGAGAGAAACAAAATAGGGTCTCTGATCTCTCTAGGGACACACCTTTGTCCTGATATTTAACTGAGACAGTTTCAAATGGATTCTCTACATGTTAGGATTAGTGCCCACAAATGGGACACAAACAATGAGCCTTCCACAGCTTTAATTATCTATTATAAATAATCTTTACAAACAAATTAAATGGAAAGAAATGCAGCTAATTTTTGTCCTTTCCATTTCCTTTTTACAAATAACTTTAATTGCTGTGGGTTTTTTTGTTTTTTGTTTTATTTTGTTTTTAGATTCTAAGGACAAATCAAGTTCAATTCTCATCATTTGGGTTTAGTTTCATTTTAAGTGAACAAATAAACCTAACAAAAATATAAACATAACAAAAAGGGACACAGTAGAAAAGGTTAACATGGAGCACTGTTTCCCCCATAGCAATAGTGGAACAGGCTGACCCCTTAATCATTCACTTTTGTTCCTGTTTGGTAAGTGGTGCCACCTCACATCAGAATGTTCGATTGCAAAGGTACGAAGGAAACCCTGTGTCCGGGTCTCCTGGGGCACTAACTAGGTCTTTAAGATCACACGTCACCCGGGTATAATTGCCTTGACACCATCACCCACTGACTCAAACAATCACCTTTAGAGTAATACCCTCAGCACACAGAATTCTCCTGATTATATAAGCCACAAGCAGGAACACCTGGGACCAAGTGCCAGTGGGGAACCTCTCAGATAAGCTACTTGATTTCTTAATCCTTCTGTCCTTCTGTCAAATCAGCTGGAAAGCAGGAATAGGAGAGGGGTGTGGAAAACCTGAGGAATTAGGGACTGAACATGAACCAGATGCAACTTACATTTCTGTTATAAAATGCTACTCTTATTAACCCATTTGCTTTTTTACATGCTTGTGAACAAGAATATGGTATATAAAGGAATATGGATGGAGCTTCCCACTACCTATTATATTGATGCAGACTTCTCTCCACATCCAAGGCCTTCTGCAATATGCGCTTAGCTTCTTTCAACCTTATTCACGATCATTTTTTTTTTCAAATAACAACTACGTAGAAGGCAATAAGCTAGGTGCTTTTATAACATGCAGTATACCCAAACACAAAATGACACTGATCAAGACACATTTTTGATGGAGGTAAAAGATGGATAATGCTTATTTCATTCTGTCCATTTTGGGTCACTTTATTTACTGAGATGGCTAGCTGAGATGGTACTTTTCCTACTGGAAAGGAATCTGGAGACAAACATCAGCAACACAGGGACCTCCTTTTGGGCCTCATGTTATTCTTGGCAATATGGCTTGTGTGCTCTGGGATTTGTTTTTCTTCCAGGCTCTTTATCTCTAAATCTTGGGTTTTATGTCTCCACTAAAAAATTGAGGATTTAGATACTGGGAAATTGTTAGTCAATTCCTACTAAAGACTTTGTTTCTCTCTAATACCATGTATGTCTGGGTAGCGCCCCGAGCTTGAGTCTGTAACCTGCATATTCTGTGAATCCCTAATATGTGTTACTCAGTGTGCAAGACTTTCCTCTGTTGACAAGTGGCAGAGGGTTGTGAATGAAGATTTCTGAATAGTGGATGGAATGACAAGAGGCAATGGGGAGCAAAGGGACATTGAGGATGAGGGAAGTGTCAGATAGGAGGCCATGTTAGTATCAGAAGTTGGCAGGGAGAAGGAAACAATTAGGAAAGGCAGGTAGGATGGGGTGACAGAAGATGCAACTTGAGAGTCAACTAAAGGGAGTGAAAAGCAAAGGAGAAACATAAGGGAGAAGACAAAGACAAAACCCAGAAATCAAATGTAATTAGAAGACTGTGCTTCCCCAGGGGAAAGAAGCACATCTACCCTAAAAGTCTCTGCACATGTTAACCAGGTCTATCTTCTTCTCTAAAGGGAAGGCAAGAGTTTCTAAATGCTTGGGCACCTTCATGTGATGCTCCACATCCAGAGATGCATATTCAGAGACCTTAATAATCACTGTCCTAAGGTAACTGGGAAACAATTAGGTAGAAGTTGAAAAGTAGAATTTCTGCATAAGGGGATGAGTATTATTCCATCCAATCTAGAACCAGAGGAGACCTCAGCCCTTAGCTAAAATTTCTCACTCTTTTAAGAGGTGTTTTTGAAGTTATAGTGTAATCAATCCTCCATAAAATTGATAATTTGGCTACTTTTTGAAATATCAAATGGAAGGCAGCTTTATAATTATAGCAATCCAAAATGTGTTAGTTTACAGGCGTGACTAAAGGAAGTACTCAGATATGATTTTTGTAATTATATCAAAAACACAAACATAAGGCAAACTTCCCACTTACGCCTCAAACTGAGATGAAAAGTCACTGTCTTAATTCAGGTCAAGCAAATGTTCTTCAAATAGGTGAACAGGTGCAATGAGTGTGAGAGATCCTTCCAAAAAAATCTTCTGTATTCCTTTTAAGTCCCCTGAATGGAACTGAAATGTGCGGAAAGATATCAGCTGCTCTCTACACGAGTTTGAGGGTGTGAATGAAAAGCTCTGTAGTCATCAACTCTATGGGGGGGGAACCCCTCTGATTTTAGTAATGCCTTGCCATGCACACAAGTTATTTTTTGAAAAGATTTCTAAGCTTGTCAAAATATTCCTAGATATGAGTTCATGGTTTCTTGAAAAACTGGAGAGAGAAAGAAAAAGGCAAACCCTTATGACTATGTTTGGCCTTTTTTATTAGTGTATGAAATAACTGTCAAATAAGGAAGAGAGAAAATCCCTTATCCATAGGGATTGTGCTCACATACTTTTGTTTATGATGCTGTTCTCATCTACAGGGTTGATAATAATAATCTCTCTGATAATTTAATTTCTTCTCATTTATGGAAGCTCAAAGCAAACAACCTTCTTACTGAGGCAACTTCCTTGTTTCCTGTCAACTAGCTTTCTTGGAAACTAAAAGTAGGTTTTTGTTTTGCTTTGTTTTATTCACTTGGTATTTAGGTTGTTAATATATTGTTAAGAACTAAGATCATATTTTTCCTGGAAGTTTATTAATACCCTGCAGTCAGCAGTACCTACCCCCACTGTACCCCACACCACAGTTTTGCATATGGCAGCTACTCAATAAGACTGCATTGGCTAATCCTCATGAGGCAGAACAGGTAGGTAGAAGACAAGGAGGATGATAAGAGATAGCTGAATGCCTCTGACCTTTCCTGTCGTCAACACCACATCCCAAAAAATCCTGACAGAAATACCCAAACCATGAAACCATGTTTCTTGTTGTTTTCTTCTTTCATTGTGTTTTTTGGTTGTTGTCATATGAAAACCAATTAAAAGATTTAGTTATGCAAAATGTCCATACTTTCTAAGTTTCGCTGAAATAGCCTACATCCCTGGGACAGTTAATAATTACATAGATTAGAAAAGATATCTCTTAAAATTAAACAGCTGCATCATGATTCTACTGGTCTTATATCCAGCCTTTACTGAGAAGACAAATTTTCAACATGACGTATAAAAAAGGGCTAATATGACAAAAATGAATCAAGAAATATTAAAGTCAATATCATAACAAAAATTTTCTTCATTCAAATGGCTAACTTATCCTCTTTATAATATAAACCTCAAGTATATTCTAAGTTAATCCTTTTCTTCCAGAGGTACTACATCTGCAGAACTATGAAGAGAATTCTGGACTTCAGCCCAACTCATGAGGAAAATCTAAGAAATCTGTTCTCTTCAAAGAATATCTTTATTTACAGTATAATAAAATATGCAAGACTATATTAAACACATGCATATGGACACATTGAAACTTCAGGGAAAGAGGGAAAGGATCTTAAGTGTTCAAACCTTTGCTCTCATCATTCGTCATCTTAATGGGATTGGAATGATGTTACTAACTGGGGGAGGTTGAGGCAGGGCAAAGTATCACCTTTAGCAGGAGCAGGAAAGGGTTCCCATTTCACATGGTCCTTCAGGTCACCTTACTTTATGCTAATATTCAGGGAAAAGAGTTTAGATGGTGAGCAAAATGAGAGAAGCTCAAGCAATTTTTCTTATTAAGTGGAAGCTGAGACACTTCAAAGTTCAGATGGTGAGAGTGATTTATCTGAAATACTGCAACAGACATGGACAAGTTTTATAAGGATGTAGCCAGTCCTTTTCCCTCTCTGACCTATCAGATATCATTGCCCTCTTTTAACACAGGAAAACTTTGCTTTGTTTCCAAAGGAATTCACCATCTCATTTCAAGTGTAGTTAGCCTAGGGCAATTTCGAATTATTCTGAGATTGCTTCAACTCACATGAATACTAGAGTTGCTTTAATCAGAGAATGGTTAGCTATTATTTCTCAAACGCACAGGCTACCTAGCACCTCACACTCTTTCCAAGTGTAGCTGAAAGTATCACCTTTTCTCTACAAGACTTTTCCAAGAAAGGTCTCAACAATATATTTTTTTTAAGTTAAGATGGCAATCATCACCCGATATTTCTTGTTCAAGGAGGTGTTCCCATGTCCTTTTAAAAGAATGTGATAAAGATATGAACATCGGTTTTAACTGGGTTACATGGGACTGTATTGGGTTAGGCTCCCATGAAAACACGTGTAGTTATGAGTTTTCTCCTTAACTCTTCTACCTAGACTGCTCTCCTTATTGTCTGTCTACCAGGAAACCTTCATTCTTCAACTCTACTTAAATTTTTTTTTAATGTATATTTATTTTTGAAAGAGAGAGAGACAGAGCATGAGCAGGGGAGGGGCAGAAAGAGAGGGAGACACAGAATCTGAATCAGGCTCCAGGCTCTGAGCTGTCAGCACAGAGCCCGATACGGGGCTTGAACTCACAGACCACAAGATCATGACCCAGGCCGAAGTCAGATGCTTAACTGACTGAGCCACCCAGGGGACCTCCTCCAAGTCTACTTAAATGTCTGCACCACTGTGAAGCTTTCTCTACCTGTAACTAGTACAACTGGTTCTGTGTTCCTAGCCCATTCATACAGAGATGAGACTTGCCAAGCTTTTGTAATAAATGTGCACTTCTCCCTCCAGAGTATTACTATTTTTCAGAAAAGGTGTCTCAACACTTCCTCATCTGAACTCGCATCTATAATTTATAAATTAAGATCTATTTGTTTCCCCAGTTCACATTCACATTTTCATGAGGCTTTACACTCATAAAACTATAAGAAAGACCTTCTGTCTATGGCTCATTCAATAACTGTTCAACTCTGTGGAGAACACCTAATATTTTATAGAGTTACAGATACAGTATTAGACTTTTCACACTGAAATCCAAACTTGTTTCAGTATTTTTTTTCATTTTGCAGTTAAAATTTAACTAATTTTATCAGGAAGGAAATAAAAGGAAGTAATGAATATAAATGACCTCCACAATCCTTGAAAGTTGAGGAAAAGCCTTCATCTTAAGCACTTTTCACTAAAAGCGTTCACAACCCAAGAACATGTAATGAGTCTGCAATGTCCATTAGATGGGATGCAAAGCAGCCCACTGGGTAACAGAACATCCACGTTTCCTATGCAAACTTGCATCTCGGCAGCATGTAACCTCAATTTAAAATAAGATAACTAATTCAAGGGCAGCTGTTACTCTGTGTTACTCTTTTAACTTTGCCGGACACATAGTTCCAAGCATGGATGAGGGAAAGGTTAAAATCCACTTCCTTGGTACTGACAAAGAAGAGTATAAGATACCAAGTTGCAGAACGGAATGTTTCCTAGTAGAGAGGACAAAGGACCTGGAATGGGAAAGTTTCGGTTTCTTTCCTGTCTCTACTCCTGACCAGATATGGAAACTGGAGAAAATAACTTTGCCTCGGAACACTGTTTCCTATCTTGTGGTAATAAAGGAGATGATTAAGTGACCGGTAGGGTTTCATCCAGTCTAAAAGGTTATAACTTCAGTTGGATTTTCTCTGGATCTTTTCCTTGCAGCTCAAAATTGTGCACACCCCATATTCTATCTTCTGTCACCCTAACACAAACTCCTTTCCCCCAATACCAAGCTGCCAGTGTAAGTACCACAAGAAAGGTCTTTAAAGAAAAAAGAGAGAAAAAATCATCATAGAAAAATTTAGAGACTCTGCAGCTCTTATCATCACTCCTTAGTGATCTTAATTACACATCAATCAACCCCAGCTCAAATGGGAGATGAGAAAATGGGACTTTTTTGCTGATCTCAAAGGACAAGCTTAAGAGGCAAGATCATCAGAATCATTACAGTTGAACAGGTAGTTCTATCCACCTAGAGCGAAACCATTCAAAGTTTCTAATCATTTTTACACATCATATGCAGAAGTTTTTACAATAAAAAACTCCAAAATGATTTCCATCCAGAAAATTGTCTTACTCATTTACTTAAATAATCTTGTATTCAGATTATTTTTCTTCCTCTCTCTCACTACTTCCCTCCCTCTGATTATCACTGTTCCCTCTTTTCCGATTCTTTCTTGCCCTGGGTAGAACTGCTAAGGTAAGTTAAACTTATTCTATAAGCCCGAGCCATTGCATTACTAGGTAGAAGCTGAATATTTTAGTTGTTGTTGTTGTTTACATCTAGTAACTGAGTTTCATTTTCCCTTTCAAAGAAGACTATGTTCCTATGAACAGTAAAGATATGTTACTGGAATTTCTTCTCCAACAATATACTTTAAGGGGTTAAACTAAAATGGATAAATTTCAAACTTCTCTGATTTTATTATGAGATCACCAGAAAACTACAGTGTACTTCAAAGAGCTTTAATGGTGATTTTAACACCAACTCGTTCATTTAATAAATTATTTTTATCTTGATTGATATTGATAGCCCTAAAATGTAGCATTTAATAGTCCATTACTGAAGACAACAAATTTCATCAAACTACTTAATAGTAGGTAATCATAAATAATAAGTAGCCATGCAAATGTCTTTATTTTTTTTTATTTTCTAAAAGATTTTATTTTTAAATAATCTCTACACCCAGTATGGGGCTTGAATTCACAACCCTGAGATCCAGAGGCACATACTCTACTGACTGAGCCACACAGGTATCCCACAAATGTCTTCAATTTAAACACTGAGACTCCCAACAAAAACCAACATACTCCTAATTTTTATTGTTTAATCAAATTATTTCAACAAATTCAATTAAAATGTTTTCAGGATTGCATTCCAACAAATGAACAGCAGCAAGTAAAAGGGTAAAAATGGGCAGGAACCCAAGCATAATCCCAAAGGCAGGATGCAAATAAAATGCCTCGTCAGCTCTTAAGCATTAATGCATTTTACCTTAAACATTTACATTAACAGATGATCCCCAGCAGTACTATAAACTTACTTCTGAGTTCATTTCTGTGTCACTCTCAACCCCATTTATCACTATCCATGCAGCAGAAAATGCCACAAGGGGTTTAAATCAGAACAATAAAGAGATGGGACAAATTCTGTGAAGCAATTGGTGTCACCTACAAACATATTCTTGACCTTCGTAAAAAAAAAAAATCAATAAGAGAATTGATGACTGATGAATGAAGAAAGACAAGGATAAGAACCAAGTAAAGTCACCACATTTGGCCCACTGGAAGGTGCAACAGGGACATTTACCCATCAGCCTGAATCCTTAAAGGCTTTTGTTTTCCAATTTTCCAAACCAGCATGGAGGCATAAGCAGTGAAAGACCCATGGGTTATTATAGATGTCAGAAGAAAACATTTTAGGAAATAGATGTAAAGACTCTATCTTCTGTAAGGAATAATGATACTTCTTTTTTGTTACTGACTAGGCTTTAATAGTCAGCTGACAATATTGTCAAATGATACCATTTTTGTTAGATATCCTTTAACGTATCATTGACTTAGAGTTACAACTTTTATTGGAATGTTTTAAATTTTATTTTTAGAATCATCATATATTAAAATTGAGGGCTTTTCCTACAAATTTTAAAACATGCATTGGTTCATGTAAACCACCACCACAATCAGGATATGGAATATTTCCATCATGCTTCCAGACTCCCCTATGCTATCCTTTAAGAGTGACTATACTTAACTGTGATAGTTACAATTCCCCATTCTAAGGAAAATTTTTAAAACTGTTTTATATAAAACCCTTAATGACTTTTCCTATACTTTCCTATCCTTTTATTTATTTTTGCCTTCAAGATTCTAGAAATATTCCAGTCACAAGATATTTTACTGGGATCTAGAAGAGACATCCTTACCATACAGCATATTATCCTATTTTATATATAGGGAAAAACAACAACAGTACCAACAAAACAATTTTTTATGTTGTAGACATATACACACACATTGATGGAAAAAGGAAAAAAAATGGGGGGGGGGGCAGTTCACTGTTTCAAGTATATGATGTCAACGGCCTGGCAGAATGATGCCTGAAACATTGCAAGAGCTCAATAAAAGTTCCCTTCATCCTTTGCTTCATATATAAGGCTCTGTTTTCAATCTAGTGTTGTTATAGGACTTTTTTTTTGAGAATGTATAAAAATCATCGTTTCTGGTAGACTTTCCTTCCCCTCGTGTGGTTCCCATCCAGATTTCCAGACCAGAGTTTCAGACTAATAGCTTTAGTGAAGAAGTAAGTCTTCTTCAACCTGCCAATACTCCTGACACAGTGACTGGCAATGGAATAGTTATTCTTATGGGACTTCCACGTTGCTGTAGGAATAAAACTTCCGTGCCTGAGGAGCACCAAGCTTAGACTTAGTACTACATCTCGCACAGTGCCATTGACGGAAAATAAATGGGAATTTGTCATCTTTTGTTTGCAGATGCTACTGTGAAGCATGTCACTGTCCATTTTAAAAATGAAGAAGGCAGAAAAAATTTTCCATCAATGTCTTCCTGTCCTCCCATGTTATGAATGCAAATGGTAACCGAGTAGTAGAAGAATTTTTGGTCCCACCCCACCCCCCCAGGCAAAGGAAAATCTTATTTATATGAAGTGCAAATATGCAACAGAATCCATGCTAAAATGTATCTGGCTTTTATTTGGCCCTTCCATAAAATTAGGAAATCATTTTATTTAGCTGACTTTGAATTCCTAAATGGGTTTGCAAGAAGCATATATGAATTTTGTTTAAGTTTTGAATGGCCTACATATTCTACTTGTTCAGCTTAGACCCCTCTCCAATTAGTATACATTAGAAAAATAGCCAGTATTTATCCCTGATAAAGAAAAGGTATGATGAGGTAGAAAGAGAAGTCACTTGGAAGACAGAAGCTCTGAATTCGAAGTACAGTTCTACCTACTGTTCTTCTGTCAAGCCATTTAATTCCTCTTGGCCTCAGTTTCCTATGTGTAGAAGCAGAGTCTCCTACCAGAGGAAATCTGCCAAGCACATCTAGTTCTAATTTGGATGATGCCTTCACCATGACTCTGATCACTGAAACCATCTTAAGTGTTCTTTTAGGCTAGAAGAATGAAGATGCCACACAATATATTAGTTTTATGTGATGAGGTATATATACAGAGAATCTGAAATGCCCTGTCAAATCCATTTTATTGAACCTCTAAATAGTAATGGACCTTAAGAAGCTAGCAGAAAGCAGCTTCTTGAAATGTATGATGTATGTGTGTATACTATATGTGTGTACAAACACACACACACACATGCTCACACTTTTGTGTATATATGTGTTTACACATACATATATGTATAGATATTTTTATGTGCATATGTGAATATGTTTATGTATATATGTATATGTTCGTGTATATTTATGTATATGTGTATGCATAAATATCTGTGAATACATAATGTATTAAATTATTTATATTTTTCTTCTTGAGCATTAAATCCAAATCCGGGGATCTTTTTTATAATCCATCAGCAGACGTGGAAGACTGGTTTGCCCTCATGTCTTTTCAAACTGTTGTTCCTCTCTGTATGGCATTCATATCAACGACCCATGGAGACAAACTATGGTGCCTGACAGAAACCATGAAAAGACAGCTTTTATGACAACTAGGACTATTTTAGGACACCCTTAGTTTGCAATGAGGAAAATGCATATCTTCTTATTTTTTCTGCCATTGAATTTAGAATTGAGAAGTCTGCCATAGAATGCTACCTTACTTCTGTAAAAATACTTTTATACCATGCAGTAATTGGTGTTTTGCACACCTGTCTTTTCCAGGTGGAGAGCTCGGAAAGATCATATCTCCTATTTCTCAGTTTCCATTAACTACCCGAGGGCCTAGCATAGAATAGGGAAGTATTTTAAACGTTAACCTATTGAGGATCACAAGTCAACAGATTTGGTCTTAATATACATACTTATGCTAACTGTAGGACTTCTGAGCCTCAGTTTTACCATCTACTAAATGGGAGTTAAGATGGAACTGACTTCACTGATTGTTCTGAAGAGCTAATACGATAATAAATATAAGGTTCTTAGCACAGCACTAGGCTTGTACTCATGAAATGCTGAAAGAATGGTTGACTCATCTCTAGGAGATGGAGAAAGGAACTAGAGATTTAAAAAAAAAAAAAAACAAAAAACAAAACACAGCCTTGGGACACCTGGGTGGCTCAGGCGGTTAAGCCTCCAACTTCAGCTCAGGTTATGATCTCATGGTTGGTGAGTTTGAGCCCCATATCTGGCTCTGTGCTGACAGCTCAGAGCCTGGAACCTGCTTAGGATTCTGTGTCTTCCTCTCTCTCTGCCCCTCCCCTGCTCATGCTTTGTGTGTGTGTGTGTATGTGTGTGTGTGTGTGTCTGTCTCTCTCTCCCTCCCCCGCTTATATTCTGTCTCTCTTAAAAACAAATAAACATTAAAAAAATTTCTAAAAATAAGTGAAAAAACAGACAAAAATAAAACAGAAAGCTGCTGGTGGTGGCAGGGGTGGGGGGCGGGTAGAAGATAAACCAGGGTATTGTAGGATAAGTATTTCCTTTTGGCTAAAAGGAAATAGTGTTTGGGTCACTAAATCTGAACTAATGGGAAGTCCCAGCTATAGCTGGGGGGTAATACTGGAGGAGAGGTAAGACAAAGACCATGACAAGCACCTAGAGTGTGAGCAGGAAAAGTGTTTGGCAAGGCTCTGTTATGGGGAGTCTGAAAGGCAAAGACTGCCATAGGCTTTCTTTTTTTTTCATTCTTTTTTCATTCTTGTTGGATGTGGGACTTGAGAAAATCACCACCATATGATGAAAGAGAACAGAGAAAGCTGGCAATGTATCTGAAAGTCAACAAGACAAGAAAGTATCCACATGAAGTAACTAAGGGTCCAAAGAATGGGAGCTGGAAAAAGGGACAAGAAAGGGGCATATACTCCCTCCCCCTGTATATGCCCTGGGGAAAAGCTGTTGTGTGGGAACGAACTGGTATTATTTGAGGGTTTTCTCCCAAATTGAAATTCCTCAGAGAGCTTCCATCTACCTTTTTTTTTTTTTTACATACAAAAAGCTACATATAATTAATGTATACAACTTGATGAGTTTGACGATAAGGATACACCTATGAAACCATCTATCTTAAAACCATTTATTCCACTTGCTAACTGTAGTTCAAACAAAATAGATTATCTGCATCTCTTGTATTTCTTAAAACCACCTTTCAAATCCATTATGTATCTGTTTCTTCCTCTCGTTTATCCTAAGGCAAGAGGGCATAACTGACTTGGCTTTTAATGTGAGTGAGTCAAGGACATTTAGAGACTTCATTAAACCTCAGTAGAACCCAGATATTTCACCATGACCAGTATCAGATTTCCTTACAAACTAAACCACAAGCCCCCACTACTTCTGGATTCCCCAGGCTGTCATTCTTGGGAAATCTCATCTAATTAGAAGAGTTTTTACTTTCCCTTCAGGTAGATTTATCAGATTGAATGGCATAGTGACCCTAACATGCGAACAACGCAGGTAATTGAATGATGATCCAGTTTGACCTTCTCTCTTATACATGCCTTTTGATCTCTTTGTCTATTGGACTTCTTCCAAAGAGTAAGAGGCAGAAACATTTATATCCATCTATTATTGTTTTTAGAAAATCTTTGAGCAAAACTTTAGGCTAGAGGGTATTAAAGAGCTATTAAAAAACATAAATATTTGAAACTTAAATTATCCACATTATGAGACTGATTCAAGTTTTAACTTTAATGACTTATGGTGTCAAAGAATATATTCTTTTGGTTTCTCTAAACATCCTTTTCTTCATGAAGGAAACGTTATTTCAGTAGCATATTTATATTCCCTTTCCAGTTGTTACTTCACAATGGAGAAAAGATATGTTTTAAAAGTAGATATTTTACTATGAATGGGTTACTAATCAGTTTGCAGTTTCATAAACAAATTGATTTGTTCCTCAAATCCCACAAATCAGTTATATCTCCTTATTGGTTAGTTTTGTCATAGTAACATTTGCCTGATGATTCAACCAAAATGTCCTTCTTTTTTTATCTTTTTTCTTTTTCTTTTCTTTTCCTTTCTTTTTTCCTTTCCTTTCCTTTCCTTTCCTTTCCTTTCCTTTCCTTTCCTTTCCTCTCCTCTCCTCTCTTCTCCTTTCCTTTCCTTCTTTCTTTCTTTCTTGGTAGTTTCAAGTGTAGAATTTAGTGATTTACACTTACATACAATACCCAACGCTCATCACAACAAGTGTCCTCTTTAATCCCCATCTCCAAAGGGTCCTTCTATAGCTGAAGATGTCCTCCACAAGAAAGGGGTCATGGAACTGAGTACAGCTACCAGGAGTCAGAGTGTAAGGAAGAGAATTGACCTGTGCGCAGTTGCCTTCATAAGAAGTAGAGGAATACAGGATTGCTCTTGTCGTTAAAAAAGGCAGTGTTGACTCAAGGAAAATACCTACTGCCATGAATCATAAAGACCAGTGACAGAAAAGAAGTCATCATCTCTCAGTATCCCTACACAAGAATCATGGATTAATAGGACATTAGAGCTGGAAGGGGCCTTACAGATCATTCAATGAAACCTCCCACCTTTATAGGTACCGGAAATGAGGCGCAAAGAAAAGAAGTCATTTTCTTGTAGTAATGCCACAGAAACAACTCAGATTCTTTACTTGTAAGTAGTCCCACAAATGGTCATTCATCCCTTAGAAATGTATGTGTAGGTATAAGTAAAATTACATCCAAGGTTTTTTTTAATATGAAAAAAACTACACATTATATAGCAGGAACAAACATCAACACAGCCAAGTTGTTAATACATGCAGTGAATTGAATAATACCTTGTTTTACCACTTCTTGCTCTCCTACTTGTTTAGATAAAGTGTATGTTGGAACAAGTGTCATCTTATTTAGTCTCCTCATGTATGTGCCAAACGTTAAAAGAAAATGGTTTAGGGGCGCCTGGGTGGCTCAGTCGGTTGAGCAGCCGACTTTGGCTCAGGTCATGATCTCGCGGTCCGTGAGTTCAAGCCCCGCGTCGGGCTCTGTGCTGACAGCTCAGAGCCTGGAGCCTGTTTCAGATTCTGTATCTCCCTCTCTCTGACCCTCCCCCGTTCATGCTCTGTCTCTCTCTGTCTCAAAAATAAATAAATGTTAAAAAAAATTAAAAAAAAAAAAGAAAATGGTTTAGGCATCATTTTGCATTCAGATTCTGGAAGATATGCAGAGTGAACTTGGGTAGGTTTTTATAATATAATGTCACCAGGCATTATTTATAGTGGAAATGGACCTCTGGCATTCATTTCCAATGGAGCAGTGAAAAACATGGTATCTACCCACCATGGATCGGCTGCTAAAAGTCTAACTTCCCATTGGTTAGCACACTTGTCTTCTCCCTTGGAAGCTACTTTCAACACTAAAGTAGATTAAGTGTTCATAAGTTTAACAAAAAGACCTTTATGGCTGATTGATCTCAGTGACCTCTATAGTTTAATTCAACCCTGAGATCCTCTGATTCTATTGGCAGCAATAGACAGCATCTTTGATTGTCATTCCGAACAAAGCATATTAAAAGAGAAAAATTTAGACTCATTATCTTGTCATTTAAACCAATATAAAATCCAGCTTCATTATCTAAAAGCTTTATTAGAATGTCTACATAAGTCTACATACATTTCTAAATATCTCCCTCAAGTTAGCATTCTTGTCTTTAAAACAACTCAAATACCTAGCTACCCCTAACCAATAGGCTACAAAGCTCCCTGACAGATATTTTCAATCTCCTGAATAAAATGTAAATGAAACAAAACCTGACCATATAATATGGCACTATAGCACAGAATGGACCATATAACTGTCATATCTTATATGGTGCCCTACTAGTAGTAATTGTATGCAATTTGTCTCACAACTTATCACCAGTTTTAAAGGCTGATCTGTATTACAACTGGTAGGTCTAATTCTGCAGGAAATCCCATTTCCAGTTTACACCTGGGTCATTGTTATCTCTCCTTATTATCACCCAAATTTCCAAGGACCAAAAGCAGGTGCTTTTTGTATTTATCTGTATGGAAGTAGAAACTTAATAAATATCTTTGATGATGGGATTAACAAGGATAATTCACCATCTGTCACAAGGGATATCAAGGGTTTAAGTACAGAAGAATTCAGAAGAAATAGCTAAAAAGACATTGTTTCCAGGTTCACAAAGGACACAGCGTAGTCATCTACCCAGTGCCTCAGGGTAGGTGGCTAAGATTACACACACTGGGTGCTTTGTCTTCTATTTATTGAATTTCCAAGTGAGACCAGATTAGCAGAGAGAATGTTTTCTAGGTCATGAGGGAACTTAATTCTTATCATCTGCTGTGGAAGATTGACAACAGCATCCTGACCTAAAGAAGAAACTCTTAATTATGGTTGAAAAGTTAATTCAAGCAAGGTCACTCTAGACTGGCTTCATTTATTCCTTATTTTTGAATGATTAATTTCAGATTTAAATTCATTCCCTTGATGGTAGCTGGAAAAATGCAACATGGAAAGGAAATTTTCCAGAAAGGATAACATCAAACATTAATCTCTTTGTAGTAGGGAGACACTCATCTTTTTAATAAAATAGAATTTCATAAGCATGTAGATACTTCAGTGCCCACTATGCACCAGACAATGTGTTAGGGATGATGGGAAATAGCATGGAATGCCTCTCTACTCTGTGGCAGGCATCATGATAGTAGTTCATATATGCAACCTCAGAAAACTTGCATGTAGGCATTCTAATGTCCATTTCCTGCTATCTACACCTGTAGAAGGCAGTCTGCAGGATGGTTCCCAATTACCCTCACCCCCTGTCATCCACGCCCTTCTGTCATTCTTCCCCTTCAATGTGCACTGGACTCACTGACTCACTTCTAAGGGATGGATACAATATAGCACCAGTGACAGAATGCCACTTTGAAGATCCAACTGAAAATGATAGTGGCTTCTATCTTGTTTACCCAATCTCTCCATCCTCCCCAGCTCCTCTCATTTATTGTTAAGAGAAGATAGTTACCATGTTGTAAGCTGCCCTATAGAGAGGTCCATGAGTCAAGGAGCTGATGTCTCTGGCCAACACTCTGCAAGGACCTAAAGCCTACCAATAATCACAAGAATGAACATGGAAGCAGATCCCTCCCAAGTTGAGCCTTGAGAAGATTGAAAGCACTGGTCATCACCTTGACGGTAGCCCTAGGAGGGACCCTAAGCCAGAGGTACCCATCTATGCCAGACCTATTCCCGATCCACAGAAACTGTGCAAATGCATTCTTATTGTTGGAAGCTACTATTTTTTAGACTAAATGGTTTTGCAGCAATCGATAATACAACACCACTTCTTCCTCTGCAGTCACCAGATCTAAGAAGTAATCCCATGGAGAAGGAGGAACCAAGAGAAATGGAGAGCTTAGTGATGGATTAGGCAAGTGCTCACCCACCAGCAGTTCACTCCTCCAGAAACTGCCCTTCCCATAAAATAAGACTCTAACCCATAAGGGTGACTCTCACCAAAAAGCTACAGGGGGTACAGAAGCATAGGTAGCTGGGCCCAGCAGACCAAGTCTGACATATGGATCATGTATCAGCTCAGTTTGTCAAGGGGCCAGAGGCATCTGATCTGCCCCTTTCCATTTCTATCATAAATCAGTTACTGCCAGGGAAGGATGTCTACTTCATTTCCCTCTCCTGTCTCCCCCTCTACCATACACATTGAGGCCCAAGAAGGGCTCTTTGTAAAACTACCTGAAGCATACTAGATCTTAGCCAAAAAGCTGAGAAGAGACTGTTAAAAAAACTATTTGAAATAAACGCTACTGCTCCAGTTCTCTTTGCAAGCAAATCTGGATGGAATGTAATCAAACAGCATGCATTTGGCATCAACTTCTGTTTGAGCATTGCAGGAAGAAAAATGAAAAGTATGTTTTGGCAGAGAGTTAGACAGAAAGGAGGACTTAATTAAAGATCTGAAACATACACCACTGGAACAAATTAATAATCATCAAGGAATCAAAACAGGGAGGACAGTACTAAAAATAGTGTGCAAAGTCACAATTTTAGGTAATGGAGAAGGAATCCCATCTACATTCTTTTGAACCAGTAAATTAGTAAAAAGCACTTACTGTATATCTTTCCAACTAATACTTACTCATTATCAGAGGCTTACTGCCATGAAGAAGTTCATGGTCTCACTGGGAAATCATGACATGCAAACCATAGATATACATACACACACACAAAATGCAAAAATAATGTGTGTATCAAAATGCAAGCTCTAAACATGACAGCCTTTTCTAATACACAGAAGAAGTAAAAATTCTATCCATGGTTTGACTGCTCTGGAGTTCCTCAACGCCCTATTACCAGCCCACATGTACTTTCCATAGTCTCTCTTCAACAAGTAAATAATTTCATTCTGTAAAAATCTGGTGGTCAGCTGAAATGCATACCCTTTATAGGTGGGGAACCTACATCAAAGGGTAAAAAAATCAAATGCATAAAGATCACACGGCAAGTTAAGAGATTTGAAGCTGTGACACTATTGGACTTTCAATCTCCTTTATCACAAAATTCATCATAATATATTTGCAGTAGCTTATGCAACAAAAAATAATAATAAAAGTAGGTTTATTGAGGCAGGAAGAGACTTGCCATCCTTTCAATGGTTCTGTAAACTTGAGTCAAATTATCAAATGACAGATGCTGGAGTGTGCCCATGGAGGACCCGATCTCATCCTGGCTGTATCAGCCCAAGTAGAAATCAATGCAGGGTTTTCTGCCACCTGCTCATTTTGTTTCCAATTGAGTAAAACAAGGGGCTTATCTCCTTCACAGATCAGCATATGAGATATGCTTCAGATATGTTTGCCTGTCAGACTCATAAACACAACAAGATATGCCAGCAGCAATGGGAGAGGAGGTGCTTTGGTTCATGGATTACAGACTGCAACATCCATCAGCATAAAAACAAACAGCTCCAAACCACTGTCCTTGGAACCTGGCCTAATGCTCTGCACGGCTGTGACAAAGGAAGATTAAAATTCCCAAGGTTTGCTCAGATTCTCTTTCATAACAAGAAGTAGCCAAATATAGCCGAGCAGGCATAGTAAGCAAATAAGAAGTATCCTTCATGACTGAACTGGGGGACCTTGAAACACTTTTCTGTATTGGCAAGAATTGATACAAGCCATCAGTTTCTAGTTCTTGGCACAAAGGAGGACTGCCAACCTCTAGATAAGGTATGTCTATCAAGTCTTAATTATATAACTCCACATATTTCCCACCAAAATCCATTTAGTAATTTGATTAATATAAACGTTATAACACCTCACATGTATATATTGAACTCATTGAAAGTACATTATCTCTTGGATAATTATAATTACCCTTTGAAATATGTTAGGTAAATATTATTATTTCTATTTTACAGATAATAAGACAGCTCCAAAAAAGTTTAAATTGGGGGTATAAGATTGCATATTTAGTAAAATAAAATAAAATAAAATAAAATACAGAAAAAAAACGAACCCATGTGTCCTCTGTCCCACTCCAACTTGCTAATAAAGTATTTATTGCATACCTAATGTATGAAAGGCAATATAAAGATAATACAGATAATCCACTAAGCTTTATTTTCTATAACAAAAACTCATACAGTGTTCACTTTGTGCCAGGTACTTTACTAAGCACTTTACAGAAATTAACTCATTTAATTCTTATAATAACCCTCGTATAAAATGGATACTGAGGCACAGAGAGGTTAAATAACTTGCTCAAAGTCACACAGCAAGTAAGTGGCAGAGATGGAATGTTCTTTTAACATTTAAGTGTGTGATCCTAAGAAGAGTGGTATTTGATGGAACCAAGAGACTGAATGAGTATCAATAGCAATTGTACAGAAAGGAAGGAGTGAGATGGAGATAGAATCCTTCAATACATCCTTGGCTTAGCTTTTAAAGACAGGTTGGTAGTAGCTGTAAGGGGAAGGGACTAAGAAGAAAAGCCTTCAGTTAACACTCTTTGTATTGCAAAGCATTTTCCAGTTTGTTTAAGGACCTGAGCCACCACACATTGGTTCTGGTAACCTCTATCACACAGATGAAGTAGGACCTCCATTTCAGCACAGATTTAATTCACACCCAGCATCAGGAAAACACTGATTTAATCTGTAATTTTCTTACAGTGTCCAATGAACTGTCTGTAAGAATAGATTCTAATTTGTCTCCAAGATATACATCTGGAGCAGGTTCCTATGGGATATACTTAAAGGCAGGTCAATATTCTCTTTGCATTCTAAAATCTATCTGTAGAATAAATATTTGAGATCCCTGAAACCGTTTCTGCTGTCCATACTATCTCCAGAAGAAGAGGCAGAATCTTTTGATCATAGATGACTTCCAACTTAGAAAACAACACACAGACTCATAGTGGGATGTCAATACACATTGACCACACTGGAAAAACGAGGGAGAGAAGAGAAGGGGAAGCTGAGTCATCATGCCATACCGTGATCTAATATCACCAGAAAGGATTCTTCAATCCAGCAACAACAGCATGAGTATTTTACAGTACTTTAGACTAAGTATTTACACATACATTACCTCACTTGGTTCTCTCACAACTGCCCTGTGAAAAAAGTCTAATAATCAACTAGGTCAGACTGATTGACATATTTAAAATTATAAATGATTTTGTGCTAAAAAGGGATTTATTTCTATATTTTCAAATAATATCATTTGCATTCTTTCCATTATACGACACTATAGTATTATTATTATTTTTTATTATAGCACAAACCACTCAGTTTTTAGTCAAGTCAGAGATTTGAGATCTGTTCAAGGAAGGAAGGAAGGGAGAAAGGAAGGAAGGGAGAAAGGAGGGAAGGGAGGGAGGGAGGGAGACCTGTATCTATAGTCAACGCTATCTATTCAGCAGTCGAAATCTGGAAAGACTTGGAGAAGATCAGTACACCACTGATAACTATGTTAACAAGAATGTAAATGCAAGCTAAGTTATTGCTCAATACAATCTTCAGGACTGGCAATCTCTCCATACTGGCTGTAGAGTATATATTGGTAGCTATGTTAATAGATGTTTCCAACCTTTACAGACATTCATAAAATATAATAGGAGAAACATTTGCTCCCTACTATCCTGTATTGGGCCTAAGTAGTTATTAAAAAAAATCAGAAACCACCAGTCACTCAAGAATGGGAGCAACTCACTTCCCAAACATTTTATTACAGTACATCTTGAATGAATGATAATCAAGGGCCCTGTCAAGATCTTCTGAAACTATAAATGAAATCTATTATATATCTACTATCTATCTATCCATTAATACACTTATCCATCTATCTATCCATCCCTTCACCCATCTATCCAGAGTTGCTTCCCCTGCTAATTCAACAACTGAGCCAACTGCTAAGGAAGATATACGTGAGGAAAAGAAAAAAAAAAGGAAAAAAAAAAAAGACTTCCTTCTGATTTTCTTCTTTTTCTCTTTCTGATTTTTCAAATGCTTTTCTCCACTGAATAGGAACAGTGTTGAACTTCAGTATTGAATAACATAACCGAGAAGCCACTAGAAACACAGAGATATTTGATTGGATTTTTCAGAAGTCCACTTTCCAAAGAGTCTCAAGTCCTTTCAAAGAAGCCAAAGGGCTAATAAATCAGCTTCACATGTTAATGGGTAGGAAGAATTTGACACTAATTGTTCTAGGGCAAGACAACTGCCTACACACAGCCCTAATACACTATTGTTATATCATTAAACTGAGCCCATCCTGTATTTTTGCTCTGTCCCAGAGCCTCCCACCTCCCCAGTATGTGTGTCCACACCTTCAGGAAGGATACTGAAAATAAACCTTTTTAAATAACCATGATTCATTTTTTCAGGACAGGTCCTAAATTCTTCCACAATAAACGTATTTGTGGGAATAGCCACAATGATTTCTTTTATTGGGAAGATTTATTTAAAACTGGTTTTGTTTTGTTGTTGTTTTCTTTTTTTCTCCTCCTTCAAGATTTAGCTACTTTATTTCCACTGTCAGACAACAGCAAGAAAAAAATAGAGGGGGAAGGGTATTCAGATGTGGAATAATAGTAATAGCAAGGGAAAACAAAATTTAAAATTTCAACTAGTTTAATTATCCACAATTATCTCTCAAAGGGAAAACAATAAACAAACACACAAGAGGAGAGAAATGTAGATGCAGGTGGTAAAGGAAACCGTGCCTGTGGCTGGAGTATTGCCCAAAGTTTCCCAAAAGGCATTAAAGGATCTTTCATTATGCAAAACTACCAAAGGTCACAGAGCCTGATTGGTTTCAGTTCACACACACACAGCTAAGAAGGGGGTGGCTGCAGTGAAGAGTGTGACTCAGGGACACATCGCTGAGAATGTTCCTAAATTGTTCATTTCCTGTTTGCTCCCCCTTCCTTTCTGAGGCGTGAAGAGAAACCCCACCCCTGAATCCTTTTAAGATACAATCTGAAGATCAGTGTTTCAGAATAGGATCACACAAAGTTGTGTTTGTCTTCTTGTCAAGGGTATTATAGAAACGGACAGTCAAATTACCAATTTATGGGACGCCTGATGTTACCCAGAACAAACACAGGAGGTTTGTGTACAATGCAATGGCCAATTAGAGGCTCATCACATTCTCCCTAATTTGGTGTGACAGTGATTTGCCAAATGAATGAAATCCAGCACATACCAAACACTAAGTCTAGAGCAAAGAAAAACAGGTAGAGATGGAAAGAAACGTACAGAAGAAAGAAACTGACTGTCATAATCCTGCTTGTCCTGAACAGCTCTCTTATAAATCATATTGCTATTCTCTTTCATATTGCTTTCATCTATGACAATCTCAAACACAGGTCTGGAAAAGATCCTGAGGATACATGCCCTGGGATCATCATCTGATATTAAGACTATTATAAATCATATTCTCCAGGCTAGAAGTAAAATGCCCTCCTATTTGCACACTATGATAAAAGATTTTTAAATGATCATAATGTGTCATAATTTAATTTCCAGGGCCCAGATACTCGGACCCAAAGGTCACTTTCAGGGAAAGTTCCTAGATGTTTTAATGGCCATGGAGTAAACATCTAAAAAGTAACAAGGTCACCACTTTATAATTCATCAGAAAAGCAGCATTTTTTCTGACCATCCTATATAAAATTTCAACCTTCCAAATCCCTATCCCTTTTCCCTGTCTTAGTTCTCTTTGTAGAACTTAGCATTGTCTAATAAATTATATAATTAACTTACTTATTTTGTTAACCATTCCCTACCTGCCCCCAGAAAGAAAATTCCACAAAGATAGGGAATTCTGTCTGTTTTGTTCAGCTTAGCAGATGGTTAATTAATTAATTAATGGTTGTCTTCCCCACACTCAAGGGTGGGCTTAGGACTGAAGTTACAGTGTTAAATTCATTTGGACAAAGCGAGAAGGCAGAGAGAGAGTGGAGAGAGAGGAAGGAGAGGCAAGTAAGTCACTGATAGAAAAGAATGGACCAGGCATACAAACTGCTTTATGGATTTCCAATGCTTGTCCTCCATTTTCCTCTACTGTTTCCTTGATGCCTTTCTTCTCACAACCTTAACACTTTCATTTTTAGCCAAGAGTTGTAGCAAAAGGAGCCCTGTACCCTGGAGGGAAATTCAGTGTATGCTTCTATTCATCCTCCCCTTATCAGTGGGAACCGCATCACATAAAATTATGCCATTTTAGAGTCTCTAGAATACAACACAGTAACTCTCCTGCTAGTAGGAACATGTTAATCAATCAATTTAAAGATATTGAGAATCCATACTGCCTCAGGCTGTTCCTCCTGTCTTCTCCCCCTGCCCTTTCCCTGAAACCTCCCACCAACACAAATAATATAACTGAGAATCCAGATGAAAATAGGCAACATCTAATAATTTTTCACTGGCATGTGTGTATTTAGACTTACATTCACTGAGCACATATATTCACTGAACATTATTAAACTACATATTTATTGGGTCATGTCATTTTTGCCTGAGTTTCATTTTAAATGGCCCAGCAACAATAACACAAATAAAACAAATACACAAAATAAAACATCTGGTACCCCCAGGAAATTAAATGTTAAAATACTATGTTAATTCAACCAACAAGTGGGGACTTTAAACGTGGAGAAGTTGAGAAAAATCAAATTTATGCTTCCCACTGTCCTCATAACAGCTAGGCTGCATATGTACATGTTATTAAGACATAAATATAAGGCAGCAGGCATAGTCTAGAGAATTAAATAGGCAACTTGGAAGTCAGTGCTGTCTTTGACTCAGCATGCAACCACAATCAAATGTTATCAACACTGAGGGTCTCAATCCTTCCCTCTCCTCCACATTTAAAAAAATTTTTTTGATGTTTATTCATTTTTGAGAGAGAGAGAGAGAGAGAGAGGAAGCATGAATGGGGGAGGGGTAGAGAAAGAGGGGACACAGAATCCAAAGCAGGCTCCGGGCTCTAAGCTGTGAGCTCAGAGCCCGATGGAGGGCTTGAACCCATGAACCATGAGACCATGATCTGAGCCAAAATCAAGAGTCAGGAGTAGGATGCTTAACTGAATGAACCACCCAGGCGCCCCCATATTTTTTTTCAAGGAAGACATTTACCTAAGTAATAGTGGATATCCATAAACCTTTTTGTTCCAAGGGTTTACAGTTAAACTATTTAATTTTATGATAAAATAATTTCCCATGTGATTAAATGAAATTTACATTTTAAAAATAGGTATAAAGTGAAAAACCTGTTTCTAGAAGCAAAAAAAAAAAAAAAAAAAAAAAAAAAGAACTAAGGATGTAGAAGAAATAATCTCTTATACTTTACTGCCAGAAATCCAGGGATTATTTTTCCAAGTCTCAGTTGTTCTTGAGTTCTTTAAGGAAAAATAAGATGTCTAGAGAGGGTTAGGACTTCCAGAGGGTGTGGATCATATTTGAATGGCTTCTAATCTTTCAATATGTTCACAGCCTCATGTCTGCTCCCCTGTCATCATTTTTCTGTATTTCAGCCTACCCTGAACAAGAAAGAGAATTATCACCTCTAGGAAATACTTTTGGGGGCGCCTGGGTGGCTCTGTTGGTTGAGCGTCCAACTTTGGTTCAGGTCATGATCTCATGGTCTGAGAGTTCAAGCCCTGCATTGGGCTCTGTGCTGACAGCTCAGAGCCTAGAGCCTGCTTTGGATTCTGTGTCTCCCTCTCTGCCCCTCCCCCACTCATGCTCTGCCTCTCTTTCTCTCTCTCAAAAATTACTCAAAAATAAGTAAACATAAAAAAATTTTAAAAAAAAAGAAATATTTTGTCACTCCATATTATAGGTTGAATTGTGCACACATGCCTCACCCCCCCAAATTCCTATGTTGAAGTTCTAAGCCCTAGTATTTCAGAATGTGACATAGTATGGAGTTATAGTCTTTATGGAGGTACTCAAGTTAAAATGAGATCATTAGTCTGGGCCCTAATCCAGTATGATTGGTGTCCTTACAAAAAGGAGAAATTGGGAAATAGCATGCACACAGGGAGAACACTATAAGAATATTTAGGCAGAGGTCAGGATGATGGATATAAAAACCAAAGAATGCCAAGGATTACCAAGCCATCAGAAGAGGACAGCATCTGGAATAAATTCTTCTTAAGAGTCCTCACTCAGAAAGATACAACTCTGCTGATACTAGAGAACAATAAATTTCTGTTGCCTAAGCCACCCAGTTCATGGTACTGAATCACAGCAACCCTGGCAAACTAATAAACTTCACCTTCACTGATAGCATCCCTTGACTGTTGGTAAAAATTCCAACTCTCTGGCCTAGATTACATGGTCTCCATATCTATATTTATTTAATTTCCTATACTAGACAATTCTCATTAATACCTCTATAAATCCTAGCAACCTTGACTTTCCAGTTTATTCCATGTCCTTATGAAACTCAGTGCCATTGTGTATGTCATTGCTCTACCTGTCCCTTTTCTGTTTTGACCTGGCACAGTCTTACCCATCTTTCAGGATTCAAATCACATGTCATTCCTCTGAGAAATATCCAGTCTATCACCAACTTAGACATCAAAAACACAATGTTGAAAGAAAGAAGATGTGGAACAATGAAAACAGCATTGTATTATGTAGGTAAGTTTAAAAAAATTATATAAAATAGTATATGCTGAGTTTTCTCTCCCTTTCCCTCCCTCCATCTCCCCCGCCCCGTGCACGCGTGCATGTGCTCTCGCGCCCGCTCTCTCTCTCTAAATATATATATATATATACACACACACACATATATGTACATATACACGTGTATATGTATATATACACGTGTATATGTACATATACATATGTATATATATACATATGTGTATATATGTATATGATGCATTTTTTAAAATTATAAGTATCCACACTGTGATAGCTAATTTCACTGTCAACTTAACTGGGCTAGGGGTGCCCAGATTCTGGGTGTGTCTCTGTAGGGGTGTTTCCACATATTAACACCTGAAGTGGTAGACCCAGGAAAGCAGAATGCCCTCTTCGGCTTGAGGGCTTCATCTGATCAGCTGAGAGAGGACCTGGATAGAACAAAAGTGTAAGAAGAAGGAATTCGCTGCCTCACCCTGATAGTCTTGAGCTGAGTCAACTCCTACTTTGGACCCAGATGGGAATTTACACAATTGTCTCTCCTGGTTCTCAGGCCTTTAGACTACATACTGTGGGATGTCTCAACCTCCATAATCATGTAAGGTAATCCCTTAAAATTCCCAGAGATAGATATATCGATATAAAGATGTATCTCCTATCTGTTCTGTTTCTCTGGAGAACCCCAAACCCAAAACAGTGATTTCCTTGGGGGTTTGGCAGGATGGGATCTGGTTAAAGGGGACACACGTGAGGGAACCTTCATATATTTTTAGAGAAGAAAGATATATTTGTACAGTACTTTTATAATTTATACTAAAGGAAAAGAAGACAAACTTAAAAGTGGTTGACTGCACAATGGAAATATATATAAAAACCACTATCCTCTTCAAACTTCTGTGAATTTTGTTTAATTTTTTAAAAAAAAGAAATAGGTAGAGTAGTAACTCCAGTCCCTGAAGCCAGAAGAAAAGGAAAAAAGATGTTTAGTGTTAAAAAAAAATCAAGACAACAGTACCCAAATGAAGTCACTTCTGCTAAACCCACATCATCAAACTGAGACTTAATTATAGCTACATTTCTCCTAGAAATGGAATCCTGTATCACTCAATCAGGAATCACCTGATCAGCACTACTTAGGTAATGTGCCTGATAGACCCCTGCCACCCCTTAAAGGGAAGTAACCTTGCAATAACAAATCTGCTTTTTGGACCAGTATAACTTCCTTGTTCCCACTCCCTCCTAGCTATGACTCCTTCATTTCATACAGCTCCTCTGAGCTTATTTCTATCTCTGAGATTGGATGCTGCCCGATTCAAATCGATTTTTGCTCAAATAAACTCTTAAAATGTTTAATATGCCTCAGTTTATCTTTTCACATTAAGAAGCCAGCTGGAGACCAACAAATAACTTTAGGGATTTGATCAGCTGAAGACTACCTCTCCCCTGTACTCCCACTGATCTCCTTTCTGAGTATTCCCTTGAGACTCCTCTTGGCAGGTTCAATGGAACCTATTTTATCCCTAGAAAGACTCTAGAGACTGCCTGAATTCCTGTACCTCTTACAGTTCGTGAGCAACATTAAAAAGACACTCCATGCCCTCTTAACCCTGACTTTTATGAAGGCTTTACTATTACTTTGTACCAGCATTGTGGTCCTGCTATGGAGGAAGCCATCAACTGGAAAAGAGGAGATCCGGCTTCCACTCATGGCTGTGCCACCATCTCCATGGGTAACCCTGTAATTCTCTCTCAGGTGAAAGCCACCAATGATCATGGGAAACTAAGCAGCTTAGGATGTCTCATAAGTTTATATAAACACAAGCAACTTGCCTTCTATTCATCAGGAATCCTCCTGTTGTTTAGTTTTACACTAATGAGCAGAAGAATATTTATAGAATGATGTAGATTTCTTCACACACATAGGTTTTTATGACACTGTGGATACACAAAAACAAGGAAACCTGCATATTGGCCAAGATAAATAATAAGAACATATACATTCTAAGAAGTGGGATTAAGTGAAAAAAATAATATATAATTCCTATACCCATACCCTCATATTTAATGTCAATATACAAAAAGGACCTACTATTCTAAGATGTTAAACTGCTTTATTTTTCTCTTTAATGGTAAGATTTGAGGAATCCCTCCATCTTGAGCAAACACAAACAGATTGTGAAAACCTAAAGCAGGATCTTGTTCTTGATTTTTTCCACATCCCATCAGCTTGTATTCAAAGATGGGACAATCTTGTTTGTGACACATCACTCTGTCACCATGGAAATGCTTGTAATGATGTGGCAAAATATCATTCAAATAATATTACCTATGGGTTCTGAACTGCAAATAGAAGGTTTTGTTAATATAAAAGGTAGAATAATTGTCAATTCATTGTTTGCCTAACCTTCTTACCTTTAAAAGGTAACTGCATTTGGGTACCCTTCCTTTCTAAAATGTGTAAATTCTCAACAAAAGAATTCAGTGTTTGGAAGCTGGGAGTTTAATTTGTCATTCAAACCAGAATCTATTCAAAAGAAACAAAACCAAATGCAAATGCACATCCTTAGTTGAATACACCAGCAGTGTGCTTCCTCATTTATCACAAAACATAGATAAACTCTTACAATTTACCTAAATTAATACGTAGTCCTCTCCCTTTGCTCAAAATGCATACCCTACAAATTTTTGCCTTTAAGGGAGTAATTTCAGGTTGTTCACCTCAGAATTATTGCTGCCAATTGCTGTTATGGTAAAACCAATTTTCCCTGCAAGAATTCACAAAACCCAGAGACTCAGGGCTTTTGTTTTGTGTTTGATATTTTTCTCTTGCACAGGAAAAAATCTTGAATACAGACACAGGAATAAAACACAAGAGTATTACAAACCCTTTGATTACTCTAATTACACCTAAAAGGAAAATAAGACCCCTTTCTTCGTACCAGAGGTATGAATAATTAACAGGAAAGGAAGGAAGACTGAAAAGCTATAAACCATTGTCAGCTGATCTGCAGGGCCACCAGAGAAGTGTGTTGTGCCCTGAAAAAAGTTACTCCTTATTGCAATTTCTCCCCTACTCCTGAAGAGCAAACCTCCTCCCCTCTCTTTTGCCCCTGGTCTTCTAATTCATTGTGGACTTGTTTTCAAATGTACTAATAATCAGTGGGGGGGGGGGGGGGGGGGGGGCTGAGTCAGTAAGGAAGAAATTCCTGGAAACTCTATTGTGCTGTATTTGGAAAAAGCGAATTGTGAATGTTCATAGTCTTAAGGGTAGTCACAGGGAAAACTGGCACTTTGTAAATGTTTTAATTACAATTCCCCTCTTTGAATTGAATCCATTGAGCATAATGAAAGAAAGAAAGGATGTAGGTGTGGAGGGAGGAACAAGTATGGAAAAGGAATTGGCAGGAGAGTTCAGCCTGGCCCCTGCAGGAACCAGCTGCTTGCTGCTCCAAGCAATGAAAATCTTTCCATGTAATTAATTCCAGCGATCAAAAGCCTGCCTTGTTTCTCCTGGTAATGGGGAAGCACTGCTCCTGACCACAGGATCCCTTGAAGATACCAAGTAGCCAGTGGCTGCATCAAGCAATTTAAAAATTATGGGCGTTTTGCTAAATAAATGAGCATGCTTCAGCAGTGACAAACAGGATTTCCAAACAGCTCTCCACTTATTTATTTACTTGTGTGCCTAACCTCAGGACAGAGAATGCTCAGTGAGTGGAGCTGGGGTGTCTGGGTGAGGTGTGATAGATTAGCCTGAATGAGCTGAAACAACAGCTATTACTCTTTCTGCCCACTCTGGCACCAGGCATGCTGTGCTGCTACTTGGACAAGGAGGACAGGGCTGGCATGGGGAGGGGCTCTCCTCATGCTTCTCTGAAGGTGACAGGGTGAGTTGGGACAAGGACACCAACAACTCATGTATAACCCAGTTTGGTTAGCAAAGAGAAACGGGGGATTCTTGATGACACAGATCTCGCTCGTCACAGGCAGATGTCCTCCAGAAAGCAGGCTGGGCCAGCGTCTGCAATGCCAGATCATTCCTCAGAAGCTTCCATCAGTGCACAGCTTAAATCAAACCAAACTCCTGAGCATGGTCCACCTTGCAAGTCTCACCTTGAGCCCGGCTCCCTGAGCTCCAGCCACGCTGGCTTCATTCACCCTGTACCCCCATCATATCCTCCCCACGTGACTGAGGCTCTTTCCTATCTAACCCCATGCAGCTTTCAGGTCTCTGCTCACAGTAACTTCCCTAGACAAGCTCTTCCAGACCTTCCTGATTCCACCAAATTTCTCAGTCCAATCAAGTTTAACCACTCTGTGGCCCTCATCACTGTTGTAAATGTACTTTCATTTGTGAGAGTGTTTGACTAGTGTGTGTCAGTCCCTCTGAAATATATGGTCTCTATGAACAAAAACGGCATCTGTCTTTACACACAGCTGTGTCTCAAATCTGTGGCACATAGGAAGAGGTTAATAAGTTCTTATGAGTAAATAAATAAATTAGAGAGCTCCTCCAGGTTGCAGACCATTCCTAATGTTTTGGTTTCTGAAAGAGAGTCAGCTGTACATGTAGGCCACTGAGTAGATGTTTTTATTTTCTATCATGAAGATGACCCTATAGTAGACATAGGTACATTCAAACCCCCAAGACCCAAGCAAGTTCACACAGCATCTCATGTAATCATTGATGCACAGGGAGTACAAAATTGTCCCTGGTCTTCTGAGAGGGGACAGCTATGGCCTCTGCCCATACTCTGAGAAGTTACTGCATTAGCTATAATAAAATACAATTAGGGGAACCTGGGTGGCTCAGCAGGTTAAGCATCTAACTTCAACTCAGGTCATGATTTCACAGTCTGTGAGTTCAAGTCCCTCATTGAGCTCTCTGCTGTCAGTGCAGAGCCTGCTTTGGATTCTCTGCCTCTGCCTCTTTGTCTCTGTCTCTGTCTCTCTCTCTCTTAAAAATAAACAAACTTAAGGGGCACCTGGGTGGCTCGTCGGTTGGGCGTCCGACTTCGGCTCAGGTCACGATCTCGCGGTCCGTGAGTTCGAGCCCCACGTCGGGCTCTGGGCTGATGGCTCAGAGCCTGGAGCCTGCTTCAGATGCTGTGACTCCCTCTCTCTCTGCCCCTCCCCCGTTCATGCTCTGTCTCTCTCTGTCTCAAAAATAAATAAAAAAAAAGTTAAAAAAATTAAAAAAAAATAAACAAACTTAAAAAAAAGCAATTATAGAGATACGGGAAAGGTATTAGGGGTGATGGGGGGGAGGAAATTTCATTCTATTATAAACCTAAGAGAGAGATTTCATAATCCTATTACAGAAGCCTGAAGTATAAAGAAGTAAGCAACTTAGCCTCATAAAATTAATATGATATTGAGCTAGATTTCAAGAATAGGCTTTTCAAATTCCCCAAACCAAATTCTTTCCATCATATGTCTTAGGCTTCTTTTGGTGGCAAGATTTCACTAGTACTTGACTCTGTGAAGAACCTAAACTTTTGTGCAAAGTCAGAGAAGCCACTTTACCATTCACAAATCACTGGAATAGAAAATCAGCATCCTGACATGTGGCTGATTTCCACATACAATCAATGAGCATGTACCATGGGACAGGGACTGTACTGAACTGGAGATGTCAGCAGAAAACACAGTACCTGGGGTGCCTGGGTGACTCAGTCAGTTAAGCATCCAACTTCAGTTCAGGTCATGATCTCACAGTTTGTGAGTTCAAGCCCTTCAGTGGGCTCTTATGTCTCCCTCTCTCTGCCCCTCCCCCACTTATTCTCTCTCTCTCTCTCTCTCTCTCTCAACATAAACACACACACACACACACACACACACACACACACACACACACACACACAATACCTATCCTCAAAAAGTGCTCAGGTAAAAACTGTCCATTAGAGAAGGAAACTTAAATGCAATGAAATCAAAGTTCCTAGAGACAGTCCTGCTGTTAACTCTCCTCTTAATTCCAGTTGAAGGCTACTTGGCTTTCAGTCAAGAACTGACTGAAGTCAGTCAGAACTGACTGAAGATTTTCTCCTCCAAGAGAACTTGTATGGGACTTTGATGTACCTCAGAAGGACACCAAGAAGCACGGATGCCCTGGCAAGCATCCAAATCCCCCAGTTCCACAGAGTCTGGAGCATATTTCAAATGCATTGCTTAGTGTATTTAGCTGTCTCAACAGCAAGGTGGCTGGTCCCCAGGGTCCAATCTGTGGATTCACTGAAGAAATAACCCCTGCCTGACCTCCGCTTTTCCCAAAACTTGCAAGCCAAGGCCAAAGGCGAGTAAAGTAGGTTTCCTGGTACTTTTAAGAAATTAGGAAGCTCAAAAAAGTGCTGTCCAACTCAAGAGATGAGACTCAGAATGAGAAAGTACCTGGCATTGATTCTTTCCCTCTGTTTATCTCAAAAACACTAGGCTAACTGCTCCATTCTTTTGATTCCTGCCACCACCTCTCCCCTCCCGGCCTTATATTACCTCCTATCCAGTAGAAGTCACAAGAACTGGTAAGAATGAAACAATAGGATAGCTACCTTGTGACATGAATCAGAAAGACCAAAAAGGTGACTAGCTCCTTGTAGCTGCAATGAAATGAAAGCAAATAACTAGAGGGGTGCCTGGGTGGCTCAGTCAGTCGAGAGTCTGCCTCTTGATTTCAGCTCAGGTTCGTGATTTCATGCTAGGCATGGAGCGTGCTTGGGATTCTCTCTCTCCCTCTCCCTCTGCCCTTCCCCTGCTCACACATTCTATCTAAAAAAAAAAAAAAAAAAAAAAAAAAAAAAAAAAAAAAAAAAGACAAAGCATAAAAGAAAAACAACCAGAGATCTTACTTAGAGACCCACAGGGAAGCAGAACAAGTATCTACCTAGAGGTTTTGATTTGAGTAGGGCCTTGACAGCTTTCTTATGCAAAGCAATGCCCTCATGGGTTTGATGCACTAGGGATAAGGTGAAGAAATTGAAGATTATACTACAACAGGTGGAGAGAAGTTCAAACGAGAAATATCACCTACTTTATAGCTTTCCTTGAGGCCAGTCCTGAGAGACATCTTGGTGGGTGGGTGTGTGTGTGTGTGTGTGTGTGTGTGTGTGTGTGTATCTCAAGCATGACAAGTATGACAGGAGCATAGGAACTGGCTGTGGTTTTACATGTCTAGAATTAAAGAAATCTTGGAATTTCAAGGAACCTCAGAAATCACTCAGATCAAAGTCCCATCTAGGGCAAGAATCCGTCATTCTGGTATCCAAGAAAAACAGTTATCACAGAGTCTCTCTCTCTCTCTCTCTCTCTCTCTCTCTCAGCAAATCTGTCCTCTCCTGATTCCTTTCACTTCCCTCCCAAGCCTCAGCTCCATTTCCCATTTATTCACCTGCCCACTTCTCTGGTGCTTAAGGTGTTTTTCCTTTTGACCTTTTGCTGAGTCTGGCTGGTCATTCTCTAATGCTGGAGCAACCCAAACACTCTTCTTTCCTTCGTGTGTCTGGGCTCCGTAATACTGTTGTAGAAATGCTCACAGCTGTGATGACCGTTACTACTTAATGGTTTTGAACCTCAGCAATCCTTTTATTTTTGCCTGTTAAATTCCTTACAGTGGCTGTTCCCATTTGCTTCTAGGTTTTTTTTCACCCCACATCTCTCTACTAACCTCTTCCTTCATCTACTTCAAGGAAAATGTGGAGTCATCAGACATACGTTCCCTCAATTTTCCTCTCTACTACCTCCAAAGAGTCATATTTTTACCTGTCTGAAAGGAGGAAAATTCTGAATTGTTCTCATTCTGAGCTCTCCATTTTATGCCTCATTCCATACCTTGCATCATCAATTATCACTCTCCTCATCTCAATATATTGTCCATTCTATTCCATTAAAAAATAAAAAAAGGAAAATCTTTAACATTGCTTCATCCTTGGAACATAACTGCCTTCCTCCTTTTCTTTGTTGTCCGACTCGCCAAAAGAGTGGCCAACAATCACTCCATCCACTGACCTCTGATCACTGCCCAGGGCACAGAAACTTGGGATCCTGACAGCTCTTCTCCTTAGACTACCCTCCCAAAGGTCATATTAAACCTCTACATTTTAAGTCCAGTGGCTTCACCATTTTTAATCTGCATAATATTTCAAACTGATCTTTTTTCTTGAAGCTCTCTCCCTCTTGCTTTTGATGATACTACTCTTGGCTCATTCTAAAAATACAACTCATCCCTGTGTTATTACTCAGGATCACATCTTTGGTCCTTGTTCTCTACAATGGTTCTTAAACTGTTTTATTTTCAGTATCATATTGGATGCTAGGATATGAAGTGGCACGTTTATAGGGGTTTAATCCCATTGGTTACAACACAAGCACTATGACAGGAAAGCAATGGGTTCTAATGTCTGAAAACATAGCCATAGTTATATTTTATGCACTTGATTACTCTTTGTAAACAACCAAACTTCACTAGACTCCAAGTCAGCATCATGTTTTTATCTCTGTCTCCTGTGCCTTTCTTGATATTCTGCATGATCTCCTCAGACACCATTATGGGCAGAATGAATCCTCCCTCAGATACAGAAAAAAGAAAGGTTGTATACCAACCTTTGGTTACCTCCTTGAGAACACAGACCAGTGTTCTACTCACTTAGGAAAATTTCACTTATATGTATAAGCTTCAATAATTACCTTATAACATAAAAGTCAATCTGACAATCTTTGGATCATAGTTAGACCAAAGATATATTGTATGGGGGGGGGGGGGAAAGGGACACATTAACTGGAAACATAACATAAATGTCAAAGTTTTCATTTTCATTTAGAAAGTATGGAGCTCTGGAAACAGGGCCAACAGTCCAACATGGTAACAATCTATTGAAGCTAAGCAGTACCTTCTGGAAAATGTCATTTGCTTTCCAATTTTCCATAGTCCCCACTATTCCTTAGTGTCTTGTACCTTGCCTACTTCACTTATTTATATTACCTGCCTATCTTCTATGGACATTTGCTTTAATAATCCTTGCTTATATTGAAAAATCCCCAGGGGTGCCTGAATGGCTCAGTCATTTAAGCATCCGACTCTAGCTCAGGTCATGATCTTGCAGTCCATGAGTTTAAGCCCCACGTTGGGCTCTGTGCTGACAGCTCAGAGACTGGAGACTGCTTTGGATTCTGTGTCTCCCTCTCTCTCTGCCCCTCCCCTGCTCATGCTCTCTCTCTCTCTCACTCTCAAAAATAAATAAACATAAACAAAGAAAATTCCCCAATAGATTTTCCAGCCCTATTTTCTAAGCTCTAGATTCATATTTCCAAATGTTCCCTGAACAACTCCACATGGATGTCCTCTAGATACCAAACAAATTTTCCTTCCAAATGACTCCTCAGCTGCTTTCTACAATCTCAACTAATAACTCCCTTTGACCCTAGGCAGAATTAATTACCATAGTCCTCTGTTTATATCAATGATATATATTTCATTATTTAATTAGCTGTTAATTATCTCCAGGATCTCAATCTCCAGTGTTTTGTACATTATTACCCAGTCTGTAGTATATACAAAGCATTTAAAAATATATACTGAATTAAAATAAAATGCCTAGATACATTCAGTGGTGGATGGTAAACTTAGACTTCCAATTTTTGGACCACTCTATTGTAATGAAGTTAAAATGTGTTTCCCAATGACTTGTTACCATTAGTCTTTCTATGCCCTCTGTATATAAACAGAATAAATCATCTTTCTTTTCCACACAACAGCCCTCCAAACATGTTTTAACTCTAACCCTATGTAACCTTTGTTTCCAGGTGTCTATATGATTAAAATATTTCATATCTGTGCCCTTGTATGTATTCCTACCATCGTGATACTTAAGACCACCATCATTTCTCACCTGGATTACTGCAGAAACTCCCCAACTCTCCCCGTCCCCAATCCATGCTTATTCTCCACACTGAAGCCCAATGAAAACATACCATACCCTGCTTTACATGCTTTCTCTAGAGCCTTTAAGATAAAGTACAAACTCCTTCACATTTTGAGGCCTGTCATGATCTATTCCCTGCTCATCTTTCCAGCCTAGTTGTCTTAGTACTCCCTAACTTGTGCACTATACTTTTAAGTGGACTGAAAGTCCCTAAATTTGCCTACTCTGCCTCTGAGTTCTTATTCATGTTCACTTAGCTTAGAATGTACCCAATGCCAGCTGACTTTTCCCTAACTAAAATCTATTCAAGACATAGTTACCATTCCTCAGGCTGGCTATGTCTGTCCATCCTATTCCCACAGCATCCCTTATATTCTCCTCTTGAGGTAAGAATGTTAATGCATATGTACTGCTCTACCTCCCCCAGTGAATGGTACAATTGTTCAAGTCTGTCATAGTGTGTGAGAGAAACGTATACAGAATTAATTAAATCACCCTGGATGTTTTCCTCTGACCTTTCTTCATTTGCCAACGTTTCCCTTAAAATATGTTATTCAGATCTGAACTAGCCCCTACATGGTTAGACCTCTGCGGGGTACAATGAGGAAATTATATTACTTGTTCCAATCACCGCCAAGCCAAGATTGCTTTAGCTTCAATTTCTTCCTCTGTACAGTAGGGGCGATACTGCCTTCCTTTAAAGCTGCTCTGAGAACTAAGATGATATATACAGCAACTGGCCAAGTCCTGGCAAACAGTAGGTGCTCAATGAATAGCAACTATTATGATAATGGAGTATAGCATTACCATGATATATCTATCTTAGAAACCTATAAAAATTAGTCTTATAAATAGTGGAGACATGAAAGGACTGGAAAGGACAGATGTGTGTCCTGAAGGACTGGAAACAGAAGGGACCCAGAGAAGTCACAGCAGTAAGCAGAGGGTAGTGGAATCCGACCTACTAACTGTGCATTTGGGATGGTCGTTAGAGACATCTGTAACTCACAAGCCAGTGCTGTATTTACATTCAACATTCACTTCAACTGAACCCTGTAGCTTGTAAAAGGTAATCAAAATAACATCTGCTTACATTTCGAGCAAAAACTATATTTTGTCCTCTATTATAATAGCCATCAGCAGTTAGAAGACTCTTTCAGAAAGAGAATATTATTACTGTTTTTTGTCCCAGCCCAAATTGTTGCTGTCAGACATCTGTGGATAAGGCAATTAAGGAGATAAAGGACTATTAATAAAAAAAAAAAAAACAAAAAACAATCACAGGGTGCCCCAAAGAAAATTTTTAAGTGGCATTAGCCCTACTTCCAAGTGTTCAGAGTAAATTTTCTGTTACGCAGGGAATCCTCAGTTTGTCTCTCCTATTATGGTTTACTAAGTGAGGTCCCTCCACTCTCAGCATTTCTAATGGCATATTCTGAACAGGAAGCCTGCTGGAGTTGGCCCCCCTGAACGGAGGATGAATCCCCAAATTGGACAAATTTATGTGAAAAGTTTTTGCTTAAGTCAAAAATCCTCTTGAAGGGGATGGAAGCAGCAAGTGCAGAGAAGTGAGAGATGGCCATCAAGGAAGCCCCATAACCTCACCATACACGGAGCCTTCTAGTCCATCCACAGCCAAGTCTCCTTCATCTCTTGCCTGGACACTGCAAGAGACACTAGGTCTTATGCCCTGACAACAAGAGGTATCTTATTTTAAAATCTCAAGTGAAGGGGCACCTGGGTGGCTCAGTATGTTAAGCATCATTCTTCAGGTCAGGTCATGATCTCGCGGTTTGTGGGTTTGGGCCCCACATCGGGTTCTGGGCCAACAGCTAGGAGCCTGGAGCCTGCTTCAGATTCTGCGTCTCCCTCTCTCTCTACCTCTCCCCAACTCATTAACTCTCTCTGTCACTCAATAAATAAAATTTTTTAAAAAATTAAAATATCAAGTGAGTAAGGTAACTTTTTTGTTCAAAATATTTCAATGTCTTTACATTCCAAACTTGGCAATAGGACCGTGCAGCTCTGTCCTTGCTATCATACTATTCCAACCTCATAAATATCTCCACTTCTACCATAAGCCTTCAGCCCAGTGGTTTTTGTGTTGTTTGAACTGTCCAAGCCTCCATGTCTCTCTCCCACTTTCTTCTCCTTAGGACTATCATGCATGCTATATCCTCTGCTAGGAACACTGTCAGGTATTATGTTTGCTTTCTCTGATGACAGATGGTGACTCTACTTATCAAGATGAACATTTTATAATGTACAGAAGACTCAAGTCACTATGTTATAGGTCTAAAACCAATATAACTTTATATGTTAACTACATTGAATTAAAAAAAACTTGCAGCTGGCATATACTAAATACTGGATAGATGTTAGCTCTTACTGTTAAGCTTAGCTGCTTCAGTTTCTTTCATATCTACAACTAGATGTAATCCTAAGAGGAGCATCCCTATTTTGTTTGTTTGTTTGTTTTCTTCATCCAGAGATCCCAAGTGCCAGTACAAGAACAGGCACGTAGTAATAACATGACTAGTCTTGAAAGGATGGATGCATTTAATTAAATAATTGATGAGTGAAACATGAAGGAAAAGAAATAGAACCTTTGTGGGTTTTTTTAAATAAGACTAATTAAACCCCTACTTGTCTCTTGCATTACTTTGCACTCTTCTGCCAACTGCTTCTGCACATCCTTGTTAGGTAAGCACATTCATACGCACTCAAAAAATGTGACTGAAGTGTGGGAGCCCATGCAGGCAAGGAAGTCCAGAAAACACTGCAGATGTGGCTCTAAACAGGCAGCCTCTGATCCCTAAGGGGCAGGCAAGGTGAAGTTTTGGATCTTGACTAGAGGAGTGGCACTTACTTGGGGTAATTACTCACAAGATGATAGTACATGAGACAAGACTGTGGGAGAGCAGTCCTTTTTTCCATCTCAAATCCAGGAAAGCCCTCTGCCATCTGGCAGTGAGAAAGCTCCCCAGGGAGAAACAGAGTTCATCTCTAACACTGTGGATTCAGAGGTTCAGGCCAAGTTTTCTGTCCCAGCCCAGAGGATGAGGATTTGTGAGGAGTGTGGCCCATCGCTCTTCACATGCCAAAAATCAATCCAGGGTAATTACGGCAGGGTACGGGGTTTGTAAATGAGAATCCACAAGTCTTAGGTCTCCTGGAAAGCTGATACTGTGAAAAATCAGCCTTCATTCTTCGTAGCAACGTGAACTGAGTTTCCTGACCCAACACTGATGTGAGCTTTATCCCAGAAATAATTCCTTCCCTCTACTCAGGGCCTGGGATTCCCTAGAAACACCTGCCATGGTTTTCAAGTTCGAATAAATGTACAGATTTTCCTTTGGATGACGAGAATCTAAATTCTTCAAAATGCCTCAGAGCTACCACTAGGTCTTCTTTGCAATAACTCCACAGCAGGGATGGATACATGGTAGCTATTCCTATATCTGTTTCAGCCAGCTTTCTTCAAACTTAAAAAGTATGTTTCTCAAAAACAAAATCCCCATGCTCTCTCTTGGGGCATTAAACATTAAACAATTTAAAAATTGGGACTAAACACAAACCGAAAAGCAAAATAATTTTAGAAAAAGAAACATATGTATATATTTTTTACTCCAATCACAAGATACCAATGTGAATGCTGACACTGCTGGCTTGGTGCAAACTTTTTTATCTTAGCTAAGGGATACGGAAGAGCAAGTCCTATGTCAAGTTCAAAATCAACCCTCTCGTACTGCTTTGGTTTTGGAACAAGTGTCCCCCTCCCCTCTTCCAGAAATTGACACCTCCCTGGGGAGGACACTAACATCTCTCCCAACCCTGCCCCTTCTTTGAGATTTAGTGGTTCCAACCAAAAAATAGGCCAGGTCACACTGACCAGGAAGACCCTGGAGAAAAGCCAGTTCTTTCTAAAATCAGTTTGATGCCAGCTCCATAAAAATGAAGGCAGTCTACATCAAATCAGAGAGACCTTCCAGCTCAGAAACAGCTAAGCATAAATGTTTCTCTGATGAAATCTTGTTTAGTGCAGGCTCTGTTTAGTAGCTCATCAATTAAAGCTGATTGAACAAATGCCATTTTATTACAACGATCCTGCAGGCCTTCAAGGGAAGCAGCCCCTGGAGCCAGACTGTTCAGGTCACACCTTCCCAACGCTGTGGCTGTGGGCACGTGCTCCTTTAACATTGTACATCTCAGTTTCTTTGTGTGTAACAAGGGGATGATAACACTTTTTCGATGAGTTGTGAAAATTCAAATGAAATAAGGCACTTGGCACTGCAACAACTGCTCATTTAACATCAGCTGTTATTACGTACATTCATTAGTCACTCATAGGTTTGCTTCATTGAGATATTAGTTCTTTTTCTAAAAGAAACAAATCCTCTCTACCTCCTGTTGTGTGGAGAAGAAACAGGTCAGAGGTGTGGCTGCTGGAACCAACAATCTGCATTCCCATTCTGGCTCCGCCATTTAAACACTGCATTTGTGACAGGCTGTTCAACTTTATGCTTCAGTCTCCACAACTGTAGAATGGGGCTTATCGATAGTACCACCAACAGTAGGATATTGAGAATTAAATGAGTTAACCATGTCAAGCATTCAGAAGAGTGTCTGTCATAGGGCATTTACTGTCCAACTGTCAGTTACTGTTAGACTCCCTGCAGTGGGAGGCAATATTTGTATTATTTATTTACTACCCCATGCCCAAATGAAACAAAGTATTTAAATGCTTCTGTTTTGTAAACACAAGAGAGTTCACAGAACAGGGAAATCTCTCATGTGGTCTGGAATACATGAAGTCTAAAGTGGCAATGTGTCAGGGTTGGCAGTCAGCAGATCTTGGAAACAACAAACTATGTGACCTTGGGTATGTGACTTCAATGATCTGGGTTTAAGTCAGCAATGAAGTGATTCTGCCACAAACCAGCCTTGAAACTCTGTGAATGGATGCACGGATATTCTTCTATAGGTATACACCTGGGTGTTTCAAGACAAGTGATACATATTGCCTATTGGACACTTGTCCAGTCCAGGACTGTTCCTTTTCTTTTCTTCTCACTGTACCTACTAAGTAGATCCATGTGCCAAGAACACCATGGGATGATCTCCACATATGGACTGGGGTTTTGCCTTCATTTCAGTCGCTGTGCTGTCATCAATCTGGCAGACAAATGGGGATGCATCAATTCTTGGTTCAAGTGTTTGAACTGACATTGATTTGACGAGTGACTACAAGAAGATTAGTTTAATTGGTGCCATAACCTCTGTTTTTCACAGGACATTACCATTTATGATAATGTAAATGAATTAGAGTTTATAATGTGCTTAGGAAAATCTGAATGAAGAGTCCAACTCAAATGGAAAGGGCTATCAATTCTATTCCACAGGAGATAACCCAGGGAAAAGACGGGGACAGGAAAGCTAAAGTGCAGAAGCCCAGAAATAAAGGGCACTTGTAAGAGATACCCCCAGGAGAAGCTTCACAATGGAATAATTTATCTGGAGGGCAAGGTGCAGGCATTAGAGAGATATGCATAATTAATTAAGGAGCTTTTTTTTTCCTTCTGTTATGATATTTCCTGTTTCTCTATTCTCCAGATGATGGCCAACTGCAGAGCAGAAATTCTGATGGAGGAAAAGAGTATAACAAATAATTTGGGTTCAGAGAAGCCCTACTCAAATGAAGACTAATTCATATCTATCTATCTATCTATCTATCTATCTATCTATCTATCTAGATATAGTTGTGGTACAGTCACATAAAGTGAAATAAATTATTTTAAGTATACAATTGGATGTGTTCAAGCAAATCAATATGTCCATGAAACCAACACTCCCATCAGGATATAGAACATTTCAGCCACCCAGAAAGCTCTTTTCTGTCCTTTCTTGTCACCATTCATCCCTCATAGGCAATCAATGTTCTGATTCATAATATAGACTAGTTTTGCCTGTTACTGAACTTTATATAAATTATGTAATATGTACTCTGTGGTGTCTTTTTTCTCCCATACACTATACTGTTTTTGAGATATATACATGATGCTGCATTTATCCATAGTGCATTTAAAAAAAAATTTTAGTGCTTATTTACTTTTGAGAGAGAGAGAGTGTGTATGGGGAAGGGGCAGAAAGAGAGGGAGACACAGAATCTGAAGTAGGCTCCAGGTTCTGAGTTGTCAGCACAGAGCCCAGTGCTGGGCTCGAACCCACAAACCTTGAGATCATGGCTTAAGCCAAAGTCAGATGCTCAACCTACTAAGCCACCCAGGTGCTCCATAGTGCATTCTTATTAGTAGTAGTATGCCATCATATGAATATACCATGTTTTATTCATCTACTTTCTTGTTGATGGGCACTTGCCCTGTTTCCAGTATAAGGCTATTGCAAAGTTACTATAAATGTTTTACATAAATATTTGTTGTGGATATATGCCCGCATTGTTCTTGGATAGATGCCTAAAAGTGAACTTACTGTATCCCTCTCTAGATTTATGTTTAGCTGTCTAAGAAACTGCCAAACAATTTCCCAGTGTAGTCATACCATTCTACATTCCCATCTGTGATGCATGAAAATTCCAGTAGGTCCAATGTTCACCAACATTGGTGCTGCCTTTTTAATTTTAAGCATTTTTTGTGAGTATAAAATTATATCTCATTGTGATAATAACATATATTTTCCTGATTACTAAAGATGTGGATCATCTTTTCACAGGGCCTGTTGTCCATTTGTATACATTTATGGAATGTCTATTCAATATTTTTGCCCATTTTTAATTTTTTAAATGCATTTTATTTATTTTTGAGAGAGAGAGAGAAAGAGTGTGAACAGGGAAAGGGCAGAGAGAGAGGGAGACACAGAATTCAAAGCAGGCTCCAGGCTCTGAGCTGTCAGCAAAGAGCCTGATGCAGGGCTCTAAATCACAGACTGTGAGATCATCACCTAAGCCGAGTTGGACGCTTAACCAACTGAGCCACCCATTTTTTATTATCTTTTCATTATTGATTTGTAGGAGATGTCTATATATTCTGAACGTAGGTCCTTTTTAGACATTTGTCTTGAAAATATTTTCTCTCCATCTGTGAGTGACCCTTTAACTTTCCTAAGGAAATCTTTTGAAGAGCAGAAAATCTTAATTTTGATCAAATCCCATCTACTGATATTTTCTTTTATGCTTACTCTGTTTTTATTTTCTCCAAAAACTCATTGCCTACCTCAAGACTGCAAAAATACTTTCCTATATTTTTTCTAGAGGCTTTATAAGTTTAGCTATTGCATTTAGGTTTATGATCCATCCCAAATTAATTTTTGTCAAGACTATAACTCAAAACTTTTAACTCCTGCCAAGTCTGAACTAGTTCAAAGTAGTCGAGGAGAATAACTTCTTAGATACTATATCAAAACTAGAAGAATGCTGTGATAGCAGTGTTTGGTTTGGTTTGTTTGCTTTGGTTTTGTGGGGAGAAGGGAGGGAAGAGAGTGGGGGTTGCTTTTCTTTCTTTCTTTTTTCCTGGCTACTCTCTAAGTACTGAGATCTCATTGAAACAAAATTCATGTCATAATATTAGGAACACTCGTTATGTTTCAGGCACCCTTCTGTAGTTGTAGTAACTCATGCAATCCTCAAAATCCAGAAAACTGAGGCCTCAAGATTAAGTAAACCTATCAACGGTCACACCATAAAGACGGAGCTAGGCTAGGGTTCAGACCCAGTCAGGCTGACTCCACGGTCCATATAAGTAGTCACCATGATAGCTTGCTTATTTCTGTCCAATTTAGTATATACAAACTGCTTCAAGACACTATGGCATTAAAGTTTATCGCATGGCTCTTGTGTCAGATATTATGCTAGGCCTTTCTATTTTATTTTATATCACAGAATCCTCAAAAATACCTGGGTAAGTACCTATTTTCAGGTTTTGGGGGAGGAGGGCATTTATGTCCAGAGAATTAAGAGCTAGAGCTAGGTCATATAATGAACTGTTGACAGTTGAGCCCAGGTTGTCTAATTCAAATCCTGTGTTTGTTCTGCCATAAAGCCCTGTGTCCCAAAAGATTTAAGTCATGAATCACTGAAAGAAGCATGTAGGGAGGAGTTTGGCAGCAGAACTGAAGTCATGTGAGGTCTATAGCACATGTCACCTGGGCAAACAGGTGAAGGGAACATTAGCTGTCTAGGAGCATGTCCTAAGGTCCAATCCTTGAGCCACTCTTTGCTAAATGTCAGCTTATGGGTTTCTCTCATGGAAGAAAAGTATCCCTTTCAATCTTCATACACATGTGCAAATCGTTGGGCTCTCCCTGACCCTTGCTTCTTCCACTCAGTTTTCTTTTATAAGGACCGTGATAATGGACCCCAGTTGTGTATCTCAAACTCAAGACTACAGCTATTGTTGTCAGACCTAGAAAGGAAAGTCTCCAAAAATGCAGAAAGGTGCTACACAGGTTGTGTGTCACTTGGTTGCTTCAACCTAGATGAACAGGTAGAAGCAAATTTTGACCGATGCCACAAGTGCCCCGTTCTACCTGGAGCTAAATGGTGAAAGAACTAGCTGTTCTCTGCAGTGCTGGGCTGAGACTCCGCCATTACACCAGTGATCACAGAATAACCTGGAAGGCCATGTGTCAGAATTTATTTTTTAAATCATCTTAGGGGGTGTGTCTGGGTGGCCCAGTCAGTTAAGCGTCTGACTCTTGATTTAAGCTCAGGTCCTGATCTCATGGTCGTGAGATCGAGCCCCACATCAGGTTCTGTGCTGACAGTGCAGAGCCTGCTTGATATTCTCTCTCTCCTTCTCTCTCCGCCTCTCCCCCACTCACTCACTCACTCTCTTTCTCTCTCTCTCTCAAAAGAAATAAATAAACTTTAAAAAATCAATCATATTAGGGGAAAAAACTCAATAATAACAATACAGCTCAAGCTCTCAAGAGTTCTGATATTTCTGGGACATAGAAAAGTTAATTTTGCTCAAAACCAACTGGGATGATTATTACTGTCCTGCAAAAGCTGGCAAGTGCCATTCCAAAAGAAACAATTCTGGGGTGGGGAATGGAAGGGGGAGGGAAAGAAAGCTCTGAAACATTCTAGTATCTCACTGCTTAAAGTGTGGTTGAAGGACTAGCAGCATCAGTATCACCTGGAAGTACACCAAAGAATGCAGACTCTCAGGCCCCATCCAGACTAACAGAATCAGAAAGCAAGCAAGAGCATCTTGGTGATCCCCATGCACTCTCAAGTTTGAGAAGCACCAGCCAATGATATATACTAAGAGGCAACTAGAGGAGGAAGAGGACATCTATAAAAGATGTGCTCCTACTTTCCAAGTGTTTCCAGTAGGTGTGCCATTCCAGGTGGTACTTTTGTAATTTTCTGAGCATTAGTAAGCTGGGGTTGCCTCTACCATTTCATGTGGATCACTTAAAAAGCCAGCTCCCTATGATCTGTGAGCTTGCGAGGTCTTCTCACTTGTGAGATCACTTTGATTTGTCAGGCCACCACAGAGAGGACATCCACAGGGACCCTTTGCTCTGGGTGGTTTAGGGGAAGCCTGCCTCAGGGCTCTGAGTCACCTGAAGTCCCTGAAGTACCCCCTTGCTAGTCATTTTTGTAGGGCATGATTCATGGGGCAAGTAGGAATGCAGGCTTATTCTTTACGGTCCCATCAAGCTGTCGTACCTCCTGCAAACAGGAAGGTGCAGTACCTGGGATTAGGGTTGGCCTTCTCTGTTTATGACCTGTTCGCGGTCATAAATTTGGAGCGGGAGGGTAGAGTGATTGCCGGTTGTTGAGGAACTGAATGGGAAGCAGGAGGAGATGAAGGAGGAGGGATGTGGGCAATGCCATGAAAAGCAAACATGGAGCCGGTGTTCCCTCAAGGTCACTTTGCTTCTGCAGCAAACAACCTCACAAAAATGGATTTTCTCATTTTCTGGAAGTCTGAGCCATTATAGACACAAGATTTGATAAAGTTCTGGCCAAAAGAAAGCTCCTGTTTTTGTTTTTTAAGATGCCATGGTGTTTATGAGGAAGCCTAAGCAATGAAGCATAAAATCAAAAGCCACTATAGGATTTTTCTCATTGGAGCATGGGCTGCAAATCAAGGAGATGATTTGTGCTTCATCTGATGGTGGCTCCAGAAAGAATGGGAGGAAAGAGGAACAGTGAGAGGAGAAGCAGAAAAAGCTAGAAGGGCTAATCAAAATGTCCTGGATTTGTCCCAAGATGGTACATGAAACCAGGCATCTTATCACCTTGTGTGTGTCTGTGTCCCTGCGTGCATGTGTGTATGCTCTTGGGAGTCTAGTTTCTGAGATAAACACATAGGAAGTATTTGGTAAAGAAAAAATAAACAATAGCTTAATAATAACAAGACAACTAATTTTTCAAAAATATTGTCAGCAATAGTGATAAGGACAGAAAACTTTTATTGAGCTCTCAGCATGGGCCAGGCTTTGTGCTATCTGCTGTCACTAATTTATCTCATGTCAACTCCACCACAACAGGGTGAAAGGGTACAAGTGTTATTCCCTCTCATCTCGCACGTAAAGGGAGACTTAGATCCTGTAACGTCACTTGGCCAAGGTCACGTAGATAGACAATAGCAAATCCTTAATTCAAACTCAGTTTGGCTCAAAAATATGCGCATGAACTACTATTTTCATCAACTTCCTATTTGAGGACAGTAAGCCACTGAAAGGTTAAAATGCAATATGTTTTCTCAAGAAGAATCAGGGATGTATGTTGGAAGTCTATCTTAAAAGAAAGCCTAGCTTTGCTGAGTAAAACTAGAAGGAAGAAAAAACAAAACAAACCAAAAACAGTGGTCTTATTTCAAAAGGCACAAAATCTAATCCTTCAGCCAAGGAACAACTTTGCCCACCTCCCACAGGGGACATTTGTTAATGTGTACAGAGAGTTTTCATTGTCACGACTGGAGGAAGGTGCATCAAGTGGGTAGCATCCAGGGGTGCCGCTAAGCATCCCACAATGCACAGAACAACCCCACAACAAAGAATTATCCAATCCAAAATATCAATAGTGCTGAGGGTGAGAAATCTTGTAGCCATGCTATATTCACAAAAGAGCCTTTACCTGGTAGCATTCAATTTATTTCAGTGAGAATGAAGGTCTCCCAACCATAGACTGTTGTGCTGTGCAGAGACAAAGAAAACCCTTTTTCCCACTGCCACATTATGGAACCAGAGTCCGAAAAGTGAGGCAGGCAGTTCACATCCACAAAGAAGCACAGCATGCATGGCCGCCTCTGTAGGAACGCAGCCACCCACAGCCTGCTGGAGCCCAAATGACATCAGCCTCCCCGAGACCAACACAGCAGGGCCGGTCCCAGACCACAGGTCCCAAGACGCTACAAGCCAAATGAACCTCACTGAGCCTATGGCCCTATCTCTATGACCTTGTAGTCCTCAGAAATAAAAGATCTGGGAAAATTGCCTAAGTGTGTAATTTCAAATCTGTTCAATAATTCTTCCAGCAAATTTCCTTGCCAGGCTTAATAGGATGGAGGGTCACGACACAAACTGGCTTTACTCAAGTCAAGAGTCACCTATTAAAATCCTTGATCCTTAGGTGCCTGGTGGCTGAGTTGGTTAAGCATCTGACTTTAGATTTCAGCTCAGGTCATGATCTCACGCTTCGTGAGATTGAGCCCCTCATGGGGATCTGTGCTGACAGCACAGAGCCTGCTTGGGATTCTCTCTCTCCCTCTTTCTCTCTGCCCCACCCCTGCTCTTTCTCTCACTCTCTCTCAAAACAAATAAATAAGCTTTTTTAAAAAAGTAACTAAAAAAAAAAATCCTTCATCCTAATCCATATTAACCCACCCCATTGCCCACTTCCTGGCTCATGCCACCATCTTGTTTTGCTTTCAAATCTACTGGCCACTCCCAGTATCTAAAATGGGTATTTGTTAAGGATTATAGGTAACTTGTGATGGCACAAAATGAAGAACCACAAAGATGCCAGGGAAGAGAGAAGCAAAAAGGCAATAAATTGTAGGTGCTTATTAGCCAATTCACTTGGTAGGCTTTTTGACAAAATTTCATATTTTTATGATAATTCCCACCATTTCATTTTCTTTAATTCCTATTTCATCGTCTGGCCGCTTGATTTAACACAGGATTATTCTAAAAAATGAATTCCTGATTAACTTTTTTTGAGAGGTGGAAAAAAATGAAACAGCATTTGTTTGTACTGTACCTTCTGAAGCTTTATTGGGCTGCTCACTGAGCGGAAATAAAAGATTTCTGACTTTGGCCAGCCATTCCACTGCAGTGATAATTAAGCAAAATCTTAAAAAAAAAATCCCTTTGCTGCATTTTGAATCCTTTCCCCTACACTAGTTGCTCCCTTTCCAAGACAGCAGGACAAACCATACCAATTTAGGAGAATTTGCAATATCCCAGATGGCAGAACTTTATTGTTAAAGTGAGCAATTTTAGCTATTTCCAACAAAAGGCACACTTGCCATATCTTTCCTATTCTAATTTTCTAGCCAACATTAAGAAGGGAGCGAAAAAAAAGAATACTTTCTCCGAAGATGATCTTATATTTTAAAATTAACCCATAACCTCATCATACTGAGTATATACACATACTATTTTTTATTAACAAAATAAAAAATACAGCATGAGCTTTGGAGTCAGAGAGAATGAAATTCAAATCTGGTTCCACTGCTCATGAGTCCTTTGAACTTGGGTAAATTACTTAACTAGTCTTAGCCTCAGTTTTCTCATCTCTAAAATGGGGATAATAGGAAAACCATGTGTTAAGTATCCACCCAATAAGCACTATTGCAGATGGGATCAGACTCTGGAATGTCAGTGTTTTTTCTCCTTGCAAAATGATCTCCTCAAGAACCTGGCTAAAGCTGGCTTACTTGTTTACTGCTTAATGGAAAAGGAGCCATCAATTAGGGATCCCATGGAATAAAATTCAGGGAATTGTCTGTTTCTAAGGAAGATTGACAGGCCCCGGCACAATCTCCTTCCTTTCAAAAAGGCAGCCACACCACTAAGAAGAGTGGAATGTGGGGGCACCAGTGTGGCTCAGTCGGTTAAGCCTTTGACTTCGGCTCAGGTCATGATCTCACAGTTCAAGAGTTCGAGCCCCACATTGGGCTCTGTGCTGACAGCTTGGAGCCAGCTTCAGATTCTAAGTCTCCCTCTCTCTCTGCCCCTCCCCTGCTTGCGCTCTCACTCTCTCTCTCTCTCAAAAATAAATAAACATATAAAATTAAAAAAAAAAAGAAGAGGGGAATGTTTAAGTAGATAAATGAAAAGGCCCTCTTCCCTTGTGCTAGGATTCCCCTCTACTTGGTTTCCTCTTGCTATGCTGATTGGTTTCTCCACTTTCTTTTTCTCCTACACTCTTCCTTTCCTTTTGCTTTCCCTTCAGGACTGCATTTAACATTTTCTAGTCACTTACTATTCTGCTAACCTTCTTTCCCTTCCCATTCTTCTCTTTAAGTATGCACTTGCTAAGTGGCACCACAATTCACCATGACAAACCTCAGAACATTAGGGGATCTGGCTAACCCCGAATCATTACTTAATTTATATAAGTCTCTGTATTAAAATTATGAGTGGCAGGAGCACCTTTGTGCTGTGAAAATGATTGAAGGGCTCGCTCCTCTTTTCACATTACTTCCATTATGCACTTCAGGTGGCCCTTTCTGTGTAAGCTTAATGTTCTAGAGAGACGTGATCTTAACTTTCCTCAGGAAAGAGGTTAAGTTCACATCCAGGTCTTTTTATGTTAACAGCAATTTCAAGAACAAGGATACTGAGACACTAATGAATTGAATGATGTTTTGGAGTTTCCCAGAATGCAAGGTTGTACTGAGACCAGAACTTACCTCCTCTAACTCTAAGCCTAGCACTTCAGGAACAAACTCCATTTATTCATAGTATATAGTCTGTTTTCTGCAAATGTGAGTATCCATTCTAATTATGGCATTACAATGAATCTGCTCCTTGACTTAAAATAACCTTTCCCAGAGTTAGGAGGTCACCTAAACTCAGCTACGATCTCCACGGATGGAAATACCTGCTAAACACGAGCTTCTTTGACCTACATTATTTCATAAAAAACTCTAAACCACAAATTATCATCCTCACTTAATAGCCAAAGAAACTGAGATCAAGGGGGAAAAGCTGACGGTAAAGTGTCTGGATTTAGAAGGCTCTCAAAAATGTTTATTAAACATATGGTTCAAAATCAATAGCTATTGAAAGAAAAAGTCAGAATTTGAACTCCGGTCCTCCTACTGTTATGTCAATACATACCCCACACATTTCTACTTATGTGTGCTTATGTTTACTCTTACGGAAATGTTTTTCCCATGACCTTTGTATATTGAAATCCTACCTTTCCACCAGACTCAGTTCACACATTCCCTCCTCTAGGACAGTCTGAGATTTCCCTAATGTTCATTCATCCTTCTTCACCCATCTTTATCTGTATAGCTACAGTAGTTCGCTCAAATCCTTGTCAGAATATTGACCAAACTTCTCCTAAGATTGATTTATTTTATACTTGCATCTCTCTGGGAACATTTATTCATCCAGCTATGTACTCGTTTATGAAACAATTACTGGGGTTTACTATTTGCAGGACACTGATGCATCTGGGGGTGAACAACTTAGGTGGTATTCTTAGTTTCATGGAGTTTACACTGGCGGCAGGGGTAGATGAGGTAAGCCAAATAATTACAAAATGAGATCATTGCTGTAAAGGAAAGCCTTGGGGTCACGAGACAGAGTGTAACTGGGGAAGGCCCTTGAGATTAACAGAACACCTCTTGGGAGTGACATGTGTTCCAAGGTCTGAAGAAGAAGAATCAATGGGCTATGAAAAGATCATAGGAAAGGCATCACAGAAGGGGGCCTGGATGAGTGCATGACTGGTGAAGGAGGTCAGAGAGAACTAAGAGCAGGAATGCCAAGACTAGAGCCTTGAGCGGGGACTGGACAGACAGATGTTTATTGCCTACACAGCAGCGGGCAAATGGTGTGGTGCAGAATATGTGTTTAGAGACAGGCACAACCGGGTCCAACATTGCCTTGCCCCTTACAAGCTGTGCGACCTTGGACAAATTTCTCAGTCTTTCTGATTCTTGATAACCTTTATAAAGAAGAACAGGAGATAAAGAAAGAAAACAATAAAAGTTTTGAACGGAAATGGTGTTGTACAGTGCTGAGCTGGAAACCCATGGCACGATGAGGCCCCCAAATAGCTATGGGTCCCAACTTGGGCAAACACACTGTTCTCAGTAGGCGTTCCTTGCAATGCCTTGAAGCTGATGAAAGGGCAGGAGAATACAAGACCTGCCTTGCCTAAGGGCTGCCTCTAAGACAGAGGCACCTCCATATTCTATGGAGAGGGTGTCAAGTTTTGCAGTTAAGCTGGGGCCTCTCCTCAGAATGCGGAGGTGGGTTTTGTGCCACGTTGACAAATGAACACAACGCTCCCGAATGCTGACTCTGTGTTTTGGAGTTCTAAAAGTGGAACATGTGCAACAATAGGTTTCCTTCCTCCCTGAGCCGGATTTACCATCCTCCTCACATGCATCAGAGGTGGCCTTCTGGGGCTCCCTGTCACTCACTGCAACAAAGAAATCACACCTGATGCCAAATAAAGGAGGAGGATTTGTCCAGAGATCAAGACAGAACAGGGGAGCAGGAGGCCAGGGATCCCACCTGCCGGTGGCTCCGTGGGTCAAGAAGGACCAGGGGAACTTCTCCTTGACATTCGCTTTGATGTCCGTAGGGCTCCTTGAAGCAAAGGAAACGTGTACAGTGCATTTTGTAAACACTTCTGGAAGATGAAATCAGTCACGCTTGCCCCAAAATAAAACGAAACTATACACAGTCAACACCAATTACCTGGGGATAAAGAACAGTAAAGAAAGCATACCCATTGTGGAAAGTAAAACTCAGAAATTTAGAGGCAACTTTAAATGGAGAAACAGAAATCTAACAGAAATGTTGGCCCTACAAAGAGAATCTATTATTTTTAATGGAACGGCCACACTCAAAAATTAGGTAACGATATTTTTCTTCATAACTGAAAAAGGAATCCATTTCATCTTCGGTTTAGTGGACTAACGCTGCTTTCACGCACAGCAAAAATCCTCCCTCCACTACTCTTATAAAGCTTAAGTCTACTAAATTTTACCAGCAGAGAATAAACTGTTTATCTGTTCTCTCTCTTTTCATTACATATTTTTATGCCTTTAGGTCTCTGGTGAGTGTGGGGTGTGGGGAAAGAAATAATATTCTCAACAGTTTTTCCCAGATAAATACTCCATAAATTGTAAGTAATATTTCTTGTACTCCCTGAAGATTCAATATATTAAAACTGGTCTAGATTTTTACATAGTGGTATTTACTGACATTAATAATTATATGGATTTACAAATAACCACACACACCCCCTTCATAGGGTACCTTAATTAACTTGTCCGGGATTTGGAATCCCAACAGTCTATGAAGTCAGTGGGATCATTAAACCCAATCATATTTTCAACCTAACCTGATATTTCACTACAGCCATTCAAATCAATTTACCCAACAGAGACATTTGTCCCTGGCCTGTCACCACAGCCCGTACCAAGCGTCCTACACTTCTTTATCTTTTGGCAGGACCATCATAAGCGAGTGACACAGAGGGTGATGTATGAGAACTCAAATAAGTCATAAATCCCGCAGCCTGTCATCTCCCGTCAGGCGGACTGAATTTACGCCCACTGGCCTTGGCAATGGCTCTTAGCTCAGCTCTGAGAAAGTCAACTTAAAATGACACACTCTGTTAGGAGTGAATCTCCTCTCAATAGGACCAGGGAGAGAGAAAACACAGAAGAGAAGAGGGAAAGGGGAGATGTCAGGTCACTTTTCTTTGTAAGGAAGGCAGAGGCCACCAACCCCTTTTCCCTTGAGAAGTAAAGTTACCTTAATAGAATGATACCCATTCCTACTTCATCCCTATTCTAAAATGACCAGAAATCATCCATTTTATTCTACCTTCTAATCGGTGAACAGTACAGAATTAAGAAGGTAGCAAGTAATAGTCAGATACTGTGTGGCTACCATATACCGCAACAACAAAGACTGGCCTAAGGAATTCAGGAGCACGTGGTATCTTCAGGCCACTGTAAAAAATAGAAATAAGTCCTGCAGATGCGAGAGCTTTCTGTTGGCCATGCCTCTGTGCATGCACGCGCGCGCGCGCGCGCGCACACACACACACACACACACGTGCTTTTTATCACAGTTTTGGTTAAAAGCAGAGCATTCAGAGTGGGAGATTTGTCAAGGCCAAAAGGTTCTATTCTTTAGGTAAAACATCCCCTGTATTGTCTGGCATCTTCTGAGGACAGAATTTTATGTGAGAGCTGTGTCTGTTTCTGGATGGAGAAGCTCTAGCACTCTTTCTCTTCCCTTGTGTAAAAAAGAAAAACAAATGTCATTGGTAATGCAAGTAAACAAAAGTGATCTTACAAGTGATTTCTTGTTACTCAACAAGAAATTAGGAATTTAGAGTAAATCAAAGGTACTAGATGTTAAAAAAAAGCATTGAAATAGTAGCCAGTGATTAAGACACTTTTATATGTTGTTGATCCCTCTAAAAGAAGTAGAAATTTTGCCATTCATCATATACATTAAAGTTAACCCAAGAAACTCCACCTGGTCCCCCCTTCCCTTCCATTCATTTTGATCGTCAACAATACCATAAAAACAGCAATCATGCCTTCTCCGTACATCTCATTATCTATCCTTCTTAGTATACATCTTGAGTGGTGCAATTTACTTCAATGTCACCAAGAAAGCCAAGTCCCTTCGGGACTGTCATTATCATAAACCGCAAGCTGCTGCCAATTTATATGTCCTTATCTGCTCCTTGTTGTAACTTCCTTTAAAAACCAAAAACAAATCCAAACAATGACAACAAAATAATGACAAAATAGTTTAAGTCCTAATTTCCATGCAGTCCTGTGCCTTTTCCCCCTTTGTTACTGTTTTGGTTTTGTCATTGTATTTACCTATTTTTCATCCAGGTCACAGAGCCAGGGATAAAGAGAGAGGCACCTTACCAGGCCCTCTCCCCACCCACAGACAACTCCTGCCTGCTTGTGCCATTGTGAAATGTCTGGCATAACTACACTTTGCTTTTGGAATTTTTCTTGTTTCAGAAAAGACACCAGAGCAAGATATTAAATTTAAAACAATCAATTAATTATGGTATTACTTTAAACTAGGAAGACAATTTGGTGCTTTGGAATTTTACTGGAGGTGTGAGAGTATTTTGTTGAATATTACATAAACTATCTATTGATTTCTGAATTCAGTAACCATATAATTATATTTTTATATTTTTCTTACCTGTCCTAAAGCAGTTAGCAGTACTGGTGCTGAGTACAACTGTGCTCCAGCATGGAAAGACTACTATGCAAAAACTTGGCAATACTTTTCAAGAAGAAAAAAATGATAAGATAAACAACACTGATGATTATTAATGTTTCCTCTTAGAAAGGTTTAAATTTAAGCCAATAAAGTTATCAACCAAATATTAAAATACCATGATCAGAGTAAAACTACACACACACATACACACACACAGACACACACACTCTTTATACTTATATATAAAATAGCAGAAGAGTGATTAGGTCTATTTATCCATCCCCCAAAAATGTAGAACAAACTGCACCTTGAATTAAAAGTAGCAATCATTATACATATAATGAGAGATACGGAAAGTCTTTGAGATTAATTTGGGGTTAATTCCCCTTGGGGCTGGTGATTTTATTGCCTGTATTTCTGTTCCTCTGTGTTGAAAATGGTAATCACATAATTTAGAAAGAGTTAGATTGGGATTTGGAACCCCTGACCACAGGTGTCCCTTGACACAGAGAAAGATAATATGATACAATCATTGACCAAAATGCTTTGAATTTCTAGGATTAGACACTCTATAGCATAAAGTATATTTTACAAAAAAAATCTATGATTTCTATGAACATGTACATGTAGGCAATGGACAGAAACGGGACCTGTTCTTTTCACATGAATGGCTGTCAAAGGAAAAATCAGATCCATTTTCATGAAAAGGCCAAATATGGCATGTTTTATATAATGAAAAGAATACATTAAAATTCTCGTGAAAATGAAAAATGAGACAAGGTTGAAGAGTGAGACCTATTAAAAGGACAGTTCTCACTTAAAATAATTTATCTCAATATCTCCATTTTTAACCATTGTACATGAATAAAACTTGGACTTTACTATTTTCTGTCAAATTATTTTGTCTCCTGACCTTTTTCAATGCACCTTTAATAGAGTGAACTTAATAAATTTCTTCCATTAAAAATAAAAGTTTATATTTATAGGAAAAAGGGGACTTTTCTCAAAAGTATAAGACAGGTAAAGTTAAACTTGATGTTAGGGTTTGTGAATTTCCCCTATTTATTTTAATGCGCTATGTAAAAGTGATGTAGAGTTCTTAGACATGCCATGATTGATAATCTTACCCCCATGCCATCAGAAAAAGGGTTCCTTTCATAGATGAATTTCCTATTCATTTCAGAGTATGTGCTTATAATGTGGAGTCATTTAGAAGTATTTAGAATAGTGATCCTAATGTTTAACTCCTGTTACATTCAAAGAGAATGCTTTATAAAAATCCTATTCTATACAATCCTAGAGGTTTCCCTTCCTTTGAATAATCATGTTCATATTTTAATAAATCTGAAATTATTGTTTGTTCTAAACTCTCAGTTATCAAAATGTGTTCTTAAACCCTATAGAACAATAAACTAAACTACGTTAGTTAGAGAAATATTAGGGCACCTGGGTGGCTCAGTCGGTTAAGCATCCAACTTCACCATCCAACTTTGGTCATGATCTCATGGTTCATGAGTTTGAGCCCTGCATCGGGCTCTGTGCTGACAGCTCAGAGCCTGGAGCCTGCTCAGATTCTCCCTCTCTGTCTGACCCCTCCCTGCCTGCCTCTCTCTCTCTTTCTCTCTCTCAAAAATAAATAAACATTAAAAAATTTAAAAAAGAAAAAGAAAAATATTATTATGTGTAATGACTACCATTCCACTAAATTTGCATACAGGCATCATAATACTTTATTTATCATAGCACTTTGCACTTCACACTTGCTCTTCTGTCTTTCTTACTTGATTCTCTCAACCCCACCTGCAGAGGAAGGTCAGCTGGCACCACTCCTGTTCCACAGATGGTACGGGGGTGCTCAGAGACCTAAGTGACTACTCTATTAATTTTTCTTCTCACAAAATGAAACATCTAAATCCTTAAAAATTTGAACATACATATTTAAAAAATATATATATACGTATATATATATACATATATATACGTATATATATACATACATATATATACATATATATACGTATATATATGTATATATATAGGAAATAAGAACCATAAAGATGATGCCACTTGTAATAGTTTATGACTTACAGAAGTAACATGGCAAACCGAGGGCCTATTATAAAATCTCCATTATCGGGCCCCGAGTGACTCAGTTGGTTGAGCATCTAATTTCAACTCAGGTCATGATGTGCCAATCAGTTTGTGGGTTCAAGCCCCACATCGGGCTCTCTGCTGTCAGTGCAGAACTTGCTTTAGATCCTCTGTCTCCCTGTCTCTCTGCCCCTCCCCCACTCACTCACACATGCTCTCTCTCGCTCTCAAAAATAAATAAGCGTTAAGAAAAAAAAATGTCCGTTTTCAAAGTGGCCTCTACTCAGGGTCAAAGCAGAACCACAGTTCCTAAACATCAGGAAGCATAAGAGCCACTGTGGACCACCATACAAACACAGGCCATTAGTCTTTGCCTCATGGACTGTTTCATCATTAGGTCCAAGCTGAGGCCTCTGCAGTAAGTATTTTTCATAAGTGACCCACATGATTTTGAAGTAGTTGATGAGAAATCTATAAAACTCATATCATGTCCATAAACCTTCTGAAATTCTGCGTCTTGCCTTTCTTTTTAAAGGCACTGTTCCCAATCTCCTTTGCTCAGCAAATACCTCTGGAGGGAGTAGAAATATTATACGAGGCCAGGTTGTAAGAGCTAAAGCAATTCTCTTGTTCTCTCTGAATGGCTTCAACTTGCTATATATAGGGCCCATTCAGCTTCCACCTGAAACTAGTCTCTACCCAGAGAGAGGCTTCACTGGGTCTCACAAGCTCCTAAAACAGTACTAGGACCAAGAAGGAATTACAGTAGTTTTGGTTATAGCAGCTCATATTAGTCCTGAGTTGTATTTCCCAAACTGTGTTCTCTAGGGCACTATACTTAGGCTTTCCCAATATACCAATAAAGGTAGGTTCCATACTCGTGAGTACTTGGGAAACTCTAGGTTGTGCATGCTTCTTCACTGCAGTTAGAACTGTGCTGATCAAAAGTGCAACTCTTTAGGAGAGACATATCCCCGATTCCCTACCTTGCTTGACCACCTACTCATCATTCCAGACATACCTGTGAACATCTGGAGGACACCGGTATTCCACACAAACACCTGCTGACTCATAAACACATATGCTTTTAGCATTCAGATATTCAGTCATATAATCTATATTAAGTTACTCCTTTTAGTGGATTCTCACTCTAGGTTTGTTTGTTCGTGGAGGCAGTTTTCTTTTTTTTTTTTTTCAACGTTTTTTATTTATTTTTGGGACAGAGAGAGACAGAGCATGAACGGGGGAGGGGCAGAGAGAGAGGGAGACACAGAATCGGAAACAGGCTCCAGGCTCCGAGCCATCAGCCCAGAGCCTGATGCGGGGCTCGAACTCACGGACCGCGAGATCGTGACCTGGCTGAAGTCGGATGCTTAACCGACTGCGCCACCCAGGCGCCCCCGTGGAGGCAGTTTTCTAATAAGCATGTCCTGTGAGACAAGCACTGTGCCAGGGGCTACACCTGCAAAATGGAATAAGGCAGAGTTTCTGTCCTCAAGGTGTATGTACTGTGAGAGGAAGGACAGAGAACTAAACAGGTAAATATAAGGTGCAAAATGTTACAACAGAGGTTAACTCTTTGGTGTTAACACCTATTCTGCAGTGTAGGAAAGTGGTAAAATTGATTCCCGGCAGAGTCAGAAGTCTGAGTCCTGAAGGTCAAGTAGGAGTTAGCCGAGTGACCAGGATGCAGGCAATAGCATACACAGGTTCTGGGAACTCAGAGCAACCCAGTGAAGAATGGGAGAAGGTTAGCATGAAAGTGGAGTGTCTAAAGGTGGGGTCATAATAATAGTTAGCATTTATTGAAGGGGACTCTTTCTCTGCAAATCACCTTACTGACACTAACTAGTTTCCACTAACAGCAGCTCTATGAAGCAGGTGAAATTATCATTCCCATTTCACAGATGAAGAAACTGAGCCATAGAGAGGTAATATGTGTTCAAGGGCACATGGACAGACAAGAAGGGAAGACAGCATTTGAACCCAACTCTAGTGTTTGATTTCTTACTATTGCATACCATCCTCTCAAAAGAAGTATCAGGCAGAAAAAATCCCAAATATCATCAATCAGAACACAGATTTTATCCTGAAAAAAATGAGGGGCCACTGACTAGTTTTAACCAAAGTGTTCCTACTAAAACTCACTAAATATCAGAGTTGGCTGCAGTGTAAAGAATGCACATAAATGAAGGAAGAGAGAAGGCCAAGAAACCAGTCATGGTGTTGCTCAATCCTGAGTGGGTAGATTTAGAAAAATATCAGGTGGTCCAGGGCACCTAGGTGGCTTAGTCTGTTGGGCGTCCGACTTTGGCTCAGATCATGATCTCACGGCTCATGGGTTCAAGTTCTGAGTCGGGCTGTGTGCTGACAGCTCAGAGCCAGGAGCCTGCTTCGGAGTCTGTCTCCCTCTGTCTCCGCCCCTTCCCCACTCAGGCTCTATTTCTCTGTCTCTCAAAAATAAATAAACAATAAAAAACTGTTTTTAAAAGTATCAGGTGGGATTAACAAAACAAGGAGATTAGCAGATGTCACCATCCTCTCTAAGGCTTCCTAAGATCAGAGCATGGTCTCAAAGCATATACTCACATATTTTTGCCACTTTGTCAGTTCTGTTTATGGCAGACAAATTATTAGCTGAAGCAGTAACATTTGACAATAATTATCTAAGAGCTCCGTAAGAGCAAAGATCTTAGTAATGTCCTCTTCCCTACCACTGGTGCAATGACCATGGAAGTACATAGTCGGGGACTATTTGAGGCCCAGAATTTCACCAAATTGAACTGAATTCAAGTTAGTTACCAAAAATTTTAGGAAGCTTCAAGGTTGTGGAGGTAATGTGGGAGGTATGCCCCATCTAAAATATCAAGTACCCTCCAAGTATCGGTTGCCTAAAGTTGATTTTTTTCATGATATATTAATGTATTATTAAGGTTAATGAAGTTCACACAGGGTATGGAAGTAACATAAGTTACTTTATTCTAAACTAGAGGGAAGAGAAACATCTGATTCCCGTGTTTAGTTGTTTTTGCTTTCCCTGTCAAATCCAAATTTCCATCTGGTTTTCTTGTTTTGTTTTGTTGTTGGTTTCAGAAGACTTAAACCTCTCTTCACACAGCCGTGCTGTGTCAGAAACAGATACCTTCCCCTCTACCACACTTAAACAAACAATAACAACAAAAACAACAAAAACCTTAGAGATACAACTTGAATAATTTATGTAAGGTCTGATGAAGATGCATGTTTTTAATGTGTATGTTATAAAATCAGTTTTACTCAGTTTACAATTCCCTCTTGTTTTGGTTAACCAAAGTGAATACATTTTGATTGATTAACTCTTGATACTGGTTTGCTTTTGGATACACAGTATAAATGATCATTAAAGAAGGATTAATTTGGCTATACCAGATGGATTCCAATCTGTTTTGCAAAATTATTACACTTCTCGCTTTCTTACAGAAATGAGAAGACTGGATAGTCTTCACCGTCCTTGTGAACCTCAGAGGGCCCCCATTTCCATTGTTAGTTTGGAGATTCTTGAGGGAAAAAGTAGGTACTTTGCAAATAGCCAAATCCTATCCCTCATCTTTCTTATTCCCAAACTTCACCTACAACAACCTCCTCCATCTCTACAAATCATGGATTTTATTTCACCTAGCATCAGAAAAAAGAGTTAATTCAAAAAATGAATTACCTATTAGATCTGTAAGATAATTGCTTATGATGTGGAATCATTTAAAACTTATTTTTATGATTCCAATTTTATAAAAAGGTTAAATATTTCATCTTTGTTGGATTCAATATTCTAAATTTACATTTTATAAAAATTCAATCCTATTAAATAAAACCAAGAATTGACTCTGAGCTGTTAACTGAAAATTCCATTCCCTATCTTCCCCTTGGGCTTATCCTTCAACAGAAGTAAAAGGTTTCCATTACATGCCTGAGGAACTTCCTATCCAGAGGAAGAAATCCTGATAGAAACTTGGTACAGATGGACCATTTCCAAAACAAAGGCAGAAATGGGAAAAGAAGTCAATAAATAGAATAAAATATGATCACAAGTAAAAACTTTATGTAAACACACCACCATCCTGTAAAAGTTGGGAGGAGGGTCATGAAAAATGACCTGGATTGATACAGAGAAAGGCAGACTAAAAGACAAACTGCCACACAAAAAATCTCAAGGAAGAATCCAAAAACAGTCATTAAAAGAATGACAGAGACTGGAGAGATCGACACCAGAAGGTTAAGCCATAAAAAGAAACAGTCTCAGGAATAGAGAGACAGATATCGATACAAGCAGAGAAAGGTGCCACACCAAAAAAGGATCAAGAAGACACAAAAAGAGCCACAACAAGCAATAAAAATGGAAAGAAAAAAGAAAGAGTGAGGAACTCTACAATGGAAAGTTAAACAAAAAAAAACTAACAGAGAAATAGACAAAAAGCCACATACCTGTGCAGTTTCAGGTATTGGGAATCAGTGTCTTTAGAAAGTGAGAAAGTGCAGAGATGCTTATAAAGTTACAGGATTGTGTAAGTTACAGGTCTCTGGGAAGAGGCTGTACGTTAATATCTAACCTCTTGCAGATGGGTAGGAGAAGTTCATGAGCAGGTGTCCATGGGTCAGCAGAATGCCAGCTGCTGTGTGTTCAAGTCTTTCCCTGGGACTCTGAATCAATGATAAAGCAGCAGTAGTCTGTCCAAAGCAGTGATTTTTGAGCAGATATAACTTTTCCCCTCTCCAGGAGACATCTGGCCATGTCTGGAGATAATTTTTTATTGTGGTGACCAGTTTATGTGTGGGTGTGTATATGTGTGTGGTGGGGGGGGGGGGGTGTACTACAAAGCAAATAGAGGCCAGGGAAAGACTGACTATCCTATAATGTGTAACAAAGTCACCCAAAGAATTATTTAGCTGAAAATGTCAATAGCGTGCCTGTTGAGAAGCCTTGCCCTACAACGTATTCTCACAAAGGGAGAATCTTTTCCATCCATCTCTAAACAGGAATTTGTCAACCCTGAAATAGAATCAAGAATTAGCATGTCAAAATCTCATAAATCGACCCTCTCCATCCTCTTGACTTTTGGGCATGGGAGCAAGCACTGAAAGTGACCTGGGGCAGCCTGCTAGGAAGGCTGGGTCCCTGTTTGGAGTTCCTTTTGTCCTCAGTGAAATGGAAGGCCAGAGAACAGCTGTTCCCAAGTTTTCTGAGTCTAAGGGTTCCTCTTTAAGAGATTAAAAAAAAAAACACAGCCATTTGAAAGCAACCATATTTTCATATTTTCAGTACTTAGTATCTGTTAATTGAGACAATACAGACAACTAAAGTTTAGGAAGATTCAAATATGCACTTTTATTCATTATAATTTGGAATTATTATAGCCCTCCAAAAAATTATATATTTTCTAATGCAAAACATATTATGTATTGTTAATTGGATTTACAGACAATACTTGGATTGCATATGGGTTTACAGACTGCATACTGTAATTTTGGGGTCCCTGCCCCACCCTGATTTAAACGGAATTGCTTTCATGATTGTCTCTAAGGTCTCTTTCTACAATAGAATGGTGGGGGCAACAGGGAAGGCACTCAGGTAACTCAGGAGCAGAGGTGAGGAAATAAACTTAAGAGGTCAAAAGTAAAGAACCAAGAGAACAGGAAGAACTTAAGAGACAGCAATATACGGGAATACCTGTTTTTCATTCTAAATCTTACTGTTTCTCAAAAGAATTCAGTTATCTGGATTTTTTTTTAATCCTAGCCTCAAAGACTTAAAATACTGTGAGCCAAAAATAGCATGTTTGTAGATTGAATTTGGTCCATAAAACGGCCATTATGTGAATTCTCAATAATTAAAACTTTATAATTTAATAGAATTACCTCAAACTCTGATGATAAAATCCCATGAAATAATGAAGACCAAGCAATGAACTTCAAGGACAAATATTTTTAAAACATAATGACAAATAAAACAACAACCACAACATAAGAACATAGAAACTCTATTTCTCTCACTCCTTACATGGAATCCAAAATCAAATTCTATCACATGTACCTTCAAAATACACCCCCAACCAAAGAATGCCGTTTTATCCAAGTTGCCAGCATCCCCAGCCTGGCTACCCTGTCACCCTTCAAATGGGTCTCCCACCTTTCACCACCAGCACAACCATCTGTTTGCAAAGCATCCAGAAACATACTTTAAAAACAAAGATCACATTATTTCACTGCCTTTTCAAAAACACTCCAATGACTTATTCTGCTCAAAGGTCCTACGTTGCCTGGCTCCTGTCCACCTCTCTGTCCTCATTGCCTATTCTCCCATTTGCTTCCTTCTCTCCAAACACATTGGTCCCTTTGACATTCCTCTAACATACCACTGTCACCTCAAGGGCTTTGCACTTGTGTTTCTTTCAGATGGAATGCTCCTCCCTGGATAGCTACAGAAATTAGCTATTCCTTTTATTTTAATCTCTGCTCAAAAAGTCACCTCCTCAGAGATGCCTACCTAAAGATCTTATCTAAAAGAGCAGATCTGCTTCCTCCTGTCCTATCATTCTCGAGCCTTGTACATGGATTTAGTTGCCTTAACATTGTCTATTATCACTTTGGATTATCTGATAGAATATTGTGTATATTGTTTGTTCTCTCCAATTTATATGCAAGTTGCACAAGAGTTGGTAATTGTCTGTTCACTGATGTACCTCAAGCACCTAGAACTGGCCCAAAATAGATGCTTCACTAATATTTACTGGAAAAATGAATGAATGCATGAACATAAAACCTCTGACAAAGCAGAAGGCAAATAGAAGTTACAACGGTGATATGTTTGCAAACATTATCTGACAGCTTGCCTTATAATATCATATTCATTATTGTTATTATTATTATTATTATTATTATTATTATTATTGAAACCAAGCAAGTGGATGCTAGATGGTTACAATAGCTACAAATTAATTGGAAGCTTCTTATGATCCCCTGGGGCAAGATAGACCATCACAAACTCACTCAATTAGAACATATCAAATATGGATTAATTGACATGCTGGATTCCCTCCAACCCTCTCTCTCCCCTTCCCTTCTTTTCCCTTCCTCCCTCGTTCCCTCCCTCCCTTACTTCTGTCCTTCTTTCTTTCCCCTTCCTTCTGTCCTTCTCTCCTTCCTCCCCCCTCCTTCCTCCTTCTCCCCGCCTTTCCACTTTCTTGCTTGTTTCCTTGCTTGTTTGCTTTCTTGCCTTCTTTTAAAGACATTTATTATTCTTTTTTTCCTATGTCATCTTCCTCTAGGGATCTCCCAGCTTGGCTGAGCATAGCTCCATGCCTACCCCTTATGTTTTCTCTCTGGAGTAATTGTGGCACTTGGACTGGAACCAGAATTACATTTGGAGTGGATAAGACAATGAAAAAAGAGCAAGAAATCTGGACCCCTTCATGGCACCTTCTGTACATGGCACAAAAGCTTTGGTAGCTTATGGATCAATGGACTAACTGAAGTCTTCTCCCTGCACTTTGTATCCCCCGAAACTCCCACCAATGACTCCCCTCTGCCAATCAACATCTCAGCCAACCATGACCTTCCTCCACTGTAGAAATCTGGAAATCATTTAAGTGTACTTGTGCTCTTCATCTGTCATTTCCCAAACACCAGTCATTTATATTGCAGTAAACAGTACATTAGCCACCAGACAGTCCCTAATCTGTCATCCCTTTTGTTAGATCCACTCTGTCTATCCAACAGAGGGGATGCTTGAAATGATTTCCCCTCACTAATGAGGAGTCAGACTTCTAACCTTGCTCACAGTTTGTTCTTGGACAAGGTGGGCAGAGGATGCTGCAAAGCCAAAGTGTGACCCCCTTGCTCTCTGTGACTGCCCCTTTCAGATGCAGGTTTAGATAAGACATTTAAAGAATATTGAAAGAAAGCTCCAAAATGAAGAAGTAGACCATTTGGCTATGTAATGGTAGAACTCATCATTTGATTTCACTTTCTCAGGTTACCTGCCTAGCCATGCCAAAACCTGAAGGGAATAATGAAGAAGAAGAGACATGAAGTCATCAGGTTTTCCAAAGGCTGAAGTAGTGAACTGGATATCAAAAATTCTGGTCGTGTTTCTGCTGTTAACTTTGTGTATCACTCAGCATTCCGGGGACTCAGTATTTTCATCAATAATAACAAGCGCTAACATTTATTGGATACTTAATACATGGTATGGTAAACGTTTTACACACATTATCTCAAATTTTCTTCATCACAGCTCTGTGAGATACATACTATTGTTGGCCCTATTGTACAACTTAGAATAACACATCTTCTAGAAGTTAAGTGACTTGCCCAAGATGACACAGCTAGTAAGTGATCAAGCAAGATCTTTTTTTTTTAATTTTTAATGTTTATTTTATTTTTGAGAGAGAGAGAGAGGGAGAGAGAGAGAGAGAGAGAGAGAGAGAGAGAGAGAGAGAGAGAGAGAGAGAGAATGAGTGGTGAAGGGGAAGAAAGAGAGGGAAACACAGAATCTGAAGCAGACTCCAGGCTCTATCTGACCTGTCAGCATAGAGCTTGACGCAGGGCTCAAACCCACGAACCACAAGATCATGACCCAAGCCAAAATTGGATGCTTAACCAACTGAGCCACCCAGGCGCCCTCAAGCAAAATCTCATATTCAAGTCTGCCCAATTCCAAGACAAGGTCTGAATCAAGTTCTTAACATCTGGTGGTATTAGGCTGTTAGATTCATACCTTCCTTTATATTTGATAAAACCTATGCATTCCTTTCTTTAGAATATAGCACATGCAAAGAAATGACATATGCAACCTCAAAGAGTTCACAGAGTCCAGACATGACAGCAATTCCCTTTCCAGAGCTGAAGTTCTATGACCCTATGATTCTTATAACTGACCCTTTGGCTGCATAATTAAGCTGGTGACTTGACCCTTAGCTAAAGAGGACATTACATTCTAAACACTTAGATCCATACTGTACTATATATGCCATGGACATATTTCAGGCAAGTGACAGCTAACTGCTATTACACAGAAGCAACTTTCAATTCATATTAACCTGCACTGGCATTATAGCCAGCAACCAAAGGTAACAGATTCTTTATTCTAGATCCAATTCTACGTCCCCAAGCCATCCAGTCCCCCAGCTGTTCCCTTTTCTGTTTTGCTATGTTTCATAAAGATAGTCATTTAACTTCCCGTCATCTTCAGCTTCTAATTGCCACAACCAGATGGAATAACTCACTGCTGGCAGAATATGAGACTATTTCATTCTGTGACATTGACCGAGAGAGTCCATGTCCCCATAGGAGAATTCTGATTGAATCACTTGGTGACTATTCCTCCTAACATCTGGCAGGGTTTTGCTTTTCCTTTTATCAAAAGAAAAAAAATCCATGGCTTTTCCACACACTGGGGATAGATGGATGGATAGATAGATAGATGATAGATAGTTTTTAATTAAAAAATGCATAGGAGTACCTGGGTGGCTCAGTCAGTTGAGTATCTGACTTCGATTTAAGCTCAGGTCATGATCCCAGGGTTGAGAGATCGAGCCCCATGTCAAGCTCCACACTGAGCATAGAACCTTCTTGAGATTCATATTCTCTCTCTCTCTCTCTCCCTCTCTCTCTCCCCCCTCCCTCCCTCCCTCCCTCTACCCCTCTCCCCAACTTGCTCTCTCTCTCAAAAAATACATGCATGCATGTAAGTTGCTATACCAAAAATATTTTTCCTAAGAACTTCAATAAAGTACATGGAAAATTCTGTTTTGTTTGTGGGGAATGGGAGGGAGATGGGTTAAGAATGCACTCTGTAATATATGTATGTATGTATGTATGTATGTATGTATGTATGTATATTTTTTTCTGGGATCATGAATGATTCTTGTACATGTGTCTCTTTTGCAAACCTTACTAATTAGGTATAGCTCTGCCATTCCCTCCCACTGTGCCACTTTTCAGAAGCAGGGTTCCTGTATGTGATTTGAGGTGATGGGACTGTATAGCTGACAGGCCCACAAATCATTATTGATCTTAGTTAAACATCTGAGACATGTGAGTTACTTTCACATATTTCAGTATCCAAAGGTCAACACCTTCACAAGCATTCAGAGAAGATTTCCTTTCCTCTCTTAATTAGAAGATAAATAAATCTCAAACACTTCTGTAATTCTGTTACTAGGGCAATATTTTTCCCCATGGAAAAGAGTTTAGGGGAACTAGGTGGTAGGACATCTTGTCTCCCTTGATTCAATTCTTGCTTGCTTTTTATTGTCTCTGGGATTTTTTTCTCTATATCAACCAGGTCCTCAAATGGGAAGAGAGAAAAGGGATGGGCACTTACTGAGTACTTTCTATATGCCATCTAATAGGTTATGAGCTTTACCTCTTTCAATCATCACAATAACTCAGAGAGGCAAGTGTTTTATTAATGCAACTGTTTAAAAGAAAAAACCTCTTAGAAAGGTAAGTGAGTTACTTAAGGCCACATGACCATGAGGTTATGCATTTGGTAACAAGCAAATCTGATACCAGTGTTCATTTTCGTTGTTGTTTTTACTCCACTGTCTCTGCCATCACATGAGTTTGAGCTCCGTATTGGGCTCTGTGCTAACAGTGTGGAGCCTGCTTAGGATTCTCTCTCTCCTAGGATTCTTCTCTCTCTGCTCCTGCCCTGCTCTTGGTGCTCTCTCTCTCTCAAAAATAAAACATTTTTTTAAAGAATGAAGCAGGGGCGCCCGGGTGGCTCAGTTAGTTAATGTCCAACTCTTGATTTCAACTGAGGTCATGATCACAGTTTTGTGAGTTCAAGCCCCACATGAGGCTCTGCCCTGACAGGGCAGAGTCTATTTGAGATTCTCTCTCTTTCTCTCTCTCTCTCTCTCTCTCTCTCTCTCTCTTTCTTTCTCTCTCTCTGCACCTATGCTCACATACACAGTGTCTCAAAATAAATAAATAAACTTAAAAAAAAGGATGAAGCATTACTTCAACGTATTTATTGCTTAATCTGTGCTATGGCTGATACTCTAGATTGGTTTCTTTAGTACCAATTCTTGGCCACATTTTTCCAATCGTGCCTCTCCTATAGAAGCTTAAAAGTCCAAAACTCAATTTCCAAGCATTTCTTGCAGCTAGAAGTGGCATGTTACATAATTCTGACCTCACTGACCAATAAGATACACCTGCATTTCTGCTGTTGCATTACTCCTTCCTGGAGGTATAGCAACTGTACTATGACTAAGAGGCAATAAGCAGGAGGCCAAAAGCCAATACAGGGAGGATACCGAAGCAGAAAGACCTCTGTGGGTCCCAGAGGCATAACAGCAGCTGCACCACCCTGGATTGCATACTTTTGGACTTGCCGCTACTTGAAACCATCAACCTCTAATTGGTTAAGCCAATGTCTGTTGTGCTTTCTGCTAGTTGCAGCTGAACAGTTACCAATCACTAAAGAAAATAATCCAACTTCAGTAAGGGGCATCTTCTGTAAGGCAGTTTCTATTGAAGATTTATATATAAAAAAAGACAATTTTATAGACTTTTGAGTTTACAGAAAGTGTTTAAGAAGGGAGAGATCAATATGGGCAGGAGAAGGGAAGATAAATTTCACAGAGGAGGTAGAAATTGATCTGGATCTTTTAGAAAGCATAGGGAAGGAGGCAGTGCTTTAAGTGGGGCATACAGTGTGAGGAAAGTTAAAAAGAGAAGAACATGCCTGGCGTGTTCCAGGGATAGTGAACTCAGCCACGTGACTTAGAGAAGGTTAGAGAAATAGGGTAGGGTAGGGTAGGCAGGGCTGTGAAGCCAGCATGCAGAGAGACAGCAATGAGCTCTGAACAATTATAAGATGGGTAGCAATGTAGCAACAGGGTGCTCAAGGTAGTAAATTTGACAACAGTGCCTAAGACTGGTTGGTGTGGCAAACAACTGGAGGCTGAAAAACAGGTAGAAAGGTGTAACAAACTAGATGAAAAAGGATAAAATGACTCTGAGAAGGAATCGGAATGGAAAAGAAGAGATAGATTGCAAAGACTTTCTAAGAGGGATTCCACAGGGTTTAAGGAAGAAGGCATAAAAACAGTAGAGAATTGTGGCTTTATTCAAGGGGCTAAGGATGGTGGGATGTTTTGAGAAAGAACAAGGGAGGGAGAGGAGAAATGATCTTGCTGGCAATCAGATGCAGGTCTGAGCTTTCCATTTATGCCAGGGAAGGCTATGCCTCTCATGATCCCTATGTCTTTATCTGTAACACAGTTACAACTAGGCTTGTCTCCATGAACAGCTGTGTTAGAAATGACATATTTAATAGTTGCTTAATAAAAGCTTTCTAGGGGGCACCTGGGCGGCTCAGTCCATTGAGCATCTGACTCTCGATTTCAGCTCAGGTCGTGATCCCAGGGTTGTGGGATCGAGCCCCATATGGGACTCAACACTGAGTGTGGAGTCCGCTTAGGATTTTCTCTCTCTCTCCTTCTGTCCCTCTCCATTGCTTGCTCTCTCTCTTTCTCTAAAATTAAAATAAAAAAGAACTTTCTATTGTTTTTATTCACATTTGCAAGTAGAGAAGACAGGTACGCTACCTCTCTGTAGAAGAAGAATTTTGCTGATAACTAGGATTTCTAGGGTCTTTGAGAAACTGACAGAATATTGATATCAGGACTTCAAATATTATACGGACAGTTTGGGGGATAGCATGGCACAGATTACAGTGTTATACCTACTCCCAAAGGCATCATTACTATGTCTGTCTCTACAGATCATTAGTGAGAATGATCAACACTCTCATGGCAAAATGACACTCTAAATTTCCAGGTGCTACAAAAGTCTCAGTTGCCCACAAAACACATCCCTTTCCATTTTTGCCCCACTCTAAACACTAACCGGATGGTGCTCACTGCTGTGCGTATGTGGATTATGGCATGAAGTAAGTCATTGTTGTATTAATTTACCACAGAGAGCAATCATTCATTAGGTGATCTCTGGGGTTACATTCCATTCATTCACTTGTGTCTCAGGAGACACGGGAGAACAGAAGGGGAGGGAAGGAGAGAAAGGGAGAAAGGAAGAAAGGAAGCTGGAAAGGAGGGGAGAAGAGGAGGAGAGGGAGGGAAAAGCGGGGTAAAGGGAGGCGAGGTGAAGGGCAGATGCATCCCAGTGGCTTGCCTTACATTATACCATGTGACGTTTAGATAGTAGATGGGAGCAAACTTCCATGGGTGAGAATTCATCTTAAGTCATATCCTTGAGTTTCAAAAAAGAGAAAGAAGCTCACTTTTTTTTGAACACCAGTAATGTGCCAGTCATTGAGATATAGATTTGCCTACTCCCCCTTACCTAACATACTGAATGATTCCTGTTAGGTACTAAATAACATAAAATAATATAAGTTGAATGTAGACCACTTGGAAGTATGAACTTTGCACTATCCTCTCTGTGCAGAAGACCATTCTCACAACCACAGGCATCCCCCACTTCACTTCCTCTCTACTGCGATACCTTTCCCTCCAAGAAGTCCTCCCTGATCACCACCTGTCCCATTCTTTCTCTCCTTACTCAATTTATGTTTCTTCAGAGCACTTTTTTTCCCATTATATGATATACGTGTATTTGTTTATTATCTATCTCTTCCGTTCTATGAGAGCTTCAGAAATTCAGGGCTTGGTCTGCTGTCCTCCCCCGACCCCACGCCCCAGCATCCTGAACATTACTGGGCACATAGAAGTTCTAAACTCCTATTTGAAGAAATAGACCTAACTCCCAAAGATACTAATCATCTGTCCTCAACTTTTAGAAAACAACATTTCCCAACAGTTGCAACCCCAGATGACATCACCCAGGAAGCAAAGAAATGGCAAGAGGGTGCCACTGAGTGTCCACTCTGATTGTGTCAGAGGCCTGCTGATCTCCACCAACTGGAGTGCCCAGCACGAGTGGTGCTGGCACCACAAACCAGCTTTAATTCCTTCTCTATGGATTCTTGGCAACTGGGGCCCGCAATTTTTCTTTCCCAAATGGGCTTCATGCAGCTGACACTTGGTCAAAAGGCCTGTACTCTCTGCTTTGTAACAAATAACCGATTACCTAATCTGAGGTAATGTGGACTCTGACCAAGGCTAATGAAGACGTGGTGGCCGAAATTCTGTTTGCAGCACACAGTACCATCAGGGAAGACTAATCACCTTTTAACCAGCACTTCTGTATTCTGGCTCCAAGCAGCCAGAGAGAAGAGAGAAGCATCCATCACTTCATCCAAGCAACACCAATCACTGCTGCAGCCAATCCATGAGGGGGTGGGGTGGGGGACACTAACTCACTGCAACAGGAAACTGTAGCAAACAAACTGTAAGAGTTCAAATAAATATGGAGACAAACAACCCCATGGAGCTAGAGAGTAGCACAGAGAGCTGAGGAAGTTACGGGGAGACAGTTCCTGCAGTTAGATGTACATTCCCAACAACATGGCAATAGAAATCCAACTTCTGACCTTTCAAGACCATCCCCTGATCCTCCTATTTAGACATGAACTCTTAGAAACTGAAGCAATGTTTGTTTTACCTGTGCATTTCAAAGTGACTCTGACAGCACCTAACATATAAGTGACTGGGAACTCGAGAATTGTGAAGCGTTTATTTAATTTCTATTTGTGTAAGGTGCATGGAATGAGCTCATGGTCTTTAGGTTTGCCTCTTCTCTTCTACATGCCTGCAGGCAATCTGAAAAATAACGGTATGGAAATTTCTAGTGCCCTACACCAGGGAAAAAAGGTCCCCTTTTTTTTAATGTTTATTAATTTTTGAGAGAGAGACAGAGAGAGTGAGTCGGGGAGGGGCAGAGAGAGAGAGAGAGAGAGAGAGACACACACACACACACACACACACACACAGAATCTGAAGCAGGCACCAGGCTCTGAGCAGTCAGCACAGAGCCTGACATGGGCTGGAAGTCCAGAACTCTGGTGCCCTACTTTTAAATCCCTAAGAAAATGTATCAAAATAATGTTTACCCAGAATATGGAGGACTTGACCTATTCTGGGATTCACAGTATTTCTGGAGTTCACATCCTTTAATAGCAAAAAGTCATGCTAAAAGAAAAAAAAATGAAAACCAACAATTTTATATAACATACACCTTTGCACAGTTACAGCTGAATGTTAGGAACAGCCAGTGCCCAAGAAAACACACGAAAGGCCAAGAGCAGCAGCAAGTCATGAACCACTACTGGGACTGTTGTGTCCCTACCGCCACACCCCTGAGTCTTGAATCACCTGCCCCTATAACACAAAGTGGGCTCACACTGCTGACCTTAACAACGTCTAAGATGAGGTCACTGCCATCCATACATCCTTTACTTGCTACATGGCATGGATACAAAAAATGGATGATTGTGTTTAAAATAAAGAATCATCAAAAGGGTTCTATTGTATGACGCTGCCAGTGTTTAGGTACTATTGGGCCACTTTTCTAATTATTCACATAACCTTGCATATGCGCATTAAGAACTCTTTGTTTGCCCCACCTCTTATGGCGCTTCTCACAGCCAATCTAGTATTAGAGCAAATTGTGGACTCCCATCCTCTCCAATAGATTGTAAGCTCTTGAAGCATGGGCCGAATCACACTCATCCACAGATCCCCTGAAGTGTCTGGCACTTTCCAAGTGAATAGAGGTACTTAATAAACATCAGTAGAATTGGATTTTTTTGAAGAGACCATACATCAAAAGAAGCAAAATGAAATTAATTTAATTGAAGGTTATTAAAATGCACTTTCTGTTCTCCCTCCCCTGCACAGGAAATTCACGCCAGCATGAGCTATAGAGCATCTTGAGTGTCAAAACTAAAGACTATTGTTCTTTAGCCTTTTGCTGTAACTAGATGACATGGTGGAAGTTAAGGTCAGGAAGACCTGCACTTGCAACCTAAAAATACCCCTTAATAAGCTGGGTGACACTGAGCCAACTACCTTATTATCATTATCATTATCTCAGTTTCCCCATCTGTCAGCTTACAGTGTGGTTATAAGGATTTCAAATGGGATAAAATATAAATCAAGGGTCCAGCATCATTTCTGGATCACAATGAGTATATGTCTATAAGCTACCAACCGCATTTTGTGGCCAGAAGTAAGTGCCATTATGGTATGACCTGAATCTAAACTTTACACTATTAAAGAGCACAATGTAAAGATCACATACACAAATAGGAAACTAAACATTTAAAAGAAAAAAAAGGCTGACTCCAGAATTGAGTTTAAAAGGTATCCAACATTATATTTAATTGGTTATGAGTTGACACAAATATAAAGAGGGGGTGTGTGTGTTTGTGTGTGGAGGAAGAATGCAGTTTTTTTCAGAATGTGTTTTCAAAAGAGTTTCTTATACTGACGTGTTTATGCAGAAAAGCCTACAACATAGCAAATGTGGTCAGAGGTTATTTCCATGGTGATGCCCTTGTACACAAGAGGGATTAAATGGCTTCCTGCACCCAAGATCAAAAGAACAAACCATTTTTAAATATTCGGTTTCCTTTCCTGCTTGACCTCACTCAAATCTCTGCCCTTCTACTCAGGCTCGCCACCAGTGGCTGCAGTATATTTCACTAGGAAGTGTGAAGCCGTCTCTAGCCTTACCTCCTTGCAAGCTTTCTCTCTCTGCTCTGCATGTGGCATCATTCCTCTGACCAAACCATCTACCCTGCATTGCCTTCCACCAGCTCCTACTACCTCCTTCAAGGACCTGCGCTAACAGCATCTCCCTCCTTTTTTTTTTTAACGTTTATTTATTTTTGAGACAGAGAGAGACACAGCATGAACGGGGGAGGGGCAGAGAGAGAGGGAGACACAGAATCTGAAGCAGGCTCCAGGCTCTGAGCCATCAGCCCAGAGCCCGACGTGGGGTTCAAACTCACAGGCCACGAGATCATGACCTGAGTTGAAGTCGGACGCTTAACCGACTGAGCCACCCAGGCACCCCGTGCATCTCCCTCCTAAATATCTAATTCTTCTTTCCTTTCTCTCTGCCTAGATTTATAATCAGGTCTTTCAGATTAAACTATCATCTTCAGCAGCCCAGCAACAGCCCAGCGTCTTCCCTGTTCTCACCATTGCACTGACGTGTCTCTTGCCCTCTTACTAAAGCCATCTCTCACTTGCCAAGCTCAGCAGGTGCCCTCTCCCAGGAAGACAGGATTCTGACATCGAGGATTACTCCTTTCTTTGTAAAACTGTACTCCTTTGGCTTCTTTGTTCTATAGTTCTATATCCTTCTGACCTTCCTTCCCTCTCTCCATCAAGGGCACACTGTCTCCTCCCAAGCACAGGCATGATGCTCTCCTCCCACTTTGTTCCACTTCTATTCAAACATCCCTTCCTCACAGAAATCTTCCTCAGCAGTATTATCTCTGGGCCACCTCCTTTTCTTTTTACCCTGTTTTGTCTTCATAGCAATTATTGCTGTCTTTGTTATATATGCTTATTTATTTATCTTCCACTAAAAGCAAGTTAGACATTAGGTTATTGGGAAAGATACACAGTCTTTCCATTTACAATCTATATTTTGAAATATGTGCAAATAATATGAGCAGCTGCCTTTATCTGAGGCCTCGATGGGTTCTAAGTGTTGTAACAGGCATTTCTAACAGGCTCTCATCTAACCCTCTAGACCAGATATCACACTGCAAAGGTTCATTAACACCGTGAGGGAACCCAGGGTGAAGGGAGGAAACTTGCCATTGCTGAGCAGCAAAGGTTGGACTTGAACCAGGGCCACTGTCTTCAAAGTGCCTTTCCCTCTATCATCCATGGTGAATGAATGAGGGAAACAATTAGTTGGAATAAATATCAGAAAAGAGAAATATTTTTTCCACCTCTGGAAAGCAGAGAAAGCCTTTACTGAGCAACGGAGTTAAAAATTAAGCTGGTCTTGAAAGATGGATAAGATTTTGATAAGTGGAGAAAAGATGGGGAGACAGATGTTTGATCAGCAGCCATAATTCCTGAGACCCAGGGCATGAGGGCTCGATATCCTGGAAGCACCTGGATATTTTAATCACCCTTGATTTAGAGAAGGATGATTTTTATCCTTAAACAGACAATTTATTCTCTTGGAAGCAAATATTGAGACACTAGTAACAGGTTTATTGGACTACTTTTAAAAACTTAAGTCATGGAAGACAGAAAGCATCAGAGAAGTCAGGATGAATATACTTACTACATATGCATTTATTGATTCGTTTGTTCATTCTACATATATTTATTAGGGGCCTACTCTCTGTAAAAGACAGTGAGAGATAAGAAGATAATAAAACGCTGTCCACAGGAGCCCACAATCCTATAGCAATAAAACAAACGAGTGTAAAATGATCATAATAGTAAATTATTATCAGAAAGATCCCAATGAAGCCCTTTAAGACCTCAGAAAATGGAGAAATCGCTTATTCTTATGCACAGAGAGGGGGCAGTTCTATGGAGGGGGGTGGGGAAGTGGTAGATGTCAGAGAAAAATCTGTTTCTCCCATAAAAGCTTTCTTGTGTTTTGTTTTTCATATATTTTTAATTTTCTTTCTCTATTACCAAACCCTTTTATTATACCACATGCCTACTGTAAGGTCATCAAAAGGTTCTCTTTATAGCAAAGACTACTGATTTTTTTTTCCAATTCTTTGTCATAGAATTTGATTTGCTGTGTGGGTGCCAAACTAGCTTCATCTGATAGTGACAGAAAATGTCCACAGACTGTTTTTCAACTGCTTCTACGGAGAGGAGATTCTATTCCTTCTATCCTTTTCCTGCAGCCCATCATTTAATCTCCAAAGCTTCAGCCCATTGTTAAAAGAGAAATTTCCAGCCAGACTGTGTCTTCATCATGCATATGCTATAAAATGTCTAAGCTACTCAAATTTACTGTGGTAATTTGCTTCTGCTACCCCTAGAGTATGGTGGCCGACCCTAGTCCTAGATGGACTTGTCACTTGTCATCTGTCAGAGTGACTTTCCTATCTCCCCTCCAAATCACCTGAATGACTGCAGGAAGGGCTAACACAGTATGAGCCCCATGGTGAATTTAACATGAAAAATAGCTAACTTGAGGAGGGGTAGTGTAATTAGATGGAAAACCATGAGGGAGGGGGGATACATTAGAAGGACCACCACCTAAGGTGAGTCTACATGGATGGAGCTAGCTCGTTTCTGCTGCAGCCTCACAGCATCATGAACAGGACCAGATGCTTGGTAGGGATGGAGAACTAAAGAAGTTCTCATAGAAAGGGTAGATGCACACACACCTGGTGACCCATGGGGTAACCTGCACCAGAAGGTCATCTGATCCTATCTCTATTCCCAAGACAGCCCAATCCTGACCATAACAGACAGGCATAGAAAGTGAGCGGTCAGCTATCCATTCATTCCAACATTTGAGAATCACTATACTAAGTGTCAAGCTTACAGTAATAAACAAGACAGATGCCATATCTATCATGGAATTTACTGTCTGCCTACAAGCCTTTCCTCCATTCTTTACTCCAAATGGACTCAATGCGCCGGAGTCACTTCTTAGCCTCCTCTGTCAATCTGCTCCAGTGTTTGCTCTCTGGGGCCCGGCTTACCACTGGTGGCAGCATCCTCCCCTGTTGCTACAGTTCATACACTTGGGAACCCCGGCTGGAACAGGAAGGGTGCCAGCAGGTAAGAAGAACTGCCGTTAATCACCCAATGGGGTTGCACCAAGTCATTTAATCAGACAACGGCAGAGCGAAGCCCAACTCCCCCAAATCCCTCAGATTAGGTTCAACTCTTCCTCAGCATGTACCTGCAGCACCTCGACTCTCTCTTTTTGTAGCTTTCATCATTCCTATAGCTATTTACTAAATGCCTGTGTTCTCCACTCGATTTCAGGCTCTATTAGAGCTGACACTGTCTATCATTTTCCCTGGGCTAGCTCCTGAATCTATAATATTCTTGGTGTAAAGTAGGTGGAAGCAAATATTTGCTGATTTTTTTTAATTTGCATGAACTCTCACTAGCTATTAGAGATGGTTTCCCAAATCTAAGACTATTCTCATGCACAATATTTTTTTGAGCCTGTAGATCATCTGTTGCTACAAGAAGGCCCTGGAACCCGAGGCATATTTTAGAGAGGCAGGAATCTTTACACCAAACAGACAAAACCCCAGATATGAGCCAGAAGTGAGGATAAAAGATATTCCAGATGTGTAATATGGCTGTGAAGCAGTGTGGACTCAGGGATCCTGGATGTGCAATAATGCATAGATTTCCTATTCATTGTACAAAGATGCTTGTGCTCAGCCTCTGCCACTTCACAGCAAGCTTCCTTGGCTTGTGGCTGCTGCATTAGGTAGGCTTATGTGTCCAGAAAAATCAAAGAATGAACACAAGGGGACATGGGTGAGGTGAGAAGGGGAAAGACATTTGCTTTGGAAAATTACCAGCAGCCAAAGAAGATTGACCTCTCAGACCTGGCCCTAGACATTGAGGAGCCACTTGAGAGTACCCTTTAAAAGGAAGGAGTAGAAGGTCAATGAGATTTTGAGGACAGAGTAGCTATCCTCACTAGAGAAGCCACAAATCCTAGAGTTGAAGAGAATTTATGTCCTGTCCTGAGAACCCAGGAGACTCATAAGGAAATGTCTCTCTGCTATAGAACACTGTGTACTGGTATTGCACTACTGTGCTTAAATGTGCATCAGCAGCTGGCACCACATGGCAAGGCCACATCCCTCTGGATACGACACAGAGCCTCTCCTCTAGGTCATAATTCCAAGTGTCAATCTTCTTGGGATGAGTTAGACCTTGAAAGAGAAAGACTGGATGCTAGAATAGTAAGGTGAGCCTTGGAATGGAATAGGTAAAATCCATCCTTGAGGTCAGTATTCTAGTCATGCTTAAGGATATTAAGACAAAGGTAGCCACTGACTGGGAGAAGACCCTGCAGGGACCCCATGAGGGAGGACCAAGGCCTGTGGGCTTTCTCTAAGGAGCCATGGCTTGTAGCCAACATGCTTCCCCTTCCATAAAAATCCATCAGACAAGTCTTAAACATAGCACCCTGTCTCAGCTGTGGTTTGCAGAATTGAGCAAAGACGATACCTGAGTCAAAGCAGAAAGGGAGGGGGGAGCAGTGATTCTCATAGCTGGTATGGTGGTGGCAACAGAGAAGGGGATTCCCAGGGATAATGAGAGGTCCAGCAGCCCTTTGCCATAAGAAGATTTTCACTTTTCAGCTCAATTTTGAGAATGACAGTGACAATCATCACTGATTCTGACCAAATGGATTTTCATACCAGGTCTTAGGGACTTGTGGTTCAATGACCTGTAAGTATTGCAGGTATCCTAAATCCCATAAGGGCAGAGGTTTTTATCTTGTTTTCTGTTTCATCTCTAGTGCCAAATACAGTATCTGATACACAGTAGGAATTTTATAACTAGTTGAATAAACTAATAAATGAATCTTATACTTACTTTGTGTATCAGTAAAAAACAAGACCAATATTATGAGTGAAAGAATGTATTAAAATGAACATTCACTTTAGAGACATACAAGTCATGTAAGGTAATTACTTATAAATTCTCACAGGTTGAGGGGCACCTGGGTGGCTCAGTCGGTTGAATGTCCGACTTCAGCTCAGGTCATGATCTCTCGGTCTGTGAGTTTGAGTCCCGCATCGGGCTCTGTGCTGACAGCTCAGAGCCTGGAGCCTGCTTTGGATTCTGTGTCTCCCTCTCTCTCTGTTCCTCCTCTGCTCACACTCAGTCTCTATCTCAAAAAATAAATAAACATTAAAAAAAATTCTCATGGGCTGAATAATTAACAAAGTACTAATTTGGTAAAATAGATAAATCCTATAACTATTAAATTATCAAGGAAAAAGCAGAGCCAGTTTAATGAAGACCCTGACTTAGCATTTCATAGTCAACAAGGTGTTTGGCAAAGTCTAACATGAATAGAAATGCATTCAGCATTTCAAGAACAAAAGCTTCTTTGGAAGAAGTTAATAATCCCTTTGAGAGCGTTGCCTACCCACAGAAAGTTAAGTGGGCTGTTACTGGGGTTTTGTTTTTGCTTGAGCAGTTATTAAATACCACCATTTTATAAGTAGCTTTGGTACATATAGAATTAGGCAAAAACTGGTCTGCTTTAAATCTGCCACTCCAACAATGCAAAGAAAACCAGAGAACAGATATACCAAGAACAGAATAAACTCATAATGGTTATGATCCAAGAAGTTTCTGGTAAGCCTTTATTATATTCATGCTATAAAGACATTTTACTTCCCTTAAAATAACATTTAATTTGGGAAGAAGCAGTGGTGGGCTTTAAAACAATTTAGGGACTCTTTTTGGCTTACTGGAAATTTGACTATACATATTCTTATTAGGTGAATTTAATATAGGCGAAGCTATAAAGTCCCTGAGCTAACCTTTACTGCCACAGCCCTACCACCAGCACCACACACACACACACACACACACACACACACACACACACACACACTGTGTGTTTCTTCACCACCTTCAAACATAGTAAGACAGGCAAAGAATGCAGGACTCAGAATCAGGGTCAAAAACAACACTATGAACTTCTGCTTCAAGATGAAGGAAATATGCTTACCAAAGGTTAAATGATTACGATCATCACTAAACCCTTCCAAAGCCTCTCTGACTATAGTTTGAGGAAAAATAAAATGATGAAAATAGCAAGCAATCTTTAAATAATTAAGCCAACGAGCTCATCTGCTCTTGCATAATCAATTCTTCAGTAGCCTGAAAAGCTCAAGGTGAGTCAAAACCTAAAATTCCCATGAGGAGAAGACTGTGACAGATAGTTTGCACAGACTCTGGATCTAGGCGGTCATCTTCAGCAACTCAACTGCTCTCTGGTATCTTCTTGTGCCTTCTGTAAAATCAGGATAAATGACCTACCTTTCTGGTAAGATTATGCAGAGGTGCATAATCTCCAAAGGCTCTCCTATAGCTTTTAGAAAAATACCTCACACTCAGTGTAGTACTCAAAATCTCCCTCATTATGACCCCACTCATGTCCTCAGTGAACATGATTATGCCCTCAGCTACCAAACTCTTTCAATTCCCCACACACAGAGAAGATTGTGAGTTTTTTTTTCTATGTTCTCCTCCCTATGCCTACTTCTCTCCTTTCTTCTCCTGTTCATCTAGTCATCCTTCCAGACTCAGCTTGCCTGTACCTTATCAGCCATTTCATCTTGATTAGATGCTCCATCAGTGTCCCCCAGGCTCCCCACTTCTTACTGGTAAGGTGTGCATAAGACAACCAGTCACTGAACACACTGCCTTTCAGCCACCTCTTGACCTTTCCCACTAGACTTTAGGTTTCTTGGGGGAACTGAGAGTGTACTTCATCTCAGTATCCCCAGCACCTTGGTACTTAGCAGATATTCATAAGTGAGTAGATGAATAACATCACTTCAATCCAAGTCATTGGGGGAACCGCTTTGTTTGCTATCATCCACTGTTATCTCATAGTAGTCTTATCTCAGAAAATTACTCCTTGATGGCAAGAACACTTCATTTGTTGACATTAGTTAACACAGTCTCTGTATGACAACGGAAATGAGTGAATTCAGTACATGTAAGTCAACTTGTTCAAATCACTGTTCCCTTCCCTTTTTGTCTCCACTGATTTTAAAATGTAAAGAAGAAAATTATGTGTTGGGCTGTGTGCCTGTCCCATCTCTGAAGCCGGACACCCAAATCACAAACTCGATTGAGCACAGGTTCCGGCACTTACAATGGTTTGCTCCACTCTGTATGAGAAGAGACTCCTACACGCACAGCCTATCAAGATAATGTACTGATGGGGTAACTGAGCTAGTTCCAACTACTGATGTTCTTTTCCAAAATGGGTGAATATAACTTATTGCAAAAAAGTTGAAAAAGGAGCGTCCAAAATTTTCAAATGGGTTTAATTATCTTGGTTCTAAACAGTGATAATGATGGAGAAAACCCAAATTGAACAAACCTAACTGGCACAGTCCTGTTAATCAGCCTTGAATTGGGTTTTTTCCTGGACCAACATGAGGGGGAGGGTGGGGAGGGAAATCCAGGCTCATTAAATTTGACCTACAAGACCAAAGCGCCACCTACTGGTAATATCGGAAAACAACTGCTTTTGCACAGAATCTCCTTTTTAAACTCAACAGACAAATGTTTTCTTGGATCGCCAGTCTCTCAGTGTCTACTGAATTTACAAATTCCCCTTTTAAATTTATGCTAAAAATTAATTGCAGACTTACAAAGAAAGAACAAACAACAACTTCTTTTATTATCTCTCAAACCTGTTAACACAAACACTCAGGGACTCTACGTAAATAGAGATGTGTGGGTTGCACACCATCTGTGTGCAATGCTGTTTGCCAAGTATCCTCTTATAGCAACCGGCGTTGCCACGACCAGAGATCCTGGTCATCTACTGTCTCTGGACTTCGTCTAATCCCAACCTGGGAAGGTGGTAAGGTCAAAATTCTATTTTGTACCACAGCATATGGAAAGACAATATGGCAGAGAGGTTAACAGAGCATGAACTCCTAACAGACAAACCTGGATTTGAATCCCAGCTACCTCCTAGTTTTGTGTCTTGTGGGCCAGACATCTCAATTCTTATATCATCTCCTTCACTAAATGGGAGCAATAATAACAATATCTACTTGCTGGGGCAATGACATCTACTTGAAAGATTGTTGTAAAAATGAAATGAGCATATAAATCCAGCATTGTATCTAAAATTACGAAGTATATCACAAGAATTTCTTAAAAGTTTTATTATTTTATTAACTTAGTCTAATTTCTATCTAATTGTTTCAATGATGCAAAATAACATCCATGAAATGGAATCTCACTGAAGTAGATACACTCTTCCATTTTGGGTTATGTTATTCTTCAAAGTAGTCACCTAATATATTTCAACAAATAGCCTGTGGGCTTTTGTTTTCAGTCAAGGGATAATTTATACTCCTATTGGTCCTAAATAAAAATTTGCAGATATCATGTGTGATGTGAAGACATGACCCAAACAGTGGTTGGTTGGTTGAGTGGTTTTATGACACAAAACTTACCTTTGAACCAAGACAGAAAGGTCGAGAGTATTCCCAAGTCATCACACAAATCCATAGCCAATATGCTTCCCAAATTTCATTTTCCCTAACTAGATTTAGTAGTACTTTGAACCAGCAGTCAAGCTAAAAACAAAACATTTAAATAGAAGGAGCTGATACTATAAATTCCAAAGGACTTCTTTTGGTTTTCCAAAATGACCAATACTAAAAAAAATTTGTTCCAATGATATATATGCATCAGAGCCTCTGAGGAATCTATATATTTGAACTGGAGAAAGAAAGAGTCATTCTTCATATTTCTCAAGAGAAAAAATGACAACACAGGAATGTCTGGAAATTTCATCTTCTTTGCTGGCTTTTTCACTCTCTTGCAAAAGAAGCCTTCATTTAACTTCAAGGCAGAAGGGAGTGGACCAACCACAGGCATTTATAACAAAGAGACAGATGGTTGAACTGGTCACCTGTCTGCAGAAATTATTCACGGAGGGGAAAATGAGCAACAGAGACTGAATAATTCTTAAGTGTGTATGTATGTCTTTTAATAACCTCAAAGTATCCTTTCAGCTTATAACCTGAACCTCAATCACAGCAGGTAAAAAAAAAGGGGGGGGATAAAGTACAGGATTTTTATCACTATCCTCACAAGAGATGAATGATATAAAATACTCCCATTTGATCATGATGGATGGTCCTTGCTCTGTACTCTGGAAAATGAGTAAACGCCCCCACAAAGCACCTCTCTATTGGCTTGAGGAAAAGGAGGGCTCTCTCCTGTCCAAACTTGACAACTAGATTTAATTGTGCGTGGAAGTTAGGAGTCCCTGAGGTTTACCATTAGGCTGACTCTGTACCACCAGCACCAGAGGTAAGTTTATTCAGCTTGGTCCCCAGACTTTCAGTAAAAACAACCAAGAAAGAGAATCTCTTATTTCTGGATATTCTTTTGGCTACATTTTCAATCCAGATCTGGAAGTGAGATTACTATTTCATTTTTCTCAGATCTATTTTTCTGTCCTCATGGCTCTCAAAATCACTATCGGTAAGAATGGTGCCATTATGGATAGTGTGGACTTTTCCCTGGGCCTTATGAAGAGTATGAACCAATACTTGACAAGCACTTAAAATATTCATATGTGATAAGTATTTTAACATGTATAGAGAAGAGTGCTTTACCAAGAATAAGCTGGAAGAACTAATGAGAGAACACAGGAGACTGAAACAGGGTAGGATAGTCTAATGTTTAGGGCCTCAAATCTCTTTCTAAATATCATTATTAGCATCACCTAATTTGAAGAGCAACAGAAAAATTCTGAGATTCAAGGCAGTCGCCAGAATGTAAACCCCAAGAGTTTCCTATTGTGCATAATTTTTAGGGGGAGGGCAAGGAGGCTTGAACTGGTAAGCTCATAGGAATTATATTTTTTTTTAAGAAAAGGAAACTGTAATTCCTAATTTGGGTAATAGGTGCATGAGTATTTGTTTTGTTATTTTTATACTTTACACATATTAACATATTACAAATATTATTTCCGTGGTGTTCGGTAGTTAATAAAAATATGAAGGTCTTTAAAATTAAACAAAAAATTACAGTCTTCAGCAATTGTGATAAAAAGGTAACACTTGTTAATAAAAATGATGGGTACAAGGGTGTTGAACATTTTCTCTATTTTCTGTATGCCTGCAATTTTCCAGAATTTTAACATTAAATTGGGCTTAAAAAAATCACATGCTGCTGTTTTTCACTCTAAATTGGTTTTAGGTGACAAGGTTTAAGGGCGTTGATTCTCAGGAATGACTTTCTAATTTCTTAAACAAAGACAGTTTCTGTCTTGAGCCCCCCCCCCCCCAAATACTAAATAACCCTTTCTTCTGTGGATATCTAAACAATTTACAAACCAGTGGTAACGTTTATCTCCCAAACAGTAAAATAAAATCACAGAGGATCTGAGTAACCTTGAGTTGTCCTGCTTCGGCTACTTTATAGAGCCTAAACTTTCTAAGCCAGGGAACCAGAAAATCATAGGATTAAGATAGAAGCAAATAGTAGACGACCTTGTACCCATCTTCCAGGGGGTGGTATAGGACCATGATTTATCAGTTCTTCAGACGTAATCCTATCATCAACGCATTTGTTTTGTTTTCTGTTGTCCTTTAAAAAACATTCCAATGCTTCTTTTTGAAAAACAATCCCAGACATATAAGATGGGTGAATTTTACCCAATGCCACACTTTGAGGATTCTTTTCAGTACTAACAGTTGACAGAAAAGACAATCAACTGGGAACAATAAATGAAGCAACTATGTAGTGGAAAAAATGGAGTTCATTGTTTCACTGTGCACCGCCTGAAAAAAATTAGAAAACAGTGTGTGTGTGTGTGTGTGTGTGTGTGTGTGTGTGTGTGTGTATTAAACATGCCTTGAGGAGCACCTGGGTGTCTCAGCTGGTTGGTTAAGTGTTCAACCCTTGATTTCGGCTCGGGTCATGATCTCACTGTTCATGAGGTGGAACCCCACATTGGACTCTGTTCAAACAGTGCAGAGCCTGCTTGGGATTCTCTGTTTCCCTCTCTCTCTCTGCCCTTCCCCTGAGCACTTGCTCGTGCTCTCTCTCTCTCTCTCAAAATAAATAAATAAACATTTCAAAAGAAGAAAACATGCCTTGCTAATTTTCACACCATACTGTACAAAAAAAGGAGGGGGGGGGCTAAAATATTTGATACATCTTGTACCTTTGCTATGTGAATGTTTTTGACCAGAATTCTGTCAAAACAGATCTCAAAAGATTCTTCTGTTGCAGGGGAGGTTATCTACACACTCTAAATGTTCAGAACGTATCCTTTTCAAAAAGGAAAAATTACACACATTTCAAACTGAGGCAGGAAATAACAGTTTTGAATACTTCATGCATTTCAGCTTAGCAGCAGGGAGCTTGGGGGAGAGGATTCTAAGGAAGATTCAGAGCCCTCTGCTATTTCTATCAGCTAGAAGCCTGGATGGAGCCTGGGCACAGTAGCGAAACTTAGCTGACCGCAGTTTTGCCTACATTAGGGAAAACAGTGAACTTGGAATGAACTTGTCCCTAGCCATACACAACCAAGGGCATTAAAATTATAATTTAATCAGAGAGGCCATAACAGTTCATTCCATTGGAAGTCATACCATAAATACGATCTAACACTTTTTTAAATTAATGTACGTCTGAAATACTAAGTGCTGTTAGAGCAATAGTGAAAGGCTTCTTAATACGAGTAGAATTTTTTTAAAGTATGGCTTAAAAAAAAAATCTTTAACTGTAAAAACCAAAAGCAAAGTTAAAGCTAAAAGGAATAATAACAAAGCTTAGAAATTAACAAATGGAGTAAGTTTCTTAAATGTTTGCCACTTCACGAATTCTATAAATGTGACAATTGGATGTGCCTGCCTCCATGCAGCCTCCATGTAGCCTGCAGTCAAGTTGAGCCTGATCCCTAACATTCTCACGGCCAATACTCCAGTTTCATCTCTTTTCATCATTTACCCTGGCTATCGCCAAGAGCCTCCAAATGACTTCTTTGCTTTCACTGAGCTTCCAAAAAGAAACTCATTGAATCTCTACTGTGTATCAGACACCACATGAGTTTTAGTGGTGACCAGATGAACGTGGGGTCTACTGGCATGGGGTTTACTATGTTCTTTCAAATCACCACTTACACTTTGCCAGCAGGCTCTTTCTGAGACGCAGTTTTGCCCGTATCACATACTTGCTCAAAAATTTCCACTGATCCCCTTCCTCCAAAATCTTCTGCTTCCAGACCCCCAGGATTAGGACCTCATCTAGGCCACCTCTGAACACCTTCACACTGCCTCTACTCCAGTCAGACTTTCTATTCCCAGAAAACCTGACTTTTCCTATCCCCCTGTTCTCAATCTTACTGCTCTTTCCACATAACATTGAGCTTTAGAAGAACTGAGACTATATTCTAATTAAAGGGAAATGAATATGCTTGGCTCTATAGAAAAAGACTATTTATGTAGGCTACCTAGAAATGGGTTTAGTTTTTAGTGAAGTTTCAAAGAGAGAGAGAGAGAGAGAGAGAGAGAGAGAGAGAGAGAGAAAATAAATAAAAGTCATCCATAAGAATAAAATTATTTCTTTGCAAGAGACAAGGAGTAACTAAGAGCAAATATTAAGGGCACTCTTTTGGACACAGCACAATACGTTTATGCTTTTGCCTCTCCAAGGACACACAGAGGTAACAGGTTTCTGATGGTGCAAAGAAGAGGCATGCTGGAAGGAAGTCTGTGCGTCCTTGCACAGGACCAGATGGATCATGGGGGCAAGTGGAACCTTCGAGACTACGTATAGAAGGCTGAATCAGGAAGCATAAGGGAGGAGAGGCAAAAACTTAGGAAGCTAGATGGAAATTCTCTTTGCTAGATGGTCAGGCTTTTGAAGAAGTCAGGTTTAATAATGGTTTTTTCTAATGAAAAACCATAACATGAAAATTGAAGTCACCAAGGATAATGCAAAGAATAGAGTGAGATAAAGGCTATGAGCAAGGAACTCAGTTTAGAATGTTCTTCACATTCCAAAGGCCAGCAGGTGTTGCTGGTCGTGATGGGAGAACATAGCATAGGACATATGCCCCTTAAAAGAAGATGTCACAAAACAAGGAGTGTGAATTGTGCTCTGATTCCAGGAACAAAACCATTGGGAAGAAAGTATCCTTCATGGAAACAGACTTCAGCAGATGTTACATTACTGTGGCATATCCAGATTTTAGTTAAGGCATAGATGTTGAAGCAATAAGGGAGTTTGTTCTCATTAGGAAAATACACACCAAACAACAGTGTGCCCATATGATGGCAATTACTTAATCATTTGTGCTCTACTACTTACTTGGCATCAAATATTTGTCATCAAAAATAAACACAATTTGTATAAACACATTTCTACTATACAAAGGCTCAGAGGTAAATAAATCACACTTCCCTCTAATTAATAAACTGACTATAAAGAGAAAAAGCATTCCCATGTGAGAATACTTTAAAATGAATTTAAATTTCAATCATCTCCAATTCTTAAACCTTTGTTCTCAGGAACAGAGTATGGAAGTGCAAATTCCCTCCATAATTATTCTCAGAAGTGTCTGTTCTTAAGATGGCTGAAATTTCTCTTGTGGATTCCCTCTACACCAATCCCCCTTCCACAACTATGCTTTCTTCCCTCACCATATTTCCTTTCCTCAAATACTATTAGCTTCACAGGTTCCAAAAAGCTAACAGCATTCTGCTCATTGAAACTGATTATAAAAATCATTATGATTGAGATTTTGGTCTAACCCCCTACTGTTCAGCAGCTGAGCCCATTCTGGAGGACTCCTGGGTAACAGGTATGTGATGTTATTGAGGCATGGTGTCTTACTCAGCTAAACTCCACTGGAGATCAATAGGTAGCCATCTTCCCATGGCTGGAAATAATTACCACATTAAGCTGCTCAGACAATAAACAGGGATTCCATAGTTCCCTGGTTTTGTTTGCTTGGTTTTTGTTTTCTGTCAAGAGTGAAGGAGGAACTAAAAGCTGGCCATGGGTCTTCCACTATTTGACCTCATGTCCAAAGTTAAAGTTGTATCAAGTATCAAACTTGGCCTGGCCTATCCCTAGGGGCTTAAACACAAGGAGTTCTGAAACTTAACTGAGGAGAGGTGACTGAAATCATCTCTTGTAAACAGTCCATTAGGAAAGGTAAATTAGGTTATGTGTTACTGCTGTAAATGAGCTGATTTAAAAATGAGTTACTATCTACAAAGTTAAGATTATGTATTAAGGGGCACCTGGGTGGCTCAGTTGGTTAAACATCCAACTGTTGATTTGGGCTTAGGTCATGATCTCACGGTTCATGGGATTGAGCTCTTGCATTGGCCTCTGTGCTGGCAGCATGGAGCCTGCTTGGGATTCTCTCTGCCCCTCTCCTGAGTTTGCATGCTCACTCTCTATCGCAAAATAAATAAATATTTTTTAAAAAAGATTATGTATTAATATTTATGGTTATAATGGAGCCGACAGATTACAGTTTTGTTCCCCTGGTCTTTTTTTTTTTTAACGTTTATTTATTTTTGAGACAGGAAGAGACACAGCATGAACTGGGGAGTGTGAGAGAGAGGGAGACACAGAATCTGAAACAGGCTCCAGGCTCTGAGCTGTCGGCACAGAGCCCGACGCGGGGCTCGATCTCACGGACTGCGAGATCATGACCTGAGCTGAAGTCAGCCACTTAACCGACTGAGCCACCCAGGCGCCCCTGTTCCCCTGGTCTTATAAGTGACAAGAACCAAAGATTCCTGGACAGTGATTCTCTTCTACTCTGTGACAGAACCAAAAATAAGATAATAGATTATGGAAAGCACCAGAATCCCTTGGTACACTCTCGGGAGCCTGTGCAAGTACTACCTTAAAAAATCAAGGTATGTACAGGAAAGGTAGCAGAGTCCTCTGAAACTTACCTAGGTTTTAGTTGAATTATATAGACCCATAATCAGAAATACGTTTACATTTAAATTTAGAACATACAAAACATATGAGTGCCACTTGAAAACCAATTCCCAGAAACCATACCACTCACATCCACCCAACACAGCTCAAGCCTATAGTTTCTAGAGTAAAACAGCCACCACAATATATGCAAATTGGTTCTCAAGGAAATAGGGTAAATATACAACAAATGGGATCATTAATCTAGTCAAAAGTCTACTTATTTTATTTATGGGTGACATTTTTCTGTAATGGCAGGGTTACTTTAATTTTTTTTTTTTTTTTTTTTGAGAGCGAGACTGAGTGTGAGCAGGGGAGGGGCAAGAGAGAGGGAGACACAGAATCTGAAGCAGGTTCCAGGCTCTGAGCTGTCAGTACAGAGCCCATCACAGGGCTGGAACTCAAAAACCATGAGATAGTGACGTGAGCCGAAGTCAGCCCCTTAACGAACTGAGTCACCCAGGCGCTGGGAAGGTTACATTTTAAATTGAAGCTGCTACCTGGAACCTTACAAAAATGCTCTCCTGAGTCAATACTGCTTTACATCTATTACTTCTAATCCTGTTAACCAAACTGAGACTTTTTCAAGGTACACATTGTGAGGTTGTGCTGCATTACTTTCCAAGGGTCACCTAGTTAGAAGGATAGGAGCCAAGATTTGAAACCACCTTTTTCACTCTGAAGTCCACACTAATCCCCCTATAGAGGCTGAACCATGCTGTCTCTCAGTTCTAAATACAAATGCCATGGGATTTTAGCAAAGGGATCTGTATGGACTAAAGAGTTCAGAAAAAGGTCAGGGCAATAGGTGAGACTTGGGCTGCACCCTAAAGCCAGGTCAAGAAGAGGGAAACCTTTCAGGGGGAGGAACTGGATCAGTAAGGGCATGGGGGAATGATGATCACAGAATATGCTGAGACAGTGACATACGATGATGAGAACACTGGCCTTATTAGAGGGCACACAGTCATGAATATGAAAGGAAAGGTGGTCGAAAAGACAAATTGTAAGACACAGATTATTGAACACCTTGAAAGCCAAAAATAGGATTTAGGCTACAAGAGGGGCCACTGGAGGTTCGTGGGTGGAGGAGTGATAAGACAAAAAAAGTATTCTGGGAAAATCCATCTGCAACTGGCACACAGGATAGATTTCAGAAATAAAATCAAGGAGGCCAGCAACAGGGGGCTCAAAGACTGCCAAGGGAGGCAGCAGGTAGCAGCATTTATAACACACCCAATGTTGCCCAGTGCATTTTCATGTCCATGGCTTCAGCAGATTTGCACGTGAGGCTCCTTCCTGATTTGCTCTGTCTGAAGGATCTGCCACCAAAACATTCCATGTGACAAGAGATGCAGCTTTAGGAGATACAGCCACAGTCAAATATTTCCTAGGAAACCAAACATAACTGAATGCAAAATGCTACCCCACACTGGGAAATAGCTGTGAGATTTGGTTATAGCTGTGTTTATTGTTCATTAAACTTTATGTAATAGGAAAATATGCTAAATTAATCCAAATGCAAATTAAATAAGTTAGATGTTGGAAATCCATGCGGTGTGTTGTGGGGATTGGAATAAAGCCTCTACCAACAATGAGAGTTTGTTTGGCTAAACTCACTTGTTTTAATACATTCTTTTCCATTTTCCCTGTTCTCAGGATTTTTCACGAGTCAGAGACAACAGGCATGTGTAATGATATGTCTGCTGAGCTGCAGGCCCTTTTCCAAAGGCCCCCCAGTGCCAGGGCACTGATGTGAGTTTTAACTAGATGATACACTTGAGTGCAGGCATGAGGAAGCCATATGGGAATTTTAGGTAGCAAGAGGAGAAAGATTATTCTGAAGGATAAGTAAAACCCAGATCCCTGCCTAAATCCTTTTTCAGAGATAAAATTGTACCCCAAATATTGAGTATACACATGGGATAAAGGGGCTTTCGGCCAAATATCTTCAAAGGGACAGAGATACCTCACCTGTGGCCCAGGAAGACATATTACCTTTATAATTACAGATACACACAACTTGTCAGCTGATGAGATGTAACCAAAAGTTCACAAAAAACTGTAAGTCACAAAAACGAAGACATCTGGATAGAAAAATTCTTTAAGAACTGGGGAAAAAAACCTAAAGGAAATTTGTATTTATTTATAACATATATACATGCACATCTTCTTTTTATTTACACGAACATGTGTTTAGTTTTACTCATATATATGGGTAAACCTGCAATTTATATTTAGTTGGGGACCAAATTACAAAAGGTATCCAGTGAAATAATACCCAGAATCAGATGCTACCATTTCCTATCAATGTTCCTGAGTGTTCTTGCAAAGAGTTTACTAGGTTTGGCGGAATTATCATGAAAAGAGAGTTAAAATATTTTCAACCCACCGTGTACAAAAATCAAGAAATTTTTGTTTTATATTTCTCAGTATACAGTACATCTAAATGCTTCAGTCATATGTTACTATTTTGGGGCAACACGAAACTCAGCAGAAATTGACAGAGGATGTCCAAGTAGAAAAATTCTATTATTTCACACTAGCACTCTAGAGTACCCCATTATAAGAAATCTCATCATGTGAAATAAACTACAATGTCTCTTTGGAAGTAGATGCCACAGAAAGAAAAAAAAAACTGGGAAACCAAGAGGCTCCTTACCCATATACATTATAAGGGTCTTTGCTGTCCAACTAAAATCCACTACAAAGCCCATTTTACATATAGGTAGATACATCTATGTATAACTGCTCAGAACTGGCAAGGCTTTCTGCAGAAGGGACAAGGACAAGAGAGAAAAGAACTGAAAACATCTTGACAATTTCATTTTATATCTGAACAAGAAAACTGTATATTGGGATGCTCATTATAATCCCTGCATGCCTAAAAGCATCCCTTCTGGCAAGGAAACACCTAGTCCTGGTAGAAATGCTATTCATTTCATGAAAAGAACACTAGGACCATTGCACAACTCAGACTTTGCAAATATGCAAGGCTCAGTCATTCATCCAACAAATATATTTTGAACATCTATTCCGTACTTGACACCATGAATATTCTGAAACAAGGTCATATAAATAATTGGTAAAATTATGCAAGTTTTTCTGTTACCTTGCACTTTCATGCATTTTACAGATTTTCAACAGTGATATTGTGTAACCTTAATTGTCAAAAAAAACAGTTAAAACTAAAAAGCATCAGCAATGTAAAGCCCCCTCATTTTTTGTAGACATGCATCAAAATAATAAGTGCACACCAGCATCTAAAAATCAAAATAAGAACAGTCAATGGCCAGAGCACTCCCTGGCATAGAAGCCTCCCCTTTCCTGAAGTCTTCAATTGTTTTTTTGTTTGTTTGAAAACACCTCTTAATTTCATTTGGCAAAGAGACATGGATCAGGCTGCAAAGATCCACAGGATAAAGCTAGGTGAGAAAACAAACTATAATTCTAGGTAAAGAAAATAGGAACAACTAGCTCCAAGAGCCGAATCAATCCCTGCACCCACTGAGCTTAATCAAGTGTTATCAGAGGGACGGAGGGAAAAAGCAATGGGGACCTCATAAAAGAAACTCAGATGAGGAAGGGCTTGACGGAGACACATTAGCAGGTACGTAACTAGCTTTGTGCAGCTTCTATGGCTGCAGAAGGCTCTTTGACCGCAGAACATCTATAGCTAGAGTTGAAGGATCTTCTCTCTGCCCCCCACCAAAGAAAAACCCAGAAAACAAAAACATAGGTCCTGAAATATTCTACACTGCCAGGGCCGTTCTGGGACTCATGCAAAGCCTCAATTCATCCCTGGAGGTTGTAAGCTAAAGCATGGCACATGGTGTATTAAGAGATCACCCTTCCTCCTTCCCACCCCCAATCTCAAAGTGTAAAGGTGAAGACAGGTAAAAAGAAACAGGTGATATCCACTTAGAATAACTGAGATTGGATCTATAATCAGCTTGAAACAATGGAGAAAAAGACAATGGTTGTGAGATGATGGTTTGTAATACCTCACACAAAGGACAGGGATTCCTGACAGGAAGAAGACAAAGTGAGGGCTAAGACTGCCCCCAGCTTACCGCCTTGAGAGAACAGCAAGGGCATAGTAGGGAGGGGTCCCCAGGCAGAGACCTGCAGATTCCTTCAGATGAGAAGAGCTAAGGGTCAGGAGAGGGCAAGGCAGCTACAATGCACAGTGACATGGGTGAATCTTAAACAAGTTCTATAGAGGAAGGCACCTGGGTGGCTCAGTAGATTAAACGTCCTACTCTAGATTTCAGCTCAGGTCATGATCTCATGGTTCATGAGTTTGAGCCCTGCATTGGGCTCCACACTGGTAGTACTAAACCTGCTTGGGATTCTCTCTCTCTCTCTCTCTCTCTCTCTCTCTCTCTGCCCCTCCCAAGCTTGCCCCTCTCTCTCTTTCTCAAAGTAAATACATAGGAAGGAAGGAAGGAAGGAAGGAAGGAAGGAAGGAAGGAAGGAAGGAAGGAAGGAAGGAACATTCCATGTAGGTAGAGAAAACAAACAAAAGATCGCATCGTATATGAGTCTATTGATACACACTCAGGAAGAGACAAAGCTCATAGATGCTGACACAAATTAAAAGAGCAGTCCCTTTTGAGAACGGGAATGATAAGAGGGGCACAAGGGAACTCTGTAGGAAGATGGAACTGTCCTTTATCTCAACTAGGGCGCTAGTTACATGGTTGTAAATATTTGTCATCATGCACTTAAGATCCATGTGTTTTGCTGAATGCAAATTTTACGCTCAATCACAAAATGCACTCCACCCTGAAAAAAACAGGGAAGGAAACCAAATTATACTTATTACCTTTATTTTACAAGAGAAAATAGTTTACATATTTTTTGCCTTTGCATGTAAATAAAAATATATATCGAAATAAATGTAGGAAATTATAAGTCTATATTGAAAAATACATGAAAATTGTACCTGTATGTGACTAACAAGGTAATATAAAATTATCTTCTGTGAACCAAGAGACTCTCAGTGGATTATTGCCATCACCATCAATAAGTAACTAGCCAGGCACACCAGAAATAAATGGGCTGTAATTAAACATAAGTAATAAAATTGGCCTACGAATACAGCATCCTGAAGATGGCTGAAATGAAATTAGTGAGGTTACAGATTCCAACAACTCACAATAATGTTTGGTAACTGATAGGACCCTGAGTCGTGGACACTATTTCTCCTTGAACCATAGGTCCAAGTATCAGCTGAGATTTGCAGAAATTAATGTTTTACCTGTGAGTCTCAGCTCATTTTCATGGAGAGTTATACAACACAAAAGCTGCCATTAGTCCTGGCTCTCACTGAGTACTTTCTGTATTAAAATCAGCAATACAAGAGATTCTGTGTTACAAAATTGTCCCTTCCTGATATCAAGGGAAATCATAAATGAGTGATTCCCAAGGACAACAAGCTAAAACCCACATCTATCAAACTGCTTTCAAGAATACCAGCACCATGATCCTTTCTCTTAGAAGACCCTGGGAATAAATGCCATCTCCTGACATCCTTTTAGCTACATTAAATATCTGTGGGTCCAGGAATCAAAACCAGATGCAAAGAAGTAACTTAAAGGCATTACCTTAGGTCCTGCTGGCTCATGAATGCTTCTCTTTATCCTTCTTACCTTCTGGATCTTGCCTCCTATGGCACCAGGCTGCTCCTCCAGCCTTAGTGACTTCTCTGGACTCAGCCCCTGCCTGCCCAGACCTACCAAACTTGCAAAATGGCACTTTGATGGAACTTCTGATCTTATTACACCAGCAGATCAATCCTAATGAAGCCTTTATTTAAAATGAAGTAAAAAAGTTTTAAGACACGTCTCTCTTACCAAATAACAATGTAAATACTAAAAATTACAATGTAATGGATGCAACAGAAGTAGTCAAGCTCCATGGCTAAGGTAAATCTAAATCCCTATGGGTTCAGATGTATTCTCTTTAAGAAGCTTTCCTTGAGGAATTCAGAGATGTCAGCTGTCCAGAGCTCAGATTTCGCAGTCAGACAAATAAAACTGAGTCCTTGTCCCCCTACCTAATGGTTTTATGACCTTGAGCAGATCACTTGACTTCTTCATGTCTCAGCTCCTTCATCTGTAAAACCGGGATCATAATAGTATCTACTTTCTACGGTTGTTAAGATGACAAGATGACACAACAAATTCAGCACAGTGTTTGCTACCCAGTTAAATGGTTAAAAAATAAAAGGTAATTGTGTATGTGAGAGGTATTCAAGGTAAAGAAAAAGGATTTGAAATTGAATAGATCATACTACTGTTATTAAAAATCATCCAAAATTTAGAAAAAAAGCCGAGAGTTACACATCCCTTCAATGTTATAGAAGGACCTTGTTTAATAAGACCACCTATGAAATACATACTTCTATGGGAAAATGTATCTGTGTTTGACAGTGATATTTATGATTAATTGGGCCCCAAACTCTGTGAGATGATTAGGCTGTCAGTTTTTGTTCAATTAAGATATAATGGTAGGTAAAGAAGATAACACCAAAGGCTAAGGGTTTTTTCCCTGTGAGACATTCACCAGTTTTATACTTAATCTAAATATTTCATATTTTTTAATGCCTATCAATATCCTGTTCTTCAAATATTCTTTTGCCACAGTGTTTACATTTTTACCATCTTGTTGTTTTTCCCACAAAGGAGTTAAATAAATTTGGCACATATTCATTCTGTATTTTTAGGAGAGTTATGTTTTTAACTTCATGAAAATCATATTTGTATGAGTCAAGTTTTTAACTTTTGAAAATTATATCAAAGAATAGGCAAGAGTTCTAGATAGGCTATGACCTTCATAATTATAAATTCACTTCATCTTCACAACATTTCTGTGAGATAGGACCTATAAATATCCATACTGGGGGGATACAAAGGAATTAATTAATTCATTCCAAAGTAATAGAGCTATTAAGTGACAGGATCATGATTTTTTTTTTTTAAGTAGGCTCCATGCCCAGTGCAGACCCCAGGCCCAGTGCAGAATCCAACACAGAACTTGAACTAACAACCCTAAGTTCAAGACCTAACCTACAATCAAGAGCCGGATGCTTAACTGACTGAGCCACCCCAATGCCCCCGGAGTCATGATTTTAACACAGGCCATCCAATCCACATCAGACGTCTCATTCACTATGCCATATGACATATATGGAGATTGCAATAAAGTAAAACAATGGAAATAAGAAGATCTAGATCAACAGAGAACAAAAATATAAATATTTGGGGATATGGGGAGATATTCTAATTCTAATTCTGTAAGATCTAACAATATTATAACTAAAAAGCCTTATCTTAGTATTAACGCAGAATATCTAAAGTGTTCAAAATTCCATAATATAATCAAATTAACAACCAGGAACACAGAACTTCTCTTTTTCCCACCCTACATTCTTATTGGGGTGTCTGTAAAGACTTGACCACCTGGTATTTTAAGCATTCTAGTAATTAGTGATGTTAAGCCATTATTATTTCTAATAACGACAAGGTGGTAGCAAATCTAATAAGAATGTGAGCTTTAATGTCGTATAAACCTGGATTCAAGTCCTCACTCAGCTATTTCTTGTGTGACCTCAGTATTCCCATTGTTAAAATCAGGACAATAGCATTTCTTCGGGTCTTTGATGATTAAAGGGATGACATCTTTATAAAGGTCCTCGTAGAGTGTCAGGAACATATAAGGACTTGACAAATGTCAGATATTATTAGTTACAATAAAAACTATCACTACTTCTATTTATTAAGTGCTATCATACTCCCTGTGCTGTATCAAAGCTTCAAGAGGTTAAGTGACAAACTCAATGTCAGTGTTAAGAGTGAGCATTGGCATTTAAAGGACTTTGACTGTAAAGCTAATTAAGTTAATGGCTATTCTCCCTTTTATAATTTAACAAGTTATATACATTACAAGTCAACTTTTAATATTTTTAGTTCATTTTAATTACATTTCTAAGATAAATGTCCAACAATGGTTCCATGAAAAAAAGATTTGGCCCAATTAGTGAAAAAAAGATTTGGCCCCAACATGGAGAGTTCTGTCCCAAAGAAATGAGCACCATAATGTACTAAAGGAAATGAGAAAATCTAATAATTTTTATACTTTGAAAAATGTATATCATGCAATGTTAAACACAATAAGGCAGAGCACAAACTTTATATAGAATGTGATCTTAACCATCCAAATGCTTAGAAAAAAGAATGGAAGGAAACAGCCAGAATGTTAGCACTGGCTATAGCCTGCCCCTGCCCCTCCCTCCCACCCTCTCTCTCTCTTTCTCTCTCTATCTCTCTGTCTCTCTCTCTGTCTCTCTCTCTGCTTGCTGGAATGATGTTTTTCCTTTCTGACCTTCTTTCTTACCATATATGCTTACGAAGGACTTACGGATTTTTCAAAACTCATCTGTCGATTAAAAATTTCTTAATAACAGCAGCTCTTCTTGGAGTCTCAAACCCAGGGACAGTTGATGCCTCTCCACTTTATGAGCCCTCACTACATATGATTTATATTTCTACTGAAGCACCTCCATGTGCATCATCCCCCATTAGAATGTAATGTCTTTGAGAACAGGAATGTATCTTATTCATGATCATTATCTGCAAATAAGACATGTCTGGTGAGTGAACGAATGAATAAATGATAAAGTGTCCTAAGCATCAAATAACAATCTTAATAATGAACTTCTCAGACATGGCCTATTTACTGGACAGGCAGAGGCTGAAAACACAGGTAGGCATTAAACACATAACTGAAAACACAGACACACTGTAGTCTTTTACTTTGAGAATTATCACTGTACAAATAACAACCCAGACCCATAACTAAGGCCAGTGTATCTATATGGACCCAAGAGACAGAATTAACATACACATGTCTGTCATCTTGTTTGTACACTAAGTAATGCATATATTGCTCATTTTTTTTCTAAAGCCTGAAAGGGAAATGTGTTTTTAACAGATTTAATCAATACACCAACCTACATTAAAAAAAAAAATAAACCCACACAATAAATAAAAAGCAAAAGGCCAATCAATAGCCAACAGTGCAGCTTAACAGCCACTCCAGCAGAAAACTATCTGAAAAGGCGCTTCACACTCCACTGTCTGCACGATCCACAGCAGCTTGCTATTGATTTGTTGCAAGCAAAGAACATCTATTATAACATGCCAGTGTGAACCTAGCAATTTCTCCAACAAGTAGCCCACAATGTAAGACTAGCAATGTAGCACAGGTAGCTGGCTGCTGGGGGTAGGCTGAGGACCCACATTTCTTTATCCCCCAAAGCCATTATAAACATCTGATTTCTAAATCCAGTACCTCGCTGTGTTTTAAGCACTCACATGCCACAGACTGTTCCACATTCACTTTTCCAGGGCACTGAAGCAATAATGAGACCCCAGAATTTTATACAACTGAAACTAGTTAGCATAAACATGCCTCAAGGTAACTTTGGTGGTAAGGACTGATGTGAAGTATTTAAAACCGCTGTTTTCATAAGGTCCCCAGAATGCCAATGCTTTTGTATATGTGTGGGTACATGCCAGTGAGCTGGATTTTGTGCAACATTTTGTGGTGTTGTGTAGAGAGGAACTCAACAATAGGTTGCACTGCCCACATTACAGGAGAGGGATTCTGGATTTGTCCAATGGGGTGATGGCTACAACATACTGAAACCTCCCAGGCTCTTAGTCCCGATTTTAAATACCAGTAAGAACCCAATATCCAAAATGAATATCCCTATAAGAACCTTTGTAAGGCTCCATTTCTTTTGTTTTTCTTAAAATGTAGCCCCAACATTGTGTCATTAAGTGGGCATTCAGGTGGTATGCACCCTGTGAGAAGTCAGCCCTCTCTGTTTTTAATTTTTTAGAATGAAGATTATCTTTGGATAATGCCATTTCTTGTCCTTCCGTAGATCTTAGTGGATCCTACAAGAACTCAAAATTACTTTTGGGATGATTTTGCCCATTATAGTTTTAAATCAGCCCTAAAAGTCACCTAAAGGAAACTCCCTGTGATTTTGCTATTACATAAAATGGTAGAAGATCCTATCTTAAAACTATATAAGACAATTAGTAAATCAATTATGCCTGGGTTTCCAATCATATGATTTTTATTTTCTATCCAATACAACAATGTCACTCTTCCACAAGGTAATCAGCCATGGAGAATACACACCACACCTCCAGAATCACTGTATCAGCTTTGAACACTGTAAGACTAAACCTGAAATTCACCCCACTGCCTCCATCAACCCACCATTCTCTCATAGAACATGATGGAATAAAGTCAAACCCATCCATGCTAGGTCTACTCATACTAAATGAGATACAGTTTCTAAATGTAAACTCTACTCATGGGGGTGATACCTATGTGATAGCACCTCAAAGTTGTCAAGCAAACACTCAATTTGGCAAACAGGCAAGAAAAACCAAAGGTTATAAATGAAGGAATCAATGCTAGAAAAAATGTGGAAAACCCTAAAACGCAAACATTTCTTTAGGAACTCACAAATCATGCTCAGATATAAGTAATTTTTTCTATCCATGATGAGTTGAACTGAACCCTTTATTTTGAAAAAATATCAAAACCTAGCATTTTCCTATTAAACAAGCTTCTATTCTTGGATGTGCAATAAGAAATTGAGATGTTTTCATTTCCATTAACTGATATCAATCTGCTATCCTGAAAAATATCTCATGGAAAATGAGAGATCCAAACCTTCTCCCCATCCCCCCAAATTATCTTTTGCCATTAGACAGAATCCTTAACCAACCACAGGGGCCTATGACAGCATTGTAGGAAATTCAAGGTATTTTAGATATATGCAACATTCTATAGAATACACTACTCCTAAAAACTGGGTAAAGGTCAGATTTCCTTCATGGCATTCCAACTGTAATATGATGCTCTATTTCTGTTTGTGAGGTCAAATGCAGGCCACCTTGAAATACATGTTACCAAAGCAATCACTGATGGCCTCTGTGTTCTTCCACACCAGACTCAATCCTGCTTTTCTCTACATTCCTTCTTCATCATCCCTCTTCTTCCATTCACTTATTTTATCTTTTCCCCTTTCTTTTCAATTTTCCCCATGGCCTTCACCAATGATAAGCATGAGTTCTGTTCAAATCTGCTTATGTCCTGAATGAAGGCTTATGTCCTGATACAAGCTAAGCTACCAAGAATTTGCTAACACAAGCCCAGAGAATATCAAACAGGTAACTTAATTTTGAAGATGTTTGTGAGATAAAGCAGCATAGCATAACTCTAAAGGTCAAGGTTGATATAGAAAGTAAGGATCTATGATGTAAAGAGGTAAGGTTGACTTTTTAGGTGAAACAAATTGGCTCTGATGCTAGTTCCAAAGAAAGAAATTCCCCCCAATACTTTAAATGTCGATCACTGGATATAGAGACACCCAATGTACAATTTTAAGCAACCTTAAATGTCAATCATTGGATACGGAGACATCCATTGTACAACCCAACACTATGATGCATGTGGTTGGTTTTATTAAAAATTTATTTCTGCGCTTTATAGTAATATCCAGTATATCTAAATTCTGTATATCCCTTACATTCTGCCATCAAAATGTACTTGTTCACATTTCTATATAGTCATCTAATCACAGAAGCCCTGGTCTGCTCTCAAGAGCAGACCAGGTGAGCAGTTTCTTTTAATGACTTGGGCTCAAAGGTCTTCTACAATAAAAAAATTCAACTCACTTGTTTGCAGAATACAATCCAGAATACATTACCCTAGGCCTGGGTATCTCACATACAGTTTTGAAGGATAAGGTGCTGCTGCCACAAAAAAAAAAAAAAGCTGACCATTTCCCCCGTTCTAGTACTTCATTATACACTGACAAACTGAGTCAGATAGTGCAACCAGTCTTCATTCTGGACTGAGACACAATGGGCTCTTTATAAAGTCAGAAAAAACATCACAGAAAGCTAGAAAGAATCCTAGTTGATTTTTAGCAGAAAACCATGCCTGGGACTGGGTGGCAGAAAGAAGTTTGTCAATGAGAAAAACATGTATACATACCTTCTGAAGAGTGTGCGTTTTCATTGCAGTTAGAGTAACTTACCTTTCTGTCTTTTCTATTTGTAGTCTCGTCCTGACTTTTTTCTACCAGGAGTGCTTTGTATTTATGATATGGAATAAACTTGGGAGGATAAAAAAGCATTATACCACCATTTAGGATAAAGAGCTCTCCTAATGAGTCCTATGCAGGCAAATTGGAGGAAAAATAAAAAGCATACAGCACCATTCCCCAGATATTCTGGATGGGTCCATAACTGCCTATTTCTGAGTTAAACAGTATTTCCAAATTATCAATGTGGACACAGGACTTTCAATAATACCAAGTACTTGGAAAAGAACAATCTGATGTCAAACTTTCTGTAAATACTGTGCCTTTTGCTTTACAGATAGAGAGCCATATGCTTACAGTTAGAGGAATGAGAATCAAATATTTTTCTCTCTACATCGATAGAGTCCCCACTTGTTTCTCCAGGTATATCTTAAGAGACTGATGAAGCATATGAAGATAAAAAGCTATGAGAAATATGGGAAACAGAACAAGAGGCAACCACACACGTGAAAAAATAAAAGTTGAGAAATAAGTATTCAAGGAAAACCAAATAAATATGTAATCAGTATAATCAGTGCCTGCTCCCACTTAGGCAACCATAATATGACTTTAGTATTTGCTCAGATAACACCATGCGTCTTTTTTTTTTTTTAAATAAAACCAAGAGGCCACTGACTACAAGTTCAGATTGTAAAATAAACTCCTACCCTGAAGGCTACGTTTAGAAAATCTGAAGATTAGCAGGACCCACTAGGTCAGGGCTTTCAACACATCTCTTTGCAATAGGTATTCAGAAAATTCAGCTGTTTGCTCATCTTTAAAAATAGCCATGTCAGGAAAATAACACAAAAAGGAAGTGAAAACACAGACTATAGATTCCCACAGTATTGAAGTATCTCCACCATCAATTCTAGAATCAACTTCATGAAATCAGTCTTCTAGAATTAAATCAGCTCATGCGCCTGAGGCATTGCTAGTGCTCAAGATAACAACTAGCCCTCCTCCAATATGAACCACATTCACAGATACATACATATAAGTATACTCACAAAATAGAAATCATACATAAACAGAATTACTACGTATATATAAACCAAATAGATATTAATAAACTTAGCCAGAGGAAATTTCTGACATTTGCAAAACCCCTGAGAATGCTTTAAACATCTCTAGTTAGAAAAAAATAATAAACTCTGAACATTTTCATCATTTGGAAAATCTAAGAAATTCTCTAAACTCAGAATTTTGAAGAAAATAGCTACATTCCTTAAACATCCTCTGAATTCTAGACAATGCAAATGGGAAAGTCTCAAAATTGTTATCCAGATGACTTAATTAATGGAAATTAAACTGCTTAGAGCAAAAATATTGGCTGAATTGTTTTTTGCTGCTCAGCCACACACAATCTAATCTAAAGAAGAAACATAGGGAGTAGGCAAATGGGAAAACATCCAGTAATGTTGAGCAAGAAATGTCTCTTTGCTCTTCCATTAAGAGCACCAGTCCTTTCTTTTCCAAATTTCTGGAGGAGGAAGTTGCTTACAAATATTTCAGAAGAGCCATCCTTTTACATATTGCCCCTTAAGGTATCTCCAAACCTCTAAATTCTGCAAAAAAAAATCACAAGTATAAAAAGGTTGGACTCACGATCATTGCACTGGTTTCCAGAATATGATGTCATGGAACAGTCGCAGGTGAAGCCTTCCCACTGCTGCATGCAGACCCCCTGGTTGGCACATGAATCTTCCTGGCAAGTGGTACTTGGTCCTAGTAATTCATAAGAAGAGGGGAAGAGAATAAAAAAGGAGATAGAATTGTTAATAATAAGCCAAATTCAAAGGAATCACTTGAATTTGCTACTCTCATGCCCCCAAACACTCAAAACCACAACCGCCAAAAATTTCAACTCTATATCATGCAACAAGAGTCAGTATGTACAAAAGACTACAGAAATACACACTTAGCCACAAACTATCAACAGTTACACACATAAGGGAGAGGGCTGAACACACTGTTCTCTCTTAGGCAGACTTTGCAAAAGAGCTTCATCTCTACCATCCAACTAGAAAGATACTTCATTTGGAGCATGGTCTAACTGTATCATGATAAAGCAGAAACATTTATTCCCATCACTCTTATGAATTAAGGAATAAGAGTCCCTAAAGTTTACTCTATGACATTAAAAAATGTTTGATGATATGAAGAGGAGGAGAAAAGTGCAGCCAACATGTATTGGTGCTTTGTAGGTGGTAAGTACTGGGTACTAAGCACTTTGTCTACAGTATCTTATTACGCTCTCCAGTGACACGAAGAGGTAAGTAATTATGACCATCCATTTCACAGATTAAAAGAAAAAAAAAAACTAAGCTCATACAAGTGATATAATTTACCCAAGGTCACATATTAGGTAATGAAAAGACCCTGATGTCCAACTTAGGTTAACTATCTCTGAGACCCAAGCTCTTAACTACATTAATTGTTTTTAAAGGGTTACTTCTCAGACCATCACTTGGGAAGTTGTTAGAAATACATATTATTGGGCCCCAGACCTACTGAATTAGAAACCTAGGAAACAGGTATAAATTTGTGTTTGCACAAGCTTTCAGGAAATTGTGAAACAGCCTAAAATTTGAAAACCAGTATACTGCATCATGCCGCTGCTACAGGTTTATAAGAAAGTGTATTCAAAAGCAGCGTTCATATGCCAAATGATGCAAAAGAAAATTATTTGAAGGACAGGAAGAGAATATTAGAAATTAACTTTATTTAAAATTTCTTACTATTTCTATTTTTGTGTATCTTCCATAAGCAAGCAATATATAAGTACTCCATTCTCAAAAATATTTTCTGGATATGAGTGAGCAATTGAAAAAGTTTGGTGATCTTTATCATACAAATTACCATTACAATTTCTCTTTAGGTGAGCCTGGGGCCTCTCTTTAACCATCCTCTCTTTTTCATTTCTATCTTCTGCCTAACCTTGGGATTATATATATAAACCTGCCCCTTTGGAATTATCTGAGCTAACAGGAAAAACTCCTAGAGAGCCTCAGCAAAGGAGGTGAGCCCTTTGACTCATCTAATGTATTACTCAGGATCTGATGCAAAAAAAAAACAGTTGCCAGAGTAAAAATATATCCACTGCAATAAGTGCACATTTCACAATTTCCAAGAAAAGCCTCACACAGGCAGAGAATGTTGAAATGTATGCATGCAGAGTCCTAAGGATGCATGTTCAAAAGAGACTCGTGACTACAAAGGGTTTGTCTTCTGGGTGGCAAGACATTTTGTATTTATTCATGAGGGGTGGAAGCGGTACAAACCGTCACTCCTAATACAAAGCTATTAGGATATGACATGAGAAAGTTCAAGACAATTACTAACACTAGGGGAGCAGCACTGCTGCTGGGTCTCTGCAGCTCCTATATGCCATGTGGTTCCCCCATGTGGAGATGAAAGGAGGTTCATGGTCATGTTCTCAGTGGGTCTTAAACTTGAGCATTGTGTAGTACAAGTTTCATTAACAATGGCAAATCAGGACAGCTTCTTTCAAAGGATAAAAGTTTCTGAGAAGTCCACGGGGCTCCCTGACCAAACAGCTCTTAGCAGACAATGGATTAGTAATTCAATTGTACTCAAGAATCAGAAACACATGGCAGGCTTTCCCTTGAAAGGCAGAACAGCAAAAACTTTGGGAAAACACAATAATTCCTTGCATGTTGACTGAATCTGAAGACAAAGGCTCTTCCATGCTTTTGCCTTTCCCTCTAACTAGATAAATTTTCACCATTTTCCAAGGACCAGCTCGAATGCCTCCCCCGTATAAAATATCCCCTACTAATTTCAAACAATTCTCCTGCTTCTTAGGGCCACAGCACTTACTATCTGCATCATTAACATTTACATCTGATAATACTCAATTTAACACTTTATCACACATTGTGCTGTCCTCTGCCTATATAATCCTCTAATTGTTTCTTTCTTTTTTTTTTTTTTTTTAGTATTTGTCCCCAAAAGATTGAACGCTGCCTGCTGTTAGAAATCATACTGTGCTTTGATTATATCCTTGCTGCATTAGTTTACTGTGCCAGATACAGAGAAAGCATTTTCAGTAAATGTGGGGCTGGTCTGAATTACAGCACTCCGATTTGCCTATGTCTCATACAGTCAAAACCTGAGCATGGGTGAATGTCTGTGCTCCACAAAGTGAGCAACCTGTCCTATTTGTTGAAGGTTGGTCAGAAACCCAAAACAGAGGGAATTACAGGTTATTTTCAAATACCAAAGGATTTGTTTCACATGCACGAAGGGGTGAATGCCATGTAGAATCAGATAACCCTCGAAGACTGACTCCACTGTAATCACCTCAGAAGCAAGAGCCACTTCAGTGAGGGAGGACCAGAAGAATCTTCAATGACTTTTCATTCATCTGAGAGACTAAACTTGAACTTCCTATCAAGGCTGAGACCCTAGGGCCCCTGCCCCGTTCTCCAGCCTCATTTCCTACTATTGGCCCCCAGCTCTTAGTGCTCCCACCATCCCTTTCTCCTTCCAGTTCCTCTCTACCACAGAGGTGCTCACAGTGTAGGCCCCAAGTCAGCAGCACCTGTATCACCTAGGAGCTTGTGAGACTTGTACCTTTTCAGGCTCCACCCAGATTTACTGGCTAGGGGCAGGGCTCAGGAATCTGAGCTGTAACAAGCCCTCTGGGTGTTTCTGAGACCTGCTTATATCCTAGGACCTCTGCTGTAACACTTCAAGACCATCCCTACCTTCAAGGTCTACCTACAGACCTTCAAGGTCTGCTCTATCTACAGCCTGAAATGTCCTTCCTGCAGATTTTTGGTATAAAGCAACAGCTCAGAAAATAATGTTAACTAAAAAAAGAACAAAAGAACCAAGAAAAAAAGTCATTCTTTTATGACTCCAAGCCAAGAGGTTTTCCTAACTAACAATTTATCCGTAAAATTTACCAATATCATCTCATACAAGCAATTTTCTACTTGGAACCACTTTGGGGGGGAGGTAGTGGTGGTGATGGTGGTATTTAATTGACCACATTTCCTCCCTTGATTTAACTACTAAACTCATTCGATCTCACCAGATATTGAGACAAGAACTCTTATGTCCCCAGTGTCCAAGGACAGTACGAACTGCTGAATGAGTAAGAGTTTGGACTAGACTCTTAAAACACTTCCTAGATGAAAATATAAGCTCCTATTCTTATTTCAAACTCCTTAAGGTACATCCTTCCCTGAACAGATTATATTTTATATCTTTATCTATTTTCATAGATAGCAGGGTCTCCAAAATTAGAGAGAGAGAGAGAGAGAGAGAGAGAGAGAGAGAGATTAAACATACCAAAATGCTCTGAAAAAAACAAGAAAATCTTCAACGATGCTTTTAAATGCACACCACTGATATAAAATGATCTTATACAAATCAGAGAGAGGATATAACAATAACAAGAGATTTACATAGCACTTCTTATGTGCCAGACATTGTACTAAGTGCTTTTCAGATATTAATTCAATTAATCTTCATAAACACATGATGAAGCAATTACAATTAAAAGTATTAAAGAATTAGAACAGAGGAATGCTTTTCTCATGGAAGATATCCAGAACTTCAAAAATAAAGGAAGTTTTGGAGGCACCTGGGTGGCTCAGTTGGTTTTGGCTCAGGTCATGATTGCATGGTTTGTGAGTCTGAGCCCCACATGGAGCTCTGTGCTAATGGTACAGAGCCTGGTTGGGATTCTCTCTCTCCTCCTACTCCCTCTGCTACTCCCCTGCTTGCTCTCTCTCTTTCAAAATAAGTAAATAAACTCAAAAAATTACAAAAATAAAAGAATTTTTTCACTGATGATCAAGTTGAAAGGAAAGGATTTTAGAAAAGTAAATTAAGACATAGAATAGGAGCTTAGGTGTCTTTTTTTGTTTGTTTGTTTTTTTGTTTTTTTGTTTTTGGCAAGGCCCCACACCTAACAAGTAGCAGGGTAAGGTCTCAAACCCAAGTTTTCCAACTCCATAGTTGAGCCACCTACCCTCTATGGATATGTGTAAGCCAGAGGGTGTGTCTGTTTGTGCGTGTGTGTGTGCATGCATGCGTGTGCATATTCCCATTGGGTTAACAAGAGAAACTTAAATAAGGTATCTCTAATCTACAACCAAAGATGACATTTTAATGTGAAAATGTATGTTTTTTTGAAAAAAATTCCCAAAGGCCATTTCAATTCAAAATTCAATTAAAATTAACAGGAAGATCTAGTTTGTCCGAATATATATAATACCAGAACAAAAAACTGTATCAAATGCATACTTATAAATAAAACATATTCCTAAGAACTCAATAATAATTTTGTCCAAAGCATTTTTCTAAATCAGCCTAAAATTTCAAATATTCTAAGGTAACATAAACTTTCAGAATTATATATTTAGAAGTTCTCAAAGTTATTATTAATAGTTTAAAACTGTACTAAACCTTTAGGAAACCCTTGTATAGAGATGATGAATACTACTTTTGCATTTGATATGTAACCAATTCTCACTAAAATTGCCACATATTCTTTGGAGAAAAGGCAGCAACATCTTTATAGTAGGAAGGGACAAGGCAACAGAAGCAACCATGAAAAAACTAAGCAAGCCCTCAATGATGCTAGTACTTCGGTTTCTAACTCCCAGTTCTGTTTTTAGTTCACAGAAAAAGCATCACATTGAGTGTTTTTTTTTTCCATATGATACCTCTGGCTGCCACAAATTTCCCATCACTCTGCTTGAACTTGGGATTGGTTTTTTCTCTTTAAGAACTGTCTCAGACAGTCATTTCATGCCTGTTACTGCTAAAATCAGTACATGCAAACTGATTCAGTCAACTCCTCTTCATGGTCTAGAAAACCAAAAGTTGACAGACTTGTCTTTTATGACTTGCAAGTCCTTGAGATAAAGTGCTGCCTGAAGCAAAGGACACTTATACTAGAGTGTATTTTCCCTCTATTATTGCCCAAGTAGCACTTAACCAAACCTATGACTCAAACATTCCAATTTAACATAGATATTGCTAAACTAGCACCAGCTGTCTTGGCCATATGGGGGTGGTAAGATTGGTGATGAGGGGAGTCCGGGAATGATACATCTGTTCTGATTCCCTACATCCATTTATGCTAAAGGGCCAAGAGTGGTGGCCCAGTGGTAGGCATGAGGCAAGGCTGGTTTAATAATATCCATTGTCTTTAATCACAAAACATGAGGTGTTTGTCAAAGGATTCAGAATCTATGAGTGAAATCTGAATGTGGAAGCATCATCACAGTAGACCTCTGTGCCAGCCAAAGGGTTTGTCTGTCCCTTACCCAGTAGAGCTACTGTGGGAGGAGACTTATGAGAGTTGCCATGACTGTCCAGAGAGATCCCATCTGTCACCTGCAACTTTATTTTCTACTCTTGATAACTTTTGTACTTTTACATTTTCACATTTACATTGTTTCACAGAGGAAGAAGGAGTGAGCAGTAATCAAGTGGGAAAGAAGAAGAAGAAAGAATGGAAAAAGCAAGATGAATACACATAGATATATGTATTTGTGCATGTGTATGTGCATATATGCACAAGACCCTTACCAGTTTTCTGAGCAATCTATAGTCTCAACTGCTAAAATATAAGGATTTAAATGCTGAAGCTTCAGGGACGGTGTTTGTGACATTAGGGATAGTCTACTTAGTTAGCTGCACATAAATCTTGGTCCTTGAAGCAAAGATCCCTCTGTGCTCCCAGAGTGATTCTATATTTATAGTGTTGGGTTCTCTTGGCTTTTCTGAAGATAGTCATTTACAGACAACATAAGATTCATCCCCTTTAATGGGCAGAAACCCAATTCACTTCTATTTAATTTCAAAATAAGAAAGCAATGATCCTTAAATGTGTCAAGTGTCCTTCATAGAGAGCCACCTGAGAAGTGAACGCTCTAGTTCCCATTTTACAGAAGATTAAGCAAAGTCAGAGAATAGGGTCCTAAATATTATTATAAAATTTCATTGGCAGAAAGACCCAAGAGCAGCCATGTTTCCAAGATGTTACTTTTTTGTCTTGAAGGCAATTCCCGTGCTCAGAAAGGCATCACAACTGCACCTAGCAAGCATGCTCAGGTGTTTATGGTTTCCTCTTCTCAAATGAGGGTTCAAAAATGTCACTTGGTTAGGATGAGGAGTGAAAAAAACTAATAATAAAATCTAACATTTTGGGGACACTGAGGAGAACAGAGGTATTACTAAAACTGCTCCAATCACTCCAGCCCTCTCATCGTATACTGAGTATAAAACAAGTCAAGATGGGCATGGACATTGGTTGAAACCAAGATGCCCTCATGAGATCTTTACCTCCAATGGCCTTTGATCAGTTCTGTGTAGGTAAATACTTAACAACCACAACCACCACCACAACAAAACCCTGATCCATAACATTTCTATAACCTGATTTCCATAATGTAAAATTCTCCCACCACGGCCAATTTCAAGCTAATACATGTTACATGATGTCAACCAGTGTGCAAAATTCCTGAAAATTCCTACACTGGTACCAGCTCTAGTACAGCACTTCCCTTGGTGGTCACTGAACTGCAAAGTATGTATACTTTCTGAGTAAAGCAATTTATTCATGTGACACTTCCATGACAATGGAGGGGTAGCAGTGGATGACTGCTTCTGATGGAGTATTTGTCAAGGTCTACAATCATAAAATATTCTTGCTCAATCCACCCTATTTTCAGAGGGTGCCTGGGCCATAAAGGTCAAATGATTAGATCATTTTTTCTTTTTAAAATAATGAAAAGCTTGTCAAAAAGTCAATGTTGCCCCGAAAAACGTAAATTGAGGCCTCATTTTCTGATTTCCCTTCTTTTCTCAGCACTGGTGTAGTGATGTGTTGGGGTAGTAGAGGGCATTTCTAAAAAGAGAGAAAAGAGGTTTCAAAGGGCAAGCTCAATGAAAAGATAGCTGATTTTAAAATACTTTGTTTTAAATAACATTGTGCAAATATCATCTATAACTTAGTGAAATAGTATTGACATAGACACCATCTAACATAAAATCAGCTAGAGTACATTCTCAGGCACCATGGCACCATTTGGTCACCTATGTGGTGCCTCTGCTACAGAAATAGGAAATCTGGACTCACACCCTTTGGCACAGTAGGAAAGAGGTCATAGGCTTTAAAACTTAGCTTTGTCACTTACTAGCAATGTGACCCTGGGCTAGCCACTTAAATTCTCTGAACCCATCTGTAGAATAGAGATAGAAATCATCACTACCTCATATGATGTGAGGATTAAATGAGATAACATATGCAAACCCTATAAAGTCATCTTTAGGTCACTATGTGTCACACTATGTGTCCATGTGTCACAATGGAGACACAAAACCAAGTCTTTAGCATATGTATACACTAGGTAAACTTTCAATGAAGGGTATTATCAACACTGTTGGAAAGGAAAATCAAGTTCTATCCATTTTAGTTGGGTGTATAGTTGGTCAGGAGTCCAGAATCAAGACACATTAAGGTAGTAAGTCCTAACTGCCCAGCTCTCTTTTGAGAAGCCTCTGTCATGCAGTGCTGAGAGACAAAAGGCAAATTTAATTCCTGTGTTTCATTATTTCCTATAATTCAAATCACTTCCTTTAATATTTTTTAATGTTTATTTATTTCTGAGACAGAGATGGAGCACAAGTGGGGGAGGGGCAGAAAGAGAGGGAGACCTAGAATCCAAAGCAGGCTCCTGTCAGCACAGAGCTCGACGCAGGACTCAAACTCACACACAGTGAGATGATGCCCCGAGCCAAAGTCGGTCGCTCAACCAACTGAGCCACCCAGGTGCCCGGCAATTCACTTCTAAGAGACTGATTTCTATTAGGTCCAATGCTACATTTTATTATGTAAAATATGATGGAGAATATGAGAAAGCCCTTAGCTTTGGGGAAAATTAAGTGGGGAACTATACTTCTCACATTAAAAAAAAAAAGTTGGAGAATTTAAATTCCCTTTACCTGTTGAAGCGTTTGATGCCAACTCTTATCTAAAATTACTTAAAACAATCCTCACATCTTTAAGGCATCAAAGCCCCATACATTCCTTGACTTATGCAAGATACAAAACATTCAAAACAACATCTAATCAATTCTTGGTACCCCCAATCCACCTGCCCACCATTTGGGCAGAAGAACAAATCACATTTCTAGAAAAGAAGCTATTACATATTTAACAAGAAATAGAGCCTTTTAAGGGGAATTATAGTGGAAAGTGGGGAAATGTATTCTTATTAATCATCCACCCCAATAAAAAGCTATTCTTTCATTTTTTATAGTTTATAACTCATCTGTTTCACTACCAACAGGTCAAATTTAATGTTTCTCTCATAGTTGTATGACCCCTTTCTTATTTGACAGCTTTTAAGGGATATCTCTAGGAATACCCCTCTTATAATAAAAAGGAATTAGAAAATTACTTCTGAAAGGTCCATAGATATTGTCACTGTATTCAAGGGACCCTTGAATCTCAGGGTACCTCCTGATATGAAACACGTAACATAGTCAGGGTAGAAGGGAAACAACCAGGAGAAAAAGATTATTTTCTTCCTCATTCCTCAGAGGTCTCCTCTGGGAGAGAAACATGTTTACCTCCTTAGCCACCTAAAGTAACAAGTATCAGGTTCAAGCCTATTCCCTCAACCTTGGAACATGCTACTTCCCTCCTAACTCTGCTCTCTGTTTTTCAGTTCCTGTCCTTCACATCCATTCTCCACCTGGTGTCAGAGTGATCTTGATAAAATGAAAGCTGACCAAGTCTCTGTCCTCCTCATAGTGCCCTCAGGGTAATGCCCAACTCCTCACACAAAAAGGCAGTCATCACCTGCCTCCATCCTATGTTCCAGCTTCACCTTTGATCACATCTCCATATGCAAATTATTTCAGCCAAACTGAGCTTCACATTGGTCCTCAGACTGGCCAAACTCTTGAATGTGTTTCTACCTGTCACATACCTCAAACATGTTATCCTTCCAACTTGGCTCAAACTCTGCCTGAGAAAAACACCTGAGCACCTACCATGACCATCCAACCCCCATAGTCCAGCAGCCCTCCTCTGTGTTCATACAGCATGCTCCTTCTCTTCTAGAAAATCAATGTTCGTTCTGCATTGTCCTTCCTGGAGGATCCCATTCGAATGCATCTGAAGTCAAGCTGTATCGCACTGGTAATCCCAGTGCCCAGCTGAGTGCCTGATACATAGGAGTAGGTATGTTCCCATTAAACTTAACACCATCACACAAATGACACCACCCCAAACACAGTGGTAAGAGGACTCAGGCAGTTGATCTGTCTGGACTCATCATGCCACTTCCTAGACCCCACTATTATAGTGTTTTCTGAATACCATTTGCCTTTACACTTCAACCTGTCTCTCATCTCTTTGTCATATGTTTTTACTGCCCTTCACACTTCATGGTAATGAGTACTATCTGTGCCCACAGGTTGTAGCTAAAAGAGCCAGCATGAGTAATGATCCAAACCCCAATGTCAGGAGAATAAAAAGTAAAAGGCATTTACATCCTAAAGGTCTTTTGCCACAATATGGGGAAAGAGTACAATGACCCAAAATAATTATAAAGGATAACAGCTCCTGCCACAAAGTGACTGTCCAGTCATCAAGAATGGAAGAGCATTTGGGTCAATACAGTAATAACATGAAAAAACTGATGATTTCACTGATTCTACAAATGGGCAAGTTAAGATATTCCAAACTATTATGTCCCTAAACCTGTACTATACTTTGGCTAATAATTTATAATAGGCATAGAAATCAACCATTTCTTTGTAGGATTCCTACAAACCCTTTTTCCTTTGAATGGCAAATTTAAGATCATTTTGCAACATCAGGAGCCGCTATGTAAAAAGGCCTGTGCTAGATTCTGGGGGTTCAAAATACGCATAGTTCTTATCGTGAAGAATAAAGTCTGGGAGGAGATACAGTTCTCTAGTTGTATCTAATAAATCTGATCATAACGAGCTTTGACAATCTTGGATTATCTCTTATTGTAGATTAAATCCTATCCCCTTCCCCCCTCCTCCATTACAGAGTGTCAGTCGGTAGACCTATTTTGACAAGGAGCAGAATTTCTGAAAACAACAGCCTTTAGTAATACTGAAAGGCCTCTTAACATTCTTTGAAATTGAAAGCAAAAAAATTAAAAAAAAAAGCAAGCAATAAAAAGAAAAAAAATGGAAAGCTATTTTACAGCTACCTTGGACTTCAAAATACTAATCCAGTGTATGTTGTTTTCATTAATTTTATTATATATCAGCATATATGCAAATCTGCTAAGAAGTGATGGAAAAAAAGTTATAGAAAAATGATTAAAGAAAAACCTCATTTAGTTGATGTCCACCCAAGAGATGGACACTTGTATTGGTTACCCACATAACAGACAGCAAGTCACAGCAAAGTAAATGATCCTTTAGGTGAAGAGCAGTATTTTTAAAGCTACCCTGTTAACTACTTTTAACAATTTTTGCTGGTTGCAAACTCGCAGAAGCCATTCGACGCTCAATCCCCTGCTGAACTATCAGCCAAAAGATGCCTAAAATGCCTTCCTGGTTTGCCATTCTGAGTCAAGTAGCCTGACACAACTTGACCAGTGGTCCGTTACAGACTTTGGATGGTGCCTCTCCAAATGGTAGAAGAAGCAGTGTCTGTGGGAGATATTCACTGACGTCTAACAAGCAGGCTTTTTAAAGGGTATTCAGGATAAAACGGACACATCCTCTTCTTCCCCAAGAGTACTTTTTCCTTTAGCTCACAAAACAGGAAATTAAAGTGCTCAACCAAAATCCCTGATAGGAAACATAAATCTCTAGAACGTTTTAATGACACTGATATCTCCCAAATGCCTAGAAATATTTCTTTAAAATGAGTTAAGAGAAAATGGCATTCTCTTTCATAAGGCCCAAGCCCTCAAAAGTCCTGAGAAATGACCTCCCCGACCCAAAAAATTATAAATTAAGAACTGGAGTGGTCTTTTTTTTTTTCTTTTTCTCTTTCCAAGTGTTGCCTTCCTCTAGTGACTACATCAAGAAGAGCCAACCCATCCGCGGCAACTACTTGGAGAGGTATTAACCATTTCCAGAAGTGGATTAATGTGTTCGTGAGTTGTCACAATACAGGATGCTGTTAAACCTCTTTAGTCCCTTGAAAATGGAATCATGTTCTCATCCCTAAAAAGTCTTGCTTTTGTTGTTTTGCACTCATTGATCTGGGTTTTCTGCCACTGTTTCTGAAGAACATGGGGTTCAGCCCCCTCCCCAAAACTGATGCTGTCCAAGAGGTGTGACAGCTTGGAGGCCCTTAAAGAAAAGATACCGAGGGTTACACAGGGCATCTCTCAGTCCAAAGTGGTAATGGGAACAAGAACCTTCTCTACCTTGCAGGTCAGCTTTGGTCAACGCAACTTTGTTAGCAAAAGAACAGAAAAGGCGAAAACAATAACCAGAGGTTAGTAACAGGTAGAGTAAACCAGGGCAACATTACAGAAATGAAAATACAATTGGCATAACCAACATCACTCAAAAAGACAATCAAAATGCTCTACAGGTTCTCCAGAGACAGCACAGACAGGTGATGCATGGACCAGGGCGGAGCAGGCCTCATCAGAGCCACGTCAGCAGAGCAGGGGTGGGAGAACACTGGGCTTGACAAAGCAGAAGCAGTGGTAACAAGAGCCTTCCCACATCCACAAAGCCAACCCCAAGGCATATGGTCCAGAAAAATGATTCTCCATGAGTCAGGATAAACATCAAGAAATAAAGGTAGTGTGTGGCCAGACTGAAAGACACGTGTGCACAACCAGACCAAGCCCACAAAAGTAATTCTGAACATCTAGGAGTTAAGTATGGAAGAGTCACTTGGGAGCACTCCTTGTAACCTGCGGAAAATGCCACCAGGGAATGTGGCACTAGAACTGGGCGTGTGCATGAAGGTGACTTGGGAACTCCAAAGAGCTCCATTTGTTTGATTTGTAGGAATATAGCGAAACCCAAATGGCTGTGAGCAAAAAAGCACCAAACCAATGTCCTTTTTATTTATTCATGCCAGTCTTGAAATGAAGCACGTGTGTTTCTCTCAGATGTTTACCATCTGCAATCGTGGAATCGCATTTCCAGCCAATACATGCCTTGGTCTCACTGCAAAGCTGGCCTCAAGATAGAAAGAGAGATTTACCAGCTGAGACTAGAACCAGACATTATTTCAAAATTCCTAGCCCAAATTAAGAGGCTGCAAGTCATAGCCAGATGTTGGCTAGGTTGTCTGGAAATTGAGCTTAACTTCTGAAGTATATATTCTGCATATATTAGAGACATAAAATCAAAACATAGTTCAAGATTTTTTTCTTTCTTACTATAAACAGTTGAGAGGCAGAGTAGGGGATTAATATGCTTTTTTAAAATAATTTTGGACTCTTTGCACTTAGATATACAAGGGAAAGTAATACAATTACTACTTAGGGATCTTGAAAGATCATTATCAATGACTTTGACAAAACATATGATATATTCTGGCCTATGTACCCCAGACAGTGGGGATAAAACACATTTACCATCTTGAAGAGATTTGGTTTTAGTAACAGATCCTCATCCCCTACCTATTTATTGTTCTACATACAGAAATGATACATCAGGAAACGTATTCTATTTCCTATGATTGCCATGCTGCACAATACTGAAAGGCCTTCTCAAGGGGTCCACAGTATGAACAGAGATTCAGAATGAGAATGACCTCTGTCTGCAGTCTCTCTAAGGTTCTGTGTTCCTCGTTCCCCCCTCCCCATCTTCTTTAGCTTCATTTCCACAGTGCCCTAAAAGGCTCCTGGGACCTCTTATAAGGGCTTATGCACATGGTGTAAACTTCCAATGGCAGTAATTTATGCCTTAACCCACTTTTTGGTCATTTTTCCTGGCCACTTAGGCTAATTATCCAAGTCATCGGTGTACAATAAACAAGGACGTTCCTCCCGAGCACTCACCGCCCCCCCCTTCATCCCACCCAGTGGGGCGGTCATAATGCTCCATAGGTAATCACTGCAATTATCTCCATGGCAATAGAGTGCAGGGTTATTAGGCCCAGGAGACTTGCCACAAATTCGGATGGCAGAACCATCAAGTCACAATACCCGGTGCTGGACAATCACCCATACTCAGAGGAAGGTCGGGCCCCACCATAATGCATGTGATGAGTCATACCAAACTGCACACAGAGATACAGGTAGGGATGGGAACATTTTCCCCAATTTGATGGGTAATTTCCTTTTGCTAATGCTCTCACTGCTTCTCCTGAAGTTCTCTTAAGTGGACTCCATTCCCCCCTTTATGCTATACCTTTTAAGCCACCCTTATAAAAGTTAGTTTAGACGTCCTTTTAATCCAGTACAACAGTTTTAGTTCCTTATACCCCAATTTTTTTATACTCTATAGAACTATGCTTCTAACGCAGTAGCCACAGACACATGTAGCCACAGAGCACTTGAAAGGTATGTAGTCTGAATTGAGGTGTGCTCCAAGTGTAAAATACACACTCGGTTTTGAAGGTTTAACGTGAAAAAGGAATGTAAAATGTATTATTAGTAATTTTATACCATTACACGCTGAAGTGATAATACTTCGGATATGCTGGGTTAAGTTAAATAACATAAAATTAAAATTAACCCTACCTGTTACTTTATGTCTTTTTTACAAGTAGCTAGAATACTAGGAAATTTAAAATTACATATGTGACTCACATTATGTTCCTATCAAGCTATGCTGCTACAGAGTTAAATGGATGATTCCTATTAACTTACAAATCTGAAAAGCGGATGGCATGATAATATTTAACATCTGAAGAGTACCTTATGCTTTTTAATGTGTGTATTTATGTTTTAATTGGGTATGATTAATTATTGCAGGATAACTGGAATTTCTGTCATCCCACAGTCTTTGAAACTAAGATATTTGATTTAATTCCCAAATGTTACATTTATCCCAGCATTGCCTTTAATGCTGAAAGAAGTAAGAGCAAACCAAGGAGACAAAAATTCTTGATTTAAATGACATTGTGCATTTTCAGGAGAAGAAAACAAAGTGGCTATTTTAAGTGCATGGTGATTCCCAACTTCCCGTCTTCTCAGGTACACAGACCATATGTGGTCCACTGGATATAAGAAATTCCTGGCCAAAGGAAAACTGAAGTGGACTATCCCATCTTATTACTAGATCACGTGGGAAGTTGACTCTTAGGCAAAGGGGAGTGACTTCCATACTGCAAGTCAGCTTGTGAAGCTGATGGGAAGCTTTTATAAAGGTAGCAGTGAACCCAGAATGAAAGCTGGTTAAAGAACAGAAGCAATAAATGAGGTTGAACTTAGGAGATGAGTGAATGGGTTTGACACAGTAAGTCAATGAGATAGAAAAAAAAAAAAAAACAACAACAACACAATATGCTATTGCACATAGGACTATGAGGCTCAACCAGACAAAAGAATGCTAATTGGTCAGACAGACCAGTTAGCTAACTGGTCAGACAGACATCTTTGCCTTTCAAGTTAGGTAAGGGTCCCCTTTCCAACCTACCCAAGGACCCGGCCGGGAGGGAGGGTGGGGCGGTGGGGTGGAGGAGGGAGGCTGAAAGGGGGTGGGGGAGGAGGAGGAGGGAGGCTGAAAAGTGTTCGCTGCTTCCCTCTGCTGGTTAAACTAGACTGTTTTGTTATAAAGAACTGTTGAACTCCAGAAGACCTGTAAAATTCAGTTAGTATCTTAAAGATATTAAGATATCTTTATCTTATATTATATATATTATCAGAAACAGGCTGAGCATGGTTTTTTTTGTGCTGCACTGATGGACATGCAATGTTATTAAATGTCTGTAATGAGATAATATGTGCAAATAATAATCTTACTGTTTATTGAGTACCTACTACGTATGTACCAGGCATTTTATATATAGCTCTGATTTACAGATCTTATTTTCCAAAGCAAGTTTTATTGCCCCAATTTGCAGGTGAGGAGGATAGAGATCAGAGAAGTTAAGTAACTTGCCAAATGTCACACAATGAACAAGAGTCGCTATCTGGACCTAAATCCACGTCTTTTCTAACATCAACACCCATGCTGTTGCATGACATCGCACTAAGGAACTACCTAACAATGCCTGACATCTAGTAAGTATTCAATAAATGTTAGTTCCCTTCCCTTATCATGGCATTCTGACATCATTTTCCAACCTCCTGCTGAGTTTGCATTAGACGATGCAATAGCTATTAGAAACATTTCATTAATGGTGACACCCACATAAAAGTCTGCCATGTATAAAAACATAAATAAAAACCCCTACTGCCCTTTCAGCCATGCTGGAAGCAAAGGTACAAGTCCGGAGGAGTCTGATGTCAACGCCAGGGAAAGTCCTCTACTGGCAAGTATGTGACACTGGGAAGACATCTGCCAACATACATTCCCAGCGCCTGAGGCCCATGTCTTGACATACTGAGCCAGTGACAGGAGGACACCAATGATGACACAATGTCAGATAACCAATGGGAATGAGAGATGACTGGTAAACCAAGTAAGAAGGCACTGGCAGAGGCAGCAAAGAGGGGTGGTGCTTGCGACAAGGCTGTAGCTTGAAAAGAAAAGAGGCCGTACCTTCACAGCCACGTTCTATCTGTCCACTCCGATGGAGGGCATCGTTGATGAGGTCTGGCAGACGCCCATTCAAATCCACCGAGGCCAGACATCCCTGAAAGCCATCCCGGGAAGCCACCAATTTTGGAAGGTTGCTGTACATGCCTTGGGCCAGACCCGCCATGTAGAGGTCACCTGCAAAAGAAAGTAAGTAGCAAGAGCAAATGAGTAAAGGGTTAGAAACCATGTCAACTAAAGCTAATGCACCTTAGACTAGTATACTTCTTGGATAATGATAATAAAGCTGGGAGGGGGGACCAGCATAAACAACTAATTACCAGAGTTTCTACATTGTAGATTGACAGAGGAAACTAACATTGCTTATGTCATTCATTTTCTGCATGCCATCTCACAAATTTTAATCACTATATTCAGTCTATGAGGTAGGTATTGTTCCCATTTTATGATGAAGTAAAGATTAACAGGATTTTCAACAAAACCACCACTTACTCACTGCTTTTTATGTGCTTGTTACCAATAATATGCTTAGGATTTTATAGACATTATCCCATCAAAAATCGTAACAGCCCATAAAGGTAGTAACAATTATTATCCTCATTTTGAAAAAAAAAAAAAGTATACAGAAGCTGAACAAGGCTAAGAGATTTCATCAAAGTCACCTAGGCAGTAAGCAATTCAGCTGAGATTCCAAAACATACATATATATATATATATATATATATATATATATATATATATATATATATATATCCTTTTCTCTATATTATGAGCCCCCACATTTTGACATTTATCACCTCACACTCAGCCCCCACATACCTCAGGTTTACAGAGAAAACGAACCATCCCTGGAAGAGTGGTTTAAGTAAAAATTGCATTTGGATATAATTGAATGTTGTTAAAATAGGATATGCATTATGTATCGAAAACACATAGCATTCCTAACTTGCAGTATAGTTCTGCAAACAGCCTTTCTATTGTAAAAAATGTTCTAAAAAGGAAATCCTTCTTTACAGGTTTACCTTTCAAATCCAGATTTTTGGCACCATTGATAACCTGAGTGACCACTTTAGTGTCCACTTTCAAACTGTGGGTGTTACTGTTGTCTCGGGTGATGACGACGTTGTGCCACTGGTTGTCATTCAGGGGGCGGTCACTGTTGCCCTTGATCACATTGGGACCATTCCCGAGGTCAAACACATAGTGTATGTACCTGTGAGAAACAATAACCCCCCAGTGAGTTGAGACTCCCTAAAGTGGATTAATGGCAACCTATATACATAACTGACACTAATGGCTTCACATCCCCCATGTTACCCTGGCATTATGCAGGAATAATTAAAGCTTGATTTAGGATTGTAAAAATAATCCTAGCCTATCCTATCAGACCTTAATTCCATACTTACGTAATTCACTTCTCTAACACTATCTAAAAATCCAGAGTCACAAAGTAGTGTAGACAGTACATTCCAAAACACTAAGGGGCGGCATTTAAATTCAATGGATCATGGATCTATTATCTGGTTCTGTTCTAGTTTTTGTTTTTATTTTAACTATTTTCCAACACACGGTAGTAAAATATCTTGCAGAAAGAACAGCTTTTAAAACGTTGCATAAATGAGCTAATGGTAATGTTGAAAATATCTATATTTCATTTCTTCCTATAGACTTGGTAGCTGCAGATAGCACTGACCCAGAGACAGATGCAATGCACCCTATATATCCTTCTTTTGCAAAAATAAGCTTCTCTCCTATAGGTTTAAAGGACTACATTTTACAGTAAAAAGAAAAAAAAAGTCTGAGAATATTGAGTTAGTGGAATATATTTAAATAAACTAATGAATTTCTCTTCCTTCCAGCCCTAACCATTACATAGGTATTTTTAATCAATGAGGATGAGAGCATGTACTGGGAATAGAGAGTAGGGAACAGAATGGGTACTTTTTTTCATATCCATATTTCATGCAGGGCTTGAGCTGAGATACCTGGTATAAACTATGTGAAGTCTTCTACTCACCCCTTGACTAGCTCAACTGCAATGAAGTCATTGCCATCACCACTGTTGAAGAGGATGAAGCCATCAGCTGAGGTGGTCTTGAACTGGAAGAAGAGGTGCATGGAGGTGTATGCCTGGAGGGTGGCCAGGCTCAGGTAGCTGCTCTTGGTCTTGAAGGTGACAGGGTCAGCAATGATGTTCCTCAGTCCAAAACGTGCCTTCAGCTCACAGTAATCAATGTCACCATTTTTGCACAAGTCAATGTAGAGCAGGCCATTGAACATGAGGCTCTGCAAGTGCCCAATGAAACTGGAGGGGACAACGGAGATGTAGCGTTTCTCAGTCATGATTCCAGTTTCGATATTGTGGAATTCCAAGCGGGTATGGTCCCCCACCATTGTACCTATGAACATGACAAAGGAGATACCAACAAGTCACCATGTTTTGTCACGGCATCCTTACTGTATCTTTTAGGTGTCCATGCAAAATATTCACTTCCAGAAAACAAAATACTCAATGTAGTATGGAGCCAATGTTCAGTCAGGAGGCTGACTCTTGACCCAGTCTGAGCTATATGCCCTGCATACCATGCTCTCATGCCGCAGCTCAGAATATTCCATCACATAACAGAAAATATGCAATTGTGGATAATTCCACTGAAAGGGTAAAACCATCCATCTCCATTCAAAAAAAACAATTGGGTATGAAGCATACTATAAGCAGAAAAGTCTCTTGCCCTAAACCTTTTAAAGATACAACAAAAAAAGCATTAGGCATTCAGTACCAAATATTTATTGACGTAATAATTTACCACCTAGTACTTGTAGAAAGATTCTATTGTAGAACATTAATTTTTTTTCTGACCAGCAACTGTTGCTATTTCTGATAAAACAGCTTCCATCTTTATTTTACCTTAAAACCATCTGGACTGGATAAAGCTGGCCCTCACCCAGCTCTTGAAATAATCAGGCTACCCAGACTGGACGACTCCATATATTTTATGCCCCTAACCAAAGAGCATTGTCTATATGGACTAACAAGGTGGTCTTTAAACTTCAGCATACCTCTGGCTCACATTAAGGGCTTCTTAACTCACAGTTCCCTAGGCCCTGCCCTCAGAGTTTATCATTCAAAAGTCTGGGGTGTAGCCTGAGAATATGCATTTCTAACAAGTTCCAAGGTGATGCTTATATAGCTGGTCTAGGAACCATCCTTAGAACAAAGGGATTAGCAGCAACATAAACTGGAGTATTCAGTAATTATTCAGTAATTAACTCGAGTAATATTCACCTCCAGAACTTTTGCTGGAACACCTTTGAGAGAGTCATTCTTGGTAAATAAGGTTTTTTGAAGGAATAAGAAGAAAACCCAGAGCTGCCGGAGGCCTTGTGATAAGGAGAGAGATTGGGCCTGCCTGAGTAGACAGCCAACCCGGAAGATAACCACAACATGGACAGAAAGTTTCTCTAGGGTGATGCCATGTGAAGGTCTGGATTCAGTAGTCACAGCCAGACTTTTAACTATATGGCAATAGATTCCCTTTTGTGCTTCAAGCATTTGAGTTGGGTGTCTGACACTTACAATTAAAAGATCTCCAGCTGATACAAATAAACTTGTAGACCTTCATTACATGGCTTATCTAGAAGTAGTAAGTGAATAGGGCAGGAGTAATGAAAGGGGTTTGAAATAAATACAAAAGAGAATGGAAATCTTAATAACAAAGTTAAGAAAAACAGCATTAGTATGGCTAGAGTAGATGGTGGCTCCCTCAATATTTATATAGACAAATCATTAAAATTTAACAAACCATGCCCTAATGCCCCAGTGGTGAAGGAAGGGCAGGGAAAATCCCTCCTCCTGCCCTATCTTGTTGTTACCTCCCACACTGAAGAAACGTCACTACAAAGACACTCCTAGCATCTCTTTACTAACTCTGTTACAGCTTTCCAGAGGAAAAGGAGTGACATAATCAGGAAGATTAAAGAAAATCTACCAAGAAACTGTATTTCCATAGTTCACCCCCTGGCACTTTCTGTTTCTCCCTAGGGGAACAAGCTGTCTTCGAGAAATACCCAGTGTAGGGGAGCTTGGGTGGCTCAGTCAGTTGAGCATCTGACTTCAGCTCAGGTCATGATCTTGCAGCTTGTGAGTTCAAGCCCCACATTAGGCTCTGTGCTGATGGCTCAGAGCCTGGAGCCTCTTCATATTCTGTGTCTTTCTCTCTCTCTCTGCCCCTCTCCCGCTCACACTCTGTCTCTGTCTCTCAAAAATAAATAAACATTAAAAAAAAAAAGAAATACCCAGTTTACCCCATTTACCCACCACACCATGGACTTTAGGGAAGCAAGCCTTGCTTCCGTGGAGATGCCTACCCAAGCCCTGAATTAGTTAGCATTCAAGTGGGCAATTCTAATTCTGAAATTCAGGGGAGCCTGTGTGGCTCAGTCGGTTAAGAATCTGACTTCAACTCGGGTCATGATCTCATAGTTCAGAAACCCAATACCTGCATCTGGCTCTGTGCTGACAGCTCAGAGCCTGGAGCCTGATTCTGATTCTGTGTCTCCCTCAATCTCCGCCCCTCCCCCACTCACGCTCTGTCTCTCTCTGTCCTCTCTCTCTCTCTCTCTCTCTCAAAAATAAACATTAAAAACAAGTTTTCAAAAAAATAATTCTGAAATTCAGTAGAGGTTAACCACATTCTTCAGTACTAGTGTTACCACTAGTGGTTACCACTGGTAACCACTAGTGTTAACCAGCATTGCATTTGTTTTTTTTTGTTTTTTTGGGTTTTTTTTTTTCTTTTTTTGCTATTCATGTAGAACTCAGACAGCAGAGGAAAAAAAAAAGGATAGGAGGGGATTATATTTTCTTAGGTCCCTTCAACTTCAGTACCTGGGAGATTCAACTAGATCTCACCTTCAGATATTCAGTATTAATGTCATCTCTTTAGGAGCATACTCGGATCTGATGCAAAGAGTTGTTTATAAGCACAAAAGTCAGATTTACATTTTATGAGCTTCTATGTGGTGTTTTGACAACTAGTGACAATTCATTCTCTTAATAGAAGCAAAAATAAAATAATGGGTGTTGGTTAACCTAAATATAAAATTATAATAGGACAAAAATAAAAATGTAACATAAATCTGCTAATAATTGAAAAAGTAGGAGAATTAGTGTATAAAATTACTTGGTATTGAAAGTTGGACTAATCACGAAAATGAAAACTAGCATAGCCTAAATTCACATGCTGTAGAACAATGAAGTGACTGAAATGAATACCCATAGTCAATTAGCAATAGCTGTTAATACAGGGCTGGAGAATGATGGGAGGGATCATTCATAGCCAATCTTCATGGGAACACAGGAACTAAAGAATACTTCAAGCCATGCTAATTCTTATTTGAAGGAGAAGGAGAAGAAGGAGAAGGAGAAGAAGGAGAAGGAGGAGAAGGAGGAGGAGAAGAAGGAGGAGAAGGAGGAGGAGAAGGAGGAGGAGAAGGAGGAGGAGGAGGAGGAGGAGGAAGAGGAGAAGGAGGAGGAAGAGGAGAAGGAGGAGGAAGAGGAGAAGGAGGAGGAAGAGGAGAAGGAGGAGGAGGAGAAGAAGAAGGAGGAGGAGGAGGAGAAGAAGGAGGAGGAGGAGGAGAAGAAGAAGGAGGAGGAGGAGGAGGAGAAGGAGGGGGAGAAGACGGAGGAGGAAGAGGAGAAGAAGGAGGAGGAGGAGAAGAAGGAGGAGAAGAAGGAGGAGGAGGAGAAGGAGGAGGAGGAAGAGAAGGAGGTGGAAAAGGAGGAGGAGGAGAAGGAGGAGGAGGAGAAGGAGGAGGAGAAGAAGGAGGAGGAGGAGAAGGAGGAGGAGGAGAAGGAGGAGGAGGAGAAGGAGGAGGAGGAGAAAGAGGAGGAGGAGAAGGAGGAGGAGGAGGAGGAGAAGGAGGAGGAGGAGGAGGAGGAGGAGAAGGAGGAGGAGGAGGAGGAGGAGAAGGAGGAGGAGGAGAAGGAGGAGGAGGAGGAGAAGAAGGAGGAGAAAAGGAGGAGGAGAAGAAGGAGGAGAAGAAGGAGGAGAAGGAGAAGGAGGAGGAGAAGGAGAAGGTGGATAAGATGGAGGATAAGAAAGAGGAGGAGGAGGAGAAGGAGGAGAAGAAGCAGAAGGAGGAGAAGAAGGAGAAGGAGGTGAAGAAGGAGAAGGAGGAGGAGGAGGAAGAGGAGGAGGAGGATGGAGAGAGGAGGATGGAAGGGGGAGGGGAAGAAGATTAGCTCTGATAATTAAGAAGTGATAATGGGATGATCCTTGGTGAAGACTGGAATTCCAAAAGAAACCCAAAGAGACAATTTTTAAAGTCAACAGGAAGCTTTTATAGAAATTATACATAAACTGGCCTTCAGAACTGAGGTGTTAGGAAATTCTGCTCACTAGAAAGTGAATTTCATAAAGCAAGAAAATTATGTACAGTGTTGACAGAGAGAAGAGAGGTTGAAGAAGGGTAAGAGAAAGGAAACTAACAATGGAATTTGAGAGCATAGCCCATGGACACAGACTGATTTAAGAAAACCTTAAATGGATGAGTCACAGAGGCTCAACTAGAAGTTGTAGGGGGCGGGGGTGCAACATGGAGCCAAATTAGAAGAGGAACTGCTAAAGAAGCTCACTTGGCTGTGGATGGAGGTTCCCAAAAAAGTAAGCTATTACTTCTAGAGAAAGCATTAAAGAGACTGCTTGAAGTTTGAGCCCTGTGCCAAACTAAGCAAATAAATATAAATAGATAGATAGATAGATAGATAGATAGATAGATAGATTTTTATTTAAGATTTTAAAATTTATTTTTTGTTGGGGGAGGGGCAAGAGTGCAAGCAGGATAGGGGCAGAGAGAGAGAGAGAGGGACAGAGAGAATCCCAAGCAGGTTCCAAGCTGCCAGCACAGAGCCCGATGCGGGGCTCAATCTCACGAACTGTGAGATCATGACCTGAGCTGAAATTGAAAGTCAGATGTTCAACTGACTGGGGCACCCACGTACCCCTATACAGGTTTTTTTAATCTGTGTATCATCTAATCAATATTAATTGATTGGGAACCTTTTCATTTATCTCCTCTGAATGCTGTCTTGTAGACTAAAACACCTTTCTGTTCAAGGGGCGAATATATGCATACTTCACAGCAGCTGCTTTCAAATTTCACAGGAAAGAAGAGTGATTTTGGAGAAAGATAACAAAAAAAAAAAACCCCACAAGACTACTAAACATTATTTATGTGTCAGGCACTGTGCTAGACACTTCAGAACCACCAACAAATGTCATTATCACAATAAATAGGTATTATCTTGCTTTAGAGAGGGGACACTTAGCTTAGGTTAAGCAATGGGATCAGAGTTCATACAGGTTGTAAATGGTAGAACCTCAAATTGAACCCAAGTGTGTCTAATTCCAAAACCCACATCTCATCTTGTAACACTACACAGTGGAGAAAAAACTTGACTTATTCCTTACATTATTGTGGGTGGAATTTAACTGGTGAAATTTCCACACTGAAGTTTCCACAATGGGTTCACACTCCTTCCCAGTGGCCAACCATCATCACGTCATTCCTTCTAATTTACACATATTCAGCACCTTCCTGAGAATAACTGTACTGCCTTGGCTCCTACTCACACATTCACTTCCATATTTCACTGATGGCCAACAGCAGTTTACACACTAGCCCTCAGAGTGATAAAGTCTGTGGAGAACATAAACCTATAGAAAATTTGTCCATGGTCAAGCTGTAACTTCCCATGAGGCATATACTGGTCGAGCACGTAGACTCTGAAGCCACACTGCCTGGGTTATATAACTTTTATGTGCCTCAGTTTCCCATCTGTGAAGTAGGTATGAAGTTTTCAGGATTAGATGTGTCACTTCACAGAAAGTACTTAGAATGGTGCCTAGTGCTTAAGTTGATAGCTATTAATAATTATGCATAATTCATTTTTTCCTTTCTCTGAAATGTGTTAAGAATTTCCTAATTAGTTTGATTATTTGTTCCCTTTTACTAGAACACAATCTCTTTTTAAGTAGAAACCACTTCTCACCTCTTCTGTATGTCCTGCAGTGTTTAGCAGAGGGGACTGAGCACAGCAAGCATCCCTCACATCTGAGGAACGAGGTTGTATTTGAGACATTTGCTCTGGAGTCAGGGTTTGGATCATCGCCATCTCTACACATGAAGTTCCTAGCCACACTAAAAGCTTAGCAAAGAAATAATAGGAAAGACAGAGAGGAGGCAACTTGACCTCCCTTGGCTCCCAGACATGGGGAGAGAAGTCAAGAAAATGAAGGCTTGTAAAGTCTCAGTAAAGGATGCACATTTTGCCCACAATCTTCCAGCTCCATTGGTCACATACCCTTTCCGCCACGATAACAAATTTTTTCAAAAGTATATCCTTTAACAACAACAACAACAAGTTCTGGAGCCAAATAAGCTTGGTAAATACTTCACATGTGATCATTGATGATTATCAATGTATATTAGCATACTAAAGGATCCCAGCAAATCTTGCAATAAAAAGTCCGCTTCATTTTGTTTAACCTAGTATTTCCAAAATCCATCCTACCATGTTGTTTATTAATATAAAGAACAAACTGTCCTTGGAAAATGACTTTCTACAGCTAGGTGCCGGATGTGCTGTTTCGGGCGAGGGACAGAGAAATCAACGTGAACCAGAGGAGTCAAAAGAGAGATGAATTTCTGTACTAGCAAGAAGCTCTGGGTGGAGTGGGTGATTCACACAGCATCAGATCCCAATTCTGAGGAGCATAACCCTAGTGAAGTGTTCCCTTCATTTATTCTTGAAAATAGAAATCCAGCTCAGTCAGTCAGTCAGTCAGTCAATCAATCAATCTTTATTAACTGTCAACTGAACCTAACACTTTCCCAGGAACACACTGTATCACAATACATGAAAACCACCAGGCTAAGGAATATTTCTTTCCTTGCTTTTGATTCCTTATGAGTCTGACCTATTCTTTGCATCATTTCTACAAACTAGCTGAAAATTTGACACCCTAGGGGACCTTAAACAGCATGAAAGGGATTGCTAAATAAGCCAATAAGACACTACTTAATAACCTGAGGACTGTGTGGTATTTTAGTTTCATTGCCTGATTTTATGACTTCTGTGAGCTAAAATTAAAATTCCCAAACCCATTATCACTGTAAGAAGCAATCCAAGGTTGTAGCTCATAAGCAAAATAGCTCTTTTCTTCTCCAAGATTTCTTTATCCTTATGGCTGCTCTTTTCCATCAGCAGTAAAGAAGGGGATAAGGTTGAAAATGAAAGAGCTTCATTAATTTCAAATATCAAATTACTGGATGACTTGGGTCTTCAATGGTTTAGTCCTGCTTTTTAATTATTAGTGGTAAGAGAAAAAACACTTTATAATTACCTTTATTCTAAAGTTTCTATAAAAGAATAATGACCAAATGAGGTAATACACATTACTGTATCCTCAGTTCTGCAGTTCTTTGTGACTACAGCTTTCAGGGCATGTTATTTTCTGTGGAAATAAAAGGGACTCACTGTCCAGAGAGATTGGGGTGAGGTCGCCATCTAGTGGCTGCCATTCAAAACACGCTGGGAATAGCACCGCTGGGCTACTGGGCTCAGCCTAGAGGAGCTAGCAAGGGATACGGGACTGTCACTGCTGCTTTGCAGAATCCTGTTTGAACTAACAGCTCACGAGGACTTCTTGAATAATTAATTCAGGATGGCTGTAGGTTCTAAACCATATATCCATTTTTACATCTCTTTGCTTACATTCATTACATAAAGCTAAGTTACCCTTCAGGCATATAGAATAGTAACCTTACCCCCCACACATACTAAGGTGTCTATGTACATACAATTGGGGGGCTTTGGATACTTATTATGGTTCTGCTTAGCTTCATTTTTGAGGGGAGAGGGGTGTTTTAGTCTACACTAAAATGTATTCCTCACATCACCCCTAATCAATTCTATTGTATTTTTCCCATAGATAATACAAATCATTTTTCTTATGATGGTTTGTGAAGTCCAGCAAGCAGCTTGATTTGGTGATATCACAAAAACATGAATTTGGAGCTTGAATTACACAGCTCCTTCTAAATTTCATGTCTTCTTGAATGTAAAAAGACAATAAGAACTCTTATTTTGCAAGGTAATGGGGAATTACAGAAGATTTAAGGAGCCGATATATGTAAGACAGCTATCTCAGTATCTAATGCCTACTGGGCACTGAATATATGACTCCTACTCTTCCTCTGTTCATAGACTCTCCTTACCTACCTACCTACCTACCTACCTACCTACCTACACACACACACACACACACACACACACACGCACACGCACACACACACGCTTTACCTCCACACATGGCTCACTATAATTCCAGACTCCAGAAGTACTGAAGCTCATGAATATAAAATTAAATTATAGGACCCCAAATTGTAGGACCTTTATACAGGAGAGGTCCTTAGCAGTAATAGAATTTCAAGGTTAAAAATGAGGAAATGAGGAAAAAGAGATTTATCATATCTGTCCCAACAGCAAAAAGTATTTTAGTTAAAATGACTGTATGAAACCCCAGGGATCCTGACTCTATCTTGACTATCTTAATCACAGAAGAATCTAGAGATAATTTACACCACTGACTTCATTTGACAAGATTCAGAAACAGTAAGTGACTTTTCCAACATCTGGCAGAGAAATTAAAGCCAGGGCCCAGATCTCCTGACATGAACAGTGTTCTATAATACCCCATGCTACCCCCCAAGTTTTCTTTTCATATCCTAGTGCACTGCTCTGGAATGTTAGAAAGTAGAGATTTCTTTGGATACAACACGGAGGATGCCCTCTCTCTTCCAACCTAGACCTCATTAAATTTTACCCATCAAATTATGGCTAACTAGCTACCTTAATTAGCCACTCCTGCTTTCCCCAGCCCAAAATGATAATTTTCTCTTCTGAATGACAACGACAACCCACCCATTTTGGAATCTCATTACATATTCTTTGTCTTATTTTCTATTACCTGGGTCCTATCTACTCTACTAATTGGTTCATTATTTGAGGAAACAGATAATCTCTTGTGCTTCCTTCTTTTTTTCTACATCCTTAGCACACTACTGATATGTAACAGGCTCTCAAGAAATACTTATTGCTTATGTGAAGCTTCAAATGTTCCTTTACTTATGTATACATTCATTCATTTATATTTGTCCTCCTAGAATGTAAATTCCAACCAAGTCAAGCACTTGCCTATTTCTTCACCTCCATATTCTTATTGCCTTCTGAAGTAGAACTCAAAACATGGTAGATACTCAATAACAATTAAATAACATATGTATTTAGCTCCTTCTAAATATCCTGTAGTGATCTAAGTACATACTTTTACCTATAATGTTCTGAATTTCTGGTTTATTCATCTCCCTCTACTAGAAAGTCAGTTATTGAGAGAAGAAACTGGCACCTGGGAAGGTGATTGATAAGTGATTTTTGAATAAATGAATAATAAAAGATCTACAGAACTGTATATCTATTCTCCAGATACATATTCTATGCCTAAGGATATCTCATCAACATACAGCGACAGTAATGGGTAAATTCTATAATACAGATCAATGAAAAGGGATTATGCAAATATAGAGGAAGACCTCCTTAGCCTTACCTGAGTTTGTCAATAGAGAACATGTCACATGACTTCTGTTAAGCAAAATAAAACATTTTTTTTTTAAAAACCCTTTGCTCACTGAATGACCAAGAGGACTATGAGAGCAAAGACAGACAAATTTCACTACATATAGCTGTACTCACCCTCAGCCACATCATCATCCACAGTTAATTTAAGGCTTTTTCCTCTCCGCACCACCCGAACGGTGTGCCATTCATTGTCATTGAGCTTCTGCCCCGCATACAGGGTCTCAGGTCCTTTGCCTAAGGACGATGGTAAGTGTTAAAGTTAGAATCAATTCTGAAAGTAGTAATTATGGCATCAGAACTGTCAAAGCCACACTGGTGCACATGACCCAGTAGCATTCAAGGAATCATGCCCACCCATAGCCCATCTTAGTTTCACTGATCCAAGAGAATGCTCTACTATTGCCCCAAATGCAAAAGTCTCAATTCATATGGACATTGACAAAACAATGAAAGATATGTGTCCTCCTTTGTCTACAGATATAAAGTTCTAAAATGCCAATGGTAAGCAAACGTTTATAAGAAATGTAGTCAGCTGTCATTTTGTTTCTCAAAGTTTTAGATTTCAGATGAATTTCTTAAAGATACAGGAAACCCATCATGTATTTTTTTTAGAACTATTTGGTCACTTTGGCATAATACACCAGTCTGGCTTTTGGAGAGTATTCATCAATTGGATGAGAAAAGAGTTCTGTAATATATATATTCTTAACTTGATTTTGCCATTAACCCACGGTCCTACCAGAATTCAGCAACCATAGAAATCACTACAGTAATCACCACAATAATAATGTTGAGGTCTAAACCCCATGACAAATAATGCTCCTGAAGGGAATGTGAAGTATTCCAGATTTATCTCATTGCTCATCATCCTCCAAAAAGATATAAAAATCTAAGAAATGAAATAATGTAAAATTCCAAAATAGAACCCTTCTAGGTCAAAAAAATATTCAGTAGAAAGTGCCACCAAATAAAGGAATAAACCAAGCTGTCTCTAAAGATCCATGATCAAGATGTTCAAGAGGATGTTCAAGTGCACCCTAAGGAGAATCCGGCTCAACAAGGAATTACAATATTTAGGGACAAAAGCTGTCAAGATGAACACTGAAGCATGAAAAGAATTTGGTTAGTAATGGCAGGGTGGTAGAAATGTCATGTTTTGCTCACCATTGAACTGAGATGTAAATTTAAAAGACAAAGAAGATTGCATAGAACCAGAGAACTTAGACCAAGTTTGACCTTTCTTTGTGGGTAGCTGAGCCCATGCAGAAAGATGCCATGTAAGTCTTCCTGGATTAGTCAATCGCTATGTAGAAAGCCCTATCTTTGGAAATAGCTGGGGGGAAAAAAGACGCAAAACGTAACTGGCCAATATGTCTTTATGGGTATTATGCATTTGAAATATGTCAGAATACACTTGGATCCAACATATAGGAGGAGCACAGGCCTAGGTGCACAGTAGGTGCTTTAATGAGCACTTATTGAGCAACTGATGTCTACATAGGTATTTATTTCTTTGGAAACCATCAACTAAGGTCAATACATTTTTTTTTCCAACGTTTATTTATTTTTGGGACAGAGAGAGACAGAGCATGAACGGGGGAGGGGCAGAGAGAGAGGGAGACACAGAATCGGAAACAGGCTCCAGGATCCAGGCTCTGAGCCATCAGCCCAGAGCCCGACGCGGGGCTCGAACTCATGGACCGCGAGATCGTGACCTGGCTGAAGTCGGACGCTTAACCAACTGCGCCACCCAGGTGCCCCAATACATTTTTATCTAAGAAATTTTGAAAGCTTATTATATAGCTTTCACTTTCACCCCTTTCTCTACTCCAAGACTGAGTTATTATATACTCCTTAGGGAAGGAAATTTAAAAAGTAGTATCACTTGGGTAAATACCTTTTAAACTAGGTACTTTTAAACTGTACCCTTTGAGTTATTAGTGTTGCTATTGAATGCTGGTTATATGAGTAATGATAGCAGTTGAAGTTTGGGGGGATTTTCTTCTTAAAAATAAAGATTTTCAAAGTAAAATGTCTCTTTTGATTACAATGTATACAATAAATAATTTGCATTAATTTTTTTTTCAAAATGTACCTATACCCCAAGTACAATGCAAATTCACAAGAATTCTAAGGATTCAATGAACTGTAAAGTGGACCAAATGTATGTACCCAAAATTGGGTATGATGCCAGGAGATCAATGAATCTTGGGGGGGGGGGGGTGGAATTCTATAATAAATCATTTTATGTTCAATTTTAGCTTTTCTTTGTGAGTATTCCTGTCTTAATATTATATAAAGCACATGCATTATAATGGGATTTTTCCTATATGTCACTTCATTAGGTAGCACTGTTTATTATTTCATTAAATTCAGATCTCAGATTGATGTAACAGTCACTTTTACAATAGCAAACTGTGCAGGCACTGAGAGAAAATGGGCTACATCATGTGGGTGCTTTGAAGCAAGAACAGATGTTCTCAGAAGAAACAAATCTGCCTTTGTTTTTTTGTGTGTGTGTCTTTATCCTCTTTATTCTACATGCAAACGCTTCAATAAGAAAGAAGAAAGTAAAGAAAGACGTAGAAAATACTGGCTATGGAGGCAGAACTGTTACAAAGGCAGACTATTTAAACATCTATAGGTGGCATCCGTTCTTTAAGCAATTCTTGCACATCACTTCATTTTTATGATTGGGAACAAAATAAGAGGGAGAAATACTAACACAAACACAGTCACAGTTTAGCAAAATTGCCACATTAGTGTCATATTAGCCACAGAGATGTAAAACAAGCTTTGCAATTAGCCCAGTGTGTTTAAAATGCTGCTGACATTTTGCAGGTACTTTGAATTTTCTTTTGTCCTTGAAATATCCATTCTAGTCAAGTTTAAACAAAAATATTTAACTGTCCATTTGACTCTAAAACTTTAGGATGTGATGGTCTATAACCAAACATGTAAAAAAAAAAACAAACCTAAAACCTCTCATGCTGTCTCTCACCCCAATAATTCTTGTTACTCTGACAGTAGGAAAAAAATCCATACCCATCTCATTAAAATGGTAGGGAAATGAGTATTATTCAATATTCATTTTCAAGCAATAAATATAGAAATCGTAGTGAGCTTCTGAAAAAAAATCTCATCTTCCAAAAGTGGAGAGTCAATGGCATTTATCTTTAATCAAGTCAAAAGGTCAATGCATCCTACCAGAGAGAAAGTGATGTTTAAACTCAGCTGGAAATGTAGGCAAATAGAGGGGAAGAGCAAATCCAATCTGTAGCCTGAGCATAAACGGGCCTGGTAAGTGATAGAAGATGCAGACACAAGTCAAAAGTTGAAACATACAAACTGTTAGGTTTTCAAAGAAGGAGGCTTTTGTCTAGGGAAGACTTCTCTGGAAGATTCAAGCACAAAGCCGGTGAAGAAGCATCAGGAAAACGGTGTATAAAGTTCTTCCCTTTACAAAAAGGATGGTCCAGATAAGGAGAGGAACTTTCTTTTTTAAATTGGATTTTTAAAAGGAACTGATGGGAATTTAGTTTTTTAAACATTAAAAAAAATACTCAAAGCCACTACTTTTCCTGCATCGTCCTTTTTCTTTTTTTGTAGCCAGGAGAAAGGTGATCTGTGATTAGACACATATTGGATGTGAGTATTAGATGCATGTTTCCTTCTTTTATAGTTTAAATAGTAAATATTGATCACAAAGGGAAAAAATTTTGATTCCCTTTAGGCTGCTTAGTTCATCCCTGTTTGCTCTAAATACAGAAAACTAATAATTTATCTGACACCTTATAGTTGAATTTCTCAAGTAATGACCCCTGTGACTGGAGTAAAGAAGCAAAATTACAGTTGAAGATTTCTGAGATACAGAGGTCTATAGAAGTGTTCAATTGTTTATTATCATAGGAAAAAGAGCCTTAATGAATCCTTGGGCAATACCACCCAAATTCTCACTCTTGACCTAGTCTCACTGCAAACTCACTTAGCATCATCTCTTTTAATTAAGACATGTTTCACCAAAGATGGTGTAATTCTCTAATGGACGGGGATAGAGAATGAGGCGTCACAGATGAAAAACACAAATAGAGAATTTTCTTAACCTAGCTACAGTAACCCTGTGGAAGACCTATTTCTTTAAGAAGCCAGAACTAATACTAAAATAAAAGTGAAAAATGAGGAGAAAAGCATTCTTTGAGAGACAAATCATTGCTGATTGCTTGGAGGAAGATGACTTAGATAGATATTAGTAGATTGTTCCCTCTGGGGAGGGGAACAGGGAAAGGGAGTGTGTGGGAAAAATCTGTATTTGGGTATTACTACAGGCACACACCTTCACAAGGTGGACTCTGGATTTTAACTATTTTGAGCCTATTTAGTTGTTTTCTTTTTATTTCTTGTTGTTGCTTTTTAGTAGACTGTTCATATTACATGAATTTATTATTCCCCCCAGGAGCAACATAACCAGTACAACTACAAGACACCCCAATATACATTAGTTTGTCAATAAATTTCTAAAACCTGCCCAAACATGGTGGTTTTGCTCATACACAGGGAGGAGAAATTCCTTCCATCTGCCACAAAGGACTATCTCCAAAAGTGGGTAGGTAAGAGTGGAAACTTACTTTGCTTGGGGTAAAGGGGCAGGGATGAAGAGGGCAATATCTGTACGATAATCACTTTGCATTACCTGAATATCTTTCTACTTGTCCAAGAAAGAGAAAGAAACAACAACTTGATTTCTCTTGGAACCATGTTTCACATGAGTCAAAACTGCTACAGTGCATAACAAAATACGAAATTGAGTCCCTCAGAAAGGTGTAGCAAAAGGCACGTGATTATACATTTCAATGGTATGATAAACACTCGAAATGACTGACTGTGTTAGGTTTAAGAACACCAAATATATTTTAAAAGAGAAAACTTACCTTCATTTCCACCAGCACCCTAGGTTGGGCCAGCTGAGCTATGGCAAACAGTTTACTAAGCCTACAGCACCATATACTTTATCAGTCTTCCTCCCCCGAAAAAGAGAGAGAGAGAGGTCAGGCGAGTAAAGGCAAAGGCAAGGAGGGGAGGGTGGCAGAGACATAGGAAGGAAGCATCTCATTTTCTGTCCAAAGCAATTTCAGGTTCTGGTTGTTTTCTTCAGGTTGACAACCCAATAGAGAATAAGAGGTGTTTTGTTTTTATAAACTCATTTTTTTTTCCCTGAAAGCATTCATTACCTTTGAAAGAAATTTTAAATCATTTACTTATAGAGACAATTGGGTGAAAAACCTCAAACAGATTCCTCCATTCTCACTGGAGTCCTGGAGTCTCAGGGCTTCCAATAACGGATATGAACATGGGAGGCTTTCTGGAAAACCTTCTGTTAAGACGACTAACAGTGAGGTATGTGAGAAAGACAAGTGACCCACTTATTCACCCCAAGCACATGTACCCTCCTGGAGGGTACTAGAGACCCTGTTTCTAGTTAAAATCCACTAGAAACACCACCAGTAATTACTGAACCTGAAAGTAAATGACCATCGAGCCTGCCACATACAACATATTCAACTATGGGCTGACATCCCCTTTCCCTTGACTCATCCTCTATTCTGCTAATAGAGTACTGTTGCTAACCTCTGACAGTGTATCACAGTGTACCAATTCATACATTCAGCTAATGGTACCTGAGCATCAACATGGGATCAGGCACCAGTCCAGTGCCGAGGTTTCAGAGAAAATAAGACAGATAAGGGCTCTGCTTTTACACAGCTTACAGCCTAGTCTGAAGTGAGGGAGGATAAAGGACAATACCCAAACATACGGTAATCATCAGATGTGGTTGAGTTCTATGATGAAAATGAAACAGGAGGATATGATGAAAAGTAATTTGGGGGGAGAGTGGGACTAGAGGGTGGGCTACTTTATAGCAAGTCTCAGAAAGGCCTCTCTGAGGTGACTTCTCCACTCTTGCCCTGAGTACCCGGTTGGATGGAGAGCTCTTAACTGAGGAGGTCAAAGCAAGCTTCTCTCCGGAGGTGCGTCTGAGGCAAATATCCGAGGCAATGGGAACAGCAAGAGCAGAAGCCCAGAATAACCTTGGCATATTAGAGGAACAACAACAACAAACCCCACGGTGGCTAGAGCTTGTGCCCAAAGGAGAGCGTGTGGTGGGAAAGAAGGTGAAGAAGTAAGCAGAGGCCAGATCACAAGAGGACACAAGGACATGGTACAGAGCCTGAATTCTGTTCTACATGCATCTGGGAGTCACTGGGAGGTGAGGGGTAAGGGGATCCTATGATTTAAAAATCTTTCTGGTTGCTGTGGGTGCACTGGACCCAAAAAGGCCAATAGCAGAAACAAGGGATCTCAGGGAGGCTGTTAAAGGCAGGAAATGAAGGTGACTTGGACTAAGGAGGTAGGAGTAGAAATGGAGGTGGTGAAGTTTGGGGTGCATTTTGGAGGTGGAGTCAACAGGATTTGAGATCACTTTTGAAGGTGGACTGGGAGCAGGAGAGGAAAAGAGAGGAATCAATCTGAGAACCTGGGTGGTAGACACACCCTCAGATGAGAAGGCAAAGATTCCAGAAAATGTAAGACATGACTGATCTTACTAGTCAAGACAGCTTGCTTCCGTTACTTGCACTTTTCCTACGAAGCATCAGTCATACTCAGCACCATCCCCTGGACGTTTCCTACTGCTCAAAAGTGTGGCTCCAAGTTCACTGCCTGCATGATTTTATTAGTATGGTGTTAATCTGCACCTTGGGCCACCACTGCCTACTGATGACTCAGGGTTACAGGATTCCTGCTGTCTTTCTTTCCCTTCCTCCCTCCTTCCTTCCTTCCTTGCCTCTCTCCCCTTCTTTCTTTTTTCTTGCATAGTTTCAGTTATGTGCTCTGGCCCATGCCTAAGGACTGCAACAAGGAGTGTGCCTAACATTACAAAGCAAACCCTGGCAGCCTATTCAGTAGGATCTCTAAATTGTGATCACAGTGTAAAATGAACCCACTCATCTCGGCTCGGAGAATGGCATCTCAATTTTGAAATGCAGTGAATCCAGGGCTGATATCTCTCTAAAGGAACAAATGACTCCACAAAAGACGAGAAAGAATCCTGCCCCCAATTTACTGCCAAATCTCTACCTTAAGTCATAAATTTACAGCATTGCTTAGGAGAGGTGAGGTGAGCACAGTCTCAAGATTTCTTGTGATAATCTCTCCCCATGAAGCCACTTTTCAAGAGATGAGGGCAATTTGCTCAGGGATAGGCAGAAAGCTGCTTTTGTAGGTATTGATTCTATTCTTGTTTAAAAAAAAAAAAACTTTCTAAACCATACTAGTATTTTCCCCACCACTGTCATGATATAATTAATACAAATTAGGCTTCTTTTGATGATTTAAAACGTTGTTGTACCTTAGGGCCTTTTCTATATGATCTTATTATTTAGCACTAAAGACACAGATTTTGAAAATGATGTGGACTGAGTGAAAGAGATCCGTACTAAGATATGCATTGCAGCTTATTCCCGTAATATCCTCCTAATAAATGCCAATTTAAGCCTTTTCCTTGTGAATTGACCCTTTGTAATAAAAAGCAGAATAAAAAATGTCCGATTATGAATTGAAAGGCATAGTTAATTAATCCCAATAATTAATGTTTTGCTGTCAATAGAAATTAAGGAAGGCATAATACATCTTCCACTGCTCGTCTTCCATAGACTTTCTCCACTTATCTACCTCCACCCACCCCTTTCCAGCTAGAAATGTGCACCTTTCCAGGAACTCAGCTACACTTGTACCCTGTAAATCATCACTATGTCCCTGGTATTACATATAATATATGTATATATGTATATATATATATATATATATATATATATATATATATATATATATATACACACATACATATATATGTATGTGTGTGTGTGCGTGTGTGTTTTCATTGCCTCTACTTCTGTGCCCTTTGAAGGAGAACATGCTACCTCTAAAATCTCCAACACCTAAGCAGACTACCTTACACCAAGAAGATACTCAACATATTAGGGGGAAAAAAGCTAGTGGAAGAATAAATATAATTGAATAGATTCCACATCAAACTAGTAAGCAGGATGAGAAAGGGAGAAGAAATGGAAAAGGAGAAGAGAGTTGTAGACTATATTTCAGCAATAGAATAAACCTGACCAAATTGAGAAGGTATTCAATACAATAATAATATATATAAGTGAATTAATAAAATTGGATGAAAAAATAAAGGACAGTAAAATTATTGAAGGTGCTGGAAGAAAAAGAAGGGGAGTAGAAGACGTTCGCACACTGCTTTGTGGCAGCTGAGTGAATGAGGCACTAACTCCTAATTCATCTTGGAGCTAAAAGATACCAGGCAGCAGATACAAATAAAGACACTACTTTTCATTTTAAATATATTTTTCCCAGCCAGAAAAAGAACTACAGCTTTCTGAGAAACTGATATGAGAATGAAAGCAACATTGATAAAAAGATGCTAGTTGCTCTGCATTTACAATCTCATTTAGTTTCCCAGTATGAAGCTGATATGGTTTCCCCCAGCTTTGCAAGTAAAGAGGTAGCACAAAGGGCTACAACCTGCCAAGGTGACACAGCCCCCAGTTTCCCTGCAAAGTCTCTCTGCCGTAGCTGCATTTGTTCTCACAGCTTCATCACGTAAGTTATGCCCCTGGGCTGGCCCAGTCTAGAGATCTGAGGACGAACAAGGTGAGGCCAGGTAAAGGACATTCAAGAAGTGGCAGAACACAGTGAAATAGAAACAGAAAATCTAATCTTGGGGATGAATGAAAAGTGGGACCTGATTTCACTTTTTATTTTTTTTATTTTTTTACTTGCAAGACTAGGGTCAAGCCCTAACCTACTAATAAAGCCAAAAGAAGTTAAAAGTTTATATTAGAGATACAAGTAGAGGATAAATAGGTCATGTTGTGTGCCCCTGCAGCAGGCACTTGTGCTACCCTGCATCATGTCTCCTGGGCCAAGCTCAGACTTTAGCCATGACAGCAGGACAGCTGTAAGCTCACACACAGCCTGACAGTCCCGACCTGAAGCAGAGCCAACTCTTGGGCCTTCTCTAAAGTCAGAGGTGTCTTCATTGCCTGCATGCAAGAGACACTAAGAAGTGGGGGAAAGGAGATAGATGCTGTCAAACAATGGGAGGGGAAAAGCTAATGGATTAGTTCACCCGAATCTCCTGTCATTTGAGTGGATAATTCTTGGAGGCATTCATTACAACACTCTCCATCTCCCCCATATCCACTTGACCCACAGCAGAAAACTTGACTATGGATACCCACACTAGTGTTTCCTTTTTTACTGCTCATCCTCTCTACCCCTTCACTCCCAGTTTTGGGGATCTCTCCCAAATAAACCACCTGACCCAAGTCCTTATCTCAGGCTCTACTTTCAAGGAACTCAGACTAAGACGACACACAGTGCTTGATCATTCCCTCCCTAGTAACTCAAATGTTACAACAACCCTGTGGAGTAGGAAATATCAATGCTTATGATGAGATGCAAAAACGTTAAATGACTTTCCCAAGGTCACAGGGTATGAAATCATGAAATTAAATCAAGAATCTAGGCTTCACAGATGGAACACCACAGAGTTCTCCCCATTAACCTCTAGCTGCCTACAGTCTAGAAGTACAAAGAGAACAGAAGACAGTGGTCTGCTATCACCATTAAAGGCAGATGTAGCGACTGTGGTTTCAAATTACCAAATAGTGACCAAACTCTTGAGGTTGTGAGGAAATGCATAGCTCTCTGAGGGCAATCACCAGGCTCTCCACAATGAGGACCTATGGTCCCATAAGGACCATGGAGGGCTTGTGAGAAGGTAAGAACACCATTACTCTTAATTAGCTTAGCTTTATTCAAGACAGAAGCTAAGAGATATGGTCTCCATACCCAAAGTCCCTTCAGGCTCTATGTTTCTAAATAATTACCATATCTCAGAAGAGGGACTTTATTTTAGATATAAAGATACAGTCACTAGGTTTTATAAGTATCCCGAGACAAAGAGCTTTGTGAAACAGCATTTCCACATCAACCCCTATGTGTGCAGGACCTCCTTCCCACACCAGAAAGTACTAACTCTGAGATAAGAATGTAAAAGGAGTGATATTTCCAGCCTGTCTCCTTCCGATGATAATTACAGGGTCTACTGGCTTATGAGATTGATGGCACTAGCTGATCTCCCACTGTGAACAGAGCCAGTTGAAATGCAGGATGGTCCTATCACCTAAGTGCACCCTCTTATCCTCTTAACATCTGCTTTGTGCAACTGGAGGATCCAGGAGGCTAGATTAGCAGAACTACCACTCTATTCTGGCCCTAGTTCACTAAGATGATGATCCTTCCCCCCCCCCCTTAAAATAATATGTATGTAGGTTTCAAAATATGAGAAATTATAGCTCTCCATCTCACTAGAAATATCATCTCTTTATGACATCCACTAAAATAAAACTTGCAAGACAAGCACATAGAGGAAAAAATTAAAACCAGAGCATTAATAAAAATAGATCAAGGGTATTTTGATTCAAATTATTTGTCTCCCTCTAAGTAAGACTTAAATACAAACGGTTCTTCATGCAGCGAGTGTGGCCTTGGGCAAGCATGCAAAGTGGCTAGCTTGGCAAATGTGGCTAATCTCTATAGGCTGTCTTTATAACTTTGTGCAGCGATTTGCATACAGCATGGAAGTGAACTTCAGACTGCTGACTGCTTTATCCATGCACCTTGAATTCCTGATAAAGCTGGGGCATCAAGCAGAAGGTAATTGTTCCTACCGATCAGGGTGAAATCACCACCCCACTTCCAAGCTGTATAAAGGAAGAGGAGTTTCTAATTGAAATGGCCAGTACCTACTATAAAGGCATTGTGGAAGTTTCTGAGGGTGCAAAGATGAAAAAGACACACTAACTATAACCAAGGAGCTCATAGTCTTCTGAAAGTGTTACACAAGTAAAAACAAATTGTGTGGGAGAAAGGGGTCCACAAGTGTGCACTGGGTACCCTACCAGCGGGTTATCTGGTCTATCAGGAGGTCTGAGTCATTAACTATCCTTCTGCTTCATATTTTCATGCAGGACTACAAAGGTCCTATAAGTCAGGGACCAACATCTTCATGTCTGTGTCCTTCACAACTTCACATAGCACTGTCCTTGGCATGCAAAGTGAATTCTCAATGGTAAAGAGTAAATGAATATATTTGTTATTCTTCTCATACTTGCATTAGACTCTGCTAATAACAGCAAGTATTTTACTTACCAAACAGCAGTCACTGGACACCATTCTGAGTGCTTTTCCTACATTAATTAATTTAATACTCACATCAATCCCATAAGGTTGTCATGTTTATATTATTTGTTGACAAAATATGCTCTCCCTTCCTATCAGTCCATTCCTAATCGGTCCATTCTTTCTGGAGAATTGTATTTCCTGTCCCATCATGCCAGGCACTATGTGTGACTTCCTCCATTGACAAAGACATGTAAGCAGAAGTAGCCTGGGCCACTTAGAAGGTTTAAGAGTGATTACATGGCTCTGCCACCTCTCTTTTCCCTTTGCCACAAGTCCAAGAGGTGACAGATTAGGGCTGTTCCTTGGCCAGGGTCCAGAAGAGGACGTGAAGCAGAGCCACAGCAGAACCACGATGACCATTAATGTGAGTGGGAAATAAAACTCTGTTCTTTAAAGTAACTAACGTTACAGAGACACATTTGTTAATGGAGCATAACTGAACTGAGCTGACTGATACCTAGGTCCAATTAATATCCACACTTTACCCTTAAGAAAACCAAGGCAGGAGAAAGTTCCACCAATTTTCAAGGTCACATATGTACTAGTTGCTGGGATTTCAATCTGGGCAGTCTGGTTCCACTTTGGCCTTAACTATTATACTACACAACTTCTATTGGCCAAGGGATGAACCAAGGATGGCTAAGAGATACAAAGATAAATCCTCACAGTGAAATATTCTACACATGCCCTACACACACAAATATATATACATCTATTAAACCAATTAACTAGCTCAATGCAATAAACATGGCTTTAATTTCCAGCTGGAAAGAAGACAAAGGCAAAGAGGAAAAAGGTGGCAAAATAAAATGGGAGAAGAGAGAAACATATAGAGAAAATGACAGGGAACAAAATAGATTAAGAAAATTCTCAATATTTGTCAAATCGCTCAGAGGCAAATCTCTCTCCTAGAAAAATAAAACTCAAGATCTTTATCTTTAAAATGCTGCCAGAACACAGAACAAATAAAAGTATTTGGAAGCATGTATTTTGAACAGTATTGGGTTTTTCCACTTTAATAAAATGAACTCCTCTGTTTGTGAACTATATAGGATGACAAGCAGCACATCTCACCCAGGGGGATGCCACTTACATGCATGCAACAATCCTGTCATTTTAACTTTCAGACAGCTGCTTTTCATAGCAGCTAAGGAACAGTCTAGGTCCATGGTTCTAATATTTTAAACTTGATAAGAAGATGGGGCACCTGGGTGGCTCAGTCGGTTAAACATCTGACTTCTGCTCAGGTCATGGTCTTACGGTTCATGAGTTCGAGTCCCACGTTGGGCTCTGTGCTGAGAGCTCAGAGCCTGGAGCCTGGAGCCTGCTGAGGATTCTGTGTCTCTCTCTCTCTGTCCCTCCCCACTTATGTTCTCTCTCTCTCTCAAAAATAAATAAACATTACAAAAAATAAACTTGATAAGAAGCATCTGTGGATAATGCAAAGAATTCAGATTCCAGAACTCCGGACTTCTTATGTCTTTTGCCAACCTTTACTTCTTTCCTCAACTCTGTTCTGTATTTTGATTTTTTTCCAGGTTATGTCCTATGCTTCTCTTAACCTCCCCAACCCTCTCGCCTCCAACATCTATCTTAAGGTCATCCCCATCCAGTTCCTCAAGCCATGAAGTCCCTCCTGGACTCTCTCTTTTCTTTCACCTTCTGCACCCAAACCACAGCCAAGGTAGGCACTTCCATGTCCCAGGGGAGGCCTGAATCTGCTCACTCCATGAGATCCCACCTCTACTGTACTGGTTCTGGCCTTCCTCCACTCCCACTTCAGGTATTGCTAAAGGTGCGTTCTCACTCTCACAATCAATCAACCTTTCACAATGTGGTCAAAATTATTGTTCTACAACAGAAATTTCTTCATGCCCGTTCCTACTTAAAATCCCTCAAGGCCACTAAGTGTCTCATAACACAGGTAGTACTCCAACTGCCCCAGGATTGCATCTTGTTATTTCATCAGTTTACCTGTATGCCTCTCTGAACCTAAGTCAAATAGTACCACATAGAAGCCCTTCCTACCAATTTCTTAAACTCATTACAACTCTTCTTCCCCATATGCATAGCAGAGAACAAGAACAGTAACTCCTAGGGGCATGTGGGTGGCTCAGCTGGTGAAGCATCTAACTCTTGATTTCAGCTCAGGTCATGATTCCAGAGTCGAGCCCAACATCAGGCTCCATGCTTAGCATGGAGCCTGCTTAAGATTCTCTCTCTCTCTCCTTCTGCCCCTCTCATCTACCCATACACACTCTCTCCCTCTCTAAAAATAAAATTTTTAAAAAGAATAAAAAAAGAATAGTAACTACTTCACAAGGCTTTGTGAGGATTAGTCAAGACAATACATGTAAAACATTTAGTAGTAACTAGTGCCCAGTGCATGCTAAGGGAACAGTGCATACTAAGGGGACGTTACCAATCACAGTGATGGTTTAAATATCTTTCACCCTACCACCGATATAACTGTGAAACACACATTCAAGCCCTGAAGTAGAAGCCCATAGCAAAATAAATTGGAACAGTATCCTATCATGGGAGATATCCTTAAAATAACTCCATCACATGATGGAGCCAACTTAGAACATGATACCTCCAAGTAAAGTGATGGTTTTCAAAAAAGTTTCTTCCTCTCTCCCCCACCTCCTACTCTCCCTCTCTCCCCCTCTTCCCTTTCTTCTTTTTCCCTCCCTCTCTCTCTCCCTGTTATGGGTTGAGGAAGAAATGGAGAGAGAAAGGCCACCTATTGTGGACCATTTCCTACTTCCCACTTAACTCTCGTAAGTATAGTTATTTAATACTGTCTGAAGTGTGGGTTCCTTATCCTATTTTACGAGAAAAAGCCATGAGACTCAGAGGGTTTAAGCAACACAAATGAGGGTATTTAAGGTGAAAGTGACAGAAACAAGGTTCAAGCCCGTATCTCTTTGACTCCAAAGCAGTGTTTTATCCATACACTTCAACTTTGTCATGAGCCAAATATTTTTATTACTCAGTAAATCAGCATTTGAGATCAATACCAGTGGGTAACAAAATATCACTTATAGATCATTTAGAGCTATTTATGATTTTTAAATAATATACCCTTATCAACAATTGTTTGGTAAAGAAATGGTTTTAAATACATCTTCTCAAGATATTAATTTTTGTTTCATTTTGTATATTACTAGGAATTCTTTCCCATTCTGATATTATTTGGCAGATTTTTAGGTACCAACCACACTTGGAAAAAATTATGTCAAATGTATAATTCAGCAAACTTATTATTGCTTTTGCCAAACCTTTCATGTCTGGTATATGGGAAGCTCTGAATCACTCATCATAGCCCCCATGGATGGGGACAGAGGCCCATTGTGAAAACAGGAAGAGTTCAGAGTCAGAGACAAGGCTGCTGCAGATCACAAGAAGACTGGAAGAATCAGCAACAATTCTGTTGGAGGCTGGTGATAAGCTAGCTGGGGAGGGAAGAGGAAATGGTGTTCTGAGGAGGGGGATTAAGAAGGACTTGGGAGAGCTTATGTGATGGTTCCATGCTTGAAGCATGGAGCTTTGTGACCTATGTTATGTGGGGTGAGTCAAGAAGACAAACACATGCACTGCCTCCAGAGCTGTGTGCACTACATTGGCTCCTCACTGTACTGTCTACTCAGATGACCTTTTACCTCCAACCCAACATCAGTCCACTGTGGCTAAAAGACATGCTCACAATTCTTTCTATTCTCTGACCCAGAAGCAAGTTCTTTCAGATAGTCTAAGACTGTAAATGATGCTTCCCTTTCATACCCTTTTTTCTAATTGTGTGGACCTTTTAGAATGCAAAGCACATTTAGGGTCCTTGTCCATTTCAGAGGGTGATTAGACAGTTCCAGAGCTGGCATAGGTGTGCTAGGGTAAAAGGATGGAGGAGACTATTAGGGACGATGGGGCATGAAATAACTGCTATGCTTCATGTCAGGGCTTAATATTCAATTCTCACAATCCTGTGAAGTTAGTATTGTAATCCCATTTTATAGATCATAAGAGTAAGAAACAGAGATTTGAAACTACCCTGGCCAAGAGCAAGTAACTAGTAAGTAGATCCAAAGCCAGGACTATTAGAGGACAAAGTGCTCATTCTTATACTAACCTGCCTTTTGGATGGATGAGGAATGTTAGTTGTGAATAAATCCAGACACTGTTGCTTCTGCAGGAGCAGAAGTGGAGATCTGGGAATAGCAATGAGGTGGAGGAACAGAGATGCTTCTTTGAACTGATATTCAGTCTGGGTAAGAATGGGGGTGAGTACGTAAGGCAGCAAGAAAATCCTAAGGAGTGTCATGGAAAAGAATAAGAGAAGGTAAATCTATGTGGGCCTTAGATCATGCTGCTAGGGGAGGGGACACTTGTATATTGGGGTGTTTGATGATACAATGAGTTTACACTGACTGGGACCTGCCTGCATATGTAGGAACTCAAGTTCTCCCTCTGGATTTCAGGTGGGTCACTCTCATCTCAATAACCTATTTCCCACTGACTTTGAGATGATGCTGGCTGGAAACTCCATGTGGCCAGAGACTGTACCTATCTTTTTCAGGTTCTAGTCCAAGGCCTAGATGTGATACTCAACATGTGTTTATATTAATGTATATAATAAATTCAGCTTATGGACATTGAAATTCAAATGGCTCTAACATGCTCTACGTGGAAATGAGGAGAAAATGTGGTTATGTGCTTATTACATCTAATTATACTGTTTGAAGCTAGATATGCTTCTACTGATTCATAATCCTAGCTGCCATTCATCAGTGTTGCGATTTGATTCAGCTCCCTTGGATCAACAGAAAGACAAGTTCCAATATACAGCTTGGCACATGGTAGGTGCCAACAGATTAGCACTACCTGTTGTTATTGCTTATTTACAAAAACATATTTAAGTGATTTTTAAATTAAGTAATAGGAATAAATGGTGCTTTAAAACAGCTCAAAGGAAAAACAGAGGGGAAAGAAAGTCCCACAAGGACTAAATTTTAAAATGACAAGGATAAAAATTCTTCTTACTCTAAGAACAAATATGCATCCAATGGTTGTACAATAACATTTGTTTGTTATTAAATATTCATTATCTCACTAACCCATCAGATACTGTTCCTTTGTAACATGCTATGCTTTGGCTAGCGGCTAGGGATAAAAGGAGAAATATATTAAGATCCCTGGATCAAGTTAGAGTCTACTGGAGGAGACAGTCATGTAGAAAATGAAATACGGTGCTTTAAGTGCTTGAACACTTGGGTGAACCCTTCTTACTATACTTTTGGGACACAGTGAGAGGGAGAAGGTATTTGTGTACATACATGTGTGTGTGTGTGTGTGTATGTGTGTGTGCCTTTTGGTCTAGGTTTGGAGTCCAGAAAGATAGTGGCATTCAAGTAAGACTTCTTAGAGAAAGAGGGGCTTATGCTCCTTAAAGTATGAACAGGAACTACTGCTCCAGGTAGACCAGATGGAAGAAGACTCTGTACCATGTGCAGAGTTGAGAGAGGCTAGCAAGTTGAGGGAATGGTGAGTAGTTTCATATGGTAGGCAGGTTTAGAGCATTTTTATAAGAGGGAGGAGGTGAGCCCAAAGAGGTAGCCAGGAGCAGATTTTGAGGCCTTTTGTTGCAATAACATACAAAATAAGATTTTGTATCTTATTTGTATTTTTTTTTATCTTCTAGACCAAAAAGAGCTCTTGGAATATCTTAAATAGGTTGCCATGTGTGTTTGCTATATTATTTACATTATTCAATTTTGCTACAGGTAACAATAAAAACAAGCGGTTTGAATAAAACTCACAGGAAATGTTAAGTATAGAGAGCAAATAGGTAACCTCTGAGTCCTGTTAAACACAGAAAATAATCAGAGCATATATATTTTAAACAAAGATAAAAGGAATGGAACAAACACAGAAGTACTTGCCCAGAGAAAAGGAATAGATGTACCTAATAAACTTTAAATATTTATGAATCTGAGACCATATCTGATTGACAGCTGTCAACCCTAACTTGGTCAACTCATTAATGACACTCATTATGGATCCATTTTCGCCCCATTTTTTCTCTGCTTGAGACACACACATAAAACTTATATCTGGCTGTCAAACTAACTGGTGATTTATAGCTGTGGCCAGATCTTCCTGCTCTTGTGTTTCTCCAGTAGGTCAAGTGTGTGATGGCCCCAGAGACCTCTCAGCTGCTTAGGACCTCTCAACTCTTACCCTCATAGCCACCCCATCAGCAGAGAAGACTGATATGGCAGAGAGAGAACGAGACATATGCACATCATGTAACAAGGATTCGATCAGAGTAGTTTTTCCATCCTACTTGCACACTAACTTAAGTGCAGTCATCTGCCTGATCTCCTTCCCCTTGCTTCTTGTTGTGTGCATTAATTTAATGGCCCATATAATTACATATCTCAATTTGGTCTATGTCCCTTTCTGTTCCCTGACCTCTATAGCAGCCTGTGAGTGTACTTGGAATGTCAAAGTGATTTCCCACATGCCACAGGGAGTGATATGATCAGATTATTGTTTTAGAAAAATCATTCTGGCCCTTCAAATACAAAGCCTACAAGGCTAGGGAGTGAGGCTGGAGACAAAGAGACAAACTCCTGGATGTCTTTTGCAGACAAAGAAATGCAACTCATATTTCATAAAGGGTCAGATGGGAAATAGAAGTTCCAGGAACACCCAGGAAGAATTCTTTGTTGTTAAACCAAAATAAACTCAACCCCTAAAACTCCACAAGGCCCATGCAAAAATTGCATAGAGAAAAAAATAAATAAAATCCTGATGTCACTGAGATAAAGGCTGAGAATTCTCCACCCCCACCCCCACCTAGGATTATCCATCTTTCCTGGTATACCAGTGGTGTCATGGGAGCTTGTGGAGATAACATTCTACCACAGTTAGAGCACAGTTTCATAATCTCTCATGCAGGCCAGCAGGATGCCCCAAAGAAACTAAAACCAGCACACTAAAACACCAGGTGAAGGAAACAGCTGAATGATAATGCAAATGCCTCACAATAAGTAGTAAGTCAGTGGGGCATGAGAAGGAACTCTAGATTTCAAGTTAGCCAGACTTGCCTTCAAATTCCTGTTCCAGTACATACTAGCTGTGTGACCTTGGACAAACACCTAAACATCTCCTAGCCTCAGTCTCTCCTAATTGTAAACTAATAAGAACAATTGCTTTCATCAAGGGGCTATGGTGAGAGATACACAATATAACATGGGGAATGTGTCTGGTACCAGCTCCCTTTCCACATTTAATTCCATGTAGACTGATAAATGAATAATTAACCATTCATGAAATAGCTACTCCAACAGCCTATCTTGATGTCAACAATAATTGCTTAACTAAATATAACTGTAATATTCTTATTTCTTCAGTGTCCAATTTACACAAATGTTAAAAACGTATTCCTTTAAGCATTCTAACACTGCTCGTACGTTGCTAAGGAAACTTCCCTAGAGATAAGCAAGGCTAGCATTGGGTCATTTGGGCTTTAAGCACTTGGGCTTTGGAGAAGTTCCAGCAAATTCTCCTCTCACTGTTCGACCACAGGCTTTAGGATGTCTTAAGAAGCTTACAGATTCCTGTAACAGTGAACTCAACTTTAAGGCCACTGTGTGAAGCCGGTGTCATTTACAAGGCCCTAAGAGATGGAGAATTTCTCACTGATATCTTCTATTCTAAAGTCTGTCATATTCTCATAAAACATTCATTCTCTAATTATTTTTTTGTAAATTATGGTTTTTCAACCTAACTAAAAACATCCTATTATTGTTAAATTTTCAAAAGGAGATGAATTTGGGAGGCTAAATTGTATGCGTGCAATCCATAAGGGTAATTTAATGAAACAAGGAAACTAATATTTCTCTATTATTATAAAGAAATATTTTATGACAGAAGTCCCTGCAATGTCAAAGAGGGATACGATACTTAGGAAAAAAGCATATCTTATAGCCAAGGCATCACCTATAGCAAGGAAAGGGTAGACAAATACCATTAACATACTACCTAAGTGAGTACAGGTACTCCCAAACTATTTGTGAGATGAATCTTTAAAGATGAGATGGGGCACCTGGGTTGCTCAGTCGGTTAAGTGTCCAACTTTGGCTCATGTCATTATCTTGTGGTTCATGGGTTCAAGCCCCGCATCAGGCTCTGTGCTGACAGCTCACAGCCTGGATCCTGCTTTGGATTCTGTGTCTCCCTCTCTCTCCCTGCCCCTCCTCCACTCACGCTCTGTCCTCTCAAAAACAAAGAAATCAATCAATCAATCAATCAAATAGAGATGAGAGCTCCAGAAATTTAGAAGGTGACTTGAAGATAATCAAGGCCAGTATGCCTTTGTCTTCAGTGAGTTTTCAAAAGCACAAAAAAGTTAAGTGATGTGGCCCAATTCTTAGAACTAGTAACAGTGGGAGTGTAGGACTCTGAGAAACCACTCACTCCAGTGACCTATCAAGACACAAGTAACTCTTCAGGCTAAGGATGAGAATATGAAACACCTGATGCTGAATGTTAAACACAATATTTTCTTTTAAATTGAGGCATAACTGACATACAATAAAATTTTTAAGGTTAATGATTTGATAAGTTTTGACATATGAATAGGCCCATGATATCATCAACATCATAAAGATAAGGACCATATCTATCACCCCCAAAAGCCTCCTCATACCATTTTGTCACTCCTTCCTCATGCCCTTCCTAGGCAATCCATGATCTGCATTGTTACTATATATTAGTTTGCATTTTCTAGATTTATATAAATGGAAACATATAACACATACTCTTTTTTTTTCCTGCCTTTTTTACTGTGAGCATAGTTCATTCCTGTGTTCCAATAAGAGTTTATTTATGAGAAGAGATGGTGGGGAATATCTGGCATGCAGATTGTAGTTTAGAGACCACTGGTCGAGTTCTAGAGCCTATGTGCTTAAAAAGAAGAACAGTTTGGGATGGATTAGATTAAGACCACAACAGACAGACTACAGAATTTATGAAAGAAGCAAATAAACAGTATTGCATTTAAAATACTCTAAAGCAGAGAGAAGCAAATGAAAGGTATGAAGAGATAGGTGACCAGCTGGATGAGAGTTAGGGAGTAGAGGGGGCAAAACTGAAGATTAATTCAAGATTTCCAGCCCCTTTGACTTGGTCTTGCCACTTATTTTAGATGAAACGAAACAAAACAAAACAAAACAAAAAAGGAGAGATGGGATTGAATGAAAGACTGATAAGCTGTATTTTGAACATCATGAGTTTGAGAGGTTCAGGGGATTTACACGTCAGAATGACTAGTAGGCAACCGGGAATGTGGGCTGAGTATTCCAGAGCCAGATGGAGCAGATTAGGGCTGTATATATTCATACATGTATACCCACAGAACTTTGAGCCAAAAAACCTGGGTCTTCATTGACTGTTGTCACCTATGAAGTGCCACAACTTCCCAGAGACATCATGGGTTGTATCTAATGATGTCATAGGAACCATGGTTAGTGATTTTCAAATTCTAAGCACAGCTCAGTGCCAGAAATTGGTAAATCACTGTTATCTCAACCACAGTGAATGACTTAACTTTCCCATGTTCGTGGGAGTTGTCTGCTTAGGCACAGAAGTTCATGGAAGTGGGTCAGTATTTAAACCTATTGGCTCTGTCTTCTTAAGCAGCACCCTTGGATCTCCACTATCAGAAAGACCAGCTATGTGTCGATGGGCCCAGAAGAAAGACATCTGAAGAAAAGTTGGAGGTCCTTTGGTTTATGAATCAGGCAATAGGTTTCATCTCTAGAAAAAGCACTGTGGATGGGTCAATGGGAAACTTTAAAATGCCTCAGAGCATCATGTATGCAAGCCCACTTTCTAGGTTCTCCGCATCATGTGTGTAAGGCCACTGTCTAGGTTCTCCTCATACATGTCCCCTTCCTGGTCATGTCTAGGCATCTACCTGAGCTAGAAACAGACTGCAGAGTCATGATAACTTTAGCAAAGTTCTCTATTCCAGAACTAGCACTTCAGTGTTTTGTTTTGTTTTGTTTCTTGTTCTCTGGTGCCCTCCTGTGTTCTCTTCTTAGATAACACTTGATTTACAAGACCCAACTGAAATAAGCTCAACTAACAGTGAGTCTTCCTTTGAGATCACAGAACGACCATACTGCCTTATACCACAGGCTTCAGTATGTTTCAACAAATATGCTTCCATATCAACAGTGTTTTAGAACAGCTGAAGACAACCCCTATGTTTAGCTACTGTCTGCCATAAAGTAGATGCTTGAAACATATTTATCACAGGACTAAAGGTCCATTAGCCAGAGTTAAACAAGGAAGTCTGTTGAGCCTTTTTGGCATATTGTATTACAGAAAATTTATAGGGAATTGCCAAAGTGATTTATTGTCAAGGATTATATTTATACCTTCTTTATAAACTATAATTGTAAAGGAAGAGTTGACTATTCTTTTGGGCATCCCTTCATTCAAGTATGTATAGACCTTAAACCATAAGCCACATGTTGTTTTAAGTGCCAAGAAATCAAAAAGGAAGACACAGAGTTGGTGGAGACAGAGAGGTAAGCCCATCACTTGAGAATAAAGGTAACCCTGCTGTAATAGAGATGTGCATTAAGCATCGATGAATCACATGGGAAAAGCCAACAATTCAAATTCTAAATATTTTACATCCCATGTTGGAAACATTGGCACTGCTTGTAGGCTAACTTTCCTGCCCCACACTTAGGTTTTGATTCACAGATCTTAAGTTGGTATCTCATATTTTACACTTCAGCAACTCCAAGGATTTTGATCAGCGCATGTAAGAACCTGGGATTTCTAACCGATACAGTGAACTCCTCCAGATATTGGTTTCTATCTCATTTAACAATAAGAAAATATAGGGCTGGAAGGAATACGTAAAGAAAAATTCTTCCATTCTCCTAATTACTGGAAAGATATAGCTCAAGGTTAAGAATTAATAAATATGTTCAACGCCTATCTCAGTCATGCCTCAGTTCCTAAGACCAAACACCACTTCCCAGCCACATTTCACAAGCATGTTACCTCCTTTTTCCTAATTTAAGACTCCTGTCCGCCTCCCAGCTGCCTTACATCTGTATGAAGTGATCTCAGAATCTTTTATCCCTTGTAATCAGACTCTGATTCCATACCTACTACTTCAGTAATGCCACTACTCTGCCTTATCCTGTGAGACTCTTACAGATCAAACACAAAAATCAGACCACTTTTCAACAAGGCTTAAGGCTAAAATTTAAGGCACTCAACTGCCAACTTTGTTAGGCTGAAGGCTTGCTTTTCCTCATTTTTGTTCTCTAGCACCTGACTTGGAAAAATAGTTCCAAGGCATCACTGAATTCCACCTGAACCATATACTGATTGCAAATTCCTCCACGAACCGGCGCCACAGAGCCCGACTTGCCCCATTTCTCCCTCATTTCCAAGCTCACACTCTTCCTTGTAGCCCAATGGCTTCCTTGGATCCCAAAGTTCTTCTGCCTCTAAGAACTTGTGAACTTCAGTGTTCTTGAGACAATCTCCCACCACCTAACTGCCACGTTACATTCCTCTACTCCATGGAACTAGAACTCAACCAGCTCCTTTGGCATATTTCCACCAGACAAGCTGGTCTACAGTGGAGAGAACAGTTTTCTCAGTTGAGCCCTGACCATGAGGTATAATGCCACTTGTGCCCCTTTAGGTAAGGTACTTAATCCTAAACATCTGATTCTCAGTGTCCTCATCTGTAAAATGGGAGCATTAATATCGACAGCACAGAAGCCCTCAGTAAGTGTCCAATAAGTGTTGGCTTCTTGTCTACCTCATTAACCCCACCTATTTTCTTAACTAATGTCACACAGTTCTATGATTATTGCATGTAAATTAATTATATTATTTTTTTTAAAATTTTCTTATCTCTTATTTGATCTTCTAAGGGCAGAGGCCATTACTTCTTTCAGCTACGATGCTAATTAATATTTTAAATAAGCAGATGCTACTGATTCTTTACAATGCTACTCCCACTGACCAGCCGACTCCCAAATCCTGCTGCACAACCCCAATCTCTTGACTTTTTAAAATATAAACCTTTGGGGGACCTGGGTGGCTCAGTTGGTTGAGCTTCTGGCTCTTGATTTTGGCTCAGATCATGATCCCAGGGTCATGGGATTAAGCCCCATTTCAAGCTTCACACTAAGCATGGAGATTGCATGAAACTCTTTTCCTCTCCCTCTACCCCTCTCCCCTGCTCACTCACTCTCTCTCATTATTAAAAACTCTCATTTCTTTTTTTTCCTAAAATGGTTTTATGTCTTTAACTTATTTTGAGAGAGAGACAGAGTGTGAATGGGGGGAGTGAAAAAGAGACCGGGAGACACAGAATCTGAAGCAGGCTCCAGGCTCTGAGCTGTCAGCACAGAGCCTGACATGCGGCTTGAAATCACAGACTGTGAGATCATGACCTGAGCCGAAGTCGGACACTCAACCGACTGAGCCACCCAGTCTTCCCTTAATTCTCATTTCTATATCCAAGTTATCTGATAAATCACAAGGGTTGATTAATTCTGCCTTACAGTGGAGATCAACTAAAGGAAAAAAAAAAAAAAGACAGGTTAAAGTTGTGAATCAATGAGAGAGCAAAAGGTATAACTCTGTGTACATTATTCCAGATCACAATTCCTTCAATTTATGCTCTTGATTGTGCTTAGAAAAACAAAATGTTACTCTTATTATTATTTTAAATAGCATATCACCCACATGCCTCATCTCTTTTTCTCTTTCCATTCAAACTATAGATGTATGAATTACCCCAGTTTCATATTATTTCCTGTGCAATGAACCAAAGGAAATGCTAAGTGCCACACACCTAGAAATTCTAAGACCATATACTGAGAGAAACGCTAGGCTTTCTTGTGGTCAGGGTGGGCTATACCTAGAGTACATGGTGCCTTTGTACCTCTCACCACTACAGGATGAAAAGGGTCCTGAAGAAATAAAACCGGTTCAAATGCTGGATCCTCACCTGGCACAGGTATGCCTTAGTTAACTTTCATGTGCTTTTGTGAGCTTCAGTGTCCTCATTTTCAAAGCTACCTCCAGGGAAGACTAAAGCATATGAAACATCCCTTCCTTCTTCCCTGACTTACCCTAAAAGAACTCATGGCCCATCTTGGTATTGCCATAGTACTTTGTGCTATAATTTATCTGTTTACAGGTCTGTCTCCCCAACCAGACTTGAAGCCAGGGACCAAGTAATACTGCTTTAATTACTGAGCATCAAACAGAATGCCTAGCATACAACAAGCATTCAACAAATGCTTGTTAGAATACTCCTTCTTAACATACCATATTACACTTCAGCAGAGGGCACTGATGACTGAATTTTTCAAATTTTAGCAGAGCTCTAGAAAACCATTTGTTTATCATCTTAATGTGCCAGGAACATCAATTTCAATGTCAATCCACTGCACTTATATCTCACGATGTTCTCACTCAGTGCCCACATCATACAACTCAATAAAGCAAGGGAAGTCTCGCTTTCATACCACTAGCTTAGCCTTTTCTCAAAGTCTACGTGTGTCCTCCACTGACACAGGTCTGTAACTTTTAGGTCAGCAGAAACTTAAAGAGCTTTAAGCTCCAAGAGTTTACACAGGTGTGAGAAAGCTGTCAGAATTTTTAAAGCCTATATTTGTCCATGGCTATCCATGCCCTCTACTTAGAGATGATTTGAAGTAGACCAACATTCCTACTAACAACAACAAAAATTAATGTTTATTGCAAAGTTACAGTGTGGCAGACATTATGCTAAGTATTTGAACCATATTATTTCACTTAAGCTTCACAAAACATCATACAACTCTTATCATTACACCTTTTCTCCAGTTGAGGAGATGGAAATGACAAGATGTCTAATCATTTCCTTATTTTAAAAACCATTAGTAATAGAGCTAAAATTTGCCGCAAGGCAGTTCGATTCCAGAATCTGTGCCTGTCTCTGCTGGGGGTCCCTCCTAAATGCAGACCCTGAGATGAGGATCTGGGTGCATGTAGTTTCTTTGGGAGGGGTCCCCAGGAAGCAAGGTGAGGAAGGAGTGCAGTGAGACAGGGAAAGGAGAATATCCAGCTAATGGCCAGGCTACTGTTCTAATAATAATGGGATGCGATCTCACCAGAAAGCCTCTTGAGACAGAGTATGTGGAATGCACCTTAGAATCAGTTCTGAAGGACAAGGAGGTCAGGGTATTTTTCTACAAAACCCAGCCCTTATTTACCAACCGATTTGGTCCAACTTTCTGACATTTGGTCTGTCTGGAGCATGGCTACACAGACTCCCATAGAGAGAGAACACTTCAGGTACCGGCAGTCATCAGCCTACAAACTGTCCAAAAGTGACTCAAGAAAGGTTAAGAGAACACAGGTGGGCAAAGTACCAATAGCATTAGCTGCAGCTTCACCACTACACTGCCCTATGGAGGGGAAAACACACAAAGATGAGCCAGGCAAACTTTACCCATGCTTAAGTTTGCATACAAGTCAGTATTTTCTCTACAGAATAGTCAGGATGGAGGACAGAACCAGAAAACTGGCATAGAGGATTCAGGCATCCCTCAAGCTCTGCTACCGTGGCTCTCCCTGAAGACAGATAATGTAAGGAAGGCTTCTGTTTACAGAATGATGTGGTTACTCAGTGCCAGACACATCCACACCATATTCAATATTCATATTCATATTCACTCTCTTGAACTTTACAGAATACCTACTGTCAATATATTATTTCATTTAGTCACAAATATTGACTTGTAAATACAAAAATGCATCCAAAGCCAAAGAGAAATGCTTATGGATTCACCCAGGCTTTTGCTTAAACGGTGGTGATAATGAAACATCGCATGAGGTACAATAAATAGCCCCATGCTTACGGCCTCTGCTGGGATCTCAAATCAATCCCACTGCTAGAATAAATGAGTCCACAGAAGAATCTGGGGTGCTGCTAAATAAATCATCTCACTGGAGCAAATGCATTTGGAGACAACCTCTCCAGTACCTTCATGCTGTGCCATGTTTAGCTAACACTAGGGAATCACGGACTTGATAAGTCTGTTTATTTCTCATTATACATGGAAGAGATGCAAAGAGGAGAGAAGGTCCACCAAACAAATGTTTGAGACAATAGTCTCCCTACAATATGTATTCCTTTCCACAGATACTGACCTTTCAGCAAATGGCAAAGTCATGCCTCAGAAAGAGACAGAAAGCTGTTCTCCTGGAATCCAGAGAAAGGGGTGTTCAAAATTCACAACCATTTATATAAAATCTAATATCTAAGTTCCTAACATCAGGAGCAACAGTTTCCATTTTAGAAAACAAATTATACCTTGAAGAACCCCTGTATGTAGAAATCCGGTCAGGTGTGTTAATTGGAAAATATTTCCAGACACTTCACTTGACCATTGAAAGAGAAGTAAGAGGCTCCTGAGTCAGCTCCCCTCTTGGCTGTTCCTCCACAGAGGGTCAAGGGCACAAAAAGCAGCCCAGTCACTGAAAGGAACCCGTCTCCTCTCCTGATATGCCCACGGCTTTCATCTCCCTCTCCCCACCCATTTCTGCATCTTTCTTTTCCATTTTGTCACTTGTTAATTTGAATTTATTTTCAAACTATTCACCACCCTTTAAGTATCTTGTGCCACTTCTCCAACCAAACAAACATGCTTTCCTTAGGCAAATTCCTAAAGACGTTACTGTTCACAGGAAAGCTTTAGAAGAGAATTTTCAAACTTCTAAGTCACAAAGCTATGTTGTCTTAAGGGTTCTTTGCTTCCAGCATAGCTAAGTGATATGACCGTTTTACTCTATTAATTGTTTTGTTTTTTCTTTGTATTATCAGGGTCACTGCTTTAATTTAACCTTGACCACACTATTCCAAAAGATCTCTTTGTTTTCATCTCTTTCTCCCTTCCTACTGATGCCCCTTGTCCCCAAATCACTGTGCCCCAGACGCAGGAGATACATAACTTGCTCTTAAGCCCAGTGTCTGTCTTGTTATTTCCTCACCCAAACACTGTCAGTGGGTCCCCTATAGATAATAATTGTTCTAAAAGAACAACCCATATATGAAAACCAGCTTCCTTTCCATCCTCACCTCACACCTCTTTAAGCACAAGCCATGTGATCTGTGTGATTAATGCTGGAATAGGTTTATGCTATTTTCAATTTTCTACACTCCTACGATTTCTCCTTTTGCACTTCTGCTGCTGATGTTCCCACAATCTAGACAGCGTTTCCCCCATCAAATGAAGGCTCACTTGCCTCAACCATCCATGGGACAGCAAATGGAACACTGGCAGTGGCATCGGGCATGATGCACTACCTATCAAGTGTCACTCAGTGCCTAATTTTGACAGAAGTCAAACATTATAATCGCTATTTCTTGCTTTCTCCCTCCCTCCCTCTCTCTTTTTTCTTCCTTCTTCCTTTGGATTTAGGGTTTAGGATTCTGAGGCTCAAAGGGGTTAAGCAATGTACTTCTCAACTGCGCCCCAGATCACACGGATGGTAAGCCTGGGATGTGAGCTGAGCTGGAACTCTGCCGTGTGTCTATCTGAATCTAATAACCATGAGCTTCCTACCATCTACCCTACACCTCAGATGCCAATTTCTTTCATCTTGTTCCACAGTCTCTCTCCAGTGCTCCCCATCCACCCATGCCCCGGGGCACTTGATTTTTACATCTCTCTTAGAGCAGTTAAAACCCTGAACAAAATCTATTGAACCTTAAAGATCACCTGAATTCATATTTTTGTCTTCTAAACACTGAGCCCATGCCCTTCGAGCTTCTTGGAAGGTGGTTCAGCATAGGGCCTGAAGAATAGGCTGGAATCTCATGTGGCTAACCCTCAACTCTTATTTTTGGCACTTATTAGCCATGCAAACTTGGTTTTCATCTGGTCAGTGGAGACATTAAAAGTGTCTATTTCAGGGCGCCTGGGTGGCTCAGTCGGTTAAGCGTCTGACTTCAGCTCAGGTCACTATCTCATGGACCGTGAGTTCGAGCCCCGCATCGGGCTCTGAGCTGATGGCTCAGAGTCTGGAGCCTGCTTCCAGTTCTGTGTCTCCCTCTCTCTCTGCCCCTCCCCCGTTCATGCTCTGTCTCTCTCTGTCTCAAAAATAAACGTTAAAAAAAATGTCTGTTTCTCAGGCGTGATGTGAAAATTAAGTAAAACAACATTGCACTAGACATGCATTAATGTTAACGAGTACTAACTGAATACTTTCTGTCCACTAAGCTGTCCTGTCTGTGAAGTTCCCATGAAACCAATACTATTGTGAGCCTGATATTGCAGATGACAAAGATGAAACACAGAGAGCTTAAGTAACCTATGCACGATCATATAATAACATATCAGCTGCAGAGTAAGATACAAACCCAGAGATTCCGCATGAGAATCTCTGACCACCATGCAAAGTAATGGCGGGGGCTGTGCGGGGTAATATCTGCTGATGCTGCCAATACTATTTGAGCCATGATCAGCATGTCCTCCCCAGTGCCCCACTCACTGCTGCAGCTGCCGCTTGTCACTGCTCTCTCAAGCTGCAGGAGACATCTGGCCATTTCTGCTCGTACGAAGCCCTCCTTCCCATAATGTCGGCCTGAGACAGCCTCTCTTTCTGTGTTACAGAATGGCCTGGAGCATGGTGGGGAGTCAGTAATCCTGATCCTGAATGTCAGGGATGGCACAGCATCGGAAGCAGTGTTGGAGGCACCTGGAATGTGAGCACCATGAGGAAAGGGACTCAGTCTTTCTTGTTGGTCAGTACCCAACAGAGTCCTTATGCAGGTCAGAACTTAGAAAATGTGCTGTCAGTGGCTACAAATGACAACGCGTTAGAAAGAGCACTCGATCTGGAGGCAGAAAAGGCTGTGTTCACATCCCTGCTTTTCCACTTACTAAGTGGGATCCTGGGAAAACCACTTAACCTTTCTGAACTTGAGTTTCCTCAGCTATAAAGGAAAATTGAGACAATTGTAATAATTATACTTTTAACATTTATCAAGCACTCCCCATATAAACAAAACACCCCGATGAGTTTTACACAATATAATTACGCCATGCATCCTCCCAACAACTTGTGACTATTATGCCTTTACAGCAATGAGGAAACTGAGAATTATAGACTGCATTATCACACCTTCATGGCTACACAGTTAGTAGATGAAGAAGTCTGTGCTGGGGGTGGTACTATACTGCCCTCCTCTTCTGTGGATTGGCCTTATACTTACCAGAGACAGAAGGCTCAAAATGGAAGTCGTGAGCCATCTAACTGGTCCAGACCCTTTCAATGAGGATATGTGAATACTGAATTTCATTTAAGATCACTTCTCAGGATTCCACCAATCCTGCTTCTTCAACTATAGCCAGCATGCCCCTTTCACGAGGGGTGACCCGTGTGCACATGGGGAGGGCTTGACAAAAGCAATGGTCCAGAATAGAAGTAAAAGAAATGAGCCATCATATTTAAACTGCTAAGTTTTCACATGGTTTTATTTTTTTTTCTAGTTTGGCACATGTGAAAATCACTTTCTGTGAGTGTGGGGGTTTTGCATTGCTCTCTGGTAAGTAAGTCCCTACAGAGCTAAAGCTGAGTTATATTTCCTTCGTATAATAGTATGCATATAAGAAGTCTATAGTAAATATTCTCGAGAGCTCAATGCACCTCTCTCACTAGAAACCACTATAGAAAGTGACTTCATTTTATAGATATCCTGCTTTTATAAACTCTATCTGTGTCTTAGCAATTGACCTCTAGACAGACTTTTGCAACTTGTAGGGATAAGCTTATTGGAATCTTTCTTCATTTAAAAGACAATCTAAGATAATGCTGTGGAAGCAGCCCAAGTGTGCATTGATAGAAGAATGGATACAGAAGATGTGATATACTTATATTTATATTTATATTTATATTTATATTTATATTTATATTTATATTTATATTATTTATATACATACACACACACTGGACTTTATCCAGCCGTTCAAAGAATGAAATCTTGCCATTTTCAATGGCATAGATGGACCTAAAGAGTATTATGCTAAGCAAAACAGGTCAGCTGGAGAAAGACAAATACCATATGATTTTACTCATATGTAGAATTTAAGAAACAAAGCAGACAAGCAAAAGGGAAAAAAAGAGAGAGGCAAACAAAGAAACAGACTCCCAACTACAGAGAACAAACTGATCATTACCAGAGGGGAGGTGGGTGGGAGTAAGGAGGGCACTTGTGATGAGCACCAGGTGTCATATGTAAATGTCAAATCATTATATTATACACCTGAAACTAATATTACACTGTATGTTAATTGGAATTTAAATAAAAACCCCAAAACTTGTTTTTAATTTAAAAAATAAATAAAAAATAAAAGACCATCTAAGAGATCCAGAAATAACCCAGTGTTTGCCACTATGCACAAATGAGCTAGCTGATTGTAAATACACTTAACCTCTCTACCAAAATCTGAACTTAAAAATTCCTAGTCTGCTGATAGTTGCTATTTGAATTAAAAAGCTGAAGCTTCGCTAAGTATCTTTCGTGAATGCCTGGCTCAGCTCTGCAGCTTTGTAAACAGGGCACTCTGGCTCCTCTGCAATGACAAAAGAAATCAGAGACATGTGCCTCAATCCTCAAGTTGCCAAGTCAGCGGGACTGCTTACATTCACCTGATAAGAAAGAGGCTGGCTTTCCACAGTGAATGAAATCTACCTTGAAAACTGGGTACCAGGAGCATTACAGAACCTTGCGGGTAGTATGAGTTGAAAAACCTATAAAGGATGTAGTTTCAGTTTGCCAGAGATTGAGAGTAAATACTAGACTTTTCCAGAAGTCACTATGTACACAAAAAGTTACACACACACACACACAAAATCCAGCCTTAAATATTAGACTGCAAATAATTTGCAATAAAATTTATTATTATAGATTCGTGTAATTAAAAAATACACAGAACAAACTGAAAAACTAACTTTTGTAAGAGATTTATTTTACCCACCAGCACCTGCTTTAAAATTACAGATACTTTAGGGGTGCCCGGCTGGCTCAGTCGGTTCAGTGTCCGACTTTGGCTCAGGTCATGATTTCATGGCTCAGTTCATGGGTTCGAGCCCCACATCGGGCTTGCTTCTATCAGCGCAGAGCTCATTTCAGATCCTCCGTCTTCCTCTCTCTCTGCCCCTCTCCTGCTCATGCTCTCTCTCTCTCTCAGAAATTAATTTTAAAAAATTAAAAAATAAAATTAAAGATACTTTAAAATATCTAATAGTCTCCATTAAAAATTATGGCAATAGAACTCGGGGAAGCAAACTGGTCATTAGTGTGTTGGGTGCCATGTCCTGTCAGTGCTGTTCCGCTACCTCAAAGAGAGCAACATCTTCCTGCCAACAATCTCCTTTCTGGAAAATTTTTATCAACTCCCCAGCTCATAAGAAATCCCCTTATTTCTGAGACTCCCTTTACTTGAAGCTTCTAGGACCAAGGCAATTACCTTTGATTACATTACACCAGCATCTAATTTGAACAAGTGTTATCTTACTTACAGGCATTCAATTAAGTTCTGTTCTCCTATCTGAAAGTTTTTTATGTTCAAATCTTTAGATTTCATAGAATGGCATAAGTCACTGCTTTACTTTTTCTTGGAAAGTTAACAAAATTAGTAGGCTAAAAATTTTAGAACAGACTGCTAAGGGAATGGGTTATGATCAAGAAAATAAAGCAATAAGCACCTGAGCACAGCGTGGGTCACTGGAAACACTCTTTCTCTACTGACAACAGGCCACAAAGGCAGCTCGCAAAGCAGGGGTTAAATCCTTGGGCTCTGGAGCCAGATGGACCTCACTGGCACCCAGGTGTCTGCATCCTGTATCTGGGGGGCTTGGGGATGTCCTCATCATCTCTGCTTCATTGTTTTGAAATAAGGCAGATAATATTTAACTCAGACAATTGTTTGGGGGTTATATAAGATGTGCATATAAATTACTTAGCATAAAAACTGACACATATTAAACCCATAATAATTGTTAGGATCGCACCAACATGCAATAAAGGTTTTAATAAAGTGCCTGAAAATATATGTTGGAGTAACCTTGCAGAAATATGGGGCAATTAGACAGATTAACAATGAGTTAAAGAAAAAAAGCAAAAAGGAGATGATTAACAAATTGCCAGCAACCTGGTGGGAAGGTTATTGAGGTGTTTCTACTCTAACAGTATGTCCTACATGAGGCTGCCATGAGCATGAGGCAGCACAACGCTTATAAAACTCTTAGTACAGCATGTGGTGTACAATAAATGCTCAATAAACATAAGCTACTATCAGCTGTATTCACAAATCAAATAACATGGTGTTGGGAGACGTGGCAAAGCAAGATCCCCACCAAAGATCTTGGATGTTCTCCCAACCTATTGGCATTTCTCTAATTCCTCAATTCCCTTTTCTCTTTTGGGGGCAGAAATACTGACTGCAGAATGCCATCTTTAAGAAACTGTTCACTGTACAAGAACAGCATATCAAAGCCTCCCTCTCTAGGTGAAATGCTAGCTTCATGGGATGCCACTAAAGGGGTGAACCAACTGAAATCATTCACAGGACTTGAAAGGAGATCAAAACGCAATTTGCCAGCATCCCTTTTCATGTCTATGCTGAGAGCTTTAGTGTATCTAACGTACTCAAACTTTAAAAACAGCTCTTCAGAAAATAGACTGCCATATTCAACATCAAGGACAAGAAATACAAAAATGTATTACATCTCTTGCATTCTCTCTATAGCTAGTCATGGAACAGTGAGAGACTTACGACAAAAAAGCAGCAGAAAAAGTGAGAACTTTTCTAATGTCTGAGAATTTTGCCCAAGAGCCACACAGAGCCACCAACAAATTGCCATAAATTGGATACAGACACCTCCCCCAGCCAGGGCTTACTAGGTGGTGATATAATTAGCCAACAACCACCAACCACCATTCTGGGGACAGGTAGAAGGGTACTGGATTTTTTATGGGAAATGCAGATTTGGTGGAGAGATTTTTCTTTTTACCTTCACCAATTAATACCTGGCTTCAGTAAGAAGCATTGGTAATCTTTGCTTACAGTCACTTACAATCACTAGCTAAATGCTTACTGGGCTAGTGACCCTGCAGGCCTAGCCCACTGCTACTCTCAAATCAGTCATAATAAGAGGCTTCTTAAAAGAGTCTGACATGTGTCCCTGAAATATGGAGGGATATGTAACCATAAATCCTGGTACTTGTTTCTGTCCTAGAAATTTTGGAAGGTTCAGGCCAGACATCACAGCTATAACAATAGAGCTAAGAAAGACCACGCCTGAGGACTGAAGGATGAGGCAACCCCATCTCAATTCCTCACAGACTCTGGAGTCCCAGAGAACCTCACTAGTTCCTATGATTCTACCACAACAAGTGTGGAGGAGAGGGGAAAAGGAAGATGCCATTCACAACCATTAGGTCAAGCAAGCAGGTATGTCTGACCATGAGAAGGTATTGATGGGCTAGCAGCCGGGCTTAGGATCAACTAGGCTGCACCTTCTGAGGGGTTTTCACAGAGGAAGTGGGGCCAAGACAAATGTGATCTCTATGCTGTGGGAAAGCACAGCGCACTTGAGCAGAAACAAGTGCATCAACAGTGAATGGAACAGACTCAAGCAGAGTAAGACTGAGGTGACTTCCACGAGCAGTATGAAACCTAAAAACATCCCATGTTCCCCATCCCCACCAAGACCTCTTCCCTGCTTCCAAGCATGCCAAACTCCAACGAGCTTGGCCTCAAACTCAGAAGTCTAAGTCAAAAGTCTAGTCTGTGGGGATCGGGATGGGACAGGGGTTAAAGTAGATAAGAGATGAAAGTTTTAAAATGCACTGGACTAAGTTTTAATAAATGAAATGGATGAGAAATTATAGATTTTTTTTCAAGATCATCTATGGCAGTAGAAGCGGATATCTGACATAGTATGGTTAAAAGAGATTACTGGGAAAAAGAAAACCATGACATATTTATTCTTCAAAGAACTGTGATTTTTAACAAATTCATTACAAGACAATAATCTATTTCTTTGCATGATTTTCATTGAATTCAGCTCTCCATGGAGTCAAGTGGCTAGATGTAACGTCTATTCTAATATTAATTAGAAGCCTAAACATTCAGTTTATGAAACTTTAAAAAATTATGCAATCACTCCCTCAAGAGACAGCATCACTTGTCCAATCTCAAATTCAACAATGACCTCACTATTCTGTAACCATGAGCAATGAATGCAAAGAGCTTCTTCCCTTCCACTGTCTACCAGATGACAGTTCAACTTAGACCCACAGGAAAAAGGGCTGCTGTGACAATGTCTGCAAAACTCCCATTTATGTAAAAACGGGAATGAAAATTATTATTTACATTATTTTAAACCAGCTGAATATTCATATAGTCTATTCAAAGCCTCATATACCAGCTGTGTCTAAATTGAGTGAAGGCCCATAAACGGCATGAACTAATCTGACAAACATAGGCAAATGTACCTTACCCCGACACACAGTTTTGTTTTGTGACCTTAGCCTCAAAAATAGAGATGACATCTTAAAAACATTAACAGTAATTCTAAAAGTGGATAAAATAAGTTTTTGAGTAAGTAAATTCTGTACCCAATCACATTCTGGGAAATTGAACATGGTTGAGCCACAAATCAGAGCGCGATGTTTTATTCACAACGTTGATCCAAAGGGACCCAACCTTATCATGACTATTAATGGTTTTATAAGAGGGAAGCGTTCCCTCAAAAGGTGTAAAATATCCATAGAGTGCTATAAAATATTCGAGATGCACTCTCCCTTATTGGGTGAAAAGAAAACCTTCACGTTCTTATACGCTATGGTCACAAAGAAATAAATGTTTTTGAGTAGATCAATTCAATAAAAACCATCAGGGTTTCAGTTCAGTAGAACTAACCAACTTCCTATTTAGAGATGGAGGAAAGTCAAGGAGATGAGAGGAACCAGAACAAAAGTAAGAAGAGGTGTGAGTACTGCTGACAAATACGTCCATTCAAGGATTTTTTTTATCATTTCTTAAAGGAGGTTTTCAGATTTCTTAAGAATTCATAGTGCAACGCTCCCAAATTCAAAATTCAAAGGAAGAAAGTAAACAATAAACTGTTTCCATGTATAACTAGTTTATACTTAATACTTCATCCATTTATACATTTGTTTAGCAATTTATCAATTCATGCATTCATTAATCCAGGTGGAAAATTGTATGTATTATCTCTCATGTATTATTTTCCATGAACTGTATAATCTAGATTGCACCCTGTGATAGGATTGAAAAGCATCTTCTTTACTTGGCTAAACTCTCTTGGCTCCTGCATCTAGCACCCTGAAAAATATGCCAACTTGAGACCACATCAAAGACATAAGATTAAAGTGATTCAGGTTATTGAAAATGCACTGGCAGCTTCTCTGATTTCCATCTCCATCCCACACCCAGCACCTCCTTCCTGCTCCCAGTTTACTACTCCTCGATGTTATTCGTGTATATGGAGATAAATGCTTATGAGGATAGAAGATCAGATTTATTTATGTCTCAACTTGCACTAACTTCTCTAGGTTGATCTCCCCTTCAGTGAGTTTATCTAATGTGAAGTTTCATAAGAACAAGGACTGTCTACTGCATTCATCACTGTGTCCTCAGTGCCTTGCACTGAGCTTGGCATGTATGTTTATGGTATGATAAAAAATATATATATGTGGCTTTCCTCCAGCTTCCTGGCATAGAACACCTAAAATCCTCATAATCTGTGTGCTGATGAGCTGGCCCATAGGGGAGGACGGCCTAGAGAACTTCTGGATGGGAGCTGGTGGCCAGAAAGGGTTAGAACATTCAGTCCCATGCCCAACCTCCAGGTTGAGGACAGGGGCTAGAGATTGAGTTCAATCACCAGAGGCCAATAATTTAATCAATTTTGCCAATGAGGCCTCGATAATACACCTGAATTCTAGATGGAGAGTAAGGAGGTGTCCCAGGTAGGTGAACACATCACTGTGCCAGGAAGAGGACATACCAAGAGAGGGCATGGAAGCTCTGTGCCCTCCTTCTGCCCATGCCCAGCCCTATCCCTCTCTTCCATTTGGCTATTCCTGAGTTGAATCCTCTAAAGTAAACCACAAATCTGAAGTAAAGTGTTTGAGATCTTTGAGTCATTCTAGCAAGTTATGTAACCAAGGAGGAAATTCTGATAATCTCCAATGTGAAGATGACCAGGCAGAAATGCGGGCAGCCTGGGCGCCACACCTGTAGCTGGTGTCTGAAGTAGGGGGCTGTCATGTGGGGCTGAGCCCTTGACCTGGTGGGGGGGGTGGCTAACTCCAGGCAGTGTCAGAACAGAATAGAATTGAACCCCAGTTGGTGGTGGAGAGTTGGAGAACTAGTTGTTGTCACAGAAAAATCTAACAATGTCCAATATTTACTTGATGAACAAATAGCTAATTGAATAAGTAAAATCAAATCTATGCCCTTTTAGAAGTGAGATTGAAATTTCAACTTCACAATAATTGAGCAAGATCCTATTTTTTTTTCTTTGTACAGTGGACACTCAATGCAGAGTTGCTGAATGAAGAAAAGAAATTTTGAAGAAAGGATAGGTAGGGGTGCCTGGGTGGCTCAGTCAGATAAGCATCTGACTTTGGCTCAGGTCATGATCTCACAGTTCGTGAGTTCAAACCCTGCATCAGGCTCTGTGCTGACAGCTCAGAGCCTGGAGCCTGTTTTGAGTTCTGTGTCTCCCTTTGTCTGCCTCTTCCCCGCTCATGCTCTGTCTCTCTCTCTCTTTCTCTCTCAAAAATAAATAAACATTAAAAAATGAAGAAGGGATAGGTAGATGCCTGTTTCTTGTAAAGAAGGTAATTCTAGAAATGACAAGTGCTATCTGTCTTGTTTTCATGCTGCTTTACTGTGGCAGCCATCAGTACCTGAAACCACAATTATGGACAGGGGTTAGACTGCACTCCCCACTTCTTTGATGCTTAGTGTAGATGTGACTTGCTCTGGTCAAAGTAGCTACCATCATTTCTATGCAGAAACATTCGAGACATATGTATGATCCACCACCTTCCTTTTCCCTCTACCATGGTGGTCAGTCGTGTACTAAATGGTGACTGCCCTACTGCCCTGGACACTAAGTAAGGACAAGGTGGGACAGAATTCCCAGCACACTAGTGATGGACATGTAGGATAAGTAAGAAATCAATTTGCTATTTTAAGCCATAAGACTTACTGGGTGTTTATTATCATAGAAAATCCTAGCCTACCCTGATAACAAAAAAAAAAAAATCTCTACTTCCATATTTCATCATTTCATTGTAGAAAGATACACTGCAAATAATTATAACTGTACATTGCTATTTTCAGAGAAAGGCATGTACTCAAATTGAGTAAATCAGATGATAAATATGGAATGCTTAGTATATTGTGACTAATACATAATAAGTGCTTAACAAAATTAACATCATTATCATTATTATTAAAAGAGTTAATTTCAGGAGCGCCTGGGTGGCTCAGTCGGTTGAGTGACCGACTTTGGCTCAGGTCACGATCTCACACTCTGTGAGTTCGAGCCCCGCGTCGGGCTCTGTGCTGACAGCTCGGAGCCTGGAGCTTGCTTCAGATTCTATGTCTCCCTCTGTCTCTGTCCCTCCCCCGCTCATGCTTGCTCTCTCTCTGTCAAAAATAAATAAACATTAAAAAAAAATTTTTAAAGAGTTAATTTCAAAAGCTCTAAATTGAATTTTTGCAATATGTATCAGTTGATAACAAAGGCAGATTTTTAAGGCAACTCTAATGACCAGTGTACTAACAAGGTAAGTTATATTTTCTTTTCCACACAGATGCCAAATGTGTCCACCTAGGTGACCTTGAACAAGTCACTCCGCTAACATTTGTTTGCCTATCTATAAAACACTAGAAAAACCCTGTGTGAAAACCAAATGAAATGTAGATGCAGTAAGTTCTACAGCATTAGATTATTTTGATGAGAGCAGAAGAAAAGGGTTTTTGTCATTTACGATTTCCATCCAGCAAAATCCACAGGGATTGTTTTGTTCTACCTCAGTTTAAATTCCCATTTGATATACTAAAACAATTGTGTGTGTGTGTTTACTTACAATCCCATTTTTCTCCACTTGTCTAATCTGATAATACAAACTCATCTCCTTCTTTGGGAAACAAATATTGAAAATGATTGCCAATATTTAGGTAAATTGATAGAAGATCTATAAGAAAGCTTAGTGTGTTGGTGTCTTTTTCCAAAATCTATGTTGTTATAAATTTAATAAAGTAACACTGATTCCAGGAAGTTGCCCAACTATCAGGAATACACCAAATCATGGATATTAGCACTGGATGGAAATTTAGAAACCATATATTTCATCCCCACATAGGCCAAAAACTTTAAGTGGAGAAATGTTCCCATAGTGGAAAACTAGTAGTTGGTCTCCTCTATCTGATGTAACAAGCATCTCTCAGAAAACAGATGCTGAGAAAACACTATTCTTTTTTCAATGTATAAAAGTCTGTCAAATGATCTTTGGAATTATGTGCTTTCCCTTGATGGAAATTATGTGTATTTATGTTCCCAATGTTTATATACTTATCTTTTTTTTTAGTTTCAGTAAAACTAAAATTGCCCCAAATCTCTGCTGATCACCATCTGTGAGACAGCCCTGGACACTATGAAGTAGTGGGTGCTGGTGAGCCTGGAAGACTCAGTTCAATCACTAGACTAGGGCTAGGCAAGCTAAACACTTAGCCTTTGCAAATGGTCTATGAACTGAATATGTCCTTGAGACTAGAAATAAGAACATAGGTGGAGGTGCCATTGAGAGCTACCTCTTACATCAAGTGAGAATATTAGTTGAGGATTGCTCTTAAAGACAAAAAGAGGGCATACTCCCAACCTACCTTTCACATTGATTCTCACGATTCCTTCACATACATCTAATTACCTTTCAAAAATCACCTCTTCATTTTGCCTTCATGGCATTAATTCACACTATTCCCTGTATACCTCTATCCTCCTCCCTCCCCTCAAATAGGTTCTATCCCAAACCTCCTACTCCATGAAATATTGTTTGCAAATTTTTGGTGTTTGTTGGTGAGACCATTCTTTTTTTTAAGTTTATTTATTTATTTTGAGAGAGTGTGTGCATACACACGTGAGTGGGAGAAGGTCAGAGAGGGAGAGAGAGACAGAGAGAGAGAGAGAGAGACAGAGAGAGAGAGAGAGACAGAGAGACAGAGAGAGAGAGAATCCCAAGAAGACTCTCTGCTGTCAGCACAGAGCCTGATGCAGGGATTGATCCCATGAATCATGAGATCATGACCTGAGCCAAAATCAAGAGTCGGACACTTAACTGCCTGGGCTACCCAGGTGCCCTGAAACCACTCTTTTTTTTTAAATTAGAGAGTTTAAATAAAATTATAATTAGACAAAACACCATTTTTTATATCATCTATTAACATCATGCCATCTTTTTCCAAACTAGTTAAACTTCATTTTTCGTTATTGCTCAAAATCTATGTTTAAGTAGCTTTTTAATTCCCTTTTGCCTTTCTCAAAACTCCACTCATTTAGAGTTTTAGCATTTCTTGTCTGAGATGAACAGTCATGGTATTCTCTTTTGTTTTGTCCACTAACAATATGCCCATCCTTCCTTCTCCTCCTAGAGTCCTTCTGCACTATGAGTTTTCCAATGATATCATCTTTCTCAGTGAGGTTACCCACCACCATGTTGTTGGAGGTCACACTCGAAAATGGTTCTTTCTGTTTTATCTAGATTCCACTTGAGGGTAAGTGGGAAGTCTATAACTCTATGTGACCTGAAACTCCAGGAAACAAATACCAAGCATAGAAGGTCTAAGGATAGCATGGAAGGCACAGAATCTTGAGCAAAGGAACACACTGAAGAGGTGTTCTTGGTGAAGGGGTCTTGGGTACTGAAGGGGCAATCCAAAACATTAAGTTCAAAGGGTAAATAGAAATGAAGTAAAACAAATTGAGCTCCTGAGTAGAAACTGGAATCAAGAGAAGGAATATGAATCAGCTCAACTCTGAGGGGACTATTTTATGGTACTTGTATGTATGTTGTATTCTTTCTTTCCCTAAACTTACCTCAGACACTTTGAAGTTCAACGCATATGTGTCAGTGTTTCCTTTATTAAACCTCAAGATGTTAGGGTTATTTTTGTCGAAGATCTCTGTTCTCCATCTACCAGCCCATACTCACATTTACCAGATTTTTTTCCAGGATAGCCATTTGTTTGCCTCATTACTTGCTGTATCATAGGATAACTAGAATTTAGTTTTCAAGATTCTTTCGAGAAATTAAAGCTAGCAAATGCGCTGCTTTTGTTCTAAGTTATATGTGTATTTGTTTTGTTAGAATCATATATCCTGTGGCAGCTGGGTGGCTCGGTCAGTTGAGTGTCTGACTCTTGATTTCGCTCAGGTCATGATCCCAGGATCATGGCGTTGAGCCCCACATTAGTCTCTGTGCTGAGCATGGAGCCTGCTTAAGAGTCTCTCTCTCTCCCTCTGCCCCTCTCCCCTGCTCATGCTCACTCTCTAAAAACTAAATGTTTAAAAAGAATCATATATTCAGAAAATATTCAGATAGTTTGAGGCAGTCATTACTTTTAAACCTTCACCCTGGACCAACTTTATACTATTGTAATGGACAAAAAGGAAATATCTCATTTAGATCATCCCACATATGGGGTTGATGCTCTAAAACCTGTGCTTTGACATTTTCATACACCCGGATTTTGGACAAGCAAGTAAACTTCTCATGCCCCTTTGTGTATAACTCCTCATATCTTGCTTTTTGGTGTTGTTGTTTTTAATTAAAGTATAGTTGGCATAATTCCTTAGGTTTTATCTATCTCTCATGAACAAAGAACAGTCATTGTTGGTCATCCCTAGATCCTACTACTTCAGATACTGGTACCCCCAGAAGTTCTTAATAACTTTTTCTGGCAACAATCCAAGATTGCATGATTGTTATGCACAGACTATTCTGATGTCTAGACACTCAAGACCTGAATAGTGGCTTTCCTTAAGAATTGTGTGTGTGTGTGTGTGTGTGTGTGTGTGTGTGTGTGTGTGAGAGAGAGAGAGAGAGAGAGAGAGAGACAGAGAGAGAAAGGAACTGTTAACAAAGCTCTCTATATAAGACTTAATGTCCTCCATTTCAAGCTTCTATTTCACACCATGACATCCATACTAACTGGATATAACTATTTTTATTCCACTTCACTTTAAAATTGAGTTTAAATACCTCTTGTTCAGTTAATCAAACATCCCCACAGTTCTTTCAAAATTTAGTGAGGTGTTAAGGGCTGAATTATGTCCCTCCAAAAATTCATATTCTGAAGTACTAACCCTCAATACCTCAGAATGTGACCATATTTAGAGACAGAGTCTTCAAAGAGGTAATTAAGTTAAAACTAGGTCATTAGAGTGGGCCTTAATCCAATATGACAGATGTCCTTATAATAAGAGGAAATTTGAACACAGATACATAGAGGGGGAAGACACTGTGAAGAAACAGGGAGAAGACAATCATGGGCAAGCCAAGGAGAGAGGCCTGTAACAGCCTCTTCCCTCACAGCCCTCAGAAGAAACCAAACCTGCTGACACTGATCTCAGACATTCAGCCTCTGGAACCATGAGAAAATAAATTCCTGCTGCTTAAGCCACCCCGTCTGTGGTGCTTTGTTATGGCAGCTCCAGCAAACTAGTATACAAGACTCAGAGTAAAACCCAAATTCCTCACCATACCTGCTTGGCTCAGTACGAACTAGCCTCTGCCTATGCCTCAGACCTAATTCCTCCCACACTCTCCTGGTTTTTCATATTCCAAAGAGACAGGTTTTCTCTAATAGGCCAGAGGAACTCCCGTAACAGGACTCTTAATGTGTCTCTCTCCCTGGAGCTCTCCCACCATGGACCTTCCCTTGACTGGTTCCTTGTCATTCCGGTCTCAGCTCAAAAGTCTTTCTTTCAGAAAAACTTTCTTTGATCTTCCATCTAAAAGTAGTTATCCCTTCTCCTAAGGCTCTGTATCTACTATCTTGGTTTATTTTCTTTATAATATATATATTTTTATAGAGGAACCCAGTTTGCACCACCAATAAGTATATTTATGGCAACTTTGTGCAGGAAAACAGCTATCATTACGATGAACAAATGCCTGGGTTTGCCAGCCTGGTCCTAAATTATACCTGTTTCAGTGTAACTACTAACAGCACCCCTTTTTAAAACTGTCAAACTGTTATGGTTTAGATAACAAATGATATAAAATACATCCTGAAGGTCATTAAAAGGTTTGGGAGTTTTCTACACTAGATGATATACTTTGGCTCCTAAGACAAGACACTCTGAGCTCTGTGTGTCTCTGCTTTCAAATAGTAAATAGGCCATGTATGTCACCCCTCAGTATCTTGGCACATGAAGTTTCTTCTGCCTGCAATCCCCTCCCTCCCTCCCCACCCCAAGTGCTGGCTCCCCTATTCATCCTTCAAGACAAAACACAGAGGGAAATGCTTTGATTCAATTGCTCCTTCAGTGACAGGTAAGCACTTCTGTGTACCACACTACAGTCTAGTTTCTTTATTTATTTCTCTATTTTCCATTAGACTGTGGGCTTCTTAAGAGGGAAAAAAATGATTCATCCATATTTATATCTCAAGTTTCTAGAATATTTCTCATAACATGATGGGCATTCCATAACTAGTATTAAACAGAAATATGAATATTATCTCTTTTGAACTCATGTTCTTTTTCTATCGCACCTACAGTAAGATTATGGGAAAGATGGGGAAAAAGGTGGCTTAGCAATTTGCAAGGTTATACACATATTAAATAAGTATTTTATAAAGTATACAGAACTCTATATATCTGAAACTCTCAAATTGAAAACTCTATGCTTGACTTTTCCCTCTATTTTTATTCTGAAATTTTTAACTTACACTTTCACGTCCACTGACAACAGAAAGAGATTTTGTTGAGCCATAGGGTCATCTTTCATAGCCAGATCTCAAACATCTCTTTCCAGTATTTCCCTTTCCACAAATTAAATCAACACCCATTTACTATCTCAGATAATTCTGACTTTTTACTTCTCTATTATTAGCACCCTACCTGCTAAGTTCTACCACTGCATTATCAAATGGAACAGATGAACGAAACTACCTGAGCAAATTATCCTCCCTCCACTCATTTTGTGGCCACCACTTCCAAACGATGTCCCTGCACCTGCTTTTACCCCCTCTATTCCATTTTTTGCACAGCAGAATGAGTGATCCTTTTATAACAGGTGTCAGATTATGTCACTTCTACACACCCCTCCCTCAGAGGGAAAACCAAAGTCCCAACAATGGCTGACAAGGTTGTCCAGGATCTGGTTCTTGGCTACATTTCTGATCTTATCTCTTATTCCCTTGGCTTTAGCCACACTGGCCCCTTTGTGTTTCCAAACGTTCAAGGCCCCTAGCTAAGCACTATCACAACTGCCATTTCCTGTTTGGGATGTTCTTCCTAGATTTCCTCAGATGTCACCTTCTCAATGAGGTATCCTTTGATATCTTTCTTTAAAATAGTAAGTAAACTTTTCCCTCCTCACCCCAACACACCCATATCCTTCTTCTTTGCTTATTTTTTTTCCAAAGAACTGATCACCGTCTGTCACACAATTGTTTCTTATACATTTGTTTATTGTCTGCCCTGCACTAGAATGTAAGTTCCAAGAGGGCAGGGATTTGGGATTTTTGGCATTATTGTTGTTGTTTGTGGTTGTATCCCTAAGTTCCTTGAACAATGCTGAGCATATATTTAGAGCTCAACACACATTAGTTGAGTTGATGGATATAATTACTTAATAATCTTTACCAACCCATGTGCAGACAGCATCTGGGCTAACCAATGGGGTGATGGTAAGAAACCTAAGTAGGAAGTAGACTGTGAACAGGAACCCTTGGTGGGAAACCACAGCAACTGAAGGAGACCAGTTTTGATTGCACAAATCCAAAGAAGACACCAGTTTGTTCCTTACACTGGGTCAGTGCAAGAAGTGTTCAGAGAGTCCAGCACAGAACTGGGAACAAATTGGACAGTGTAGGCACTGTCTGTGGGGCTAGCTGAGAGCCAATAAATAAGCAATAGTAGACAGTGTTGAGACTTTCAGAACAGTGGTTTTCAAATTAGTGCCATGTGGGGTCACAAAGAAATGATGCTGGGATGGCCAAGTGCAGGAAAAGCCCAAGGAGTCAAAGCTCCCACCTCCCCATAACCCAACCCTAAACAAGAGCAGCTCAGATCTTCTCTATTTATGCACTGGAGCTAAGTTTAGTTTTTTAAACAAAAGATTCCCACTGGTAAAAACAATTTAAAAAATTGGGGCGCCTGGGTGGCTCAGTTGGTTGAGCGTCCGACTTCGGCTCAGGTCATGATCTCATGGTCCGTGAGTTCCAGCCCCGCGTCGGGCTCTGTGCTGACAGCTCAGAGCCTGGAGGCTGCTTCAAATTCTGTGTCTCCCTCTCTCTCTGACCCTCCCCCGTTCATGCTCTGTCTCTCTCGGTCTCAAAAATAAATAAACATTAAAAAAAATTAAAAAAAAAAAAGAAATACTGTTTAAAAAAAAAACACCCACACACAAAAACAAACAAACCATAATGAAAACTCTGAAAACCATCACAGTAACACCATGCTACTGAACATGGAAGTTTACAAAGATTAGGAAAGGCTATCTGCAGGGCACCTGGGTGGCTCAGTTGGTTAAGCATGCTACTTCAGCTCAGGTCACAATCTTGCAGTTTGTGAGTTCAAGCTCCATGTGGGTCTCTGTGCTGACAGCTCAGAGCCTGAAGCCTGCTTCAGATTCTATGTGTGTCTCTCTCTGTCCCTCCCCTGTTCACACTCTGTTGTCTGTCTCTCTCTCTCTCAAAAATAATAAATAAAACATAATTTTTTATAAGAAGAGAAAAGGCTACTTTCAATTAGAAGGCTATTAATATCTTCAAGGCAATATCTTCCATAATGTAGGGATGCTAAATTCAAACCAGAAAGGTTATACAGTGAGTCAACCTCCCATTTAGATACTTACTTTCCACTCTGTCTTCAGCAGATATCAAAATTGCAACTAAATAATTAAGTAGTATCTTGGGTAACATTTGCCTTCATCATTAGAATTATACTCTATTGGGGAGAGACCGCATTTATCTTGTTCACCGATACAACACAGGTGTCTAAGGCATAGTAGGTATCAATAAATACTTGTTTAAAGAATGAATGAAAGAAAAAGGGATAGTAAAATTTATTTCTTATGTGAAGGTGTGGAAAGAGCCCTTAATTAACAAAAAGAAAGAAAGAAAGAAAGAAAGAAAGAAAGAAAGAAAGAAAGAAAGAAAGAAAGAAAGAAAGAAAGAAAGAAAGAAAGAAAAAAGAAACTTGGTTAGGTTCTTAATTTCCACAAAAAGCTGTTATACCTTACATCTTCTCATCTGCTTCCTAAAATACACAGACCCAAGAGTAAACCACTTAGAACAATCAAATACACCCCCAGAGAACTATGCTTTGAGGTTTCTGCTGCCCAAACTTATTAAAAAACCTCAGAAAAGATAGATATATATATGGAGGATTGTTAGAAGAATACATAGTGCTTTAACTTGTATCTTCCCTTTGACCATTTGATCCCTTCCAGATTTATCTTCCTTGAATCATGCTTCAGTGGCATGCCCTCAGCTTTTACCAAGGAACAATACAAGAAGTAGTCACGTGAAACCACGCAGTTCACAGCAGGTGTGCGTGGAAGATCCTGCCATCCTATCACTAAATGCATCTTACAAAAGCATCCCTGTAGAAATACATTATCAGGTTATGTAATAGGAAAACTGTGTTTCCCTTGAATAACTCGTATGGATTTTCCTCCCTGACAACAAGAACTAATCACTTCTCTGTTTTAAAAATTGACTATCACAACGCTTTGAATATATATATAAATTTGAGGTCCAACCAAGGTAATTGTATGTGGTTCCATAAGGTCTTAATATTTATATCTCCCTCATACCACCCCTACCCTAGAGATATTTGTTTTATTCTTGTTTATTTTCTCTACACTGACGTTTTATTCTTACTGACATCATAACATTTTTTAGTATATGTTACTGTGGGGAGTTGCTCCCAATCCTCTGGGAAGGAAGATGAAATGTGAACATACAGAAAAGAATGTGCTCTTCCAAAAACAGCAAGACAGGCTTGAAAAAACTGTATTTCTTCTAGGAATGCTAGTTAATATTTCATGGAAGTGCCATGTAGTGTGTCCTGAATTTCATTAAGCATTTTCCAACTTCCCCACAGCAACTTTATCAAGTTGCTCAGCCTTATGGATTTTGAGCTGGTTGACAACATGACCAAAATGTATTGATTGTTGGCTCAGTATTAAGTAGGATAAAAGGTTCTGGGAGTGTCAGAGAGGCTTATACGGGCTTGGGAATCTGATCATAACCTGAATATAGATGTAAATGAAATACATATCAAATTTGAAAATGATACAAAGCTCAGAAGAAGATTGTTTATGACACTGGTGAATTATGCAGGCTATGAAGTCAGACTGCGTCAGTTCAAATCCCAACTCTATGACTTACTAGCTGTGTGACTTTAACAAATTACCAACCCTCACTGTGCCTTAGCTTTCTCATTTTTTAAATAAAGTGGTATTTACATCATAGGGGGTTTTTAACTTTTTTTTTTTTGAGAGAGAGAGAGAGAATGGGGGAGGAGGAGGAGGAAAAAGAGAGACACATGAGGGAGAAAAAGAGAGAGAGAGAGAAAGAGAGAGAGTGTGAGAGAATACCAAGCAGGCTCTGTGCTATCAGCGTGGAACTTGACATGGGGCTCAATCCCACAAAGGGTGAGATGATGATCTGAGCCGAAATAGGATGGATATTTAACCAAATGAGCTACCCAGGTACCCCATAGAGTTGTTTTTATGTATTAAATGAGAGAATATGTAAATATTCATGAATGCCTCCTATACAGTAAGCACTCAATATATGTATGATGTTATTGTTACCATAAAATGATCACAGTTACAATAAAATCCAGCATCAAACTCAACACAATATAGGAAACATTGGAAATTGTGGATAGAAAATGATGAGTCAAAGTTATTAGAGATCAATACAGGTTTGAGATTTAGGTTTTCAATACTGATTATATTGATACAGGATAGAGGAGGTCTATCTTGGTTAAAAAAAAAATCATTTGAAAATTGTCTAGAAGTTTTCATGGACCCAGAGCTTTCATTCAACAAAGTTTGTTATGTGCCTAGTATGTGCCCAGCATGATTCTAAGAGCTGTTAACATCAGTAAATGAGACAAAGGAGATCCCTGGCCTCCTATCTCTTCCAGTGGAGAGAAAAAGAACTAATATTCAAGCAAATTAATGGAGAAGACAATGTCACAGAGACAGGATCAGTGAAGAAGATGAACTAGAGCACAGGGACAGAGAGTTAACAGGGCAGGAGACTACTGAAATAGCAGTCAGAGGGGCTTCTCTGAAGAATGGTATTCGAGCTGCTAGAAGGTGAGATGGAGCCAGCCCTAAGACTATTCTGAGAAAGAATGATCTAGGCTGGGAAAGCTGCAGGTCCAAGGGCTCAGAAGTAGCAAGAAATCATCATGATTTGGTTGTTACAATAGTGCAATCATAGGGATAATAATAGTAGGAAACAGTCACAATGGAGAACTCCCTGTTGTTCAAGGAGGTAATCCTCTCCGGAGCCCTACGTGGTAGCTCCCACTAATACCTGAGCTCCCCAGATAACAAAGCTGATGTGCAGAGTATGTGACTTGCCCAATGTCCAACTGCCAGAAAGGCGTGGAACTTTGTTCAAGCAGTGAGTACAAGCAGTTAGGCTCTGGTCACTGGGCATTTTCTGCCCTATTCATAATGGAAATAAAAGTCCACATCATGCCAAGGAAAGCCCGAGCAGACTCTCTCCTATGGCAGGAACAGTTACTTGAGATAGTATTTAGATAATATAATAATTTTTAAAAACACTAACCATATAGGAAATGGAAAAGGAATGGCCAGTAGTAAAAAACAAAACAAAACACAAAAACAAAAACTATTTCACCAGGAATGACTAAAAGATATGAGTGTGGTTAGCAACATGAAGAGAGAAGGGGAAGGCCTCCTTGGTAGCACAGTTGGTTGAGCATCTGATTCTTGATTTTGGCCTCATGGTTCTTGGCCTCATGGTTCTGTTTTGGGCTCTACACTGACAGCACAGAGTCTGCTTGGAATTCTCTCTCCCTCTCTCTGCCCCTCCCCTGATCATATTCATTCTCTCTCTCTCTCTCTCTCTCTCTCTCTCAAAAATAAATAAATAAGCATTTAAAGAGAGAGAGAGAGAGAAAAGGGGAAGGGCAAGATATGATAGTTTTCCTTAGGTGTTTGAAGAAATTTTCTCATAAAGAAATGATGAGCAGATAGGTGAACAGACAGAAAGATAAAAATATGCAAAGATTTTTATATAATTCCAAAGAAAATATAAGAACAATGGGTGACAGTAGATGCTGGCAAAGGTTGGTGGAGGAAGCAGTCCTAGAAATCCAAAAATCAGGGCTACCTGACTATGGAAGAAGCTAGCTAACTGGTGAGGCAGCGAGTTCCCCATAACCTACAACTAGATGTATTTAAAATAAGGAGACATCACTACCTGCTATAGATTTGTAAAAGGGACTTCTGCAAAGTCCAAATATTGGACTAGTAAATTCACATGCGTCTTACAAGACTACACTCTTTGGTTCTATCATGGAAGCGACAGAAAGCACTGGATTTAGCCAGAAATATTTGTGAGAGTGTTAAACCACAGAGGGTGCTAACAAATATTCACAGCTGTTTGTATTAGGTTATTTCTTATCAAAATATGTATTTTCTATATGTCTATATGCAAATAGACAGAATGAAGTTCTTAAGACACATGTTGATGCTTTTCATCTTGACTATACTAACTGGAATGCAATCCATAAGTCTATATGTAGGGGAAATGCACACACAAGTTGAAAAGTATATGTATGAAGCCTACTAGAGAAAGTACAGCCTAAGAGCCATCTGGGTGGCTCAGTCAGTTAAGCATCCGACTCTTGATTTCGGCTCAGGTCATCACCTCATGATTCATGGGATCGAGCCCCGTGTCGGGCTCTGTAATGACAGCGCGGAGCCTCTTTGGGATTCTCTCTCTCCCTCTCCCTCTCTGTCCTTCTCTCGCTCTCTCTCTCAAAATAAATAAACTTAAAAAAAAAAAAAAAGCACATGGCTCAAGGGCACCTGGGTGGCTCAGTGTGTTAAGTGTCCAACTTGATTTTGGCTCAGGTCACGATTTCATGATTCATGAGATGGAGCTGAGGGACAGGCTCCACGTTGACAGTGCAGACCCTGCTTGGGATTCTCTCTCATTCCCTCTTCCTCTGCCCCTCTCCTGCTTGTGCACAGCCACGTGAGTGTGTGCTCTCTCTCTCAAAAATAATAAAATAAGGGGTGCCTGTGGGGCTCAGTCAGTTAAGCAGCCAACTTCGGCTCAGGTCATGGTCTCGTGGTTTGTGAGTTCTAGCCCTTCATGGGGTTCTGTGCTGACAGATCAGAGTCTGGAGCCAGCTTCAAATTCAGTGTCTCCCTCTCTCTCTACCTACCCCTCCCCTGCTTGCATGTACATGCTGCCTCTCTCAAAAAGTAAATATTAAAATATTTTTTTAATTAACAAAATAAATAATAAAGTGAAACTTAAAAAAAAGAGCACATAAGTCAAAGTTCACACACTACTTAGTTTTTCCTTAAATCTCTATGTGACCAGATCAAGAATTGTAGTGTGATGGAGCACCTGGGTGGCTCAGTCGGTTGGGCATCCAACTTCGGTTCAGGTCATGATCCACGGTTTGTGGGTTTGGACCCCGCATCAGGCTCTGTGCTGATGGCTCAGAGCCTGGAGGCTGCTTCAGATTCTGTGACTCAGTCTCTCTCTGCCATTCCCCTGCTCACCCTGTCTCTGTCTCTCAAAAAATGAGTAAATGTTTAAAAAAATTTTAAAAAGTAAGAATTATAGTGTGATGGAGGCAAAAGGTGGTCATGTGACCTAAAATCAAATGTGTTCCTTGGTGACATTCTCTGGCACATTCAGGAAATGTCCTCCAAAAGCACCCCATATGTTTATGAAGAGTTTACAAGACTGTGGAAAATGCTGACTTTACAACGATAAATAATAAAACAAGATCCAAAATTATATATGTTGTCCAATTTCAACAATGAATGGGAACAAGACTTAAAATGCAAAACTGTTATTGCCTGTCTTTATGTGTTAATACTATTCATGGTTTCTTCTTTCTACTTTTAGGGGATACTGGCTTTGTCTACCCAGCACTACTTTCCCTACGTCTAACAGACGTGACTTCCTATGGAGGAGGGCTCATGACCAGGCGAGGCCAATCACTGTACCATATCATGTTGGCCATAGCCATCATTCCAAGGATGAACATGTGCACCAAGCCATGGTTATTAAAACCCTTCCCTATTTTTCTAAGTGGATTGGCAAGGAAATTTTTCCTTTCCTCTCTGGCCATATGGCTGTAAGTATGTAAACCTACACCTGCCAAGGCCATGGATCCAGCCTTGTGGATCAGTAGGTCTGAAAGATAACTCAAAATTCAAAGAGAACAAGAGGAGAGGGGGCAAAGAATATGAATGAATAGGTCCTGAAGTTGCACTCAAGTTTCTGAGTCTAGTCATTGAGGCCAGTTCAACTCACACCCTTTCTGTGGTTAATGCATGTGGCCAGGCAAATAAAGGTGTATAGGAGAAAATGCTTTCCCTCCAGAAATATTGTTTGGTAGAAGAATTCTATCAGGCCTATTCACACTGATGGGACATAAGAGAAAAATAAGCACCACTATCACAACAACAACAATAACAATAAATGAACAAGGGAGTTCAAAGAAGGTTCTTATTATTTCCAGTGATCAAGGAACGTTAGTTGGTGGTGTGATATCTGAGTGGTGACAGAAAGGAATGAAGATATGGGTAAATCTACCGGGAAGAGCATTCTAGATAGAAGAAATCAGAGAGGCAGTGCAGATAGGAAAAAAAGGGAGAATTAGCTGGCATCCAGTCTTGCTGGTGTGCAGGACACAGTGTGAGGGAAAATGCTGAGAAATAAAAATGGAAATAGTGGCTTGGGCCAGAACATAGACATCCTTCAATGATTTTGAATTTGATTCAAGAAAGTTATAATTATACGATGTAACAGAGAGACCCCTGTTGCATTGTTACTGTCACAGACACTTTATCTTCTGATAGCAACTAGAATGCGCCATGATCAAGTTTAACAAATTAGATTAGTGATCAATGCACTGATTTTTATGGCTTAATTCTCTATCAATGACATAAGAAATACAACTGTTCAAAATTTTATCTAACCATCCCCTTACAAAACATCAATTATCCCATTTTTCCCATTGCCCTTAAAACTTAAAATTTTCCACTCCAAATCTTGCTTTTTTTTTTAATTTGTTTATGTTGGCTTAAATAACTATTATGGAAATCCTTAACACATTGATTATGAATATCATACATAAACTCCACTTCAGTTTCATTATGTTCATGTGCCTTCTGTAAACTTTATTTATAGATTATAGTTATTTTTCAAATTGAAGAATATTAATATGCTTTGTAGAAGAGTAACATATTATACCATTTTTACCATTTTATAGATAATTAACTCTCACAACAATTACATTTTACCCAGATCACGCAGTTAGCCTTTTATTCAGTAAGCTATTATCAGGTGGTGAGAATGAAAATAGAAAATTTATAGGTTCCTCCTTTGGAAAAAAAAAACTATCTAACTGGAGCCAGGGCCAACATAAATGGTATAGAAAAGAGGAGGAATAGAAGAGAATGTCAATGATGATGACCAGGTCTTAAGAATACGAAATCTTCAGGGCACTTGGGTGGCTCTGTCAGTTAAGCCTCTGGATTCGGCTCAGGTCATGATCTTGCAGCTTGTGAATTCAAGCCCCGCATTGGGCTCTGTGTTGATGGCTCGGAGCCTGGAGCCTGCTTCAGATTCTGTGTCTCCCTCTCTCTCTGCCCCTCCCCTGCTCTACTCTGTCTTTCTCTCTCTGTCTCTCAAAAATAAATAAACATTAAGAAAACTTTAAAAAAAAAGAATATGAAATCTTCATATAGGTGAGGGGAAGTAGGACGATCCATCTGGAGACCATAGACTGGGCAAAGGTAAGGAGGCAGGAGTGAGTGTGGCATTTTTGGGGAGAAGGTGAGGAGTTACTTGAGATGAAGGTGATGGCTGTAAAGACAGACATGGGTCAGATCCTGAGGGATCATGAGTGCTAGACACAATCTTCTCTATACCAATGGCAGAAGGGCACTACGAAAGGACACGTGTTAGTTGCGGGAAATTAACTGGTGGTTGTGCAAGGTAATATTGAAACAGGAGAATAATGGAGCCAGGGAGATCAACTGGAAGTCTCTTATGGTAATGTAGACAGACACGAAGAAGACCTAGGTCAGGGTTACGGAAGGAGAAACAGGAATAACTTGTGAAAACCAGCTTAGGAGAAGGTCATCGGTATTCAGTTACCGACTGGAGAGGATACAGCAGTGGGCAAAGTGGAAAGAACAGTGCAACAGAGAAGTGGAAAGGAATCTAAGCTGCAAGCCTGGCTAAGGAGAGGAAAACAGTCCCTGTGAGTTAAAGGATGAAGCCACAAAGGGAGAAATAAGGAATGACAGGTACTTTGAAATTTGGAGATTCTAGGGTGGAACTGTGAGAAAATCAAATAAAAATGGCCTTCTAAAGAGTTGAAAATAAGAAGCTAGCATTTGAGGGAGAGGTCAGGATTCTATGTAGAAATTACCTAAATTTGATTTTTGAAAATCAGCTCTGTAGAGGTAGTAGCCAAAATCAAGAGAATACATGACCCTTAAAGAAAGGCAACAGGACAGAAACATCCAAGGTCAAGGCTGGTTACCCTATAAATTCACTTGCCATGAATTTCTACCTGGTTTATTCCTATAAAACAGGCTTTCTCAGCCCGAGCACTGTTGATATGTGAGGCTGGATAGTTCTCTGCTGTGGTGTCTACACTGTGTATTCCGAGATGTTCAGCAGCACCCCTGGCCTCCACCACTAGATACCAGTTAATACCCCCCACCTCAGCCATGACAACTAAACATATCTCCAGACATCACCCAAAATCCCCTGGGAGGCAAAACCACCCGGGATAAGAACCACTGTCCTAAAGAGTGGCCAGTCTCTGTAGGGACCTCTGAGAGGTCCCACTCAACCTTCTTCTAGGTGAGCAAACTTAACGTGTCACTTCAACTCTCTGAGCCGGTTTCATCAGCAAATAGGCACATATAATAATTGTCCCCACATCACATTGTTGGTGGTGAGGCTAGATTTTAATGATACACATGAAGTGCCAGCATTGCATGAGTGTGCAGGAGTGGGGGCACCGTGCTGCTACAAATGGGAGACATCACCCACCCTGTGTCTCTCTGAGGTCAGTCCTCATTTATTTAGGCATGCAGAGAGGCCAGATGACTACCAACAAGGCAACAAATGCAGATTTTTCTTTAAATGGTATTTCATTCAATGCATAAGTTGGGCCACTAGAGGGCGCATGGGTGACTCAGTCGGTTAAGTGTTGGACTGGACTCTTGATTTCCACCGGGTCATGATCTCAACAGTTCATCAGTTCGAGCCCCGTGTTGGGCTCTGCGTTGACAGCACAGGGCCTGCTTTGGATCTTCTATCTCCCTCTCTCCACCCCTCCCCTGCTGGTGTTCGTTCTCTCTCTCTCTCTCTTTTTCTCTCTCTCTCTCAAAAATAAACATTAAAAAAAATTAAAGTTGGGCCACTTGATAAATGGCTTCTGTTATTATATGTCGTTTTACACACTCGTCAGATGTTCCTAGAGTTCAAAAGGTCACAGGACCTCACAAATACTGTCTTCTGTGACATTAATAATAGTGAATTTTTAAGAACAAAGACTAAAGTGTGTGTGATTTAAAAGGCAAAGTCATGATAAACAGTCACTTTTTAGGAGCCCCTGGGTGGCTCAGTCGGTTAAGCGTCAGACTCTTGATTTCTACTTGAGTCATGATTTTATGGTTCCTGGGATCAAGCCCTTCATCCTGCTTGGGATTCTCTCTCTTTCTATTTCCACCCCTCCGCCACTCCTGTTCTCTGTCTCTCTCCCAAAATAAACAAACACTGAAAAAACGAACAAAGACTAAAGTGTGTGTGATTTAAAAGGCAAAAGTCATAAACATTCACTTTTTAGATGAGTTAAAAATTTCAGCATCACCTGAAAAAGATTTTAACTTGTGTTTGCTACATGTCAGCTCAGCATTTCAGAAAATGGGAACAATACCACTTGATAGATATGTGCTAGGCTCTGGGCCAGGGACTGTGCTAAGCCAGACTCTAAAGATCATGTCATGGCTTCCGCTCTCAGAACACAGGTCTCGGAAGGAGAGAGAGAAAGCCTGATACCATATAAGACCTTGGTACAAAGTGCATGGGAGTGGAGGGGAGGGCAGGGTTTCGGCCTCTGCGGTGAAATCAAGGCTCATCTTCACAGGAGGGTAAAGTGAGCAGAGATGAAGCATAACAGGAGTTGGCAGGATGATAAGTAACAGGGCACACTTTTCAGACAGAGGGAACACACAGAATACATAGTCACAGCCATAAGAGACCTGGACGTATGCAGAGAACTGTAATCATTTGTGTTGCTGAAGCATAAAATTCAAGGTGGGCAGTTGCAGGATTGACAATGGACTCAGGTAGGCAAGGGTTAGATTGTAAAGGGCCTTGGACATCAGGCAAAAACACCAAACTTTATCCTTCAGTCAATGGGGAGGCATTAAAAATTTTGGAGGCGTGCCTGGGTGGCTCAGTCGGTTAAGTGTCTGAATCTAGACTTTGGCTCAGGTCATGATCTCAGGGCTGTGGGATCTAGCCCCACATCATGTCCTGCAGCTGAAAGCACAGAGCTTCCTTGGGATTCTCTCTCCCCCTCTTTCTGCCCCTCCCCCACATGCACACACACCCCCACACGCGCTCTCTCTCTCTCAAAATAAATCAACACTTAAAGAAAAATTGGAAATCACTAACACGTAGTCTAAGAAAGAATGTTTTAAAATCGATAATTAAATCACTAATGTTTTAAAAGCGCTAATTTTGATTTGGTTTAGCATTAGAACTTCTCCTCTTCCTCTTCCTCTTTCTCTCCCTCCTCTCCCTTCTCCTCCTTCTTTACTCCTACTACTTTAAATCTCTCCAAGTAGAGAGCCAAAGCATAAGAGACTCTTAAAAACTGAGAACAAACTGAGGGTTGATGGGGGGAGGGAGGGGGGGGTGGGTGGGTGATGGGTAGTGAGGAGGGCACCTTTTGGGATGAGCACTGGGTGTTGTATGGAAACCAATTTGACAATAAATTTCATATATTGAAAAAAATAAATAAATAAATCTCTCCAAGAAAACATTAAAAGGCATTTTAAAGTATTGTATTTTTACATAACTTTATAAAATGCATGCCATAAATTAAAGATAATTCAAAATTAAACAAGTACAGAAAACAAATGAATACTAAGAGGTGACTAAACACATTCCAGGTTAAAACATACACTGGAAGTAAAATGTTAATGTCAAATATGAACCCACTCCTTTCAGGGAGTAAGTGGGCCACACAAAGTGAGGTATTTCTGCATGATGCCACCAGAGGGAGCTCTAGTGTGGGATTCTGCACACAGCCTCCTCCTAGCTAGCGTGCCTGTGGGCCAGGAAACAGAATTCTTTTGCAAATCCCTTTGCCTGGCTTGTCTATTTTGATCAAAATACTTCAGTCTTGCAGAAATAATTTAGCTGATGCCAGAGTCTATTTAACACACAACAAGGTGGATCATTACTGACGTCTGGCCTTGATCCTGGAATCAAACTCTCAGTCCCTATTTCTAGCTCCTTCATACAGGAGACAACATTCAAATAAGCTTCAAGTAAGATAGATTGCTGGCTCAGCCTCCGTGTTCACCTCCATCCTGCATGTGTGAGGAGGGGAGTACCAGAAGAGGAAAGGAAAACAATGAAATAACAAACTATGGAAAGGATATTCTTATCCTAGACTTTCAATAGCTGATGAGGAGCCAGAGATTTAACTGGAGGATGGCTAAAAGCAACTGGAACCTAGAGAGAGGAAACCACCCTGACCCATCTTGTCCACCTTAGATGGAACCAGGGGCTGAAACAAAGAGGGGATGGTGACCAGGAACTCCCCAAGGCCCACAGTCCTCTCTAGTTAGGAGTGTGAGGCTGAAGAGGATATAGGACTATGAACTGTTTAGCATTAAATATAAGAATAACAGTTGAGTGAACTACATTTAACAATATCTTTGGTGGAGAGCATTTCACTGATTCTCAAAATGATTACATTTTACTCAGATCCCACTGTTAGACTTCCATTTCAGCTGAGATGATAAAATACAGATACATAAAATATTTAAATACAAAGGGAAAGCAGGTGATTTAGGGCCAACATACATAGCATAGAAAAGAAAAAAGAATAAAAGAGAATTGAAATGGACGAGGAAACCTCCAGGTTCAGTGCACAGAGACAGACACCTATAGGAAAAGATGGCTCAGGAAATACAGGGAAAATTAGACACAAGTCCTCCTCTGGAAGGGTTACCAGGACTTGAGACGAGGCATAAATTGAGGGAGAAATTATTTTAAAAGGTATTATTAGCAGATGGAAAAGTTTATTTTAAATCATTCTTTTTGGGATTTATCTTGGAGATGGATGAGACAACAGAAGGGATATTAATGGGAGGAGGCAACATGACTATATATGGGTTTGAGAACTTGGGATTTAGACTTGACCTGAAAGTTCCCACCCAGCGCACAGCGCCTCAGTGACCTTGAACGCATCACCTGATCTCCTTGGGCTTGTGCATCTGTGAAAGGGGGCTTCTCAAATCTATTGTGCAGAGTTGTTTAGAGATAATGAGATAATGTGTGAAGGGTACCCAGCAAGAGCAGGCACTGAATACATAGTACAGTTTAACTAACTTGTCACAATGATGTCAATAGTAGATGGGCCAACTCAAACTTGGGGACATGGAATTTTTATTCTTAAGTCTCAGCATCTGTGCTGGTGAGGATGTGGAGAAATGGGAACCCTCTTGCACTGCTGGTGGGAATGCAAACTGGTGCAGCCACTCTGGAAAATAGTGTGGAGGTTCCTCAAAAAATTAAAATAGAACTACCTTACAACCCAGCAATAACACTACTAGGAATTTATCCAAGGGATACAGGAGTACTGATGCATAGGGGCACATATACCCCGATGTTTATAGCAGCACTTTCAGCAACGGCCCAATTATGGAAAGAGCCTGAATGCCCATCAAGTGATGAATAGATAAAGAAGATGTGATTTATATATACAATGGAATACTATTTGGCAATGAGAAAGAATGAAATCTTGCCATTTTCAGCAACGTGGATGGAACTGGAAGGTATTATACTGAATGAAATCAGTCAGTCAGAGAAGGACAGATCTATGGTTTCACTCATAGGTGGGTCTTGAGAAACTTTACAGAAGACCAAGGGGAAGGGGAAAAAATAGTTATAAACAGAGAGGGAGGGAAGCAAACCATAAGAGACTTAAATACAGAGAACAAACTGAGGGTGGATGGGGGGAGTGGGAGAGAGGGCAAAGTGGGTGATGGGCACTGAGGAGGGCACTTGTTGGGATGATCACTGGGTGTTGTATGTAAGCCAATTTGACAATAAATTATATTCATAAAAATAAAACATTAAAAAATTAAATAAAAATTTAAAAATTAAATGAAAAAAAGTCTCAGCATCTGTAAAGAATAGAAACATAGATAATATTACTTTACTTTCTACAGATATATGAAGTTCTTAGTAATATTAATGTTTTCATCTGTGTCCCAGGCTTCTTGTGGATACCCTAGCAGAATAAGGAGAGGATTCCAGAAGGAGGAAAGGATTTCCAGGCCAAGTAGCCTTTTAAGTTTATGTGTAGGTCCCTAACACTGTACCAAACCTATAGTAATGACAGTTATTGAACAAAAAAGAAATAGAAAAAAGTTAAAGTAGATGCTACCTTCAAAGGAAGATAAACATCTTCACAAATGAGAAAGAGGACAGAAACACAGAGTAGCAGGTAGGGCTGAAGCCAGGAAGCAGGCCAGGAGGCCACATCCCTACAGGCTGCACTTCCAGTATCCTGGCTCCTGGGGGTCTCACTGAGCCACAAGTTGAGCACCTGCTTTAAGCCTCAGTTCCCTCATCTTCAAAATGGGAATGATAAGAAGACTCACTCCAGGGGCTGCTATGATGATAACAAAGAAATGTGAGAACTTAGAAGCTGGCACAGACTACCTGTTCAGAAACGTTCTTATCAGTTATGGTTGTTGTTTTTCGACATAGAGTTTGCACCAATCAAGTTGGAGGGAATCAAAATGAAAACAGATCATGAAAATTATTGAAGAAACAACATTTCTAGGTTGGTTTCCCATAGCTCTTTGAAGACCAAGAAGGAGAAGAAAAGAGAGGTCTAAACACAAGAGAATTATAGGTAGAAGTTCTACCTTGTCTTACTCAAAGGACTGATATTACCTCTTCAAAAATGAAAAAGAAAATGAAAGGTCTATAGTTCCAAATACAGACAGAATAGAACTTGAAGTATTTTCTTTTCAAAATAAAATAAAACTTAGAAAATTGGTGATTTTATAGGAATATTTCAGGGTATTTTACTTTAGGTTCACAAAGTGATTACACTGAGCAGTATGCATTTATATGACATGCAAAATTGTACTGCCTCAGCTAAAATTTCCTCTTTTTCTCTCATAAATGTGAGCATGCTGCATCAATTCTGTAAAGACTGTATATTACCTTAAAATGATGGGTATCCATAAAGTATAATAACCCTTCACTCTCCCTACTCTAGCCCATCAAATGCTAAAAAGACTGCAGAGTCCAATAAGAATAGTGACTTGGGTTCGCAGGACACTGACTGCCCCCCGGCACCCACATAAGCAAACCAACATGGTCTACTCCATGACCATGTGGCAGAGGTCATATTTCCCATCTGATAAACGTGACACAGAGGTAAATAAAATTTTCCCATAGTGAAATAGTCCGGAGCATCAGAAGGAATAAATTCTTTTTTTTTTTTAATGTTTATTTTTGAGAGAGAGAGAGAGAAAGAGAGAGAGAGACAGAATCTGAAGCAGGCTTCAGGCTCCGAGCTGTCAGCACAGAGGCTGAGGCGGGGCTCAAACCCGCGAACCGTGAGATCATGACCTGAGGTGAAGTCGAACACTTAACTGACTGAGCCACCCAGGCGCCTTGGAATCAATTCTTAGACTTGATGTGGAGGACCACCAGGGACCAGGCTCCCCACAGGTGACAGGTTCTATTCTATTTCCTGATTTCTCAGGGAGTACAACCCCTAGTGAAGTTTTCCTTTGTTTTCCCTTCCTGCTACTCTGCTAGGTTTCTTACTCTCCTCTCTTTGCTTTTTGTCTCTCTTCCCTGGTTTCTCAAAACAAAGGGCCATAGAAATTGCTGCAAAAGGGTATTTCTCTATCCCTACATTTCCATATAGGCTTTATCTGAACTTCCTTTAGGAACTGTATTTCCTGGAGAAAAAGGTCTCACTGCCTTTCCCTGGTTTGCAATAGACAGATGATGTTCCCTCACACAGAATGTGCTCTCTTAGACAAAGTCAGGGTTCTGGCTGGCCAGCTGTTCCTTCCCCTCTCACGCTGCAGGAAGCATGCTGGGATACTAGAGCATGAGAGTTTCATGAAGCTACCCTAATGTGAAAAAAATTCATTTCCAAACATTGCTACAATACCCAACAACTCTTCTCAATATCAAGGTTGAAAACACCTACACTAAGGTTGCCTGGGTGGCTCAGTTGGTTAAGCATCAGACTTCGGCTCAGGTCATGATCTCATGGTTCCCAAGTTGGAGCCCTACATCAGGCTCTTTGCTGTCAATACAGAGGCTGCTTTGGATCTTCTGTCCCCCCCCCTCTCTCTCTGCCCCTCCTCTGCTCACGTGTGCTTTCTCTCTCTGTCTCTCTAAAAAATAAAGAAACATTAATACAATTTTACAAATACATCTACACTAGACCAAGATGCTCCCCAGAAACTCTATGACAAATGAACAAGCCAAGGCACTGAAGTTTGTACACAGTTATCAATCACTCCAATTATTTCCAATTAGGATAATACACTTACAAAAATAGGTGGGAAAAGTGAGTAATTTATTAAAAAGATACTAATATTAAAAATTACTAATAAGCAATTTATTAGAAAGATATGGAGAGAGCTAAAGAGGAAGAAACTATAAATTCACAGAATAGAACCTACAGCATTATATAATCAGCCACGTCTTACACACACACACACACACACACACACACACACACACACACACACAAGCACACAGCTTTTTCCTTTCCAGGAAAATGTTTATGCATCTCTGCTTAATATGAACAGTTCCTGTTGTCTCTCCTTTCTTGTGTTTGCTCCTTGAAGATAAAATCTAATAAAAGATCCTGCACCATTCGTATCACCACTGCCGCTGGGGAACTCTCCTTGCTGTAGACGCAGGTTCCCTGGGGAAGTTTAGCCATGTCTGAATCATTCTTCAAGGACCTTAAAATAAAGGCTATATTTTTAAATGCACTTATGTAGATACCAAAACATCCACTGAATTCTCTCTACTGAGAGTCCCCACTTCTGAAGAGGGGTACCAATTAGCTTGAAGTTTAACTTCTAAGTAGTGAACAATATGTTACCACCTTTTTGCCATGCTGGCCCCAATAAGAAATGCCATGCTAATTCCACCTATAAACACCACATTTATTTAAAAGAAGGAAAGAAGGGGGGAGGGCAGGTGCTCATTTTCAGCCTTTTCACACATTAGGAAGGCACAGGCTTTCCATGGGACCTCTGGGTCCCACAGCTGCATAAAAGAAAGAATATATTCTCTGCCACTGCAAATTGACAAAGCTGTATGATGTGAGATAAATGTTATGAACTTTGAGTTAACCATGCAGAAATTATTCATAAAGGATCATGAAGTAGAAACTAATAAACTATATGCCATCCACTGAGAGCCAACGAATTTGTATATGTGAAATAACGTGGGGTTAATTAAGTCCTCCTCCCTCCGCCTCCATCTGCAGTGGGAAAATAATTGACAGGTGCAAGGGAAGAAGTTCTGAGTGCATTATCTGTGAGGAAAGTACAATGTTTGAGAACTGGGTGCTGGCTAGGACAGAGAGAAAGTGGGAATATTACTAATACAGATGGAGGTAGGACTGCCTTGAAGGTTCCAGAAGTGTCATGGACAAGATCCATCAAGATTCCCTCACTTCCAGGGTCACTCTGTGCTGTGTCTCAGTGGGTATTTTATGCAACATTTCTCCAAAGTGGCCTTTCTCATCAACTCTAGCTTCATGCTCTTTGAGTAACTTCTGGTCACAAACTTGCCCAGATGTCTCCCCCAGAAAAACAGAATATGGTCCTAAAGGGACACTGTTCTCTGACTACTCTCACATTGGTGTTTTGTACAACAACGAACAAATAATACCTCCCACTGTTACCATAACATCTTAACAGAAATACACTTGCTCACCCGCTCATTCATTCATTCTTTCATTCGAATATTTGAGCCTCTAAATGCAAAATGCAGCTCTCGAAACATGTCTGTTTTGATGGCTGTCCATTATGATTATGGATTTCCCATCCTGGCACAAAAAGTGTTGTACTCCATGGAAGTACATCAGGGATTGGCAAAACTTCTGTAAAGGGCCAGATGGCAAATATTTTCAGCTTTGTAGCCAGGAGATCTCTGTCACAACTATTCAGCTCTGCCATTGTAGCACGAAAGCAGCCACAGACAATAAGCATGTAAGCGAATGAGAGTGGCCTTATTCAAATAAAATTTTATTTACAAAAACAGACACTAGTTTAGATTTGGTCCACGGACCATAGTTTGCCAACATCAGCTCAAAACCATTAACAGTTCCTCAGCGCTTACCAAATCAAATCCTAGGTCACCTTTCCTTTCCCAGTCTATCTATCCAAACTTCATTCTATCACTTCTCCTAGTCTCCCTCTGAACTAACACAATATTTCAATGTGTTACATTCTTCCATTACTATACCTTGAACTCAGCCTAGAATGCCCTTTCTCCTCTTCTCTGCTTCCTCATATTTCTTCCAGGTAGCTTCTGTACATTGTGTGTGTGTGTGTGTGTGTGTGTGTGTGTGTGTGTGTGTCTATGTGTACATGTGTGTGTATTCATAGCATCCAACATAGAACCTTGGGTACAAATGTTGAGCTGAATATATTAGAGAGCATACAAGGTAATGGCTGTGCTTAAGTAGAAAATAAAATGTTGAAATAACCATATTTAGCTGATTATATCATCATCATCATCATCATCATCATCATCATCATCTTAACAAATGGAAGAGAGAAGCTCATCGTGCTGAAACAAAGACATCTGTACATCTCTAGTGGACACCAAATGTCCCCTGGAGATCTTACATAATTTTATATTAATTACCAATGAGATTACCATGCAGTGCCATGCAATTATCTATATTCTAAAAGGATCTTCAAAGGATAGAAAAGAAATATTGTATCTTGGGTCACTTAAAACTAGATTGGATAAAGGGCTTTTAAAATCCTGGGCTAAGTAAATTTACACTCCCCGAAAAGTCAAAAATTAAGGAAAGCAAATGTGTGTGGCAAAGATCCTGAAGTGTTCGATGAAATGTGTACGAGATGATTTAACAAATTTGCCTTTAAATCCTGCAATCCCATTACACATGCAGGGAGGAGCGATGGAACCCTCCCATGAGGGTCTAAAAAGGGCCTCCAGCACAAGATGTAAATGATAATCAGTACTTCTGGCCTTCGTGACTCAATTCCTCCCCCACTTGAACATTATGAATCACAGCTATTTTTTCAGTGGGCTTTCACCTTCCTCACTCAATGCAGACCCAGCTTGGACTCCCCACCATCAGCATGAGAGATACACAAAGAGATTAGTCAATAGAGGGAGAAAGAGCTGGATGAACCAAGGACTGACTAAAGATTGGTGCAATAAAAGAGAGAAGGGGAATGATTTTTTTAAAGCAATAAACCAATTCATCCACCTGCTCTTGCAAAGCAGAGGATCAATTATTCCAACAAAAGAAGACACAATGAGGATTGCAAGGAGAAAGCCAGTGAATGAATGAGCTCATCCAGGGTGTGGAAGGACTGAAATATACAGGCTGACCCAGGGAAGGAGAAAGATGACGCAAGTGGATAAGGAAGAAAAGGAAGGTGGGTGGCTAAGCAGGTGCCCACAATACTGGACAAATAGAAGTAATCAGGGATAGGGGCAGAATTATTTCCCTTCCAGAGAACTCTCTTATGATGCTGGACTGGTTGAGACACTGGAATTAGTATCGGAAGAGGCCACCTGCACCACTTCAGAGCACAGTCATCCTTCTGATTGCCAAATGACAAAGAAAGCACAAGCAGGAGGCGACATTTTTCTTTGTCTTTATGCAGCTTCCTAAAGCCCAGCTGAATTCATAAGCAGCTGTGTGACTCCCTGTAAGCACACAGGGCATGTGGGAGCACGTGGGAGCACGTGGGAGCACACTCACTCACGCAGGAGACTCTGGCATTGCTGAGTTACTGAAATGAAGCTGCATGTGTCAGAGTAGTCAAGAAAGTACAGAGATTCTCACAGCTCCAGCCACAAAATATAAACAATTATTAATGTCTAAGTCTTCTTAATGGGGCAAAAAGATTGATTTAAGACCAGGAAGTTCTATCAGCCTAGTACATCAGCTGAATTATGTTCACTGGGTACAAAAATAAAAAATACAAAGCAGGTTTGATCACACTTCTGCCCCCACTCAGAAATCTTCACTGAAACCCCACTGCTTTCAGCATAGTGCCTAAATTCACACGCACGTCATTCAGGACCTTCCACTGACTGACCTCAATCTAGGTTTTTAGCCATAAGCAGCTTGCACTTAGACCTGTACAAGTTGATTCTGACTCATAACCTTCTCTGTGATCTTATTCCCCTTCTTACTCATTTCTATCAGCCAAAATTGACTTATCCTCCAAAGATTCTGCTCAAATTCCACTTTGTCTTCGTAAATGTCCCCAGCTGAAAGTAATCTCTAGCTATCATTAGTACATTAAAGTTTTCCCAAACCCCAGTGGTTCTGACACTTCCATGTGCAGGAGACTCCCCAGAGGACTTTTAGAAACATAAATTGCTGGACCCCTATCTACAGAGTTCGATGTATTTCCAATACTCTCCAGTACAAGTTTATATTCAGTAGATATGCAATGAATATGTCAAATTAAATGTATGTTTTCATGTTGCTTCATACATGTTTGTGTATACACATTCATATTCATTCAACAAATATTTATTGCTGACACATACATTTGAAATAGGCATATATAGGGTACAATATTTAAAGTATGAGCAGGTCTCTTAACCATGTCACATTTGGCAAGTGAAAGGGAAGTATGAATATGCTGCAATCCATTTTGCAAATGTGTTCTGCAGAAGAGCACCATTAAAATTCAATATGAATCTCTGTTTGAAGAGTGTCCATCTGTGTTCATTTGCGGTAAATGTAATGACTCTCTCATTCTGCCTGAATATTCAGTTAACCCATGCTATACAGAGCCTCTGCTTTGTGGCAACGAAGCATGAGATTTTAATTTCTCATTCTATGGGTTTACAGTCGGCTCCCTGACATCACTCACATTCCAGATACTCAAAAATTCCTCAGCAGACCACCAGTACCCACCAGTACTGCTTACGAGTATAGATGCTAGAGTCATCCTGCCAGGCTTCAAATCCTGCCTCTGTCCATTTCTAGAGGATGACCTTGGATAAAACTGTTTAACTGCTCTAAGCTTGAGTTACCTCATTACTGAAGTAAATAGGAACAATAATGAGATACTTGCTTCCTGATTATTATGAAGACACATATTGTTATGAAAAAGTAAGTGCAGTTGGCCCTTGAACAACATGGTTTTGAACTGCATGGATCAACTTCTACATGTATTCTTTTCAACAAGTATATTTGGAAAACTTGGGGGTGAGGACTGGCAATAATTTGAAAAAACCTGCAGACAAGCTGCATAGCCTAGAAACACGAAGAAGAAGAAGAAGAAGAAGAAGAAGAAGAAGAAGAAGAAGAAGAAGAAGAAGAAGAAAGGAGAAGAAAAGAAAAAGTTTGCTACCATTGTAAGGGATAAATATTACATACAACATACAAAATAGTGTCAATCGACTATGTTATCAGTAAGGCTTCCTGTCAACAGTAGGGTCTTAGTAGTAACGTTTTGGGAGAGTCAAAAGTTGCATGTAGATTTTTGACTGTCAGTGCCCCAACCTCCTTGCTGTTCAAGGGTCGACTGTATATGGAAAGTGTTTTACATGGCACAACCCAGAAGTCACCATTAGTGCTGTTGCATTAAACATTAATACACACAGGAAAACCTCCCAGAAGTTCCTACCGGTCTGTATCTTCTAGGGCCAAAAATCTTATTTCACCCAGTTGCCATCTGGAGTCACCATCACCTAAGCCAGACAAAACTAATAAATGTCAATGTTAATATTTAAATTTTTATGGTACATAAAAATGACCTATACTATTCGGGGTGCCTGCGTGGCTCAGTCAGTTAAGAGTCCAACTTCAGCTCAGGTCATGATCTCACAGCTGATGAGAGATCAAGCCCCATGTTGGGCTCTGTGCTGATGGCTCAGAGCCTGGAGATTGCTTCAGACTCTGTGTCGCCCTCTCTCTCTGCCCCTCGATGGTCATACTCTGTCTTTCTCTAATAAATAAAATATAAACAAAATTTTTTTAATTTTAAAAAATGACCTATACTACTCATTAGTACTGGTACCTTACTTTCAGCTATTTTGAGAACTGAAAGGGATAGTGACAACATTTGATTAGGGAGCACAGTGCTGCCTGAATGACTTCAATTACTACTTTACTGATATTTCCATTCAAATCCCATAGCCAGCACAAACAGACAACACTCATTTCGCCCCCAAAACTCCCTAACCCCTAAGACTGTGGGTGCCTAAAGGTAATTTTGGCTTTTCCGCCTAGGAGACTACATACCACTCATCCACGTTTCCTGACCCACTCTATTATCATCTGTAAGGTTTCAATAGTGTTAGGCCTGTGTCCACATGAACGGCATCAAGTTTACAAGCATGTATTGCCTAAGAAGCTAAAAGCCTATGAAAATGCAGAGCTCATTTGTGATTTCAGCTACATTACAGCTGGATGTGAGCAGAGCTACATCAAGAAACAGGCATCGCTGCATTTCTCCTGTTTAAAGAACTTCGCTCCATGAGAAACAAGCATTTGTTCCATGAAAAGGCAATTTAAAATTAAACCCTAACATAGGATGTGTGCATAAAGCTAAAATTGTAGGAAATAATTTGTACTGAGTTGGTTATTTGCAGTTTCTTACTGTAAACAGAACTGATACATACCAGGCAATGATATTTTTCATAATTCAATGCTTCCGGACTGGTTATAAAGACCATACTTCTGATAAGAAGTGAATTTTAAACTAAACCTCCACTGAACTTTGGTCCTCTTGTGTAATTTTATGTATTGTGTAGCTTACCCTGTTCCTTATTGATTTGATTCCTAGCCTGCCATAATCCATTACCACAAATTTGGTAAAACAACAGAAATTTATTCTCTCTCAGTTCTGAAGCCCAGAAGTCTGATATCAAGATGCCAGCAGAGCCACCTTCACTCTGAAGGCTCTAGGGGACACTCCAATCCTTGCCTCTTCCAACTTCTGATGCCACATTCCATGTGGATTAATGTCCACATTCAACCTCTGCTTGTGTGTGTCCGTGTCTTCTCCTCTTCCTGCCTTATTATATGAGGATACTTTTCACTAGATTCAGGGCCCACCTAGATAATTCAGGATGATCTCATTTCAAAATCCGTAATTAATTACACCTGCAAGAATCTTTATTCCAAATAAAGTCACATTTATGGGTTCTGGCAAACATATCTTTTGGGAGGGCACCAATCAACCCCCTACACTCGGTGTATAGGGGTGTGTGTGTGTGTGTGTGTGTGTGTGTGTGTGCGCACGCGCTCATGTGTATCTGTGTGTTTGTGTTTCATCTCCCTACTCTACTGTAGGTTCCTCGAAGTCCGATCAGGGATTTGTTTCTGTATAAGTGATTCCATGCTCAGTACTCAGAGTACCAGCTCATATCAGGTGCTCACTAAATATGTGTTGACTGAATGAACATATAATTTTAGAATGTCATCACAACTCCTACAATGTAACAGCAAAATACTGTGAATATATTCAGAACTGGAGGGATAGCCATCCCCCAAACTTTCAGAAGTGCTAGCCACAGAGTGTGTCAGAAGCCAGGATACACTGGTGAAGTAAAGCAATGGAGGAGGAAGGAAGTAAGACCATGATCCTGGATTCAAATCACACATTAAGCACAATGCCTCTCTGAAAGCAAAATGCTCTCAGCAGCTCAATGGACATTTGCAGAAAGCAGGCTCACAGAAGAAAAAGCATTCTGACACTCCCAATGAAGAGATGAACAATGTAACTCTACAAGGATTTACAGAGAGTTAATCTTATTTATCCTTCCCCTCTGAACAAAATCTTTTGCTTGTCAGATTAAATATCATAAAAAATCAGTTATGCAAAAATAAGATTTTAAAAATGAAAAAATGAGTAAGTCTTCCTGTGTCTCTATATATGAGTTAGATAATGAAAACTAATATTTTCATCATCCTTCACAGTTTTTAAGGTATTTTTATAGGCATGATTCCATCTGACATAACCAATAACTTTATGAAATCAGCCATCTTCCCTTACACATGGAAAGATACATGTTGAGAAATTGAGTTGTCTAAAGTCACACAAGTGAAAACAGGCATTCATTTGGATGTTTTTTTGCTGGTTCCAAATCTGGCGTGCATGCATACACATGCATGTGCATGCATATGTGTTTGTGATTCCTCTCTCCACTAATTTGCAGGCTCCCATACGGATCTGTCTTATACATCAGTGATTCTACTAGGTATTTTATTAGGCCTGGTTGTATAGTTACATTATAAAATATCTTAATTTTTTTTAATGTTTTATTTATTTTTGAGAGAGAGAGAGAAAGAGAGATAGCAGGGGAGGGGCAGAAAGAAAGGGAGACACAGAATCTGAACCAGGCTCCAGGCTCCGAGCTGAGAGCACAGAGCCCAACGTGGGGCTCGAACCCACAAACCGTGAGATCATGACCTGAGCTGAAGTTGGACGTTTGAATAACTGAGCCACCCAGGCAGCCATAAAAATATTTTATATATTTAATGTTCTTCATGAAAGAATGCCTGAGAATAACCTTGGAAAAACTTCATGGGTTCCAATAAATGGCAACATGTAAAAAACATGTGGGTTGGGGAGGACGTAAGGAAAAGAGAAAAAGTAACGTATTGCTTATAAATTCTCTATGGCTTTAAAGACAAGAAAAAAGTCATTTTTCTTGGAAATAGGAAAAATAATGCTCCAAAAATTGACTCTGAATTGTACTAAATGAAAATACTGTTTAGCATTTATTAACAAACTGTCTTATATTGATTCCCAAGTTGGTACCAACTATACAGACCAACAATAACTTTCTAAAGGACAGGGGTCATTTATTTTAGAAAACAGTTAATGTCCACATTTCACTCATGTACTCTCAAAATTAATGCTGGACACTCAGAATTCAAGAAATCACTATCAACTTAGAAACAGGACCAATTCTCTTGGTTGTTAGATTTTCCCCAGAAAAATCCCCTCTTGGGAACATGAACTCCCCTGCATCTGCCATTTTGTGGTGGAGCCATGAACCCTTTTTTCACCTAAATTAAAGCTCAAAGTCTCTAAATAGAAAACTGAATGATGGCTATAATGTAAGCAGTTGGAATTCAGGCATAAATGGTGTTTCTGAAATGTCAGTGCCTAACTAGCTTAAAAGCATCTTTTTAAAGGACTCTAGGCTACTTGGCCCTGGTCTGTATACTCCTGAGGGAAAAGATATGAGAGCCAGAACCATACCCAGCTGACCTCATGAATAAGTGCCCAGGAAGCCAAGGGCAAAAAGATGTTCACCCAATTCCAGGTGCTGTAGGCAAATAGCTCCCAGATGGGACCGTAGGCAGAGCTCTCAGCCACCCCAGTGAGAAACCATCCCCAATTCCCTCAAGACATGTAGACACAAAACAAGTTACTATTGTCACCCACTCTTCTTTCTCCAATGAGCTTCAATTAGCAAGAAGTTATAAATCTTTCTTTCCTCTTTGTGCAAGCCATCCCTTCCTTCTTTCCGAGCCCCTCCTTCTTTCCGAGCCCCATATAAGCCAAGAGTTGGCTGTAAACTTCGCTTTATTTTTTTTTTAACTCATATTCTATGAGTCTGTGTAATTCCTGTGAATATCACTCATGGGGGTGAGGGTGGGGGTGGGATTTGTTCCTTATTATAGCTTTGGAATTAGAAAATTATCCTTTAAACAAATAACACATGTTATTTTGCATGTTTGGGAAAAGAGAGCATATAACAGAACGCAATGGTACTTAACCTTCTTGAGGTCATAGGCCTCGAAAATCTTATTAAATATATGGACACAATAATAACACAATATGCAATATTTAAGAGATCCTTGGAATTCCTATAACATATTCAGAAACTCCTTGAGTTTCTTGAAACTTTGGCACAAAAGCAGGCACCCATACTCTCATCCTATATTTGGAAAAACTGCAAGTTCTATGTACTTCTCTCTTCCTAGAAAAAGTAAAATAAAATAAAAATCCTTCACCTTCAATAACCTAAGCAAATGATCATCAACTGGAGTGGTTGAGTGCATAGGCATTGGGGTCAGGCTTTGCTCCCTTCTAAAATGGAGGCCTTTAGACAAGTACTGAATCTATCTGAATGTAATTTCCCAGGTCTCTAAATATGTATGGTGAGACATATCTAATAGGGCTGATGTGAGGGTAAAAGAAAGAATATCTACAATGTGATTGGTGTAATGTCAAGCTCATAGTCACTAGTACTGATTAAATGGCCAGCACCATCATCATCATCATCATCACTATCAAAAAGAACACAGTTGGGACACAGGTAGGGCTATATAAATTCCATAAAGATATCAAGAGCCTTATAGGAAAACTTCTTGAAACTCTCTGAAGAACAAAACAAAACCAGACAATTCCCACCACTAAAGTGCTCAGTTTGCCACAACCCAGACCTTATGTTACATTACGAGTCACAGTATGAAAGGGCTTTCCTCACTAAGTGACAGCAGTTTCATGCATGCAGGACCCCATAGTTTGGGCCCCGAGGGCAGCATTCTGGATCGGATCTTCAAGAAGCAGGATCTTCACAGAAGCAGAGGTTAAAGATGGGATTACATGTAGCCTTCTTAGAGTGGCATGTTCGTGTTTGACAGATGATTCTTTAGCCCTTCTTAAAACCGCTAAACATTTTAATGAAACCAACCATTCTGAAATGTTTAATACTTTACAGCTATGTCCTTTTCTTTATTCTTGTTTTCATATGGCTTTTCCCCAAGATCAAATTTGTCTTTGATTCCCCATCATTTATCACAGTGTCTGGCAGAAAATAAAGCCTCTGAAAGTGATTGGGATCACAAAAAAGATACAAGGGAAGCAAGGAAAGAAGAAAGAGAGGATTAGGTAAGATGGTAGGGAGTGTTATGTTCAATTGACAACTCAAGGAATACTTAGTGAATATCTAACATACGCTAAGCTCTGAGTCAGGCATGAGAGACACAAGGACACATAAAAGAAAGTTCTTGTTCTAAATAAGCACTTAAGTTGAGCACATCTTTCTTTTTATACTTCATTGTTCCTTTAACAGGAATTAATGAAGAGAGAATAATGGGAATAATTCTATTACAACTCTGTTGCAATAAGCATGTGGCAGGGATCATGCACTGCTCACCAAATATTTGTGCTCCCCTTTCATGGGGTTCAGTTGTTCAACTAAGCAACAGCTGTACTGTAGTTGTGATCATGTCAGCCAGAGCCTAGATTTCCCAGTTGCCTTTGCAACAAGGTAGGACCTTGTGACTAATTTCTGGCCAAAGAAATGTGACCAAAAGTGGTATTTGCCAATTCCATATATGTCTGCCTGCTGAATTTTGATGCTTAGAACTACCCTGGAAGCCCCACGTTGACAACAAAAGAGCATCTGTCAGCTCTGTCTTGGGTAACTGTGGAACAGAACCTCACCTCCATTCCCCTGACCCTAACCTACTTGGACAACATGTGCGTAAAACTAATATTAAAACAAAACTTATTTTGATTTAGTATGCTGAGATTTGGGTTTTTTTTTTTCACACAGTTAATGTTTACCGTAGCTAATATAAGTTAGAAATCTAAATATGGTTTTCATGTAACTTGAGACCCATTGTATGTGCATTCCTAATAAGATCAAACTGTCTCAGCTGTCAAGTTTCTTCGGTCCTGAACATTGAATTATGTCAAGTCAGCACAGTGATGCTCTGTAGCACATGCTGACATGATGCTCTATTAAACTGCCAGTGACATCATAGAAATGTGGATACCTGAGTAGTGGACTGTTACAGCAATCACTGCCAGTGGTCCAAGTAGGCGTGTGATTTCACAGTAATTACTTTATTGGGAGAGTAAAGCAGTCGTTACGCATTAAGTGCCGTTTGGTTGGGTACAATCATTTCAAAACACCTTGACTTTAACTTCATTTGTATACTTTAATCTAAGACTTTTTAATCAACACCACTTCTCGAGAACATGAAATTCTCTCCCTTACCATTTTTTGCTTTTGTTGCCTTATTACTGATAATAGTGTTAATCAGTTCTTCTAAAAATAATAGCCACGCTTACTGAAATGCCTTCTATGAGTCAAAACCTGGCTACGTACTTTTCACATATTTTATATTTATATGATTTACATTTGCCAAACTTCCCATTGGGCCACATGTTGACCCTCTAAGATATACATATTGCCATCCCATAAATATGAAAAGTGGTATTAAGAAATGTGTTAATAGTTTGACCTCATACACACACCTAGTAAGTGGAGAAGCTAGAATTTGAACTCAATCTACCTGGCACTAAAGCCCAAGGCAGTTTTACTGTGCCAGGTGAATCCTAACTGAAATCCTAGCTGAAAGTAAATCCTAACTTAAAGTAGTATTAAGCATATATCATCATGTTTGACCAGTGGTAAATAATAGTAACAGCCAAGATTTAATGAATTTTTGATGTTTCAGTTATTCTCCTATTACTTACTAATTTATAAATCCCCATAACAACTTTAGAAATAGATACTATCATTGTCCCCTTTCTATAGATAAGAAAATTGAGGCCCAGAGAGTTTCAGTGATTTGTCCAAGGTCACAGAGCTAGTTAGTGGTTAGGCTAGAATTCATATACAGGCAGTTTGTCTTAAAAGTCTGTTCCCCTGGGGCTCCTGGGTAGCTCAGTCAGTTAAGCATCTGACTCAGGTCATGATTTCATGGTTGTTGAGTTCAAGCACTGCATCTGGCTCCATGCTGATAGTGTGGAGCCTGCTGGGGAATTCTCTCCCTGTCTCTCTGCCACTTCCCTGCTCGTGTTTTCTCTCTCTTAAAATAAGTAAAGAAACTTAAAAAATAGTAACAAAAAAACTAAAAGTCAAAGAGCATGTTAATGTCTCTGAGTTAAAAAAAAAATACATAAACTTGTTTTTGTTTTAGAATGACACAGCATATGAACAGAATCATTTCTGTCACCATGTAACAACAACAACAAAAAGCTTCCCTGAATCTAAAATTAATGGGAAAATAAACTGCCACAAATTCAACATGAATAGGTCAATAGTCTTAATAAGAAATCTGAACAGAATATATAGCAATCCCACCAAAATTAGAAAAGTGAGCAGGGGTAGAAACATCTGTGACTTGGGCCTCAGGCAGGCATTTGGTGGGAGGGTTGCTACGAGCTAATGGCATCAGGAGTGTCAAAAAACTTGGCAAGCCATATACCTACAAGATATTCTGCTGCTGGTAGTTTCTACTTATCTACACTGATGTTTTATCTTTCATATCCCAGGGACAAAACCGAGCCCAATTTATTTTTTTTAAATGTGCAGAAGTACCTGATTAATAAATGCTTTCTGATTGTGAAAGGCAGTGAATAAGAGAAAGCAGAGGTGGGTCACGGGTGATATGCAACAGAAAGGTTTGTACTGGGATTCAAACAGGGCTTTAAGAGCAATTAGAAATCATTAGAACAACATTCTTAAAATAACAATGTCATGACTAAATGGACTGGAGAAAATGTAAGTCCAGTTCTTATTGTAAAAGATTCATTGACATGACATGAAAAAAAAAAAAAATAATGAAAGCAAACAAGATTTAATCATGGAACTATTCATCGGAATGACTCAATGACACTTGACCATTACTAATCCAGCCTCTTTACACAGGGAGTATAAAGGACTAATCTCTCCTACTCTCAAGGGGTGCACCATATACTTATTAGGTATGAAAAGAATTCCTCCAAATCACTCAACAAATCCAGCAAAGGTAAGTTCAGCCAAAGCTGAATTGAGACTAATGGATCTGGTATCAATAGCTCTGGGCAGGAGTAAAAACTCTGCATTTTCTGAGTGCGTGATCTTAGGCAAGACACTTAACCTTTTTAATTCTCAGTTGAAATACGTAGGAAGTGGGTGGTTGTAACCCTAAGAAATGCAGAAACCATGTAGTTCAGTCTCTGACCTGGGCCGCATTCAAAAGTCCAGTCCAATAACCAGTAGAAATATTAAAAGTAATAACATTCCTCATTCAAATTCCTTAAAGGGTATTAAAAGTCACCCAATGCACAGTCTAGACAAACACTATTTTTTGCCTTCTGTTTTCACACCTTTTCTTTACTTCCCTCATACTCTTAAACTGCTATGGTGCCTTAACTCTTAAAACTGATGAGAAACTCCTACTTCTAGCCTGTGTGCTTTTTCTTCCTTCCCACTTCACTCATCTGCTCCTCACTCAATCATTGTTTGGCTTAACTTAGTCTCTCTTCCAGCCAGAAGGAATCCTTTCTCTTTAAAAAAGATGAAAAGTGGGGCGCCTGGGTGGCTCAGTAGGTTGAGCGTCCAAAAACGGCTCAGGTCATGATATCACAGCTCGTGAGTTCGAGCCCCACATCAGGCTCTGTGCTGACAGCTCGGAGCCTGGAGCCTGCTTCGGATTCTGTGTCTCCCTCTCTCTCTGCTCCTAACCCACTCGCATTCTGTCTCTGTCTCTCTCAAAAATAAATAAACATTTTAAAAATTTTTTAAAATAAAATAAAATAAAAAAGATGAAAACAGGGGGAATCGGGCTGGTGAGGTGGAATTAGAGAGGCATCCGTGAACACATTCGCATTAGTATCTTTTGGATACATCACATGAGAATAATAATGCTTGCCTCAAAAAGGTTTTATGAATGTTAAAGGAATGTCTGTAAACTTTCTTGGAAGGAGAGTTTTCTGCTTGTGACAACATGCACCATACACGTGACAAATGCACATCCCTATTACATGAAAAGTAGAATTGATATTCTGTTTGATCATCTAGATTCACTCTGCACCCTACCCTGCTCTCTGAGATGCTCATCATTCTGGGTTGCATCAAATATGAGGTGCTGACAAGAAGCCGGGAGTGAAAAACGTGAGATGGAGGTATTAATACCCCTGTTTTCCTCTCATCCGGTATCCAGGTCGGTGGCACCTAGCATTTCTCTTATGAAGTTTGCAGATTCTGCTAGGAAGTCCTCCCCTATGTACAGCCCTAGCTCGCTCTCTCTTGGTTCTAGTAACTGTTCCCCCCTCCTGCCCCTTTCAGGCCTAAGGGAGGTAACAGCTGAAAGGGTGCTTTGTCATACCTTATTGGCTGCCCTGCCCACAGACCTGCCCTGCCCACATCATTGTAAATAGGTCAACTCTCATCATATTACCCTGTTTGAGTGTGTCACCAGTTTCCCTACCAGGACTCTGACCAATAAATGCAAAAGGGAAATCAGTTTGGGTGTTTTCCATCTATGAATTCTTTGACTCAGCGTGGAAAAAATTGGCACACAGATACTCTAAGCCTCATTTTCTTTGACTGTAAGCCCCCACAGCCATAAGAAAACAGAAGTCTAGAGGTGGTGTAGGTAGTAGGGGTGTGGGTTGAGGGGTGAGTAAGCAATGTGGAAAATTGAGCTACTTTAAGAAGATCCATCCCTCATCTTTAAAATATAACATTCTAGTGGCTTCTGCTGCTTCAGAGGCAACAACAAACTAGTCTTGGCTTGTATGACTAAAGAAAGTTTTCCTTTCACTCAAATTACCCACCAGACAGTACAATAACTGAGAAATTCCTTTTGTATCATATTGGCTGGCTCCATGTCGGTGTGGAATTGCTTATGATTCTTCAATTAAAACGTACACCCAGGAATTTTATTAAATCATTTTGTCTTGTTATGTGGAAATATTCTCTGAAGGTTACTTGTGCCCTCTGGACTTTTTAATAAGTGAAGAAAAGTAAGTTTAAGTGACATAGCTATGGTTTTCAAAACCCATTATCAGGGAAAGGAGATCAATGTATTTTTATATGTTTATTTTTAACTGAATGAGACGTGCCCAATTACTTGTGATTATGAAAAATAATTCAAAACAAATCCCACCCAGCAGCTATGGAAGATTTTTTTTCTTTTTCTTTCTAACCAGAAAAATGATTTGCTGGACCTATTCTCAGTAGCTGAATTTAATCTCACTGGTGAGCAATGACCAAATTTAGGAATTAATAATGGATAGGAGAAGTGGTTAAGAATTCTTTACTGACCTGTCTTAACAAAGAAAGGTCTAAATGTTTATTCTGACAAGGCAAGTTTTGGTATTATTTCCTTACTATTACTTATTATTTAGAAGCTGCAAGCTCTGAGGAATGGAACTGTTTTGTTATTAGACTGAATTCCTAGTGCCCACCACGGTACCTGGCACCTGGAACACGCTGAACATACATTTATTTATTGAATAACATAATGAAGGAAGGATGAGTTAATTTGTAATTAATTTCAAATCCTAAAGGATTTGATCTTCCTGTTGAAGACAGAAAATTGTAATTAAGTCTTCACTTGCTTCTATTATTTCCCTATAACTCATAGGACTTAGCATTACATATGGGATAATAAAAGCTTATTCATTGGTTAGTCAAACATTTGTTGAGCACTTACTATAAACAAGATACTGTATTATGCATTATAGGTGACAATGAGGGCAATTAGGTATGGATGCTTTCTTCTGAAGGTGCAGTAGCAGGAATGAAATATAAAGTACTGCCCTACAAGGAAGCACATTCTGTGAGTACTAAAGAAGACCAGCTGAAATGTAATGGAAGTGACCATGAAGGACAGCTGACATTTGTCTGGAGTTTGGGGAAGTCAGGAAAGACTTCAGAGAAGAAGTGGCTTTTACACCTGGACCTTGAAGGAGTAACTAAATTTGAGCCTTCAAAGAATATCAATTACCGATACTCATTCAACACCATGGAGTTTGCAAATGAGCACTTTCACTATTTACCTTCATCTGATCCTCAAAGCATTCCACAGGGATAGGTATGATTGCTTCAATTTAAAAAAATTTTTTAATGTTTATTCATTTTTTGTGGGAGACAGACAGACAGCATTGAGTGGGGGAGGGGCAGAGAGCGAGGGAAACTCAGAATCTGAAGCAGGCTCCAGGTTCTGAGCTGTCAGCACAGAGCCCTACATGGGGCTCAAACCCAAGAACTATGAGATCATGACCTGAGCTGAAGTTGGATGCTTAACAGACTGAGCCACCCAGGTGCCCCGATTGCCTCAATTTTAGAGACCATTAAATAACTTAAGAAAATTTAAGATATAAGTTTGTTCAATCCAGAAAGTTATCAAATGAATGAATCTCTCCTTCCAGGAGTTCTAGGATAGACAACACAAACTGTACTTGCAAACTTTGGATTTGAACCAAATGTTCTGAATTCCAAGTGAAGAGAGATCTTTCAGCTACATCGCATTGTCCTCTTGGGGAGGATCTTGAGGTAGAAATATCCACAAATTGTATAGTAGGCCAGTGAGAAAACAATGATTTACTGAAGTTCAGTGCAGCAGCAATGAAAGTATGGTTTCTTACAATATAGCTCCCCTGGAGTGGCTGACAACAATAATAATAGCTAACATTTATTGAGTGCTTTTTATGTGGAATGCACTATGCAAATCCTTACGTGCATACTCTCTTTTAATCCACAAACAACCCCATGTGGTAGGTGCCATTATAAACCTATCTGTACAAATGAGAAACACTTGGCTCAGAATAATTAATAACTCGGGCAGAGTCACACATTTGATAAGTGACTACCATTATTAACAACCTTTTGGTAATGCAACCAAACCTTTAATTAAGAAGACGAGCAATTCACAGCCACTTCTTAATAAATTCTACACGTGAAGAAATGTTACCTGGCATGTAAGCCATTAGGGGTATTGCTGTGTCTAAATAGTCATCTACTTATTTCCATCTTCAACAGATTTGTTCTGCCATATGTAATCACTATGCAATATCCAAATATGTTGTCAATCTAATTAGGGGATTTCAGCTACCAATGCAAGAGATTAATAAGTCTGTAGATACATTAACTTGTATTGATTCACTGGAAAAGGAAATCTGCTTTCTCCCTTTATGTAGTTATAGTTCCTCAGGGCTAGCTTACCTCCTTTATATCCAGCCTGACATTCACACTTTCGAATTAAGTCCATGGCACCGAGGTTTTAAATTTTCCCCCTCTTTGACTTTGAAGACTCCACTCCATGATAAAACCAAACACACCAATTACTTTGGCTTTGTTTTTGTTTTAAAAGATGTTTTGCTTTTGTCATTTGACATCTGAGCCTTTAACAAAGCCAGGCTTTGCTGATTTAATGTGATTTGGGTCAGAATCAACCCTGCAAAAGTAATTCATTCTTCTCTTAAGCAAAAGGAATGAACATTAGCTTAGAATGCAAAGAGTGCTGGACTGATTGGCTTAAGAAACGGGGTCCAAGCCTAGTGCTGCCACTAGCCAACTGTGAGACGCTGGAGCAGTATCCCTACTTCTCCTCTCTACCTCAGTTGCCTCATCCATAAAATAACGGAAGGGGACTAGTTGTTCTCTACTGCTCTATAAAATATGAAATTCTACCATTCTAATGCACACAAACCCTTATGCACCTGCTCACTTACTCATTCTTTCTTTCTAAAGATACTTACTGAACGCCCTCAATGTTGCAAAAAGTAGAGGTAAATTTTTTTTTAAGCACATTCTCCTTTCACAAATATAACTGGGTTGAAAGACAGTGTTTTAGGAAAAATTTCACAGTATTTAGAATAAAGCACATTTAAAATTATTTATTTTGTTCTTTTATTGGGAAATGTTTTAAAATGGGCTGAGAAATGGTACTCAAGTGGAGAAATGTATCTTTAAAATAAAATCCTTACCACAACTTCCCAAACTGGAGTCATATATACTCTATAATTTCTCATTTTATAGTCTAAGAAAAAATGAATAACTGACTTCCAAAATGTATCTTTATTAATAGCAGTGTATGTTTTAAGTTTAAGAACTATGGAGTATATTTAAGGTTGATGTAGCCTATATCCTAAAGGCCATTTTATACTATATTCAAGAAACTATCATGCCGTTATTTTTGTCTTTAGAGCAAGCTGCTACTTTAGCAATTAGCAGTCCATAAAAATGTGGGCAATTGGCTTCCTCCAGACTAATTAGCAAGTTTGCTGTGTTCCTGTCCCAGCTGGTCACGCTCTGTCTTTTAACTTAGCTCAGGCCTACTTGTTTTGCCAGTTCTAGAACCTTTTAAAGTTTGTCAGTAATGACAGATATCTCAATTGGCTTCTGACTTAAAGTCTTCAGCAAAACAACTTAGCCAAGCTGGTGTAGCATTCTCAACTCTTGCTTCCTGTTCTCAACAGATGCCCAGGGAACTCCCTACCCTCTTCCAAACTCCTTAAGGATGTTCATGCAGCTCAGGAATTTCCTCTATGACCCATCTCCCTGCTCCAATGCTCAAGTCTCTGCTCTCTAAAGTATGTCTCACGGTGTCATTTGTGGATTCTCACTCTTGGTCCTGGCACTCTACTGTGACAGACTATCAGGCAGCTAGTTTTTCCACAAGGTGACTTTTCTTATATCATTCCCTTGAATCAAGCCACTCATCAATGACTTCTGGCATTTTCTTCCATCAAGCCCAGGCTCCTGATTTAGAGCCCTATACTTGACCCATGCCAAATCAGTTTTGGAACATGCCCCTGACAGTAAATGGATAGCTGGAGAGTGAGCAGCAGCATGGAGCAAACAGGAAAAATGGAAATAAGGATGTGGTCCAGAGTCAAGGCAGGTATTCTGCCAACTGAACAGATCAGGCTCAAAAGTGGATGTGATTCTAGGGGAAGGTAAAGATGGGAAAATGGGACCAGATGTGGTATATCTACAGTGAGGGTTGGTATGGAGTTTGGGGGTAGGGGTGTGGGATAGGAGAGTGGTGGAAAATGGAAGATATGATGAAGAGGAATAACATAAAAACTTGAAACTCAAGTAGCTGCAGAGGAAGAAGCCAACAGTAAACAAGGTTATTTTGCAACAGAACCCTAAAAAGATACAGAATTGGAGGCATCACATATTGCTGAAAGCAGAGATGAGAGGTACGACTGAAAACAAGAGTACTGGTTGGAAGCCTATACAAGGATCAAATAGCCCTACAGATACCCTCTCTATTATGGCAAGGAAATGCATGCACTCAGAGAATACAACTGAGGAGAGCTTTGGATTTTAGGACCCACGCTCAGGCCTTGGCAGGGGTGTGGAGTCATAACGAAAATAGGAGGATTACATGTAAACTTGTACACTGACCCCTGAGAACAATCCACCTATCCTAAGCCCCTTTCCTCCTCTGATCTCAAGCACTGCCCACCCACCTATAGAAACAAAACATTCAAACACAGAGAAACCGAGTTATATCTAAGAAACAATTATTGGACAAACCAAATAACTTGGGAGAAAAGATCCACAGGCAATGACATTTTGGAAGGGTAATCCCTTGATAAAGTGGCTAGTTCCCTACCTATTTATGCTCTAGTAAATTTCATTAACTGATTTAAAAAAAAAACCCATAATTATACAGCTTCTAACTAATGTGTTAGACTTTTTATCACTGGGTGAAAAGAAATGGCCACAATTTGCCAGAAATTGTAAGATAACCTCTAAGAGAACCATGAGAGCCAGGGACTAAGATAAATAGAAAAGAAAAAAAAAAAGGAATAATTAAAAAAAGACACAGTGCAAGGAACAGAAAAACAATTTAAAAAAATCTCATTCTTAAGATGCTAACAGAGATAACTTCTATTAAGAACCACAAACTAAATGCTATTAAAAGGAAAAAATAAAACACAAAGCTCTTAGGAAATAAAAATATACATTTATTTATGTATATTTGTTAGCAGAGATTCATTCAATAGAAGGACTACAAGATAAAATTGAGGGTATTTGGAAAATAACAAAATGTCTAAAATGGGCATTAATATATAAAATGTCATGAAACTTATACAAAAAAATTGTACTGTAAGTGCATAATTTAGAAATATGACAGTAAAATGAAAACAATTAAGAGTTGAAGCTGGTATCTCTGGATTGAGGTTGGAGAAGGATCAGATCGATATTTCTTCACCTTATTATTTTCATTATAAACTTTGCAGGGATATTTTCATATATTTGTGTGATAACTTGGTAAAAGAAATACAAAAATTTAATTGAAAAAAAGACAGTGGAGATTTAGTGGAACCCACCCACTACTCTGTACCTTGGGTGAGATAGTCAACAGATTATAAGTAAACAGAAGTAGCTTTTGTAGAGACAGCTTTCAGCTTAACATAGAGAACAGACCTGTGATATTATAATATAATAAAAAGTATATATTTGATCTTTGAACCAAAGTATATAGATCTTTGAACTATATACCAAAAATATATATTTGATCTTTGATCTCTTATAATTCCCTGAGGGAAGGGGTGAGAGAACACCTTTTGTTGTTTATAACAAACCCCTTTCAACCTGACTTTATGCTAACAAGTTGACTCCCTAAGGAAGGGGGTTGGTTGCCAGGGGAACCAACCAGGTGATCGTAGGTTGGAACTTTCAGCCCCTCCCCTCCAGACCTCTCAGCCTATCACCAATGGCAAATGATTTAACCAATTGTGCCTAAGTAACAGAACCTCCCTAAAAACTCTAAGCAAGGACTCTGGAGAGCTTCCAGGCTGGTGAACAAACCAGCATGCTGGGATGGTGGTTCATCTGGAAAGGGTATGGAATTGCTCTATTGCCTTGCCCCATGTACCTTTCATCTAGCTGTTCATCCGTATCCTTTATTATATCCCTTATAATAAATCAGTAAATGTGTTTCCCTGAGTTCCATAAGCCATTATAGATGAAGACAGGGTTGTGGAAACCCCTGATTTATAGTCAGTTGGTCAGAAGTGCAGATGACAAATTTGGACTTGCAACTAGCATCTGAAGAGGGGAGTGATCTTGTGGGACTGAGTCCTTAACCTGTAGGGTCTGCATGAACTCTAAGCAGTTAGTGTCAGAACTGAGTTAAATTATATGACACCCACTCAGGTCCCATCAAGAATTGGAGAATTGTTTGGTGTGGAAAACCCCACACATCTAGTATCAGAAATAACTGTAGAGAATACAGTTTTTCCTTTTTTAAATTAAAAAAAAAATTGTTTATTTATATTCGAGAGAGAGAAAGAGACAGAGGGAAAGTGGGGAGGGACAGAGAGAAAGGGAGACAGAATCCGAAGCAGGCTCCAGTCTCTAAGCTGTCAGCACAGAGCCCAACACGGAGCTTGAACTCAGAAACTATAAGATCATGACCTGAGCCAAAGTTGGATGCTCAACTGACTGAGCCACCCAGGTGCCCCCAGTTTTTCCTTTTAAGACCAAACTTAACAATTTAAAGCCTGATAAGATAAGTAGAGGAACATATCACTGGATTAAATAGAGACTAGATGTCCATAAATCCACACCAAAATTTCTAATGGAGAGGAAGATTGGACTTTCAATTTCCAAAATTCCTCAATTCCATTTAGGGGAGTCTTGCTGACTGAGACACTTCCGTAATACTAAATATTCAAAGGGCATAAATCAATCCACACGATTCTTATTGAATGAAATAATATCACAAATTTTAAAATGGACAAAGCAAAACATTTCGAAACCTCAGACAAAAATTTTAATCTCTAAACTAAAGGCTTATATTTACCAAAGGAGATTTTCATTAGACATAAGACAAATATTTTGAAGATAAAACACATGAATAGGAAGACTGTGAATTTTACATCACATGATTATTTAAGAAAAGATGATCATCTCCCCCCCCCCCCATCTAAGGGTAGAAACATAAGGTAAAGGAGACATTAACTTATAGTGGCATTAGTTGATAGATTGCAAAGGATGTCCAGAATTTACTTACAGATGTGGAGAGAAAAACAAAAGATACTTTTGTCTGCCTGTGTTCCTACACTGTGCGTTTGTTTCTTTATTTAATTGTGTCTCACACACAAATGGCCTAGATTTAAAACAGCCTGAGCTGGCAGATAATGGATCGAAATCAGAATTCTGAACTGAAAGCTAGATCACTGTCCTTCTCAACTGTTGCCAACCTCGTGGATTCAGATAACTTCAAAAAACATGACTCTGTCTACTTCACCAGCTATTTGAAAATAAAACATTTCTCCCTAAAGGCATTTTGCCAAGTCATTGCAAACTGGTATGTCTACAGCAGTATTCTAATGCTAAGCCAAGATCCTTTCTGGAAGAAGGTAAGACAAGTAAGAGAGAAGGCAAGAATGAGAACAGAAGAGATTCACCATCTACATCAAAAGCAGTTACCACTTCAGCGTTACTCAAGAACACTCAAAACCTACTCCATTTTTTGGTTCACTCCAGTGGTCCTAGTTAGAAACTCTGAATACCTCTTTACCCTCGGTGGGATCAATCAGCAATTAAGTCCTGTCAATTCTTAAACCTTCTCCACGTTTCAGTGCCATCTAAATACTCCTAACTTACTGTCCCTGTTTCCAGCTTCTTCCTCCTCCTATTTTCCAAGTCTTTCTTATTTCCAGTACTGAAAAAGTTATGCTAGAAACTTTAATCTTTCTTAATCCCCGTTATTCCTCCCTACATGACAAGGTATACATTTCTTAGAAAACCACATGAGACACTTCCTCACATCGTGTTTACCCTTCCTTCCAGCCTCATGCTCCTCCACCTACCCATGCAAATCTATTTTTCAATCCGTTCTAAACTGTTTATGCAACAGGCAGAATACTGAGATAGGGCCTCAGATCTTGGCCCTGATATGTATGCCCTGGAGTAATCCCCTCCTACCCCATTGAGTGAAGCCAGAACTGCACTTGCTTTTAGGCAGTACCCACTTTGTGGCAAAGTGATAGAATACCATTACCATTATTATGTTATGGTATTTGGTAAAGGCAAAAGGATTTTGCAGATATAATTACAATCCCTAACTAAAGACTGTGAGCTAATGGAAAGAAAAAATATCCTGCTTGGACCTGACCTAAGCAAGCTAGCCCTTTTAAAGAGGGCTTAAGCCTTCCTTGTAGACAAGAGACTTGAAGCAATAGACACACCCTCTCTTCACTGAAGGCCTTGAAGAAGCAAGCCACCATGAATACTACAGCAACAAGGAATAAATTATGCTAACAGCTTGAGAAAGCTTTAAAGCAGATTAACCTCCAGATGTAAATTACATCATTAACCTCCAGATGTAAATTAAGTCCAATGAAAACCTTGATTTCAGCCTTAAAATCAAGGTGAGACCATGAGCAGAAAACCTAAGCAAGCTTACTTGGACTTGTGACCTATCTCAGAAACCTGAGATAATGAATGAATATTGTTTTAAGCCACTAAATTTGTGACAATTTGTTGCTCAGCAACAGAAAACTAATATACTATGCCATTTGATTTTATACTTCCTTGTCACTTCTACACTCGTTGCCCTAGCAACTATCTACTTATTCATGTTATTCCTGTGATCAGATCAACCAACATTTGTTGAGCAACTATTACATGCCAACCACTGTGCTTAGTGGGAACACAGGATAAAGAAGATACAGTATGCAATGGTGTTCTAAAATCAGGGAAGTGCACCTCACCCAGTGGAGATATGAGATGGGAAAATACGTCAACAACACAGGAGACAGGGAAATCAAATGATGTATACAGAATTTATCCTATCAGAGATGGTACAAAAAAGAGGAAAAGGCATGAAGGCACCAAACGGAGAGTAATGTTCTTGAAGTGACAATTCCACAGCATAAACACTATCAGGAGAGGACACTTAGAGGTGGGGAGAGTCCACACTACAGAGAATCATGGTTTAGATGTTATCCTGTGAACAAAAGAAGACCTCAAAGCTTAGGGGACATGTGCGAAAATGTAAGGTTCTAAATAGTCTGGTTGATGGTCTTGAGGGTGATATGCCTGCAAATGTGAGCACCAACAAGCCAGCCTATTTTAAACAGAGATGATGAGAACTCCATGTAGGTCAGTGATGAGTAAGAAGTACATAGAGCAGGGAAATGATTAGAAGTAAACTGGCAGGGGCGCCTGGATGGCTTGGTCGGTTAAGCGTCCGACTTCAGCTCAGGTCATGATCTCGCGGTCCGTGAGTTTGAGCCCCGCATCGGGCTCTGTGCTGACAGCTCAGAGCCTGGAGCCTGTTTCAGATTCTGTGTCTCCCTCTCTCTCTCTGACCCTCCCCCATTCATGCTCTGTCTCTCTCTGTCTCAAAAATAAATAAAAAACGTTAAAAAAAATTAAAAAAAAAAAAAAAAGAAGTAAACTGGCAAATCACCTGGTAACCGACTGGATACCTGAGAGGAAGAGAGAAGTGCCAGGTTTCTGGCTTTATTTAGTTTAGTGTTCAAATGTTTTCACAGTGCTTCCCCTGACTCCCACCTAGTTCCAGAACCCTAGGCACTACCGTTGCCCCCTCCTCCACATTCATTTTACCATTTCAGTGTGTTACAATGATTCCTTTCTCCCTTCATCTTCCCCAAAGAATCTCATCTGTTATGTGCCAAAGCAGGACCTGTGGGACTCCAGTAACTAGATCTTTGGCTCTGATTGCCCTCAATCAAGCTATTCAACAAAATGCCATTGTGATGCTAATGGAGTATGGGGATGCCCTTCCTTGCAAAGCTGCGTTTCAAGTACAAGTGCTCTTACAAGTGCTAACTCCCTCTAGCCATGCATTTTACAACAGGGCTTGGCTGTACTTTCACTAATTTTTATGTTCTGTTAAGGACTTGCCTGTGTACAGAGTTTTAATGATAAAATCATGTAGGCCATCAACATAGTTTTCAGGTCAACTAAGATTCTGAAAACTTCCTTCTTTAGACCACCGGCAGCGGTCTCAGCATTGGGCTGAGAATGAGAAGAAAAGAAAGTACAATTGGTCAAGCTACTACTAAGCCTCAGATGCTGGGCTGGGATCAGAACTTGTCCTAAATTGCCTGGGGAAATTTAAAAACAATTTTGCCTAGCACTAAAAATAAAATCAGGACTGTGGCCCTTTGATCAATAAGAATCTCTAACACGGTCTATGAATACAGAATATTTTTTTTAAAAAAAGAGAGAATTCAAAATAGTGATAACAATTTGTCCAAAATCATAAAATAAGGGAAAAAAATCCATTTTCTACAGAGGCCAAAAATATGCTACATTTGGAGCAAAGACATTTGTGTTCCAGGACTTTCTGACAATTTTCGGGACCTTTAGGTATTTACCTAAACCATATTGGGCTTTGGTTTTATTACTTGTAAAACAAGTGGTGAAAAGTCTAAGTCACTCCCACAGTTACTGTGGTAATAATGAAACCTTAGTACATGTGAAAGCACTTGAAAACATAAAGGCCATGTATGCTTGTGAAGTGGTATGACTGTATTATTTGTTTTTATACTCCTGCATCTAGGAATCTGTGATGTCTAGAACATCGCTTAATATCTTTAATCATATAAGGATAACCAGTCCTGTGGGTTCTAGAAGATATGACAGGTTAATCAATCAGCAAGAACACTATTTCATTAAGCAGCATTCCTTATGAGCTCTGTACTATTTTGCAGTCTAATCAAGAAAATGAATGTAGACTTCTTATGTTCCCCGCCAAGTGCTAAAAATGCTAAACTGTGTTCATTCATCATAAAATTACAATATGGCCCTGTCATTAGCGGGTTAAAGATAGCTTGTGTCACTGCTTCCAGATTTAATCAGACTTACTAATAATCATTTCTAAGCTCAAGGGTAATGATACATATTCTACACAAAATAATGCTGAATTTTCATTAATGCCTCAGGGATCAAATGATTATAGCTATCATGATTCTAATTTAGCATAATCAACACAAAATTATTTAGGGTTTGTTGGCACTTTTTCAGTGCGATGACTTTTTCACTGTGATGATGAAAAATGATTTTTTTCTCCCTTTTCTTTCCCCAGAACACCTTCCCCTTGGAGTTATACTACCCTGGACACACAAGAACAATTGAATCTCAACTTTAAAGCCAGCACAGACTTAGAATTCTTAGGACATCCACAATCTAAACATCTGTATAACCAGAGAGGCTCTGAAATGCCATTACTCATTTTGAAAAACAGACCCAATTAGTTCCAATCTTTTGGTAATTTGACTATAAATCTGGTGATAAATTAGTTGCCATTTGGCTTTTTCGCCTCCCTGATTCTGACATTATGCCCTCTCATTAAAGAGCAAGGGTCATTATGGAGGTCACAATGGTAACATATTTGATAATATAATACTATAATGTTCTAGTTTAAGGGCTCTGAAATTTCCCCATTGCCTAAGAAGTACTGTTCTAATTGACATCTCTCACTGAATGAATCAATGTTAGTTCTGTCCATAAAATAAAACCTCTGTGTATTGACTGTCTTACCTGCCTTATCATAAAGTGACATCTATAGCAGTTCCTGGGAAAAAGTTAAATCCCTTTTGTTTAATTTCAAAGAACCCAATTTTGGAAGTATCCACTTTAATATACTTTAAACTGAAACTAATTTACTGGAGTTTTTGTTAAGAAAGAATGATTTTGAGAAAATCATAAAGTATAAATCTAGTTTGCTTCCAATAGATACTTTGATAGATATTTAAATTAAAAAGTTACTCTTATGAGCCATATTTACATTTCTAGAGGCTGTATTCTTTAAAAATGACTTACTAAAGTGGTTCATTTCTCTATGCATAGCCTGTGTCAGGCTGTCACCTCTTATTCATCAGTATTCCTTATCTCTTAACGCTTTTCAAAGTTCTGTGACTTTCAAACACATTGAACCTTCTTACTTTCACAACTTCACTATCAATCATTATTTTACTCATTATGTCAATATCACATTATCTGCCTACTGAATTTTAACCGCCATATTAAGAGAAATAGTAGTCTAATATATTCCAAATGTCACAATGATGGCACGGACAACAGATCAATTGTAATCAGCTGGCTGATTGAGAGTTAAAAATGGTTTTTCATGAATCAGTAACCACTACCTTCCTGTCTCTCCCCAGAGCTCACAACATTTTAAGTTGCAACATTAAACCGCTGCCCTGTATGGAACTGCTGCCAACTTGCTCTCACCAGATGTCAAATACTCATAAGGAACAGAGGACTTTAAATTTTCCATATAGTTTAAGATCAAATAAAGCACAGAAATGGTAAGTTAATGATTGATGATGATGATGGTGATAATTCACTTTCATTTAATGCCTTCTAGATGTAAGTTTCTTACTAAACTTAAAGTATATACTACCTCATATAACCCTGATAGCAATCTTCAGTTTGAGTATGTTCTATTAGTTCAAGTTTATAAGTGAAAAAAAAAAAAAAAAAACATAGATTCATAAACTGAAGATTTACTCAAGGTTTATTTTATTTATTCATCCAAGGCTAGGGGTTGTTAGATCTAAAACAGTAATTAGACTGTTTGATGCAAAAGCTCAGATTCTTAATCACTCTGGTTATGTCATTCTTCTTAAATTACAATGGATGAAATTACAGAATGATGTATAGGTGGGATACCGTGTAAAACCCTGTCCTTATCATTGACTGACAACAATAACCGAACTCTAAATGTATGATGAGTCTTCCTATTAGCAAGGAAGAGAGCTTCCTAAAAGAGGCTAGAGGTATTTAGTAATGGCAGGTGTCCATCTTATTATGATAATAATTAAGTTAATTTACCCAATTCAAGGATACCCACAGGAAACCACTTATGTTTATGTTTTTTTTTCTATTTTCAACTAAATCCAAACTATCTTAAAATTATTTGACAACCTACACTTTACCAAGATTCACATTTTATATAAATATTCCATCAGTTAAAATATTCTTACCCATTGCATTTATGATGATGATGATGATGGTGATGATGGTGAGAATAAAACAGAAAAAGGAGAAGAAAAAACCAAGGGGAAACAGAGGAGGAGAGGAACAGTAGTGGTACAAGGAGAAGGATATGGGAAAAGAGGAAAAGGAGAAAGACCATGCTTATTTTTTCAATTTTTATAGATGATTAAATGAATTAATGATTTAAAGGCAATTGTTGAAACCTATATTTTTATGGACTTAATTTTTTTTAATTACATCATAATTGAAGGTAAAATCAATTATCACGTTGTTTCAGGAGACTTATGAGCCAAGGAGACTTATGAGCAAGGTACTTTTGCAGGAGGCTCTGGGTATGAAGTTTAATTGATATGTGGTTAAACATGACTTGAATATACGAGTTTAAAAGGTAGGACGAGCAGGAGTCAGGATAATAATCTGCCATATATGGTTGCTGAGATCATTAAATTAATCAGAGCAAATAGTATGCGTAAACAAAGCTAGTAGATAGTAGCAGGTCAAACAAAGAGACTAACGGTGTTGAATCACCAGAAGATGTTCAGCCCCTTGGATAGTTATTTGGGGGCTAAGCTGATAACATTTTAAGTACAGACTTCTAACTTCAAAATCTCAGACTAACCCAGACTTTGTTTTCTTTCTGAAACCTTCTTTGGCTATTATGAAGACATAACCTGTTTTAAACCAGAATTAGTTCATATAAATTCAGGTAATCAGTTACTTTCCTTGTCAGACTGGAAGACACTGTCTTCTAGTCTGACTTGGAGACCCATGGGGATGCCCATGGTTTTAACAGATCTGATGAGCCAAGTAAAACGCTTCATCATCTTGCATTTTGGTCAGGAGTTCAACTTAGGTTTGGGGCCCTTTATACAAATCACAAGTGTATTATTATCCAAAGAGGTGCGTTAACAGTGATGTTCGTGAATTCAAATTTATAAACTTCTCCACCATAACAGAGATCATATACACCTTAATCCAGTTTTATAAGCAGATGTCAAAGGTGTTTTAGGCCTGCAAAATTATATTTTAACTACCTACATATCAGCAGGGGCCATCTATACTGACCAATTCCATTATTTTCTCCAGCTGCTTGTCTTATTATTTGTATTTGCTGAAAAAATGTATTTCTCAGTAAATATATGCTCAGAATCCTATGTTACATCCATTTTTGTATAGGCTTTCATAACAGGGAAAGTCTTATTCATCTTTGTATACGCAAAACCTAAGACTCTATTTGGCATATGGTAGGACATTGGTAAATGGTTGATGAACAGATGAAGTATTAAACAGGTAACCATTCTCTAAAATCAGTAAGATTATATAAGTACAGATTAAAGAACAAATGAAGTCAAACATACAAGAGAAGTTAATTGTCATGCTTGATAATCCATCTATCATTTATCCAAGTTCTACAATTCTAAAGAATCCCCTAGGGATGTACTGTTGGTATAGAACATTTTACTGACCTTAAGCTAAATTAACTGGTCCCTTAAAACTATGTGGACATTTACAAAGCTTTTATCACTAATAAATCTTCATCTGCAAATACCCATTCTCTAAACTTCTCTGGCCAATCTATTCTTCACATTTCCCAAACTTGTTCATACCTCACTAAGTGTGCTTTTGGTGTGTATACCCTCAGCTTTAATCAATCCTCTTATATATATTCTCATGTCTGTCTACTTCTCATTCAGATCTAAGTTAAATGTCACCAACTAGAGTGTCTCCTTAAGTAGATAATATATTATTCCCACCCCATCCCGCTATCACATTGCTCTATTTTCCTCATGGTGTTCATCACTAACTTAAACTACCCATTTAATGGCTTTAACTTGTTTATTGTTTCAGCTAGAGTGCAAACTTTAGTTTGCCTGGAAAAAAGGACTTACCTGTTTTCTTCACTTAAGTATCTTCAGTGCCTATAAGAGTGTCTCTCAAAAAATATTTGTTAAATAAACCTACCCTATATTGGCTTTACAGATTGAAAAACAAGTCTAGCACCTAGAAGAAATGAGGAGATGGAAAGCTGGTTGAATTAAGAGGAAGTCTGAGTGAGACACTTGTTATTCATGGGAAAAACATAATACTAGGTTTTACGGATGACAGGCTGTAAGTACGTGTTTGAAAGTGCACGTTTGAAATAGAACTATCCTACAACCCAGCAACTGCACTAGGAGGTATTTATCCAAGGGATATATGTATGTGGTTTTGAGGGGACACATGCACCCCAATGTTTATAGCAGCACTATCAACAATAGCCAAAGTATGGAAAGAGCCCAAATGTCCATCAATGGATGAATGGATAAAGAAGATGTGGTATATACATACAATGGAGTATTACTCGGTAATCAAAAAGGATGAAATCTTGCCATTTGCAACTACGTGGATGGAACTAGAGGGCATTATGCTAGGTGAAATTAGTCAGAGAAAGATAAATGTCATATGACTTCACTCATATGAGGACTTTAAGATACAAAACAGATGGACATAAGGGAAGGGAAGCAAAAATATTATAAAAACAGGGAGGGGGACAAAACATTAGAAACTCTTAAATATGGAGAACAAACAGAGGGTTGCTGGAAAGGTTGTGGGAGAGCGGATGGGCTAAAAGGGTAAGGGGCATTAAGGAATCTACTCCTGAAATCATTGTTGCACTATATGCTAACTTGGATGTAAATTAAACAAATAAATTAAATTTTTTTAAAAAGTGCATGTTTGAAACAGAATTAAATTCAAAGACTGCTTCCTTAAGGCTAGACACACACATGCACACACACAAAGAACACTCAGATTGTTTCTTTATGACAACACAAGATCATACTCTTCTCCTTACAACATAAGCATGACATAAGAAAGGCTTCGGAGAAATGATAAGTCACTGCATCTGTTCTCTAAGTTTGTGTTATTTTGATGCTTATGTTAATGTTATCAAAACAACTCACAGCAAACTTTAAGAAGGCATGAAATCTGTTTGTTCTTCAAGAAGATTCAGCATGATTCCAAGAAAGAAAAAACAAAATCTTTGAAAGCTTCATTCAGTTAAGACCAAAAATTCTAATGCTTAAATATTCATCAGTATTTAGTGATACATAAGGCAACAAATATAAAGAGTATAAGGTTTCAGAATTCCTGGCATAAATCTGTTTGGTTTATAAAAATCAAGTCACAATAATGAAGCCTGTGCTTCTGTGATTCCATATAACCTATAAAGTAACTGGTGAAAGTTATATTCCATACAATATAACTCACATTTTCTATCTGAGTTATAATTCCCATTTATAATTACAGTTAATATAACTCTCAATTCTGCATTAGCTTTGTAGGAACTTATGCAAATGAGTAGGAACAAGTGACAAGATAATACCTGAAAATATACACAACACACATACATCATGATCACCTAGAACAAAGTCATCCACATAACAATTCAGAAAATGCTAACAGTGATGATGTTATGACGCAATTCCACTTCTCTCATGAAAAGACAGGTGTCATAATTGTCATAACCCAAAGTGACAATTCTAAGAGATTAGTGTGTAGGTGGTGGACAGAAGCTCCAAACTCTAAAATTTATCCCAACAAAATACTAGAAGAATGTGGTTAGGAAAAATATCTACTTGCCTCAACTACCAAATATATGGCAGTTAGTACATGGGAGATTAGTTTTTCCTCAAGTTAAGGGTTATGGAAGGTAGCAGATGTATAGAGTAGAAGTTAAGCGTGAATTTGAATCTTGACTCCACCATTTAACAGCTAGGGGGCTCTGGCAAGTTACCTGATCTCTTTCATTCCTCATGTGTATAATGGGGATAATAGCAATACCCACAAAATAGCTAATGAATAGTTTTAATGAGAATTAAATGTGACAATGCATGTAAAACAGTGCAGTATTTTGCACATAAAACATTTCACGTCAAATACTTTATACATAAAACAGTTAATAAATGTTAAATGCTTTACTAATCATATCGCTTGGCCCTGAGATTTTAATCTCAGAACTAGGAAGAGCATATTACTCCTGAGCATCCAACTGGATCGTACTTTCAAAGAGAAAGATATTAAGTACACACATTCTTTCCTATCAGAAAGTCTGAATTTTAAGATATTTTCCCCCCTGAATTTTAGGATCTTAATATTCGTGTATGATTTTCAATGGCACCTGCTTCTCAGAGAATCTTTCCTGTCTCTTTCAGGACAAATGGATTACTTAACTGATGATGGTAGGGGGCCAGAGTGAGAAAAGGAAACATGTCCGAAGTGACCCTGTATCTTCTTCAGTCTGTCCACAGTTTACCGACCAAAGTATGCGGAAAAGGAAAGCAGTGGTAAAAAGGTATTTACTGAATAATGATTGGGTGCTGAAGCTATATCCATATACTTTGGGAGATAACATAGATAAGAGAAGACCACAGTCTCCAAATAAGCTTATGATTTTGTTTTGGGGTAAGTACTAGTATCAACAAATAAAGTGGTAGGCAGAGAAGTGCTATAAAGTGTGTGGGGGGAGATCAAGTGAGAAGTATTCCATTGTCTTCTTTCTGTCAACAACCTCAACCTAGCTAGAGGAGCTCAACCACACAGGGCTTCTATCAGGTAGAGGTAGGTAAACTGTGGGCTCCCTATGCTTCATCAAAATGGAAAGTCTACAGAGCCACATTATGAATGGAAGAGATGGCAGCACATTATTATCAGCTTTTGGGTTTCCTTTGCACTTTACAGACTTATATAAGCCAGATTTGATCTTCTGGATCATTCATGCTTTTGAAAAATGTAGAAAAATATACACATTTCTAAAAGAGCACCAAAGACATGAAACACTGAATACCTGGAACTACAAACTGTGAAGACCTTACTTAATAGGGAGAAAATAAGCTCATATACTTGACTTTAACTTTCCCCTCAGAACAAACATTTCAAATGCACTGGCTAAGGAGTCATGTGGAGGAGAATAAAGGCTCAATCAGAAGCTAACAACAACAAAAGAAGTCCTCCAGAGACCTGAGTCAATCAAGAATTTAAATGTATGCAAAACCAGATATGAAATTCAAAGATCAAATGTCATAATGATAGAGGGTAGAATTCTCAAGGAATGGAAGCATTTATACACCCCAGATGAAGATGACCATGTACTCTACTAGTTTCACTGAAGTCCTACTGGTCTCAAGATTGTAAATGACCTAATAAAGGGAAACTTCAAGATTCCCACCCCCCAGACAACTTCTATCTCTGCCTTTCTCTTCAGAAGGGCGTCAGTTGCTCTGGTGAAGGTAGAATGTGATTCCAACATCTAGCCAACCAGGCTGAAACACCACCCCCACACATATTCCTTACCACCTACTGCCCCTGCCCCCTTACTCACTATCTGTATTCCCAACCCAGGGAAATACCTCATTGTCAGAGCTCCAGGTACACATGGAAGGTTGAAAATGGTCACTAAAGTTTTAATCCCCTAGACAGGCGTTAGGGCCATGGTCAAAGGCTGCCCTGTCATTGACATCTGCTCTCCCACTTCCTCAGCTCAGACTTTATCAGCACCACTGGCCTGTCACAAGCCTTCTGTAGACGGATGTCCCATCCACTTCAAGGAGAAGGAAATGGATCCAGGGTATATACTCTTTACCACCAAGGGAGTCTACCTGCAAGCTAGTTTTCTGATGTACTTACAGAAACCTTTCTTCACAAGTTTACGTTCTTTTCATAGCATTCTACCTCCTATCCACAAAATCCCAAGCCATCCAAAATCAAAAGTCTGAGTAGGAGAAACTAACTCAGAATCTTCGGAAAGCATACTGCCTACGAGTTTGATTCTGTTTGTCCAGCCTCAAGAACCTCCACTATACTTTCCCCCTTGCATCGCTCCATCTACTCTTCTTGAGGGACTTCTGAGCCAGGGAGCTTTTAGTTTAATTCTTAGCTCTACCACTTACTAGTTGTAAGTGCTGAACAGAATATCTAACCTGTGAGTCTCAATGACTTCATCTGAAAAGAACAAGAGGAGGACTGCATATCTCACAGGGTTGTTGAGAGGATTAAATGAGCTAATGTATATAATCAAATAAGCAAGCAAAGGACTCTAACACTGTAGGTGCTCAAAAAAGGTTAATTTAATTTATTCATTGTTGGCATTCCAAACATAACTGTTAGATTGAATTGGACTAAATCCACCTCCCATTGAAATGCAGCCCATCCTGGGGAAGAAGCTAGCAGATGTTTTTGTTGATTAATTGACATGTTGCAGAGAGTTTCGTGAAATGATGAAAAGTAAAGCTAGGAAAGAGAGCTAAAATCACTTGCAGAAACTACCTACAGTAGAATAAGGTCCAAGAAATGATGACTAACCCAGTGGAAGCGAAGCATGTTCGACAAGGCTAAAGCATGTGTTATGGAAACTCAGGACAGGATGAGTGCCACTAAAAATTAGAAAGGCCAAATTTGGCTGATGACAGCTGCCAAGGATATATGACAACTAGGAAATAACAACAGAACATGTAATCAGAGGATGTTTGACCTTGGCTAAGTGGATTATTGCAACAGGTATAATTAAAGGCCGCCATATGGACTCTAGACTGTAGACAGCTACAAATCGGACTATGATTTCAGAAGCATCAAAAGGAATCTTCTGCCAAACAAATACCTTTCTCACCTGCAGCCTAAATGCTGAAATTATACTCTTAGACTGTATCACTGCTGCAATGCCTTAAGAATACTAATAATGAATTGTTTATTATGAAACAGCTTATTATACTATTTTCCTACATCAGACTTTTATATGGGGAACAACAGGTAATAAATGAGGACCTTGGGTTCTAGGGAGACAAGAGGGAAGGGTAGAAGTCAGGGTAGTGACAAAGCAAAGAAACAGATGTGAACCTGAGAAGCTGTAGGCTGGAAAGACAAACTGCCTGTCTCATTAGTAGGAGTTACTCTGGGAAATACATATTGTCAAAATTCCAGAGAATGAGTCAGTCCTCAGACATGGACTCATAGAAGGTGTGTGTTAAAGTTACACGTGTTTTATAACATAACACTTTAAAAAATGACGACTGTTATAATTGCCAACAAATGTTGATCAGTCACCATACACTTGGCCCTTTACAAACTGCATTATATACACTATACCATTTATTCTTCACTAGTGCCCTATGAAATAGATGTGTTTTCATTTCCATTTTATTTTACTTTTATTTTAGAGAGGGAGGTGGCAGAGGGAGAGACAAAATCTTAAGCAGGCTCCATGATCAGTGCAGGGCCTGACGTGGGGTTCAATCCCATGACCCTGGGATCATGACCTGAGCTGAAATCAAGAGCCAGATGCTCAACCAACTGAGCCACCCAGACACCCCTTCATGCCCATTTAAATCTGAAAAACGCTCAGGTCTGAACGGATTAGGTCACTTCTCTGTAAAATGGCAGAGCCAGAACTATAAACTTCACCTCCATTTGACTTCAGAATCTCAGATTTTAATCACCACAACAGGCCAGATGTTATAACAAAGGAAAGCAGACACATATGAACCCAAGATTCAGGTCCCTACAATGTCACAGGCAACAGAATGAGAAGGTGGGTTCTTATGGAATCAAAGATTTCTCTTACAGTATGATGATAACAACAAAAGTGCTTTCAGACACTTGACTTATAATCAGAATTTCTGCACTCAAAGATAAACTATCAGTATGGGCATTTAGGCCCACACTGTTAGAAGAGCAAGCTAATTTATAACCATTGTTAATTATAGAAACGTCACATGTTAAATAATGATACAACAGCAACAAGGATAATAAACTCTCCTCCACTAGGAAGAAACGGACTCATGCATTCAATTCCAGGCTTACTTTCTCAGAGTATTGGCATATTAACAATGATGAATGTGTAAGCAAAGAGGTATAAATCTGAGCGCAGAGACTTTGAACATCAACTACAAAGAGGTAAGATGATCAAATACTCTGCTTTTGCCGGATACCATTTCATATATTCACTATAATAGTCCATCATCTTCTCTGAGGCAATGAAGTTGTTCGAGTTCCTGTGCCTGCCCTGTTTCTTTCAGTTGCACCCAGCTGGAAAATAATTTAATTTCAACATGTTAAACAGGAATCTGTCCTTCAGTATCTTCCTACAAAATAAGGAATTGGGGTTTATTACTCTACCCATGTTTAAAATACCACCCAAAAACTTCTATTTTTTTCCTGATAACCAAATTTCTGGCCACTTCCCAGCCTCAAAGATGATTTTACAATTGATATCTATACACCAAAATGGTAAGAGATTTAAAGTAAAATCTGCCTCCAATCTTCTTGTTGATACTAATCCTGTACAGTTTTCGAAGGAACATTCTGAGTTGCGATTTTGCTAAGGGCTAACATTTGTTCCCCATTTCCCTTGTGTCCTTCCATTTAGAAAGACCTCCCATCCGAGTAACACTCTGGCCTCTCTCCCCAACTTGATTCAGATTGTTGACTGAGACGACTGGTAGAATCTGGGAGACAAACTCTCAGTGACGCCAACACACCCACAGAAAGCACACTCTCTGCTTTGATCCTTCTTGGAAGTTTTGTAAGGGCAGGTCCCCAAAGAAGGAACTGTGTTTTAACTTTGTCTAATTCTAAAGAGTACCATTAACAAGAATGCTTGGGTCTAAGGCTGCTTAGGCTCTATAACACAGCCTTTTATAAGTGATGGACTCAAGCACTGGTGTCTGAAGACTGTACTGCCTTACAAGAGGCAAATGCGTGGATCTCTGCCCAGCTCCAAATTCAATGGCATCACATTGGCAGCGAGAATTTGACCAAGGTGGGAGTATTTACCTCACAGAAATCCATAAACACTAAAAATCATCTTCCTTCTTCCCAAAAAATGTTAAACAATTTACCAGTACATCACCAAATGGAAGACAAATCCTGATCGCCATCCATTTAACTCATGTGTTTTTCTCAACTGATAATGAACTGAGTAGGGAGCACCATTTATTACACTGCCCCAGTCCCCAATAATTTCTAAAAGATTTTCTACTTCCTATTTCTCCCACTCATCAGGTTAACAAAAGGTTTTTTTTAAAAGGGTCTCTGTCTAGCTTTTTATGTCTCAGCTCAAAAAGAGATTAAATACAAAACCTTGAAGAATGGTCAACTTGTAAAGCAAAATCTACTGTTCCTTAATAACTCTTCTGGAAATTGTTCACAAAACTCATTTCCTTGAATAAGTAAAATAGGAGAAGAATTTTAGTTTTCTTCACTTCCTCTCACTCTCTCCTGAAATATTTTATGTGATTTTTTAACTTTAATGTGTAGCTGCCTTTTTATAAAAGGTTTGTTCACCCCTGAAACATCAGAAGCTGCAATTGTAGCACATTCTACACGGCAGTGACAGCACTGGTCACACGATCTAAATGTGACCTCCTCCACCTGAAATTCTGATGGCTTCCCTGCTCAGTCTCCCACAGGGCTATAATCAGAAATTTTCATCACTTTATTTATAAAAGAACATATAACACTTTAATTAAAACAGCTACATGGAAACAGCCACTGGTATTAATAACATCCTGAAGCAACCTTAATTTTTTAAATTTTTTTCTAATGTTTATTTCTGAGAGAGAGAGAGAGAGAGAGAGGGAAGGAGGGAGAGGGAAAGAGAGAGAGAGACAGACAATGAGCAGGGGAGGGGCAGAGAGAGGGAGACAAAGAATCGGAATCAGGCTCCAGGCTCTGAGCTGCCAGCACAGAGCCCAACACAGGGCTCAAACCCACAAACCATGAGATCGTAACCTGAGCCAAAGTGGGACTCCCAACTGACTGAGCCACCCAGGCGTCCCAATTCTGAAGCAACTTTAAAAGAAAAGCTTGACTGAAATGGATACAGGTAGAAACCTAATGTTTACCTTCCTTTTTTAACTTTTGTTAAGAGAATACACCAAATCTTAATCTATATGCAAATGTACTATGGTTAGTTTGACCCTCTGGGGTAACTTGAAATCACTAGAGACTTCATCATACACAGTGTCTTGGAGAGAATACTAAACGGGTAAACACCCGAGGTATTAGCCTAGCTTTGTCACTGAGAGACTACATAGCCTTGGCTGGGTTTTATAACTGTACTAGGCCTGTCCTCTCACCTTTAAAACTAGTCTACAAGGTTTCTAGGCCCTTTCTGTTCTGGAAAAACAGGAGTCGCTCTCTCTCTAAGGTCTCAGCGGTGGCCTACCACCTCTGTCTTAGCTACAGGCACCTTAATGTAACCTGCCACACATTGTTTGAGTTAATTAAAGGGAAGTCATTACATTTTGCCTTTTAAACCTTTCTGAGCTCCAAGTTCTTACCTCCCTTCTCCACATGTGGCACATAAAAAATATAGTGCTATGCTACAGGGCATCATTGTGCCTGTTCTCCCCTAAACCTCTGCTGTCAACATTTCTTCCCCACCCTTTGCTTCTCAAATAATTAGAATAGGGCGAAATGCACTTAAAGTCTGTGTTCCCTGAAGCCTTCGCCCCCTTTCACACTCAGGATGAGATCTTTGTTCCGTTTTCTCAGAGCAACTTGGAAGAGCTGACATATTGGCTGAAGACCCTCTGCCTCTCTCCACCCCCTATCCCCCAATTCCACTCTTTCCCTTGACGCACTGGAGAGGAACAGCTTGAGATAGTTGTTTCAATTATAGGCTGCATTAATTAAAGTGACGGTGGTTTTTTTTTTACATAGAACAGAACATTTTGAACCAAATTTAAGCATGGTTTTTTAATATAAAATGTAAACTTGTGTCATTACTATCCGCACATCTCAGGTTTCTGAGGGTCATCATGGATTTTTTTTTCCTTTTAATGACAAAATCTCTAGGTTGGAGGGCCTCTGGGTACTGCCTCATCTAATCACCCATCTAATTTATAAATCTCTATAATTTCTCTGCCAACAGGTCCTTCAGCTTTTGATTATGCACGACAAGCAGCTGGAAACTCACCATCAGCATGAGAGGCAGCTTCAGGACAACTGAGACTTTCCCTGTACTCAACTTCTACATGTTGGATCTAGACAATGTTTGCATATCTCTCAGTCTAAAGATACATTCTATTCTTATCCGAGTTTAACAGATGGGGGAAAATGGGCACAGAGAGACTATATAATTTGCCTAAGGACTCACACAAGTGTCAGACCTGAATTTGAACCTAGACTCACCCCTAAAGTCCAGAGGCTACACTTTCTAGCTTCATGATGAATACTGAAAATGTCCCATTGATTCAATTTATATTAAACCACTTATTTATGTAATTCATTTCTTATTCATTTTCCAAATTTTCCCTGCATGTTATTATTTATCACTAACTCTCTACTCTGTCTTCCTACTGACTTCAAGAACAAAGCCATTCCTACTCCCTTGGCCTGTAAAATAAGAACATTCATCTCCATTTCCCTCACTTATTCTAATCCTACCCACCCTTCAAGTGCTGGCTTAATGTCACCACCTGCAGGGACTCCTCCCAGCTACTTGTCAGCAAAGAAGTCTCTCTTCTCCAACTTCCTTTTGGCAATGGAAACAAATACCTTACTCACTCTTGCCAAATAATTACCTTTAATATCTGGATTCTCAGTTTGACTGCAATCTCACCTACAAAGTAACTGATAGTGCCCCTGTAGGCCTATAGCAAGAGTTCAACAGCTGAACAGCTTCAAAAGATGACTCTAATACCTTACAGACTCTTCCCTTTATTTTTAAAATGTTTTATGGTGAAAGATGCGCCCATAACCTACTTGTAATCTGGAATACACAAATTATTCTGAAACCCACCCAACTAATGTTGACATTTCCTTCTCTACTTATTGGATGTGCTTCTGACTTAGTGGATGCGCTTCTGCAAGGCGACCACCAGAGGGCAGGCTTTCCTTTCTTTCCAAGGCTATCTAGCACCTGAACAAGAAGCCCTCAGAAACCTGGAAAATCTACTTTGCCCAAAAGCTTCTTTGTGACATTCCTTCATCCATACATCCAACCATCCATCCATCCTTCCATCCATCCAACTATGCCACAATATGAAGCACCCAACATCTAGTCTCCAAACAGGAGAAAATACCTGAACACGCTCCATCTTATACCTATTCGCCAAATCAGCAAGAATCCAGGAGCAAGAAGGAAGGGTGTGTGTGGGGACAGTAAACCAGTAATTCAAACCAAAACCCACATTTCCCCCTCCACATTCAGCATGGTAACTTCATATTGCAGTAGGGCTAAGCAGTGGGTAATGTCTCAAATTCTTTTAGCCAGAGAGGCTGGGGATATTAATATCTCTTATTCACTGCAATGCCCCAAATATCTTGAGAACCAGATTTCCTTTCCCATGTAAAAAGACAGCTGACCATAGTTCTTTCCTAAATCCTCTGACAGCTTTACAAGTAGGGTGGTGAGTGACCTTTCTTTCTTTGAAAAAGTGTATATAAATGTGCCTATTCATAGAAATCTGACAGAGCTGACACCTGGTTCTCCAAAAATGTAGCTTCACTCTAAGCATATTCCACTGACATTTATAGAATATGATTATTTTTGATAGTGGGGAACAAAGGGGAAAGAGTAATCAGAATTGTAAAGCACACTTTATATCCAAAATTTCCTGCACTATGAAGTCAATCACTATTTTCAGGATGAACTTTCTACTCAAATGCACAGCTTCATTCCTTTCTCTTCCTGGGAAGAAATAATTTTGCCTTTCCCTAGTGAACCTCATTTCTATTCCTCCACACTAGTTCACTACACTTTCCTCCCCCCCCCCCCGCCCCCCAGACCTTCTGATGCTCATGTCCAGACAGCCACACAAAGCTAATGGTTCTCTGAGAAAAGACAAAGTGCTTTTTGAACAGCACACAGGCCTTCTCTCTTAAGTGCTGGGGAAAGGCTATCAAATTCTAGGCAAGATGCAATTCAACTAAAATTTGACATGTTGAAAGTTAATGACTTTATTATGCTTCATGGTTTATAATTCCGTCATAAGCCATGGCAGGTTGGGCACATTTTTTTTCAGACAGTTAAGAATTAGGAGGACTAAACACTGTCAGCTTTACCAGATGGTCATTAACTGGAAATGTGTTGTTTAAACAAGATACACTCAAGGGGAAAAGGCTCTCATACAGTTTCATTTGCCATGAACCTCTCCATACCTACCTTTAAAGCAGAGGTGAGAGATGCGGAGAAGGAAAGGTGTGCTGAAAGAAACTGATTACCTTACCTATTTTTCAGCTGCCCTCAACAACGATGAGGTGGCCACCTGTGCACTGTGTGGATTCAATTACATCAGACATGAAATAACTGTGTATCAACAGCACATAAACTCATTTCCACATGCAGTAGGCTTCACAACATGCCATAAACTTGAGACTAAAAAGGGAAGAAGTACCCAGGCACAGTAGTTCAGGGAGGCAAACCTGGAAAAGTAGGGATTAAGCAAGGACAGAAAACAGTACAGGGAACGTGAAGGAGAGAGTGAGGAGGCTGGTGACAAAAGTCTGAGAGTAGCAAGGGACCCTTTGAGAATCAACTAAATTCATGGTATCTACTTCCACTGACCATACGAGGTTTCATCTTCACGGTAACATGCTCAGAGGACGCTAACCAGGGCCTGAGATCCCCTCAGAGTCATTGGGAATCTCAACACTTGGGTTTAATGACACATCAGAGAACCCAGATTAGGAGATAGGTAAGATAAATGAATTCATGGCAGGACTGCAGCTTATAACCACCTGTTTATGAGCAAAACCCAGTCGTAAAAGCAGCTGTAAGCAGAAAACACAGCAACATTATTTTGTCCTTTCGACATACATTATGGTATTTAAATCCCGTAACAGCAGCAGAGATTGTAAAGAACTGATTGTAATTGTCATAATTAACCGTATGCACTTCTCCAGTACATTGTACAGCTTCGCTACTGGCAGACCCGATCAGGTATAAAAGAAAACAGAGCTTGTGAAATCCCAGGAGATGGAGGAAACGACCCTTATCTGGTTCTTCTCATTCTAAATTACTGTGGGTAGAGGCAAGATAATTCCCCAGCCTTTTAAAATATGGAAAACATTCATAGAGAGGACACGACTGGCATCTAAAATCATACTAGCTTTGTTTTTTGTGTGTATGTGTCTTGTTTTTGTTTTTCACCATTTTGGATGTGACTTGGAAGAGGGGTTATAAAAGAATGGAAACGACGAGCAGATAAGATGTTTATGAGTACTAAAGCAGATGTTCTTGTAGTCATTTCTTGGTAGATGTAAAATGACTGTATGAAAGAAAGCAGTCATGTTTTAAAGAAATAAACTTACCTGGAAACTCTGAAGGCCTCTGAAGGGTTGGTTGAGTGAAAACAAAAATCTCAGTTATTTATGTGTGTGTGTGCACACAAAAGCACACACACACACACTCGTGTGCACACACACACACCCCCAACATGCTCATACTCTTCTGGAAAATCTAGCTTTAATATCTTTATTATTTTCCTTTTAACAACCTAAAGTAAGCCAGAAAAGGAAGACATAAAATAATAATGGTTTTTAGATGGAAGAAAGGAGACAGGATAGTGATAGAAGTAAGGTATAGAGTGTGAGTTTTTAAATTTAGGAGTTAATATTTGGAAGTGTGTAAGTCCATGGAATGTTAGAGCTGGGAGACACCTAGACAGCAACACATCCCATTACTCTGCCTCCTGCCTATTCTAATTGTCACATACACATCAACTTTATAGTTCACTGAATGAAATCTACTACACATTCAGTCAACAATCTTCCCATAAGCAAGAAGAAGGAGCAAAAGACGGGGGTGGGGGGGAAGTATATGAGGTGGAAAAAGAGAAAATGAAACAAGAAGATACAGAAAAAGTGTGACTCTGCAAAAGTTAAAATTATCAACTATATTAATTTACAGGGGAAAACATTAAAATGTTAATTTTAAAAAATCCTAGAAGAGAACACAGGCAGTAATTTCTCTGACATTGGCCACAGCAACATTTTTCTAGATATGCCTCCTGAGGCAAGTGAAACAAAAGCAAAAATGAACTATTGGGACTGCATCAAATACAAAGCTTCTTCATAGCAAAAGAAGCAACCAGCAAACCAAAAGACAACCTACTAAATGGGAGAAGATATTTGCAAACAACATATCTGATAACAGGTTAGTATCCAAAATATATAAAGAACTGATAAAACTCAACACCAAAAAAAAAAAAAAAAAAAAAAACAAAAAAACACCTAAATAATCCAATTTGAAAATGGGCAGAAGACATGAACAGACATTTCTCCAAAGAAAACATTCTGATGGCCAACAGACACATGAAACACTGCACATCACTCAACATCAGAGAAATGCAAATCAAAACCACAAAAGGTATCACCTCACACCTATCAGAATGGCTAAAATCAACACCTCAAAAAACAATAAATGTTGGTGAGGACGTAGTGAAAATGGATGTGGAACCCTCTTGCACTGTTGGTTGGAATGCGAACTGGTACAGCCACTGTGGAAAACAGTATGGAGATTCCACAAAAAAAATTACAAAGAAAATTACCATATGACCCAGTCATTCCACTACTGGGTATTCACCCAAAGAAGATAAAAACACTAATTCAAAAAGGTAAATGCATCCTTATGTTTATTGCAACATTATTTACAATAGCCAAATTTTGGAAGCAAAGTGTCCATCGATAGATGAATGGATAGAGAAGATCTCATATATAATATCAACATATATGTATACATATCAACATACATACACACACATATATACACACACAACATGGATGGGTCTAGAGAGTATAATAAGAGAAACAGAGAAAGACAAATACCATATGATTTCATTCATAGGTGGAATTTAAGAAACAAAATGAATGAATTTAGAAAAAAAGAGAGAGACAAACCAATGAAACAGACTCTTTACTATGAAGGACAAGTTGATAGTTACCAAAGGGGAGTGTATGGGAAGGACAGGTGACATAATTGAAGGGGATTAAGAGTACACTTATCATGATGAGCACTGAGTAATGTACAGAACTGCTGAATCACTATATTGTACACCTGAAACTAATATAATACTGTTACATTAACTATCCTGGAATTAAAATTTAAAAATTAAAAAAGTAATGCCAATAAGAAAAAGGTTAAACTTTTAAAAGCACCTTGACTTTAATTATGCTATTCATATCTGTGAATGTTGGCAACACTTCTTGAGTTACTCCTAATTCAGAGAGACAGAGCTATTCCAAATCACAAACAACTCAAATCTATACCACGTATTAGGACAAAACTTGGATATTACATTTGTAGTAATATTTTTTTGATGAGTGTTTTTACTTCCAGAGATAAAAAATTATAGTTTAGTTAAGAAAGAATCTGGAATATGAATCTTGAAGTACATAACTCAAAGAAGAATTCTATAAAACGTAGGTGATAAATTCTATACTACCTTTACTTTCACTCAGCAAAGAGAGTTGCAACTGATTTTTTTGCAGCCTTGTGGCAACAAGACATCAACGGTTCATTACTCCAACTATCACTCATTATTATTTAAAGAATCTGGCATTACATAGTAATATGTTAACAAAAGATGCTAGTAGGTAGGAAGCAGCAGAAAGCAGAGAGAAAGAAATTATTAGTAAATGAGGCATGGCCAACATATAATGGTTATCTGAATATAAAACCATCTTGTGGTTGCTCAATAATATTTCTTCAACCAAATCATAAATCTTTAACAAATTCTTGACCAAAAATAGGCAGGCTTACCCTTTTCTTTTAAGTTAAGTAGTTTAAAATCTGCTCTAGCCTCTGAGTGCCTGGAACCATGGCAACTACTTCTGATAAGAAATGAGTTGGGTAACATCATATATATTTTACCTCTTTTATTTCTCATTATAACAATGTAAATTGGGCATTGTTATTCTCATTTTGCAGATGAAAAACCTGAATTTTAGATAGGATAACTTGCCCAACAGTGAGTCAAAAATCAAGGACTGGGGCTCTTGGGTGACTCCATCAGTTAAGCTTCCAGCTCTTGATTTTGGGTCAGGTCATCAGGTCATGGTCTCATAGTTTGTGAGTCCAAGACCTGAGTCTCAGTGCTCTGTGCTAATAGCTTGAAGCTTGCTTGGGATTGTCTGTCTCCCTCTCTCTGCCCCTCCCCTGCTCATGTGTGCGCGCTCTCTCTCTCTCTCTCTCTCTCTCTCACACACACACACACACACACACACACAAACTTTAAAAAATAAAACAAGGACTGGAACCCAAGTATAGTGAATAGAATGGCCACCCGCAAAAAGATATCCACATTCTAATCCCCACAGCCTGTAAATATCAACTTATATGACAAAAGAGTATCACTTTATATATTTTTAATGTAATTAGGTTAAGCATCTTGAGAGGAGGAATTTATCCTGGATTGGCCGAGTTCCAAATGCAATTATATGTATCCGTTTACATGAGACACAAAGAGGAACAGACACACACAGTGCCGAAGGCTGTGTGAAGGTGGAGGCAGAGACAGGAGTTGATGCAGCCATAAGCCAAAGGATGCTGCCAGCCACCAGAAGCCGGAAGAAGCAAGGAATGGAAACTCCACTGCTTTGTGGGGAGCATGACCTTGTCAGTACCTGACTTCAGACTTATGGCCCCCAGAAATGTGAAAGAATAAATATGTGTTCTTATAAGCCACCCAGTTCATAGTAATTTGCATGGCAGCCACAGGTCTCCTGGCATCCTTGCTGCAAAACCATTCAAGTTTCCTGACCTGAGATTGCCAGGTTGCAGGACGCAGAACATGATACTACTCTACATTTTTCTTAGGTCAAGAAAAACATAGGATCAGCCCTAACAGACTTAAAATCTAGATTCTTAGACTATATATGAATTACTATTCTTGATATTTGATCCAAAATGTTTCAATTAATTCTAAAGAAAATCAGTAAGAGCAGAAGATCCTGATTTCATAGCAGTGTCTCCCTTCTTTACAGAGGTGAATGGGATTACTTAAGAACAGACAGAAGATAAATGAAATGTCCCTTCACTGACTGCTCCCACTGAGTTAATTTTGACACTGATCTTTTTATATTCTTAGCATTAAATGTGTAGGAGTGTGGGTAGATTTGGCTTAAAAAGATTTTAAGATTCTTTCTAGCTCTAAGAGTCTCTATAATTATGTTTCTGTTTCTCAATAAATATTTGTTGAATGAATAAAAGAACAAATCAATGCATGAATATGTTGCTATGCATGGAGCCAAGATAATCAAGTCCCATTGTATCTCAATATCAAATATTTAAACCAAAAAGAATGAACATCTTACCAAAATATCGCTCTGCAGGACAATGACCAGAACAGACTATAAATGATCAGATTAAAGGGAGTAAACAACTACCTCTATGGTAATAATACAGCTCAACTCCCTGGGATGAATTCTTATAGGAAGCTCATGAAATTTTAGGTATAATTCAGGAAAGAAAAAATTAAATGAAATTTGAAGGAAAACTTTAATTCCCAACACAAAGGATAAAGAAATCATGGTTGTACTTTCTTTATGTCAGGCAATATTCTAAGTACTTCGCAGCATAAAATTACTTAATGCTAAATACAGACCTAAGAGATGGAGTTTATCATTATCCCCATTTTACAGGTGAGAAAATAGGTTACAAAACTCACTGCAATCACACAGCTAGCAAGAAACTGAGTAACAGTCATAGAGTGGCTGGTGCAGCATTATTTGTCAAAGCGTTGGTGACAGAGATAAGTAGAGTAGAACAGTTGAAGAAGAACCTGGAGTCTGAACATGAAATCCACCAGTTCAATGACTTATTCATTCACTTCAAGGAAATATCTGTGCAAATAATACATGCCAGGCATTTTGCTAGGCACTGGAGATACAATGGAAAACAAAAATAGTGAACTAATAAAATGTTCTGAAAAAAGAGGGGAGAGATTTAATTCACAAATGGAAGAAAACTAAAACAACTGAAAAAAGTGATTTGGAGAAACAGTTACAAATGCATTTTTTAAAAGTGTCCAAGTTTTCTTTAAAAATCCTTGAACTATAAGCCTTTCCTAACAGTACTTCCGTGGACATGTTCATAAAATGTTCTAATTCCTTGTAATCCAAGATGGTGCCACAAAGACATGAAAGAGCCTGTGAGGTCAATTCTCAAGGAGTGCCAGCAACTCATGGGAAAGAAAAGAATGATCTTATTGTTAGTTAATAACAATAACAAAAACAAAAAGCTAAGCAGAAAACAGCTGGAGAATATTTTACAAAAGGAAAGAGAACCCATTTGGTTCTGAAGATCAACAAAGCCAGAGATGGTTTTTAGCAAAGTAGAGACACTTTTTAGCCATTCTAAACGACCAAGTCAGAAATCATTCTATTCTTTCCAGCTCTATGCAAAAAAAAGTCAAGACTTCAATTGTATAACAGGAATCTTGGGGAACTGCTCAGACTCTTAAGTTAGGAGAAATACCAGTTTTGCTAAATATAAGCTGTGTGACCTCAGACAGGTTACTTAAAAGCTCCTGGTTTTCATTTTATCAAGTGGAAAATAGAGATAATAATAGAATCTACTTCATTGGTTGATAAAGAATTAAATCTATAATGTGAACTATTTAACAAAGCATTTGTTACATAGTAAGTGTTCCATTACCAGTGTTACTATCATCCATTGGTAGACTGATCAATTGCTCTGGCTACAATAATTATTAGATTTGATTTAAAAAAAAAGTTGCTGTTATAGCAATGTTCTGGCTCTCCTCCTGCGGGGCACGTGGTAGGATTGCACTTCCTTCTCCCTTGGAGTTAGGTACCATCACGTGGCTTGCCTATAGGCTAATGAGATGTAAGTGGAAGGAAGTATGGAGTGTGTTACCATAGCCCAACCAGACCTATTCTGACTAATACAACACCTTCCCAGATTTGTTCTGACCTTTAAATTATAAATACCTTAAATACACTTGTATATTAATCCATTCTCTTGCAATCTCTTGTTTTGAAAATGGTTACCTTTATGCCCTTTCAAATGTTTATAAATTAAGGCTGTCTCCCAGACTGAAATTTCCCCAGGACAAAGACTATGACTTTGTAATACTCTTTATATGACAGAACTTAGAGCAATACTAAACAGCATTTGGCATTTAATACATGTCTCTTTGACAATGGCAATGACAGTGAGGATCATAAAACCATCTGCATGATCATCCTTTAATGTCCATCCACACTTACTTCTCTCTACTCAATAGCTCTGTTAGAAAAAAGACAGATATTTTGAAAAGTGTCACTGGAGAAAGCATATAGGTAGGCATTCTGCTCTCTAATGGTTTCAAGCCTATTCTGAGAAAAAAGAAACAAACCTATAAAGCTGATATTCCTGAGCCTTGCAATAATGTTCCAGAATAAGTAACAAAAACTCAAATGTGTTCATGTTCTATAAAGGAAGCATAAAAACAATTAGTCTTTATACAAATTTTCCTTATTGGAGTACTGGTGCAGAAAAACACTCAGACTATTTGCACATCTTAGAGAGAAGTGGGAGCTGGCTGGTTAGTGGCTACACCTGCAGATGTAGCAGTCTCTTTTCATTCTTGTGGACCCTCCAACGTCTTAAGATATGCAAGCTAGGCAAATTAGTGGCCAAGTGACAGGCTGGTCAGCCTACCTTGGATAGGGTAAAGGCGGGGGGGGGGGGGGCGGAGAAAAAGGTGGACAGGGAGAGCAGTGAGCATGAGAGTGAGTAAAGCCATGTGGCTGGCTTGCAGAGAAGACACTTGTCACTTGCTTCACTTTGCTGAGTCAAAGAGTAGTCTGCACAGCCAGCCCTGAGTAGGCGCATAGCCCTCCATGGAGTTCGCGCCCACTGCTTGTCTGTATCTCCTTCACTCCAGATGTTAATACAATCACTGGGAAGGCTCAGGTGACCCGTATAGACAGATGACAAGGAGAAAAGGTGAAGAGGCTGAGGACCTGGTTTGATCAAGGTGAAAGGACAGGAGCTCAGTTGCCTTTCAGATAAAGAAAGAAATCCTTATCATAACTGACTATAGGGGCGCCTGGGTGGCTCAGGCAGTTGAGCATCCAGCTTCGGCTAGGGTCATGATCTTGAGTTTCGTGAGTTTGAGCCCCCAGTCAGGTCCTGTGCTGACAGTGCAGAGCCTGCTTGGGATTCTCTCCCTCTCTCTACCCCTCCCCCACTCATATTCTCTCTCTCTCTCTAATTAAATACATTAACTTAAAAAAAAAAAACCCTGACTACAGGCTGCATTATCTGAACTTCCTCCCCTTCCCGCCTTCTTCTGCTGCCACTCAATTCATCCCTCATTTTGCTTAGGACACATTCGCTTTAAGTTCTTTAAAGGTGCCCTGCACATCTCTCCTTTTTCAGCCTACTTAACCCCTACCCATAATTCTAAGATCAGCTCAAATGCCACTTACTAAGGAAAACCTTCCTTGACACTCCACAGCCATCCAGAACAGAACAGGTCTTCTAGTCCTACACCTTCGCACACGGATATCTCCCTTCATGGCACTTACCTAGTTAAGTTTTTAAATTTGCACTAGTACATTTACTTGTCTAGTACCTGCCTCTACCTTAACTAGTAAGCTACATGAAGGAAGGGACGGTATCTACTCACCATCAAATGTCTAGTGCCCACGACTCTTCCTCCTCCACCTCCTGCCTCCCCCATCCTCTTCCTCCTCCTTCTCCCCCTCCTCCTCCATGTCCCCCCTCGCCCCTACTCCTCTTCCTCCTCCACCTCCTCCCTCCCCATCCTCTTCTTCCTCCTTCTTCCCCTCCTCCTCCATGTCCCCACTCCCCCCCACTCTTCTTCCTCCTCCCTTCTCCCCTCCACCCTCTTCCTCTTCCTTCTCCCCCTCATCCTCCTCCCCTCTAGTAGCTGTTTCTCCAAGGCTTTTTCCCATGTAGATCTGGCTGTCTGTGCATGGACAACTTTTGGCCAGAATGCCAGATGAACAGCACATTAGATGAAAGCACCCACTTAAAAGAAGGTATCCTCAAAACTGGCATGTGGTTAGGGGGTCCCAAAAGCAGAGACAGGGTTTAGACTTCAACCCTCCAGCCAAGACAGACAAACTTTCCTTTATTCTCCTCTTGTAACAACTATTGGGATTTGATGAGACTGTAGTCCTAATGCAGACTGACTGCCAAGCTCTCCTGGAGGCACTTATGAAAAGTAACATGTCTGGATCCCAAGAATCTTTTCTTGCCTCCCCAAATGCTTCAGGTGTTTTTCATGATGAGTCAGGTCTGGGAATAATTGGGTTATGTGAGTATTTCTAAAAAACACAACCCTTCTATTCCAAGCGTCAGGCTACAGGTTTGGGAACTGTGATAACTCTTTCAAGGAAAAAAAAAAAAGAGCAATTCACAGGTCAATTCAATTTCTAGAGGTAACAAGCTGTGGGTTTCCAGACCCTTCACTATAAGAAGCACTACCACAGGGCTGAGGTGGGGAAGTATGGGATGGAGACTTCCTTTAATTTGGGATACCTCTAGCTTCAGAGAAATAGGTTTTACTGAATTAAGCTATACCTGCACAGGAGGGGCTGGAGAGAAATACACATAAGAAGCAGACATTCCCCTTCCTGTATGGACAAGCAAGCGAATGCCTTACGCTGACCAGAGCAACCAGTGTCCCACAGACGGAAACATCAAGGGGAGTTGCGAGCACAGAAGCGGTCTTTTCCCTTCAACAATGACTTACCCATCATTCTCACTCTGGCAGTTATAGTCCTTCTATCTTTCTCAACAAAGAATAACAGGCTATAAATCAAGATTGAAATACTGGAACAGAGCTCTTTAGCTACAGAAACATCTAAGAAAGAAAGAATTAACAGCAACAACATGCTCAAAAATGAACAGAATGACTATCGGATACCAACCATCACATACCCAATCATCCAACTTACACCTAAAAATCATTCTATACCTAATATCATTCCATGAAAACTCTATTTAACCTTTCCTGGGCTCCTATTTTTTTTAAATATTTTTTAACTTTATTTATTTTGAGAGAGACAAACATAGGATGAGCAGGAGAATGGCAGAGACAGTGGAAGGGAGAGCATCCTAAGTAGGCTCCGTGCTGTCAGCACAGAGCCCAATGCAGGGCTCGAACTCACGAAACTGTGAGATCATGACCTAAGCTGAAACTGAGACGCTTAACCGACTGAGCCACCTAGGCACCCCTAGCCTTCCCTAGGCTTCTGATACAGATATTCAGTCTTAAGTTCCAAGAAATCAACTTGAAAATATGCTGCCTGACCTAACTCTAAAATCATAAAAGCAACACTATCCTGTGATATCACAACATTGTTTGTTGTCTTCGTTAAAAATGGAAGTTTGGATAACTGATGTATTTCAGTATGAAATAACATGAAGAACAAATTCATGGAAGGGAACAAAGAATGAGACCAGAGAAACCCACAGGGTGACTTCTACCTCCAGTTCTAGAGAAGCCAAGGACAGGAGCAAGGCACCAACAAATACCAGAAGGTATTGCCCAAAGGACACTTGGTCTTTCTAACAAAATAAGAGAAGGGTGCTCCATGAGAGTATTTCTCATTCAGTTCGAGTAGAAAATATCCTCAAGGAGAGAAAAAAAAAAATACCAAAATAAATAAACAAAGGACTGAAGGAAAGCATTTTCAGGTTTCCTTCTATACATTAGCTAGACAACTGCCAGGAGCACTCAAAGGGCCCACAGTGGCCACTATTCACAGTTGGAGCTAACGTTAAATCCCCAAATCAACAAAAATTTTAAAACCAACAAAGAGGGCATTAGATATGAAGGGGAGAGAGGTTTGTTTTCATTTTAATCAGAACTTGGCTGCTATTTCTAACCCAAGGTAATTTGCTTCTGGATTGAAATAAAGGGAGACCTTAGAAATAACGATAGAAATGCTGTAACTCTGCAAAAACCAATGCAAATCAAGCATCCAAAACAGGAGTCCAATCTCCCTTTGCATTCATGATGTGGCCTCTCTTACCTCATCTCCACCCACCCCCAAGCAAAAGTTCCTTAGTTAGAGGTGGGGGTGGACAGTAGGTGGCGATGTAGGTTAAGTGAACTTGAACACAGATATCAGGAAGCAAGACAGATGGTAGGGAGGGAGTAGCTAACTACACCCCATGGACACTCTAAGGTTCAATACACCTTTCTGCTGCATTAAGAGAAGAAATGTAGGTCTAATCTGGATTGCAGTAAGGAAATGGCGGTCCCTGATGCACTGTAGGACTTCAGCCCAAGTGTTCCTCTGTCCTAGTCTATTTTCCCCCACTTTTCACCAATGCTGTCTTTCTACTAATGTAAATTGTTCCATTCACGCTTCAACATGGATTATACATAAAAAGGCAGTAACTGTGCAACAAATTAAAACAAAAGGAAACAAAATACATGTCATGAAATACGCTATAACTGGACAGTGCTAAGCTATCACAGAAAACAAAGACAACGCCAGCTTTATTTTCCTTCAGTTTCCTCTTAAGAGTTCCAAATTATAGCACTCACTTGTGAAAAAAATTCTACCAAACTTTAGACTAAGATTTCTGGAGTTGAGATCCCCGTATAACCTACATCAGAATTACTGAGCATACTTATAAAAAATGCAGATGCTCAGTGGAAACTTGACCTAGTGAAATACATGTTCTGAACCTGGAAAACGCATTTTGGCCAGCCCCTCACTTAGGTTCTCCATATCTCATAGCTCACTGAATAGCCTACCACGAAGTAGGCAAAAGCCTGTCTGAATAACAATATTTATACTCAGGGAAGCAACAGAAGCTGAAATCTGTAAGGAGACAGTTGTTATTCTCCCCAGTACCCACCCCCCCTCCCCCCCCCCCCCCCACACACACATCATGACAGAGAAGAGAATAGGTAACATCCTCTTTCCTTTTTCCCTTTTATATTGTTTCTGGCTGGTTTCCTAAGATTCCCTGGTCTGGAAAATTTAAACATCTTAACTTTCTCCAAAGTATACAAGTTTAATACTTAGGGATTTGGGATGAAGTAGACAAATTTTGCAAGAGATCTTAAAAACTGGTTCAGTGTGAGCTGCCTGTCAGAGCAAGACCACAAATGTGCCAAATTACAAGGACACCCCCACATTGTTTCCGGAGAAAACTAGATGCAAAAAAAAAAAAAAAAAGGAATAAAAAGTAGAGTGGCTGGAGGAGACTTGATTACAAAATTCTGACAGCCTGTGCAAGATCATTTCATTCTGAGAAGGGGTCATATGACTAGATCAGATCAAAGTGAGAAACACGGCACAGGCTTAGCATATTTGAGTGGCAGTGCCCTTTATAAAAGTTGCACTTAGGTTTGCTACGTTATTAGATCCGGCAACTTTGTAGAGGTCCTTCCATAAATGAAGGTCCTGGCTGAGACCAAAGTGTTATTGTAAGGCTGAGAGGTCTGTGTAACTGAATCCCCAACAGGAGAGGCAAAAGAGAAAAAAACTCTATGTATACAATACACTGTAGCAACAACCACAAAATAACAGACAGCCAGTGGGTGTGAAACACCACCATTTCTCATCACTCATCCCTTCACATCATTAAAAAGGATTAGGAGGAAACAACAACAACAAAACGCTGGATGCCAAGTGCCCAGATTATACCTTAAAAAGAACACAGATGCCTCACACCTGGAAGAGTTCTAATAGGCCCTGACAAATCTCCTTTCTCTGTGTGGCAGCCCATCCTGCCCCAACCCTATTGGTTCCAATTTCTTCTCTGAAGGTGTGGCCGGCCCACTGCCGCCACCAACACCGCTAGCTACCACCAACTGCAGGAGCAGCTGGCAGAATACATTTTAGCAGAGAATCTTAGTGAAGTGCGTAAATTCCATAAGGGCGGCCGCAAGCAGAGCTATCATCAGCCTGGCTGAGCTATTTTTGGAAACATCTTTACTGATGGTCCCCCCCCCCGCCCGCCCCCCGCTATTCTCCACTCCTGCTTTCCTTCTCCAGGCCCACTCTCTTCCCCAACCTGAACCTCCCAGGGTTGACTGATCAATAATATGATAAAGAGCAGACAGCCAAAGGGAACTGGTAAACAACTGACATAGGCAGATAGATTTGGGAGCGATACACAATACGGGAACGTGATTAAGGCTGGGGCGTCTGTAGACAGATAGCCTGTATACGAATTCAGGCTTCACAGATGGACTGGGGGTGGGGGGGAGAGAGGGGGGAGGAGGACTGGAGGCTGCAACACAAAAAAAATTCTTAAGGAGCATTCTCTTTTTTTCCCCACCACATGCCGTATGCAGCTCTTGATTTAGCAGGGCAGGGAAAAGTGTGACTGGTACAACTTCCTCCTTAACCTTCCAAAACTTGCTGCTTTCTGCATTTAGCATGTGTTGGGGGGGGAGGGGTGCAGGAATGGCTAGACAGTCAGGTTATGAGCAAGAAGGAAGAGAAAATTCAGCAACAGAGTTTCAGTGAACCCAAACCAACTAGCCCTCCTTGAGCACAAGGACTCAGTAAGCTTTGCTCTTCTCAGCGTCTAAACAGGAACCTCCTCACTGTGACCCAGTTTACAGGGGGTTGAAGATCGACATTATAAGACACACAAGCCGGCCACTCAAAGGCAAGCTGTATCCCAGATTCCCAGAAGTTGGCACTAACTTCCCTGTTTAATTTTCCTAAAATAATTGAACCTTTGGCTCTAATGTGTACACTGTGGTTTTCCTCTCTTACCACTGTCTACATTCCTTTCCAATCTCTTGATACTGGTGATCAAGTTAAACTGTACAGCATGCTGGCAAGAGGTCTGAAGGCAGAGGGACCAGGTTTAAGTCCCAGGTGAGCAATTTAACTCCCTCCCTCTTTCCTCATTTTACCTGTCTCACCTTGAACAAACTACTCATCCTTTTCAGGGAATGTTGGAATACATAACTTGAACCACATCACTTATCTATCTGAAACATCCCCAAAGCTTCCTGCTGCTCTTTAAATAAGATCCAAACTCCTTGCCTTAACTGGCAAGACACTTCCTGGCCCCTGTCTCTCTTCTTACCACTCCCCACCCGTTGTCCCCTCTCCAGGCCACATATGTTTTCTTTCTGTCCTGCAAATGCACCTTTGCACTGACAAGACCCTCTGCCTGAACTGCTTCTCCTAAGACCCCTGCAGGGTGGCCTCCTACATTTCTCAGCTCTCAGCTCCATGGCCCCTGCTAGGGAGGCCTTCCTGACCATCCTCTTACCCTGATTCCCTGCTTACCTAGCCTTCCTTTCTTCATGACACACTGGCCCAGGAAGATTATGCTATTTATTTGTTAATTTGTTAATTTGCTACTTGTCTGTCTCTATCTCTAAAACATAAGCTGTCTTGTCTGCGGCTATATTTTCAGCAGTTAGACACATAGGTACTCAATAAACACTGTATGAGTATTATTGAATACATTTATGTCCTCACCTGAAAGACTAATAATAATATCTCCTTGGTAGGGCTACAGAGAGGACTGAATATGAAAATGAACATAAACTATTGACCATAGTGCCTGGAACACAGTAGGGCTTCAACTGTTGAGATTTTTTTTTCAGATTCTGAAAGTCACTTCTTACAACTCTAACTACAGAAAAATAGCTTTCTTCTACCCTGATAAATTAAAATCTTCTAATTGTTATCAAATGTTCTCTTCAAATATGTCTCTAAGTTTTCCTGACCCAAGACTTCTCCTCTTGGCCAGGTTGCTTTGATGCTTTTCTTATTGAAACACTCTAAGAAAAGCAGCGAGTGAAAAGAATTATACACGAAGCAGAGCCAAATGTTTAGTCCAAGGACGGTCCATCTTGCCATGCCTAAAGAGTAGATGGACACACGATGATCCCCCTAGATAGAGTAACAGGCCATGGAAATGAATGTTCTGTAAACTTCACAAGACTAGAAATCTTGGAGGCTTCCTGATATTTATGGGTTACCAAGATGAGCTCCAGGAACTTCCAAAGGAAGAAGCCACTCAAAAGACATGAGGTCTTAGACAAAAATGAAAAATAAAATAAAATAGAGCACTGAACAATGTGTAGTGTCCTAATTACAGAATTTGTCCAAGAGCATGAAAATAAACCATTTTGTTTACAAAGCAACAGAACTAGGAGAACTTTGCAGAAACAAGAAGGGATGTATCAGCTTTCACAGGGTTTGGGTGAGGGTGCCATGGGCATCAGTCTCACAGAGATTCATCTCAAACCCCTTGGTTACAACTTTCACAGGTAAAATTTTCATCTCTTTCCCAGGGACCTATTTGATAAGTGAAAGGAGATTATACACTCCATTGGCCAGGACTCAACAACTCTTATATCTTACACAGCGCCTAGTAGTGCTCAACAGAATCAACAGTTTCCAAATAACACGTGGGCTCCTTTTCAGAGTTCCACATAACAAATTTAGTCCTCTAAAAAGCTACAATCACCGAGTCATAAGGATACTGATAAGAATATTCAGTTTCCTCTGATCCTAGCAATTGACATATTATTTAAACCACATCTGAGATCAATTAGATTTCAAAAATGGAGGATGTGGGGAAGTCAAAAGAGATGACTTTTGCTTACAGTAGTGCTTGCCTTTGCTTGAAGGGCTTTCATTACCGCTCTCATCGTCCTCTTTTCTCCTCTGAGTAGTAGGCTGGTATTGCCACTGTCACACATCAAGTCATAGACAGGACTCGTCCAAAACAAATAGAAAGTGGGGAACAAAGACTAAGCTATAGCCTCATTCCTACTGAGCTTAGTTTCAAATTCTCATGCCATGTGCTATCTTGTATTTGGCTGTTAGCTTAATGATGAAATACCCGAATGCTGTGTAATTACAGCTTTTTCATGAAGGGCTACTGCCTTATAAAGTAAAACATCCAGCTAAGGAGTAGCACCTGGAATCTGGAAGGATCACCCACTTCATGGCAAGACACCTAAAGAGAGAAGCTGACTATGTCAACATATTGTGTGGACTTCTTGAGGTAGCCATCACCAGCTGTTTGACAGGTATAATTATATGCAACTGGAAAACTTGGTAACCATTTTTCATCCAGGAGACAAAGCGAAACCTCTTTTGAATTAGAAACAATTTTCTAAAATATATATCTACTGCAAGGGCAAGGGAATTAGAAACCTATTTTCCAAAAACAGCAATTTCATATGGGAACCTGAACAAAGGCAAAGAATGAGAGAACAATTTTACCTGCTTAAGTTATGGTTCTACTATTTATGAAACAATCAAATATAAATGTGAATGATAATTACATTATTTTTTGCTCAGTATTACTAAAGCATAAGAGAAAGTGGATTTTTTTTTAATGTTTATTCATTTTTGAGAAACAGAGAGACAGAGAGACAGCGCATGAGTGAGGGAAGGATAGAGAGAGAGGGAGACACAGAATCCAAAGCAGGCTCCAAGCTGTCAGCACAGAGCCCAACACGGGGCTCAAGTCCACAAACCATGAGATCACGGCCTCAGCCGAAGTCGGACGCTTAACCGACTGAACCACCCAGGCACCGTAAGAGAAAGTGGATTGTAAGGATGGTGACATTCCAAACCACAGGATGTTTCAGGAAATGGAGGAAAAGAGGTTGATACTCACCCATGAAACCTCTGCTAAAACTGCAAATAAGTGAACATGTTATTGTCCTATCCATTTGCAGTGAGAACAGTGGCTTGCTTCATCAGCTCTGAAACCAGCATGCTACAGTTTGGAAATCAAAAGTCCAAGCTTTATCACCAGCTTTAGCCATGAGAATAAGCCATATGACCTTGGCCTAGCAAACAGTTTAAGGAAAAAGTAATGTTTCTGCTATTCTGTTCTATAAGAAGTATCGAGCCATTCAGTAAAGTTAGCATCTTATTCTACTTTCATGTCAGGTCAAGATATATTTATCACTTTTTCATTACATTAATGTTCCCAAACCAGGAAATAATCTTCAATGTGTGATTCCCAGTTGTAAGAATATGTGAAATGTTTTAAATATTTGCTAAGCATTTGATGATATTCAATAAAACTTCCATAGAAGTCTAAAGTAGTATTATTTCATTGCTGTCAGATGAATGAAGTTGAATGTGCCGTATAAAATGGAAACTCTGATGGATATGGCCCTCAATGTGATTAAGATCCATATTTCAAAAATGTTCCCTTTATAACAGTTGCTGCTGCCAACTCCCAAGGAAGAGATTCAAGATGCTTAAAGGAATACATTATATCCTCTTAGAAAAAGGAAAAAAAAAATAAATGGAACCACCAAATACTATTTTATTGTTAAATAATTTTCTTTAATGCCCCCAGCGCGTGGTATTATGTTAACTCAATATATGAAACACCAGTAAAAAGTGATACAAAAGTCCTGATTTAAATATTTTTTTTAAATTTTAAAAATTCCTGTAATATCGTATAGTAAGACAAGGTAGGAAAAAAAAATACCCCACGTTACAAAATATAATCTCTTACTTTCATTCTCCTGACCAATTAACTTGTGAAAATCCTATATTATATTAGCAGAGATGCTACATTCAGACTTCTACCTTCAATAAAACTTATTACTTCAGAATCAGAGACAAACTTAGAATTTGTAATAGAATCTACGTTAACATATATCTTTATAGCATCTGTAAACGATGGGTATGTGAAGCAAATTAAGATATCAAACCAGTTTTGCTGAACCTATTTGCATTGCTTGTAAAAATAATTTTAAGTATGATCCAAGTACCTTGGAAGAAATACTATATTTTAATCAACTAAAATGGTAGTAATAAGTCAGGCTTACATAACCTCTAAGATCATTTACTGGGATAGAGATACACAACACACACACACACACACACACACACACACACACACACACACACACACACACTCACATCTTGGTCTACTTATTGCATGTATTTTGAAAGCAATTTTATTAAAAAAAACCATAACATTCTTTCATTAATGCAGCCTGACTTCTCCCTCTGGCTATCTGAAATTGCAATAGGTTACTGTTCTTGGTCTCTTCCAGTAATTCCTAACAGAACACAAAATTCTTTTGCTTTCATCTGAAGCACTGTTATCAAACACCACCACCTAGAAAACTAACTTGTCTTTCAAGGCAAGACACTCTAAATTAATTTCCCTGAGCTGGCCTTAATTCTGGTAGAACCATTTCCTCAAATTCTACTCAATTGAGACAAAGGACTTGATCAAATTAATTCAAGGTGTTTTGTTTAGATTCAAGCAATTCTCCTTGGGTGTTTTCACAACCCGAAACAACAAGGAATTTAAAATAATCTTATTTCCAACGCTTCATAAAATTACCATATAATATAGGACCAGATGCAGTAAATTCCATAAAACAAACTGAGTTGATTCTTTTAAGGTAGGATTTGGATTGCTTCCATCTACAATATCCCATCGACTGGTGAGTTTGGGACATCTAGGCATCCATACTGAAACTACTAATGGTTGACCTCTTTCACCCACTTTAGCAATCCAAGATCACTGCTGTGAAATCCTCTACATGGCTCCAATGTCTAGACCTATTGATCTGATACATGGCCTTCTTATCCCCCCGCCCCAGCTCTTACTTCTGATGTCCTAGTCTCATCATTTCCTTAATATGGTTCAAACAGTGATTTAGCCATTTCTGAACTGAAGCACTGGCTTGCTTCTACTTTAGTAATTGTGGACTGGAAATGGTGGAAACTATACTTAGACATCAAGCATTTATGACAGATACCTGTGAACTTGCCTCCCTAAGACAATAGATGATAAAACGGAGTATGGTTCTAAATCCCAAGGTGAGTTCCTTAACTCACTTAAAATTGTGATTATAGGTCAGTCTAAAGGGGACAGTTCAAGATAGAGATGGAGAGTCCTTTTCCTTCTGCCCCACCTGCCCTGGTTTAACCACACTCATGTTTTCCTGTTCCTCAAACACACCACGTACATTCCTTTCATAAGGCCTTGACTTTTTTTAATGCCTCTACACAGAATACTCTTTCCCTAAGCCTTCCCAAGACTCGATCCTTCTCATCATTCAAGTTCCAAATGTCCAACATTCAAATATCATTTTCTAAGAAAGGAATCCAGGATGATCCTTTCTACTGCTGTACTCCCTCCCACCTCCAGGCACTTTATCTTGTATAATTTTATTTATTGCATTTGGCATTATCTGAATTCATGTATGTATTTATACATCCCCAAACAATTCAAATAAAATGCAAACTTCTTAAGGATAGGGCCAATGTTGATCTTGCTCAGCACTGCATTACTAGCATCTAGAATAAAAATTGCTTTAAGTAGTTCTTCAAACTTTCATTGACTTTATAGTTTGGAATCCTAGGTAGTTTAGTCTACTTCTCCAACATAGTTTCTACAAACATACCTCTCTTCTGGTCCTAGTCCAGGGATTAGCAAACTATGGCCCTTGAGCCAAATCTGGCCTGCTTCCTATTTTAAGTTAATAAAGTTTTATTGGAACTCAGCCTTGCCCACTGCCCATTAGTTTTTGTATTGTCTATGGCAGCTTTTGTACTACAATAGCATAAATCAGTTATGGCAGAGAATTCAGTTGTGACAGAGACTGTACAGCTCATGAGCCTAAAATATTTACTATCTGGCCATTTATAGAAAAAAAGTTAGCCAACCTCTGTCTAGACTTTTTAGAGTGGACCACCAAGTCTCCAAGTCTTGATGAAAATATTCAGTGATAAAGTTTATTTAATACCAGAGGCTCTCATTTCTGAGATAAATATTTAAGTATGAGCTTCATTTATTTTTAGTCAAAGCAACATTCTCTCCAAATAGAGTGAGTCTGAGAGTTAACCTACCTCCCAAACATGTAACTTGCAATCAATTACTCTCTGATAGCTCTTGGATCAATAACAATTGAATTATAAACTAAGTGGCGATTTAGAAGGGAATACTAAACTGACATGTAATCACATGAAAAGGTGATCAAACCCTCATTAATAAACACGTGCTGCCTGCAGGTAGTCGTGATGGTTAAACCATCAGTCTGGATACAGAGTCCCAATAAACCAGTTCCTTGGTGTAAGACAATTTGAGTGGAAAGACATAACTACTCCATAAGAGAGTGGATATATGCCTTCAAAGGTGGTGGCAATAAAATCAGACCTAACTATGTTGTTACACAGAACAAAGTATACTGTAAGTACAAGGAAATTCTCTTCCATGAATACAATTATTCTAAGAAATCTAGCTTACATCCCCGGAGGGATGTTGTCATATTCCCCTGACATTGTTTTGAGTAAGAGCTGGCCATGAGGCTGAGACAGCCAAATAGCTCAGCATGTCAGCTTGCACTGCAGTGCCCCAAATCACAAAGAAGGCAGGGGCAAGGCAAGCTACTAACGGCTGCTCAGTGGAAGCTTACATAAATTATTCTTTCCAGAAAGACATTGAAAAATGTCATGGTCTGGCAGCCCTTAGGAATGGCACTCATTATAGCCACAGCAAGTGTTTTATTTTCACTTATTAACTTGAAACCAATTTACTCCCGTTCTGTTCCAAAGATTCTGTGGAATTTGTTGGAAAGAACAGAGCTTTTTCTTTAAAATATTCGGATGGGGCCTACTAGTTTTTGCATTCATTCCCTTTGAAGGACATTCATTTGATTATCTTTAGATTAGGTAAGGGTGAATCTGGAATAACAAATTAGAAACTAAGGTGTCAGACAACATTGTTCTAAAGATGGTGAATGGTCAATTATTCCCAGAATGCTCTTTCCACCCCCTTCCTCAGTTAGTCCAAGGGATTTCTGCAGCAATGGCACATTAGTGTGATGATTTCCAAATTCTGTTTCTAGTTTCTGATGATCTATAAGTGATAATTCAGACTTCTGAAGGTGGAGGTACAGTAAAAATGGACTAGGAGTTTGATTTATTCAAAAATAAAGCAAGTTTCCATTGGCCAGGAAAATGTGATACTTTATTATATGCCATTATGTAAACCTTTATGGAAAGGATAATTCATAGGATTCATAATTTATCCTTGACCTTGAGGAAAGACATTCAGGAGCAATTAGGAATTTACAAAATGCAGGATTAAAAGTCTACCAAGATTTACAACAAGCCAAGATGTATGTGATAGGCACAGCATGTTTTAGTAATTATAGGATGGACAAATATGCCACAAAAAAACAAAAAACCTACTTTCTGATGACTGGAGTTACCTTGTCTGTAAAATTCAAATAATAATATCTATTTGTACAGTATGTAACCAGTACAGTCACACAGAACCCTTTAGGTTTAGGGTTCAAGGTTCTGCAATCACTGTCTTAAAATTCTTAGGAATTTTAGGGAATTCTAAGGAATTGAATTTGCATTTTATAAGTGAAGTTCAATGGGAAACTTGGTTCACAAGTGGTCTTATCTCCCCAGAACAAGTTCTTGGCCACCTGCTTTTCCAGCTCCACCCAGTAACTGCTGCTACTTTCTGCCCCAACTTGCAGAGTCATGGGGTAAAGTCTTGGGGGCCTCTGAGGGTCTATACTCACGCCATGCATATCTTCATGCTGGAGGGAACATATTAGAAGCAAATTAAAAAAAAAAAAAAAAACATCACCTTAATAGGTTGAGAGAAGAAAAAAAAAAAGGAAATATTTTCCCCTACTTTTTGAACAAGAGGCTCACATTTGCACTAGGCCCCACAAATTATATAAATGGCCCTGCTTACCACATATGATTCTTGTAGGGCTTAAAGGATAGAATATACGTAACAACTAAAAATATTACCTGGCCCAAAATAGATGCTCATTAAATGCCAGCCCATATGAGTTTGTTGCTGTTTTTATTTCTTCTGGATATATTTCATCATGGGCAAATACATAATTGGATATCACTTGTACCACTAAACTTTACCAGAGACAGCTTAACCCCTCTAGGATTAAACTAACCCTTGGTCCCTGTAACTTTGGTAGATGAGGACCCTCCCTGTTAATAATGTGACCCTAATTGGAGCGGGGCAGGTAGTCCTGAATTAATTTCACACAAGATTCTAAACTGGCTGCCAGAAAACCCCGCCACAAAAACCCTGGAAGCTATCTTGGGTACACTCCACTTCTTCAAATGCCAATTCCTGTCCTGCCTTCTATAAAATATTTTACAAAGGAAGCAATTCCCTTTGACAAATCAGAAACATTAGACAAGTAGCTAGGAGGTCTGGAAAACCGATGTTTCTATTGTTCCAAGTTCAAATGATCAATGAGCAATTCAAGCCATAAGATACCAGGCCATAGGACGATGCTGGTTTTTTGGTGCTGGTTTAAATGCTGGGATGGAAAGCACATGGTTGGGAGCTAGGCTTCTGTTCAAATATTTTTCTTCTTCATCAAATGATGTTACAGCTATTACTAATAATAATGATGGCACAGAGGAATCGCCTTGGGACTAATAGCTAATGAGCAGGTGTAACTGAGCCCAAAAGTTCTGTTCTCTGCACTATGTAATGCTGTCACTCCTCCTGCTGCTGTTGTTTGTGTTTGTTTCATTTTTCTGCTGAGTTATCTTCCTTATTCTCTTTAGGATCAGTTTGAAGTTTACAGAGGCTTATAAAAACCGGTAGAGGAAAGAGGAAAGGTTTTCATCCAGGATAGATGAGACATAAAAGCAACACACTCTGACATGTACAAAGCAATACTCCACAAAGGTAGGCTGTGCCTTAAATGTCTCTCTTTCTTTCTTTTAATATTTTTTTTTATTTTTGAGAGAGGGAGAGCATGAGCAGGGGAAGGGCAGAGACAGAGAGAGAGAGAGAGAGAGAGAGAGGGAGAGAGAGGGAGGGAGGGAGGGAGGGAGGGAGGGAGGGAGGGAGGGAGGAGACACAGAATCCAAAGCAGGTTCAAGCTCCGGGCTGACAGCAGAGATCCCAATGCAGGGCTCAAGCCCACAAATTGTGAGATCATGACCTGAGCCAAAGTTTGACACTCAAGCGACAGAGCCACCCAGGAACCCCCTTAAATATCTCTTTGAACCAGTACCATTTAGGCAAAAGAAGAATCATATTGCTTTGAAATCACATTTCCTCACATTAAATGTTAGCCTTCTAATCAGTATTTAGTAAGGATTTCTAAAAGCATATTTTCTCTGTAGGAGTTGAACAAATGTCCTTATCATGGTAAGCTATGAGCTGCTGAGATTTCCCTCTTTGTAAACATCGAAAAATTTTCCTCTAAGAAATCTGTATTCATCCACATGGATTTCTCCTGTGGCCCAAAGTGTCAAGCCATCAAGTGTATCATTATTAATTAACTCAATAAATGTGCATTAATTCCAACCATATGTGTGCCAGCCACTGTGCTAGCCAGTGAAGACACAATGATAAATGGAACATTTTCCTGAACTGTGAGGAGTCCAGTCATTGGCTCCAGAGACACACTGAGAGGCAAACAAAGCAATGTGGTAAGTTCTGAAAGATGTGTACTCTGAGTACTTTGGGAACCTAGAGGTGGACAAAAGGAAATGCCTGGAGTAAAAGGAAAGTCTTCTCATGAGTGGTGATCCCTGAGCTGTCACGAAAGATGAGCAGTCATTGGCAGGCAGACACAGGGAGAAACATTATCTAGAGCATAAGAGAAAGCATGAAGGTAGGAAGAGAAGTGTACGAGACCTCAGGAAATTTGAGTGACCACAATCTGTTTGCTAAGACGAGAGTACGAGAGTACAACAGAGACAAAAAAAAAACAAAACCAACAAGGACCACCAATATTACAAAAGGATGGCCAACAAAGCACTGGGCACACAGATGACTAAGCTATGATCACTTACAGCATTCTAGCACTGCTCCCTTCTTAGTCATCTCCATGCCTGTATGATACTTCCTAATTCATCCCCTAGGCATCCCTAAATGCTAAGGAACTTTCAGTCATAGAATTAAACAGTGCCTTAGACACTAGTTATGAACAAAAATGGGCCACTAATGTGCCCATAAAGCTGAGGAAAGGAAGCCTGAGTGTGGAAAAGGTCAAGGTTACAGAAAGATTAACCTAAAAACCAAACAGGAACTACTGGTGACTAGAAGGGCATCTTGCATGGGGACCATCAGCATTTGTCCTGGGTGGTGGACTGCTTATATTTGAGCATGCACATTGCAGCATCTAAGCAGAAGAGACACTATGTGCCACGGCGAGCAGCTGTGGCTTTGGGATCAAAAAGACTGAATCTTAAGCTGGGCAAGCATTTTGCATAATTAATTCTCATTTCTAAAATGAAGATAACATTGACTTTATAAGATTGGAATATAGATTAAATAAGATTATGCAAGCAAACTGCTCATCCCAATGCCTGGCATGCAAAAAAACACTCCATCTTTGCTATTATTTTACTAAAACTAGTAGCCATCCATGAAGTTGATGCACTTTATATAAGAGCAAAGCTTTTCAAAATTTTATTGCATATGTCCTTGTGAATGGACTTAGCATCCATTTTTGCTGTGACAGAGGAAATGGTTCAGGGAAAATCTGGAGGGGAAAGAATGGAGTAGTGTCTTCACTTGGTATTTAATTTTCATGCCTTTGAGATGTTAATCGTGAGATCCTCACACTTCTGTTTTCCACCAGGTGTGTAAAGGTGTGGATAAACTCAGCTAAGGATAAGTACCTGGGTCTTACAATATCTAGCATTTCTATTCCTGACAATTGGTAAGCCTTTTTTTTTTAATGGGTTCCTTCATCAAAAGGGTTTGCCTGTAAATAACAATCCGTGAGTAAAACAGTTAAGTTAAACGTTCCAACTATTGACAGGTACGTCATGTGAGTTTAATTTCAAATATTAATTCCTTCTCACAAGACAGTTGTAAGCATTCTCTAACCATTCCCTAGCCCAGTGGCTTCATCATACTGTCTTCATCTTCCTCTGCATTTTCTTTTTCTCTGGGAGATCAGAAAAATACTGATTTTTTCTACAGTGATAAGACACGTTGCTCTTCTGCTGCTCCATAAGGGATATTGTGTGCCCTTTCTCTTTCTCTTTGCCTGTCCTGCACACATTTGTTGCTGCCATCTGCCGTTTTTGCTTCTTTCGAGCCTTTTGTCCCTGCTGCTCTCGCCATCCCACTCTTGTGGGCATCCTCATTCTGGCCATGAGAGTAGTTCCTTTCCCTCAGGTTCTGGGGATGGAAGGAAGGAAAAGGGCTCCCCGACTATCACAGGAAACTGACTCACAGGAAATAAGGGGGCCTTCTTCCCTCTCCCTTCAGTGTTTCCAATTTTCTTCCTCTTTATTACCCCTGCAACAGAGGAGTAAGCCCTCTGTTTATGCTACAGATTTGAACCTGCCCACACTTGTGGATAATACCAATATTATTTCTGTCATCTCCAAGGTTCAGAACTAAATTTCATTCTATTTATGTGGCTGTTCCTACCACATCCAAGAGTTTAGGTCATAATATCCTCTCTAATTTGTACCTTTGCAGTGGTCCCTAACTCCTTCTTTTTTCTTTTTACTAATTCTGAAGAAAAAAAATGTCCTGTGGTATCATTATAAGATAGTGTGACTTAGGTGACATAGAATGTTCATTTTATTATGCATCAGAAAACGGAGGGGCACCTGGGTGGCTGAGTCGGTTTAAGCATCTGACTTTGGTTCAGGTCATGATCTCGTGGTTCGTGAGTTCAAGCCCCACATCGGGCTCTGTGCTGAAAGCTCAGAGCCTGGAGCTTGCTTCAGATTCTGTGTCTCTCTTTCTCTCTGTCCCTCCCCTGCTCACACCTGTCTCTCTCTCTCTCTCTCTCTCTCAAAAATAAACATTAAAAAATTTTAAAGAAAGAATCAGAAAATGGAATTTATGAAGATTCATGCCTGTTACTAATCACTCTGAGACCTGAGGCAATGCACTTGGATTCCATAAGCCTTGGTTTCCCACTTATAATATGTTGATATTAAAAAATATGCTCCAGCAGGTCTCTTGGGAAGATCCTGAGCTCATAAGTATTCAGGACTTTGTTTCAGGAGACATGATCTCTGATACATTTTGTCTCTCTTCTCAAACACATATGCCTTTTAACCTCTTTCTACTGCAATGTAACATCAGCTATTCAGGAAGATGAACAATTAGATCATTCTAAGTAAACTCCATACCTCCTGCCTTTACCCCTTGATATTTTCTCTTGCTTTCTACTCTCTAATGAGGGCCCTTCCAGGGGCCACCTTGAACACTGCTTCTGACAAAGTGCCAGCACAAGGCTTTGGTGATAACGGTGTAATCTTTTAGTGTTCAGATATTATATAATCAGATTTACTCTGAACTTAACTTTTGGAAGGAAAATTTATATATCCCTTCATGGTTTATTTCCCTATCTTCCAATAATCTTTATGTTAGAAAGCTCCGTGATTTTAGTCACTTGGTCAACAGAACAGCCAGCAAATTACTCCATTTCTTTTAAAAGCAACAACTCCTGGTCTCTAAGTTTTCTTCCCAAAATTGGTGCTGAAGTCGAGAAAAACTGTGTTTGTTGAGATGCTCTGAATCCATAGGTAGACTTACACTTTGTGGCTAATTGTTCTGGAAACAATTCAAATTAAACCTTCTCCTCTGTAACATGTAACTGACACCTACTAGAATACACACAGACCTGCACACACATGCACACATACATATGCATTTTTAGGAACAATGAAAGGGATGTATACCCATTGATTTATTTATCTTCTCACCAAACAGGAATACAGAGTTTGGTTGATAATGTTAGCACATCATACAGATCACTGATAAAGTGGCCCTTCCTAACTTTCAAAATATAAACTGTGCCTAACACTAATACTTATTAAACTTGTCACCTTGTAAATCTTATTGTGTATAAGATAAATAAAATGGATTAGAGTACAAAAAGAAATTGTACAAAAGTAGAAAGGAAAACAAACACCATTCTTACTCAAAATTAGTGTCTGAAATATTTGGTGTTGAAAGGAGAGCAGGAACTCACCTCACTTGGCTCCCAGCAAGTGGTCAGATACCAGTGTGCAGGACCTCAACACAAGGAATACACATATACAGTTGACCCTTGAACAAATGGGTTTGAACTGTGCAGGTCCACTTATTTGCAGATTTTTTCTCGGACACTACTGTTAATATATTTCCTCTTACTTATGATTTTCTTAATTTTCTTTTCTCTAGCTTACTTTATTGTAAGAATACAGTATATAATACATATAACATAGAAAATGTGTTAATCTCCTCTTTATGTCATTAATAAGGCTTCCCGATCAACTGTAGGCTATTAATAGTAACGTTTTGGGGGAGTCAAAGGTTATATGTTGATCTTCAACTGCAAGGAGGTTGGAACCCCTACCCCTCACACTGTTCAAGGGTCAAATGAATTGTGAACAAAAGAAACTATTATGTTGAACTGAAATGTTGAAATGAACCATCCCTGAACAAAATCTGTGAGAAATTCATCTGGATTTTTTTAATTCTTTAAGTTTATTTATTTATTTTGAGAGAGACAGAGATGGCATGAGTAGGGGAGGGGTAGAGAGAGAGAGAGGGAGAAAGAGAGAATTGAAAGCAAGCTCCACACAGTCAGTGCAGAGCCCCATGTGGGGCCCAAACTCATGAAATTGTTGAGATCATGACCTGACCCAAAACCAAAAGTCGGACACTTAACCAACTGAGCCACCCAGACACCCCAGGATTGTAGAGATGTAGATCCTCTTTAACTTACAATGGGGTGAACATCCCAATAAATCCATCATTAAGTTGAAAATATTATAAATAGAAAGTGCAGTTAATACACCTAACTTACCAAACATCACAGGTTAGCTTAGCCTAACTTAAATATGCTCAGAATATTTGCTTACAGTTGGGCAAAATCATCTAACACACAGCCTACTTTACACTAAGGTGTTGGATATCTCATGAAATTTATTGAATGCTGCGCTGAAAGTGAAAAACAGAATGGTTGTAAGTGTATGGCTTATCTACCCTCGTGACCACATGGCTTAGTGGGAGCTATGGCTCACTGCCACTGCCCAGCATCACAAGAGAGTACCATACTGCTTATCACTATCCCAGGAAAACATCAAAATGCAGAATATGGTTTCTATTGAATGCGTATCGTTTTCACACCATCATAAAGTAAAAAAAAATCATAAGCCAAACTATTGTAAGCCAGGAGCCATCTGTACATACACCTGAGTTCCAATTTCTCTAGAGAAAAAGAAAATGAAAACAAGGGGGAGGGTGCCCAATATATATATAAGCATTCCTTTTGCATTTTCCTTGGAAATCCATAGTATAAACCCCTAAAACTGGCATCAACATCTAAAATCCAGTTAACTCTCAATGGATGTTCTTGGAATAACAAGGAAGAGTGACAACATACAATATTTACTAATACACATTTATCTTGCTTTATGAAATTTTCTTGATCTCAACCAAAACTTGGCCAAATAAGACTTCACCAAAATCTTCATTTTCTCTGAAATCTCTGATTTTACAGAGAAAGTAATATGTATTCTTTTAGGTTTCAAGGGTAAGAGACCAAACTCATTCTTTGGTTAATTTTCTTCCTTTTACAATGATGAGACAAAAAGTCATAGTTTTTCAGCTTGTACCTTTACGAAGAGTATTTATATAAATAATAAATTAAGGTAGAGGGATGGGCACATTTCATCACCTCATTGACCTAAGTATTTATTGAGCATATCCTATATCCAAGTAGCTTTAGGTCATGAAAATCAAACAGTGGCAAATATCAGCATAAAATTTCAGACTGTGCTGACATAAGATACCACTATATGTATGCACATATGTCCAAATTACAAACACCGATTTAACACAATTAAGTACAATGGCCTGAACTGTGATTTGTAAACATTTCTAGGTGTCTATATAGCCTCTCTTGTCTGGGTAGTTCACATAAGATTATTCCTAGGTTTGCAAGGTGTTTGCCTATTTTTAAGATGCTTAGAGAAACTCTACTCCTTCATTTAGCAATCTTTCCTAGAATCCAATAACTCTATTAACTTTGCTTATACTTTGTGAGGTCTTGCGTTAACTCTTGAGTTAACTTAACAGTTAACTTAAATCTGTTTTCTCCTTTTCTGCTATTTCCTCTACTTCTTCCTTTGATGAGACAAAACACACTCTCTTTTGGAAGCCACTTATTTATAATTTACTGTGTCACTCTCACTTCCTATCTACTCTTTAACGGGGTACTTGATCCCAATCTGTTTACCCCATCTAAAATCCAGATGAACAAAAACTGTTAAAGCCCCGTCCTTAGTGGACTTTTCTAAACCAGGAGCTCACTACATAATAGAAGCAAACCAAAAGGTGATATATTTGTATCCTAGAGCCCAGGGACCATTTTTAAATCAGAGAAAAAGTGGCCTTAGCTAAAGCCACTGAAGGAGAAGTTTCTTCTGTTAGTATCTCTTTTAATCGGCTCTCAAAGGACATTCCTAGAAGTTGGGGATGGATTGTACTACAGTTCTAACTGCTAAATGGTCATTACTTTTCCATTAATGGGCATCACATATGAATCACATACAGATCTGATAACGACTGAGCCACCAGCCTTTGTATGGCATATATGTGTGATTTTAGTTACCCAAAGGTACAGGTGTGAATCTTTAACACATTGATTCATCACACTAGGCTTCAACAAACTGGTTGAAACTAAAATACCAGATCTCCTAAAAAGAGGGTGACTCTTTTCTCCTCTTGGTGAACTAGCTCTCCTTTCTAAATTATGGTCTGCATGAATTTGACTTTTAAAGCCATAACAGGAATGTGCCATGGAAGTTGAACAGACAGTAATGTTTTAGCCAGAAACCTATACCCTTGCTGCAAAAACTGTTACTTCTCTGATTAGATTTTATTTTGGTTCCCATTTAGAGTATATGAAATTGATATTAGATGTTATTAAAGTCACAAATGTGATGATATCATCTAATGAGACCTGTACATTTTACAGATAATATTTTCATTTTAGAACACTATTAAGTGTTTTTTTTTTTTTTTAATGATGTCAAACTCCCAGAAACAAACACAGAAGAACTCATGAAGTCAAAGTATTTTCATTAGTTTTGGGTTAAGATCAAGTTTTTATTTATCAAAATGCAATGAATGGAAACAAAAAATCCCAGTATGACCTCACAATGGTCTCATCAATAGTCTTATTAGTAATGTTACTGGTGCAAAATCCAATGCAACTCTGATGGCTCTGAAGTGTTTACTATTGTCCTGAGTACTTGACTGGAGACAGTAGGATGCTTAATTTACAGGCATCTATTAAGCTACCAAGTACGGTTTTAGGAATATGTAGCTATCCATTCCTGGACAAGGATAGTTCTCAAAAGATCATCTTTTCAGCCATAATACTATGACAGTATTAATCATCATCACCACCACCACACATAAAGCACATATTATGTTCTAGGTTCTGTTCTCATTCAGAGAAGCAGATCCTATAATCATGCCCATTTTACAACTAAGAAAACTGAGAGCTGAAATAAATTGTCCAAAGACCCATAGATCATTAGTGTTAGAGACAAGGGTTAAACCCAGGCTATTTGGTTCCAGATTCCTCCTTGCTCTTGGCAATTGCACTAAAGCACCTCATTGCTGGGATTCTAATGTAGATAAACAGGAGTATAAGAGGGAAATCACACAAAATTACCATAACACATTGCCATCTTTCTACAACACCCCTGCTTCCTAGAAAACAAAAACAAGATTAAAAACAAAAACAAGATGTGAAATACTGCTGCAGTGTATTTCTGTTGAAAGATTTCTGGGCTAAGTCCTCACCAAAGTTTCTAATAACAAGGGTCCCTACATACACTTGAAGGAGAGGATGGATGGAAAAGATGTATGGGTGACAGTGGCTCTCAATGGAATATGTGACAGCAACATTTTAAAGAGCTGTTTTGAGAAAATGAATAAAAAGCTTGATTATACAGTGTTTGGCAAGGGTAAGGGGAAACAAACATTCATTTATAGCTGATATAGCTGGTGGAAATGTAAATCTGTACAACTTCTTTGGAGGACAACTGGGCAATATCTATCACCTTTTGTAATGCACTTATCTGTTGACCTAGTTAATTCCACTTTTAGGGATTTATCCAATAGATAATCATGTACATGCACGCAAAGACTAACAAACAAAAACATGCATTTTCTTACTTTTTGTAGTAGTGAAAAGCTAAAAAAAATTAGTAATAAAAATAAATGCTTATCAGCAGGGTGCTGATTTAATCAACTATAATATCTCCATAAAATGCAGTATTATGTTACTATTAAAAAGAATAAAGGAGGGCCACCTGGGTGGCTAAGTCAGTTAAGCATCCAACTTCAGCTCAGGTCATGATCTCATAGTTGGTGGGTTCAAGCCCCACATAGGGATCTGTGCTGACCACTCACAGGCTGCAGCCTGCTTCAGATTCTGTGTCTCCCTCTCTCTCTGCCCCTCCCCTGCTCATGTTCTGTTTCTGTCTCTCAAAAATGAAAAATGTTAAAAAAAAAATGACAAAGGAAACCTTAATATTCTTAGATGAAACAGTCCCTAAAACATTTTAACTGAAAAAGGACAAGATTCAGAAGAATGTGTTAAATACCATGTCAAGAAGGACAAGGAGGGAAAAGAGGAGGGGTACAATATGGTTACAGCTCTATGTTGTATACTCACAGATTATCTTTGAGAGAATATACAAATGACTGGTAATTCTGGTTGCCTCTGAGAAAGAGAATTTGAATTCTAGGAATAGGGATGAGAGTGAGACTTTTTACTTTACATTTGTTCCAGTACAATTTTTTACATTATGAAAAATATAAAACATTCCCAAGAGAAACAAAATTATATATACTTTTTTAAAATAAGATTTTGAGAAAAGTAGAAAAGTAAGCATAATCATTTAGTATGGAAATAGAATCTCAGGTGTGATGTTGATAGTCTGATACACAATACATTTTCATATAGAAGATCTTGCTCTGTGATTTTCCATCTCCGCTAAAACTCTAAGAGAAGTGATATGGCCAGGCAAATGACTGGCAGGTAGGTTATCCAAATATTGGAAGAAATACCAAAGAGGGTTCTAGAATTTCCTTCTCAGAAAACTTTTAATAGTGAAGAAGTGAGCCTTCCTGGGTGACCCGAGGTATGAATTTCTGAATTAAAGAGATGAGCTAAACAAGTCAGCTCTGGAATTTCTAGATATACCAGACCTAAAGATAAAGCCACGTAGACTGATAACATACAGAGGGAAGAAAGAGAAAAAGGAAGTGAAAAAAAAAATGAAAGTCTAGCTTAAAAAACTGCAGTTCACTAAGCTATGCCTAAATTAAGCAAGAAACACCCACACGCTGTTGACTTGGCCAAAACACTGGAAATTGAGTCTGCTTAAAAACAGACCAAGGCACAGAAGCTAACGCAAAAGGCAAAAACCAGGCGCTAGGCAAGCAGGTGCAAGAGAAGGAATATTTAGTAAATACTAGTGGCCTTCAGAGGTATGACTTGGAGGTATCATATCCTTGTGATGTTATCTTCATACAGCTCTTATATAATTGTGCATTTCTATGATGTTCCAAAGATAACAGAGTCTATGGAAGTGGACAGCATTACCAAAGCTGTTCTCTGACATGATTACAGTGCGACACTCGAGTGTTTTAAGGTCAATATACTTTTTTGCATGGCACTCTACTTTTTTTCTCCTTTATGTCTGAGAAGAAAAAACGAACCTTGTTAGAGATAAATTGAGGCTTCAAGTTCAAAGTAGTTGGAGGAGGGGGTTCTACGTCTGCCTAAATAACTAGGCATGTACACAAACTCACGATTTCCAGGTGAATCTTTTTAGAAAGATTGAGAAAATAACCATACACAGAGGAATTAGCCTTTCAGAGAACAGAAAGGCAAAAAAAACAAAAGAATGAAATTGATATTCATTTATATGTGTTCACGAAATACATTCATGCTAAATTCATACCTAATTAAGATAAGTCCACTATATTTATTCAAGCTATGCTATGCACGGCTTGAAAGGGAGAGAATAAATTAGAGGCTAGGAAATAGTACGACAGAGTCAGAATCAGACAAGGTAAAGAACAACAAACCTTTTTCCATACTTTGATTTGAGCAAACATCCATGAGACCAATAAGAAGTCCATACCTGTTTCAAAACTGCATGGTTCTTAGGGTGCTGCCAGCCTCAAAGAACTGGAACCATAGGAACAGGTGATTTCCTCCAGAAATTCCCCAGAAAGCATCCCTGTTTTCTTTAGCAGTGCTTCAGGCCACCCAACAGTTCAATCACCATGATGGCTGCCAACTCTGTTGATCTTTTGCATTTTAAAGTATGTTCTAAGCTGGAATTTCCTTATATGTTTTTGAATAATCCAGCCAACTGAACCAAATCCAACAATGTCCCAATTTCAGCCAAAGACCTTGATTCGTACACTAATATATATTTGGTGATAGAACCCAGAGAAGAATTTATGATGTGGTATTCTTGGAGGATTTGGAAAGCAGGGGTAGCAAGATTTAGAATGAGTAATGATAAATATATCCACAGATACCAGGTGGAAAGACAAGGAATTGGAAAAGACAAAGAGAGGAAGGAAGGTAGAGAAGCTGTTTTAAAAACAATGTTTCTTCTTCTTGGAAACCCTCAGCATGGAGGTGGGCCAAAGTCACTGACAGAAGGACCAGCCAACAAAGTCCAAAAGAAGAGGCTTTTCTCTCAAGATCACTGTCCTCTATCCTGGCCCAATGTTTCTCCTTATACTAGATCATCCTTCTTTTCCATGCTCTTTTCTCCATTGAAAAGGGTGTTGCACCAACCCCTGGAAACAGCCATTTCCCCAAATGTTTTGCAGCAGATGAAGAAAAACAAAATCCCATAGATGATGTCATTCTGTATCTTACCTGACTTTCCAGGGGACAGGCATTCTAAAAAAAAGAATTACTGCAAAAGTTCACGACCTCACATTCAAACATGGTCAAAGTTTGATTCAGCATGTCCCTTCAAGGGGTAAGGGGAAACTCTGCTTTGAAATGTAAGCAATAACACCCTCTGACTTCTACTGAAATGACACCTGGAGACAAGACTGAGAGAAAAGAGGAAAATTCCTCTCTCTCAAACTCAGGATACAAATCAACCTTATCCGAAAAACTGCTTAAGAAGAAAGATCTGCACGCCTATCATGGAAACAACTTGAGATCCTATAATAGAGTGAACTATGAATTCTGACATCTAGTCCACGGGGAGAGGAGTTTAGGAGTTCTAATTACCTGTACCAGTTTCAGTTGCATAGCCTTCTCGTACTTTTCCACCCAAGTGCCAATAATGCCAGGGATGGAAAAGAAACGATACATAATAAAAATGACAGGTCTTTGACTCTTAGTTTTTCTTATAACATAAAATTCATGAACTAAGTAGGATTCACATTTATTTGCATTCTTCTGCATAATATATCACTTTAGTTTCAATTCAAGGTTTTACTCCAAATCAACAATTAAAATTAACTTTAAGAAAATGTAACACTCTTACTTTGTGACTCTACACTACGCTCAGTACACATCTACATGCCTCAGCACTAAAGAGCTTAAAGGACTCGAGCTTTATTTTCCTTTGTTTCTATTCAACCACTGTTCAGTTAGTGGGCACTATATATTCTCTCATGTTCAAGCCAAAATTAACTTCCTTAGCATGTTAAAGCTTTATCTTAAGAATTCAAAGTTGATTTCCAAAATCCAATCTTGGCTCTTTATCTAAATACTGAACTAAAACTAGTTATACTCTTTCTATACTGTGATCAAAGTAGGGAACACATCTTTGCTGACATACTTCCTCTCAGTGATAGTTTTGGTGGCTCTGAATAGAAAATCTTTTATCAGGTTTAGAAAACCTGCTAGCATATATGACCTGGAGAAGAGGTATTGTCTTCCCAGAAGAAAGAATTCTGGAACTTGTCTTACGATGACTTTTCATGGCTGATCAGATGGAGTATGTGGAATTACTTACAAGATAAAGTCTGGATAGAGCACAAAAAGCAAATCCTGATATTCTGATCAAATAACTGCCTCAGTTCTCTGTTCTGCAAATAGGCATCTATGCCAGAAGACGCCAGATTCAACCTTGAATGAGATTTTTCCACCTTCATGCTCAGCTCCATCTTATTTCCTTCTAAATATTAAGCAAATGAAAAAAACTTTTCATATATATACTTATATATGTGTATATGTATGCATTTATGTATATCTGGTTTTTTGTTACATGTATATATGTACATATATATATGATTTTTTGTTTTTTGTTACATGTATATATGTATATATATGTTTTTTTAAGAAGCCAGACACAAATGACTGCATATTATATGATTCCATTTATATGAAAAGCCCAGAAAAGGCAAATTTATAGAGATAAAAGCAAACTGGTAGTTGTCTGGGGCTAAGGGTAAGACCAGGGAGTAACTGCAAAGGGACAGGAGGGAAACTTGGGGAAGTGATGGAAATGGTCTAAAATTTGATTGTGGTGGTATCTAGACAACTCTATAAATTTAATAAAAATCACTGAATTGTAAGCTTACAGTGGATGATTTTTGTGGTATGGAAATTATATCTCAATAAAGCTGCTTAAAAGAAAGAGAAAACACCAGTCTTTAGAAAAAAAGGATGCTTCAATTAGGCTTTTAATGATCTAAATATCATGAGAAATTTCTGGCTAATTAGAAATGTTTAAACACAGCAAAATAGGACACTGCTTAAATTAGCTGAAAGTGACGCCAAGACAAGCATAAAGCACTCTACTTTAGGAAGTGGTTGTTTATATCGATTTTTTTTATATTTCTTTTGTTAATTTACATGGAACATTTCCCTCCCCTCCTCCCCCCCCCCAAAAAAAGACAAAAAGAAAGTGGATTTGGACTTTATTACTTTGTCATCCTGATGAAATAATCTCCCAAGAAAGAGGGTTAAACTAGTAGCACCTATAAAATATCTAATGTGATGGAACAAACAAGTAAATATAAAAATTGAATTATTTCCTTTTTATTTTTTTCCTACAGAAAGACCCTAGTAAGGAAAGAAGCAAAAAGTTAAGAGATAATACTGAGAATTATGTGTGTTAGATGCTGAGCTAATCTAATTTTGTCTTGCTGGGTCCACAGGACAACCATATTCCCCAACTTCCTTTTGCATTTTGGATGGAGTCATATCTGACAACATATGGGCAGAAGTGATATACTGTATATCATTTACAGGCAAGGCAATAAAAACACAATGCATAACCATCCAAACTCTTTTTCTCTACCCTATGGATATGGCTGGAAGTGAAGAACTCCAAAGTGGTAGACCCAGGTAATAAAAGAATCCTAGATGCCTGAATTATGTCTTTGAAGAGAGCTGTCACTGGCATTGAATTGTGCCTGAACAAGAAAATAAATCTTTCTTTTGTCAAGCCATTAAAATGTTGGGATTGTTTATTATAGCTAATTACCCTAATTGCCTTAGTTATTTGTCTTAACTGATATACTATAAGACTCAAAATCTATTTCTTCCTTTATTGATTTTATCAACTAAACATTCTTTCTGCCCATCCTTCCTCTTTCCCTTCCTATTCTCCTACCTCATGACTCCAGTTAATGTTCCTTTGTGAGGCAGAAGAAGACACCCGTAAGTAATATTCAGCCTGCACTTCATTAACACTCCTCTTCAGGAACCAGAATATTTGAATGGGGTAAAGTAAAAATAATAGGCTGCAATTTTTCATTCAGAAGAGCCAGACTGTGTCTCGAGTCTTTGGTTAAAATGTTACATTATCACCAAGAACAAGGCTTTGCCTATCCTCTGAGAAAAAAAGTCCCTACAGTGATAAATGCCAGGAAAGAAACGTCAGAGTTGGCAGTCACCTTCTGGGTCATGAACTTTGCCGTTATTTTCTGAAGCTTTTGGTAGTGGAGAAGTGCATTCTGGTTGCTCTAACTTTTTTTTTTTTTTTTTTTTTTGGTCCACCCTTGAGGATTATTTCCCCAAAACAACAAATTACCATTTATTTCATTTTCAAGTTGTTTGCTTATACAGGTGCCCTTTCCTCCTTTTCTGCATAAAAAGCAAATGCAAGGAAAGAAGAGAGGACCCGCCCCAGTTCAGAAACCAAGCCCTGAGCCACACTCAGCCCATTACCCTCACCAGCCCTTCATCTGGTCAACCCCAGCTCCCCCACCCCCACAACTCCATAGTCAGAACATAAAATAATTCAAATAAAAAACAGCTCATAAAACAGTAAACAAAATAAAGCCAATTTTTTTCTTTTTTAAGAACAAAATGAAACTTGAGGGAAAACTTACTGGAGTTACAGTTTATCCTGATACAGTCTAGATGGGGAAAAATAAATGAAAGATGAAATCGCATCCTTCAAGGTAACAGCTGCAGACATCCAAAAACAATCAGTCCACCCTTCCGGGGACAGACACACGCAAGAAATGTGGCCATTTTATATATATACAGTATGTACAAGTTTAAGGGTGGGTGTATATGTACAGTATATTATTTAGTAAAGTTGGATACATATATATATACACACACACACATATATATATACACATATGTATAGAGATATATACTGATATACATATATATCCACAATAGACACCGAATATGCTGTTCCTTTTTTTTTCAAAAACCTATTCATTTATATAAAGTATTTCAAACCTGAACTTTGAAATATTAATTTTGTTCAACTTGGAAAATGATGCAAAAATTTCCCCACCAAATGCAGGTTATATTCTATTGCCCCCATAATGATTTTTCTCAAAATTTGTCTTTAAAAGTAGCATTGACACAATTTTTGTATTAGTATTCCAAAGATATATTACCAATCTGACACATTAATTTTTTAAAAGATTTGTTCATGACGTTTCTCAGTGTAGTATTTAACCCTTTCTCTTTTTCTAAAAACAAACTCCCGCCACCCTCTTCTTTGCTTGGGCCCCAGATGCTCTAAAAATTTGCATAGGCAGAGCTGCCGTTATCCCTAGATATAAGGAAAGGGTTAATACCACCTGGTCATTTCCTGTCATAAAATGGCCACTTGCAAACAGCTAACCGCACAAACACCCATCCCAGATTTTAGAGAGGTGGGGTTGGGTGTAGGGTAAAAGGAGCTGTATGATGGTAATACAATTGACTGGTTTCTCTGCTATTGTTTCAAAGGCTCCCAGACCAACCCACTCATGAAGCCCATCTCCGTCTTCCTGCCTGAATGCTCAGACTAAATCACGTGCCTATAGCATTCAAGGAGAAGGCGAGACAGGTATATGGGGAGGAGGTCTCAGGCACCTTTGACATCCTACCTATTTCATTCTATGATTCTGCATCTTGAGGGGAGAAAATTCTTTTTTTTTTATTGTTTAATGGGAAGGAAAGGGAAGAAAGGGTGGCTAATTTTCCAGTGCTGGTAACCAGACAGGGTATCCTATGCCAGAGATCAGAGTATCTATCCTTTTATTAGTATGTCTTTAGAGTCGTGGACATCCAGCACAAAAGGTTTTGAGTAGAGTCAATGTTTATTGGTAGGGGATTAGGTAGAATGGTTAAAAAATGTCTCAGATTAATTGTTGCAAAGTTGCCCAGTTGAAGATAAATTTGATATATCATGTGGGAATTCCAATATCAATTAGTTTAAAGCTAGATACTAAAAAGTAGAAGTAAAACAAGAAAAGGAAAAAAAAAGTTACAGGGAAAAATAGTTAGAAACTGAGCTCCTCTGCCTAAAGTTGAACCAATAGTTTGGAGGACTCTTCACAGATAATGCCACCATTTGAATTTCCCAAAGTAAACGATTTTAAGAAAGCAAGTGAAAAAGGAACCAGTGGCAAAGGACAGGGCAGAATGAAACTGTGTGCAATCCAGAGAGGAGAAATATATGACACCCACTCATTCTGAGGAAGGAGGCAGGATGCTTATTTGTTCCCCAGAAGAACATCTCTTGAGAAAAATCTGGGTTTGGTTTCGTGCGGTTAGGTTTGTCATGTGTCGTCAACCGCAACAGAAAAGTGGGAGCAAACAGCCCTGGAGCAACCGGTACGATCACCAAACAGAGGAGGCCATGCCCCTGGTGAGGACTAGGAAGGAGGAGGGCAAGTAGGGAGGAAGGGGTGGGGCTTCGGCTACCCGTTGCACCTACCATCAGGCAAAGCTGGAGGGATGTCCCTTCCTGATGTACTAAGGAGACAGGAGAAACAGGTTGTATGCACACGCTTAAGAGAGAAGGGAAGAGAAAGAGTGGGCCTAAAGCAGCAAACCTGAGAACTATAAATAAGAAGTCGTTCTCTTCTTTGGATTCTTATGCTGTTGAAGATTGTATTCTTAGACAAGGACCTGGTTTAGGGAGAGGTGCTGGCTACACTCAAATGGTTCCATGAACTGAATGGTGTCTCTAAACCAAGGTGAGGAACTGGAGCTTTCAAGATGGTAGACAACTGGTTAAGTCAAGAAGGGATGGGTTATTTTGATTCTTTACTTGAAGAATAAGTAGTTCAAGGGGAAAAAAATATGTACCCCAGTGCCTTGCTCATAGGTTCTGAGAAGGTGGTCTTGATAGTGAGGGTGTATTTTTCAATGAAAAGTGAATCTTTGGAACTGGGTTGGGAAAGCAACATCCTTTAGATCTCTCTTCAGTAGCAGCCAAAGTTCTACCTCTGCCTTAGCCTTGGCAAGGTATCTGAGGGGTATATGCATGTCTGTGTATGTCTGTGCTGTTCATTATGTTTAATTTAGGTTTTTCTATTTTATTTTAGTAAATGAAGAGAAATTACTTTCTAAATTGATGAGCTTTGGGTTGAGAGCACGGAAGAGGTGAATGTGTCTTCAACAATGTACAGAGTAAATGGCAGTCAATAAGTCTTTGTTGCCAGAGAGAACATCTGGAGAATTGGAATGCAATTAACCAAACTGCATGAGGCTCCCTATGAGCCTCCACCACTGAAGAAGCGTTGCTGGCATTCTGCTGAGGATTCTAAAGGGCCACAAATGAGATGTCAATACTGACTGACTTTTCAGCCATATGGCTCAATCCAAACCAGACACTAAGGAAAAAAGATTCCCTCTGTGCGTGTTTAAAAGGTAACCATCACGAAAGCAGTCATCAAGACCACCACGTCATTGATCCACAGTATTGAGCTGTGGGGATAACAGATAACCCATGTTGATCCAGCATTTTAGAAAGTCAGGTTCTAGGCTCAACTCCAATGCCAACTTTTTATGTTAGCTTTGAAAAGTCAAACATTTCTTTGTTTCACATCTGTAAAAGTAAACATAAAAACATTTGCATGATTTATCTCATAAAGTTACTGGGCGACCGAAATAAGGTTTTTAAATCTTTAAATATACTATGATAATGAAATTATTATATGTTTTAATTGTAAGAGATCAAAATATGATTGATCAGTAGCCAATCTCTCAACTTTTAAAAATGTGCAGTGTTGTAGGACCTTTTTCAACACCAGCTATTACCACATCTGGCCGTCTTCAGAGATCAAGACCCTCAGGAAAGCCTAGTCTCCTTGACATTTAGGAGATGGATACATTACATCAGAGAAATATATACATACTAGACTTTATATTATGAGCTTATATGTGTGACCAATTTGAAATAAACTGTAATATCACTTGAGCATATGCTAGAAAAGATACACAATTGAAATGGTGAACAAATTGATCAGCTTGAATTTAATTCTTGTGGAATAAATGTGAATGCAAACCCTACTTAGAGATGCTTTCTTCCCCCTTCCAATGAAAAGGGAAAAATAAATTCATAATAAGGAGAGAAAACATTCATAAAGGAGTATATTTGGGGAGGGAAGGTAAGAAGAACCTTTAAATGAAGCATGGATACATAAGCACAGGGAATTTCAGTGAGGTTTTTCAAGTTAGGTTTGAAAGAAAGTTAAAGAAATTCAAACCAGTCATTGTGGTGAATCCTACTCTTCAGGGGAAAAAGAAGTCACTATTGCTTCTGAAAAGCACAAGGTTCTCCTACTCTGTTTTGCCTAAGATATCTGTACCTCAGAGGAGCTAGACTGAGTGTGTGCTAGAAGTCAAGTAGCCTCCTTGAGAAGCACTTCTCTCATAGTTGAGGCAGAGTTTAAAATAGAAAAATAACGGTTTCTAGGAATACACATGGGACCTCTGATTGTGTGTGTGTGTGTGTGTGTGTGTGTGTGTGTGTAAGAGAATCTGTCCACTCCTTCCTCATCCCTTTTTATCTTCCTCCACCCCATCTCTCCTCCTAAGATGTGAGACCTACCACCATTGGCTTTCTCATCTTTACAAAACAACGTCTAGGAAGAAGAATATATTTTCTGTTTAAAAACAGTATACATTTCCACAGGGCCCCATGGGGCTAATCATCCTTATATATATGGTTCTCTCTTGCTCCGAAACATGCAGAGTTAAAAATTGTCATCATATTTTTCTGTAAGCTATTTAAGTCGTTATGTCCATTTTTTTTTATTTTTTCAAAATGTCTTCTGCTATTTTTCAGAGAAGTAGACAATCAGCTACTGGTTGTTGGTTTTAGGTCATACACGCTCTTTTGTTGCTTTGATGGGGGTAGGGAGGATGGTGTAGGGAAGGGAAGGTGAAAGGGACAGGGGTATTGCCAGCCCCTGCAGGCTGCTCAGTACACTCTGTTCTCAAGGCTGTTTGCTATGCGGGCCGCAGGCTTTGGGCCTTTGAAGGGTTGAATACCATCTTTTGATTTACCATGGTTGATGGTGGGGAGAATTAAAAACTCAAGAACACAAAGATCCAGCAAAAAATAAAAAAATAAAAAAAAAAATAACCAAACACACACATACACAAACAAACAACAACGACAACAACAGCAACAACAAAAAAACCCAAGAGACACACTAACAACAGAAATCAAATGAGGTCGGACAAGAAAAAGGGCATAGTGTTGTAAAAGCTGCAAATTGGAAGGAAAAAAAAAAGACATAACTAAAGCCACTGCTCAAAACAGTCCTCTGTGTCCTAGAGATATTTAGGATTGTGGTGTAGGCATTTTCCAAGTACAACCAGTTGACCTGACAGCAGGTAAGACTGGTATGGATTCCAAATCCCACCTTCCCACTAGGCCATCTAAGGTTTTATATGGTCTTGTGTCTGGTTTATTTGTTCATCATGTCTTCTCCATGCCTCTGACAACCCATTCCACTGGAATCTTTAAGAAGGAGCTCTGTATCCAAACATATACTATATACCCAAATAAGTCCATAGCTTAGGAAGCTTGAACTCAACCATACTACTCATCCTGCTGACATAGGGCACTGACTTTCTACTGAGTAGAAATGAGGTTGGTTTCTCTCCTTCCAGAAATCAAGAGGTCCCCATTCTCCATAGAAGATCAATTAGAATCCAGTCAAGAAGGTCAGTAGCAGGAGAGAATGTGAGGCCATCAGGAGGGGAGTTTCCAAAGTATACGTTACATGTAATTGCAGTGGAAGAACAATAAGGCTGCAAATTTAAAACTGTCATAATTTTTAAATACTAAGGAAAAATTTATATGTATTACATGAGGAGGGCAGATAAATTGGAGAATAACAGTGTGACAGGACAATCTTTATAAAAGGGGCTGCTAGATAATGGGTAAGAATGTCAGGAAGGAAGAAGAGGATACATATCAGGAGCCACATTCTCCTTCTACATGTCAGAGACTCTATAAACTTATAGGATTATTTCTTTAATGGGACATCAGAAAAAAATCTGACTTGTCCTCCCCACTAGGCTAAAGTATGAAGAGATACCAGTGCCACCAGAATTCCCCATTTGAATAGTCATTGTAGATAAAGAAACAATGCAGCTCTCATCCTACTCACAAAGCTTAGTTCTCTCAAACCCAACCTCCATTTTGCCTCCATTTGCTATCCTATCTCTGCCTTCAGCTTTGACTGTTTTGAGTGGTGACCAAGGAGTTGGACTTAATGGCAATGTGATTGATCAAAAGATGGACCAAAGTAGCGTGTTTTACACAAAGCTAAACGGTTCCAAAAAACCAAGAAAGGAAACTTAAAAAATAAATAATCTAGTAAAAAAAAAAAAAAACCACCACTGTCAGAAACCAGAAATTGACATCAAAACCTCATGCAGAAACAAGGAGAAGGTGTTTGTTGCTGTTAGGTTTTATCCTTGATCTATTAAACAAGAGGTGAGCAGCTAACTTTTAAGAAACAAACAAAGAATTCAATCAAACCAATGAAAATCAGAAAAGAAAGGGTAGACAAGCCCAAACGAAGTGGCAGAGGGTACTTCATACGATACCTAAGTTAACCATGAGCTTGACACGCCCCCCATCCAGCTCCAAACGCAGGGTGTCCGCAGAGTCCCTGGAGGTAGTAGCCACCAGCAGCCCATAAGCTCGCTGGGACATGAAGCGGAAGGACACATCCTCTGCCTCAGTGTGCATGACCATGGGCATGATGATCTTCATGTACATGCTGCCATCATAGCTCAAGATGGACGCCTCTGCAAAGAAGAATGGAGGAGAATGTCAGGATAAAGGATATCAGAGTTTCTCTTTGCTTCCAGGGTAAGTAGAGTAGGGAGGAGAGGACACCAAATTTGCAGTCAGGTGACCCGTGTTGGATAGACCTCCAGTGCTGCCACTTTTAACCTATGCGACCTTGGGCAGACCACTTAAACTCTGAGGTTCTATTCCATTATTTGCCTTTAAAAGGCATACAGTGGCACTGGTCACTGCCCTACCATGTTCACAGACTTAGCAAGTGTGCCAAATGAAATAATGGATATGAAGATGTTTTGTAAATGTATAAATGCCCCCACAAATAGTAATAATTTAATTCTACGTGCTGTAGACAAAACAAAAATGCATTAAACAAAACTTAGACTCCTGGAAGTATTTCATGAAGAATAGGAGGAAAACAGCAATTTTTAACCAGCACAGCAAACAGACATTTGCCAGAGCTTCTAGGAGGAAAGAGCAGCAGCCCAGGTCTGGTCCTGTAACAGCCCTAGTGGCCAGGCACTATACGAGTTTGCTTCACCCATTCAAAGAGGATCTACAGAACTAGAGCTAGAACAACAACAACAAAAATAATGACACCCTGACAGTCAGTCATTTTATTCAAATAGCACTCTTATGAGGAAGAAACTCTACCCAATCTGATCCAAGCACTTTGATTAGGAGCCCCCTTCCTCCCACTCCACCTCATTATGTTATCATCTCACTTAATGCTACAACATGGATATATCATTCCTACTTTGAATAGAAAACCAAGGGTCTTGAAGGCAGATGTTAACATCTCAAAGTCAGACAGCCTGGATTTTAAGCCAGTATGTCCAATACCAAAGCCAGGACCTGTTCTACAACACCATGCTGCTCAAAATGTGCATTTGTTCAATCATTCATTTAGCAAATATTTTTGGAGCACACAGAAATAATCACTCACATTCCTATGAAGCCAACCTGTCACTGGGCTCGGTATCCGGCACTCACTGGGCCCTCATTAAATATTTACTGTTGCCAAATAGTTGCTACCTACCTACATGTACTATGGAGGGTTTAAAAGTGAAACAGATAAGGACCCTGCTATGAAGGGAGACATGGCATGTGGAAGTAACTGTACTAGAATATACAAATGGTTAAATGACCGACCCAGGAAATATCTATAAATCCAGGGGCATTCAGGGCATTCATGCCACACAGAGACTGTGGTATGCAGGTGAGTAGAGAAGATAAGGTAGAGTCTGAGATGTTCTTGGTAGATGAATGGGGTTTGTAATGAAAGAGGTGATGGCATCAGATTTGTCACAGATAAAATAGCATCTGTATACATAGAGGAAAGAAAGAAGGGGAATTCTGAGATAAAAACAAGCTATCAAATTTAACAAAAGCATCAAGCATATTTTGAGAAGTAGTTATATAACTGTTCTTTGATATTACAATAAAATCAATGGACTTGGGAAGATATGGGAAGTGAATGGTTTTAGATTGAGAAGTACCATGATTCATTCATTTCTGATGCTGTGTACCTGGCACTCTTCTAAGTGTTATGGACCTAACAGTTAACAAGAGACAAAAATTGTCTGCCTTTATGTATAAAAAAACCAGATCAGGAAGATACCAGCCCAACGACATGGAAGGTACTCAAAACAGTCTATATCACCATCATACCACCACCCTATTTATACAAGCAATATAAATACACCTGCTCATTCCCAAGGAGCAACCACCACCTGGGTAATACCCACAACATGCTAATAGCTGTACATTACAATCTGAAAACTCTAAGATTACAAATAAAGGTTTGACAGTTACAGACACTGCCACAATAAAAGACATATGATGAAGATGCATTCTTAGATGGGAAACATAACATGGTCCAGATGCGAAAGAAACTATTGTATTTCCTGGAAGAGCAGAATCAAAAGATCAATAATGATAGCTAAAATTTATTGAGAACTCATCATTTGCCTGGTGCTTGTTAGAATTTTACATGCACTAAGACAATTAATGCTTATAAGAACACCACAAAGAGGAAAATATCATTATTAGATTTTATAGATACCAGGTAACACAGATAACAAATGGTAGAGCTATGAGTCGAACACCGGCAGTTTGATTCTCACAGCTATATCCTTAACCATTCTGCCCAATTGTCAGAGGGCTCTGCCATGAACACATCCATGTTCCTAAGCACTGAAAGCACATCTACAATGCCTCATGGTAGAGTGTGGTGTCCTTGTGTATATGTTTGTGTCATACACACGTCATTATTTAAAGCTGTATATTATTTATGAACACATAAAATTATATAAACATAGATAATACATCCATTTCTAAATATGCTACATATAAATATGCACAATTCTTTGTGTGTTTGTGTAATGAAGAACACTATTAATCACTGTTACTATGTACCTTCTACTATACTCACCTACATACATATGTACACTCCTTTTTAAGAGACACTAGAGTATTCAGTGAGCCCTAAAATGGTTGTTTTGATGTATTCAACTTAAATACAATCCAAAAGTAATGGTCACTTTTATCCCTCTGGATATGTGTAGTGCCAGAGCATAGTCTAAATGAATGCATGTTTATGTCAGTATTGGTAGTATCAGGGAGCATCAGGTAAGTATGCAGTTAAACAGCTAATGGTACCAAATAAAGTATGTATCTCAATGAGTACCTTGGTGTGTGTCTCTGTGTGTTCTATTATCGACCCAATATTTTTAAGGGGAGGGTGATGAAGCAGAAAATTTAGTGTAGGAATCAGCTAAAAAAATCCATTCCAGGATTCTTATTAATTTGCTTAAAAGATTTCAAACACAAGGAGCACCCACCATGAATACAATAATTATTTGAGGCAAGAAAATAGGCCTGAATAAGGAAGTTATTCAATCTGAAACAAGTTGGTCTAATGAGTTTTAAGAGGTCACATGATGGGATGCCTACATAATGGTACTTACACAGTTTCCCTATCTTGTGCCTCTTTGCTCCTTTACTCTCACCTTTCATCTTAAATGAATACATCCTAGCACACTCATTCCTTTAACGATTAACTGTATTTTTGAGCTACTTTCTTAGTGGTTGCGCCAGGTCTTACAATATACATCTTATCAAAATATGCTTCATATCTATACTCAGCCTAATTCCAGTGAGATATAGAAACTCTACTCTTCCACAACACTCTTCCCTTCCTCCTCATTGTGTTGTTGTTATTCACATTATGTCTATATGTGTTAGAACCTCAAAAGTATTCTATTATCATGATTGCTTTTTAAAAACATGCCTTCTTAAAAAGCGAATAGAAGAAAGGAGAGCTCAAATATATTTATAGAGTTTTTTTTAATTAAGCTTATTATTTACCATTTCTATCCCTCTTCATTTCTTCTTGCAGACTCAAGTTACCATCTGCTGTCATTTCCTTTCTCCAATATAGCTTCATTCATTTGCGATTTATTGTCAAATATATCACAATTCCATACATTATAGGCCCAACAGTACAATTTTATAGATATTGTTTTTTGCAATTGTGTTTTAAATCAGTTAAGAGAAAAAAGAAAAAGAAATGGGTAATTATGCTGTCTTTTATCATTACCTACATAATTACCTTTACTGGAGCTCTTTTTTTTCATGTAGATTCAAATTCCTGTCTGCTGTCACTTCCTTCCAGCATGAAGAATAAAAGCAGTTAGTAGTTCTCATAAGGCAGGTATACTAGCAGTGAACTCTCTGAGTTTACCTGGGAATGCCTTTATTTTGCCTTAACTTTTGAATGACCGCTCTGTTGGATATGGAAATCCTGGCTGACACTTCTGTTTCTTTCAGCACATTGAATGCTGTCATGTCTTTTGCCTCCACTGTTTCTCAAGACACATCAGCTGTTAATCTCACTGCAGTGCTCTTATACACAAGGGGTCATTTATTTTTCTCTTGCTGCTTCCAAGATTCGTCTTTGGTGTTCAATGGTTTTATATAATGGGCCTGGATGTAAACGCTTTGAATTTATCCTACTTAGAGTACATTCAGCTTCTCTGCTGTGGAGACTAATGTTTTTCATCAAATTTGGGAAATTTTCAGTCACTAATACTTTGAATATTTTGTTTCTGTTCCTTTTTCCCTCCTTTCGTCCCTGTACTCCCATCTTACACATGTTGAGACATTTAAAAGTCCCCCACATTTTCCTGACATTCTGTTCATTGATCTTCATTTTTTTTCTTCTACTCAGACTTATAATTTCTATTAATCTATCTTCAACTTTGCGGATTCTTCTGCTGACTCAAATCTATTGTTGAGCCTCTCTAGGGAATTTTCTTTGGGTCACTGCACTTCTCAACTCCAAATTTATATAGTATGTATGCAAAACCTCTAAATGGAAATTTAGAAGTTGAAAATTTATATATATATATATATACACACACACACTAACGATAATTGTAATGATAATACTAATACATCATTATAATTGATGAATCATTAGCATCTTACTTTTCTTTAATCCTCTAAGCCTCTAAGCATAGTTTTCTTAATCTTTTTAACATATTTAACATAGTAACTTCCATGGAGGCTGTCTGCTAAGTCCAACATCTGGAGCCCCTCAAAGATAGTTTCCATTGCCAACATATATTCTTGTGTATCGGTCACATTTTCCCACCGCTGTGCATGTCTCACAACTTCTTGATGAAAACTGGACATTTTAGATGATGGATTATAGCAAGGTTAGGTCCTGCTCTCCACTCTCCCACCCACCACCACCACCAGGGCTAGTTCTTGTTGTCCATTTGTTTCTTTGTTTAATGACCTGGCTGAGTGAATTTCGTGATTTATATTTTCATGGCGGTGTGACAGCTCTGATTTCCCTGCTCAGATGTTTTCCCCCATTTTTATCTTTTAGCGTGCCTTCCTATTGTTGGCAGGTATTATCCCTGGCCAATATAAGCCACTTATTGGTCAAATACTATACTTATGTCTCTGTAGTCAGTTAATTTTAATCCTTTCTCTGTTGATGTGTGTGAATTGGAGACTTCTTTCACAGTTCAGAGAGTGTAAGATTTTGCCTCATGTACAGCCAGGGACTAGTACTTGGAAGTTGTCCCTTCTGTCAAATTAGTCATGTGACTGCACTGTTTTGGTTCTCACATTTTCCTCCCTTCCATCTATAATCTCCCTCTTCCTTTCACTCAGTTAATTTGTTTTAAAACTTTTCCTTTAAATTCTTGAGCCACTAAAATTTCTAAAGTTATTCTACAGTGCAAATGAGCTACAGAATATAGCTCATGGGAAATTCTTTGGTCCTTTATTTTCTTCTAGACCAAATTCCTAGACTTTTCTAATGTATATAGCTTCCTTTGTTTTATTTTACTTTATTTCTTCTGCTGTTTTATACTTGCAATGTCATGTCTTTGACTTTCCGGCTCATACTCAGGTGGCTCTGTCCAGAGTTTCTAATTGTTCAGACATAGTTTCAGGGACTTGATTCCCAGAGTCATCTACAGTTGAATGGCTTCATATGTTTAGTTCTATGGAGTTATTTTCTGTAGCTTGAGAGATGGTAAAATACGGGAACAAAATGAGGGGAGTGATAAAGAGCTCAATCAAGACTGTACATAATCTTCATTTAGCTGCCAAGGCTATGTTCTCATTTCTGAACCTTAAGTTCCTAGAGCAGAAGTCACCCCATCTGGTTAAAGAGTGTATCCCAAGGCAGTAGAGGGGAAGCATTAGGACTTCTTATCTGTTTAGCCCTGGTGACTTATCTTTTTATTCTCAGTCCCACTGTCTGGGTCTGTTACAGATATTTCCCTCCCACTGCCATTTCTACTACTCTTCACTCAGGTGGGACCAGATAAGAACATCTACTCAATCTTTTTCTTTTCCCTCTATAAAAATATTAGGGATAACTTTCAATATTTTTATCAATTAAGTAATACTATACCTGAGGAGCACAGGCAGGGTTGGCAGGCTCATCCTGTTTGGCCATTCCTCTTGGCTTTGTTTCCAAATCATTTATCTTTCTCCTACTTTTTGAGATTTAGGAAACTGAGTTTTACTTGAGGCTAATGATTATTTAACTGGTATACTCTTTTTTGTTTAACTTGAAAGAGGGTGCTTCTGGCAGGCAACTTTTCCCTACCATTCTCCCACTGATATTCTTCTGGCCAACCTTGTAAGCAAAGTACTATTAAGTAATCACCCCCCTCATCCTCTTCTCTTTTTGTACCTTCAAGACACCCTCCTGCTCATTCATGCAGCTATTGGCCTTACACACTCCTTAAGTGTGTTTTATTCTGACAAAACTTCCCAAATACACAGATTGCTTCCTCTCCACCCAAACTGGGCTGATCTTAAACAGTGTGCAAATTTATACAGGAATGCCTGCCAGGTTCTAATTCTGTATTTTGCAACAGCAGGAACAACATAAATCTCTAGCTCCAAGCAGACCCAACAGTAGCCAACAGTTCTGGGGAATCAACAAAATTGATGTAGGGCAATGTCCTCCCTCTTGTGGACAAGGCTGAAAAGAACTAACTTTTCATTCTCAACATAATGCTGACATTACATACAGTTATTCTGGCTTCTCTTCTCCAAACAGCTAGAGCACTCTAAAGCTATGACAAAAATTTTGATGGACATTTCTCACTTTAAGAAAAGCAGGTATGTATGTACATGTGCATATTTTTTGGTATTAATAAGGAGGGAAGATAGGAAGGAAGGGTAATGGGATACAGAAATCCTGGTTTATAAGACACATAATTTTTAAGAAAATGTTCATTTAATCAAAGAAGTCATACAGCTTTTCTCTTATATAGTTTTTCATACTGAATTAAAAATTAACTTAATTTATAAAAATTTAAGAACACAATTAACCAGGAGAAATATAGCCACTGCTTGCAATAATATTTGCTCATTCATTCAATGATTAGACTCTAATATATGCCAGATACTGTGCTGAACTGGGGGATGGGAGTAACAGAGCTGCTGTCTTTAATGAGATTACAGTAAAATGGAATTATAGACACAAACAGGTAAATTGTTATACTAAAAAATGAACAAAGTGCTGCAGGAACTCAGCTCAGATGTCTTTGTGTTTGCCTAGAGTTGTTAAGGAAGAGGGGTATAACTTGCTTCAAGAATTAGAGTGAACAGGGGCACCTAGGTGGCTCAGTTGGTTAAGCATCTTTTTTTTTGTTTAAATTTTTTTTCACATTTATTCATTTTTGAGAGTGAGAGAGACAGAGCATGAGTGGGAGAGGGGCAGAGGAGGACACAGAATTTGAAGCAGGGTCCAGGCTCCAAGCTGTCAGCACAGGGCCGGACATGGGGCTCGAACTCACGACTGCTAGATCATGACTTGAGCTCAAGTCGGATGCTCAACCGAATGAGCCACCCAGGTGCCCCTAAGCTTCTGACTCTTGATCTCGGCCCAGGTCATGATCTCAAGGTTCATGAGTTCAAGCCCCGCATCGGGCTCTGTGCTGGCAGCATGGAGCCTGCTTGGGATTCTGTCTCTCCTTCTCTCTGCCCCTTCCCTGCTATGCACACTCTCCCTCCTTCCTCTCTCTCAAAATTAATAAACTAAAAAATTAAAAAAAAAAAAAGAATGAGAGTGAACAATAAAAAAGAAGTGGGAAGGCATTCCAGTTGGTAGAACAGCATATGTACTAGGGGGCAAAGTTGACAAGGGCATGAATAAAATCACATATCACAGCATCTTGTAAACAGTCAGGGGGAGTTCAAAGTCCTAAAGTAGAACAGAATTTCTCAATTGTAACAATACTGACACTTTGAACCAGATAACTCTTTGTTGTGGGAGCTGCCTTGTGCATTGTAAGATGTTTAGCAGTAGCCCTGCCGTCCACACACTAGGTGCCAATAGCATTCCCTTTAGTCATGACAACTAAAAATGTCTCCAGACATTGCCAAATGCCTGTCGGAGGATAAAAAAAAAAGTTAAAAAAAATACAAAATACAAAAATAAACCACCTCAGGTGAGAACCAGTCTAGTGGGTCCATATGAGCTCAAGAACAAAGATTGGAATTGGTAAAGTTAACACTAAAGGAATACAGAGAGGTACCAATATAAAAGACCAAGTAATTACAGTTAGGGACTTTGGATCTTAGTCAATACAGAGGAGTTTTAGACATGAAGTGACATGGTCAGATTTGCTCCATAGGCTAATTCTGACAGTGCAGGAAGACAGAATGGTGTAGGGGGAGACCAGATGCAATCTTATCCAATTTTCTTCCAGACACTATTACCATTACTCTCTCTTGCAAAACATGTTATGAAATTTCAAAACATATTTATAAAGGACAGTGGCATGTTTCTGAGAACTGTTCCTTTCCTGAGTCCATTCAAGAAAGCTCTATTGTGTAAAGCTGTAATTACACATATGGGTCAGCCTCCCTACTCGGAATCATTGGTCCACGGGCTGTCGCTGTGAGTGTGTAAGCTTGGATTTAGAAGACTGGGATGGAATCCTAGATCTGTATGTTATTTAACTGTGAAACATTCTGGGCCTCAGTTTCCCCATCCATAATGCGTCTTAACAACACTGAGTCAGTCAGGATACTAATAGGAATGACACAGCCCACTCCAACCATGCCATATTATGAAGGTTTAATAAAAGTAAATACTTACAAAGGTTAATAGGCATAGGTAGGGCATAATGAACCTTCCAAGGGGTAATGCAGTATTCAGTGCTATTAAGAGACGATCTCTATCACTACCTTTGGCCTAATGGGGCAAGGGAAAGGTCAGTTATCAGAACTGTGAGGAAGACAGAGAGTTAGCAGTGCCTCACAAGAGCTGTGACCTTAGGTCAAAGGGCCAATTGGTAGTCATTCCACAGGGAGACAGAAAATTAAAAATTCAGACTTCACTGTCATCCTTCCTTCTCATCCTCCTTGTGTGCTTCCCACTGGGCAAACTCAACCAGAATACAGAAGGCAAAGGGGCCTGTTATAATGCAATCCATAGGACAACCTTCCATGGTTCAAGCTGAGTGGGGAAAAAGCTGCAAAGAAAAGGAATACATCACAATGGTGAAACCTGAAACATGAATGTGAAAATACCCAAATATCTCATATTCAACAGTGCTTAGTGAATGTTATCTGTTAGCGTGTAGTGCACACGTGTGCATTTTAATTTCCCTGATGTCTAGAGATGGCCCACTGCTTTCATGCGAGCATACTCCCATACCAGAGGTAGCACTGGTTAGTAGAAAGAGCCTAGGTGTCAGGAGACCCATGTCTCTCTCAAGTTCCACCTCTTATGGGCGTGCAATCTTGGGAAAGCCACACATTTGCTGGGCCTGCCTTATATAAATGTTGAATAATATTTTTAAATGATATAAGAAAATATGTTTGAAAGAGGTCTGAAACTGTAAAATGGAATGTAATTATGAAGTGTTAATTACACCATTTTGTTAGTATTCATCTTCATTATGAAGTCTACTTTGATTAAATAGAAAAATAAAGTATACATTCTGCTTTCTTCTGTTCTCAAATTCCATACACAATGGTTCTACTTTCATAGACTTTCTCTACCCGTGGTAGAGATTACACTCCAGAACCCCAGAGTTAGAGTTTCTGTTAATATTTTTGATGGTAAGCATGGCTCATAGTAGTCAGGGGCAGGTTATGTTCAGTGATGGACCCTGATATTCTGGTCCAACTACACTATTCATTCTGAAAGACAGACAACACTATTCTGGAGACTTTCATTTTTGCCCAAAGCTTGCTGCCTCTCTGTCATATATTCTTGTCAGTACTCCAGAGAATACATTTGCTCTGTTATTGATATCTGGCTACTAAAATTTAAATAAGGTTTTATCTCTGAACCATCAAACAAGGATGATTAACTGCAGATATGCATCTGGAGTGAATGAATTTGTATAATGGATTTGTTTTATTCTAGAATATTGTTACACAATAGCACTGAGCTGATAGAGTAACATAATTAATGACCGACTACATGCCTGTACTCGTTGGTGGTCTGATTCCCAAATGGCTGGGCTAAAGGCTCAGAGAACTGCTCTGCACACAGTTGTGCTCACTGGAATATGACTGTTTCAGTATTGTCCAAGGCAAAACCAGAGAAACAATTTCTCTAGGAGAGCAAAGGAGAATACACTTTCACCCTGTTAACTGTTCTGCAATGTACTGGTTCAACAAACCTCAGTTTTATATATATTTTCTTCCAAAGAGAGACTGAGACGTTATTTCAACATGAACCAAAATCAAATTGTCTAGAAATATAAATTAAATTTTCTAGAAAAGTCAAACCAATGAAGAAATTTCCATAAGTACAATGGACTGATTAAAGTACAGTCTGTTAGTATACCAGAAAAAAAAAAAAAAAAAAACAAACAAACATAGGAGCTGTGACATTACTCTCTCTGAATTGAACAAAAATTTAGTTAAAAACTTAAGAATTACCTGCATTCAAACCTTTTATTTCATAACCAAGGAAACTGAGGTAATATTTAAAGCCTTGATATTTTTTTCTTATATTGATATTAAAGACCTTCCTTTTTTTTCTACTTGGGATCCTGCTTCCAAAATCAGGCTGTACAAAATCAGCAATGTTCTGAAACAGATACGTCAATAGATCCATACATATATAATACTTAAAGATCTATTGAGGCACCAGTTCAGAATGTTCTTGATACATATACATGTTATATGTATGTATATGATATACATATATATGCGTATGTGATATATATGTTATATATGTGTATGTGTGTGATATATACGTAAATGTTATATATACGTATACACGTGTGCGTGAGATACTATTTCCAACATTACTCAAGCAGAGTTAGCTACAGAATGGGAATACAAAAGAAATATGACAATGCCAGACAGTGAATTCAATGCACATAAGACGTGAATGAAAAGATATCTCTTCTAGGGAAAGTGACCATTAACAAAAAGAGAATAGTGGGAAATTTCACAACTCTACATTTTGTACAATAGGATCTAGAGTTGACCAGGTTAATAAACTACTCCTGCAATTGAATTCCATATAATTTTTCAACTCAAAGATATTATTAAGATGAATGTTAGATCCTATGTAATATCTCAGGCTATTAGCTCATCAACCCCCTGGCCAACTCACAGTAAAACACAGTCTTCTTGGGAGACTACATCATTTATAGTATTCATTTATAAATCATTAGGGAAGATTTGCCATATCAATATCTGGCTTATTTATTCAACACATTTTTTTGAGTACCTATTACATTTTCATGTACTTTTCTAGACTTGCGATCTAGAGAGGGACAAAACAGATGTTCCTACTTTGTGGAACTTTACTTTTAGCTATAGTCACCTGGGGTAATGGCTGAATACAAATAACCTTGTTAGCCTCTGATGATATAAATAGCAAACAGCTATTGTAATACACAAGGAGAAACAAATAGTGGGCAGGAAGATAATCATTATTTGGCTGCATATACAGGGGTTGCATATCTCAGATTTTCCTACCTCAAGCCCTCTGTCAGGATCATTTTATAAGAACTTTACCTAGAACAGTAAGGTATCAGAAAATTTCATCAAGGTGTAACCCATGGTTGTGGGGTATCGTACAGAAGGAATGTCTCATCTCCTTTGTCCCAAAGGACGGAGGTGCATGCTAGGGCTACCCCCACCTAAGGTAATAGGATACAGGGGTAGATATTAAGCAAAGCCCGATGTACTCAGCTGGCCAAAGAGAAGAAAAAAAATGTTGTAGCTGTCTGGCAGATGACCAGGATGCATCATACACAGGCTGCTACTGCAGCAACAATAGAGAACACGACTAAAATTAAGCTATAAACACTTCTTCTTGTCAGGGCCCCATTCCTCTGCAAACAGAAAGTTGTTTTATAGGGCTGGCAAAGCATACTGTAAATTATATTACCAGCCCACAGCTGATGAGTTCATAAGTCTACAGGGAACAAGTTATCTGGCTCTGTCACCATGCTTAGCTTGCCAAACTTGCATGTGAGGCACACCAGTCTGAGAGATATTGCTAAAACTTAGAAATGAGTGGGCCAAGAATAGCACTGGAGAAGAAGGAAGGTACATGGTACATAACATTAATTTGTCCCTAAAGTTTTCCTCTTAGAGCTTCTTTATGACTCAACAATGCTGTTCAGTAGTCCCTGAGTCAACACTTAATTATACTGTAAACCGGTAGACAATCGAGGGTTTGTCTGATGAATGGGTGGACAGTTTCTAAACAATTCAAGACCCCTCACTTTATTGTACCACTCTCAAAATGTTTCTAGATTCTTGTTTATTTTTCTAACTAGCAGTGAGTATCTGTTTTCAGGAGGTTTTATTTTCCCCTTATCTTTTTATTTCCTCTTATACTTGAGCTAGTATCATTTTTGTAGACACAAAGCAAATCATGTCACCTTCAAGTCAAACGCTTTCAATGGCACCACAGTACATACTAGCACTGATTTAGCCCTGATACTCCGAATTTTAGATGATCTGGCCCCAGGTCACATCTCCAGCCTACTTACCAGACCCCACTGTGCCCCTTTCACTTTTGCCCTTCACTCTTAGAATATACCCTGTCCCTGGGATTTTGCTCTTGCTGCTATCTTTGTAGGGAACCTTCTATACTCCCTGTCCACCTGGCAAAACCTGGCATGCTTACTAACAGTAAGCAAGGCTCTTTGACTTCTCCTTCAAAACTTCGTGAATGTGGAAGTTCTTTCTTTTTCCATGTCTGCTCCTTTAGCTCAAGCCCCCACCCTCTGTGTTCTAGCTAGACTTCTAACAATCCCTGATACTTTCATTTGTTGCTTTCAATAGTCTATCCTCCAAATGGCAGCCATAGAGATCACTCCCTTCCCCTGCTGTATGCTCCCATGCCTCCTTAATGCATTCAGAATACATTTATACCTCCTTGCCTGACTCTAAGTCTTACATGATTTGTTTCTTCTCTATATGGTAATCATAGGTCTAGGTTTGGCCCAAACAGTTCCATTGTGCTTCTGTTGTCCTGATGTGATTGTTAATAGCATCACCTTTTACTCAAAAGTATGCAGTTTGGACTTAAAGCCAACCTGGTCACCCTACTTCTATAGCTCATCTACTATTCTTCCCTTGTCCAGTACAGCCCAGCATACTGGCCTCCCTTTATTTCCTTAAATACAAACACACCCATTTGTTCTTACATTGGGGGATTCAGCCAATCTGTTCTTTAGCACAGAACTACCTGCTCCCTGATCTTTTTGCATGGCTGGCTCCGTCTCATCCAGGCCCAGGCCCAAATAGCTTAACTATCATCTTATCAGAAAGGTATTCCCCAATCACCTTACCTAACTGCCCTTCTCCCCAAGCCTATTCTATCACATTAGCTCATTTATTGTTCATCACAGCACTTACAATATCTGATTTTTTTCATTCATATGTTCATCTCATTCCTCCTTCTAGAATGTAAGTCCATGAAAGCAGGTGCCTTTTTTCCGTTTTGTTTACTACTATATAGCTCTTTTCTAGAAGAGTGCCTGGCAAATAGTAGGTGCTTGGGAAAAAATTAAAAAGATGATGGATGAACAAAATACCTTGAGCATCACCTTGTCTATGAAACCTATCCTGGATACCCACACTCCCTTTCCAAGTCAAAGTGACCACTCCTTCTCTGCGGTTCCACTCTATCTGCTATGTACATACATCACAGGCAGTGTCTACAAGACAGTTTTTGTGTGCATTTCATTTTAGTTTATGTTTGCTTCTCTCTGGACATTGAAAAAAAATCTAATGGCATATATATCTCCTGTTCATTTTTTGTGTCATTTTGTTTGGTTGTTTGAAACGTTTTATTTCAATCTTACCTAGCTTCAGATTTATCTACTTGCCCACTTGCAAAAATTAAACCGAGCATTCTCTTACGCTTCTCGCCCTACTTCCCCTAATGCTAACATGTTACATAACCATAGTATGATTGTGAATAGCCGACATTAACATGGGTAATCATTTTAAATAAACTTTAGATATTAGTCAAATCTTATGACTTTTCCCAATAATGCCCATTTTTTCTGTTCCAGGATCCCATTAGTTTCTATTTTTCCTTAGTTTTCTCCAGTCTATAGCAGTTTCTCAATTTTTTCTAGTCTTTCATGTCCTTTTGAAGTGTACTGGCCAGATATTTTACCAAATATCCCCAATCTGGTTTTGTTCAATGTTTTCTCATGATTAGAGTGAGGTTATGCATTTTGAGAAAGAATCTCCTTTGAATCCCTTGTGTCCTTCCCAATGCATGGTATTAAGTTCATGATATTGACATGGCTTGTTACTGGTGATGTTTTCTTGATTACTTGGTTAAGTCCCTAAACTTTTCACCCACTAATTTTAGTATCCATCAGTAAACTTTATTTGCAACATTTATTAGTGGTGTTTGTTTGCCTAGTGGTGATTCTCTCTTACCCTCGTTTCTTCTACATTTATTAATTGCAATTCTACCGTGTCCTTAGTCATCTATGATTCTTACCACCAGTGTTATCTTATTTCTGACTTACACGTGTCTCTGTAAGTACAGATTGCTGCAGAGCAGTAAGTTCTCAGGCTGACACTAGCTAGGTTTATAACTGGACAAGCTACTTAATCTCTCTGAGACTCAGCGTCCTCATTAGTAAAAAAGATAATATTAATACATAACTCATTAGGCTGTTGAAAGGATGTTCAATTCATTTCTCATCAATTCATTCATTCATTCATTCATTCATTCAGGCACTGGAGATACAACAAACAAACGAGGCTATCTTGACTTCTTTAACTCTTGACTAACCTAGGTCTGGGCATCTATTAAGCTTGGCAAGGCTCCAAAATTATTTTCTACAGTTATGATTAATAATTGTACAATTTCCTAGCTAACTCTGGATTCCTAAGGATTTCAGCGAGCACTCAGATCTGATTCTTCACCAACCACAAACATTTTTTTCAGTTTCCACTGACATGAGAATAATCAAAGGTGTGCCCCACACACACATACAGGTGTGCAATTTTAGTAATTAATTTTTCCCAAACATATCAGAATCCTAGGAGGGAAGCCCAATTAAAACACAAGTAAAATCTCTGATGAAAGGTAAATGTTAAAAGTTCGTAAAGGAGGGCTCTCCTCTCTCTAAACTACTCTCTTCAGGTCTCAGTCTATGGAGGAGCTGGATCACTGTCACGTGGGCCAAAGGAAATATTTGAAGATGGAGAAAACTGTAGCTGGTAAATGTTATTGCTAGCTCTGGGAGGTGAGGCCTGCAAGGCTAATACCGCTGTGCTGGAGCTTGGCAGGCTCCTGGGGGAGCCCAGACGACGGGTGAGCTGATCACGCAAGCCCACTCCAAATGTCACCCTAACATTTGCAGAGCTGTGTGTAAGTGCTTAGGAGAGGTTTCCAGTAAGAAGGTCAAGGATGGAAAAGCTGTTTGGGGAGCTGAAGGATGTATGTGGGAAGGTGCAGCCATTTTGTGGAGTATTCTTTTCCTTTCACATGAGCAGGTTTCGTTTTGTTTTGCTTTATATTACATTGTGTGGTTTTCAGGCTGGCAGTTTTCATATAGACAGATAATCCTTCAGAAAGGCTAAAGCCAGTATCTGGTTTCGATTTTAGGGGGAAACAGAAAATTGTATATTCTTCTGATCTCCCTATCAAACAGCTTTTATTTTGTTTTGTTTTCATTTTTATGCTTTAAGTCTTTAGTTGGTTTTGTATATCTACAGTCGAATTTTGGTATTTCAGAATTTCTATTCACAATTTTGACATTTCCCCAGAGAGTCTGAAGAGTTATGCTATGTGGTCATATACAGTTTTAATCAGTCCCATTGAGAGCAGGAAGTGCAAGAACTCAGGGAGTAAACTTGGCTGTGCACTTGGCATCCATATCTCAGAGAGGCTAGGCAGTTCTTTATTCAACTTTGAAATATTACATGTAAACAAGTAGAAATAAGTAAATAATTAATACCTGTGTACCTAAATCTGGCTTTTGTTAATTGCTTAACATTCTGATGTATTTGTTTCATATTATTTTTTTCAAGAAATGGAGTATTACAGACAAGCTGAGGTAAACCCCCTTTGCAGCAGCCGTGCTCCCTTCTCTTCCCAAAAGTAACCTTTTACTGGGACAGTCATCATGTTTATGAAAGCTTTTATACAGTAAATGAGGATCTTGACAAAGTATTTTGGATTATTTTACTTGTTGATAAACTTCACATAAATGGCATCACTCTGCACATGTTATTCCATAATTTGCTTTCTTCATTCAAGATTATGGTCTTGAGGTTCACCAACATTGTTGCATGTTTTGCTCCACTATTAGATGGGATTCTGTTGTACACAAACACCACAAACCATTCATTCATCTTCCGCTTTTATATATATATATTTTTTTTTACATTGCAAGCTGTGTTCCAATGTGTATTCTACTAACTGTCAACTTGAGAGTTTCTCTAAAGCATTTACATAGACATGCAATTGCTAGGCCAAATGTCATGCTCAATGTCAATGCTAAACTGCATTCCAAAGTGGATACCCTAATTATGCTCCCACTATTTAGGATATGAGGGCATTCCTTGTTCTTCCTCTTTGCCAACACTTAATATCATGGGAATCATTAATTTTTGCTAACTGGGTGGATGAAGTTAATAGCACAATATCTTCTCTATCTGCATTGTAAAGATTACTAGCATGGCTGGACATTCTTTTACATGTTTACTATCCATTTTGGTTTTGGCATCAGTGATCTGCTTATTCATATCCCTTGTTCATTTTCCTGTTGGGTTTTTTGTCTTTGTTGTTGTTGGTGTTGACTTGTAGGAATTCCTTATACAACTTATGATACCAATCCTTTATACATTACATTCATTGCCAATAGCTTCTCCCAGTCTGTGGCTTATCTATTATTAATCACAGTTTTCTTTAAACATAAAATTTAAATTTAATTGTAACGAGGATTATCAATATTTTCTTTATGGTCTGTGTGTTCAGGCTTTTTAAAAATTTTTAAAGTTTATTTATTTATTTTGAGACAGAGATAGCATAAGTGGGGTAGGGGCAGAGAGAGAAGGAGAGAGAATTCCAAGCAGGCTCCACACTGTCAGCAAAGAGACCAATGCGAGGCTCAAACTCACAAACTGTGAGATCACGACCTGAGCCAAGATCAAGAGTCAGACATTCAAACAACTGAGCCACCCAGGCACCCCTCTTTCAGGCGTTTTAAAAATAAATATCCACCCACAGGTCATGGAGCTATTCACCTTTAATTCCTTCTGAAATTTTTAAAGTTTTGCATTTTATACTTACATTTTTAAATACTCTTAATTTATTTTCATGATTAGTATAAGATAAAGTTTAGTTTTCTTTTCCTTAAGGTTAACCAATTAGTGGTGCCTAGGTGGCTCAGTCAGTTAAGCATCCAGCTTTGACTCAGGTCATGATCTTCTAGTTCATAGGTTTGAGCCTGGGATTCTCTCTCTCCCCCTCTCTCTCTGCCCCTCCCCAACTCGTGCTTTCTCTCTCTCAAAATAAAAAAACTTAAAAAAAAAAAAAGGATAACCAATTATCCCTGTACCATTTACTAACTGGTTTGTTCATTAACCACCAATTTGTAACATCAACCTGGCCATGCATCACTTTTGACACTACATGAGATAGCTCCTGAGCTCCATTCTGTCTCACAGGTCTTTGTGCCTGTTTCATGTGATTCTAAATACTTTGGGTATAAAATATGTCTTAATACCCAAGTAGGACAAGTCTTTTTGCTATTGTTCTCTCCTCCTTCCCCCAGAATTGTCTTGGCTGCTTTGGACCCCTGAACTTACATGTGAGTTTATAGGGTCAGCTGTGTCAGTTTCCAAGAGACACTCTGTTAGAATTTTGAGTGGAGCTGTACAGGGTTTACAAAATATTGTTGGGAGAATTGGCATCTTTATTGAGCCTACTACTCATGCATGAACACGATAGATACTGGTGATTTATTCAAGACCTTATAGTCTTCATATATTCTTGTTGGGGCACCTAGGTGGCTCAGACTTCGGCTGAGCATCTGACTTCGGCTCAGAACATGACTTCATGGTTCGTAAATTCAAGCCCCACATCGGACTGGCTGTTTTCAGCTCAGAGCCCACTTTGAATTTTCTGTCCCCCTCTCTCTCTGCCCCTTCCCCGCTTGTGCTTCTCTCAAAAATAAATAAATCTTTAAAAAATAATAGTGTTGTCATTATTTTTCATAAAGTTCTTCAATCGTTATAGATTTATTCTCAGCTACTTTATATTTTTGTTACTATTACATATGGAACTCTTTCTGTTCTACCTTTTAACTGGTAATTATAATTGTACAGAAAGCTAATTCAGCTTATGTGCTTATCTTCTATCCAACAAACTTGATGAAATAACTTCTAGCTAACCAACAGATCCCTCAAGGACTTTCTACAAATGAGGAAAGTCCAGTATATTTCTCCAACCCTTATGCACCTAATTTTTAAGAATTATTTTCTTATTCTATTGGCTAGGCTCTCCACTTCAACAAGCAAAAGTGATACTGGGTATTCTTATTTTGTTCCTAATCTGTATAAATATGATATTTGCTCTGTGTTCATGATAACTTCCCATTATCAAAATAAAAAGTTCTATTCCCATCTAAGCATGTTCAGATTTTCAATAATCAATATATACTGATTATATCAAATATTTTTGTAGTTATTTAAATAATATGTTCTCCTTCTTTGGCTTTAATATCATTATCATTTTATATTACATTTAATTAATATATTTCCTAATGCTACATCATCCTTATATTCCTAAAAAAATACCCTCCTCATTTATGATTCAAAAAAAACATACAAAATTATATTGCCTGGTGTTTTATTTAGAAATTTCATTAGAAGTGCATACTGAATGCACATATAGTGTTGCTTTGGAATGAAAGGTAGTATAATGATATAAAACTGGGCATGTATTTCCATCCATGTTGGTTCAGTTTCTGAATCACACAAGGGACTTCATGACAGGCAGTCTCAGCACTACAAAGGTTCCATATTTAGACTTCATTTCTAGTGGGTTTCCATATTTAATATAAATATGGTATGGATGACACATTGCGGGTGTGAAATAATTATGTGCAGAAAGAATAAGGGAATTAAAGCTTGAATAAAAGAAAGTAAGAGAGAAAGAAAAAAGATAGGAGGGAAAGAAGGAAGAATTTTTTCTAGCACAAAATTTCAGGAAGTACTGATACTTTCAGGTAAAATAGTTTGCTAAGAGGAAACAAGTGAACAAACAAAGCACTGGAGGAATTTACTTGTGTAAAACTCATCTTACTTCAGACTTGACCAGGAAGAAAATAAGATAGCGGCAATTTTGTCTGATCCTTAAGAAATAGAGAATATCTGTTCATTTGACCAATGACTGAGTCTTGACCAAAACTGACTTCACTAAGATAGCAGTGTTTGTCTGAGATCCTTCTTTTTTTAAGCTTATTTATTTAATTTGAGAGAGACAGACAGACAGACAGACAGAGACAGACAGTGAGCACACACACAAGCGGTAGAGGAGCAGAGAGAGCAGGGACAGAGGATTGGAAGCAGGCTCAAAGTTGATAGTAGAGAGCCCGATGTGCAGCTTGAACCCAGGAACCCTGAGATCATGACCTGAGCTGAAGTCAGATGCTTAACTAACTGAGCGACCCAGGCACCCCGAGGTCCTTTTTTTCCCTAAGTTTATTTATTTGGGGTGCCTGGGCAGCTCAGTCGGTTGAGTGTCCAACTCTCGATTTCTGCTCAGGTCATGATCCCAGTGTCGTGGGATCGAGCCCCACATCAGGCTCTGCACTGAGTGTGAAGCCTGTTTAAGATTCTCTCTCTCTCTCTCTCAAATAAAAAATATATTAATAAAGGTTGTCTTGTGTTTTTTTTTTTTTTTGAGAGAGTGTATGTGCAGGGGAGGGGCAGAGAGAGAGGGAGAGAGAATCCCCCCAAAGAGACTCTAACCTGGCAGCATGGAGCCCGACACGGGGCTCAATCTCACAAACTGAACTGAAATCAAGAGTGGGATGCCTAACAGACTGAGCCACCCAGGCACCCCTGAGGCCCTTTTGTAACTTTGGACTAAAGAAAATTCTACTGTTCTTACCCCATGGGCTGCCACATGTGGAATTCCTTTACCCTTAATAAAAACAATCTCAGTGTGTTAGACTTTTCTATGATTGAAGATGCAGGAAGGATAAACTATTCTCAAAAACAGTTGAAACGTAGCATATAAAGTAGACCAATTGTCTATCTTCTATTGACTCTTACATAAATTCTTCAATTATCCAGCCAAAGGATACAATACCCTGAGGTATCAAACTTTGATTTAATGTGACCATGCTGAACTCCAATTTAATCTCTTCATATGTTCTTTAAGAATCCTTTCAAGCTAAAGCTCCTTTCTTTTCCTCCAAAGGCACCACCTGATTTTATGATAAATGATCAGTATAACAGCAGCCAGGAGGAGAGATTGTCATTATTTGACCAGTTGGGGCTGTTAAGACAAACACAGTAGTTACCCCAGGCTATAACTGTGACTCAGTATCACTTACTATTTAAGAATAGAGATTCTAGCCCCAGAAGTCAGAGTCTGAATCTTAATACTGCCTCTTATCAGCAGTGTGACATTCAAAAATCTGCTTAATCCTCTAAGTCTCAGTTCCCTCTTTGGTAAAATAGATGTAAATAATACCTAACTTATATGGCTTTTATGAAGATTCAATGTGATAAAGTTTGTTAAATGCTTGGCATGGTATGCGGCACAAAGCTGCATTATAATAATTAATAAATATTAGTTGTTATTATTATAATGAGGATCAAATTCTCAGCCAGATAAAATATACAGAGAAATCAAGATGGACCCATTACATGGAGGTGTAGACTGATAAATCACTAAGCATAAGGCTAATATCAGCTGTATTTGGAGCCCCATGGAAATGGCAAGCATTGAAAAATGGTATTAAAAGCTCTTAGAAGTCAAACCTTCACTCTGTTCTGTGCATTGCCCCCCCAAATAATTTCTTTTTATGCCAAAATAAGAACATCGCCCATGAATAATTGGAATAAAGTGCAATAAATCTCTATGAGGATCATGTATAGAGGGATGGCGAGGCACCAAACAGAACAAAGACATCTGGGATTTGGGATTTTGTTCTAAGCGCAGCAAGAAACCACAGAAGTGTTTTTAGCAGTGAAGGGGCAGGATTTGGTTTATACATGGACCTGAATGACCTCTTATGTGTTCTCAGTTTTCTCATCTGAAAAAAGCAAGCCTCAAACTAGAGCAATGGTTTTCAAAGCACAGTTCCTAAATCAGCAACGTCAGCGTCACCTAGAAACATGTTAGAATGCATGTTCCCAGGCCTTACCACAGACCTAGTGAATTAGAAGCTTCAAAGGTGGGGCCAGCAAGCTGTGTTTTACTAAGCCCTCCAGATAGACTCTGATGCACATGGAAGTTTGAGAACCCCTAGATTCAATAAATTCAGATATTCCTTTCAGCTCCAAAGTTCAACATTTCTAATCAAGTCCTTCACAATGCAGGTCACGAATCCTCACAAATGAGACTAACCATCTAGCATTTTTATCAGCAACAATTTGTTTCAGAGAGGAATTATTCAAAGAAAGATAAATAAGCATCTAATGCACAGATCTCATGTCAGTACACATTTTATATCCTGAGCCAAATATATAATAAGATGAAAAGGAATTAAATATAATACCACAATGACCTATAAACTTCTATTCACAATTATTGACAGAATGAATTTCCCTAAATCCATATCCCCTATATGATTATCTGCCTTGGTTTATACAAAATTATGAGACTATTAGAAGGATTATATCTATCTCTGTTATATAAGGATCTATGCAAAGAAGGTATTTAATCAGAGACAAGATAGAATGATAAAAGGGCAAGCCCTTTGAGATTCCACAATTCAGTGTTGGAACTCTGGTTACACTACTGATCTAAGAGTCAGAGTTAAAATGTGGGGTGGGTCTGGTAGATAACTCATAAACTCCAAATATAGCTAGCATTATATTTATTTGTGCTTGAATATCTGTTCATGAAAAATGGCCACATGACTATGTTCCATAAAACAATTTCTGTAGACTGTATTTTACTAAAGCCTGCTACATTAGGTGTGGGTACATGCCTATCTGAAATGGACTCTGACATCATATATAATGGCTTTTGGTAAGTCCCCAATGGTTAACACAATCTATAACTGGCCAAATAAAATCATTGTAAAATAAAGAAATCAAACATGGCTTCTTTAACAAATTCAGGAATGCCAAAATGAAGGGGCATGTCTTTAAATTAAAATGAGAATATTTTATGATTACCAACAGTTATCTATTCTCTGCATCAGAGACAGTTATTGACCTGATAAAATATTACGAGCTCTTCTATGCCACAATGACAAGTCATTCCTCTGGACCCCAGTGCTGATTTGGAAATTATTCCCGCAGTACCATGGGATGGATATGTGTATACATGCTGAAGTCTTGCATTAATCTAAATTTTGCACATGTTTACACACTGCACCCCTAATGAGACTATAAGAAGCTTCTGAGTAAATACCATTGCTTTTACTTCTGTTTCTTAACAGAACTGAGAATAGCAGACTATACACATTAGGTGTGGAATGAAAATATTGATTATGAATCATCTTATCCAGGAGGTATACAGGCTGAAAATAAATACACTCAGGAAAGGTACCGATGAATCTATTGATAATATTAAATGGATAAGGTGTGGTGGTTAAGAGCACGGATGGTGGAATTAGATAGTTGGAATCTAAGCTAAGCCACTCATTAGCCATGAGTTATTTAGCCTCTATTTTTGACTCTCAGGTTCGTCAACTATAATAAAATGGGGATAATAGTATCCATTTCAAAGACTTACAAATATTCACTAGATAATGTACATGATAGCTAATACATAGAGATCAACAGGTGATAGCTATTAATGTTAATGATAATAATAATGGATATTCATAGCACAGCATCTTTTAAGATATATTTTGATATTTGAGCCACACATCATATAAGGAACTATGATAACATGTTAACTCACAAACTAGAAAATTATTTCCTTTGTTTCGATACAGATGAGGGATGAATGAATTCTTGGTCTCATTTAGGTTATATACTGGATTTTTATGATTTATTAATAAGATTTGTTAATAACACAATGGAATATTATAGTCACTTAAAAATCATTTTAAAGAATGCTTATTAACATAGGAAAAGCTTATGCTAAAATTTAAGTGGCAAAAAGATTACAGTGCTGTAATAAGACTCAGTTTTGTTAGAAATTATCAAATTTTATTTAGTTCGTTAAAATCTACATATCTATATATGAAGAAAACACGCTAAATCATAATGGCTATTAACTGTGAGCAGTGAAATCATGGATTTTATTTTTCTTCTTCATATGTTTCAGTATGTGCCAAATTTCCTGCAGTAAATATTCATTAATTTGATGATACAGAAAAAACATATGCAATTTAAAATAATAAAAATGTCAAAGACTTAGAACATAGGAGACTACTCATAATAGAGTGTTAGGTTAAAAATCAGAAATATCAAGAAAATTAAATGCATTCTCTCCTATGTATGAAAAAATGATTACTATACTAAAATGTACATTGCAGTTACTTCTGGCTGATAATTTTGAGTAATAGTTATCTTTTTCTTTTTAAATATTTCCCTGTTTTTTTTCAAAATAGGCATATACTGATTTTATTAATTATATATACATACATATGTATATATACATACATTAACACATACAAATATGTGTATATTTTTATACATATATTTACACATGATAGATATTTGCAGATATCCCTCCTCTCCTCCAAGGGACCTCAGGTCCTGATTTTTTTTTTTTTAATCACAAATTCTCTCTAAACCACTGGGATTTAGGTTTCAGTCCTGTATTTAACCATTGCAATGTTGTGGGACTGTTGAGTCTTCTGAATATAGTATCTAGCATAGCTAATTCCATATTTCTGGGAAACATCACAGAAACATAGCATATGCAAATAAATTAAGAAAGAAAAGTACATGGATTATTAAAATTAATTGAAGAAAACCAACCTAAAACAAGTAAATAATAGTGTTTTGGTTTTTCAGGCTGGTTAAGGTGTCAAAAGGAAGAGTGTCAAGCAGTAATTACAGCCTAGCGACAGCATGTGAGCTGAAAGACTATATAGTACACCACTTAATTTGTAGTTCTTTACTGAAGCTTTTAAACCTAAAATAAAAATTTAAAAAATAAAATAAAGACAAGTAAAGTTTATAATCCACAGAGGAAGGAGGGAATTGAATTCTGTGTTGGTTCTTTATCCTGCTATCAGAGATTTGCTCATGCCCAAAATGTACTTCTGTAAAATGATAATTATCAGGTCTGGCTAATAGGCACCTCCCTGCAGCAGGGAAGGACCTGGCTGATATTCCATGCTTTCTTTCCCATGCTTCTGGGGAAGAAGGGCAAAGAAAGGAAGGGAGCAGGAGTCTCACCCCTGTAACACTCAATAGCCTTGACCCACAAATCACCCTCCAGCAGTCCCAGGAGCTGGGGGAATAATTTAGGTTGAAAGATTTTGCTATTGGATGGCAATGAATATCAAGGCAGAAAGCACCCATTTAGAGGTAGAGTTTGTTGGAACAGCTTCACCCCTTACTGTGGGATCTTGGGCAACTTCATCCCTCGAGTGCAAACAATCCCACCTTAATGAGGTCGTAATTATGCAATATTTCACAAGGTTCCTCGGCTCAGTGTTTATTAAGGGCCAGTCAGCCCTCTGTATTTATAAGAAACAAGAAGAAAACATGACAAAAAAGGAGTTATAGAAAGAAAAAAAAGTTTGTAGAACTGAAGGACATTGCTGAAGTTTACAGAGAAAAGAATTTCCTTGAATGTTTAGAGGATTTTTTTTTCAGATTTCTTCTTTAAAACAGCATTTTTTTAATTTAAATTCAAGTTAGTTAACAAGTTGTTCAGGAGTACAACCCAGTGATTCATCTCTTATATATGACACTCAGGGCTCATCCCAAAAAGTGCTCTCCTTAATGCCTGTCATCTGTTTAACCCATCCCCCAACTTACCTCACCTCCAGCAACCCTCAGTTTGTTCTCTGTATTTAAGAGTCTCTTATGGTTTGCCTCCCGCTCTTTGAACAAAAAGTTAAAGTGCTACAAAATACTGGAGGTTACTCTGATTTTCCCCCTTTCCCATAAGACCTAAAACTTTACAATTCAACATATATGCACTGATAAACAGCATCAGCATCCCCTGGGAGCCTGTTAGAAATGCAGACTCCCAGGCCCCATCCCAGACCTGCTGAATCAGAATATGCATCTCCACAAGATCTCCACATGATTTGTGTGCAGGTTCAAGTTTGAGAAGCACTGACCTAGATCTGCTTTTTTATTTTTCACTTACAAGTATCACGTGGATTAGTTCCCTACTCCTACTTTTCATTGACATTACTCTAGCTCAGACCTAATATCATAAGATGGAATTTTTTTGTCATAAAGTCATAACTGATTTATTTACTGACTCATTCTTTCACTCATATAGCCAGGAAATATGTACCAGGACCTTAAGTATAAGGCCAGGTTTGAGTGCTCTGAAGAAAACATTTCTGCTTTGAAGAAAGATGGACAGCAGATATATAAGGGAGAAATTCATGAATGATTCGTGGGCAATAATGCAGCAATTCCATTTTGCTGGAATATCCATGCTGAGTAATGGAAGGAAATTGGCTGCTTGAAAGCCAGGATCAACTTCCCACGGTGACCGCTATTTACCAACAGTGGTTTTCCCAGACTTTGATCAGGGATATGTAGCAACATCATATATGTACTACACCCATGTACTGCCTCAATTCTTATTCACTTCATCTTTTTTAATTCCTTCACTTCTTTTTACTTACATATATTTTCATTTTGTTTTTTTTAATGTTTATTTATTTAAGGGGGAGGGGCAGTGAGAGTGAGAGAGAGAGAGAGAGAGAGAGAGAGAGAGAATGAATCCCAAGCAGGCTCTGCACTGTCAGCACAGAGCCTGACTCAATCTAATGAACCATGAGATCATGACCTACAGCCAAAATCAAGAATTGAGTCAGATGCTTAACTGACTGAGCCAACCAGGCACCCCAACATGTTTTCATTTTTAAATCAATTTACAGTAGTAATATAGAAAGAAAACTAGTATCTAGCTTTAGGTAACTAGTATCTACCTATAGAAGTTAGCCACAAAAATACATAAAATAGAAATAATATAATGTTAATCAAGTCTCAGAAGATAACATTGCCCCTCAAAGTCTGAGTCTGAGGCTGATACCTCTTTGCAAGTAAAGGAAATTAACAAGAGGTAGAGGGTGTTAAAGACAAACAAACTTGACTTTTTCCTTGATACAACCAAAAGAAACACATTTTACTCCAGTCAAGCCACTTTGTGTACATTTGTCTTCCCTATCAACAGGCTGTCTCACTCCCTAGAATCAACCCTGAGGCCACTGTCTCTTTCTCCAAAACATGCCCAGTGCCTTCAAATTCTGCTCCTCTCCTCTCAGTTTTGAGCACTGCAGTCCCCTCGGATCTCTTCTTCCTCTACATTCTGAATAGGGTGCAAGAAGTATGCAACTCTGCCATTAATGCTTATTCATCATTTCATGCACACCTGTCCTACCTCTAAAACTAGACTCTGCGGCTCTTATAAGACAGTGATGGGCCCCTATTAGGGGACAGATAAATTTATGTGGATGATGGTTAGATTGTACCCCCTGGGGAACCACCCAGAATCCAACTGAGGTGTCAGGAAGTACTGAATAGCTTAGACATCGATCCCTCAAATTGCAGTACTACATCTTCCTCCCAAACCTCCCAGCAGCTGTCCTGCAGCAGCTGTCAAGAGATGGTTTTCTCTCCAGAGACCACAATCAAGCCCATTAGAGCTGGGGTTGCCCAGTCTAGCTCCGCAGTACTACCTGTGAAGGTGTTCAGCACACTTCACAACCATGGCCTGACTTAAGTGGTGCAAAGCGTTTACGAAGCCCAGGAGACTAGAATAAGGCAAGCATTAACACTAGCACAGAACCACAGGCGGGTTCTGTTAAAGGGCCCTCCACCAAACTGCACTGTTCTGATTGCTACTTCCCTCCTATATGCATTACCTCTAATGACTACACAGAAAGTTACGATGCCTTTTATGAGAACGAAGTGCTATTTGCCAGGATTCAGGACAGCTCCCTTTAGTACTTCCTAAAATCTTCACTTTTCTTAACAGGCTTTCCCTCCATCTCTCCTGCTGATTTCCCCACTTTGTCCCTCCTCTCTAAATCTGCTTTGCAATTTCTTTCTTTATTTTTTTAGTATAGTAGAAATTACACTAAACTTGGCATAAGAAAGCCTCAATTCTAGCTAGGCTTCCCCTGGCCACTAATTTCCCATTTGACTGGACATTTACTCCTTTATTTAAAAATTACTGATCAACCATGAAGTGGCATACACTATAAAAGGCAGTCAGTTTGAGTCTCTGAAAGTTCTCCCAAAATGTTTTTTTAATGTTTATTTATTGTTTTTTTGAGAGAAAGAGACACAGAGTGTGAGCGGGGGAGGGGCAGAGAGAGGGAGACACAGAATCCGAAGCAGGCTCCAGGCTCCGAGCTGTGAGCACAGAGCCCAACGCGGGGCTCGAACCCACGGACCGTGAGATCATGACCTGAGCCGAAGTCAGACGCTTAACTGACTGAGCCACCCAGGCGCCCCATTTTTTTTTTTATTTTCAAATGCTCTTACCTATTCAGTCATTTGGCCACTATTTCCCCAGTCAGCAAACCTGACAATTTTTAAAAACAGGAAGGGAGAAGCAAGAGCCATTTATCCATATTTTTGCCCCAGGATACATTTTCATCCAGTGACCAAGTGCATGGATATTAAGTTATCTTCAAAGTAAGTAAAATAGGCCCATACATATTTACTTGAAAATCACTCATACATTCTATTCCACAGAAAAGACAAAGGAGTTACCATCTACAGTCTCCAGGATTAAAATAAGGTTATGGATTACCAAGATTGGTTTGGGGGCTTTTTGGCAATTAATTTCCATTTCCCTGGAGTAAATGATGGGAGCCAAATAGTGACATGTTAGTACCCAAACCCTGTTCCCAAAATATTTAAGTATTAATTACATGCTTACTATGTACCTAACATTGTGCCAGATGTTTAAGGGTAGAAAAGATATTCAGAAACAGTTTCTTTTCATAGGACCTATTCACATATATCTGTACCTATACCCAAATACGCAAAATAGATGCATATATCTTTTCTCCATTTCTACCAGTAAAATAATCTTTGCTTGTTTCTTATTCTGTAGTGATCCTTTATGCAACTAGAAGAACAAGGTATTGTTAAAATTGCATTTACTATATAATGCTTTCTACTGATAATCCATGACTAAGGACTTCTATTAAAACAAATGAGCCTTAGATCAATACTATGTCTCTACATCTTGCAAGAACTTTTTCTTAAATATGAATTTTGTTTTTCTCTAACTTAAAATGAGCCTAAGGACAGGCACGGGGTGTTCTTTTATGTCTTGTAAAGCTCTTATAAATTCTCATTATGAGAATAATAGCATTCCTACTAATTCACTCATATAAACATGAAGGCATGATAAGAAAACTCTTAGCATGTGGAGAGGCATACAGAGAAAAGCAAATATTTCCAGAGAAATAAACTTATTTACAGACATATTTCTCCTTCTCAAGGAACCCAAATGCACATACTGTCTTAGCTGCTATGTTAACAACTTCTCTTTCATAGCCTATACTTCTTTTTCTTTGTAAACACAATTGTGTTTTATTGCATTTCCATCCAGCTGGCTTTAATGCTTTTCTCTGATTTTTCCTGTTAGGGAACAGGGTAAAGGGCACATTTTATATGCCAGTATTCCTGTTAGTTCCACATGAATCATCATAGTCCTTACAAAGAGGCCCAGTGTGGTAAAGACCTCAGGCTCAGAGCTGAGATCACTTCCCTTTCTACAATGCTGGGCAAACCTATGTTCCTGGGTTCAGGATGGCAAATAGGTTTTATGCCACTTTCCAGCCTTGATCAAATGGTAAGCTTCTGTCCTTCAAATAACTGTGAGACTGAGTCTGGACCCATACGAAACAAAAGCCCTGACTCAGTTATCTTTGTCTGCACTGGTGAGGGATGTGAAAACAGCTCACACTTCCCCAGGTACTTTTTTGTAAAGATGAAACTGGTTTCACTGAAACAATCTGCAAACAACACAGACAGGAAGGCACACTGTGGCTTGAACTTTGAGAGTATAGTGGGCAAATCCCATGGAGACCCAGAGTGATGCTCCTCCCCTCCAGCTGTTCACACTTTGTGTAATTCCCTACCCTTCAGTGTGGGTGGGACCTGGGGCTTGCTTCTAACCACGAGAATAAGGCTGAGGTCAGAGATGTATGTTCCTCCTGTGATTATATTAATGAATATAAATATATAAAAATACTTCTTTCTTTAATGTTGGCTTCAAAAGAGCAAGTGGCTGTATTGTAAACTGCCTGTGGAAAAGGCCACATGTTGGGGAACTGTGGGAAGCTTCTAGAAGTTGAAGGCTTTAGTCCTACGACTGCAAGATGTTGAATCCTGACAACCACCATGTGAGTTTGGAAGAAGATCATGAGTCTCAGATGAGCACGCAGCCCTGGCTGACACCTTCACTACTGCCTTGTGAGTCCTTAAAGCCTAGAGAACCCAACTAATCCATGCCTGGACTTAAGATTTACAGAAACTGCCAGGTAATATATGTGTTGTTTTAAGCAGTTAAGTCTGGGGTGATTTGTTTGTACCAAGAGAAAAGCTAATGCGAGGAGTTACTGGGAAATTTTGCTAGAGTGTAGGTACAACCTGAGCGCTGAGGATCTTGACACGCAGTCAGATTTTTTGTAGTTAACCATCCCGACAGTTCTCTGGGAAACACAAACCTCACTTTAAAGATGAGGAGTGTTGGGAAGAGAAGGTTCAAGAACTCTGCCCCAGTGACAAGCTGGGGTGGGGCTGACTGAAAAACCCAGGTTCCTCCCAAAACACTATATGCTGCTGGCCTGAATGCACCAAGGTATGTTGGGTCAGGCCTCTTTTACTGCAGCACTGGCTCTGTTTCATGTGACTGCTTCTCTCCATTTCAGGACCCACAAAGACAAGACACTGAGTCCAAAGAAGAAAGGAATGTGTGGTTTTAAGAAGTTGGCTCATCACATGCAACTCAATATGTTTCAGATACCAGCAATCTGGTCTGGGGATTCTTATCATTCAGACAAGTATCAAGCTGGAAATTATTGATACTGATGATGGTAGTAGAGAGGGGTAAGATATTTGAAAGATTGTTTTTTAAAAGCACCCTAAGAGCAATTAATACTTTTTGCAATGTAATTGGTTAAGTATACTACTATAAATATGTTCCTTTGGCAAATGACTTATTACACATAAGTTTATGGTTATAAAAAAAACTACAGAGAAATTACTTTGCTTATGCATTTGGATGCACTTTTTCCCTTCCCATTGCTTACTTTCCCCCTTATTTTGCCTTATAAGAAGCTGTTCAGGGTAAAGAGAAAGAGAGGTCTTATGGCAATAGGAGCTTGCCAAGAAGCACCCATGATTACTAAACTTTTATACTAATATGCCAGGTTCAGCTGGCAGAGAGCATCTCAAAACCTAGGTTGAATGACTTCTCCTTGGAATTACCTCTGGCACTCATGCAAAACAAGGACTACTCAACAGGCTAGGTTCTGAGTTTCCACATAAATACTCTCTCCTTCAGCTGCAGGCATTTCAATCTCCCTAATGGCTCACAGATTGATAACGTTCTTTTTGTCTGAGAAGCTCAGAGAATACCCCAACTAGATACAACCAGCTATGTGAGAAGTCTCTGCCAGTTATGGACATGCAGATTAAAACAAAGAGAAGCCAGGTGACCTTGCCCAAAGAATCGATGGGTGGGGTAACAGCTATAATGCATACAGGTTTCAACATTTATTCATCCAATAAACATTTACTGCAAACACTTCGGTCAATAAATTCACTCTACTGGAGAGTAGCAGTACAGATGAGTGAGCCATTGTTCACAATCTCACAATGACTCTAGTAAGGGAAATAAACTTGTCAAGGAATCATTGTAACATATGCAGCCCATTCAAGGACAAACGTGTAAGCTATGAAGTATGCCTGAGAAAAGTAGTTTCCAAGAGGGGCAGCTAGTTGCATTTTCAAGCACGAATAAAACGTATGCCAGGCAAACAAAATGGGGAGAGCAATTATTCCCCAACTCAGGTGACCACAGTATAAGTTTAGCTCCCTCTCTCTAGTTGTCTGCCCAGCTGAAGGTCAAAGAGTTTTACTACCCACTCCCTTAACTAGCAAAATAAACTAATTCCCACTTTGGCTGTCATGAATGGATTCCATATGTGCCTCCCAGACACTGACCTCTCAGCCCTTGGGTGGAGTTGGACACAGGTGGATACAGTGATCTTATGCCAGACAGCCTGGACAGGGAAACTTGGAAAATGGCCAGCTGAGCGAGGTCGAACTATACTCCTCATGAAAGCACCATGAAGCCTGATCTAATTCACTGCCTCTATTTTGCATTATTCCCAACCTGAGCATTTCCTCATCATTTTCTGTGTTCAAGAAATGACCACTTCCTCTCTGCTAAGCTGTTTCTCACCACTCATTGCAAACATACCCCCAAGCCAGTAGTCACTTTGGCAGAGTGAGAGAAAAAGTCTTTGCATTCATTCAACATATGCTAGGCTTAGCAACTGTTATTTTTTTATGGAACCAGAGAAAATCAATCACACATAGCTAAACCAAAAAATAAATTAATTAATGAATATCTAAACAGACTTTTTTAAAAATGAAGAAAGTGAAAAGTTGTTTAAAAATATGTCTCCCACATATTGTTTTGGAGTGTGAAGAAATGGGCAGCTTAACATTGAGAGGAAAGTGAGAGCTGGTCGTGCTTCAGCTGGAGCCCAGGGAAGCCTCATGGAGTGTGAGATGTAGCAAAGCCCTCTGGGAGGAGTCACTCACATGCATGGGATGCACCTTCTACTCCACAGTTATTCCAGCACTTGGTCTTCTACCTTTTCTGACTCCTTCAATCCCTACTTCCACCAGCATCGTGCAATATGAAACTTTTTTATAGAATGTCTAAACTTCAGTTGCTTTGAAACTTGATGTTTTGCTTCCCTCCCTCTACTCTTCAAATTAAAAGCACAACCCAAATCTTAACTGTATATGGTATGAGCCTTAGGAGCTCTCAGGAGTTAAACAGATCACCTGTCAGTTCTATCCCATCTTCGACAAGTTATGAAGCACTCTGCAGCAGGGAACTTTAGGCCTAAAGCCAATTCCCATAGGGAATGTTCCTAAGGGATTGATACCCAATGTCACAGTCAACTATCAGAAAAATACTTGGGTTCCTTTGCACCCATGGTAGCTAGAATTTCCAGAACAGTAAAATGCAGAGGGAGGAGAATTGGGAGATAAACCCCCCTTGAGAAGAGCAAAGGAAGCTTCCTACACCCAATGGAATCCTTACTCCAATTAGGTGGTGTTAGCCACAGTTGCATGTCCCATGGGAGACACTGGGAGCCCTGAGAAGCTGCACCTGTCTCTGGGAAACCGCTGCTTTAAAAGCTACACTATGGGACAGCTGGATGGCTCAGTCAGCTGAGCATCCGCCTTGGGCTCAGGGCATGATCTCCCAGTTTGTGAGTTCGAGACCCACACTGGGCTTGCTGCTGTCAGCCTGTCAGCATAAAGCCTGCTTCCCATCCTCTGTCCCTCTTTCTCTGCCCCTCCCCCACTTGTGTTCTTCCAAAAATAAATATTTAAAAATAAATGAAATAAAAGCTACTTTATAGCATCTCTATGCTTCCATATCCTCTGTCATTGAAGAAACTTTACATCCTCCAACTAGGGTCTGATTGCATCTTTCCATCAGTCGTGTCCCCATCTAACTGTAACAGCCATATAGTTTCTAAACTTGAATTTTCTTCTCTTCAAAATAAAGATAATATCTATATGTTCCGCTGTATTTATTGAAAAGACTAAAGGAGATATTTCCTACAGAGCCCTTAGAGCAGGGCTTGGCACTTAGCCATAACGATAAACAGAATTATACTACACACATATGAGTCTAAAAGTCTATGTTTATATATAAATATAAATTAAAATTATATTTATAGTTAAAAATATATACCTATTTTTCTTTTTCTGAGAATCTACCAAAACACCAAATACTTTGTGTAAAGCATCTCAAATGTTTACAACAATACCTCAAGGTATGTAATTATTACTTCCTTTGAAGATTTGGGGAAATGAAACTCAGAAAGCTAATGTAATTGCCCCAAGATCAACCGCCTAGTTATGGTAAAGCAGGATATGAATGCAGGTCTATGGGGGTGCCTGAGTGGCTTAGTCGATTAAGCATCCGACTTCGGCTCAGGTCACGTTCTCACAGTTCGTGAGTTCGAGCCCCGTGTCAGGCTCTGGGCTGACAGCTCAGGGCCTGGAGCCTGCTTCGGATTCTGTGTCTCGCTCTCTCTGCCCCTCCGCTGTGTGCACTCTGTCTCTCACATTGTCTCAAAAATAAATAAACACCGAATGCAGGTCTACCTTTGTTCTATTATACCTTTCTTTCATTACAATTAAACCCCAAAGAATTTTGCTCCCATATATGTTCTGAGGCTATTGAAGCATGTTCTTAATGCAAAGGATCAGCAGCAAAGGGAACAGAGTTACCTTTAATCTACATTTGACCTGGCATTTTTGTTTTCATAAATTCTGAGATTCACTGGCAGTAATGCTGCGTTCCCTTCTACCCTTATGCCAACACATACCAACACTCCTGCCATCACCAACTTTCACTCATTGCACTAAAGCTTATTTATAAAATTAGCCATCAGGGAGAATTTTGGACAGCACAGAAGCCTCTTCCACATGCACCAGGACCCATCTCATATGCTGCTGTTTTTGATGACTTAGCCTGATGACTGACCCTCTTTCTTCTGAGCAACCGTAACACTGGGCAAGCCTATGTTTAGCTTAATAATTACTACAGCTAAAGTTTATTGAGCACTTACTATGTGTCAGGCACTATTCTAAGTTCTCTCCATGCATTATCCCATGTTATCCTTACAACAATCCTAAGAGACAATAACATCATTTCCCTCATTTTTCACCTGCGGAGACTGGACTGACATTTGCTCCCCTTGGACTATGAGCTTTTTCAGGGTGGAGACAGTACCCTCCTCTTCTCTTTTCACCCAGCACCTATCTGTTGGCTGGGTGCTCAGAGGCATTACTGCACTTATCCATATAAAAAACATGTAGTCAGTACAAGTTGCATTTTACTAGTGAGGAAACAGAGACTCAGAGGGACCAGGTAGCTTTCCCAGAGACAGGTCACAGCTGGTTAGAAGAGCTGCTATTCAAATCCATGCTTGTCCATTCCCTTCCCCAAGACTGTCACTCACCTTACATATAAAAACAAATGCTTTTCAACTTTAAAGAATGCAAGGATATGATGAATGCTAGTGCATTTTCCATCAGGTGGCAAACTCCGGGAGATGCTTTATATGCTAGAAGAGAGATCAGGAGCCATCAAGCCACCATGTCTTCCTGAGAAGGCAGGCTCAGGCCATCCATCATGGACAATGATACATTTTTTTTTCTTGGACAATGATACATTTATAGGAAATAAAAAGACCTCTGGGAATCACTTATTCATTGACAGTTCAGTGATTAAGAGAATGGTCATCAGGTAGGACAGATATGAGTTCAAATCACTGTGCCTGCTTTCTCTCTGTGGGACCTGAAGCTAGTCATCTAATCCATCTATCTGAATGTCAACTTCCCTGTGTGTAAAATAAGGATAGTAACATCAGTGTGAACTGTTAGATTTCCAAAGAGATAATGTACACAAAAATATATGAATCAACTCTACGTGCCATCATGTCCTTGTTATTTGATCTCTCTCCCAGGGTTTACACCAAGTGCTGGCAAAAAAAAAAAAAAAAAGTGGCCACCAACACTCATTTCTCACATATTCCTGAGAGAAGTTCCCATGAAAAGGAGCTTTTCCTTAATTCTGGTTAATTCTTCAAATGAGACCCCAATGCGTATTTACCACCAGCCACGGACTAGCTCATTAACAAAATGATTATTTTTCTTCAAACTGCTGGGTTTTATTCCCAGGGTTATCACCCGGATAAGAGTTTATAGATGGAAAACACAGTAAAGTCCAACCTCAGTTTTATTCAGAACTGACACTATCTCCTCTGGCTGAGAAATAAATGCATTATGAGTGAATATGTCATTGAATTCAACAAACTAAATACCTCGGAGAGAGGGATTTCCTGCACGATCCCCCTGGAAAGGAGAGCTACCCATGCATTCCCAAAGCCACCTTATTGTGCAGACAATTCCCCCTGGTTTTTTAATGGGTTTTGACTTTCATACTCTCAGCCTATTGGTAAGCCAGAAATCATTCTCTTGACTTCATTATCATCAAGAGTCCAAATACTACCTAGATTAATTCCATTTTCTGAGACACAGGATTTTTCTCAGGACATCCAGGTCTTGAGAAATATGCGTTGTAAATTGGTCAATGGGCGATGGTGGGGTTTTGATCCATTTTTGTCTTTTCGTGCAGCTGAAAGCTCACTGAATATTTTTTTTTTTTTTGGATATTAATTCCCTTTCCCCAGTTCATTCTAGGGTAGTAAATACACTGAAATACCTTCAATTTGTATGAAACGCAAGTTGCCAAAGTTCCAAATGTGCTATTTCTGTGATCTAAACTATTTGGTTATTAGTACTTTGAAAAGCAAAGGAAATAGATGTGAATAGCCAAGATCTTTTAGAACCAGGTATTTTTCCTACTCTTTCCAAGCCTGATACCTCCTACCTCCTCATGCTCACTCACTTCCCCCTCAGAAAACTCTAACCCTCTCCACTTTCACAAATACACTTGTTTTATGTATCTACGTATGTATGTACGTAATCTTTACACCCAACATGGGGCTCAAACTCACAACCCGGAGATCAAGGGTCGCATGCTCTTCCGACTGACCGAGCCAGGTGCCCCAACATTTGTTTTAATCTTTTTTAAATGTTTAATTCTGGGGTGGGGGAGGGGCAGAGAGAGAGGGAGACACAGAATCTGAAGTAGGCTCCAGCTGTCAGCACAGAGCCTGACATAGGGCTTGAACTCATGAACCGCGAAATCATGACCTGAGTTGAGGTAAGACACTTAACCGCGTGAGCCACCCAGGTGCCCCTTGTTTTAATCTTACCCACTACTCTAAGGGCTTATGGGAACATTTTATTTTATTAGACCGAAATTCACCATTAAATAATTACACATAATCTTCACCATATGGAACCATAAAATACAGCAGAGATGGTTCCTACAAGCCTGAAAGGGACAGACTGATGACCCTGAAAACAACAGCAAATCAAAGTCCAAATGCCTTAGGCTAGTCCCAATCTACCTTGCCAGATGTATGTCCAATTCCTGCCCTACATAGAAATCCATTAATTACCAACACATCACTGGCATTTTCTCCTCTGTGTCATTGTTTTTGCAATTTCCCCTATCTGGAACATCTTTTCTCTTTGATTTGGCAGAAGGAAGAGAGCATCCATTCCTTCACCATATATTAAGCACCTACTTTGCACCGGATACTTAGGATATACCAGTGAATACACATCTCTACCCTCTAAAAACTGGATGGTATACTGATTAAGAGTGCTAGCTCTAGAGATCCACATTGCCTGAGGTAGAATCCTGGCCTTGCTCTGAATGGCCTGTGTGATCTTGCACAAGCTGCTTATACTTTCTGTGATTTAGTTTCTTCTCTGTAAAATGGGGATATGAATGATATGTATCTTCTAGAAATTCTGTGGGCTTTAAATGAATTAACAGCAGCCATGAGCAAGAGTTAGGAGACAGTAAGTAAACACTCAATAATTAAGCTATTATCACAGTTAACTCCACTTATCTAGGTCCTACACCTTTCTTTCAAGACTGGCCCAAATTTCTACTCCTCTGTGAAGCTTTGCCTTGACTGCTTCAGCCCAGAGATTGCTAGCCTCCTTTCTTTCAACACTTATTCACTGGGTGGAAATAGGATTTAACTTCCACGTCACCACTTATCAATAAATAATGACTGCCTAGAAGTCAGGGTTAAAAAGCAATATGAGGCCATTTCCAGAATCTCCAGGGGGGAAAAATTATACGTAAAGATGATGTGTGACATAAATTAGGAAAAGTAACATGTCAGTGTTCAGCTATGTATTTGAGTAACTAAAATTATGCTCCCTTCTTCTTCCCATAATGTTATGGTTATATTTGGATACATTATTTAATTTCTGAGCCCCAGTTTTCTCATTTGTAAAAGATATTTTTAAGAATAACATCTCAGGGGGCACCTGGGTGGCCCAGTCAGTTAAGCATCTGACTTCAGCTCAGGTCATGATCTCACAGTTCATGAGTTTGAGCCCCACATCAGCACCTGCCTGGCATTCTCTCTTTCTCTCCATCTCTCTCTGCCCCTGCCCCACTTGCAAGTGCCTCCCACCCCCCACCTCTCACAATAAACTTTCAAAATTTTTAAAAATTAAAAAAAAAAGAATAGTATCTCTCAGTACCATTAGGGATGTCAATGAGATGTTGCATATGAAACACCTACTTAGAAGCTGGCACAGAGTAAGAACTTACTTTTGTTGTTATTATTATTATTGTTAGCTACTATCACCAACCAGTACCACCACCAAGTGGGCATTATTTACGTGATGCCTGACATGTGTGAGAATTTTTTTAATATGAAATTTATTATCAGATTGGTTTCCATACAACACCCAGTGCCCAACAGGTGCCCTCCTCAATACCCATCACCCACCCTCCCATGTGTGAGAATTTTTAATGCATTGCCCCATCTCCCAAGCAGTGACCCTCCAGCACCCAACACCTGCTCTGGTGGAATAGGTCCTCAGTGTGCACGTGTGATGCAGGTGAGGCTGGCTGTGAGAATGTCTTTTCTCCCACATCCAGCTGAGGAAAGTCAAAGCTAGCAGGTGAATGAATTACTGAAAGGCTTCTTGAGCCAGCACTGCTTCTTTGCTGAGACACGGAGAGCAAAATGAAAGAAGACAAAATATCAGATGGGTTTTTCCTCAAGGGGAAATCCATGGCAATTCCTCTTTGCGAGGGAGGCCACCCTTCAGCGAAGCTAAGGATTTGCATCCCACCACTGCAGGCTTTGTGCTAAATATGCTGAAAGCAAGCAAAGAGGGACAGAGTGACAAAGTAACCCCTGGAGGTGGAAGAAGGGTTGGGGGAAATAGTGGAGCTTTCTCCGTATTTTATTTTATGCTCACATTTAACAGGACTCTGCTGCTATGAGACCGGATGAGACACTGTAAGAAAGAAAAAAGGATGCCATTGCCCCAAGGAGAAATGCAACAGCACAGCTACTGAACTACATGAGAGAACAGCATGGAACTGCCTTTTGCAGCCACACCAGAGGCCAAGAAAAGGCCGCAATACACCATCCACCAGAAGAGGATAAAGGACACATTTGGCCATTTTTCCCGAGAAAGGCCATTTTTTTCTCTCTGTATCTTCAGTAAAGCAGCAGATTTGGGGTTTTTAGAGGCTCAAGTCTGGGAAGTACCACTCTCAGCAGTGATTAGTTTATGCGTGCCCTGGTTGGTTTTCTTTTTTTTTTTTTTTAATTTTTTTCAATCTTTATTTAAGAGAGAGACAGAGCGTATGCACAAACGGGGGAGGGGCAGAGAGAGGGAGAGAGAGAATTCCAGGCAGGCTCCACACTGTCAGGGAGGAGCCTGATGCAGGGCTCAAACTCATGAACCATGAGATCATGACCTGAGCCAAAATCAAGAGTTGGGTGCTTAACCAACTGAGCCTCCCAGGTGCCTCATTTTTTTTTTTAATTTTTTAATCTTTATTTATTTTGAGAGAGAGATTGCACACATGTGCAAGCAGAGGAAGAAGCAGAGAGAGGGAGAAAGAATGGACGGTTTCTGAGTCCCTTTCTCACATTTCTAAAGCATGCTACTGCACTTCTGCAGCACTACTTTATTTCAGATTTGCTGTTCAGAATAGTCCCCTTATTTGCACAAGCTCACTGTTCATTATCCAGATGAAAAGTCCAAGGCTCAGATGCATTCATTGACCTGAGATTACACAAGTATGAAGTGGCAAACAGGTGTAAGATCACTGAATTCAAGCCTGCTGCTGCTTCACAAGGCCATTATTGTTTCTGCAGAGCCCTGATCTACAAGAGACAACTTTGTTCCCCAAAGGTACACCAATTCCTGACACATCTAAGACTAGGCAGAGAGGGAGCAAGAATGTGGTGCTTTCCTGAGAGCTATTATCATCAGAAACTATCATAGGATTTTTCAATTAGTGTCTACTAAAATTCTAGTAGTGTACTTTTATTTTGAAATAAACATTTTACTTAGGAATAATATTAAATTTACAGAAAAGTGGCAAATCTAGTACAGACAGTTCTCATATGCCCTTCACCCAGTTTCACTCAACATGAACATCTTACATAATCATGCAGCATTTGTCAAAACTGAGAAATTAACACTGGCCCATTACCATTAACTAAACTTCAGACTTATCCAGATTTTGCCAATTTCTGCTAATGTCCTCCTTCTGTTCCAAGAAGCAACCCAGGATACCACATTGCATTCAGAATTCCACTACATTTATCACATTATTCGGCGATCATCCCTGGTGCCTCCTTAACCTTAAGAGTTTCAGTATTTTGAAAACAGACCCCATATCCTTCCTGATGCCCACCTTTGCTCAGCACATTGGAGGTACACAACATTTATTGATTAATCTAGCCACCCAAAAATCCCATTTTAATCACCATTATGAAAATCTGGATACTCAGTCTTAAAATACTGGCATATTTTTAAAAAAGATTGAGGGAAGCATGTTCAAAAAGGAGTAACAATTTCTGCTGACACTACAAAGCTTGTTATTCAAATTCAGAGTAAATAACAAAATATAACACATCAGCTGGGAGGAGAAAACAGTCCGTTAAACACTCCCAACAGCACCAGGTTTCCCTTCTACCAAATCTGATAAGCCTTCCACCATATCCAATGATCCACCAAATGAGAAATTAAAGAAGAAGAATAGGAGTTGTAAGAACTTGGAAGAAATGTAAATAAAATTTTAATCAGTCTATTGCATGGACCAGAGTTGGTAGCACACCATTAAATATTCTCATCCTGGAGCTGGTATCTATATATAGCAGTTAATTGTGCAAATTCCCCAATTCCTCAATGCCATGATTCCAAACCAGCTGTTAAGTACAGCTGGGTTTTTTTTTTCCCCTAAACAAAGGCAGTTTTTTAAAGTGGAAGCAAGGGAGAAATGGAATAAATGATTTAAACAAGCAAATACAACCAAACTTTCATTCTGTGATAAACCATTTTGAAGTGCTAAAAATGTGGCAATAGTTTCCCTTGGATATTATGCTTCCCACACAAAATACATAAATGTTGTCTTGAGTAGCTCTAAATGGTTTGGGGTAAATAATTCAGTGGGAAAGAGAATGCCCTTAATATTATTTTAGTTGCTCTAAGCAGTCTTGTAAGAAATAGTTCTCATAATTTTCATGTCCAAAAAACATCATGCAAATGCCTAAAGCAACCTATATTTTTCAGTTGGAGGTATTTTATCCTCTCATTATCATTCTCTTGAGTGATCACTGTTTGCCTAGGAGTCTATAATAAACACACGCATATGTAGACAATTAAACACAGACACACATAGAGTGGCACACAGACGGGTAGACAAAGATAAAGTTTTTGAGGCTAGTACTATTCATTTGGTAACCCAAGAGCATCTGGTATAGTATACTCAAATACTTGAATAAGGAAGGAAGTAAAGCCGGTGTATTTCAGGTTGGTAGGGTATGGTCACCTTTGCCTTATTCCCTCCCTTAAATATCAATGAAATGTACTCAACGAAGGAGTCTTATACCTAGAGCTGCCACACTGTTGTTATTTCCTCCGAAGGGAAAACCTGCAAGTTCACTGGACATGTCTAGCAGCCACCAGAATCCCAAAACCTTTTCTTTTAATCTGTAAAATTTAAATAATACCTCTCTTAAAAGTTGGTTAAAAAAAAATCAACGAGCTCATTCATTCATCCACTAAACAACTATTAATTATTTATCTAATATGTTCCAGATAAGAAGTAAAGATAGAAAGCAAGAACAGGGAACAATCTCTTCCCTGACAGGATCCACAGACTGTGAGGCCCCTCATAAAGGCATCAATTAAAGAAGGACATTGAAACAGGGGTTCTAAGAACTCGCGTGCATTGGAATTACAAGCATGCTGAGTAAAACACGTATTTCTGGGTTCCACCCCCCGAGTCTCTGGCTCATTAGGCCTGGAGTGGAGTGGAAGAATTTGCACTTCTAACACATTCTCAGGTGATGCTAATGCTAGTGTGAAGATCATATAGAACCACTGCATTAACAGGCATAGAATTATGATTTTAACAAGTGTTGCAATGGAGAAATATGTGGAACTTACAGAACTCTAACAGGGGGATTTGATCTGATTAAGGGAGTTAGAGATGGCTTCCCAAAGCCAATGAACCTAAATCTGAGTTTGTGTAGGGAAAAAATAAGAGGGTGAAGAAGAAAATTCTAGGTATTAGGAACAGCACGTGCAAAGCTACTGTGGGGAGAAGGAACAGGGCACGAATTAATGACTGAAGGAACACCGATGTGGCCTGGCGTGCAGAAAATGGGGGCAATGCCCAGGACTGGGACTGAAGAGAGACGCAGGGCCTTGCAGGTTTGCAGTAGTTACAACTTCCTCTGTGAGGCTTGGACAGCCAAGGAAGGCTGGTGAGCAACAGGGTGAATGATTCTCTGAAAAGTTGATTCTGACTTCCTCTGTTGAATGGATCAGTGTATACAGCCCCTTTCCAGCTCTTTCCAGAGTCTACCACACCATCAGTGCTGAATTTCTCTTACGTGGATCCTGGCTCTGCCAGTTACAGCCTACGTGGGTTACACACAATTCTAAGTGTCATCTGTAGAATGCTGATGATAATTCTTTTCTAGTAAGTTTTGGGAGGACTGACAAAATTTATCAAGTATGTAGGTATTTAGACCCATGTCTGGCACAGTAAACACTCAATTTTTAGTTGCCATTATCATCATTATTCACTGAGAACATTTTTTAAAAATGCTGTATCCACAGGAACAGGAGAAAATACATTTAACTTTCTTAAAAGCCCTTTCAGGTAACATATCTTACTGTATGGTGACAATGGCTTACACCACAAAGGAAGACAGCGGACTCTCTAAATAGCCCAAAACCCAAACAGTTTCAGCATCCATGAAATGAAGAACTTGATGGCAGAAATCTATATAACTCCCCTTCCAACCCCAAACATAAGCTCCAAAGATAGAGAATTATGTTTCTGTTATCATAGGTATACATGTATAGGGAAAATCACAGTATATACAGGGTTCAGTACTACCTGGGATTTCAGGCATCTGCTGAGATGGAGGGCGGGTCTTGGAACAGATTTCCCATGGATAAGGGAAATAACTATATTTTAGCCCACTTGGGCTCCTATAACAAAGATATCATAGATTTGGTAGCTTAAACAATAAACACTTATTTTTACAGTTTATTTTATAGTTTTCAAGACTGGGAAGTCCAAGATCAAGGTACTAACAGATTCAGTATCTGGCAAGAGCCTGCTTCGTGCTTTGTGGACAGCCATCTTCTCACTGTGTCCTCAGAAGGCAGAAGAGGTGAGGGAGCTCTCTGGGGTCCCTTTCATAAGGCCACCAATCCCATTCATGGGGGTTCCATCTACATGACCTCATTGTCTCCCAAAGACCCCACCTCCTATCCCATGGGTTAAGGATTAGGATTTCAACACATGACTTTGGGGAGGACCCAGTCAGTACCTAACACACCTACTTCCTGTCCATTGCTTCTCAAACTTTAAGATGTATATGAATCACCTGACTATCCTGTTAAACTATATAACACAACTGAATAGGTCTTGGGTGGGGCCCAGATTTTGCATTTCTAACACATTTCTAACAAGGTGCTGCTGTGGCTCCAGGAGGTCACACTGTTGGACAAGGTCCTTATCCATGAAGAAGCTTCCATGGCACTCTCCTCACTCACTTCCCACTCCCGTCCCCTCCACAGCAGGCACACACTCCCCAGGAAGCAGCCAGCATTAGAGGAAGAGCAAGGAGAGCCCTTAATTGTGGGGAGGGGGGGTGGGGGGGGTGGCAGGACCCCATGTGCCCAGGACTTAATGAGACACTCAGAGCCACTTCACCCACTTTTGGGAGCTTAATGTGGTCTAATAATTGTGATTTTAGATTAGCACTGGTTGCGAAAACAGACTGACATGAGACACAACCCACAGGAAATAGAGGGGTGAGGAAGAAGGAGGCACCAGCAGGGACAGGGGGAGAAACAATAGAAACACAGCAGCCAGACTCTCCCTTGAGCTAGCCCATCCCCAAATTCGCATCATCACAGTGGAGGCAACCTTATAATTAATTAACTGTAAAGGGAATTTATCCCCATGTGAAAAAATACACTCTGCTTCCTTCACTCCAAACACCAGGGATGCCTTGGAGGGCAGCTGACTTTCTTTACTACCTTGAACTCTTCAGATTACATCAAGTGTATCTGGAATCCCTCTGTTTACAGCTTCTTCTGAGTCATAGAGACCACAGTGGAGACATTAACTGTGAAATTGTAAACAATGTATACTTAAAAAAAGGTGGGGATGCTTGAGTATAACTAGTATTCTAGCCAAAGCTGAGTATTTCCCTTTTTTTAAGAGGCTTCAGAGAACCTAAATGCTCTTACTGTCTCTTCTCATGCTAAGCTGCATGACAAAAGTCTCTCCCCCCCCCAACCCACCCCCTTTAGTGGAAATTATGCCTGTCATTCTTAATGTTGACTTAATGTATTTTCAATTTTGTAAAACAATCATGATGGGATTCTGGAAAACTGTTCCTCTGGGTCCCTGAGTAATGAGCTGTCAAAGGGAAATTGGAGGAAGGGTCAGCCAGCACTGGTTACTTGAGCTCTGAGAACTCTGGCCCTCAGAGAGAGAGGAAACACCCCAAGACTCTAAAGTCTTTGGCCTTTGCTAACAGGAAGAAATATGAAAATACCATGAGGTTACTGCAAAAGGTGCTTTGGGATTTTACCTATACAAGTGCCCTGATGGTGAAGGCTAGCATAAGTAGCCAGGTTCTAACAACAGGGATGGTGAGCTTAAGGATGGGGCCCCTGCCCTTTCTTGGTAGAGGGTGGCCAAAGGGAATTGAGCAGGGGAAATTTTGCTTTTCTTTGTGTAACTTCTCTGGGTATCTCAGGCCTTGTTTTTATCCAGCTTCCTCTATCACCTTATCATTGTAGCTTTGAAAATATCAGATCAGCATATTATCCTTTAAAAACATGGAAAAGACACCCTAGCTCACCCAACCTCCCAATTTGGCTGCTTTTCATCCAGGATCACAAGAGATATCAAGCATAGGAAGGTCACCTATCCATCACCATCTGAGACTTCCTCTAATCTTGAAGCTCCTGTGATTGGTCCTTCTGGACGTAAGGGAATGTGTGCTCATTCATGGACCCAGAATACCTCAGCAGTATCTACTATGTAAATGTTTAAGACTAAAGGTGTCATTCTGCAGCGAAGAAACCTCATGAGCCACCTAAAAGATAGGCCATATCACAACATATAAAGAGACCCCGCTGACTGGAAGATAATGAGAAATGTAGACAACCTCCAGGCAGAATGCCATCTGCTCTTGAGGGTACACAGACAGACAAGCAGAGAAGAAAGCTTAGAACAATATGGAATAAAACTGACCTTCATGAAGAATGACCCAACCTGAAACATTGACCTATAAATGTTCTCCAGGCCAACCAAAGCGTGAGGGCCAGGTAGAAGAGGTAGCATTAACAAGAGCTGGATTCAGGATGCCTTCCAGGATGACATTCCAGACAAGGAATCCCTCTGATCCACTTACAAAGATGCCATTCTCAAACAAAGACCGAGGACCAGGCAGGGTTTTAGAGGCTGAAATACCTAGAGGTCAGTAATTCAGTCTAATATTAGGCTAGTGAAGATTATGTGAGGGGCTCATACCTACAGAAGACTTTCTGGACAGGACAGGCAAACCCCAGGAACAGCACCTACACAACACTTACTGGAAAATGAACATGCAGGAGTTTGGTGTCATGCAGGTATGTTACTGGTAGTCCCTGACCAGCTCCTGGGCCTGAAGGCACAGATAGTTGGGGGAGAAGAGAAGGGAAACCCAGAAAGACAGAACCCTAGGGGGATGGGATTTGGATGCTTCTGCCTCCCTCCTTCTTAGGCACCCTCTCCCAAACTATCCCCACATTCCCACTACGATAAAGAAGAAGGCACACTGGGATTACAAATGAACGAAACAAATGAAATTAACAAAATAAATTAATAACTCTGATTTTCCCAGATCATCAGCCTCAGACTTGAATTTTTTTTTTAAAGAAGTACACTCTCTTCTTTGTATTTCTTGGACTACAAAGGACTATACCCACAGGCAACTGGAACAAACAAGTTGTCTAAACAACCAGCAAACTCTTAAATCAAAACTTCACAAAAATGAAATGAGAAATCTGAGACCCTGGATGAAGGGCACAGAAGGTGAAATGAACATAAAAGCTTTTCTTAATAATAGTGCTAGGCAATCCACAGGTATCATTTGGGGCAAAGCGAGGAGTTCTAATTGGCTGATTAGACTGGATTTGTTTCTCATTTGTCAACATAGAATCAATAATTTCTGTGCGTATCTAGAGCTATCTCTTTACCACAGGTCCCACCGTCCATCCATCAGGAGGCCCACGGTAGAGCCAGGAAGAATTCACTACTCAGCCCATTTGACAATTTAATTGGTTCACTTCCTCAGGAAATTATTTTTCTCCTCATCTCTAAGTTTCTAAGAGAAATCAGCAAAATGTGGCCTGACTCTCTTATTTAGGATTTTGTGAGAAAGGAGCATCCAACTCTACCCAACAGAAGGCATTTCTGAGTTAGGTGGCTATGCCTTACACATTGTCTTTCACATGAGCAGAGTTAAAAGCTGGGATTTGAGGAAGCTCTACCCACCTGTCCAGTAGCTTTGGTTCTACTGTGGTATCTGATAGACCCAGCATAGCCACTTTGGAGGAAAGTGCTGAAGGCCAACGTTAATTATAGTTACAGCTGCTCCAGCCACAGAATTTGTATTTTCACATTTTAGCTGAATTCCAATGATTGGATTAACTTTCTCCAAGAATAGCTAAGTCCTTGCTTGGCTCTCTCCCTCACCTCCCATACCTGAATCATCAACATGTTCTGCCATTTCTAAACCCAAATCTTTCCAATCTGCTCACTTATTTCTCTCCCTGCTACCACTGTCTAAGACTCTTTACTGAATCCCTTCTGTTTTTCTGCTTGCCGACCCTCTCTTGTCCTATATGGACACTGTAATCAAGATGGTCACTTGAAAAGAAATCTCATTTCATATCAATCCTTTGTTTAAACCTTTCAATGGTTCCTCCTTGAAGATGAGACCCCTAACTTGCTCATTCCTGACTTTAGGTTTGTGACCATATTACTGTCTTTGTCCCGAATGCTCCCTACCACTCTAGCCCCTACCCATGGCTAAGTCCTACCAGACTTCATTCATTCCTCACTTTATATCCAGGTAGCCCTGCCCTGACACCTGGATTCCCCTATGGTTAACACTGTCACACTTGCAAGGTCTGTAAAGAACAGAGCTCTGTCTTATTCAGTTATATATACCTTGAATCTGACCTAGCACCCAGCACAGAGTAGGTACTCAATAAACATTTGTGATATGGAATTAAACTGGAAAAAGGGAGAGGGAAGACAGAATGAATAATAGCCCTCACCCACACCTCCCCCAGAATAGGCACTTTATCTAATCATTTCACCAGTTCTCAGGAGCTCTTTGCCATGGAAAATGAAAGTGCTTAAATATGTACATTTATAATAGAAATGTGACTGATTCCCAAACGTACTGGGAAAAAGTCCCATAATGAACAAAGGCTTTAAAGCAAGGTACAGGGGAAAGAAGCAGGACTAGACTAAGAGAGACTGACGGTACGAGAATGGTGTTAGGAGATTTCTGAGAAGTTGCAACTAAAATGATGGTTATCACATAAAAAGTAAAGGGGTTCCCAGAAGTAGTATTAAGCCTGGATGCAATGCCGTATCCTACAGAAATTGTCAGGAAAAGAAAAACTATAAGCTCAGAGACTATAAAGGAGAGAAGCAGAGGGTTCTGAGTTCAAATAAATAGGAATTGGCAGGGGGTGGAGGGCAGGGATCAACTTCTCCAAGGATAAAGAAAGAGATGCTCTGTAAACACCACCAAAGTACATAAAATTAGGGCCAGAAAAATCTGGTTGTATCTTTGCAGCCACATGGCCTCATCAGATCACTAAAGCTCATTGTGCCTTGGTTTCTTGGTAAGAAAATGGGGAGGGCAAAGGAACTAACATTACCGAATATCTCCCTTGTGTATGTTATTTCATTTTACCAACCTAAAAAGTAGATTGACGATACCCGTATCATAAATCAGAAAGTTGGGCTTAAGGAGGTTAGGAAAATGAATGACATTCACAGGAGGATTTGAGTTCAAATCTGTTGGTCTCTGACGTTTACACACAACACTAGCCAGAGATTCAATATGGTGGAGTGTGGGGCATGGGACTCTCAACGCCTAGGTCTGACTCTGCTGTTTATGAGTTTTGGGTCTTGGAAACTCAACATCTCTGGCACTTAGCTTTCTTCTTCTCTGAAATGGGACTGCCCACACCTTTTCTGGTTTCCTACCTATTCCTTACAAGACAGACATAACCAGAGTTTAACATCTGGGGATCATGACATGGGACAATGAGATTTGCCTATTTGTGTGTCAGTCAAGGTCTGGCTTCTTCAATCATATTTTTGTCATAGTCTTAACAACTCTGTCAACACATTACTTGGAAAATGTGTTGAAAAGGCATTACTCTTGGGAAATGTGCTCCCCCACACCCCTTCTAAGGTCGTCCAGTACAATTGCACAGGGTGTTATGAATTTCCTCTGTGTTCCAGGACTCCCACTTTGACAAATCAACACACTCATAGAGGCCTTGTAAAGTCAACAAAGAGTTTTATCTTTCTAAGGTTAACAAAGTCGTGAGGTTTTGTCCCCAGAGTAGCTCCATTGTAAGAACTCATCCTACTAAAGGTCAACACACAGATTTAGATGCTCTAGGCAAAGGGCACTCCTTTGTGAAATTTATAAAGGTCTCTGCATGTTCTCACTTAAAGCAATCCAACATGAAATGACCAAGTCTCCTGGAAATCCTATGGCACAGAGACAATGCCACCACCAACCTACATCATTTCTGACCCCATTAGAAACCAGTGTTCATTAATATGGGCAAAAATCTGCTTACAGCTTAAAGGACTTCAGCACCCTTTTAACCTAATCAGCATTAAACATCCTTGCATTTTCTCTAATATGCCAGGACCTGTGGTTTGAGCTGTCACAATCAGAGCCTATCAATACCATTCCTTTTCCAAAATGCACTTCATCCCCCTTTCATAAATCAGTGTCCTAGTTTAAGTGGGAATAAACTAACATTGATTGAGATACTATGCATATTAAATACATTAGTGCATTTAATCTTGTTTAAGCCTTGCAATCCCCATGAGGTATTTGCAGTAATCTTTACCTTACAAGGAAGGAACTGAGGTTCAGAGAGGTTAAGGGAGTCTTGGAACTATAATCTGAGACCACTTCGAACTAACTCAAAATTTTTGCTATTTTCACTTTGTCACACACATTCCTGGAAAATAAATATGCCTTAATCTGAACAGAATCAATTTTTGATATGCAACAAGTAGCTATCAAGTGCCCATCACTCTGGATTTGATGAAACATCCAAAATAAAAATGGAAAAATTGATCCATTCAGCATACGGGATAAAAGAAAGAACTGTATGTGGCACCATGCCCTGTAGTCTATACAATAAGGACACAAAGGCAGAGAGCTCCTGATAAGCATGGATACAATGGAAATAAGGCTATCTTGTGAGAAAACAATTATAAATTAATACACAAAGACTTACTGCAGAGACAGACCAAGGAGATCAAAGAAACAGAATGTTTCCCAGTCTACTGAACTCCATGATAATATTACGGAGGGTATTTATGTACCTAAAGAAAAGATGTGTCAATCATAAAGGAAGATAGTCAGCAATCGTAGATTGAGGGGGTGAAGGCAGAGTGAGGAAAGCAGGTTTTGATGGGCCCTCTCTCTCTGCAGGAGTCAGCACCTTGATTAGGGGACTGAGCATTGTGGTGCTACTGACAAAGTGAAGAAAGCAGGGACAGCAGCAACAAGCTGTCTCAGCTGAGGAAAATGGCTCAAGATGACCTACACTCCTCCTTTGTCCTGATTCCAAGTCACCAAGCAACTTTCTGATTTGAATTTAACTTCTCTATAGAAAGAAACTACAAATAAAACACAAGTCATGTGGGGAGCCTGGGTGGCTCAGTTGGTTGGGTGTCCAACTTCGACTCAGGTCATGATCTCATGATTCGTGGGTTCAAGCCCCGTATCAGGCTCTGTGCTGACAGCTCAGAGTCTGGAGCCTGCTTCCGGTTCTGTGTCTGCCTCTCTCTGCCCCTCCCCTACTTGCACTCTGTCTCTCTCAAAAATAAACAAACATAAGAAATTTTTTTTAAAAATGCAAGTCATGCTGACAGAGAGCTTCGGTCTGAGATTTTATTTCTTACTATACTTTAGTAAACTGACACTATGGTTGTTTACATCAATCTCTCGGAGTATGACTAATGTGGGTTCATACCTGGGAGGCGAAGCCACTCTTAATGCGCTGACCAACACTGCTGATCAGAATCAGGGTTCCGACTCTTCAGGGTTGCAGGCTGGGCTGAAGCCATAACGACCTCATCATGATAAGGCATCCTGTGGCTGCCTGCATTCCCCAAGTAGCCCTTTTCTACATGATGCCTCAATATCTCCATGTGTATCTTCCATTCAAACTACAGGCCTCTGCATATTCATAGCAGCTTACAAGGACAGAAATTACCTTAGAGAAGGGACTTACCTCCATATGGTGTCATGGAAGATGTATGGGAATTAATATTAAGAGATTTGAGCTCATTAAGCAACATCTGTGCCAGTAATCAATTGTATGACAGTAGAAAAGCCACACCTCCCCAAGCCTAAAAACCCACATCTGTAAAATGAGGAAAGTAATGTCACCAAAATGAAGCCCTTCAAGATTTTTCCCCTTTTAAATAAGCCACTATACAAAAATGTATGAAACACAGACCACTGAAATTCTTTTTCTCCAAAACCCACAAAACCGTATTTCAAGACCATAAGATGCCAGTCTGGTGTGTGCCATCTGCCAGCTAAGTGACCTTGGGCAAGCTGAGAAACTTCTGGGGTATCTGTTACTTTTTCTATAAAAGAAAATTTTACCAGCTTATGTAGAAAGCCATTCTCAGCTCTGATGTTTTGAATCTAAAGCCACCAGGATTTCATTGTCCAGAATTTTCTTTCTCTTTCTTTCTTTCTTTTCTTTCTTTCTTTCTTTTGTGCTTAAATAAAGGTCTCTCCAAACTGTCCCCTCTCTGGTTCTCAGAGCAATCTTAACAAAGCTTAAATCTGACCATGTTACACACTGGCTAAGAAGGCTTCCATCAAAAGACCTCCCCGGTGCCTCCAGAATAAAGACGAACATTTTCCGCTTGGCATACAAGGTCCTCCACGGTGTTGCTCTTGTCTTCTTTCTCTCTGGTTCCTCTCTCCTCCAAAGGCACACTTTGTGCTTAAGTCTAACTAAACAGTATTCAGTAAGGATGGTTACCAAATATCCGGCATCGATTCCTTGATATGATACGGATTCCCTTTGGTGTTGACTGTGAAATACAGAGTTAAAAATGTCAGGTAAGCAGTTGGATATGTGTGTCTGCATGCAGCTCATGGGAAATTCGGGTTATAGAAATAAAATTTGGAGTCAGCCAATGTTGATCCATACAAGTGGAGGCAATCGCTTAAAATTAGTGGATATGTGAAGAGCAGAGTAACAGACTGGTGAGGGAATGCTGATTAAATAAACACCAGCATTTAAAGACTTTCCCCTGTTTAGCCTGATGCACGAAAAACTCTAAAATGTGAACACTAGACATGGCAGTAAGGCTGTGGGAAAATCATCCTCCCCCATGTTACTAACAACTGTAGACAGAACAGATAACCTAGTTTTCAGGTAAAGAAACTGAGGCTTTAACAGGCTATAATCACTTGAGAACGGTGGCCAGACTGGTTAATGAGGAAGCTACAATGTATATCCAAACATTTTTGATTTTGAAGCCTATCATCTTAAAATGACCATTTCCTGCACAAGCCTCATAGGATAAGATTGCTCCTCTTGTCTCAGGCAATAATGGAGGCAATAAACTCAAGTAAACCTCAATTTAAATAAAGAAGTGACTATGATTGATAATAAAAGGGCTATTAGACTTTAATTAATGAATTGGTTAATGGTGGTTCCCTTAAGTTTATTAACTAAACTGCTTATTTGCAAGAAGTAGAGAATTAAGGAGCTACAGCTAAATGAAGAGTATCTTTATCCTCAGCATCCATGTGCAAGCAGTTCCTGTGATAAATTATTATAAATAGAAGCTTAAAATGTAATTTGGCTGTAAACTTTCATTACCTGTGAAATGGAATAAGAATAGTATTACATCAAGACAGGGCTTCATTATAAAGTGGTAATTCCACTTTTGATGGACATTGGGAATTTGTGATCAACCTGTCAGCCATGCCTTGGGCTAGATTTTCTCTTACTCCAGGCAGAAAATGTGGTCAAATTTTCCCTAATCACTCTATATTCCACCCTGCATACACCTTTGGCTAATGGAAATACTCTTTAAATTTAATGTGGCTTAACTAATGTTTAAGCAAAATAAGCCATTTATACAGTGTACCTGCAGCAGGTGATATGGCTTATTCCCTTTCTTATTTATAGTCATTACCTTCTCTAACCCTGAAATAGTTTTTAATTGAATTTTCTCAGTATTATTATTATTCAGTGCCTAATATAAGCTCTTAGGGGCAAACAGTGAAAAGTGCCAAAACCTAACATACAACAATTTGTTGGACTGTGGCATGACTGCCTTCTGATTTCTTCAGAGCCAAGTCCTGGAGAAAGTTCGTGGGCTTGGGATGGACACCCAACAAAACATGTGTGTTCTCTCCCATGGCAGCTTGATCTGTCCAAAAATGTTGTTCTTTCAGACACTCCTGCACTGTTCTAGACGAAGAGTAAAAAGTAAACAATTGCCAGATGTCATCAATTCCTATGGGAAGCCAGCTAAAAAAGATAATTCTCACAGGGAGTAACATGAGCAAACAACTACCCCCTTTGACAACTTGATTTGCTGAAATGAGGTTGCACCATGACCAGGGGAAACCTGTGTTTCTGCAGAATTCAAGATAAGCTTCCAAGATGCTTATGTTACTCCCTTAAAATGCTGGTCAGCTTTTTAGTCTCTGCTTCTCTGGCTTCCCTAATGAATAAAAAGTTGATGGATTTTCATTGAGCTGAAGGGTTCATGCCCTTCTTTGCTTCCACCATACCTTTCCCTCTTAATGTTATTATATTTTTGTATTTATTCTCAAGTTATTTAACATACAGTATAGTCTTTGCTTCAGGAGTAGAATCCAGTGATTCATCACTTACATACAACACCCAGTGCACATCTCAACAAGTGCCCTCCTCAGTGCCTATCACCCATTTCCCTACCCATCAACCCCCATCAACCCTCAGTTTGTTCTCTGTATTTAAGAGCCTCTCATGGTTTGCCTCCCTCTATGTTTTCATCTTATGTTTCCTTCCCTTTCCCTATGATCGTCTGTCAAGTTTCTAAATTCCACATATGAGGGAAACCATGATCCGTGTCTTTCTCTAACTGACTTACTTCATTAAGACCCAGTAATTGCACCTAGTAGGAATTTATCCAAAGGATACGGGAGTGCTTATTTCAAGAGGCACATGCACCCCACTGTTTATAGCAGCACTATCAACAATAGCCAAATCATGGAAAGAATCCAAATGTCCATCAACTGATGAGTGTGGCACATATATACAGCGGAATACTACTCTGTGATGAAAAAGAACGAAATCTTGTCATTTGCAAAAACGTGGATGGAACTGAAGGGTATTTTGCTAAACTAAATAAGTCAGTCCCACTTACTGTTAGGGACAGAGGAACAGGGAGGAATGAGAGGAAGTCTGCACCAGAACTCTTCAGTATGACTGGAAAATAAGGATTTCTGCGTTTCTTGGGGAAAACATTTTCTCCTCTTCTTCCTGCCATGAAACCCCCAATGGTAACTGCCACTGGCATCTGCAACCTTTATCCTGGTGTAGGACACAGATTCACAATGCTTCACTCCACAACACTCCAGGCTGAAATGTGCCAATTGGCGAGAGTGGGTGCCTGACAGGAAATTTCTCTGCCACCTGACTTAACCCCTGAGTTCCCCGGGCATCTTCATACATACAATAAGGAAAACAAAGTCCACTGTGCAATTTTCCTTTAAATACTTTGATTTGTCCAACCTATAAAATTCTACAGCCAACCCCAAGAAAAACATGTCATAACCCAGCTAAGGATAGATTAGATGGTAAGGTTGAGTCTTGAGAGAGAAAAATTATCACTCGCAATTACAGCAAAACAGCTTATGAGATCAGGGTGTGTACATCTCTGGGTTTCCTGGAAGCCAATGTGCAAAAGACAAGCTTCTTATTCTTTGGTCATTATCCCAATGACCAAAGTGTTAAAGAATATTAGGTGCTTAAAAGAAATTTCTCACAGGGGCTTTGTAAGGAGGATGCAGAGATGTGGAGGGCAGCAGTGTAGGATAAACTATTAATATATGTAAAACTACCTTGCAAATTAAAGAGCTCTGCTATATGTTGAAAGCGAGAGCATTCACCTTGGTGGTGAATTTGGGTATCTTTTAGAAAAATTTACTATTAGTTGACAGAGAATGGAAAGCTAGTGGGTTGAGGAGTGCTGCAGGGGGTAAAAAAAAAAAAATAAAGGACTAGGAAACAAATGCTTCATCATTACAAAAAAGAACAAACTGTCTGGGCTCTTAAGCCCCAAGACATCAAGTGATGCTCATTCAGATAAATGGAGTCAGCTTAACCAGTGATCAGTGGCCCATTCAAACACAGCCACAAAATCAAATAATTTCTTTAAGAAAAGCAAGCCTAGAAAACCTTCTAAAACTGAAGTTTTAATCTAGAGACTAGCTCAAGGATCTGAGAATTTGAAAGTGCAACAGAATGTCAGAAACTGCACATGGGCTTCTTTTGAACATCAGAACTATTTGCATAAACAGACGCTCCTTCCCACATCTACCCTCAAATTAAGAAACTCCAGGGCACCAACGCAAGGCAAAAGGAAGACATCAGAGAAGGGTGACAGTATCCATTCCTTAGCAACAGCCATTGCTTCCCTTCTTCTCTGACAACAGAACCTGGTTTGTTAAGGTAAGGGTGGAGAGCCCTCATCTCAGGAAGCCCCTACTCCACCCCCAGAAGATGAAGTATGATTGGTCAAAATCAAGCAGAGTAATTATATCGTCTCCTCCAATTACTGGCCTTAGGATGACCAGGTGAGCTCCTGAGACAATGAAGTTTGTTGTGCAAGACTACTGAAGCCTCATTTAGAGAAAGTTCTTTGTCCTATTCCTCCAGCCTGGAATGACACTGTGATGCCTGGATGTGCTGGGGCCATATTGCAACCCTAAAGCAAGAAACTAAGAATGGAAGCCAACATGCTCTGGATGATGGATTAAAAAAAAAGTATTCCCTAATGGCATTGTCAGATTGTCGTAGCAGCTCTTGGTGGCCTAGCATGTTCGGAACTTCTTGATTTGTAAGAAAAAAAAAGAAAGACAAGGGGGGGTGCCTAGGTGGCTCAATTGGTTAAGTGTCCAACTTCGGCTCAGGTCATGATCTCGCAGTTTTTGAGTTCGAGCCCCGTGTCGGCCTCCATGCTGACAGCTCAGAGCCTGGAGCCTGCTTTGGATTCTGTGTCTCCTCCTTTCTCTGCCCCTCCCATGCTCATTTTCTGTCTCTCTGTCTCTCAGTAATAAATAAGCGTTAAAAAAACATTTTTTAAAAAGCATCCCTATTTGTCTAAATTACTATTCTTTGATTTTTCTACACTCTTAGCCAGAGTCCTTCCTGACTGATGCAGGAGGAAAGCAGAGAAAAAAAGACCACGAGAGAAGGAAGGTGATGCAAGAGAGCATTACCTATTGTGTTACCCCGGCCCTGAATGGAAAGTTGAGAAGACGCGATGGGGAATGTCTGCGAATGGGAACTGGAGAGGGGAGCAGAGGCTGATGTGTGCAAGCAGGCTCCGGAAGGGGAACCGGAGAGCATGACAAGCGCGTATGGCACGGCCGCCACTAGTGCGTCTTTTAACTCTAATCTGTATTCACAGTCGACAAGGCTCTCATTTTATGGCTGCAATGTTCTCGCTCCTTCTGCAGGCCCATTAGCCCTGTGAGCACTGCACCGCCAATGCCGGTTCCACCCAGCGCTCCGCTTTACTCACAGCTCCGTCCTCCGTCTGCCTTCTCATTATTCTCCTCATACGATGCCTGTTTTCCTTCTGGCTCTGGTTTAAAAGCCCACCCATGGTGTTAAAATGAAAAATAAAATCATAAAATAGATAAGACCAAAGACAGACAAGGAGAAAACCATATGGCAGGAGAAAGAACCAAGCAAGGAGCATTTCTTTGGGCCCGTGACTTTCTGGCCTCCCTCTCCACACTGAGAGCTGTTTCCTAAAAGAAAACAGAAGAAGGTGTGACCGGTGACCTAAAGCTTCGCAGCAGCAGATGCTCCTCGGCCCTCTGACAGGATGGGCAGCATCACCCAGATGGAAGCCCAGGAGTAACACCTCTTCCCAAAGGGTTGGCTGAGGGGTGATGGGAAGGAGAGGGGGGTGGGGTTTTCACATCAGCTGAGGTTCATCATCTAGGCCTAGGTGAGGGAACCATGCTGAGGCTCATTCCTCCGGCAGGTGAGCTGACATCTTTGGGGACTAGACTTGGGTTCATCCGATGTTCCCCTTAATCTTTTTCCCTAGACAGCTAGCTCCTAAGGGGAAGGACTCTGGCTGCCTTGGTTCCTGCTTTATGCCCAGCGCTTAGCACAACATGTGGCATCAAACAGATGCTCAGTAGATGAATAAGGAGTTGCCTGCTGGGGGAGCTGGACAGCGTTGCGTAAGCATTAGCTGTTGTCATCATCCTGGCTGCGGTGCATTGTGGATGCAGCTGTTCTTACTGCTGTTACTGTGGTGGTGGTGGTAGTGGTGACATGGAAGGAAGACAAATCCTTCCTGAATCTCCAAACCTTAAAATTCACGAAGCCCATCAGCTTCTTCAAGCTTGTCTTGGCCCCACTAGCTTCCCCTGTAAGGGATGTTACTTCCCGTCCCCCTCCGTGACAGATCTACCAGAGTGATCCTCAGGGAATAGGGGGTTAGGGAGTGCCTGCTACACTCAGGTCACAGCCACAAATGATCCATTCTCCCCTTTCCCTGCAGACTGCCGACCAGCCCCTAAGCAGCCTCTAACAACTTAACTGCTTGATAATGCCACCCCTCCTCAGGGGACAGTTGCTGCTCTTGAATGGAAACAGAGTTTCAGTGATTAAACCCACAGCTGTCATTTATAGCTAAGACTGTATTTCTGAAATTAATTTGAAAACGTTTCCATTCCTATGCTCTTTTTCTGCTGTTTCCTGGCAAATTCGTTCCCTTCCCTGCTTGAAGGGCAAGGTGGGTGCATGTTGGGAGCAAAGTTCTCTCTGGGTGCAGCCACAGTTCTATGTCTCAAGGGCCCACCTACAGCTTGAATGAAACACTCACTACTGCAAAGAACAGGCTGGTACAGCCCTGATGGGAGGCCCCCAGATGGGTTGAACAGATTCTTAGGGCTCACCCACGGGTACAGGCGAAGGCACCATAGTGCCAATTCTATCACAATTCCCTACAGTTCACCTGGAAACCATCATGGACCCCTGAGTACCAATGGAACAGTTCAGCTTACAGATCCCAAACCACTCCAGCAGATCTATACAGCCTGAGTAGAGAAATTAAAAGATTGGAGCACTTCCTATTTGTCTGGAACCCAGGAGGTGCTTATTAAGTGAATGAAAAAAAGTATGTGAATAAGTGAATGCATGAATGGTGGTGGTGGTTGTTATTATTATTGTTGTTGTTGTTATAGTTGGGAACTTTTAAACTTTAAAAAAAATTTTTTTACATGTATTTACTTTTGAGAGACAGAGAGAGACAGAGCACAAGCGGGGGAGGGGCAGAGAGAGAATGAGACACAGAATCTGGAGCAGGCTCCAGGCTCTGAGCTGTCAGCACAGAGCCCAATGTGGGGCTCAAACTCAGCAACCGTGAGATCGTGACCCGAGCCAAAGTCGATGCTTAACCGACTGAGCCACCAAGGTACCCCTTGAACTTTTAAACTTTTTAAAGTGGGACTAACATTACTATCCACCTCACTGGTTCTTACATGAGGATTAAATGAAATAATGTCAGTAAAGCACTTTCCACAATGCCTGGCACACAGTGCATGCTTGATAAAATGGTGCTAATATTACTATACCACCAGCTAAAGCCTGCAACAGTCAAGTGAGGCAATTATAATTATAATATTTTATATTATAATATTTATAATATATTTATAATTATCCGACTCTATGAATGAGAAAAATAAGCCTCAGAAAACACAAATGATTGACTTACGTGACACAGCTAGTGACTGGCAGGCATAAGTTTCCAATGCAGTTCTGCCTGCCCCCAAAGCCCACAGTCCATCCACCATACCATATCATCTTTCAATTGCATCCTGAAGCCCAGCTAAGCATAGGATGGAGCAGGATGATGAAAACTGAAAACCCAAAGCAGCAGTCAGATGCAATTTCAAATAGATGGCTGGTAGCCTCCAGAGTAAGATGTGTGTGTGCAGTCAATATCTGTGCATTTAGCCGCACAGGGGGTAGGGAGAGTGGAAAGCACTTCGATTCGCCACCCTGCAGGGAATCTGCAATGCTACACTCAAGTGTCATGAGAATTATCTCCTGGGAAGCAGCCATATAAAGTGGAATTATTTCCAAACTGGATGTATGAATCCTGGGTTCAGGTCAGTTTTCCTACCATCAAACTGGGATGTCTTAGAGGAATCAATTTCCCTCTCTGGACTCTAGTTTCCTCTTCTGTAAAAGAAGGGGACAGGAAAACTGACTCCTAGTCCAACCTCCCAACTCTAACAAGACTCCTCTGGGTGTTGTGTGGGTAAATGAGCTCAAGGGTGTGAGCCCCTAAAATAAACTCCAAGTGTAAAATGGAGACAGCATCTATCCCCTGGGGAGACACTGCAAGGATTCAATGATCCACTGAAAAGCTGCTGCCTCTCATCTTTGCTCTCCATCACATCATCTTTTAGGTCATGGTGGATTGTACTTTCCAACCAAGGGTTCACCATTGCCATTTCTTATTCTCTTGATCAAACTTAACTCACTATCACTGGCCCCTGAACTTGAATTCTGCTTGACCCCAAGACTGAGCATGCACAAGAAAGTAGACCGTGCCCTCCTTATCAGTTTCTCCTGGAAATCTGCTGACCACGGTGAGAATCTTTTCCCCATCAGACCCCAGTGGCAATTTCCCCCTGCTTGCCCAGCATCCCCTTCAAAGATTCTGCTTATCTCTGATTGCCTCTTCCTTCCTTTACCATAGAAAAGTCTTTTTTCTGTGATTTTTGTGAGGCTTTCAGACCTTACTGTCACAGCAATTTCTCTATTCCAAGTCCCCTTCCCTCCCTTGCTTTTGAATGAAAGTTTCTCCACACTAAGTTCTGATTTGTTTTTCTTAGACATCTCAAATGCTATGAATATAGGGCCTTCTAAAGATATCTCAAATTCACCCACTTTTCCTTACATTCACAGTCAGTGCCCTGATCCAAATTTAGTCCACCATCGACTTTCCTGAAGAACTGGTACTTTAGCATCAACTCTTACCCCATTTCAACCTACCCTTCATCCCATAGACAAAGTGATGTTTAAAAATTAAATCATGGCCATGGCACTCCCCTGCTTATAGCTATTTAAAAATTTTCCCTGGACTGTAGGATAAATTCAGTAGGATCAGTAACACACTCTACTAGCAGGAGACTGCATGACCACACCTCTACCTCCCTTCCACCTGCCCACTTTGTCCCAACACCACTGGCTTATCTTCTGTCCCTTGGACTCTAATTTGCCACTCTCCTTTGCATCCCTTGGGTTTTGCAACAACCTTCTGCCTGGAAGACTACATCCGTCCTTGCCTCATTACCTCTTGCTTATCTTTCAAATATCAGCTCAAGCATCATTCCTTCAGGAAAACTTCCCATGATCCCCCAGCTAGGCCTAGCTCTCCATACTTCTCAAGTTTACCAGAGTTTGAAGTTGTACATTTAGTTGGTGACTATTTGTACATATCTTTGTCCTGTCACTAGACTATAAGCTCTAGGAGGCCAGGGATGGGTCAATTTTTGCCCGCTGTTGTACCCCTGAAGGTCTGGCATGGTGTCTGGCATGTTGTGGGCACTACTAACATTTGAATGAATATCATTTTAAATGGCAGTGTGGACAACAATATAATATGCAAGAACTTTCTTCTATATAACATGATACATCTTTGAAATGTTGAATCTTTGGATAAATAACTTTAATTTGATTTTATATGTAAAAGTGTGATTATTAGTCAAGGAAAGGTAGATACAGGAACCAGTAAACTAGAAAAGTTGTATGTGTATGTGTGCATGCACATGGGCTTTCACTGCTCTTTGTGGATACACATGTATGTTCTTTGGCTCTCTTTCACACTTGGATTTTTTGGGGTGTCTGGATGGCTCAGTTGGTTGAGCATCCAACTCCTGATTTTGTCTCTGTCGTGATCTTGTGGTCATGGTATCAAGCTCCAAGTTGGGTTCCACACTTAGCATAAAGTTTGCTTAGATTCTCCTCTCCTCTCTCTCTCTGCCCTCCCCCCTCAAAATAAATAAACATTTTTTTAAAATTAAATTAACTTGGATTTTTTTACACTAATATCCTGATGTAATCTTTGTAGAAGTTTCTATGTTCACTGCTCCTGGGAGTAAAGAAATGGGAGTTCTATTCTAACGGAGTCCAGGCCCATTCTCTTCCCTCTCTTGTCTTCCACTTCCAACCAAGCTTGCACCTTAAGGTCATTTAAGTAAAATGAGATCTTGGTTGAATGGGGTTCATGTCCAAACCATATCTTCCTGGAGGCAGTCACCTATTCTCCTTAGGGTGACCTTGAGCTCCTTGACAACTACAGACATCTTTTACCCTTTGTATCCTTCATTCTTATCATAGTGGCTATCACATGACAGGCTTTCAATCAATAGTTGCTGAATGGTAGCAAACCATTGTGGTAAAAGGTGGTTTTCTACTAACATTCTTAGAAATTAGCCTTACTCCCACACAATATCCCTTCTGCCACCCCCTAAATCGGTTTCTCCTTTCCTTCACACTCACAAGGTCCTAACTCAATATGGTTTACTTAGGATAACAATCCCTTTACAAAATTCTGGCCAAGAAAAGTTTCTCTGGGAGAGAATACAAGTTATTAAGCCTCATCAACTTAATTAGCCTCTTTGTTATTTCTGCACTTGAAACTGGCCTTTTTAGTACTGATGCCTTGACATTGGCAAAGTTTGCCTGGATAATCACATTCCTTCCATAGAAAATTATTTTTCAAATAAATACATAAGCTAGGCTTCCTGAAGGAAAATTATGGCCATAAGCATGAAATATAGGCCGAGAAAGCAATCTGCATGGGAGGGAGAATATATGGGTGAAGAAAAGATCTGTCAAGTCTTAGGATGAAAAGATTGAGGGTGCCTATGACCTGAACATATCACCAACAATAAATACGTGTTGAGTACATTCTATATGCCAGGCACTGGGATATACCATAGCTAAGGGTCATAGAATTCTCTGCATTAAAATAAGAGCTAGATGGGGAGCCTGGGTGGCTCAGTCAGTTAAGCGTCCGACTTTGGCTCAGGTCATGATCTCACAGTCCACAGTCCATGGGTTGAGCCCCGCATCAGGCTTGGTGCTGACTAGCTCAGAGCCTGGAGCCTGCTTTGGATTCTGTATCTCCCTCTTTCTGCCTCTCTCCTGCTCACGTTCTGTCTCTCTTTCTCTCTCAAAAACAAATAAGCATTAAAAAAAGTAATAAAAAAATAAATAAGAGCTAGGTTCTTTTTTGTCTGGTCTAGGAGACAATCTGTGAAGATATCAAATTCCTAGAGATGCAATCAGTTGAAGTATCAATAGGAAGATATAATGGAACAACAAAGTAGATAGACAGAAGTGATAATGGAGCTAGTGAAGAAGGCTCTGCTGTCCTCTGAAGAGTACGTGGTTGGAAAAGAATCTCATGATATGTACCACACCAATATGGGGCACATTAGAGGTTAAGAGCAAAGATCAATGGTCACCTTTTTATTTTATTGAAGAATAGTTGACACAATGTTATAATAGTCTCAGGTGTAGAACACAGTGATTCAGTAAGTCTATACATTATGCTATGGTCACAAGTGTAGCTACCATCTGTCACCATACAATGCTATTAAAATACCATTGACTATATTCCCTATGCTGTATCTTTTATCCCCATGACTTATTCATTCCATAATTATAAAGCTGTACCTCCCACTTCCCTTCACCCATTAATAACTAATCTTCTTTGAGCACTCTATGGTTATTAGTGATAACTAAAACTCTGTCTACTATGGTAGAATCATTGTTCATAATTCTTCACACCTTCCCTGGTATTTTGTATTATACACACACACCCTTTGCCTCCCACTCTGCAGTACCTTCCACTAGAGTGGGTATGATGTATTATCCCACCCCATGATGGGCTTGGCCACATGACTTGCTTTGACCAAGGGAATGTGGACAGAAGTGACAATGTGCCAGATGCTGACAGAGGTTTCAGGAGGCACTAGATGCTTCCATCCTCCCTCTTGCACACCCTGTCATTTTGATAGGAAAAGATAGGATAAAATAGGCAGAAAGGGAAATAATAGGACCTGAGGTCCCTGGGTGGGGAAAAACACAATTTTTGAACAATGCTGGGAGTGTCTGACCACAACAAAACCCCTCAGGCTTAAGGTTCCTCTTAAGAATGTAACAGACCCTACCTACTCCCCCTCAGGTTTCCCTCGGGAATTTGACAAAAGACCTAAGGCCATAGGCCACCCCCCCTATGAACCAATCAGGAGTGGACAGCCCAGTACCTAGAGCTATCAAGCCAATTAGGGAAGGAACTGTGAAGGAACAAGGGGGAAGGGAAAGGGAGAGCTAACCAAAACTTTATAAAACAAATACCCTTGCCTATTGTCAAAGGCATTCACTTTTGAATGTCCCTTCGCTGTAAAAATAGCTTTCCTACTATTCTTCCTTTCTAATCTTATTCTCTAAATAAACTTTTGCTTGCTACTCATTTTGTGTCCAGCTCTTCATTCTTTTTTAAATTTTTTATAGGTTTATTTATTTTTAAGAGAGAGAGACAGACAGAGTGTGAGCAGAGGAGGGGCAGAGAGAGAAGGAGACACAGAATCTGAAGTAGGCTCCAGGCTCCGAGCTGTCAGCCCAGAGCCCGACACAGGGCTTGAACTCACGAACCGTGAGATCGTGACCTGAGCCGAAGTCGGATGCTCAGCCGACTGAGCCACCCAGGCACCCCCAGCTCTTCATTCTTTGAAGCAGCGAGACAACGAATCCTGGGTATTAAGGTAAAAAAAAAAAAAAATCCTGCAACAATTTGCCAGAAGAGTACTTCCTGGGCAGTGTCAAAGGAGAATGTAGAGACTATCAACACCTGCATCTCTATCCAGTCATTTCAGAGCCTGGAGCACAGCCCCCCAACCTATAAGCATAATATTTAAATGTTGCTTGTTGTAAGCTACTAAGTTTTCGAGTGACTTATTAACAATGTGACTGAGGCACTGACAAGTATGCCTAATGTGAAGTCATTAAAAATCATATTTTTAAGATTTTCTTTATAATTTGAGATAAAGCTATATTGATATAAAGCTAAATTGAAATTATGGCATAATTATGGAATTATATAACCAAAATGATGACATAATTCTAACTGAAAAAATTCAGGATAGCGAATTACTTTTAAAATGACATGAAAATATATTTTATAGGGGTGCCAGGGTAGCTGGCCAAAGTCAGTTAAGCATCTAACTTTGGCTCAGGTCATGATCTCACTGTTTGTGGGTTTGAGCCCTACATCGGGCTCTATGCGGACAGCTCAGAGCCTGGAGCCTGCTTTGGGTTCTGTCTCTCCCTCTCTCTACCCCTCCCTCACTTGAGCTCTGTCCCAAAACTAAACATTAAAATTTTTTTTACATACATGTATTTCATATACACACTGCCTAGAGGAATGGAATAAAGCATATGACTAGGTTAACAATGACCATTTCCGGTATAATTATGCTTGATTTTTAATTTATTTTTAATTATTATTTTTAATTATTATCTGCCATAAAAATAGGTACTCAATTAATATTGGCCGAATAAAAGCTGAATTAATAAATTTTCATACATTCCAAATTTTCTAGCATGAACATATATATTGTTTTAATAATCATAAAAATCAATGTTGTTGTTTTTTTTAATAGAGATCCATGACTTAGAACACTGGTAATAACCCACCGAGAACAATTCTTAATGAGGCTTCTTCCCAACAGTGGCAAACACTCCTACCAGAGTTCTAATCTAGAGATTGGTTTATCGAGTAGCATTTTATGAAGACAGACTAACAGTCCTACCGAAGTCAAGATTCATTATATCAACTGCATCAAAGCAACTCGGTAGTGAAAAGAAATGGGATGGGTCAAATGTTCTCAGTGTAGGAAGGAAACAAAGCATGTGTTGAAGGGATTGCACAAAGAAGAGAAAGAATGTGAAAGAAAGGTGAGGAAGAAGGTAAAAGACTGAAGTGAGAAAGAAAGGGGAAAAAAAATTAGAAGTAATTCGATTCAGCTTCATCCTGAGGAAGCACTACTTCATCATCACACATCAATCTCCCTTTACAGAAAGCCCAAGGGAACCCAACATCAGGCAGACAGGGTCTCTTTTGCAGCAGCCAAGTCAAGAATACTCTGCACTCTTCCCTTGAACTTTAGCCACCTGGCTCTACAGTCATTGTTCCCTCTTGCTGAGAGAGAGGCTTTCTCATTTATTCACAGGGAGATGGCTTCCAGGCTACACTAAGTGCTTACAGAGGCCTACAAGGCCATCCTTCCTTCCCTTCTACTAGCTGCCACTTACCTAGATAGCCCCAGGCACCAGCCACCATGTGGCTTCTGGCAGCCCACATTTTAAGGCAGCCTCCAGGCCAAACATTCTGAATAAACAAGGGTCAATTTCATCCCTCTGCAAGGTAACTGCCCATTAAAAGTAGATATTATTGCTGTATCAAGCCCCCAAAAAGGAGACAGAAGGGAAGAAAGGGTTGTGTAGGGTTGAGGTGGAAGAGAGGAGAAAAAGAAGGAGAATGACAGTAAAAAGGTAAAGAGGACAGGGGAGGGGACCAACTGGGGCTCACCTCACCAAGGAGAGTTGCAAGGTCAGCCCCATTGTTTCAAATGGTAGAAATGCCTGCCCTGGATGCATAAGTCCCTTACCCTTTTATAGGAGCTTCATCATTCATTCCCATGCCTGCCCATCTGTTTGCCATGAACAACACTTCAATCTTGCCTCTCTACAGCTAACACTGGGTTATGGGAATCACTGCAACAGGGCCAAGAGAATAGGCCCCAGTCTAAGGGAACTCCTGGATGATTCTTCTTTAGATGCATCCTCACCTCTGCCCATCAGAAAACCCTAACCTGTGTGTGTGTTGAGGAGTGGAGAAGAGGGGTGTTCAGGCACCAATCTTCTCCAAATTTCTCAGATAATAAACTGGAATTCTAACTTCAGTAAAGTAAATCTTTGAGTTATTAGCTCCATTCATTTAGTCTTCCATTCAGTCTTTGACTTTTTTCCTCCACAACAAAGACTGAGCTCCTTTTCTTTCTTCCCTTGGCACTGGGATGCTTGATACATGCTTAATGGTTCTTGGGCTAGTGCAGGAGAATAAGCAAAACAAAATTTAAAGAGGTCCAGTTTTATGGCTGAAGAACGAGAGAGAGTGTGTGTGTGTGTGCACATGTGTGTACGTGTGTGCTCATGTGCATATGGACATAGGTGTGAGTTAGGGTACGTGGTGGCCCTAGATGAATCAAAATAGGGCAAAGTTTGTCTTCCCAGTACAGAGGACCCATTCTAAGCTTTTCTAGACTGGCCCCATAAAACCTTAGACATCTTCACCTTTACTTAGGAACCAAGAATGTGGGCAAGAGAATGTGGAGGACCCTGACTGCTTTTCTAAACCCTGAATTTACTCCAAATGGGCAGCTTCCATGTCTGCTTATGCCTCAAGTTCACCCACTGAAAGTCTTGAAGCTGAGGGTGCACAGAGCTGGAAGATAAACAAAAAAAAGCCCTCTCCACTTCCCACGGTTCTTTCTCCCTCCCAAAGTACCCAATTCCATCACCTCCAAGACCTCCCATTTTAATGAATGGCAAAGTATAATATAAAATCTAACAGACTAGGTTTTAAAATTCTGACCTCTAGTATTTGTGACTATGGCAAGTTATTTAACCTTTCTGGGTCTTGGTTTACTTATCTTAAAAATCTTAATCATACCACACACTTCATAAGCTTGTTCTGTGTATTGAATATGTATAAAGTTACAGGTGTCATGCTAATATGTTTACATAATCATCTTATTTAAGCCTCACAACAACCCCCAAAAGGCTTGTTTTGTAGATCAGAAAATGGAGGCTTAGAGAGGTTAAAAATACACCCAAGATTACATGGTAATCAGTACAGAACTGGGATTCATATCCAGCTCTGTCTGACTCCAAAACTCCTGCATCTTAACCTAAGCACCAAATTATACCTGGCACATAGTAGATACTCAATAAATGTGAATTCCCTTTTTATACTCCCTGATGTGTAAATTTCAGTGGCTTTGATAACCTTGGAACAACTCTATACTCCTTCCAAAACTGCCTTTCAGTGGCTCCTCCCACCCTTTCTTGGAGATGATCAGGAATCTGGATATTCACACCACTTCTTTAAGCATCTCTTTTAAAACAGATGTGTTGATAATGTAAGGTTCGGGTAATGAGATTTTCCAGGCCATAAGTTGCTAACTGTGAATTAATTGCCTAGCTTATTTGCAATAAATAAAGGGACTATTACATGTAAAAAAAAAAAAAATCGTAAGGAGCCACTGAGCTTGTGCAGAAAGGTTCTGAGTTGCTCTACACAAGCATCCTGTTGTCATCTACACAGGATGACCACACCAAAGGCACAAAGCCAGAGCACTTCCTCACACTGCCTGAGGATAGAGAGTCCCAGTCCAGGATTCAAAATACTGAGTTACAAGCCCCACTATGGCTACCTATGTGACTCTAGACAACTTATATAACCGAACTGAACCTCGGTTCTTCCTCTGTGAATTACCAGCACTAGAACAGGTGACTTTTAAGGCTGTGACCAGCTCTAGCATTCAATGAATCTGTATCAGCTGATACGTGGCAAAAACATGGTTTCCTTGTCGAGTGATCTCTGAGAAGTTCCTACGTCCAAAAATAAATTCAGCCTTGCTATGAAATATGTGATGTAACCCACTCAGTCTAGAACTATTTTGAGAAATACAACTAGGCAGTAAATGTGATGCTGCCAACGGTGGGCCTGAGGCATTTTTTTCAGGATCAGAAACTATCAAAAGTATATACCCCTCATTAATATACCAGTGAGTCCCCCGCCACACAAACCCATAGTCCATAAGATGTTACAATGTCTGAGAACTGTTTAGGCTATTGTTTTAATAACACGTGCCTGCTGCCTAAAGGGCTTAGCCTACTTCGCACAGCTCCCTGGTACTGGAAGCTACACTTCCATTTCCTGAGCGCACAGTCCCTCCTCATCTTCCTCAAGCCACTTCAGTAACTACTAGATTATGGAGAAACTCAAAACCCAACAGGTGACGAGTGGCTGAAGAAAGCAGTGATGTTTATCCTGCGAATGACTGACAACATTTCAGTGGAAAATGACAGTCCTCTTTAAGTAACTGAAGGTCTATTGTAGAAGAGGGTTTAGGTTTGATCAGTTCTATATATCCCAGGTGTCCATGGCATAGTGAGTACTGAGTAAATGTCAAATGAGTGGATAAATCCTGTAGAGTTCCCAAATCCTGAACCAAGATCAAAAGAAAGATATTAGAAGAACTGAGACCTCTGTGCATGGCAAAAAGGAGACTTTTCAAATATTTAGTGCTATCCAAACATGAAATGGGAGAGGAACTCCCTTATCACTTGGAGCCATAGAGTATTATTGATAACAAAAGAGTGGGTTCAGGGGTGGAGGGCCCAGAAGAACTGGATAACCTTGGGCAGGTTACTTAACCTATCCTTGACCCTATCATTCCTCAGATGTAAACTGAGCATAAAAATAGCACCTTTCTTATACAGTTATTATAACTATTAAATAAGCTACCCATTGCTAAGCATTTAGCACAGCATATGGAAACAGAGCAAATGTTCCCATAGAGTCCACAGAACACTTTAGGGATTTTATCAAGGATGTTTATGCAACAGATATTGGGTTAGACTCAAAAACCTCAGAGGTCCCTTCCAACTCTAAATATGACCCTATAAATTCTGATAAAAGTCACCCCCCACCATCCCCTATAAAGGTGTTTTTATCACCTGAACAGCACTTTATTCATCAACCCTTTTTCTTTCCACTTCTGTGCTCAACATAGACTTGACTCTGTAGACTTCCACAGAAGGAGGCCCCACATTGCAGCAGCTGGAGAAGTTGGGTTGTTTGTGAAAGAAGTTTCCTTACAGACTAAAAAATAGGGCATGGGGACCAGAGACACCCAGCTGGAGATGAGCAACTGCCTGTCACCACACATGGTGACATTAAGAGCCAGGCACTATCTTCAGACCCAGAAAGGAAGACTTCAAGGGTGGGAAAAATTCAACTAAGCAAACATCAGAGCAGTTACCTTCCATTTACAATGTCACTGATGGAGATACAGAATGTGCTGCCTTTGGCTGGTGTTAGTATGTGACTGTGGGCAATTGTAGGAAAACAATATTCAAATACCAGTGGGCCACAGCAGGGAACTCCAGACAAGAGGCCTGCAGAGAAGATTGAAATCTGAAAGGCACTGGGCTTTCTTTCCCTGGGGAAACAAAGAAGGCGAGCATGCTAATCCCACAGATTTCATAAGGTTTCTGATTTACTGGCCTCTCAGAAGGCTCTGCTGGGGTTTGTCATTTTGATGAGAATGGTTTGCTGTAAAGGTTAAACATGCTAAGAAGCATGAAATGATCTTCTCTAAGAAAGATTGCATCTCTTTGCCAGGGAAATGGCAGTCTAATAGTCCTCAGAAGGGGGCCTTCCAAGAGCTGTTTGTACCCAGGGATTCCAGCCCTAAATCCCAGATGCACTTGTCACTACAACATCCTCTCTGTTGAGCTGCCTTTATTTGTTGCTCATGGGGCAAGAGGAGATAGGTGTTGAAAGAAAGAAAGGAGCAGGGGCGCTGGGCAGCTCAGTTGGTTAAGCGTCTGACTCTTGATTTTGGCTCAGGTCATGATCTTGTGGTCATGGGACAGAGCCCACCACACTAATAGTGCAAAGTCTGCTTGGGATTCTCTCTTTCTCTCTCTCTGCCCCTCCCTGCTTGCTCACTCACTCTCTTTCCCAAAATAACATAACATTTAGAAAGAAAGAAAGAGAGGGAGGGAGGGAGGGAGGGAGGGAGGGAGGGAGGGAGGGAGGGAGGAGAAACGTATACATGTCTTTATCTTCATATTTCTTCTCTCTAAATCAACTGCCAACATTTCAAATAAAATTTAGCAATAAGACTAAATTACTGGAAATGGACTAAATGCTTTTCCTATAATGTCATAATTCTACTGCTTAGTAGGCCACAGGGACATAAACATATATCTTCACAAAATACGCACAGATACTGCCAGTGCCTATTTCTTTAAAAAAATTCAACCAAAAGGGAACTGAAATGAGGGGTTAAGAACATTACATTCCATCCTTTGGGCAATTCATTTCCTACCCGGAGGCCTCAGTTTCCTCACCTAAAACTGGGGGGGGGGGGGGGGGCGGGGGGGGATTGTTATGCCAGATAACATCTGAGCCTCTGGCAAGATAAATAGATCTATCACTCTTTAATACTCTCTCTGGTTTTCTTTGGGTCAATCCAGTTTCAGGTTTTGAGTTCCTGCCTTTTATTCATGATTGCTACAGGTGTGTTGTCTCTTCACGTTAATAACCCCAAATTGGGTTATAACAGAACCCATGAAAATATAGACACATCTGGGAAACTGGAGGGAAACTATATACATGTGACCTATGCACAGACACATCCACAATCCTCGGTATTAAATATCATTGCTGTAAAGTCCTAATGAGAGACTAGAATAAAGAAAAATTAAAAATCTAATTTCCCTATCTCTAAGGAAAGAATCTTTTGGCTTAATATCAAACATGCCCACTTTTATAAGAGTAAAAGAAACTACAATTCATTTTTTTTCATCAAATCTATGCCAGAGTATGAGATAATCACAGTTGTCAACAACAGATCATTTTAACCTAGTTCTTCAAAATCTAGGATTATACTGGAGTCAGGTCTTGATTCCAAGTACAAACCATTTAAAGAATGGAGAAGAGCAGGCTTTGGTATGTTTTCCATCTGGCACAACCCTCCTTCCGACTTTTAACTTCTAGCCTGTATTGTTATGCTTAAACACAAAAATCCCATCTAGATTATTTCTACAACAGAAGGAAAAAACAGGATAAGAACACCAGCCATATAATTTTTTTTCTACTCTTAAATTGCTGAACTCCAAATTCAGAAAGGGGTATGTTGGCTTATCTATGTAAGTACATCATACACTTTGGCTTTATAACAGAGGTTCCCAACAAGCCAATTAAGCAGCCACTGTGGATATTCTCAGTGGTAAATCTAAAAACTGAGGCACAGAGAGTTAGGCACATATATTCAGAGTGGGACCAGCGTATGTAGGGGACTACTAGTTACCTCCTCCCCTCTCCTCCCAAGCATCTCTAGCTGATTAGAGATGGCTGAGTAGAACAGGAAAGAAAGAATAACTTTTGTGGCCAAACTCTTGTTCTAATCAAGTCTTGAACACTCTTTAGCTACTGCACAATTAAGTCCTATTGATACTTCCCCTTAAATGTCTATTGGATGTGCCCCCCAAACGCAACCTCCATTCCCTCTACCTCACTTAGGGCTCTTATTTCTCATTCCCGAATTAATGCAAATGCAAACAGAACTAATGCACACTAGTCTGTTGGCTCCTGTCTCCCACATCACATCCTGTTCTCACATTGCTAAAAATAGCATGCCTCCTGTAAGAGAAGGTCCAAACTTGTCGGGAGAGTGAACAAAGTGCTTCACAACTGGCCATGCCACCCCTCCAGCCACACCTTGTAAAATATCCCCTCAAATTCCTCTCCTACTTCCCAAGCTTTAGATTCCATACACCAGGAAAACTTCCTATTTACCAAAGTCACCTTCACATATCTGCTTCCTCTGCCTGGAATACTTTCACCTGCCTGGTCTACCTGGGAGAGACCCACTACTTTACCAAGCCTCAGCTCTAGTGTCACCTAATTTGTGATGCTCTCCATGATACTTCCCCCTGGAATTTATGTCCCACCTTCCTCAGATATCAGAATTTATTAGAATGTTTATGAGGAGAGACATGATCAATGCTTTTGTATCCTGAGGGCTCAACACGGCTTCTGGCACATAGTGCTAAATAGGTGCTTTGGAATGAATGAATCGAGCCCTTAATTTCTTCAACCAGAAAAAGAGGATAATAATATGCAGCCTGCAGAGTGGATGTGAGGGTTAAATGGCCCAGTGTATATTAAGAACTTAACACAGAGCAGGCGCATAATTTCTCTCAATAAACAGTAGATCTCTTAACTTTCCTTTCCTCTTAATCTGACTGGAGCAAGGAAGAATTCATCTATCTATGAAAAGACACACAAAGCCAGAGATGTTGGAAAAAGCTATGATAATCCCTCTGTGTGCATTTTAAAGCACTTGTTTCTCCTAATTCAGCAGCATCTCAATTTATTGCACCCATCAGGCAGATGTCTGCTAGCAGTTAAGAAGCTTTTAGCAAAGGCAGTGATAAAGGTATACAGCAGCAATATAAATGGCCACCATGTCCGTGCATTGGACAGAACCACAGCCCACAGCAGGTATGAAACGGTTCTAAGCAGCTGTCATGTGCTGCCCCAAAGTTCTGACCCTCATATTTTCAGGCTGAACATAGGCTTAGCTATAAATTTTTCAGGGATGTACAAAATCCCCAACCAGTTCTGAGACCTTTGAGCTTCAAGACTCCAGAATAGCCAGAATTCCCTTCCCTTACTCTCTTTCAAGTTACAGGGGCAGCTTTGATCAGGAGAATCTCAGACCCTAACCTGGCAGAATAACACTTAGGAAGGGTTCATGCACTATGGTACAATTTCTTGGGATCATACAATCTTGAGCCTGTGGGAAGGAAAACTTAGAAAACAGGAAGAGGAAAACAAAGAGGCTAAGTCTGAGCACTGCTACAGTGGTCACCAGAGATACAACTGTATAATCTAAGCACCAACAGATAAGAAAAAGTGAGGACATGTCAGTTGATGTTAATGAATTGTATACTTCTTTTTTTAATTTTTTTAATATGAAATTTATTGTCCAGTTGGTTTCCATACAACACCCAGTGCTCATCCCAACAGGTGCCTTCCTCAATGCCCATCACCCACTTTCCCCTCCCTCCCACCCCCCATCAACCTTTAGTTTATACTCAGTTTTTGAGAATCTCTTATAGTTTTGCCTCCCTCCCTCTCCAGCTTTTTTCCCCTTCCCCTCCCCCATGGTCTTCTGTTAAGTTTCTCAGGATCCACATAAGGGTGAAAACATACGGTATCTGTCTTTCTCTGCATGACTTATTTCACTTAGCATAACACTCTCCAGTTCCATCCACGTTGCTACCAAAGGCCATATTTCATTCTTTCTCATTGCCAAGTAGTATTCCATTGTGTATATAAAACACATCTTCTTTATCCATTCATCAGTTGATGGACATTTAGGCTCTTTCCATAATTTGGCTACTGTTGAAAGTCCTGCTATAAACATTGGGGTACAAGTGCCCCTATGCATCAGCACTCCTGTATCCCTTGGGTAAATTCCTAGCAGTGCTATTGCTGGGTCAGAGGGTAGATCTACTTTTAATTTTTTGAGGAACCTCCACACTGTTTTCCAGAGTAGCTGCACCAGTTTGCAATCCCACCAAGAGTGCAAGAGGGTTTCTGTTCCCCACATCCTCTCCAGCATCTATAGTCTCCTGATTTGTTCATTTTGGCCACTCTGACTGGCGTGAAGTGATATCTCAGTGTGGTTTTGATTTGTATTTCCCTGATGAGGAGTGACGTTGAGCATCTTTTCATGTGCCTGTTGGCCATCTGGATGTCTTCTTTAGAGAAGTGTCTATTCATGTCTTCTGCCCATTTCTTCACTGGATTATTTCTTTTGAGAGAGAAAGTGTATGCACACGTGTACACAAGCAGAGGAGGGGCAGAGAGAGAGAGAGAGAGAGAGAGAGAGAGAATCCCAAGATGGCTCTGTGCTGTCAGCACAGAGCCCAATGTGTAGCTCAAACTCATGAACCACAAGATCCTGACCTGAGATCAAGAGTCAGACACTTAACCAACTGAGCCACCCAGGCACCTCATGAATTGCACATTTCTTGAGAAGCCACTTTCTCTGATAAATATCATTACCCATCAAAAGGGGTAAAAACTGGACCAAAAAGGTGACAGCCTTTAAATGTTCTTAAGAAATCCAAGGTTCTATTCATGAATCCATCAATTAAAACCTATGTATCACGGGCCTGAAGTATTCCCGGTACACCAAGGTATTACTTTTCATAGATTAAAGAATCCAAGAACTTCACTGCAGTGCTGATGTAACTAAACCCAGCCTCCTAACTTAGACAGTTATGCAGCCTGTAACAAAACAAGGACTTGCATTCCTATTCTGCCCTTCACTCACCTTTACCCCTCTACTCAGGATAAGGAAAGATACTGCCAAGCCGATGACATTTGAGAATCACAGAGTTTTAGAATTGGAAGGGCCCTGAGAGAGCATGAAACACAACTGCCTCATTTTATTTTTGCAGAACAGAGAGGCCACGGTATCCAAGTACGAACCTCAAGGTCACACATCTAAATAAAGGGCCTGGGTATCCCTGGGGAATGGGAGCAGATCCTCGATGGCACTGGAACCTATAAAAGCAACCAACATTATTATGTTTGACCTTAGAAGTCAGGGCTTCTGTTATTCCTACACCAGTGTTAGTCTGAGTAGACCCCAGTGGATCCAGAACCAGTTATAAAGTGACATATTGTGCTAAACATATTTTGATTTCTAATTGCCATCTTTTCTTCCCTATGATTATTCTCTGAATTACTGCCATTGGTAGATTGCCTTACAATTTGCAGACTACTTCTCCAGCCCCTCCACTAGACTATGAGTTCATGAAGAAGAGAAACCATGTCTCCTACAAAACTTCATCCTCACAACTTAGCTCACCGGGCCTGGTACAGAGAAGAGACAGATGCCTACTTGTGGAACCGCTATGTTAATGTTGAAGTTCTTTCCAAAGAAGTATCATAGCTTCATTTCCTACAGTTTGGGGAACCAAGAGCCACTGAAACTAAAGATACTTAATACAGGAAAATATTGAATATATAAATATTTTAATAATATAATACTCGGAAAAAGGCAGAAAATGATTTTGAGCTTTTCATAACCATCTGACATGCTATCTAGGTGTACAAAAAAGAGATTAGTGTAGACTGACCTAAGATGATGGTGGTGGAGAGGGAGAGATGTGAACAGATGAGGACGGGTTTAAATAAGAGGTCTACCTGAAATTGCCGTGAAAGATTTAAAAAAGTGGGAGAAAAATCAAGGAAAATGCCAAAGACAATGGTGATGCCATTTACTGAGACAGAAGGTGGTGGGGGAAGAGTCTTAACACTGGGAGGAGGGACTCAAAATTTATTTTTCAATGTTATGATTAAGATACCTATCAGAAATCTAAATGGATATCTCAAGCAAGCAACCGGATACAGAAATCTGGGATTCCAGAGACTGCCAAGCTAGAGATCTGCCAAGCTAGTTGATTTGGGAGTCAACAACATGTCGATGACCTTTGACACCATGGCAATGGATGAGGACACCAAAGGGAGTATGCAGACTAACAGGAGGCCCGGGAATGAAGACTGAGATCTTCCAACATTTCCTAACCACAATAGTATGTGTACAGCACAGTGCTAGAGACTGGGGGAGGTGGGCAACAAAAATATGTAATGCATCATTTTCCCTCCCTCAGTGACCTTACAATCTGACATCTCTCAGATATACAGGAAGGAAAGGCTGCTCAATGCAATGGAAAGTACAAGAGATTAAAAGTCAGGAATCATGAATTTTAACCATTCTACAGCTACTCCAAGTTAAAGTGATGTTAACCTCTCAGAGTTTCCAATTCCTCACCTACTGAAATAAAGATTAGGAACAGAAACATCAACAGCACCTGTCAACTCTATTTCTGAGATCAAAATTTCCATGTGGCATCCAAATGACACATTCCAGTGTCATCTAAGGGTGCGAACCCACCCTTCCCAGGCAGAACACACTGCTGCTACTCCAGAGGCACACAGCAGCATTCAGAGAGCTGGCTGAAAGGGAAGTCCCTAGGCTGCAAGGGAGAGCAGCTGCTGTCTGCACTCTTTTCCTGTTGGAACAAGAGTCACTTAAGAAAACTCAAAATATCTGTATTCTTGGTTTTCAGCTGGTGTTTATATAAGATGAATGGAATCCCAGGAACCAGTGAGAAGAGCAGATTTACCCTCTCATCACATTCTCTTCGTTGTGCAAATTATTATTTTCAAAGGCATCCGATTTCCATGATTCCAGATAATATTTCTTTTTGTCAGACAGAAGCAGCTCCACATGGCTGGATATCTGTCACAGGATATGGCCTTATGGGTCAGAATATGCTGAGCTTAGCCAAGAAAGAGCACTAGCAAAATGGTGCAGTAATAGCTTATTTACACACACACACACCCGTGATCCTTCATATCTATTCTAGGGGACCACCCACCTAAACAGAGCTGATTGATATAAGGAAAGACAGATAAACCAAACTGGGCCAGTTTCCCTTTCTGGAAAATGTAAATGCTGGATAGAAAAATCCAGTATCTGGAGGCCAGGAGACATGAGTCACTTGAATCACAGTGCCTTAGGGTCCCTAGAGCTGTTCTGCTTCCTTTTTAAAAATGTAGTTAGTGAGATCTTCATTTGATCAATACCTCTCTAGGCAATCATGCAGTAAATCCTCTTCCTTGACTGTTAGCCATAGTAGATTCTGTAGCTTGCAACCAAGAGAACCTTACCAAGAAAGTATTAGTCTCTCCATTTTGCAGATAAAGAAACTGAGACTTAGAAGAATTAAGAGAGAAGTTTTTTGTACATCACCTAGCTAGTAAGTGACAGAATCAGCCCAGAAACCAGGTCTGTGTGACTCCAAAATTCATGCCATTAACCACTAGACCACCCTGACTCTAAGTGCTGTTCTGTAGGTTACTTTTCTTGTCATGGGAATGGACTCAGGCTGAATCCTACTTTCTCGCTTGCTAAATAAATGATGGCATACTTTCAGAAAAAGTCATTCAGGGAGGAAGACAGAATCTGCAGTGGCGTCATAAATTGAAGCTTGATGGTCCACAAAAAAAAATCAAATCCATAATCTTGGCTATGTACGCTTGGCTCCCACAGACTGAACTAAACAGTCTGGCCACACTGACAAGGAGAAGATGGCTTGGTTGTCTCACATCAGCTGATCATATCTTCCTAAGATAGACAAGCTGGAACGTTTCCTCTGTTCAACAGGGCTTCACAGGAGGGCAGGTGGTCCTACAGTAGATTAGAGCATCTCAACCAAACTGACTGGCAAGAAGCAACCAAAACAGGGCTTTGCTTTCTAGGTCAGAGAGACAGGCGTCTCCCACATCACTATGAAAAACAAACCCAAATAGATACAGCTGAACAACTGGGAAGGGAAGATAGATCTACATCTTCGCAGAATAGTATCAGATCATCCTGACAAAATCTAAATACGACATCAAGCCAGTTGTTAAATGTCAAGATTTAGAGTTGCTATCTTCACAGGCAGTAGAAGCATTCTTATGAGGGTACAAGCAAGTCATCCATTTTTACTATAAGAGAAAGATACTCCTCAAAATTAACCTTAATCTCATATATTTATATATTTCCTAGGTTCCCTGCCTTATTCCCTTATCTTTGGAGGACAGCTTTGAGCTGGGAGTTGCCCTATAGACTGATCTGTTTGCTCACTTTGCTTGAGTTCTTGAGCTATTTGGATCTAGTGTCTGACCCAGGCCATCCCCAACTCTGTTCTTTTTCTACCAATTCTAGTATTCCACCTATGCTTTCTTCATTCTATATTAACAAATGCCTCTCTAACCCTACCATTCCTATTGTGGGACCAGTGATACCAAAGGACTGACCCCACAGCAAAATCCAAGTACAGGACACTCCAATTTGGGCCAGATAGGACACACTGCCTTAGAAATTGTCTCAGTCTCATCACATTTCCTACAAATGACCGATTCTAATCTTCCGGTTAATGTTCAAAGAAAAATATTAGAGAGAAAATAGTAAACTGAGTGATGGGGTCATGGTGGGTGAGGCAGCATTCCTGGATCCAAAGGGGATCATGCTCCTTACATAAAAAATGTTGACAAGTTTTTGGTGTTTTTTTTTTCCTTCACCACACTTCAGAAATGCCTACAGCGTCATAGGCAGAGAAAGACCATAGTTTTGCTAGAAATAGGAGACAAAAAGATCCAAGAAATCTTGAATCCTCTTTTCCCAATCATCACTCCCCTACATACACATGGCCTCTCCCATCCATTTGCCCTACTGTTCCCCTATAGACATATGGCATAACATCTACCACATGTTAGGACATTTACTGCATTCCCCTTTGTTTCCCTGGAAGGACTATACACCCCTTCATCAACATCAGGGGCTATGTCAATGTCTTTGCATTTTCAGCATCTAATACAGTGCCTGGAATATGCTAGGGTTTCAATAAATGTCTACATCATGTATAAAAATGAATAAAAGATACTCAAAGTATCTCCACTGAGAAATCAGTTTCAATAAAGAAAAACAATGTCATTGGAAAACTCTATTTTCTCTGCTAGCAAGTAGAGTCCTACCATTTTTACACTCCACTGATTCACTCTGAACACGGTGTCAGGAACAATACAGGGCCAAAAAACAATTAGCAGGGGAACAAAACAATCGGTTGAACCGTCTGGGATTTGAGCGATGTATAGATCAAATGTCTTAAATTTGCTATGCTCCTTCTCATTTGGCTAGAATGGATGACTTGGCTGCACTGTACCAGGAATAATTGTCCCTCATATATCCCCAATCAGCTGCCTCTTAATGACTAGTCCAAAGTGACAATATAAAAGGTGCAGTGACTTTCACCGTACTTGGCAAAACTTGGACCAACTCCCATTTATATACCCTTGGAATAGGTGAGCTCAGAGACACCTTGCACCGCTGGCTACAGGAAATCCTCCTGTCTTCAGCAGTCACAAGGTCCTTGAATTGGGAAGAGACCTGAGGGGAGAAGTGGATGTCTGAAGCGATCTTTGGTTCTTATACTACTTTCCATGGTGGTGGAAGATCTGTAACAATGTGGCTTACACCAAAACTGTCTTACTCATCTCAGATGTCAAATGACCATTCTATTGACCTAAACCAATACCAGGGTAGTCCAGCTTCCAAACAGATTTGGCAGAAAGTCTAGGAATTTGACAGACTGACCCGCCCCATACAGCTGCTTCCTCATCTTAGCTCAAATTCTGCTTGTTGTAGCTTTGAAAATTCAGTGACTGAATTTACATCCCCTAAGCTCCAAATAAGCTCTCTCTTCCTCCTTCACCCCAGTGCTCTATGTCCTATTTTTGATCCAGCTGTAAAAAAGATCTGCAGTTCTTTTGAAATACCCCTCATCTAATAATATAATTAACCTCACAAAAACCACGCCTTGAAAACATCTTTGCCTCATCATCCAGCCCCTGTTCCTGGATTGTTCCAGGATTCATCCTCATCATCAGACTTGTGATACTGGGTAATTCTGGCCACCAGTAGTCTTGAGGGATGAGACCCTGCATGTCCCTCCTCAAGAAAGTCTTCTCTTCTCTGAATCTCCATATCCTCCCAGTCTGGTCCACAAATAGAATCCATGATGCTGGCCTGTATCATTTTATTACTCTTCTTGTATAGATGTCTCAACTCCTCAGATAAATAAATGATAAACTTCTTGAGAGCAGGAACTATGTCTGTTACAGATGCAGTATCCTTAAAGCCCTTGGATGCTTAAAGCTATGCCCTCAGCAAACACTTGGTAACTATAGAAACTACCCTTTCATATAAAATAGAGTTTGACAACCTATGGACAGCCAGCTTGAGTCCATAAGCTTGGCATATAAAAGAATAAAACAAGCTGGAATTGGACACTGCTTAAAGACCAGAATCTCCGTGTCTTGATTCCGTTTCTTTTTACCTTCATCTCTACCCTTCACCCAAGCTGCAAAGTCAGTGTAGATGTAAGATGCTAAAGAGGTGAATGCAAAGGATTGCTCCCAGCACCCTGGCCTGTTGCTTCCTTCCTCTTCACCTTCACACTACCTCTTATGCCCTTCCTCCCACGTCATGCCACACTCTAGTCCTTTCTGGACTTCGTTCAGTTCCTCAACTGTGCCATGGTTTCTTATCTCTGTCCCTTGGCACATTCTGTCTTTCTTGTCTAAGACACATGCCTTCCTCCAACCTCTTTGCAAAGCTAACTCCTAGTCATATTTCAAGTCTCAGATTGCATATTTCTTCCTGGCATCAGCTTTCTATGAATCCCTACAGGATGGTGGCTCCCCCTGCAGAGGCCTCCCAAACTTCTATTTTCCCTTTAGTGATGTTTAGAACAACAATGATGATGGTTACAATCACCAATACTTACTAAGTCACTGTCTGGGAAACTACTCGCTCACTTAATCATCACCATATACTGTGAGGTAGGTGCCTGATTATCCCTATTTTACAGATGAGGAAATCAAGTCTGAAAGATACCAGTTATCTTGATAAAGTTCACAACACCCCATAAGGGTCAGATTTCTCACCCAGTCTGGCTCCAGAGTTCATGTTCTTAACCAATACATCCTGCTGCCTCTTACATGTTTGTAATTATTTCTTTAATGACTAAATACTCCCGGAGGCAGCAACTCCATGAGAAAAGGCCTGGATCTACCTTCTTCTACAGTGTATTTTTAAAGCCTAGTCCAAGAACTAGCATGTAGAAAGCTCCAAAAAGCTAGATTGCTAGTGTATCCAGAAACCTAAAAGAGAAGTATGTGCCCACTCTACATAGAAGATGTCTCATATTTAATTGAAAAAGGACCATGATCTTGGTAATACTTATTCTGAAGTTTCCCTTTCTGGGATCCAATCCTAGTTAAACAAACTCAATCATCCAGAATCAGAAAGGGTATAATCTGGGAAGCAGCGAACAAAAGGAAATGCTTCTCTAAAACAAAGAAAGCATGGGTAGTTCCATCGAGGGACACAACTGCCATCCACCGCCCCCACTCGGACCCTGCATGCCACCCACAAGGGCCAACTCACCCCTTTCACAGGTCCTTCCCCAGTAGCCTGTGCCGGTGCAGTCGCAGATGAAGCGGTTCCAGCCGTCCTTGCACACAGCATTGTTCTTGCAGGGGTAGCTGTCACACTGCTTAGCGCTCATCCGTGAACAGGAGGACTTGACGCCCGCAGCGTTCTGCATCTCCGCCAGCTGCCGGATGTTCTTGCTGCGCCCGTCGATGAACAGGTCACGGATGCAGCCCACATAGCCGTAGTTGAGCATGGCAGTCCAGAGCTCGGTGGGGAGGATGAGGCCAGCACGGTTCTCTGGCAGCCCGCCCAGGTACATGTCCCCCTCCAGGTCCAGGATCTCACTCTCCCCGCTGGCAGTGAATGGCGTGCGCCTGCTGTTCACTGATATGGTACCTGGGATGGGAGGACAGAAACAGAGTGAGCTAACAGCCCTCTCAGCATCTCAGGTCAGGCTGCCAGTCAATGAGCCAAATGACAGAAGACCAGTAGGTGAGTTCAGAGACCAGTGTTGCCTGGTCAGGTGGGAACAATACAAGCAAGGGAGTCAAATGCTTCAAGACAGTAGAAAGGATAACGTAGGCCATTTGGTTCCAGTCTTCGCCACTAAGACAATCTCACTGACAGGAGGATTCAGGACCATCTCAGTCAACCAACACCTAACGTGGTATCTTTTCTCTACAGAGTCTTGGCTGAAAGGTCACATACCATACAGGTTGAGAGCAGCACGGCGGATGCCTCAGTTTAAACCCCAGCTCTACCATGGACTAGCTGTGTAACCCTGAAGAAGTGATTTCACCTCCGGAGGCCTTAACATCCTCATCTGTAAAATGGGAAAATAATTGTCCCCACCTCACAGACTGGTGTGACAATTGAATGAGTTGATATATATAAAGTGCCCCTGTTTGTCTGGGACAGAGTAAGGACTCTGGAAGTACTTGAGTCTTTATCACTCGCTTGCCATCTGCAAAGGATGGAACCCTCCATGCACTGATACCCTCCACACTAGCATTAGCTACCAGCCCTGCCAGTGAATATCTGGAGCATTGCCTTTGAGAACTTTTACCTGGGACATGTTTGTTTATTCATTTAACAAATATGTATTGCCCACCTGTGTGTTTCTGGCATTCTTGTAGGCACAGAGATGAACTTGACAGGTATGTCTCTGTCCTTCTAGTGCATATAGTCCAGAGCAGAGGACAGAAGGTAAATACATCACTCAACAAACAAGAGAAACTAGGTAATGGTAGGTACTAGGAGGAGAGCAAAGTGGGCACTGGGGTAGCAGCCTATGGGGTCTAATTTAAAACGTATTGTGAGCGGGGTGCCTGGGTGGCTCAGTCGGGTGAGCGTCCGACTTCGGCTCAGGTCATGATCTCGCAGTCTGTGAGTTCAAGCCCCGCGGTGGGCTCTGTGCTGACAGCTCAAAGCCTGGAGCCTGCTTTGGATTCTGTGTCTCCCTCTCTCTCTGCCCCTCCTGCACTCATGCTCTGCCTCTGTCAAAAATAAGCAAACATTAAAAAACTTTTTTAGATAAAAAAAATAAAATGTATTATCAGCGAAGGCCTCTCTGGCAGGTGATAGGTATGCTGAAACCACAATATTGAAATGGACCCAACCTTACCAAGTCTAGGGGAAGAATATGCCAGGCAGGGGAAATGGTACCTGCAAAGGCCATGGGGTAAGCCAGAGTACGTCTAGGGTTGAAGGGCACAAGGGGTGAGCGGGAGATGAAATCAGAGAGGCAGACCAAACACAGTAGCAGGAGGGTTGGGGATCCATCAACGTGACTGTAGAAGGTACATACATACAGCCTGGCCTGGGAACTTGGACCTGGAATTCTGCTCCTAAGTGGCCTTCTGACCCGAGCCAGTCCCTGAGCCACTTTACAGCCCAGTTTCCTAAACTATACAATCAAGGTGATATCTAAACATGCCAGAAATTGTAAAAACTTTAGTATTCTTAAAGTGCTTTATTGGTACCAGGATAAGTAGGCCGGCCATCCATCAGCTAGCCTTCACTTCTTTCTGAGTCTCAATCCCCTGGGCTACCAAGGGGAGAGTCTGAAGGGCCGAAAAGATCAAATAAGATCAAGAATGAGAAGTACACTCCAGGTTACAAAGCCAGCATAATAGGCCTCTGGGTGGGTTACACCAACAGCAACTTCCTCTACTCCATCCTAGAAATTTTCTCCTGGAAAAATCGGATTTGTGTTTCTGGGTTTTGTTTGTTTTTAATCTTTTAGAAACCTATGGAACAATAATTATGTCCTGGCCACCATTTTAAGTACTGCATGTGCTTTTCTGGACTTGATCTTCACAACAATCCAGCAAGGTAGGAGTTAATATGTACGCTCTTTCACAAATGAGGAAGTTGAGGTTTGCATCTCCTGTTCTCTTGAGCTACTTGCTTTCTCTACCCTCCACAAGCCCACAGAGCTGCTTGATCCTGAACCTAGAGGAACAGTTATTGATAAACAAGGACAGCATCAGACCCAATTTAAATGCTGGAGCCATAAATACATCCTGAGGAAAATCCGTCCTCTGAGTGGGTGACCACAACTGTTTTGAATGCACATAATTCAGTTTCAAGAATCAGTCTCCTAACTGGGGAGTGATCATAATACTTTTCCCATGTCATTCTTCGGGATGAACAGGGAAGGAGGCACCACACTCGCAAATACAGATGTTTTCATAACTATTCATTTTGGAACAGGTTCATAACTAAAAACATACCAGAAAACACTCTCATGAAGAAATGAAGTTTAATAGATCATATTAAAATTTTATGTTTTGCTGCTTTCATGGGACAATTATTTGTTTACTCAGTAAACTATTATAGGCTTTGATCAAATTTATCAGTATTGGCCAATTCTATGGCTCCCAGAAAAGAAATTCAAGGCTTCTGAAATCCAGATATATTTGTCAGATAGGTCCACTGATGGATCTAACAAAATAACTACATCACTGGAAAAGCAATTAGTGCTGGGAATAAACAGAAGTAAACACATGGCAAGCTTAGGTGTTCTCACCTGCCTGTGACACAGATAAGTAACCTTTAAGCTATGTCAGGTCTAGATTAACCAATCATGACACCCATCAACCATAGTAGAACTCCAGAGACCCAGAACACATAGTCCTGAAACCAAGAGAAGTGTTTCCCTTATAATTTTAATTTTTTTTAAGTTTATTTATTTATTTCTTTTGAGAGAGACAGACAGACAGACAGCATGAGTGGGGGCAGGAGCAGAAAGAGAGGGAGACAGAGAATGCCAAGCAGGCTCCACACTGTCGGCATGGAGCCCAACACAGGGCTCGGACTCACGAAACCATGAGATCACGACACCAGCCAAAACCAAGTCGGATGCTCAACTGACTGAGCCACCCAGGCACCCCTCCCTTATAATTTTAGGATAGTTTTTTTGCTCTGCCCCTGCTGACGTTTTATGGATAAATTTAGAAAGAGAGAGAAAAAGATCTTCCCTCCAGAGAAATTAGGTTTTTTTGTGTCTTTTTCTGTTAAAAAAGCACAAACTGTTCATTCTTACTCAACAAGCACATTTAATTTGAAGCCTCTTGGTTCTGATTAGATTTCAGACAATCAATAAAGCATCCTGCTGGGCACTAAACCATCCAGGGCTGCAATCTGCCACCCGTCTGCCCTCTGAACGGAACCCATCCAGCTCCTCCTAAGGGTAATATTGCTCATCTCTGTCATCTCTCTGGCTAGGGAATTATACAGAAAAGCTCATTCCTGGCTGCAGCCTTTTGAGGGAATCTATTGTTTTCTATTATTGGCCAAGTGTGCCTACAAAAAAATTCCCAGATGAAAGACTTTCTGTGTTTACAAGGAGGGAGAATCCTTAAAAATACAGCAAATATAGCCAAGACCCTTCCTGAGTATAATTCTCTAAATGGAGAATCAGGAAGTAAGTGTGAAATCCAAATGCTCTAGTTACCACTCCGGGTGAAATGTCCTTTCTGGTGGCACAGAATGTGACCTTCATTGCCACATGGTCCATAGAAAGCTATGCAAACTGTTCAGGCATTCAAAAGCTCCAGACTCTCTATATGCGTGTGTGTGTGTGTGTGTGTGTGTGTGTGTGTTTTCCCTCCCTCTCTTTGTTACAATTCCACAGTAGCTATGTACTGCCTGGGGCTAGCTTGTTTGATCTGCGGCTGCAGAAACAAACAAAGCCATTTAAACCAAATGTAAAAGGTTAAGAAGAGGAAGGGAGAGTTAGTGAGGTCTGAGCAAAGAGTGAAATATAGGTTCTCACACCAAAGGAAGGGTTTAAATTGAACATGACTTCAGGAAAAATCAATTTGCTTTTTCCTTTCTTGTCTTAATTTCTCCCTGCAACATGACTCTTGCCAATTATTGAAGGGTGTATCGTTGCATAAACTCTCACACAGTGAGGCTTATCCTACAGAGTAATCACATAATGCAGCATCTGTGATGTCACAATCGGTTTCCATGGTGATGAGAAAAAGGAGAAGAACAAAAGGAGGGGGAAAAAAAAACATCACACCAGTGACATGACAGTCTCTTTGGTAGCAGTGGAAATGCTACTTGTAAAATCATCCTTGGCTCCAGGGTCTTGAAGCTCTCACAGAGACAGCTGTGTGGTGAGTGACAAGGGAGAGAGGAAGGGACGAGACAGATAACTTGTTCAGAAACATAATCTTACAACAACCATTAAAGAGAACAGCAAGAGTCAACATGCATGCAAGCACAAACATAAAATAAAAATTGTAAAATACGAAAAATACAAAGCCATGAAACAGACTAAGATGCTGCAGTTTTCCTCTCTTCCGAGTCACAATCCCACCTTCTCCTACCTGATCTGCCATCTCGCTGAATGTCCACATGGTACCATTCCCCATCATTGGCTTTCTTCTGAGTGGCCTTCACTTTGATGGTGCCTGAGCCCATGTCAAGCAGCAGGTAGAGGTTGCCATCGAGGAGTTCCACAGCAAAGAAGTCCACCTTGGTGTTCTTCTGGCTCCGAGCATCCTTCCTCTCTTGGGGCTTGCCATGAGTGAAGAGGATCAGGCCGTTGGGCTCAGTGGTGCGGAAGTCAAAGGAGATGGAACCCATGCGTTTGGTGTTCCACTTGGGCAAACTGATGTACGCCTCTGGGGTCTCGAAGTTGATGGGGTCCAGCGTGGCCACATTCTCACATTTGAATACAACTTCCCCATAGATCTTCATCTTGGTGTCCCCAATCCGGGCCAGGCGAGACAGCTCCAGACGGATGTCATTATTCTTATAAACAACCTGTCAAAAGCCAAACAAGTGCCATATGAATCAATCTTGCAAACAGTTACCATCCACTGTTCACTGGGCACCTGGGTAAAAGGCCCAAGAAAGGACTTCAGGATACAATATGTCTCAAACAATATGAGAAACATGAGATACAGCATGTGAAAAAGCAACTGAAGAGACTTCTGGGATACACATAAGCCTTGAATAAGCCCCCACATTTCCATTTTATTACTTTTGTGTTGTCTCCTTCTGGTCAATTTTTTGTGATATCAGAAAGTTATATGATATAAGCTTGCAAGTAGAAATCAATAGAGTATGAGTTGCACAAATACTAATACTTAAATACAAAGATATTTGCTGAAGTGTAGTAAAAGACCAGAAACAACCTGAATGGCCATCAATAATAACAGACTGGCACATCCTGATGATGGACAATAATGCAGTCCTTAAAAACAAGGTAGTTCTCTGGGACCTCTTGGGTGGCTCAGTCAGTTAAGTGTCCGACTCTTGATCTTGGCTCAGGTCATTATCTCATGGTCGTGGGCGAGCCTTGCACCGATTCTCTCTCTCCTTCTGCCTTTTCCCCTCCTCTCTTTCTCAAAAATAAAAAAAAATTAATAATAATAAACAAAAATCAAGGCAGTGCTCTGGTTTTGACATGATGCTCTCCAAGAAATATTGTTAAGTGAAATTAGCAAGGAGCATAAAAGAGTGGGTACTACAGTATTGTGTTAAGAGTGTGTGTTTTTGATATGTGTTTATGCATATGGATATGCACATATATATGCACGCTATCATTGTGTTAAGTGTGTGTGTGTTCAATATAAAAACTATTATGCACTCATAAATGCATAAAACATCTTTGGAAGGAAACACAGAAAATTATAAAATTGTCACTGGTGAGTGGATCTGTCAGATTAATATTCAGGAATGAAGAGAGACTGACTTTTCACTGTACCGTATTGCATCGTTTCATTTTTTTTTCACCATGGAGATGTGTTAAGAGTTGGTGGGGAATGAAATCTGTGTTTTGTGCACATTTTGTACACCCTCTATACACACAATGGTGGGAGAATGAAACACCCTACAATATTCAAAAAAAAAACTATTATGACTTTAAAAATCTGGTGTAATCCACGTAAAAGCAGGGATTAATGCTATTTCCCAAAATTAGAATTTCAAAGAGGTGTTGTTGTTACTGGAACTGAATTTTGATTGCAGTACCCTGGGATGGGTCTTGGTCCTGTGATCTCTAAGTAACATCACATTTACCCAATAAACAAGAAAAAAAATTAAAGGGAAAGGGGCTAACATTGCAGTATTGATTATGGCAATCATGTTGTTATGTCCTTTACATTATCCTATTCAAATACTAAGTCAGGATCCGGATTTAGGCTAAAGTCCTACATCTACTACCTACAAGCTGTGTGACCTTAGCAAAGTTGTTGAACTTACCTGGGTCTCTTTTCTCCTCTGAAAATGGGAATACAGGGGTAAATTATTTTTCAAGGATGAAATGAGTCAGTACATACATGTAAAGCACTTAGAATGGCACAGAGTAGGAACATAAAAATCTCAGGTACTTTGGTGGTAGTTGTTGTAGCTGTAAATCAAATTTCATCCTTTCCACAGTCTAAAAAAGGTTGTAACATCATCTTCATTTTCAGTAAAAAATGGACTTAAGTACTAGAATAAGTCTTACAATTTATCTCAGTGATGAAAAGGTAATTAGATGGGTCATTCCAGTACATCATTTAATCTCTAACACCAGAACTGTTTCCCTTTTAATATATAACTAATGACAAAGAATTGAAAATGCCTCACATACTATATGACCTTGACAATGAGCATAGCCATAGTCAATAACACTGGAAATAACAATGATACTAATATTTACTGAGCACCTACTGCCAGACACTATGTGAGGAGCTAAAGCCTACCATCCCATTAGATCCCAGTAACACCCATTTGAGATACCTACCATCATTCCCCTCTTTTTACAGATGGCAACAGATGTGGAAAGTAGTTAAGGAACCAGTTCACAGTCACAATAGCTGGTAACTGGCAGACCAGGACTTGAACCCAGGGAGTTGGGCTCTCACATCCATGTGTTTGGCCACCGTGGACACTCAGAGTGAGGTCCCACTAGCAGCACCTGTGAAGCTCATCTTTACCATTACATGGAAAATCATGCACATTCAGCTTCCTAATTCAAAAGCTGAATTTCTCATCTTAGCACTACGGCACTGACCATGTGAACAGGGGAAACACTGCAAGATCCTTAGGCTATCAATGACTGGAGTGAACCAGAAAAAGAAACAAAGTTTAATGACTGGCAGCTTCTCCTTTCTAACCCCACCTATTGCGCCTGGGCATGTGATATCTGTCATAAACAAATGACAGATATCACATTGGCTTTCTCTGCATTGGAGTAAATGCCTATGACTACAGCTCCTTGTTAAGATTAATTGTTAATATATAACAACAGCTCATCCTGGGATGGAGGGGAGAGGGGGAGACTGAGGCTTGGTTCCATTGAATAATAAATGGAAAAGGAACTCAGGCACCCCTACAGGAGGCAGAAGAGAAAAAAGAAAAAAGCCTTTTAAAGGGATACAGGGTACCACAAAGAGGGGCTCTTCTCTGGGAAAGTTACACAGCTGAGACTAAGACCCAAGGTGTATAACTAGAATCCAGGTTTCCAGAGAGACAGACAGGAGAATCAGGGCCACAAACTGGCCAATGATAACAAGACTTCTCTCAAAATCTCTCTGAAAGTGAGCTCTCTACCTACTCCATGGCCTGGAAATTATTTGTCTATTTATATGGAGTTGCCTCACCTTTCTCACAGACAACTGGACAACCTGTCTGAGTCCCATTTCCGAAGGCAGGAACCTCAAAACCTATTCTAGGAATGGCTCCCCTTTCCCTTCCAAGGCTGTTATCAGGATTGAGGGGGATGTTATACATGGTACAATACAGAAAATTCTAAACTAGTGGATAAACCTAGGAAGAAATAATAGTATACCCGGGTCTCCAGTGGTGTTGGGGTACTGTTAGAAACTGACAGGGGCCTGAACTGAAGTTCTGCTGAGAAGAAAGGGACAGGAGGACAGGGGTCTTGTAGCCTTGTGGTACTCAACTGAGAAGCTCCATGGCTGGCATCCTCGCCTTCCCTACCTGCCTGGTATAGGACCATGGCCAGGGCCACAGCCACACAAAAATGTACCAGTGCCTCGGGTAGGGCATGGAGGTAAGAAACCCTGCGGGACCCCCTTACAAGGCAAATTAGTATTTGGTACAGTGTTCTCTGTGAAACCAGACGTGCAGCTAAAGGAAAGACCCCAACTGATGACTAAACTAGGAAGAAATGTGGGATCGAGTGACAGAGAGCAGCCTTAGCTGACAAGCTGCCCCAACGAAGAGCAATTAAAGACAAGTGGAAGTGGTTCCCCATGAGGGAAGATGTGACACAGCCAAAGAGAGACAGAGTCACAAAGAATGACAAGCTGGTCTGACTACCCCACACGTGGGTTTGTAAAGATGGCCACGTGGACCACAATGCAGCCCATGCCTGCGAGGCCAGACAGTAAAATAGTTGAGGACAGAGTTTCAGAGTTGAGACACACTCTCTCAGAAAAGCTGTACTTCTATGCCTCCACAATCTCTGCTACAAAAGCACAAAGGAGCAGTATCAGGAGTAAGGCAAGACATGAAAGCAGGAACAATGTAACAAAAACAGTTTGCATCTTGTGAGCATCCTCTATGTGTCAGACAATAAGCAAGTGAAATAGGCAGCATTAGAGGGCATAACTGGAACTCGAACCCAGATCTCTTTGACTGCACAAGATGGGACAATGCTCTAGGAGTGGCAGTTTCTAGGCTCTCCTGTGGCCCATACTTACCCATAAAGCAAAAACCCCTTCATCAATCACAAAACCACACTCAACTCCGCCCAGAAGTGCAAAGCCCTTCACCCCTGGTAGATCCCACCCTTCCCACTCAGGAGTCACTTCAGAGGCCTCTGTCTGAGCTCAAGTGTGAAGGCTTCTGGATCTTTGCTCACCACGTTTTCCAGGCTACCATGCTTTTCTCTCCTCTCCTGGCATCCTTTCACCAGGAGATAGATAGATAGATAGATAGATAGATAGATAGATAGATAGATACACACACACGTACATACATTCTCTCTCTCTCTCTCTCTCTCTCTCTCATTCTCATTCTCTCTCTCTCTCTCTCTCTCTCTCTCTCTCTCTCTCTCTCTCTCCCAGGTCCTCTCTGGCTGCTCTGATCCTGCTGATCCTGTCATTTGATAAACTCAGAATCCTCATACTGGCTACTAGTGATGTGGCTGCTTTCCTATTGCCCAAACCACCTGCCCTGATTGGAAAAGGAGTAACTCTTCAAACTTACATGATGTGCCTTTTACATTAAACTCTTTCATGGCACTTGAGTTATATGGCAGGTCCATGAGAATAAATCTAAGGAGTAGAGACAGTCCCAGCTCACAGATGTACTTCTCTCTCTTGCATCTTTTCCTAGGCCACTCTATTCTCAGCTTCCTGAGAACATGCTTTCATGCCCTCTGCTGTATATGCCACAGCCCTCTGCACTCCAGCAAGGAAACTAGAAGGAATGAGGGGATGTGGGCATGTGCCCTGCAGTGCCCAGATGGCCTTTTGGTACTTTTTATCCTGTGCAGGAATAGGAGAGTATCACCTGGCCTTTGTTCTCTTGTTTTTAAAAAGCATCTTCAATCCTCTGTGGCTCTATATGTAGGACAATTTCTATAAAAACCACTAGGTCAGCTTATCAGACCATCATTTATAGGTCCATGACTTGATGCCTGAGCACCACTGCTCTGATCCAGGTCAGTGGATGATGTTTGAAATTCAGGATGCTAGGGGACATTCTCTGAAGTGTCTAGACTAAACAAAACAGAACGGTGAGAAGCCAGTGTCAGGGTGCCTTGATATGGAACAGTGTTGATTACACATCCCAGTAAAGCCTTTCAACTTTATACCTATGTGTGGAGCAGTGTACATAGGGGAAGCAAAAGACAAAGATGTATTTATCCCCCCACTGCATTTAATCCATTGACAGTAGATAATAATAAAATGAGCTTTTTCTCTACGGCTTCCAGGATAGTGCTGCTTCTAGATAAACGTTCAGGCTAATCTTATTACTGGGTAACATTCCTACTCAGGGTAAAAACATAAAGAAGCAGCACTGTGAAAGAATCTTGCTTCCGGGGTTGCCACATCCTACCTTTTCTACCCTACTTCCCCTCTGTCCTTCAGGGAACTGATATCTCTGGTCTGCTGTGAATTCCTCTCCTATGAACTGACTGCTCCACTCATTTGTCACTCAAAACATGCAACCTCATAATCCTTAAATAAGCACAGGTCTTATCTCTTCAACAGACCTCAAACACCTATCAGCAAAAAAATATGCACCACACCTTTTAAAATTGCAAATAGCACCTGGTTGTACAGGTGCTTAATAAATGCTCATGTCTGCATTAAATTGTACGTTGGACTCAAGTGGCAATGCAGTGGTTCATATCATGGGTTTCGCAATCTCTCCAGCCAGGGTTGAATCCTGATCCATCCATGGCGGCTATGCGACCTTGGATAAAATCATTAATATGTCTCTACCTCAGAGTCTGTCACTGTAGAAATGTGGATAACACGTCTCACTTCCCAGTATTGTTAAAAAAACAAAAACAAAAACAAATAAGATATCGTTGTATATAGAAATACTTGACACAGTTCCTGGAACTTCATAAGCGCTCAACAAATGGTAGTTATCACTATTAATGTTGTCATTTTTCTGTGAAAAGCCAGAGCTAAATCAACAGACAGAAAAGCCTGGCGTGAAGCCACTGGGAGAAAAGATTTCCTCTGAGGATATGTTCTAAGGTGCCTGTCAGCTCAAGAGACAGGGATCAAACAAGTAACAGACTAGATTTAACTAATGCTAAAGTAAAAATAAAAATAAATATCTACATAATGTATGTAATTGACTAATGTGGCATTTATATATATTATAAATGGTGGGCATTCCTTATTTCTCTCACTCTTCCTCCCTCTCTCTCCCCCCACTCTCTCCCTTTCTCTCTCTCTCTCTCTCTCTCTCTCTCTCTCTCTCTCTCTCACACACACACACACACACACACACACACACACACACACACACACAGCATATACATGCACAGATTTAGGATTCATTATCATTCACGTTTTCTATCAGAATGTACCACTGACCAAACCCCAACAGTGAAGTCCAAACACAAATGTGACAGCAGATGGTCCTCTGAGCGTCCAAAGTCAGAAGAGCCAGTATTTGGCATGGCTGGGGCCACATCTGCATCTATGGTCTTGCTAACAGGGGTCAGTGAACTAACTCTGCCTGCTGAGCTGCAGCTGACATCAAACCTGAGGCCCAAAGCCCCAATTGCTATGTACCATGGATGCCACCATTTCCATGCTTTATATTCTGTTAACAGCGGTGAAGATCCACCAAAGATAAAAACTAAGCACAAGAAATAGAAAATGGGAACTGAGTTTCAGACTTGCTAAGACGGTAGCAGAATGTCAACTGTTAATTAAATTTTTTTAATGCTGAGTGATCCAACACTCTGTGGGTAAAAGAAAACATAGCTGCAAGCTGGATCTCATGAGGGACCACCAGTGTATATAATCTCTAATCCATGGTCCCATTTGTAAGAAAGTGGCCAGGAAAAGATAAAAGGGACATAAGGCAAGCTGGAGTGACAGGAAAAAAAAAAATCCAGGCAAACTGATGTTAAATCACCAAAGTCCTCAGTCCCTTCCTCATTTTGAAAACAGCATCCTGTCACCTGGACATATAGGCAATTCAACCAGAGAGAGAGAAAGCTGTGGGCCGGTTACTCTGCCCTCAAGAATCAAAAAGCCATGGGTGCTTGCTAATAATGCAATTCATTACCACTTGTGATCAAGAATTAGACAAATATTTGTCTGATGGCTTTTTTGTGAAATGGAATTATATAGGTTGATGCGTGGTTACAGATGGAGACACTAAGAAGTTGAGAAAGATTTCCAACCCTTAACACAATCACAGGGAAGGTCTCAATTTTATTCAAGGAAGAGAACTTTTGAGGACTTTATTCAGTTAAAAATGCTGATCAGGAACAGGCCACCATATGTTCAAGTATCCCATGAAAAAAAATTATTGCGAGAGGGAAGATTTGCTGATTCAGGCTTTATCATCCTCACAGCATGTACTAAGCTTCTACTAAATTAATGAAGGAAGAACTTGGCATAGACAGACTACAGACTTGACATAAATAAACCCAGGCAGAGATATAAGACATGAACTTGCATGTAATGGGCCAGAGTTCTGCAAGACATCGTCAATAGATAGTGACGGAAAAGTTTCTAGATGAACTAGAAGAGTTCGCCAGGTGACCTTTTTAGCCACACCTGGATATCAAACCCTCCCATGTTCAACAGCCATGTTGGCAAGTATGTGTCTCTGCCCTTCCTTCCTCACAGGTGACATTCATTGTTAATTGATGTCATTCTATTCTACCCCCTTTCCCATTCAACCTGACGGTAGTCTCAGAATTCTTCTCTAGGAAGTTACCACCAGTCACTGAGAAATATAACTTGAGATGAACCTATTCTCCATCCTTGTTATCCTCTAACATAAAGTCAACTTAATGTAAGTTAACTAGCTACACTAAGATATTGGAAACAAAATCCATGTAAATGTGTTAAATAACCACTCTATTTTAGCTCTAGACCACAGGGCATACAAAGGAACATGAGGTGTGATCCCTGCCACTAACATGTTTAGAAAATGTTGGAAAATGCTTAGAGGGGGGATATATTTTATATCAGAATTGTAGTAAGACATATCTGTCACTCTAATTACTGAATGTGCAAGAGCCAGTGATCAGAAATTTAGATCGTTTTTCTCTTCCTTCTGCTTCCCAAGAACAGCACTGTTATGGTCCTCTAGACTGTAAGCTTCATAAACACAGAGGCTGTGTGTTTCTTATGTGGTAGCCAGTGCATGCCCAGTGTTTGTAACAAAGTGCCTGGCACACAGTAGAGGTTCAATAAAACGTACTCTCAAACTTCTTGTATTTACTTATGTACTAAACAGACCTACCCAGTGAATGCCTACATTTCCTTCTTAGAATACTTGATGAGGGCACCAACCTGACTAGAGTGAAAGTTACATGTCACAGAGCAGAAGAACAAAGATCAGATGAGTAGGTGGTACCTGATTATGAAAAGCTCTAAAAATATAGACATTATGCAATTGAAAAAAAAAAGGAGCCATTAGAGTAGAAAGGAAGCCTTTAACAGTCTGATTGGAAAGGTGACAAAATGTAAAAGGTGCCTTCCTGATTCGCTAGGAATCTACTGTTATTTTTATTCCAAAGACTAGAAATGACTCTAATCATCTCACTATTTTCCCTGAGGATAACATGTCATTCCCCACTTAAACCCTTCAATGATTCTCTATCAACTTCAGAATCAAATGCAAACTTTCACCCATTACATAATAGACTTTTCCTGATCTAGTCCCCACCTCACTGTCAAGTTCTGCAGTTCATCCGGTAAATTCTCCCCGGGATAAGCCTTACCTGGATTTTCTATGTGAATAACCGTTTGCCATCTGAGGCATAGTTTGCATACCAAATCTTTTGGGAAGCCTTCTCCAACACTCTTACTCACTCGACTCCTACCTACATCTGATTTCCTCCTCTCTGCTCCCAGGGCTCCATGTTGTAACTGCTGTCATGGAATTTATCATGCTGTGCTGCATCTGTTTTTCCCAGTAGACTGGGAGCTGCTCAAGTAGAGGAAACTGTACCTTTTTTCTGAGTCTCCCAGTGCCTGACACAAAATCAGTACATATTTGCGGGAAGATGTGAAAGAATGAGAAGGAAGACAGGCAAGAAAATCCCAAAGACTATTTCCTGATGCCTCTAAATCAGTGAGGACTATATACACTGCAGAAAGAAGCCTCTATATTCTTCTTGATAATAAGTGATAAGATGAGAAGAGAGAAAGGTAAAGTATCACAGTGAAAAAGAATTTGATGGAATCACTAAATATTTGGTTTTCACTACTGGGCATGCTTAGGAAATGTGCTTGCATTTTAAGTTTATTAATATAGAAAGTTCCGTACCCATGAGTGGCATCTGTCACTAGTTTATGCATCTTGACAAAACACCAACAGAAGAAGGAACAAAAAAATCAATCATAAATTCTAGCAAGATACTCGAAGAGATAGGATAACAAAACTCAGCACCAACACTGCCTCCCGCTCTGGAGTATGCTAAGGGAATACTGCCCACCTCTTTATGACAATGTAGCTTGGAATGTCATAGAAAACACATGGATATTTTGAAACAGTACCTGAGAGCCTTTATTCTCCGTATCCAGGGTCAAATAGCACGAATAAATACCTAACAATGAAGCATTCTGCCACCAGCTACCCTGAAAGAAGATACGTTACAATAGAAATGCCAAATGGCTTTGGGAGAAAGAGATTATATAAAAAGCCCAAAGGCAGAAGAATAGGGAGAAATACTATAAAAAGACTCAATGAAACAGAACCTTCAAGAAGTCTAACACAATTAGCTGGAAACAATAGGGGCATATGAGGAAAGTATTCCATGCAGCCCAGAAGACAGAAGCAGTGAGTTCACAACCATGGATAGTGACGGATTAGACCAAGAGGTGCAGATCAATAGGCAAGTTCAGGAATATTCTCTGTGGCTAAGAAGGCAAGTTCACACAGGTGCTTTCCAGTTTAACTTCCTATAATGTGAGGCCCATTCATTTACACAAAATACACATGGACTAGAGGTGTATGGCTTCCTGATGGAGAAGCAACTTGCAAATAAGGAGATCTGCCGGTCAGAAGCAATTACAAACTATTCTCTTGCCCTGGCCTGCTAAGCTGCTCTGCTTCTAGCCTAATGAAGCCTCTAATCAGATGGCTCTTCAAGGTGGTCCAAAGAGCCCCTCTGCAATCAGCAGAAGAGGTAGGGAAAGTGATAGCAAAAATGTGCCAGGCTGGCAGGTAACTGATAACAGAATCATTTCCAACCTGGTAGGAAAGAAAATGAGTTGGGTTCAAACTAACAATAATATAGATAGAAATGCTAGGACTCAAATTGATTTTTTTCTGAACAGGTTTCTTTACCCTTTGTTAACTTCAAAATAGTCATGCAACAAAGAAGGGCGCCCTTCTTTTCTTGGGGCTCTCTTTCAAGGTGATGGTACTCAGCCTCCATACTTAAACCGGTAACTTTACATTACCTTTAGTAAATCTGTAGAGACCTAAATAACCACTAGATGTCCCTTATGCCATGCAAAACCAACCTGACACGAATTTCACTACCAGTTATACAAATCACATTTGAAGACAGCTTTTCTGAGTCTTGGATCTTAGGTTTCAATTATAATTCCTATTATGACTCACTCCTCTTCATTTACATTATGTCCATGTCTATATTATTTCCATGGTATTTTATCATAAGATACCAAATTATAGACAGGGAATAGGAAACGACTATGAATTAAAATTCTTCTAGAGGTAGAAATGATGGAGAAATAGGCAGAGAGGAATACTGGAAAAAAAAAAGAGATATAGAATGTCTAAAAGGTCCAAAATTCATTATCACTTCCAGGAATCAAAGAAGTTTTGATGTAAGTGGAGAACCCACAACGTTCAGCTTAAATTCAAATTCTCCAAACACTGAGATCTTGCATTCTTACATTCAATGAAACTAGGAATGGCCTGTAATTTTAATTACACATCCAGTTTGATCAATTAGGAGTGGGTACCTGGGGCATGAAGCAGTAAAACTGTCGTGCTGTGTCCAGCTGTGTCCATTAAGCGATGTCTACAATGGGTGTGACAATGGGAATGGCGGCCCCCATCATATGCATTTGCAGAACCTGAGTTAACCCACTAGCTCTAAGCCTTTCAGACTTGGGATGACTATAGGTGGTGATGGCAGTAGTACAATACCAACAGTTAACCTTCACGGAGGGTTTCTTGTGGACCAGGTATTGTCCTTGGTAGTTTACATATAAGTATTTAATCCTCACATGACAAATATCTAAACCAAGACATGACATTACTTTTGAGAGTGGAATGGGGCACTATCAATAATAGGGCCTGAGCAACAGATGTAACCCAAAACTTTCCAAGGACAGGTGGGGGTGGACATTCACCTTATTTTATCCTCACAGCCACCTGAGGCATGAGATGTAGCATCAACTATGGTTAAGAGCACATTTGAAGAAGCCAAGCTATCTGGGGTTCAAATCCTTGCTTTGCTCTTCCTTACCGAGTTACCTGGACACATTACTCAACCTTTCTGTACCTTGACTTCCTCACTTTTGAAGGAGGGTAATAAAAGTGCACGTATCTCATAGGGTTGCTGTGATAATTAGAAGATTAGGTACATATAACGTGCTTAGAATAGTTCCTGGCACATTGTAATGGCAGGTTACTATTATCCTCATTTCACAGAAGAGGAAACTATGGATCAGTAATTTTAATATCTGCCTTAGGTCACACAGCTATTATGTAGTGGAGCCAGAAGAAAATGTAGGTAAGTCTGGCTTGAGGGTCTGCACACTCAGTAACTATTACTCCTAGCCTCTATATAACAAAAATTTAAGGTTCTTCCTTTAATCCAACTTCTCCAGCTATCTGGATTATAAAAGAATCACTAGAAAAGTAAGTTTCTCATGTCTGTGGTTTAGGCTAGCAAGTCACAATCAAGTAGGCACACTGATTAAAACATAGTCAGGAACTTCAAATCAAACCTTTATAGGTAATCTCTCCTGAGACTGTAGGAAAGAAATATAAAGTAGGGATAGAGGAGCCAGGAAGAGTCTTCACCCCAAGCTCTACTACTGAAGTTGATGAAGTCCCTGCTCTCTGACTTTGCGTGATGCGACCTACTCTGGAGTTGTTCCTCTCTCTTAATACCACCTCAGTCCTCCTCCAGGTGACCACCTTGGTCCTTTGTGATCCTCCTGATGAAACAGTTGGCAAGAGCTACTGCTGGACACAGAAGAGTGAATGCCAGGCCAGCTGACCACACCTGCTCCCCCAGAAGTAAACCGAAACCCATCCAAAACAGAGCCAGATAATAGGAATTGGCTGCCACTGCTGACTTGCCTGGAACTCCAACCAGCTTTTCTACTTACTTAATTAGCTCTTCAATAAGTACTGTTTATTTTCATACTGAGAGCTGGGAATGTTATCATACCTGCCTGTCCAGTGGCATTAGACTGACCTGAATTAGCCCCTTCCAGACAGCAGCTCTTGGCTTCTTTTAAACGGGCCATAAGTTTGGAAGCTATTTACTCATGAGGTGTGTCTGTAAGCAAACCAAGTTCCTCGAAGTCTAAGCACTTTGAGTCTGCAAAGGGGAAAATCATTTGTCTCTGTGGAAAGCTGAATAATGTTCCCCAAAGATATCATGTACTAATCCCTGGAACCTGTAGTTCGTTATAGGAAAAAGAGTCTTCTCAAATGTTATTATATTAAGGCTCCTGAGGTGAGAGTATCCTCTACCATCCAGATGGTCCCTAAATGCAGTCACCTGGATCTTTATAAGGAGGAAGCAAAGGGAGATCAGACACAGAGAGAAGGCGGCAATAGAAAGGTGCAGGCAGAGATTGGAGGGACACAGCCACAAGTCAAGGGATGTTGGCAGCTTCTGAAAGAGGCAAGGGACAGATTCTCCCCTAGAGCCTCCGGAGGAAGCAGAGCACTGCCTACACCTTGATTTCAGCCCAGTGAAACTGATTTTGGACTTCTGACCTCTAGAACTGTGACAGAATAGATTTCTGCTGCTTTAAGTCACCAGGTTTGTTGTCATTTGTTACAACAGCTGTAGGAAATTAATATGCCCTCTTTTTGCTCATTCCCTAGCTCTTGTTAGAGTCTGACTTACAATAACACCCCCAAGGCAACACCTACCTACTCTGAGGTTTGCCGTAAGTGGACTTCTCAGGTTTGGAGAGAAAATATACAAGTAAAAATGGAAAATTCTCTAGGCCCATCAATACTAGTAATCCACTCCTACTTCCGGGCTGTCACTCAGTCCCTGAAGTTTAAATTACCAGGTAAACTTAGCTATCAGATTTTCAATTCCACAGTTTTATCAAGTATATGCTTATGTAATAAAGAGAAGCTACCTGACTTTTACAACTCACTATAATTGGAGTTCAAATCAAAGGAAAACTTACACACGAAAATTAAACAAAACATGAATTATGCATAATTCATTGGGCTAGAAGCTAATTTTAACAACATAATCTCTTCCCTGAAGAATTTATCATTTTCTGTGGCAGACAAATATGTATATTGCTATTTATTCATCAAACATCTATTGAGCAACTACTATATGCAAAGGACCATTCTGGGAAATGTGAGGGATACAAGGAAGAAAGAGACATTGCTTCTTCCTTCAAAGAACTTAACTCTATTAAAGGAAACAGACATGTACTCATATATTCAGTTATTCATACACTCATGCTCTGTGGAAACACGAAAATGAAAAAGATATGGCAATGAAGTCCTCTGTTAGAAGGGGAAACAGAAAAGTTACCAATTTGCATTAGAAAGGTTTTTTAAAAAGCATTCTGAATTACCAAGAAAGCAGGGATGAGCTCCTAATTCAAGCTATGGGGAGGGGGAAGGGGCAATCAGAAAATGCCTTCCAAAGGACAGAGTGCTAAGGTGAAACTAGATAAATGATTGGGTTTAGCCAGGATAAAGAAGAAAGTATGAGAAATAACATGGGCAAAGACAGACAAGGGTGAGAAATCTTGACATTCATAGAATGGAGAGTGATAAGTAGGGCTGAATTGCATCTAGTGGGAGTGGTGGTAAAGAAGGACAATGGAAAGGACCCCAGAAGACCTCATACGTCCAACTGAGCAGTTTTAACTTCATCCTAATGGTGCCAGGGAACCACTCACGCAGGAGAATGACAAGGTTAGGTTGATACTGTATAAAAGATTAATCTGGTAGTCACAAAGAAAATAAATTAAAAGGAAGCAAGAGAAGTAGAAAAACAACTTAAAAATCCACAGCCACATGACATATGTAAGACCAAAAGCATAAAGTACAAGGAAAAGAATTATTTTTGGCTCAGGGATGATATGTGTGTCAGGGAAGAAAAAGGCATAAAGAAAATGAAAAATAGATGATTAGACGATAAAATAGGTTCATGACAAATCAGTCTTAAATATGAAACTGAGCACTTGAAGATCTTAGCCGGAACCTGAGCAGAAGAAAAACATAATCAGAAACTAGTTTTATGGAAAGCAAAATGGCAGCTGAATATAGGGTATTTACCAAAATTCCACTTACGAGAAAATAATGCCCATGTCTAGAGCAGTGATGGTGAAAATGGCAAAGTGGGTGAAGATTCTAGAAAAATTTCAGAGAAAAAAAGCTGACAGGGCTTGATGACTTGTTGAAGGCTCTGAGAAGGCTGCACTGGCCAGGTCTGCTGAGGTATCCAGTGTTCCCTCTAATAGTGATAAGGAAGGATAGCTAGATTTGCTGCCTCTAATGCCAGTAATTAAGGATAGATACTAAATGCCCAAGAACTGTGATAAATGCTTTATACTTAGAATCTATGAGGTAGCATCATCACCTCATTTTTTTTTTATAAATTGTTTTTAACGTTTATTTATTTTTGAGACACAGAGAGACAGAGCACGAACAGGGGAGGGTCAGAGAGAGAGGGAGACACAGAATCAGAAGCAGGCTCCAGGCTCTGAGCTGTCAGCACAGAGCCCGATGCGAGGCTCTAACTCACGGACCGCGAATACATGACCTGAGCCAAACTCAGACGCCCCTCACCTCATTTTATAGATGAGGAAAGTGAGACTTAGAGAAGTCAAGAGAAGTCGCAAAGCTTTCAAGTGGAAGAGCTAGAATTTGTACTCAAGTCCATCTGACTCACAAATGTATTCTCAAAAGCATTAGGCTCTATGGTTGGCTCATATATTCCAATTTACTTTGGATAAAAATGTTTAGAAGCAACCTTTATTTAACCATGATGCTATTATGATTTCTCAAGAAATCATCCCCATCTGGGGAATCCTATGATCACAAACAAAACCTCAACAAACACTTGCATATTGCTGCATATTTGAATCAGTAGTCACTCCTTTTACCAACTTTCCTCAGAATCCAAATCAGCAGCTGAAAAGCTTGGTACCATCTAATTAGGCGAAACTGGAGTGATCAAGGGGACAAGACAATAGGCAAGGAGCCTAGGGAACACATGGTAACTGCGGGGCCTTCCTACTACCAAAAATCTAATAGATGTCCTGAGAGGAAGCCAAGACTTCACAAAAACATGCCTACTCTTACCTCTGGCTCCTGGATCTTTCGAGTTAATTTTTGGTCTGGCATGGAAGCAAGCACTATCAGATGTTTCATTAAATGCTTCCTAAGGAGGTGTTTACACTAAAAAAGTTATAAACTGTTTCTACCTGTTAACAAAGCAAATAGGACATAATCAGATTTATGCTTCCAGAGTTTTCCTAGGACCTTTCCTAGAACTTTCATAGCCCTGACCCTACCATAGTCACTATCTTCCCCATTTCTAATGGGCCATTTACTGGCCATGCCTTTGTCTAGGTTTTCTTTCATCACAGAGGTAGAGAATATTTTCCTGCCTGATATGAATTTTACCAGCAAGTATCTTCTGTATTTACCAAATTTACCACAATTGAGGAGAGACATGAAAAATGGTACCTTCTTCCCTGGCCTCCCTATAGGCTAGGGACCTAAAAGATGGTTAGGATCTATCAAAAGCTAGGAACCTGAAAGATGGTTAGGATCTATCTAGGGCTCCCCTACTCTTATTCAAATTATGAATATACAGAAAAGGGTTAAAATCCAGAGAGATCACAGTGTTCTTAGACCTAGGGCAGAGAAAAAGCAAGGTGTCAACTTGAGTTCTACCAGTAACTTTAAATCTGCTTAACACACCTAATAACAAGCCGAGAAGGTAGCAAAGGAATAAATTGAGACACTTAGCTTTTATCTCACTGGCTACTACACTGGATTCCATCTGACTGTGTGGCTAGAGAATACAGTTCCAAAGAAAGCCAATAAAAGGAATTTTATTTAACCAAAGACGAAAGAGGAAATACTTTTTTACTACCTTGTCTTGCAGCATTCAAAATACTGGGCTTTAATTTAGTTGCTTTCTAAGATAAAACATATTAAACTCATGAGTAAATAATTCTGAAATAAGATTAAGAATTCCTTTAGTTAACTTTAAATAGGCCTCAGTCCTCAGAATATTCAATATCTGTGGAATAGCTTTCTTTGTTTTAATCACTCTCTTTGCAAAATTCCCTTTTCCAGGGTTTCCTGATTGTACACTTTCTAGGGAACTCTTTGATGACTCACTTTCTGCCTCTGTCATCGGCATCATTTCCAAATTCCTTAAAAAGAGGCTTTTCCCCAGCATCTGAGGAAAGCTTTCTTTCCCATTTTCACTACTCTACCTCAGTTGAAAATTTCACCCATTCACACATCTTTTATCTCTAGACCTAAACACTCCAAAGCCCCAGGCCACAAATCTGAATTGTCTGCTAGAACAATTCATCTAAAATTAAAATTCTCTGCAGAACCTTAAAATCAACCTGCATAAAAGCAAACTCATCAATTCCTTCTCCTGACTTCCTTAGTTCTGTAATGGTCACCAAAGTTCAAATTTGTATAGAAATAGCCGATCCTTTCCTCCTTATTGCCCCTCGTATCAATTTGCTACCAAATCCATTGGATTCTACAGCCAACAAGTCTTTCACATCCTTTGTCTCCACTCCATTCCTGCTGCCACTGGTTCTACTTAGGCTTCCATTTAGTCATCCAGTAAACAACCATAGAGCACATACTAAACGTTAGACTCTATAATGAATTATATGGTCCCTGACCTTACGGAGTTCACCTTTCAGCATAGGTGTTATGCATGTAAATATACATACATACAGTGATGTTAAATAGAAATATGCAGTGGATTTAATGCACAGTGGCCAACTCTGCCCTGGAGAGATGGAGTCCAGATTAAGTCTCTCATGGACAAATACAATACAGCTTCCTGATGTGTCCTAATTCCAACTCCAGTGTTGCCCTCCTTCAATCTATTCTTCACACTGATGTCCTACACTTGGTCTGTGGTTCCTAATGTGAAGATAATCCAGGAAAGAATGAATAATTGCACTGCGACACTGGCAAGGGGGAAGACAGAAATGAGTCAAGTCAACATGCCTTAGGGACAAATGGGCCTTGGAGGAATGTTTAAAGAAAGAAGGGGAACAATAATGACTTTCAGGTCTCTGGCTTGGGTTAACTAGGTAGATATCATGTCACGGATAGAAGAAATTAAGTAGGAGGAGTGAGAAATGAAGAGAAGGAAGAGAAGAGGGAGGGAGGGAGGAAGGAAGGAGGGAGAGAGTAGGGAAAAGGGGTGGGATGGGTGAATCTAGAAATCAACAGACCACCAGAATTGAGAATGATCCAAGTTACACTCCAGAGAAGGTATGTCATAAAACCACATTATTTCTAGCTTGAAAGAAGGGATAGTCCACTGTAATTCCATTTGATATTAAGATATGTAGTTATCATTTACCCCATTTGATATTAAGATATGCAGTTATCATTTACCCTTTAGCTACATTCTAGGACCATTCACCTACATAGGCTTCTTACAGCTAACTAACATGATTAGAGAAGAAACTTCTGGCAAATCATTCCAGTGACACTGTATGTTGGTACTCCTAATCCCTTGTATTCCCTCTGGGCACTTCTTTTCCCTCCTAATTCTGTTACCTTTCCTAGGAAAATGAACTGAAAGAATTCAGAGCAGGATTCGTGCCCATCTTTGAAGTACACACTAAGTACTCAACACATAATCAAAGTGCTGTCAATATGTCCTGCTGTACTAAAACACACATCCCTCAGGAGTTCTAACTAAATTATTAAAATACCAAAATAATGCATCTAATGAAGCCTGATAATGATGCTGATGGTTTTAATAATGATGGTGACAACTGACAATGACAAAGATGGAAGAAGGAAGAGACAGTGATGAGTACAGTACTAACAATATCTCTAAGTCAGTTTTAGAGAAATGAAGAATGATGCGAAACTTTTAGAGCAGTTTCAGAATGATGAGAGGATATGACAGCAAAGAGAATAAAAAAGTGAAGAGCATTAATCCCATTTATTTGAGGTAGAAAACCATTACCCTAAGTGTTCCACAGTTCTCAGGCTATATATTTAATCAACTACAGTAGAGTCTACTGCAAATTTGGCCTGAAAGTATACAATGTGTACTACATATTTATGAGAACATAGGACTTGAAGAAAAACTTCTTGAAAAGGTATTGGAGCTCTCTTCCTTTGATTTCTAGAACATGTAATCTACTCAACCTTTTCTCCTGTTTCTTAACTAGCTCCTCTTCTTCTCCCCATGTTATTAACGCATGTATTCCCTAAGGCTTAACCTTGATGTCTCCATGCTCGTCTCTCGGCACTTTTCCTATGAGAATTCATCTACACGCACACCTCCAACTCTTTACACAGCGGGCTACTAAATATTTATGCCAGCTCTGATTTTTCTCTATATTCAGACTCTTATCTCCAACTAATATTGGAGTCTTTTCTATTTGACTGCCTTACTCTCAGGTCAAAACATTTCAAAATCTTGCCCACAAACCTGCTCTCCTTCCTGACTTCCTATCATCTGGATGCCATGCCCTCCCCCACTACCAACCCCATTTTACTGCTCTGATTACAGAAAAACTCTTCCAAAAGTTGCATATACCTAATCTCATCAATTCCACACTTACCATTACTTCCTCAATCCACTTCAAATTAGTCTCCTTCCCACATCACACTACTGGAGTGGTCCACAGCTTGCCAGAACCTATGAATGATTCTCAATTCTTTTGACTTCTCAGCACTCCTTTCTTGCAAGATTTATTTCTCAAGATCTTTTAAGATTCCATACTCTCTTGCATCCCTGTCAACCATTATAATCGGTTTCCTTTGTTAGTTTCTCCTCTGTAAGACCTCCACTTGTTGAGAGTCCAAGAGCTCTGTCTTTGGTCCTTTCTGTATTCCACCTAAACTCTGTGAGTCTCATTATCTTAAATAACATATATATTTTTTTGTTTATGATCAAATTTATATCTCTACCATAGATTTCCTCTGATCATCAGACTCCTGTTTCCACCTGCATTCTTGACATCTCTTTGTAATAGGATTTTAAACTAAACATGGCTAAAACAGAAATACTGATTTCACCTTCCCAAGCACACTTCTCTCAAGTACCTCATTTAGATGTTATTAGCAGTTGTCTAAACCTAGAAAATATCATGTTATCACTAGTAGTACTGTCTTGAGTAGTTCTGATCCTTTACCTCCCCACCCCCCAACCTCCCCACCATAAGATAGGGCTACATCTCTTGGCCACCTTGTGGTAGGTGGACCTATGTGATTACTCTTGTCCCGTTAGTGTTGAGCAGAAGTGGTATGTGTCATTTTCAGGCCAAACACTGAATGGTTCCCTGTATGAAACCCTCTAAATTTCTCTTTTCCCTTTCCAATGTTCCAGTTAGTGGTTACCATGTCATCCTATGCCCCAGAGTGAGGTAGATTATAAAAATATCAAAGTCACTCACCAACACACAAAGGACAAGATGTGTTAGTGAGAGATAAACCTCTTTTGTTTTAAGCCTCTGATATATTGGAGGAGTTTGTTGCCACAACACAACCTAGCTTATCTTGACTAAAGAAGATACCCTCAATTACTCACCTCTCACACCCAACATCCAATTCATCAATAAACCCTATTGATTCTACCTTTGCCCACATCCAACCACGTCTTACCATCTCTATTACTACTACTCTAATCCACAGTACTATATTTTCTTACCTGGAAGGCAGCAACAGCCAGCTCCTTATTTTCTGTCTCTACTAGTACATACTATGGGCCATCCTCCACAGACCAGTCAGAGGGATTTTTTTTTTTTTTTTAATTCAGATCAGTCATTCCTCAGATAAAAAGTGCCCAATGGCTTTTCAATGTAATCACAATAAAACCCAAACTCCTTACCACGGCTTGAAGGCTCTATATACCTTTGTCTTAATTCATTCTTTTGTTTTTGTATCTCTTGAATTCAACAAGTACCTACTTCCCATGTTTTTGCATTTGCTGGCCCTCTGACTTCTTGTCAAGCAAGCCTCAGCTCCCTACCAACTCAACTCTCTAAGATGGCACTCCATTACCTTGTACTCCCACATCATGCTTTGTTTCGCCTCCTCATATATGTTAGATTTATATTCTTGCTAGTGTTTTTTTTTTACCTACCAGAATGTAAGCTCCATGAAAGCAGGGGCTTTTGTTGTTGTCATTCACTTATGTATATCTAGCCTCAGCATACAGAGTAATATCCGGTAAGGTAATAGTGAAATAGGGGAATTCAGTAAGCTTTCCTCACATTTCTCATTCCCCAAGCACCAAGGATTCTGCTGAGCCTTCAGAACCCTTCGGGATTTTTAAGTCTTTGGACTTTGTAGTCTTTGATTTCGATTCTATAGGCCAAAAATATTTACCTTTACATATATAAAGGTACATATTTACACTTACAATATACATGAACAAAAGCACATATATATTTTTAATCTAACAGCTAACCAGGTACTGCCAGTCATGTTTCTCAACATGAGGGAAACTCTTTGTGGCCAGACCAATCTTCTCTTAACTCCCTCTCCCCAACTCCAAACCTTTTCTTTGCCAGTGTGCTCCAATATCATTGCAGATGATTAAGAGTCATTTTCACTTGTGAGTGAGATGTCATCTTTGTAGAACCCAAGAGTTCCTGACAGTCCTAAGTCTTTTATCTCAGTAAAGAACTGTAAAGTCACCCCAGAGAGACAGTCTACTGGGAAACAATAGCTTCTGCTGGTGCCAAGGGAATATATTCACCATTTATGTATACATCCACTCATTAGGCAAACATATGAGGAAGCAATGCAAGAGAAGAACAATGAATTATTCATTCAACAAACACTTTTTTTTTTCCAACACTTACTGAGTGAACATGATATGCCAGGTACTGTCCCAAAATGGACAAAACAAAGTCTTACCCTCATGAACTCTAAAATCTAAGTGGATGAGGCAAATAAATAAGCGAACTTACAGTATGTCAGATGACAATAAGCAAGATAAAAGGGAGTAGGAATGCCAAGATGTGGTGGAAGTTTGTTACTTACATAAAGGATAGGCATGGAAGGCCTATAAAATACAGCAGCATTTCAACAGAGACTTGAAAACGTTGAGGAATGAGCCATGTAGACGTCTGGGGAAAGAGAATTCCAGGCAGCAGACGAGCACAAAATTCCTGAGCAGTCATGTGAATGACATGTTCAAACATTTGGGAGGCCAGTGTGGCAGAATCAGGGGAACAAGGAGGGACATAGTAGAAATGAGGGCAGAGGGTAATGGGGGCAAGATCCTACAAGGTCTTAAAGGCCTCCTAAGAACCTGAGCTCTACTTTTTTCTTTTTTAATATGAAATTTATTGTCAAATTGGTATCCATACAACACCCAGTGGCTGAGCTCTACTTCTGAGCAAGATGGAAAGTCACTAGAGGGTGTAAGCAGAGGAGTGTATATGTTCCTCTTATGTTTTAAGAGGACTATTTTGCTTCCTGGAGAGCTATACATTTGGGGAAAAGGGAGAACCAAAAACAAAAGCAGAGAGAGCATTTGGAAGGTTGTTACAGCAACCTAGTGAGAAAAAATGGTGATTCTGGACCAGTGTGCCCCACTTGATAGGCTTTCCTGACCTCCAGAGTGCTTTATTGGCCTCTTCTCTGTGATCCTGAAGTACTGAGCCAATGCCTCATTAAGGCATGATAACCATTTGTTTACTTGTCTGTTTCCCTGATCAGATTTGGAGCTCTTCAATAATTTCAAAAACAAGCAAAAAAACGGTCTTAACTGCCTTTTTCACCTTTACCTTCATACACTAGGTGCAAAAAAGTGAATCAATGAACCTGAAATATTTAAAGCATAACACAAGTCACTTTACTTATTAGCAAGACAAACAGTACAGTGGAGTTGCATCATACTTACATATAACGTATACATTTTCAGCTGTCTACACTCAGGGGGGTGGGCAGGGGATTGAGAGGAAGTGAGAGAATTGCCTATTTACCACCTAACCCTTTGCCTTATTCCAAGTAGGCCTAGGCTTCATATCTGCTAGAAAGAGTTGCTTCACCAGAAATGCAAAAAGAAATCAATGATGCTAACCCTTGGTTTAAGAGCTTGCAAGGGGCCTGGGATTTTTGGAAATGGTTGAAAGCCTTTATAAGGGCAAAGTTGACTATATAATCATTTTTTTTAACCTCACACTTATATTTTAGAATATAATCTCCATATAAACTGCAACTCTAATAGGCTGCCCCTCTACAGGCCTCCATTACTCCTTACACCTCGGGCCGGTTTGTAACACGTGCCCACGATCAACACACCCTGGCTGCTAGAGCCTGGCTCCATTCTAAGGTCATCCAACTGCTGGATCAGTATGGTTAATGCCATCAGTGAAAAGAGGCCCTCCAATAAGATGCAGTCCATTATCAACCGTAAGGGACAAAGGTTTAGTAAGAGAACAAGGCCCTGAGGTAGAAAAATGAGAATCTTTATTCAATGGATGGCATTATTCACCCTTCGGTATTCTACAAGTGAACAATCCTTAGGAAGTGTCTATGTAAATATTGCTGGGGTGATTAAGGTGTCTCTCTAAATTTCACCAGAGAATCATTAATCTTAGATACAATTAATATTTTAAAAAAGCCACTCTGGAAAACAGTTTGGAGGTTCCTCAAAAAATTAAAAATAGAACTACCCTATGACCCAGCAATAGCACTGCTAGGAATTTACCCAAGGGAATCAGGAGTGCTGATGCACAGGGGCACATGTACCCCAATGTTTACAGCAGCACTTTCAACAATAGCCAAATTACAGAAAAAGCCTAAATGTCCATCAACTGATGAATGGGTAAAGAAGATGTGGTTTATATACACAATGGACTACTACTTGGCAATGAGAAATAATGAAACCATGCCATTTGCAGCAACATGGATGGAACTGGAGGGTATTATGCTAAGTGAAATAAATCAGTCAGAGAAAGACAGATATCATATATTTTCACTCATATGTGGATCTTAAGAAACTTAACAGAGGACCACGGGGGAAAGGAAGGGGGAAAAAATAGTTACAAACAGAGAGGGAGGGAGGCAAACCATAAGAGACTCTTAAACAACAAACTAAGAGTTAATGGGGGGTGGGGGAGAGGGGAAAATGGGTGACAGGCATTGAAGAGGGCACTTGTTGGGATGAGCACTGAGTGTTGTATGTAAGGCAATTTGACAACAAATGATATTTTTAAAAAATAGCAAATTTAGAAATTTTAGTATGTCATAAATTAGGAAGTCAATCATGACAAAATATTCTGTTGATCAAAAAGAATCTAAAAGGACATTTGTAAAGTAAGATTTTGTCAGTCTAAGGGCACTCCTTTTCCTGAGGCCAAGATTCTCTACAACTTGGTCCCCAGCTACCTTAACCACATACAAATGCCGTCCCCTCCCCTAGGATACACTCACTATCACTGATGCTGTGTAATCTGAAGAGGCTTTCTCTGAATTCCAACCGCCTATCGATATCTATATATTTGCATTTACTTATTTCCACTTAGTCTGCCCTTCTGTATTCTGCTTTGAAGCTGGGACACTCTGCTGAAATAGAGTTCAATGTGTTCCTCTAGACCCTAAAAGAAATCTCTCTAAAATTGACCAGCACCTCTTGCTCTGATCCCACAACGCAAATGGTGAACAAAACTCCCTCCAGATGACTACAAGCTAGTTCAGGTGAATGACTCAGTTTCATAGGTATGAAAAAAAAGGGTGCTCTGGATTATCCATGCATTTTTCAGTCTATAGAACAGTGCTATCCAAAAGAAATATAACACAAGTCACAGACGCAATTTAAAATTTTCTAGTAGCCACATCAAAAAAAAAATTAAATAAAAAATAATAAATAATGGGGCGCCTGGGTGGCTCAGTCAGTTGAGAGTCCGACTTTGGCTCAGGTCATGATCTCACAGCTCATGAGTTCAAGCCCTGCGTCAGGCTCTGTGCTGACAGCTCGGAGCCTGCAGCCTGCTTCAGATTCTGTGCCTCCCTCTCTCTCTGCCCCAACCCACTAGCATTCTGTCTCTGTCTCTCTCAAAAATAAACATCAAAAAAAATTAAATTTTCTAGTAGCCAGATTTTAAGTAAAAACAGGTAAAATTAATTTTCATCATACGTTTTATCTAACCTAATATATACAAAACTTTATTGTTTCAACACGTAATTGACATAAGAAATGATTTATGAGATTTGAGGATGGGTATTAAGTCTAAAAAGCCCAGTGTGAATTTGATACTTACAGTGCACCTCAATGCAGACCAGGCACATTTCAAGTCCTCAGATGTGGCTTCTGACTACTGTACTATACTCAACAGTAAAGCTCCGGGATAATTTTCCTCCATGGGAACTAAATATGTTGGTATTCTGGTATATTACTAAGTCACTTGTGACTTTTTGTTCTCTGCAAAACAATTTCTCACTTTCTGGTGATTCTTGATGAACAGCCATAACGGCGATGAATACAGGCTCTGGAACCAGGCTGCACAGATTGCAATCCCAGTTCCACCCCTTAACTAGCTGTATAGCCTTGGGAAAACTATCTTTGTGTTTTTGTTTCCTGCCCCCCCCCCCACCCAGTGACAGTGTGGTACTCATCTAGAGTTAGTGTGAGGTCTAGGCGAGTTCATAACATAACGTAGGACACTGCTTAGCACATAGAAAGTGATTAACTAATACTGACTTATTATTATTATTCCAGCTGTTGTTATTGCTGGCTAAAATTGAAATTCTGAGGCTGCAAGGCTGAGGACGAGACTGTGGCTAATGTAATCCTACAAGGGTACAAGCAGTCACCTTACTACAGCCCAGGCTCATACAGCCCAATGACTATCCAGCTGTCACAGTCTTTTGGGTCCCTGCCTGCTTCCCTCAGCATAAGCACCTGCCTGTCTTCCTGTCCCTGCACTGACCTTTCTTACCACTGATGATTTGTGATGCCAACAGGCTCAAACTCATTTACGGTTCTGGAGGAAAAGCAGACCAGTGAATGAACAGACGACTGAAACAGAATCCACACAGCATGGGAAACCAGTTCCAAATTGGCTTTGGCAAATCCCACCCAAATCCCAGCACTGGAATGAACCAGCAAAGGAATACAAATCATGGATTGAGGGAGAGAGTATGTCCTGATAAATATCTTAAATATCTTTCACCTGGAGCAGTTTCTCATCTCCATCACGGATAACAGAACACACATGGAATGGGAAATTAAGCAGGAGACCCACTTTTCCAAAAACGTTTCCTGCAAATTAGCTTCTTTGGGAAACCTAGTCACATCTCCTTAGGCTCAACGGTTAATAAATAAGCCAAGTCCAGGGGCAGCTGGTTCAGTTGGTTGAGCATCTGACTCTTGATTTTGGCTCAGGTCGTGATCTCAGGGTCACAGGATCAAGCCCAGCTTGTGATTCTCTCTCTCCCTCTCTGCCCCTCCCCTGCTTGCTTGCTCTCTCTCTCAAAATAAACAAACATGAAAACAATAAGCCAAATCCATTCCTTACTGGAAGCTCACTACCTGGGAATGATTTAGATCCTAAAGAATAAAAAAAAAAAAAAAAAAAAAAAAACCCGTTTCCTCCTCTACCATTCTCAAGGAACCCCAGGATCCACAGAAATATTTACACTTCACTGGCCTGAAGTATGTCGCTGGTTTTAAAAACTAACATGGCAAGGGGCTTGCTGTAAAGATTCAGAAAAACCCTGATTTCAATTCCTTATCTCTTTTTTTTCCTCTAATGGTATCTGGGTCTGTATAGAAAAGTGTCTTCCAGAGCACTGCAAAGCTGGAAGTGATGCTACTCATCCAGGACACCGCCACATGGATGCTGATTCCCCCTCCAGATGACAATGTGGCCTTACTACGCTACATTTACGTCAAGAGCCAGGAGATTCCAGTATTTGAAAATATTGCTGTAAATGGACATGCACAGAATATCACTGTCAATTCTTCCAGAATGTGACATAAGCCCCACATAAGGCAGGGTCATAAGAACTGAGCTTTCCAGAAAGACTTGGAAGGACTCAACCCCAAATACCAGTGTCTCTCACAGCTGCTCACTGCTAGGAAGGACCCTGGGTGCCAAGTGAAGCTGTGTTGGGCAATATTACATCTGTTCCTTCCCTATGTGGTCACTGTGTTTCTGATAATCCTTTTACCACTGGGCATTAACTCAGAAATTAAATGAAGTGTGTGTTTGTGATCTCTTCCTGCCAATGCATAGCTCACTTGAAGGACTAGGGTATCAGGTTGCATTTCCTCAGGTAGTAGACAAGCTGGGTCAGGAGGTAGACCAGCCATCTCAGACACTGAGGTCCTCAGTGCAGGAGGACCTCTTCAATCTGGGAAAGTAACTTAATGACGTCCATAAAGGAGAGGGACAACAGGCAACAACCACAAAGAAAGGAGTTGTTTGTGCAAGCTGATAAAACCAAATCACTCTACTCTGGATTGCTACAAATCAAAGACCTAATTAAAATGAGACGGAAGATTGTATTCATGTACAAAGTGTTGGGGGGGGTGGGTATTGAAGGACAAAATAGAGTCATATTCCAAAGTCAGAACTCACTGGCAAAACCAGTCTTCTCCTGGTGACATTTCAAATGCAGCCCAATCCAAAATTCCTTGTTCCACTTTCTGCTCAAAACCTATAATTTCTTCATGTTATACAATGAATTTATGACACTCTACAAACAAGATTCAACCTATATCTCTAATCTCCCACCCTTCTTCCCCATATATGCCATGTACTACACACTCCAATTCTTACTTAAAATTAAGTGAATCCTCCCACTGCTGTATATCTGGCTTAGGTTATTCCTTTAATGGAATATTCTTTCCCTTTCTCTTCTGTCTGGCAAAATCATGGCCAATTTTCAAATTTGCTTCAAGCCTTCTTCATGCAAAATATATTGTTCTCAGCTAACATTTTTTCAAACTGTTAAAACAGTCACAAAAGTGACCACATCAAAAGGCAACAGCTCAAGTAATTTTCGGAGTGATCGTGCGTATGTACTCACCATGCAGACCAAGAAATAAAGCAATACCAGCACCCTAGAAGCCTCCCTCTTGCCACACCCACCTCATTCTTCTTCAAAGATAACTGGCTACTAACACCATAGATTAGTTTAGCCTGTTTTAAACTACATATAAAAGGAAAAGTATAGTATGTATACTCTTCTGCATCTAGCTGGTTTCACTCGGTATTATGTTTGTGAAATTGTATCTATGTTGTTGTACATAGTTCCTCCATTTCTATAGTTACACAACATTCTATTTTGTGACTATAACACAATCTGTTTATCTGTTCTATTGTTCATGGCCATTTGGGTTGCTTCCAGTCTATTCCAGGGACTATTATCAACATTTTTGTGTATATATTCTGATGTGTATGTGTACGTACTTCTGTTGGCATATACCTAAGACTGGGTTTGCTGGATCATAGGGCATGCATATGATCAGTTTTAGCAGACATTGTCAGAATATTTTACAAAATACTTGTATCAATTTTAATAAACTTCTTGTACCAATCCCAGTGTATGAGGATTTCAGTGGCTTCTTACCCTAACACTTGACTTTATCAATCTTTTTGATGCCCATGCTGGTGAGCATGTGACAATGTTACATTGTGTTTTAATTGCCCATGGAGATATTAATCTCCATTTTCTTCTAGATGCTTTATTATTTTGCCTTCTACATTCAGGGTGACAATTCACTTGGAATTGGTTTATGTGTGTGGTGTGAGGCAGAAGACGATATACATTTTTTCCATAAAGATACCCCAATTGATCAAGCGCCATATACTGAAAAGATTATTATACTTTCCCCTCTGTTATGCAGAATCACCTTTAATATAAATCAAGTGTCCATATATGTGTGAGCCAATTTCTGGACTCTCTGTTCCATCGGTCTATTTGTCTAGTTTAATGCCAACATCTTACTGTTTTTGTTTTTTTTTTAAGTGTTTGGAAGAATTCACCTGTGACTCCATATGGCCAGGAGTTCTCTTTGAAAGGATCTTTTATTTATAAATTCAACTTTTTGATAGATTTTCCATTTCTTCTTCTGATAGTTTTCCCTATTAAAGCCTATTTTTAAACACTTTCCAGGCAATTCAAGGTCCTTAGACCCTTTAACTCCATTTACTCTTTTCCTGACTTTTCTGATATTTTTGTCATTTAAAAAAAATTCAACATATATTTCAAATTCTATCATAGGGTATGAATTTTTGGTTTAAAACAACACATATTTGTTATCTGACCACTCTTGCGGTTGGAAGCCCAAAACAAGCTTCACTGCACTAAAGACATGGGGTTGGCAGGACTGAGTTCTTTCTGGAAGTTCCCGGGGAGAATCTGTATCCTTACCTTTTCCAACTTCTAGTGGCTGCCCCACATTCCTTGGTTCATGACCCTTTCTCCATCTTTAAAGCAAGCAGTATTAGCAGCTTCCAGTCTATCACAATTCTTATACTATCAATAAATATTTACACTTTCTATTGCTGTTTCATTCCTTCTCGTACTTCCATGCTTCCATCTGGTATCACTTTCCTTCTGCCTGAACAATTTCCTTTGGTATTTCTTTTAGAGCAAAGTATTTATTTTTCTTTGCAAAACTACAAGTTTCTATTTTTTGAAAATAATATTTTCACTGATTAGAGAACACCAGCAGAGAAAGGATTTATTTATTTATTTATTTATTTATTTATTTATTTATTTATTTGGTACCATTTTGAAGATGCTATTGCATTGTGTTCTGGCATCCATCATTTCTTACAAGTGGTCAGATTTAAATCTTACTGTTGCTTCTATGAAGGCAATGGGCAATGCATCTTTTTTTTTTTCTTTTCCTGGTTGCTTTTCAGAGCTCATTGCTGTGTTTTGTTTCCAGCTGTTTTACTAAGATGTACTTTTGTATTTCTCCTACTTGTACTTCTAGGCAATGCTTAATTTGTGGCTCAACATATTTTTTTCCAGTTGGGAAAAATTTCAGGGAATGTATCTTAAACTACTGTTTCTTCACCATCCTTTCTCTCTATTCCCCTGACCTCAATTTAATGTACATTAGATCTTTGTGCCACACAGGTCTTTTCTACTCTTTTCTAACATTTTCACCTTTCTTTTCTTCCCATTCTGTATATTTCCTATGATTTACCTTCTAGATAACAATGCTGTCTTCAGCTGTGTCTTATATTCTTAAGTATGCACTGAGTTATTAATTTTAGATATATTTTCCATTCTAGAACTTCCATTTTACATGTTTATACAGACTAAGTCTCCTTCAAAATTTTCCATCTTCTACTTTTTGAGGATATTTATTACAATTCTCTTAAAGTTTATTTTTGATAAATCTAACATATGGCTGTCCTATAGGTTTATTTCTAGTGTCATTTTTTAGTACTTGGTCTTATCTCCTGGTATACTTGCCAATATTTAACTAACTGCTAGAGCCAGTATATGAAAATTCAGGGGAAAAAAATCATTTGAGGCTCTGGATAATCTAATATCCTCCTGGAAGAAAATATTTTTTTTTCTAGCAGGCATTCAGAACAGTGGAAGATCTTAATGCATTCTAAAACCAAACGAATTCAAAGCTATGTTTTAGCCTTTGTGGAAATTGGTAGATTTGTGCTAGTTCTTATGACTAGGGTTATCCCTTTGGGGGTCACAAATGAAAACTTAAGAGTATTTGTCAGGCCCCTCCCCTTCGATAAATCTGAACACAACTTTTGTCTTCCCAGCTCCATGGGACAACTGAAAGTTCTCATATCCTCAGCCTCGTTGACACCACTTTCTGCTTGGCCTCTTGGGAAATGTCTTTAGGGGGAAAATAAACTTTCACTTCTGGTCTCACATCTTTGTGCTTCCTTTCTGTTTTTCCAGGACATTGGCCTGGAAGAGGACATTGGTCCTCTTTGCCTTGGTAGATCTCCCATGACTTCAGACTGATCACTTTTATGCTTTTTCCAGTTTTTCCAGTTGTTTCTAGTGACAGGGTCAATCTGATATAAGCTTACCCAGCATAACCAGAAGCCTCATCAAGTATTTTAAACATCTTTCTATTTTGGCACATTTCTCATAATTACTACAATTATTTTCAACCTGCTTGATAATGTATCTCTGGGACCCTTGAAGGAAAAAACCATTTTATATTCATTTTTGTATCCCTATGGCAAGTACATGCTTAATACATAATGCATACTTAATCCACATCCACTAAACTGAACTGAATTAAACGGGAGAAAGACACAAGGAAAATATCACCACAGGAAAAATGTCTTTTCAGCTTTTTGACACTATTTGATGATGAACTCAATTTTTTTCTTATAAAATTCATGTACTTTACCATAGTTTTCAAGCTTTGTTTCAACCTCTCTAAGTACTTGTATGTTAAAAATGTTCACTCTGTGCTATTATGCTTTATGTGTATTTCTGTGTCAATATTCCATCTTCTTCTTTTTCAACACTGAATACAAGACACATTTAAAAAATTTTTTTTAATGTTTATTTATTTTTGAGAGAGAGAGAGAGCATGAGCAGGAGAGGGAGACACAGAAACTAAAGCAGGCTCCAGGCTCTGAGCTGTCAGCACAGAGCCAGACGCAGGGCTTGAACCAACAAACTTTGAGATCATGACCTGAGCCAAAGTGGGATGCTTAACCGACTGAGCCACCCAGGTGCCCCACAAGACACATTTTTAATAAAGATCTTAGTCCAGTCAAAATATTTATAACATATTAAAAGAATATATTAAGTAATCTTAGGTCACAGACCAGACATTCTTAACGTTATTTTCAAGTTAAAAGTAGAAGCCACAGAAGCATAGGGACCCTTCATTCAGCTACGGAATCTCATGTCCTTAAAAACCACACTGACCCAAAAGCTGGCAGAAACTAGACCTCAAATCTCAACAAGGAGAAGGATACCGTCTATCTGATCATCATTATATTTCCAACACTTAGCACAGACCCTGACATACAGACGTACTTAATACATAGTTACGTGATAAATTAGCTTATTTAAGCCCAGTTATTCACTGACCTCTAAGTTTCCATCCTTGACATCCTTTAGACTATCTACAAGGGCACTGAAGCATCAATCTTCACTTCCCTCTCACAGAGAAAAGCAGCAAAACTGGCACCACTCTTGGTAGGAAAATCTCAATGTATGTGTCCTGAAAATTTAGTATTTTTCTATACATTGGCATACTATTGACACTAAATCACCAAACTAAAAATTAGTTAATTAATTAAGGGCAGAGGCTTTTTTTTTCACAGCCGGGCCTTCAGGCTACGCTGTATAAGATTTGTTTTGTTTCTTTATCATATAACAACCAAAGAAAACTTCTGTTTTAACTATTGTAGAAAAAGCAAGAAAAACACTTAGACGAAAGAATTCATACTAATAGTAATGACAGATTAGGTCAACTAAATGGTCCATGAAAACTCTAAGACAAAACTTAATGACTTTTCACAAGAGGAATTTTTGGAAGCCATATGTCCAACAGATTCAAATGCTAATCACACACACTGTAAACTCTAGGGAGAACACAAAGATTTCCTATATACCCATCAATACCCCAGAAGGGTAAACTTTAAAGTGGATAGAGAATGAATATATGACTATATTTGGGGAACAGTTTCTTCCTATGAAAACATCCTTTTTATAAAAGTTATGGTGACTTTATTTTCAGTTTCTCAGTCATCATACCTGCTTTGGGGATTTGGTTGTATTTTGCTTTATCTTCTGAATGTGGATATTTGGACTGTGAATTTTTTTTCATATATCCTGAAATTTTTAAAAGACGTGTAAGATATTGGGGTTATAGTAATAAAGCTCTGTAAGGACTAGAAGAACTACAACAGTTTAAAGTGGAAAGACACAAGTTGCTGCTGATAAAGAACAGACCTGCTCCAAACTGACACAAGGAAGCTCTCACTGGGGCCCAGTATCCTAAGAAGGAAATGAGGTAGGAAACATGCAATCTATATACCCTTGAGGTCTCTAGATTCTCAGTAGAAACAGGAACTTACAATGAGAGAGGATTTAGGCATGTATTTTACAGGGTAAACCTGGTTTATATTCTATTGGGTCAGTTTATACTATATTATCTGATTGACTGGCAATACCCAAAAACTATCACAGACGCAAGGGAAGAGAAACACTTACATAGTGCTAGTAGGGGTGTAAATTTGTATACTACTTCGAGAGCAATTTGGCAATATCTGATAAAGATACACCCAGCTTATGACCTAGCAGCTAACTGCACTCCTAGGTATACTTCCTGGGTAAACTCTGGCACAAGTGTGAATAAAAACCATACAGGGGTATTTACCATAGCCTTAACTATAATATGAGAAACTAGGAACAACATAAATATCTAGCTACATTACAAGGGGGAAGAATAAATAAAACAAAGTATATATTCCTACAAAGAAACACTAAATAGCAGATACCATAATAAATGAAATCTATGTGAATATAGATAAATCTTAAAAGTGTTATGTTGAATAGAAAAGTCGTACAAACACATATACAGTAAGATACCATTTATATGAATTTTAAACACCCAAATTACAGTTTATATTGCTTAAGGACATAAACAGCAACTCAAGGAGAGGTGTCTGCAGAATCCTTTTCAACACTACCACTATCCACCTAACTAAGCTGGCGTAAATAATAAAACTTATTTGTTCCTATAATTGTCCTAGGGATAGCTCAAATCTTCTCTTCTCACCCTGTCCTCAAGCTATGAAACTGGTCTAGGGCAAAATTAATCAATGATCCAGTGGAACTACTCTAGGAGAGCTGAAAGCTTTTAGAGGGATAAAGCTTTAATAAATATAAACAAACTGGGCCAGTAACTCTCCTGGATCTCTGCACATGGCTTTCTTCTCGGGCCTCTTTTTTTCTTTTAAGTTTATTTTTTTTATTTTGAGAGAGAGACAGGGTGTGCATGTGCAAGCTAGGGGAAAGGCAAAGAGAAAAGGAGAGGGAGAATCCCAAGCTTTCAGCATGGAACCTGACCTGGGGATCAATCCCACAAACAGTGAGATCACGACATGAGCCAAAATCAAGGGTCAGATTCTTGACCAAATGAGCCACCCAGGTACTCTGTGGGTCTCTCTTTGATTCTTTTGTATATAATGGGCTCTCAGGAGAAACGTCTCTGGGGTCTTTCTTTATATGAGACTTTTAGATTGATCCCATCCCTTTATTTCTTCTCTCCCATGATTTGGTTGCTGTAAGATGATCTTGGACTGATTTTCATTTGAGAGATCTCTTCTGCCTCCAATGCTTACAAGGCCAAACGGTCAAGCTGAGGTTCAAGGAAAAGAAGCCCTCTCATTAAGTCAGTTGACAAGTCAAGAAGACCAAAAAGAGCTTCAAAGCTTCATGTTATATATAATAAATAAGTGCTTCTCCCACCCCTAATAGCCCCTCCTTGGCTGCCACTGTAATTGTTCATCACCCTTCACTGAGTAGTTGCTATGTGGAGAACACGCTGTACTGCCATGTTCCTTCTTTGCCTTGGTAATTCTTGGACTGCATCTCACTTCTAAAACAGTTTGTACTGTTCTTAAATAGAGAAAGCCCTGTTCCTCTTTTGTAATTGGAAATTAGGAAGACAGAAAAATGCTTTCTATGGATACTTCCAACCAAAACACTGAATTTATCATGGGACAGAAAAGACTACTTTCTCCTGTTCAAGACATTTTTTAATACGACCTGGAAGACACAGAAGTCACTGATGTACAGCTGACAAGTCACCTGCCTCCCCCACCCCCTTTCCTCCTACAGTCTATAAATACTGGGCTGTTTTTACCCTGGGGACTAATTAAAGAACTTTCACCCACCACACTCACTGTTAATGGATCAGCAATGAAACCACAGCTTATTTTGCACCAGTCACATAAGCACTCGCGGTGTGGTAAGAAATGTTGCTCCTCGCCAAAATTACCTGGATACGTGCCCTGGGCACACAAGACTATTTTCCTTTATGAGCACTAATGATTCATTTGAAGAAACAACCGAAGTAATGATTTTCCTATCCTTGCTGAGAATCCCTCATTCTGAACTATGGATTTCAATGTGCCGGGAGTAGGGGACAGTAGCCAGGACTCCAGGGCTTCAGAAAGTTTCACCATTGTTTGCAAAAAAAAAAATCACTTGTATTAGAAGTCCCTAAACACCAAACACCAACGTCTTTTTTGAAGCAAATAGATTTGAATGAGGCTTTGACTGCATCAATCCAGTCCCTGCTTTGTTTTAACCTCAGGTCAACAGAGTATAATGTGAAAGACCCCCCTGAGTTCACATCACTCCTGAGCGTGGCCTGAAAGGGGCAGGAAGGAGGTCCAAGAGCCAACTCTGCCTCAGCTTCTGGTAAGAGTGTGGAATTAGGTCTGCAAACCAAGGGGGCATTCTTGAGCTATGGGCTCCCTTTTGGCCACTGTATAGCATTCATTTCTGCTCTGTCACATACGCCCTCTACAGTCCTACTTTCTCTTGAATATGCTGCCTGGTGCTCCATTTCCTTGAAACACTTGAGACAACTGTGAGCCTAGTCTGCTTAGATTGGGCTCTCTCTGCTTTGCTTCCCAAGTGTTTCCTGGTGCTACGGACTGAATGTTTATGTGCCCTGACTCCCAGCACCACTTCATATGGTGAAGCTCTAATCCCCAGGGTGATGATGGTATTCAAAGGTGGGGCCTTTGGAAGGTAATTAAGTCAAGCTGGTAGAGCTTTCATGATGGAATTAGTGCCCTTATGAAAACAGACACAAGAGAAATGATCTCTCTCTCCACCATCTGTGGACACATCAAGAATACAATATCTATATACCAGGAAGAGGGTCCTCACCAACTCTGCAAGCACTCTGACCTCACACTCCCAGCCTGCAGAACTGTGAGAAATAAACATTTATTATTTAAGCCACCCAGTCTGTATTTGTTGTAGCAACCTAAGCTGACAAAGATACCTGGGAATCTGAATCCTTATCTTAGGATCTAAACTTCTAACTTGACAGGTCCCCTGGAACCGAAGCATAGCTCGATCTGAATCCTACAACCTCCAAATGCCCCATGACACCTGGTGAATGACACCACTTGGCATCAACAGCTGCTTGAACCATTGCTTGGACTGCCTGACTGCCCTGTGAAATGAAACAAAATCAAAACAAAACAAAAACACCACACAGCCTCTACAGCACAATTAGCTCTATCAGCCTTTGTGAGATATTCCAAAGAGTGAGCCCCACCTCCCCAAGCTTGATTCATTCACCCCTCTCCTGGGGTCCTTAGTCACTGCCAATCCCAGCACGGCTAGTACAGAGGCCTGTTAATTTATGACAGGCAACTTAGATTTCAGGTCACAGGATTTAACCTGCAGTAAATCTAAATTTGCATAAGGATAATGGGCATTCTACTACACTTTATGCCAATAAGCCTAATGTGGTAATTAACCACTGAGCACATTTACTGATAAGCTGTTCATTAGAGAAAAACCTGACAACTAGCAGTGTTATCAGAGTCCACAATTTTAAATCTCTTTCAGAAATGCTTTTTTTGCCTATAGGGACTAAAAGCTAGTAAAAATCACAGAGCAGTCATTCTCAACGCATTTGCAACAAAATGCCAGTATGATAAACCCTTAGAGGTTAGAACCAGTTTTGTGGATTTCACTTTATTTCTTTCATATAAGTTTTATCTTTAAAAACCTTCAATTTCTTTCATAAGAAACTACAGTGATGGAAGCTTCTGCTACTTCTGTTTTGTTTGTCTACCTTGAGCCAGAACTGGCTCACTCATTGACACATGATGCATGTTTTATGGGTCACTACCACTGTAACGGAGGGCAGAGCCCACTGGATGTGGCCAATTCCCCACTGATAGTGCATGCAACTTCTACTCTTCTTTAACAAAGATCTTTCACTCCCAGCCTTCTATAGGTGGAGTCCTCACAACTCACTTTCTTCTTGGACCCTCATGCTCTTTGTCATTAGCACCATTATTTGGAAAGCATCCACAAGGCTCAAGGTCCAGCCTTTCTCAGCTGCACTAATCCAATGGCCAGATGTAACCAATTCAGTATGAACCGTGCACTTAATAAATGATAGCCATGGTGCTTTGCCCAGAGGGATACAAAGACAAATAAGACATGGTCTGTCCTCACAGGGTAAACAGTATTTTGATGCTTTGGATCACCTCCTGGTTCTTCATGATTTGCATTTGTTTTTCAATTAAGAGTAATTTAGTCAAATTCTCTTTAGAAAAGAACACCAAATAGGCAGAGCCAGTAGATGGAGATGCTCCCAATATTCTAGAACATGCTAGAAGACCTCTCCTTTCCTGAAAGTCTTTAGTAAGGCATTGTTGGTACCAGGATTCTGCCATGTGATAACAACATTTTGTTACATTTCTTCACGATTAGATTCTTCAAGTGGTTTGTTTATGTAAATTTCTTCTCATCAACTACATGCATAGTTGCTGTAAATCCTTTGTGCAATAAACATACATAGTGGTTAAGATAGCATGCTGTTTGAGAGCAAAAAAAAAAAACTATCATATATGACTGTTAACAAAAATGCAAGACATTCAATGAATGACTTAAACTGAATTGACATTGGCTTATAGATAATTCTTTGGTGTCTTCAAGTTTCAAATCTACAAGGTTTGTGTCCCATTTGCTAATCATATAAAAACATTCCCAAAGTTTTACTGTTCTACAAAGGTGGCTTTTAAATTTTATTATAACAAATACACATATGTTTTCACTCTTATGTGGATCCTGAGAAAATTAACAGGAACCCATGGGGGAGGGGAAGGAAAAAAAAAAAAAAGAGAGGTTAGAGTGGGAGAGAGCCAAAGCATAAGAGACTCTTAAAAAATTGAGAACAAACTGAGGGCTGATGGGAGGTGGGAGGGAGGGGAGGGTGGGTGATGGATATTGAGGAGGGCATCCTTTGGGATGAGCACTGGGTGTTGTATGGAAACCAATGTGACAATAAATTTCATATATTTAACAAATAAATAAAACCTGAAAAAAAAATAAAAACACCAAAAAAAAAAAAAAAAACAAATACACAGTAAGCCCCTCAAGTCCACAGTTTCACTAAAATCTAATGATAGAACTAATCACTTGGGAGAAGGAGAATATAAACACAAAACATGAATTACTGACAGATTAAAGAAAGGAATTTTTAAAAAATGTACAGCAACCCCAAATAAGTCTACAAAACACTTTTTAGTAAGATTTCTTGTATGTACTTTAAAGAATATATAAGAAAAGGTTGGCATAATCCCCTGGGATGTTGTTTCAACGTTTATGTTTCTTATGTATTTACCTTCTCCATTTCTACTGCCTTTGTCACCTCTGAATTTCACAATGATTTTGTCTCACTGATGCAGAAGCAAAACAAAATTACCCATCACCTCTGCCTTCTCAGCTTCAATGGTGCTTCCAGGTCCTGACTTATTGTTCCCCTTTGGACTAGGACCTACTGACTATGCTACCCACCTGGAAACTTTCTACTCTCTTGGCTTCTGTAATACCACTTTCTCTGGTTCTCGTACCACTTCTCTAACTTTTCCTTTTAAATCTCTCTTTTCATAAACATTGGTGACTTTCAGGATTCTTTTTTTTTTTTTTAATCCACTGCTCTATTTGATGTGATTTCTCATGCGAGATCATCAGCTGTAACTGACTGAACTATATTCCTTATATTCTGACTACAGTTACACCTCCAGCTATCTGAACTTGACCCTGATGTCCAAATAACACAAGTACCTCCAACACAACAGATTCAAAAGTAAAGAGCACTTTCTCTATTAAGCCTGCCTCTCTTCCAGTATCTGTATCTCTATATTCTATTAATATCACGCCAGCCAGAAACGTGTGTCCTCTCTCTGGCTTTACCTCTAATGTACAGTCAAGTCGATAAGTCTTACTGATGTTTTCCTTGCTGCTCTTCTCATTCCTAGTTTTACCCACCTACAAAATAAAGTCCTAGCCCTGATACATACATACACACATCTCCATACACACTTCTCTCACAGCACCCTAGCCATGCTGAGCTCTGTTTCTATGAAATGAGTTAGCACATGTGAAATACTTAGACAAGTTCTTGGTATACAGTAAGCACTCACTAAATTAGCTGCTATTCCTACTGCTACCACACCACCTTTGTTCCTACTTTCCTTTATTCTAGTAGTTCCCCACACTCACCATGCTGTTTCACACTTTTATGTCTTTGCTGATACTATTCCTTCTTCCTAGAATTTTTTTGGACGCCTAACTTTTCACTCTTAGGGGGAATAAAGTTCTGTTGATGTTCTTTCTCCTCCAGGAAACCATCTTTAATATCTGCGGTCAGGCTAATTGCCCATATTGTAAGCTTCACCTTAAACCCACGAATATTTTGATCATATAGCTTATTACAATACATTATAATTATCTGGGGGCTTTTTGTCATTTCAACCAGAGCAGGGATCAGTAAACTATAGCCCTGGGGCAAAATCCAACCCACCTCCTGTTTATGCAATTAGTTTACTGCAACACAGACACAACCATTTGTTTAGACATGATCTACAGCTGCTTTCATGCCACAGAGTTTGGTAGTATGATAGAGACTCTATGGCCCACAAAACCATATATCTACTATCAATTTATTATTTACTATCTGGCCCAGAGCCTCTCAAATTTGGCACTATTGAAATCTGGGCTGGATAACTGTCATAGAGGGGCTACTCTATGCATTGTAGGATGTATGGCAACAGTCTCAGCTTCCACCCACCATATGCCTACTGGGGTAGCAGTCCTATCCCATCACCTCATTACCATTTTACTCACTTCATCCTCCCCCCTGTTGCAGTTTTAACAACCAAAAGTGTCTTTGGGCATTGCTAAATGTTCCCTGGGGTCAAAATGGTCCCTGTTTGAGAACCACTACCCTGGTCCCTTACAGAGAAAGCTGCCAACCCCTCACCTAGAAGATCTTCCAAAGGAAGGAACTGTGCCCAGTTCATTTTGTATTCCAAACACCATACCGAGAATATAACAGAAGCTCACTAAGTCAATCACTTAAAGGTAACTTGGGGATTGAGAGACATTCCACAGCAATTTAAAATTTATAAGAATTTTAGACCTGAAAGGGACACTGATGATCATCACACCAATATCCAGCGTTACAACTAGATTTCGTTTCCTTCAGCATTTGAAACAACACCTATCAAAACTATTACGTTACAAATATCTATGAAGAAAAAGTACCCTAAGATACACTTCATCACAACTGCATTTGATTGAGGAACTTAAAAACAGAAAATCACTGCATTCATATTTCATAGATGCACATACATTTCATTTACCCATGAGTGCGATTTTTTTTTTTTTTTACTGTCTGTAAAGAATAAATTGTTTTCATTTTGTAGGTGGGATCATTCCAACTGGGGTCAAACTATAGTATAGAGAAACATCAACTTCTTCATAGTTAATCAAGAAATTCACTCAAGGGGTATAAATTCCTTTCAACTCTCTTTAACAAACCTACAGTATACACAGCATTGTATACAGAAACCTCTCTGCCTCAAAGGAATTACCTGCCTGCCAGAAAAAACTAACAAATGAAAGCATAACATTTTAAGGACCAAATAAATAACAATAATAGCTAATATTTATTAACCATTGACCATGTAGTGGTATTATGTTATCTCATTTGATCCTCATAATAGTACCTACCTACCAGAGTTTTTAAGATACCCATTTTATAGCTGAAGAAACTCCAAAAAGCTAGTTAACTTGTCCAAGGGTGCACGGATAGTAAATGGCAAAACAAAGATTTAAACTTGGAACTCTGCCTCTGAAATCTCAGCTCGCACACATTATAGCTTAAAAGCCTGCATGCAATTCAGAAATGAGAAAGACCACTGTTGACCAGGGTGATCAGTCAAGCAGGTAACAGTGAGATGAGTCCCAGAAGAAGGGCAAGAGTCAGAGAGCAAAGAGAAAGGGTGAAATCCTTAGCCAGGACACCCAAATAAAGAAGTTTCAGAAGAACTCAAAACATATTTAAAAGATGGGGAAATAACCACTCTGGCTAAATATAGAGCGGAAGTATGGCAAAGCAGGGACAAAGCGGAAACCAAACTGCAGAAGGCCATGAGTGGGAGGCTGAGGAAGACCTGCTCTCGGGAGCACGAGGTGTTTCTGAACAACAGCACAAAGAGCAAGGTGGTGCAGAATGCCAAATTCAGAGAAGGACAGAGAGAAGGCAGGTGGGAAGGCTCATTATCCATAGCCACACCTCCTTTCTTCTCATGTTCAGCACCTTGCTTCATCTCTTCTCTTGGGAAGACGGAAGTCACCCCAGGTGAACTTTCTCACCATCCCTGTCTCAAACCTCAAAACCATTTTGTGTTTTGCCTCCTTTCCTAGCATCTCTGGGAAAACAACACTCTTTCTCTTTCTGAGTTTAAGGAGGTACAGGTCAAGGGAAAGGTTCTGTGTGAGGGTACAGTAGCACATGCTCGTATCCCACAAGGAAGGAACAGAGAGGCAAGGATCATAGGTGCAAAGAGGAGTGGAGGAAGTCAAGAGTGGACTCCAGGAGGTGACAGGAGGGGAGGAAATGCCAAGCACAGGTGAACAGCTGAGCTTACAAACATGGAGGGACCCTCTGTCCTCTGGCATAAAAGGAGAGACATAGTCAACCTGGATAGGAGATAAACAGGCAATGAAGACGTTAAGGGGGAGACAAGCTTGATATACTGGCATGTCAGTCACAGCTTGGACCTTTTTAGAAAAGCAGCATGTCTTATCACAGACATTTTGTTCCTCTCACCAAGCTCCCACTGAGCCACAGCCACAATGACCACAGTGGTCACCTGGCCATGTCTTTAACATGCCCAGCTTCCCCTTGCCTGGTGTCCGTCCCATCCCTGGGGCTTCCTCTGACTGGCCTCTCCTGGGTCTTTGTGTACTTGACTCTTTCCTCTCAGGTCTCAAAGCTTAATTGTCACCTCCTCCAAGAGTCCATTCCTGACCACTCAGTCTGATGACAGAGACCCAACTTCCTTGCCACCTACTCTCTCATTATTCTCTTTTATTTCCTTTATACCACTTATCATGATCTTAAAGAATCTTAATGAGTTATTTATGCATTTATTCTTAAGTTTCTTCCAACATGAATTCCAGAGGCTTCTTATATATGGTCTCATTCACCACATACTCCAACATTTAGAACAGATCTTATAATAGAGCAAGTACTCGTGAGTATCTACTGCACTTGTGAATAAATGAATGAGTGACACGCTGTTGAGAAAATGGATACACGCAGAAACTGGAAATTTAGAGCAATAATTCTATTGCTGATGTTCACAAATATTTACTAACTTGAAGAATATGTTCCATATACTTATTGCCAGGACCTATGTTTAACTCTAAAGTGAGTATTCAATTTATGTAAATCCTAATCTCTGCCTTCTGAAAGCCCCATCTACTAAGGAAACATATGAACACAGATCATTAAAATACAATAAGGAATAAAATACCAATTATAATGCAGTGGAGTTAAGAACTAAGAGCTGTGACAGCATACAGCACAGTGATCCTCACTTAAGCCAGGTAAACCAGGAAAAGAATTCTACTAAAGTGTTGAGGATAGGTATGCCCCTCCAGAGTTAGGCATGCAACTCCAAAGGGCAAAGGAGTAGTCATGAGGTAGAGAAGATGGGGCAGATCTGCAACTCTCCCAAGCAGTTATTCACTTAAAGTAAGGAATGTGCTAAGGTGTAAATTCAACAGGAGACAGGATCATGGAAAAGATGTTCAACATGTCACTAGTTGAGGAAATAGAAAACAGGTGGCAAGAGATCAAAGATAACTAGAAGAGAAGGACTCCTTACAGGGCTAATCTCAAAAGAGCCAAAAGAGAACAGTAGTTACACTCAGAGAGGAGGAAGAGAGCTCATCCTGTAAGACAGGAGAAAAGAAGGTAGCAGTAAGTTTCTTTGAAGGTAAATCTGAAAGTGGAGGAAGAGAAGTTTAGCAAGCATTGCCTAGTTTCTATTTTCTCCATGAAATATGAGATAGACCATACTGGCTGGTAAGAAAGAGGCCGAGGGAGAGGAAAAAAGGAGAATTTTATTGGTCAGTAATTGATGTGCAATGCTACAGCCCTATGCTACGTTTTTACTGATTTGTGAAGTAAAAAATGTGTCTTATATCTCTCTTGAAATCTATGCAGAAACTAGTTATGACACACTGTCCACATGGGGGACAGAACACAAGGTTACAAAAGCACATACCACTAATGGAATAGTCATTTCTGCATTTGCAAAGCAATTAAAAAGAAACATTAGTTAATTAATTAGCTCAATGATTACTTTATCCCTGTAGGTATATGTGTACAAGAACTGCCTTTTTTTTTTTTTTTGGTCTCCTTTGAGGCATTTGAAGACACAAGAGATTTTGTCTCAGCGGGAATGTTGTGGTAGATTACATTTGCTGTAAATAAGTGACATTTTTAGAAAGCAATGAGTTCCACTGAATTTATCCTGAAAAGAAAAAAACTGCAAAGCTAAATAAGAAACTCTCAGAATCAGACTGAAAATTCATAATAAGCCTAAAAAGTAGCTGCTCTTCATTCTGGCTTTCTGAGGGCACTGGAGACAAATAGCTCCAACTTCATAGAAAATACTGGGCTGGAACAAAAGTAAACATGTGCCACACATCTCAAAACAAAGGTATTCAACTGCCTGGCATTCACACCAAGAGGAGCTCCTTTCCACTCAAGTCCTATAATGAAAATCATTCCTCCATTAAGAGGTTGAGCAGTATCAATTTGCCCAGCCAAAGTGGGAAATCTGGCAAAAACCACCTTCTCAGAATACTCAAGGGCAAGGTGAAAGAGACAGGTAATCGTATCTAGCCTCCCAGCAGGACATTTTTTTTTGTCTGATTAAATGCCCTGTCCTTTCAAGTAGAGCTTCTAAAAGGTAGTGAGAGACCATTCCCTCAACTGGGTTTAACCACAGAATCCCAACCTTTTCATGAAGAACTTATTTCCTGTTCTTCACCGGGTCTTAGGACTGAGTTGGCGGAGGTGGCACAGCAGGAGTCAAAATGGCAGCAATGTTTCCATCTCAATTCCCATCCTTCCTAACTATGTGACCCTGGACAAGAGTCTCATCTCTTTAAATTCAAATGAGTAACGATAACAGGATCTACCTCATCGGTTTGTTGTGAGAATTAAATTAGGAAATATGTATGAAACACTTAACCATGTAGGCATAAACTTCACAGGCATTTACCTTGTTAAGTGCTCAATACATGTTAGTCTTTACTGTTGCTACTATGATTTTAGTTGCTGTGGTTATAATGGTTTTGGAGATGGGGCCAGTAGAGGTCTGAGAAAAGAAGAATAATTATAAGTGACTATGGCAGTGGCTGGGAACCTCAAATCCTACCACAAGGGCAACCCTATGAGTCTTGGTGAGACATGTTTAAGTCAACTGATTTGGAGATTAATCAGGAAAGTCTTTGGCACAATAAATCTGGTCTAATTAATCAGTCTCATTCTTTCTTTCCAGAAGCCTTATTCATCGTAGAGCTTAGGATCGTACATTTGGAAGGAAACTAGAAAATCAACACTGTCTACTCATTTGATGCTATAATCTCTTCTACAACCTCATCAAGGTGGTTGCCCAGACTCTACTTGGAGGCCTTAAGTGTGATAAAGAATGCATGGCTTTAAAGGCAGCTTTAAACAGCTCTTACTGAAACGTCTTCTTTGTATTAAGTAATCAGCTTCCACTTGTTTGCCTTAGCTCTTCTTCCTGAGGATATATCAATCACATTTAATCCTACTTCCATAGGATGATAGACCTTCATGTATGAAGATAACAATCCTTCACATATGAAGCCAATGCCTGGGCTCAGGCATCTTTTCTTCTTCAGGTTAAATACCCCTGGATCAGTCAACTCTTTTTATGTCAGACTCTTGAATCCTTCATCTTTCTCATAACTCAACTCTAAACATGCCCTAATCTAACAATTAGCTAATCTTTTAAAAGCTTAATATCCAGAATTGAATAGAAATACTTTCAGTAATAACATTAGCACACAGTGATAATATTCATGATAAAAACAATTCACCAAATTGCCAAAGTATTAGAATAAATGAATTCAGTAAAGTTGCAGGACATAAAATTAATATACAGAAATCTGCTGCATTTCCATACACTAATAACAAAGTAGCAGAAAGAGAAATTAAGATAACAATCTCATTTACAATTGCACCAAAAAGAATAAAATACCTAGGAATAAATTTAACCAAAGAGGTGAAAGACCCATACTCTGAAAACTATCACACACTGATGAAAGACAATGAAGATTATACGAACAAATGGAAAGATATACCATGCTCATGGATTGGAAAAATTAGTATTGTTAAAATGTCCATACTACCCAAAGCAATACCCAGATTCAATGCAACCCCTATATAGTATTTTTCATAGGACTAAAACAAATAAAGCTATAATTTGTGTAAAACCACAAAAGACCCTGAATACTCAAAGCAATCTTGAGAAAGAAGAACAAAGCTGGAGGTTTCACAACCCCAGATTTTAAGGTATACTACATAGCTATAGTAATCAAAACAGTATTGTTTTGACACATAGATCAACAGAACAAAGAGCAGAAAAAATTCACACCTATACAGTTAATTAATCCACAACAAAGGAAGACTATACAATGGATAAAAGACATTGTGTTCAATAAAATAGTGCTGGGAAAGCTGAAAAGCTATAGGCAAAAGAATGAAACTGGGCTACTTTCTTCCACCACACACCAAAATAAACTCAAAATGGATTAAAGACCAAAATGTGAGACCTAAAGCCATAAAACTGCTAGAAGGAAACACAGGAAGTTATCTCTTAGACATCACCCTTAGTATCATTTTTCTAGAAACATCTACCCAGGCAAGGGAAACAAAAGCAAAAATAAACTATTGGGACCACACCAAAATAAAAAGCTTTCACACAGTGAATGAAACCATCAACGAAATGAAAAGGCAACCTACTGAATGGGAGAAGATATTTGCAAACATTATATATGATAAGGGATTAATATAAAGAATATACAGAGAATATAAACAACTCAAGACAAAAACAAACAAACAAAAAATATCCAATTAAAAAATGGGCAGAGAGGGCACCTGGGTGGCTCAGTCGGTTACCATACACCTGTCAGAATAGCCAGTATCAAAACAATAAGGAATAGCAAGTGTTAGTGAGGATGTGAAGGAAAAGGAATCCTTGTGGACTGCTGGTGAGGATGTAAACTGATGCAGCTACTGTGGCAAAAGTATGAAGCATGAAAGTTCCTCAAAAAGTGAAAAAAACAAATACCATTCATTCAGTAATTCTACTACCAGGTATTTGCTCAAAGAAAACAAAAACACGAATTCAAAAAACTACATGCACTCCTATGTTTATTGTAGCATTATTTACAATAGCCAAGATATGGAAACAACCTAAGTATCCATCTATGGATGAATGGATAAAGAAGATGTGGTATATATTTGCAATGGAATATTACTCAGCCATAAAAAGAAAGAGATCATGCAACATGTTGCAACAACATGGATGGACCTAGAAGGTATTATGCTAATTGCAATAAGTCAGAGAAAGACAAATACCATATTATTTTACTTATATGTGGAACCTAAAAAAATAATAATTAAAACACTGAAACAGACCCATAAATACAGAGAACCAACTGGTAGCTGCTAAAGGGCACAAGGATGAGCAAAACAGGTGAAGGGGCATAGGGAGTAAAGGCTTCCAGTTACAGAATGAATAAGTCACAGGGATGAAAGGTGCATTATAAAGAATACAGTCAACAGTGCTGTAATAGCATTACAGATGGTGACAGATGGTAGCTACATTTGTGGTAAGCATAGCATAACATACAGAGTTATCAAATCACTGTGTAATACATGTGAAACTAATAAAACTATAGTTGTGTGTCAACTATACTTCAAGAAATCTACCAAAAGTTTTCTATTAAGCATTGCTTTATGGGTTTTACATTTATTATCTCAGTTAATACTGAGTTATAATACTCAGTTAATACTCACCCTATGAAGTAGGTATAATTATTCTGCTCATAACAAATCAGCATAGTGAGGCACAGAGAGGGTTAAGTAACTTGCCCAGCACTCCAAAGCTAGTGTGAGTAGAGCTGGGCTTTGAAACCAAGAACTCTAGTTCCAGAGCCTTCTCTCTTCATCAATAAATTACACTATAAAACTGTTACCTCCTTTGTTTTATAGATCACACCTCTATTAATTCACCCTCAAATCATGCAGGCACATATTTTCTATCATTCTCAGCTCCCTGCCATTAAAATAGTTGATGAGCATGCTCTCTTACCTTCCCTCAAGCCCCTAATACAAACATTAAGTAGGAAAAAGCATTGTCACATCCACCTGAAACTTCCATATAGGTCAAAACAGATCCTTCATCAAGACTCATTGGTATGTTTCAGGGTGCCTGCATGACTCAGTCCATTAAGCGTCTGACTTCATTTCAGCTCAGGTCATGATCTCATGATTTGTGAGTTTGAGTCCCATGTAGGACTCCGCACTGGCAGCACAGAGCCTGCTTGGGATCCTCTCCCAACTTCTTTCTCTGCCCCTCCTCTGCTCACTCTAAGTAAATAAATAAACCTTAAAAAAAAAAGACTCATTTGTATGTTTCAATAGTTACTCCTTTCAGGAAGTTACATCCAATTCCTTTTTCCCCATCTTGTTGACAAGGATATCACAAAATGCACTGCCAAATACTTTGCTGATACTTAGTTATACTTTCCTGACTTATAAGTATGGTAACAATATGGAATAGAAACGTGAGTTTGGTTCATGTAATATGGCTTATTTTTAGTGTCTTTGGTGAATAATTGTAATTCTTCTGATCACATTTTTCTCTCTTCTACGGGCTCATACCTTCTGTTAATAAGGCACTCCAAAATCTTTCCCGGATTCCAATGAAGCTCATAGGCCCATAGCTTGCATTATCCACACTTTCTTCCATCTTTAGTCTTTAGGAACCTCCCCCATTCTCTACTATTTCTCAAAACCACCAACTGGATTTCAAAAATCTTATTTACAAACTCTCTCCATATCCTGGGATATCATTCATCCAAGTCAAGAAACCTGAATTAATGCAGAGCTATTAGGTGATTTTAACAGCCTCTGATATTAAATTTTCTTTCTTTGTCTATCTTTTCCTGTCCAAAGAGCTATTTTCTTATCAGAGAAGACAGGGGTGAAACAGGAGTATGAGGAATTCTTTCACATCACTTAGGACTCTATGTCGCGAATGACAGAAAATCCAGCTCCTGCTGCTTTCGACAAAAGGAAGAATTACTCAGTCTTAGCTGGAAATCAGGGGTACTCTAGTTTAAAGAATGTTTGATCCAGGGCCTTAAAAATGTCACTAGGTTCTAGCTTCTCCCCACCATTTTTGCCTCTGTTTTTCTCCATTCTAGCTTCATTTTTGGTCTCTATGTGTTGGCAAGATGGTAGCCAGAGGCTCAATTTTATATCATCCCAAGTTCTAACCCTAAGGAAGGAGAACTACCTCCCCACAACATATAAACTAGAGTCCTAAGCTTTTATGTCACTGATCCAAATTGGGTTAGGTACCCACCTATGAACAAAATAACTCTGGCCAGGGGAACGGCCTAGTTCTAACTGACTTACAGCTCACATGCTCACCAAGGTAGCCAGGAGTGGAGTCAGTGCCACTGAACCACTGGATTGAAAATGAGGCTCCTAGGTGGCTCAGTTAAGTGCCCAACTCTTGATTTTGGCTCAGGTCATGACCTCACAGTTCGTGAGATCAAGCCCCGCATCAGGCTCTGTGCTAACAATGAAGATCCTGCTTGGGATTCTCTCTCTCTCTCTCTCTCTCTCTCTCTCTCCCTCCCTCCCTCCCTCTCAAAACAAATATACTTCTTAAAAATTTTTTTAAAAAGAAAATGAAGGGGAATAAGAACCTTCATTCAAAAGAACAAGAAATAGATATCAGGTCTCTAAAAAAAAATGTTCACCATATCTATTTCTCCATTGACAGCCCATCAACTATAGGCAGCAAAGCATACTTTAGTATTTTTATTGTGGCATTAATCAAAAATCTCTCTGTTTGTGACAGCACTGCAATACTAAATATCCTTGAACCTTCAGCCCTCTTGATACTATCCCTTAGGTACATACAACTTTCTTACAGCCATGCTGGGCTAGGTGCTTACACCCTACCCCCCTCTGTGAAATGCACCTCACATTCATCGAAATTCCCAGCAGCTCAGGGTTCTTATTCTTCATTCTCCATGACAGAGTGCAGGTCTCTCCTACCTATTTCAGTTCCTTATAATCTAGGAGGTAATCTCTTTTCCAGAAGATACAATTTATTCTCTTCACAAAAACTTCATTCTTAAGCTGACACATATGGCATTACCAATATTTGATTTTTTTAACCCACACAAATGCCAGTTTTTTCTGTGCTCAACCCAATAGGCAGCTCCTGAGACATAGTTTCTCTCTTTTCTTCTTCTGCCACATTTTCCACTTCCTACTCTCTGATTCACATTTCAACTTCTTTCTACTTTGTTGGAACCTTATCCCTCTTGGTCTCCTGTTTGTATTGGTTCTTCCACTCTATCAATGCGTGCTTTCCTCCAAGCCCACACAATGCTCCTCTGCATATCTTCCTAAGAGTAGAAAAATAAATTCTACCTTGCTACCCAAAATTTAATAATCAAGCATTTGTACTTCTGCATTAGAAGTTCTCCATAGTAGTGCGCAGTTTATCTGGCTTAGCAGTGATCACTACCCTCATTTTACAGATCAAGGCACGGATGCCCAAATGGACTGTATGTTTTCTAATTAGCATCAGAACTGGATCTGGAGGCCAGGTTCCAATTCAGCTGTTCTTTTTCTTAAACTGCACTGTACTCTCCTAACTTCTGCAGTTTTCAAACTGCAGAAACAGCAAAGGGGAAGATGTGGCTCCTTGACCAGATCTAATCAGTTTGGTTGCATTTAATAACATAAATAATAACATGAGCATCTGCACAGTGCTTTACAGTTTATAAAGCACCTCCATTCTCTTAATCCCATTTGCTCTGACATAAAAATGCCTGAATTAGGTACTATTATCTGATGCAAAGATGGAGGCTAAGAGCATTTAACTGATTTGTTATTAGTCTTGCAGCTGGTAATGAATGAGTCTAGACAAGATTCAAACTCTGGACTTGTGCTTTTAGAGACAACTCTCTTCTCATCTTCCATGCTGATTCAAAAACCCTCACTTGGTCTTTGCTCACCCTGGGGCCACAAAGTATTCTCAATGCTAGGAAAAGGGGATTTTTAGTCTCAATGCTATGACCTAATTTACCTGATTATGAACAGAACCATTTATTACAGACTGAGAAATAAGGAAGGAAACCAGAATAAGAGCTAAAGAAGCACAGAGGTAGGGAAAATTAAAACAGGGAGGAAAAAGGAAAAGAAACAAAAAAAGTATAGTGAGCAAAGAAGTAGGGGACAACACAAAGGAAAAACCAAAAGAGAAATTGTGATAGCATAAGAGCAGCAAAAGACAGTGAGATGGGGTAAAATGAGTATATTAAAAAAAAAAGGCAACAACAAACACATTATCCCAAAGCCCGCAGGTGCCAGCAATTCAAACAAACGTATAGCAATTAACAGAATTAACACAGTCTTAAATAGCTTGGCTCACCAGATGTGGACTCCCATCAGGGTTCTATAAAATGTAAAGTTATTACAGATTAAACCATTAATCATCTGTTCAGAGACTATCTCTGGCTGCAAAATCCCATTCGGTTTTAAATGGCTAATAATCACAAAGGGATGTGGAATGTAATGTGCACAGTGATGTTCCACCCCAATCCTTTTTCCTTTAAATATGTGTTCCACACTCCCGCTTCTCCTGCTTCTCCCTCCTCCCCATTAGAGGCACCATGAGAAAAGAGAGTTTAGAGAGACCAGGCTGTCCCAGAAGCCTCAGTAGCACTCAGCTTCTCCCTGGGCAAATGGAGATACAAATGGAGAGCCAACATACTGGGGGAGAAGTAACAGAGAAGATAGGAGGACGGTGTGCAAAGAATCAATTCAAACAACAGGGAAGATCCCGGCACACAAGAGGGTACTTTAAGGGGCTTGAGGAAGCTCTCTCTCCCTGGTCTTGGTCAACCTGATAGAAGCACTATCAGGCACCTCAGTCTGGACTGGGCTTTCCTCTACTACTTTGTGCTTCATCCAATAATAATAGCTCAGCAAGGCCAAGGACAAAGGAAAGGAGAAATGTACATCCTGACAGGGAGGGTCACTGGAAACTTGAAACAGTAGTCAGAAAGAAGTGCTTTTCTATAGAAATTTTAAGATACTGAGAGCCACTCTCCTGGTACTTTCCAATGCCACAGTCAATGGATCAAGCTTTCCAACGCTACCATTTAACTTTCTAGGACAAAAAACATACAGTTAGAAGTAGTAGATGGACTAACTTCGGTTCTCAAGTAATTTTTTTATTTATTTTGAGAGAGAGAGAGAGAGAGAGAACGCGCATGAGAGGGGAAGGGGCAGAGAGAGCAGGAGAGAGAAAATCCCAAGCAGACTCGATGCGCTCAGCACAGAGCCTGATGGGGGGTTCAGTCTCATGAGCTGTGAGATCATGACCTGAGCAGAAATCAAGGGCCAGACACTCAATCGATTAAGCCAGATGACACCCGCAAGAAATCTGAGGCGTGATGAACAAGATGCCAATATGACTGTATCATTCTACTACTTAAGGCCTCCATAGCTCCCTATTACCTAGAAAACAAAGTCCAAGGGTGGAATATAAGATAAAGTTCTCTATGACCTGGCTCCTACCTAACTTTGCAGCTACACGTGCAAAACTCCTCATCTTATATTTTGTGTCCTCAAGTTAGCAAATTGTGAGTTCCTCACCAAGACACTATGGTGTATCCTGTCCCCGCACCTGTGCTCATGCTGCTCCATTGTCTGGAACACTGCTCCCTCCATTCTACCATGTTCACTTCCATTTGTCTTCTAGACTTACCTGGGTGTTAGCTCCTCCACAGATCTTTCCTGAACCCCAGAATATGCTAAGTCCTTCTCCTCAACAGACTCACTGCATTTGTGAGTGCCTCTTTTTGCTATCTTTTATCGAAACTATATTCATGTATTTGTCTCCCCCACTAACCGTGTGGTCCTCTAAGATGGGAACTGTGCCTGACTCATCTTTGGATCTTACTTAGCACAGTCCCTGGCATCCTGTAGGTTCCCAGTATACATCTGTTGATCCAAATCCCACCCGATTTTAGAGGTCCTTGAGGTTAGCTCATTCATTTGTTTATTCCAGACATACTTATTGAATGCTTCTTTCTTTATTTTTATCTTTCATGCCAGGAACTCTGCTAGGTTCTGGGAAGACATCTGTGAACAGACGAGGCCTTTGTCATCACAGAGTTACACACATTTTAATAAATGGAGATTGACAGTTGTCACGTAAGTGACTGAAGGCAACAAACAAGGTGATGACTGAGGGCGGGTGGGACGGGTTTCCCCACTTCAGAGAAGATGAAAGGACTTTAGTGGGGCAAACCTCAGAATAAAGTTAGTTTTCCTCCTGAATGTGATTTTCTAATATGGGAGATATAGAAATATACACACACTAATGTATACAAGTGCATGGTTACATTTGTATTCATAAACTATTTGTAACAGGTATTACATAATCCTTAATTATTACATATAGTACATATATGTATGTAATATACTATATATACTATATACTAATATATTACATATAGTAAAATATATGCCTGTATGGTTTTACTCTTATGTATTTTATTTCATCTGTTGAGTGGAACACAACAAAGGTCCTATTATATCCATATTAGGGGTTAAGAAACAGAATCAAGTAAGATCAGTGACTTATTCCAGGCCATAGAGCCAGTGACAATGCTGGTATTCTCAACCCACTTCTCTTAGCCTTGCTGAGCCTTTATATATAATACTTATCTCACACCAGATAACTGGAAAGTTCCTGAAAGATTCAACTACTGCCATGTCAAGATGTTCCTTACCGATCCCAGAAGAATCACATGGTTAATAGTGCCTAAGAGCATTTATCTAAAATATTAATTTTACAAACATGTTTATTTAAAGGATTTATTTAAACGTTACTAACTTGCAAACATGTGATTTCACTCAGCACATGTTTACTGATAGCTCAGCAGGCACTAAGAACCATTCTGGGAACTGGAAACCTGCAAGACCAAAAAATAAGACACACATGTTAAAACATAAAAACACGACCAGGAACAAGATGCTGAGTTGGTAATGTTTAAGTGTACACAAATATTGTAGGGATAACCAAGATTTGTGGAGAACCACAATAGTCTGAGGACAACTTGGATATAGTCTATGGTGGCTTTTACAGCAATATCAAGCTAGGAAGTGTGCACCCAGGTGAAATCCACAGTCATTTTTCTCAGTAGTGGAGCCAGAACTTAACTTTCAAGGGTGAAGTAACTGTAGTTCAAAGGTAACACCTTATTCTGTGCCACACACAAAGTATCTGGAACAGAAACTCCGAAGTCCTTTAACCATGCCCCCACATTTTGAAGAAAATGATATATAAAAGCACCCATCTCAGTGTAAGGGAACACAGAGCCATTAATGGCAAATGGAAGACAGAAAAAGGAATAAAGAGATAGGAAAAAGGGGCTGGACACTGTTCTACTAAAGATACATAATTAAAGTCAGTATGTGGGATTTATCATGGAGAGAAATACCAACATAGCTAGAAGCTTCTGCTCTTTACTAAATTGTCAAATACCAACAAAAGTAGAAGAATTTCCCAGACCTTCCCTACAAAAAAGTTAACTGCAATGATTAACTGGAAAGACAGACTATGCCAGGACTATATTAGACCCAAAGTTATCTGTTTAAAACACTTGGACGAGAGATGCCTGGGTGGCTCTGTCAGATGAGCATCTGACTCTTGATTTCAGCTCAGGTCATGATCCCAGAGTTGTGGGATTGAGCCCTGCCTCGGGCTCTGTGTTGAGTGTGGAGCCTGCTTAAGATTCATTCATTCTTTCTTTCTTTCTTTCTTTCTTTCTTTCTTTCTTTCTCTCTCTCTCTCTCTCTCTCTCTCTCTCCCCCTCTGCCCCTCCCCCCTGCTTGCACTCTCTCTCCCTCTCAAATAAAATTTTAAAAAACACTCAGATGAATGAGAAAGCTTCCCAAGTCCCTTAGACATACTACAATACTGTGTATGTAATGAAGAGATGTTGGTAAAAGTTAATGAAGTTCTAAATTTTATATACCATTTACCCCGGTGTGGGTTGGACTTTCTTTTTTCTGACTTGATCTGGATTTCAGTGCAGACTTATGCTGCTAGCTATGTATATATTTTTACTACCAATTACTGCTATTTCTGTTATTGACACTGTTTTTCAGAACTGTCTTTAATTTTTAAACTATTAAGGGACACTTTGCACAGACTTTTGAAGCTTTCTGCTCTCTATCTGGGCAGCATGTGTGCATGTGTGCACATGAAGATTTTATTTGCTTAAGGTTTCACATAGATGAAGCCATCAGAGATAGCTTTATGTTTTTATGAGGCTTGTTTCAAAATGTTCAGGAGCATCATTCCTGATTGATAATTTGCAGACGGGAAACTGCTCCTTTGTCTCAAAATAAATAATTGAGAGATGGTTCAATATCATTGTGTGCAAGGGAAAATGAGTTCTAGAGGCCACCCCTAGATCCTATCCAAGAGAAACTCCACACTTAGGGCTGTTTCACTACAAAAATGAATGAGCTCCCCACAGCAATCAATGCCTCATTCATTCCTGAGCCACGTACATGGTAGCAGAACGTTCCTATCTATCTTTGACGAGAGTGCAATTCCAATGTGTGTGATTTAACAGTGTTTAAGAGCCTTTCAGGGTTCATTAGACGCTGAGTAATGTATACCTTTATTCTATCCACACGGGAGTAACTGCTAGGGAAGAAGTGTCTATGTCCACTGCAATCCCATCAGGAATGACTACTGGTGTCCCTATAGCCAGCAGAAGCCTAGATAACATCCAGCAGAAGGAGGAAAACACTTTGTGGGTTCTCTTCTGTAACCTGTCCTTCAGACCAAGTACAATACAGAGCCGTAACTGGATTTTTCCCTCCTTTGTCATGTCTCTCCTTCCTACCCTTTTCTCTCAATTCACATGTTTACTGCACCAAAGCCCAGCTCAAACAGCAATTCTTCTCTGAAACAGACTTCCACCTAAAATGTATGTTTCCTCTACTCAATTAGAACATCCAGTGTGGCACTGAATACACAGTGTCCTGAGTTCACTTACAGATCTCCTCCCCTTCATAGATTATGAAGCCTTCAAGCATGGAAACCGCAACTTGTAAAGAGCCACTTAAGTCAGTTACAATATAAAAAAGGTACCAAATTTTTTATCCACTCAGTAAATAGTTACTATGCAGCTACAGTACTCCAGCACAGTGGACACGGCTCCTTTCTCCACATGGCTCACAGCTGAGTGGCATGACTGAAGGAATTTGCAATGCCATCTCATCTATAACCGATGCTCAACAAATTTCAAATAACCACAAGAAGAAGAAAACACGTGCCCTGAGAGGAGTCCCATAACAGGTCACAAGGGATCTTTATCTACAAGAAAGAACACTGTTAGCTTCTCGAGGAATTTCCCCAGGGAAGTGGTATAGCTATCTCAGGCAATCAGGCTTAGCTTAGATTAAACAAAAATGTGCAGTGAAATGCTCTGATGACACAGTGTTCTGAAAGAACTCTACCAAATCAAGTCTGATTCTTTTTGCCTCAACAATTGACCTTAGAGATTGAACTTACACTTGACTGAAGCTCCTCTACTCTCAGACAGAGGTCTCAACACATCAGCTACAATAGTAATAAATGAGTAATGGCAAAGCCCCACTGCTTTCTCACAGCTGCTAGCTTTCAGGGGGGAAAGAAAAAGAAAAAAGAAGAGGAAAAACCAGTCTTCCGAGCCTTAATGTTACATTCTGAAAATTTTCCTTCATCTCAGATAATGAGACTCTTGGGAACACCAAGCTTGGCAATGGTAAAATAATACATATGTTATGTTTTAGACAAGACCTACAACCACAAATGGAGCCACTCGGAGCTACAGCTTGGCTTCGTACCTGCCAAGTCAAAAATACGAAATCAAACGTTACGTGTGTCTAATTCTTGTGATATCAAAGAACTAGACCTTCGTCTGTGTTTTTTCATTTAATTCACAGAGCATGTGGGATGCCTGGGTGGCTCAGTGAGTTGAGCGTCTAATTCTTGATTTCCATTCAGGTCAAGATCCCAGGGTTGTGGGATCGAGCCCCACATCAGGCTCCATGCTGAGCGTGGAGCCTGCTTAAGATTTTCTCTCCCCCCAACCGCCTCCTCCCCCACTCGCGCATGCTCTCTCTAAAAATAATGATAACATTATTATTATTATTATTATTATGTATAAAGCACAGCTACCTGTGGGATACAATTCCCCAGTACTCAGATGAGAAAACAGAACCACAAAGCATGTAAGTGGCAAACCCAAGGTCATGCAATCAATCAGCTTAAGCGGGAACCAAAACCTAGGACCTCTACTTTCAAGTCCAGAGTCTTCTTGGTAAAACCTACGGCTTCAAAGAATGCACTAAGTACAGAGCCCCTCACTGACCTGGGAATTTCATTTGTTCTTGGGACACTAAAGAGATTGTGTGACCTTTACCTCTTTAAGGCAGCCCATAAAGTTGTTGCTGACGGGTGAGCCTGGCAAGTCAGCGGTACTTGGGCTTCCTCCCACGTAGAAGAAGTCATCCGAGCCCAGCATGGTGTAGTCCTCCTGAGTGTAGCCCGTTGTGGTAAGGATCCCATCCACAGAGATTGTCACCTGGTGGAGGGACATAGGGACAAAAGAAATCCCAACAATGACTTTATAGTCCAATCAAAATCCGGCGGCTTCCCCTACCTGTGGCATCACTTTCATTAAGATTTTGGTGAAGTATGTTTTTCTAATTTGGTTTGATTTTGGTATATGCAGCCAAGTTCCATTTTCTGGTCTGCCTTCCCTGCAACCCAAGCCTCCAGCATTCCTGTGCAGACTCCCGGGGGACTTTGGTGGAATTGCCAAGATGGGCAACTTGCTTTACCCGCTGTGCTCTTTATTCAGTCAGGCTAGAAAATGGAACTATCCTCAGACGACATCACTTGTCTCAGTTCATTGGTAAAATTTTCATTTATTTTTTGAATGATTATTATTTATGGTGGTAGTGAAAAACAGCAAAGGAGACATTTGACAATGGGTTTGTTAGGGTTGGTCTTTGGTTGTGGATGGTTTTTTCCTTTTTTCTTTTCTTTTTCTTTTCTTTCGTATTCACTTCTTTTGGGGCTCACACCACGCTGACAAACATGCATTCGGGAAGGGAAGGAGAAGGGTTTCAATTTCGATGTGTCATGGGTGATACATGCCATGGACGACCCCAGGACACGAACCCCTGCCCTCCCTTAGCTGCCATCACCACCACCAAGAGAAGAAATGACCCAAACCAAGAAGGCAACTCTAACAAAAAGAAAGGAATATGAGGCATACTAACCAAAATGAAAATAATAAATAATAATGCCCACAGGGAAGAAATAGCACCCACACACCCAACATCCACGAAAGGAGCAGAAGGCAGAGAGAAAAGATGGAGCCTCAAAGCGTGCACACACCATACGCTGACACACCCATGCGAAAACCATCAGGAGCCAAGAGAAAAGGTGGAAGAAAAAGGGGAGGGAAGTGGGCAGGGGTGCGGAGAACCAAAGGGAAGAGTCAAAATCCACTTCACACGTACATGCACTGAAGAAACCGGAACACAAGATGGAAATAACACAAAACAAAACAAAACACTGGAAACTACAGGGTCATCTTTCCCCTGCCTGCCACCTCCCTCACTAAAAAAAAGAAAAGAAAAAGTCCAAACCCAACCCCAAAATATATGAAGGATGAGAGGAGAATGAAGAAGAGTGGAGACAAAAATAAAGAGAGGGAAGAGAGTGGAATTGGGCTGATGATTGGCAGGTTGTTAGTAATGAGGAGGAAAATGGGGGAGCAAATTCTGATGCTGATGGGGAAATCCACGAGACAGGAACATGCCATGCAGAGTCTGTATGAAGGACACACTGGCAGAGCTCCCTATGGCCACGGTGGGGAGTAAGGTGAAAGCAGGGAAAACAAGAAGAGAGAAGTAAGAGTACTTTCCTCCCCAGATCACCTGCGGCAGGGCAGCCGTGGCCACACCAAAGGGAAGGAAAAAAGGGATTAAGGAGGAGGGAAGTGGGAAAAGAAAGGAGCGAGAGTGAGAGGGATAGAAGACAGAGAAGAAAGTCCTCAATAGAAATCCTCTTGTCTCTAGTCTGTAACTTCAAAGTTGCAAAATAACAAAACAAAACAAATTTAGCTAAATGGAGAATCTTTCTTTAAAAAATTTTTTTAGGAAAAAAAAATGACAAACTAGAGAAAAGGAAACTGTCCCAACCAAACTCATCCAAATACCATTTCCAAGACTGGCACGTCCCCTTCCCTTTTTTTTTTTTTTTTTACAACAAAAAAAAAAGACTTGCATTTAATTCAACAACAACAAAAAAATTTAAAAGAAGAAGAAACAAGTCTAAGGAGGATAAAAGGGGGGTTTTGGGGAGGAAAAGGGGGGCAACACACGGCAAACCCAAAAAAAGAGACAATAAGAATGATATCTACCAGACAATGTAGTTTGTTTACCATAGCGTGTCCGATGCCTGAGTGCTTTGCGGAAAAGGGGGAAGAAAGGAAATTAAAAATTGTGAACAGAACGATTGTTAATTAAAAAAACTAAAAACAAAGATGAGTCGTTAGGGTGTTAGTACATTAGTCGGTTAGTAAAATGACACATTGCATGAATGATCTTGTGTTAGTTTTTCGAAAAAAAGGAACCCGACACAGAAAAAGAGAGTGGGGAAGACAATGAGACCAGGACTCTATGGAAAACCTTGGCAGCCAGGGCACAGCTAGGAAAGGAGCTGCAGTCCACCTTGTCACATAACCCCCCCTTCTTCCAAATATCACTCAGACCACACCTCACCCCGGTTAGAATTAGCACCATACTTACTTTCCAAGAGCTCTTCTGAATGGACACCCTTTCCCTTCCCACCCTCTAGCACATACACAGTCCACCTATCCTGAAAGAAAATACCCCTAAAGTTTACTATTTCAACATGTAGGTAGATAGTTAGAGCTCAAATACCAATGCGCTGGGCACTTTTTTAACATATATATATATATATATATATATATATATATATATATATATATATCTGACTCAGACTATTTGCATGAATGATTACGACTTTCAGTAGAACGACAACAACAACAACAACAACAACAAAAAAAACAGAAAGCATTTACAGGTCACATCTAGCATAGGAAGGCTACAACTCTAGCTCACTCTGGGTTTCCACAGGCAATTAAAGACCCATGACGCTCTTGATTTTGTGTGGATGTGTGCAACAGGAGAGGGACGTCCTCCTCTTTCCTTTCTTCTTCATTTACAATAACTGTACTGTTGGAGTGCATAAAAATAGTTGGGAGTCTTCTTTACTACCCAATGCAGTTATTATTTTGTTTTCTTTGCCAGAATGCTTCCCGTTGGAATGGCTCTACCCCCATTCTCCTTTAGAAAATGCTTTTCAAGCTTTGAAGCAATTTCTCCTATGGATAGCAGAGACGACTGGCAGGTTAAACATGATTAAAGAAGCCCTACAATTAGTCTCCGCTTGCAATTTTCAAATAATCAAATGCCAGCACACCCTGAGCTGGGTGCGAGGCTGGACAGCTGGAACACTGGAAGACTGGTAACCCCAGTTTTGTGTTCGTGGTTTGACTAATGTGGCATTACAGGTAAAGCAATTCACATGAGGGCCATGTTCAAGGTCGGATTTTAAAACAAAACTGAAAACAAACCCAAAGAAACGCATCACTACCTTGTCCCTAATCCCAGTTACAGTTTGGAATAGGCAATCCACATTCCTTCAAGTAGAACTCCCAGTGAAGTACCTGCCTTTGATCCTGACTCGGCTCAAAGGTAGAATCATGAGTATATGACCAAGAAGGAAGAAATGGGCAAAGTTCTGCTCCATTTAGTAATGAATACTCCAGGAAAGTCCAAGTAAGCATTCCTCAGATGAATTTTTGCCACAGAAGCCATTCAACCTTACCAAAAAGGTAGATGAGACAGTCATAAGCTTGTTATCAAATATTTATGAAGCAATTTACAGTTTAATTGAAATAGACAGGGGCTTCCAACCCCTTCAAATGTATCCTACAGAACTAAAAAAGATGTTATAAATGTATTCTTAATGGGCAAAATAATCATCTTAGATGATTCAGCACGGAAAGGATTTGCAAAATCCACTCTGGTTTTCTGAGATTTCCCTCTCTTTCAATAAATTGCATTTATATGCAAAATTCAGTCAGGATTTCAATGAAGTCCAATTTTGGGTGCACTCTCTCTATAAGATTCATTTTCCTTCTGCCAAGAAATGCTCCAACACCCTAGGGCCTCTGTAGCCTTGTCCAGAACTGAGAGCTCTACTTAGCTGCATCGCCGGTGACAGACAGACACAGTCACCTTCACGACAGACTACTCAGATTGTAAATCGTGCGCATGTCACAGTGAGTCTAGCACCCAGACCATGGAGGAGCTCATAATGCTTCTGGAACATAAGGTGCTTTGCATATTTAGCCACCACATACGGCTGGGGAGGATTATAATCACCATTCACAAATGGAAACTGTGGTGTGGAAAGGTGAAATGGCTTGTCCAAGGGCACTGAGGGAGTTGGGTCTTAGAATATGGAAGAGAAACCCTCCAGGGTTGCTTTCCTCTGCTTGCTGACTGAAACAGCACAACCAATGTTTGAATAACACTTTAGTTTATCCCCCGCTCAGTTTATAGGATGGAACTGGGGCCCAATTCTATTTTAGAGAAATGTTTTCAGTAGAAATAAAAGTGAGCCTTTCTCCAGCTAATTGGAATCATTCTGGAATGGCAAGGAAGTGTATGGAGTGGGAGAGAATCAGAGAGACAGGCTGACTGGTAAGAACCACAACCCGACCCTGCTCCCCAGTACATGGAAATTCTCCCCTCCGCTGACTAAAGGGTGTTACCATGTACCTGCCAGTCAAAACTGGCAAAAAGGTTATATTTTATTTTTTGGTCTAGTCTCTACAACTCAAATACATCACACCCTTAAATGCTGGCAAATGGAAATTCGACTTGGGCCCTCTTGACAGCTGAGCTGTGTAAGCATGTATGGTGGATTATTAAAGAAAACATCAGCAACTGGACTGTTTGGTCTTAGAAAAAAAACAGAACAGTGATTCAAAATGTCCAATCCATAGGTATTAAGATGAGTGGGGACTCTAAGTCTTGGGTTATTTGGTAACGTCACAGCAGATAGAATAGAGATGCCTTCTTCAACATGTGTTAAGTGTTAAACGGGCAGTTTTGAATACTGTGTGTTCCCAGCATGTGTGAGCCTTCTCCATTCACATAATAGTATTAAAGAGCTACACTTTTATCAAATGGAAAACATATGCAAACACCTGTCAGTTCTTACGCTTTCCTATTTACATTAGAAGGCACTGAATCAATCATATTGCAGAAGAAAATTTGATAAGCACTTTCTGGAAATTTGCATAATGTTTTCTGATTAATAAAGGCTGAATGCTATCTAACTGGGTTTAATGATTAATTCACAAGGAGAAGCACCAAGTGAAAATAGCAACCTGGAAAAGGCGGTGTCAGCACAGACCTGGACTTTCACAGGACTTTTTCTGGACTTTTTCTCTTCACTGATGTGGCCTGATTGAGGTGTTAATATTATTACTGTTGTGACTATTATTATTAGTTATGAAACTGAAAACCACTTCACTTGGCTAAGGCTTTCTGAGATGTTGTCACCTGACGGAGTCGCCTGCTCAGAATCAGCAAGCGATGGGAGTTCTCAAGCACGAACAGAACCAGGAAAGGCTGCTCCAAAGTTGACATTTTTATTTGGGTCCTTCCACTTTCCAGGCCTCCCAGTCAACTGAAGAGTCTCGGAGGTAGAGACAGGGGCAATAAAGTAGGAGCGGCACACCAAGGAACAGAGAAACAGAGGAATTCAGAAAGATTCCAGCTAATTCATTCTAAGGCTAGAGGTTAACATAACAATGGGGCAGGGAGGGGGGTGAAAGTGGAGATGGGGTGGTAAATTAAAAGGAGGAGAAAAAGGAAGACTTTCTGGAAGGAATTAAAATCATGGCATCATGACAATGGCTAACTTAAATAAAAAGAAAAACATATATTCAAAAAATGAGGAAAATCTAGCAAGCTGCAGAAACAAAACGCTGTCCCTAATTGAATTTAACAATACAAGATTTCAATGTAATTAAGAAAATGATAAAAACCAAAGCAGAATAAAAGGAATGAAAGTACTTTTAACTTCTATTATCTATACAACTGAATTTTCTTCTGGACAAAAAAAAAAAAAAAAAAAAACAAGCACAGTAGAGAACTGAAGTATGAGAAGAAACATATTTTCATCATTTTCCTTGTGGAACTGCAGAGACTGGGATAATGTTAGACTTCGATAAATCCAAACCTGTTTCTACACCCTTCTCCAGCTCATCCAGCACCTGCTTCACAAACCTCCTCCCCAGCTACCTAAGAGGAGCCTCCGGGCACCCTCTCCCCTCAGCCATTACCTGCCGAAGGTTGCGTGTCACTTTGACATCGTGCCAGGCGTTGTCGTTGAATTTTCCATTCACTGGCTCCACAATGGCCTCAAAGGCCCCGGACCCCAGGTTAATGACCAAGGAGACCGCGCCATCCTTCAGAGCCAGGTTGACATAGTCAGCCGACTTGCCCGTGTGCAGGATGAGCCCATTCCGCTGCCAGGTCTTAAAGGAGAGGGTGATTTCATCACTGCTGCTCTGGATCGGGTTCTGAGACAGGTCGTAGCACAGGTACTCAGAGCCTCGGAACGTGGCCACGTTCTCCTCTCGAGCTGCAGGAAAAGGAAAGAGGAAAGCAGTCAACACTTGACTGGCATGAGTCAGACGTACGCGAATACCAAAGAGAACACATCCCCCAGGGCACTGCCCCTGCCAGTGAGCCTAGGGTAGCACAAGCTCCCTCCGACTCTTCCACCACCAAACCTGTGTCTAAGTACCACGGAAACCGCTAGAGACAGTTAACTGCAAAAAAGCTACGTCTCCTCACAGGGGTAGAAGACCAGCACAACGGTACAGGAGAGCTTGCTGCCTTTCCTTCACATTTTCTCAGAGGAAAACCTGGAGGGAAATTTTATGCTACGTGGTAAAGTGAGGCTTACATTGCTTTTGCTTCAATGATGGCTTTTCAATGCTTATGCCAGAGCTGGTTTAGAATGGATAATTAACTCTTCTGACAAAGGGTTCTTTAGCTCTAGGTACCTTTTATTGACCAATAACTAGAAATCAATTACCCTGAAAGATCTGTCTCTAATTTCCATCCATCAATAATAACCCAGCTAACTTTGGTTTCCATGGTAGAGTCCTGAGCCCAGGGGAATGTGACAGGGTTACTAAATAGGAGGTTGAACCAGAAAAAAAGGTGATCAAGCAGATGAAGAAAAAGGGATAGAATGAAATTTGGTAATATGCTTTGACAAGACAGCAATAGCTCCCTTAGACACAAAGGGATCTCTGCTCCAGGGGTCTCTGATTTACATGGCCCTTGTTGGACCATCCTAGAGAACATCTTTCCCCCATAGGACTTGGGGTCTGCAGGGCCAAGACAGCATTCCAGTGAAGCACACACTCTCTTTCAGAGCCATACACTGGGATCCTCTAGTTTCCCACCCGGAGAGCCCAAGGCCTGTTTCCAGGACTTGTGCAGACCTCGTTCCTGGACTCGTCTTCCAATAGCAAATCATGCACTGGTGTGCATACCTTAAGATCTGAGGGCTAGCAATGGGGGACCCTCTTCAGGGCTTTGGGCAGAGCTTGGCCACATGGGCATCCATGCACATTTATACGAGAGCCCTTGTGGATACAGGGAGGAGCCCAAGGTAGAAAGAGGAGGGGGACAGGCCACAGGCTGACAACCAGAGGGGCTGGTTCTCCCTGTGCCAGCAACTCCCAGTGTAGAATGCTGAGGAATCCAAAAATTCTAAGTGTGCACCTAGCTTACCACGTAGTTTCAAAGGTATATTTGTCAAGATAAGAGGATAAAACAAGTTTTATTTTTATTTGTTGATGTAATTTACAATTTAAACACACACCCTATGGCCTTCCTTGTTGTGTTCTTCTGCCAAGCCTACCTCATCCCAGGGTTGGCCAAAAGCTATCAAAAGCACATCATTAATGAAAGGAAATGGGCAAGAAAAGGTTGGACATGCAATTTCCCGTTCAAGAATGGGGGCTACCAAATAAAGTAGAGCACATTCTATTTTCTCTTCTGGAACCACACTTCAGCCTTAGTAACCAAAGTCCATTCTACTTCAGCTTAGCTCCTTATCAACCATCACAGGCAGCCCTCGCGAAGTCACTTAGGTAAAATAAACATATTCTCATCATGAGGTAAGAGCTGAGGTCATCATATGGGAGAGATGACCACCCACTACATACTATATTAAACTGATCATAGCATCAAAAGACATCATTAAAACATGAACCCCAACTTCATACTCCAGAGAGTTAAAGATTAGGTTTGCCCTGTGTATTCCAGAGGATCGCAATGATATGTGTCTACCTGCATATTCCTTTTTGCACGCACCCATACGCACACACACCACCACCACCACATTAGTATAAGCAAGAAGACCTGTTTACCTACAAATGACCACAATGTCTCCTACACACGTATAAGTAGCAAGTACTACTTGGCATATAAGCCATGTCTAATGCATTTTACCAAACAGAGCCAAAAAATATAAAATCATGGAGCAGCAATTTGATACCATCTGTTTGTTTGAAACAGATCTGTCCACGCCCTAGTGCCCTGTCTATTGTCATGATCTCTCCTCTCATTTCTGAAGAAACGGCTTTGTTAAAATGCAACTGGATGAGCCTTTGTTTCATACACCAGGAGGTAAGCCTGTCTGGAGGAAAAGACAGCAAATCAAATGCAGTTATCACCACCAAACTCTTTTCCTATGGATGCAAATGTGCATGGAGCCAATTACTATGCCTGTCCTTGGCACCACATGTGGTATATTAACGGGTGTCTTCTATACACATTTAAGTTCTACCTTATGTGCCCACTGAACTGAGATAAATGAACAAGGAAATGAATGCCTCTAAAAAGATGCTTAAATTAATCATTGAGTACCCCTCAAAGGGGAAAGGCTTGACTGAGAACACTAAGGCACCAGGATATCATTTGATGTGCTATGTGGTGCTTAATATTTGACATGTAATTAAACCAAGGAGTATATAAAAATAAGTTTTAGAGCTTATAAGGGATTTTAGAGCCTGCCTTATTTAATGCCCTTATTTTATCAAGGAAGAAACTGAAAACTAAGAATAAGTGAGTTACCCAAGACCACAGTCTGCCCTTGTTACTCTGGACTTCTAGTGCCTATCTAGACTTTTCTCTAAATATGCTTTTACACATAGCTCTGGATGTACCTCATGTTCCTACTCTAGTACCCAAACGGCATGAATGACTCCACAGAACCATGCACTAATTTACAAACCACCCCAAACCTTGGATAAATTGAGCCAGAAACCTATTCCCCCCAACCCCATGTAAATCACAGTTGCTCGCCAAAACTAGTATTTCCCTTTCCCCCTTGGAATTTGGGCATGCTTAAAGCAAAAGGACTTGTTTTATGTGGAAGGCCATAGAAGAAAAATGACATCATTGTAGAGAAGAGAATATCACAATAAATAAACAAGAAATAAAACCAACGTGAGAAATCGTCTATGTAAATCGCATGCATATTTATGCTAATCTGTATGCAAATCAGCCAAATGAAGATTTTTATGTAGCCGAGCAGGTTCCTTTGCAAGTATCTAACAAAAATGCTGTAACAATTCACAACCGTCCCAATCTCCTCATTCAATAACTTCTCCAAGTTCACCTCTTCCTAGGGCTGGCAGAGGCTACCAAGAGCATCACCCCAGATGCTGGTTATCTCCTCCACATATCAACACACAATGGGCAATAGAAAGCGACTCTCTGAGTCATATTCTAGATAAGCAACATTGTAACATTTTTGAGGTACCGGATGCTTTCCTCCTGTGTGGGAAGGAGATGCACTGGCAGTGCATGACCCTGTTTTCAAAGGAGCAAATGAGGGCCATGGAAGGAGAGTGAGGACCTTGAAAAAAAAAAAATGTTCCTTTGCATACTCCTGCAACTGATTTTCTCCTAAGATTCCAATCTGTCTTAATTTCCCTTTGGTAGCCAAAGCTTAAGCACTGTCTTATCACCTTGAAAACCATACTGAATTGACAATGAACATAACTAAAATGCACAAAACTAAATAGTGACAAGCACATTTCTAAGCCCATTCAATTCTCCAAACTCTCCATTAGAAAAATGTAATATTGCCCCAAATCTGTTTCTATACTTAGTGTTTACACAGAGAAGGAGGTTGAAGAGACAATGCAGTCACCTTGTATGTATTCAAACTAAATAGGTAGAGAAAACAAATGCAGGGGATTATGTAACAGAGTACACAACAGCTTAGCATAAAGCATACAGCTTGGCAAGAGGGCATGCACTGACATGGCTAATGGACTGTTTAGATCCACTTAAATTATATCACCCCAAAGTTTATAATCAATTGCATAAGTGTTAAAATAAAAATGTTATTCTCACTGCATGGAAAGCAGAGCTCAACTCTGTATAACAACAAATCGTTTACCCATTATTTGTAAATGTCCAAATGATTAAATACTAGATGCAATCTAGATATGTATAACCCAAGATTTTAAATCAGTTTGTATAAGATATGTAAAGTACTGATCTTTCAAAAGGCTTGTTAATCCAACTACTATATATAAATAGCATTAACAAGCATTTATTCAATTCTATTTTCCACTCTCTCCCCACCAAAAAAAAAAAAAAAACACCCAACCAGTGATTTATGATTTATATAATAATATCTCTATTTCTCTGAGAAACTGCAAAAGAGATTAAAATATTCAGTGTAATATGTTTTTACTATGCAATCTAAGAAGTGTGGTGAAATGCATATCACTGTTTAATTGGGTCTGTGCTTTCTGATAGCTTGGTGTCTCAGGCTTTGAGATCAAGAAATCCAGGCTTTATTCTGAAGGTTATGAGGAGCCATTGCACAATTTTACTGAAAGGATGGAGGGTCCCATTTGTGTTTTTAAAAGAACACATAATCTTTTACAAAAATATTTTGCAACTCAACTCATATTGGGTTGAATGTGAACTGAAAAGAAGAGGGAAATGAAGGCAGAGACCCCAGTTAAAAGATGAGAACACATTTGAACTGCTTTTCTGAGGGTGCCTGGGACTAGCTCAACTTGGATGTTGACACCATCCCCAAGTAAGGTTTGCCTTGCGCTGAGCAAGAATGCAAGCAAAAGGCTCTCAGGTAGTGGCAAAGGCAGAGGTACTGGCAAATCATCGACCATGAGAAGAAGCCAGAGTTTGGACATTTACGATCCAAATCAGCCACGGAACACCAAGGACGGGAGGTAAATATTGAGGAACAATGATACATCAGACATGAAAGGGCTCAAGCGAGAACATGTCAGGCGTGGGTAAAGGAGGGTTCTAGGCCCATCTGCAAATACACGTTCACAGTTGTGTAAATGTCCTATATTTCCAATCGCTTTCTTGTTATTTGTGGTCTCTCAACACTCTAAGAGGTCACTTTGCTATGATTATGCCAGTGTGAGGAACTGGAAGCACATAGTTTAGATGGGTTATCCAGGGCACTAAGAAGCATTTAGGCTGGTTCCAAATCCTTAGTCCTCTGATTCTCATTCCAATGCTTTTGCTATGACATCATACCACCATTTGGCCAGGAACTCAAACTCTCAGAGGAACAGATGCCTAGAACCCCACTTCTGCTCCTACAACTGAATGAAGTTCAATGTGTCAAAAGGAGAAACCATGGACAATGACTGTAAGAGCCCACTCACACAGCAGGAGCCCAAGAAGAGGAACAGAGAGTGAGGCTGCCTTTAGTCCGAAAGTCTCTAGTAGCAGGCTGGAGAAAGTCAAACTGGGAAGCCCATACTCTTCGCCTCCACCAGAGGCGCTTGGAAGTGGAATTTTCAGACACCACTTGGAAGAGCCTATTAAAATGCTAAGCCCTCTGGAGTGGCTGTAACCACTGGCCCTGAGCAGAACACCTGCAGTGTTCGAAGAAAGGGAGTGGGAACCAGCTTCCTAAGGATGCACCTCAGAGACCTGGGCAAAACTGCTCTCGTCTCTGAGTCCTTTGTCCTTCAGCTGGCCTCCATGCTGCAGTGCGGTACTTTAGTCTGCAGGATGAAAAGATAACTCTTGTTATGTTATCCTGTCCTGGCCCTGAAACTCACAAGGCACAAAAATACAAGGGCTGCTGCTGCCCTCCCCGCCAGACAACAGGATGGCCTGTGGTCCTGGGGCCAGCATGCTGATGCCTTTCCCCTGATGCACAGACTCAGCAGGGATGATGGCAGTGTCTGTCCTCCAGTGGTGCAGGTGCAGTGAGAGGCTCCAGGTTCTCAAGCTGTAAAGTGATACATCACTCAGTTCTTCTGGCCACTGCTTCCTGGGCAAAGACACAGTGATGGTGATGAAAGAGCAGGGGTTACACAAGGCAGAAATGAACTTACAAAGAAATCCACAATTGCTTAATTGCTCTGCTCACTCCTAGGGACACTGCATATTATCCACCCAATCCCAAAAGGTGTCTTGAGCTAACATGGCAATTGGGGTAGTTTGCTGGCAAAGGAACAATTATAAGGCAAAGCTGAGTTTGTTCTTGCACAATTCTATTCCCTTTCCATGAAACCTGCTAAATATCCAACTTCCAGAACAAGAACTCTCACCTCTAAGGAAGCTGTGGGCAGAACCCCCCCCGCCCAGTTAATAGTTGGGCTGTGAGATTATCATATTTGCAAAAATTAGGGAAAAGCAGAAATCCTTTTACTAGAGTGTATTCCTAATGCCACCTCCTGCTAGAATCAGAAGAGGAACACACTGATTAAGAAAGGCAAAAGACTGTACAAGTGAGTGCCCTCCCAGTTCTTGCTGTCCCCTTTCCCTTACAATGTATTTTAGGGCCAAACAAAGCATTCAGATAGATCAAACTGCAGAACTATCCCCCAAGGGGAAACGAGGAATCCTTTACCTGCCACATCCCATCATACAGGTATTTTAAAAACAGAGTGTACCAGCAGACAGCAAATTGTGTTGCTATGAGCAATCCTGAAAACACACACACACACACACACACACACACACACACACACACACACAGAGAGGAAATCTGACCTCCTGGAGCCATTTCCAACTCTTATCCTCAGACTCTGTAGGAAAGATGCAGCAGAGAAATAAATGGACTTTTCCACGCTGCCTGGGTCACTCACTAGCCTGCAGATGCTTCTTGAAAGTGATGAGAAGGAAAATAGTAAATCAAGTTGTCACTTGGAAAATAAACAGCTAGCATCCTGGCGAGGGAAGTCCACAAAAGAATGGCCTGGAAAATCACACTTCACTGAAATCACTAGAAAGCTAATGGCATCCTGAAGACTGCATTTCTCCCGATTGCATTATAATAAAAGTTAAATTTTATGTTCATTCATTTAAAGACCAAGGATTTTCAGGTGCCTACTATGCACCAGGTGATGTGCCCAGTACTGAATGAACTTAAGCCGCATGGCAACCCTGTGAATAGGAATAATTAGCTAAAATTTTACTGAAGAGAAGATGTAAAGCTACAACTCAAGTGCCTACTAAGTGCCAGACCCTCACCTAGTCTCACACTAAACAGGGGACCCTCCTGTAGCACAGGGTATAGTGGGACTTTGGACCTAGTGACATGGAGCGTAATGATGGAAGTCTTTGATTTGGACAGACCTGGGTTGGACAGCCAGCTCTGGCATTTACCTAATTCTATGGAACCTTAGTTGATTACATAGCCCTTATTGTCTAACCCTCACTTTCCTAATCTACAAAATGGGAATAGCCAGAGTATGTATTTCATGGAATTGCTATGAAATACCAATCAGATAAAGTCCATGACCCAGTTCCCAGAGGCAAGGTGTTTGTGGCGGAAGTGGTGGTGGTAAGAATACACACTCAAATAATTACAGTTCAGCATGGCAAATGTTTAATAGGTGACACAGACACACTGAAGAAGGAATAATTGACCCTGGGTGTTGGGAAAGGTGCCACACAGGAGGTCAAACATAAGCCGTGTCTTGAAGTATAAGTAAGAGTTCACCACACAATATAGGATGGAATTCTAGTTACAAGAAAGAGCATCTTCAGTGGCGTAGTCATTAGAAAAGCACAGAGTGTTCAGGGAATGGTGAGAAGTTCAATGTGTAACGGGCAGAGTAATGGGCACATCTTCTTTGCCATATCCTGAGGCACTAGAGATGGAGAATCAATAGAGGAGAGGAAAACTTCAGCTGGTGAGTGGCACAATTGTGCTTATCTTGTATTAGGGGTTCAGTGGGTGGGCAAATTGCTGGAATGGTAAGGAAGGATCCAGAAGACAAGGTAGAATAGATATTGCTATGAAACCATGGCCTGAGGCAATTCTGCTGCATATGCCTGCCTACCCACTTATAATAATTTATGTAATAAATTATTTTCACTTAACCACCTGATCTATAGAAGTCAAATGGTAATCATGTTTCTTTCACTAAGGCTTCTCATTTTAATTGTGGGTCAAACAGGCATTGAACACAACACACTCTATCTTGTAAAGGGAACTGCATTTCCTTGTCCCCACAACTCCACAAGAACATTTCCTCCCCTTTCTCTGGAACAGAACAGTTTTAGAGTAACACTTGGACCTTCTCTCCTTTACTCATTTGTTTCCTCCAATGAGAGGAGTGGTTCATCTGGTTGGTGACTAAGTAAGAGTCTAACACTCATAGGTCCACATTTCTTAATTAGGTGGTCACTATTCCCATGTGAACAGTCTCTCTCTTTATCCTTCATATCTGCCCTTCCTACAATGACAGAGTTTTCCTCTAAATTCTCCCATGCAGCAAACCTATCAGAGTGGACTCTGTCCCTGTAGAAGAATGTCTGGTTCTCTAGCTCTTCTCCCTAGGGCTGAGTAGTTGAGTTTAACTCAGGGGGAGAATCACAAGGAAGCCCAATTTGACCACAGATCAAAGCCACATTCTTTAACACAGCCCTGCCAACAACAGAACTGATATTTAGATCCTTGTCCTGACCACCAATTTGACTCTTATATCTGTTCCTCAACTGATTCAGAATGTCATGGTTGTGACCTCAGACAACCAGTCCTTGGATTGCTTTCACTTTGGGAACATAATAGGCACATTTGGAACTAAGAACTACATGAGGTCAATGACAAGTAAATATATCAATTACAGCAATAATTTTAAAGCCAGCTCTGTGACACAGTGTTTACTAACATACATTTCTTGAAGTTACATGGAAGATATGGGTGATTATAATGGAGAAGGATTTAACTATGGTTGCTCTCCTGGAGATACGTTTTGGATTGAGATTTGGTGGTTTTGGGTTTTAAAAAATTACAGAAATTACATGCACTTCCAAATCTACATATCCCCTTTCACCCTTGGACCAGTCCAAAAAGAATAATCTGAACACTTACGTTTTCTTTTTAACCTGCTTCTTTTTCAAAGCTACACAGTAAGTAAGGCAATTGCACTGGAGTACCAAATGACTCTGTGATACTATAAATCATGGACCTGATGAGGGCAAAAAAAGTTACTAGGGACAAAAGCTGGAGAAGAGACGATGGACGACTGTAGTTCTGATACAAATAGAATTGATTACAATGAGAAATATCCCCTCTGATTCCTCCATAACAAATGTAAAGAATCCTCCATAACAAATCATCACCATAGCATCAGAAGAAACCTTGGAAGATGCTCTAATTGACCTCCAACCTCAGTAAGTCTGTATCTAAATCATCTTGGTGGTAGAACTATCCACCTTTAAGTATCCAGAGAAAATAGGACTTTTCAGTATTATGTGAAACTTCCTACAGATATTTCAGGAGCTCAAGTGGATACTGATCCTAAAAGAAGAAGAGATCTAGAGACTGCCAAGCTTCATGGTGATGATCAACAGGGAAGCAAAATGTGTTAAAGGTTTTTACTTTTATTATCTCCTCCACTTGGCCCAGAATATATAGAGAATAATGAACATAAATTGAGGGTGGCCAATAAACTTTGCCTCCACTAATTTACACATACACACACACACACACAATCACTAACCATTATATATTATACCTCTATACATTTATAACAAGAATAGAAAAACACAGAAGCAATCTATACACCAATTTCGGGTAGTGTTTACTTCTGGGGAGGGAGAGAAGAAATGGCACCGAACCACAGAGGTACTCAAATACGACTAAGTCTTTATAAAAAGAGTGTAAAGCAAAAAAAAAAAAAAAAAAAAAGGCAAAACATTAAAATTTGTTCAAGCTGGGGAATAGCTAAACCAACATTTTTAATATCCTCTACTATAGGGACTACGTTTGAAATATTTCATACATTTTTTTTTAATTTTTTTTAACATTTATTTATTTTTGAGAGAGAGAGAGACAGATCATGAATGGGGGAGGGTCAGAAAGAGAGGGAGACACAGAATCCGAAACAGGCTCCAGGCTCTGAGCAGTCAGCACAGAGCCCGACGTGGGGCTCGAACCCACGGACAGTGAGATCGTGACCTGAGCCAAAGTCGGACGCTCAACCAACTGAGCCACCCAGGCGCCCCTTCATACATTTTTTAAAGGAAAGTTAAATCTCAGCAGATGATCCTGGTGAAATACCTAATGACCCAATAAATCGTGAGTGATTCCTTGTTTATTTTACACATTGATGTCAACTCTTCAATCCTATCCCGTGAGCACCAGTTCTTCATGCCTTTTTGAAATCTCCCATGTATCCCCGAATGTGTCAACTAAAGACTTGTGGAATTGAACTGAAATGCAGTTGAACTGATCACAGCAACTCCAATGTCACCAGTTCCTACTCCTGCCCCCTTGTCGCCTCCCCCACTCCTGGAGACCCACTGCTCAGGCAGGAGGAGATGCTGACAGAAGCCATGGAAGGAGCTGAGAAAACCTGCATTTGTTACTGAGGGAGCACTCAACAGCATGTGCGGAGACTCAACCCAGGGGAGTCCAAGGTATGTCACAAATCCATCTACACAAGCCTCCCAACCCTTTTTTCCCCACAGCAGAATACAAGCGTCTCAGCTCTTTAAGAAAATCCCCACTGAGAAACCTCAATCTGTGCCCATGCCTTTGGCCTCCCCCTGAAGCAGGCAGCTCCGTTCCTCCTTTGTTAGCACTGTGGCTCTAGCCTACAAGTCTAGACAGAGTGGTTTGTTAAAAGGCCTTGGAGTCAATGCCTGGACAAGATCAATAAGGCTTTTTATGACACAATGAAAACTTTCTATTTTGTTAAATGCGGCTAATCTACCATTTCTGCAGTACTTCTTAAAGCTTTCAGCACTGAGCACTACAGCCCAGGTGATTACAACCCTGTTCAGAGACACAAACTGGGGAACTTTGCCAATGTGGATGCAAAAATCCTAGAAACCTGCACCGTGTCTTCTTTTATAGCTGGGTGTGCATCTCCTTTTCCTCTGAAGAAAATGACCATGGCAGTGGAGGAGATGAGGGTGGATACTGACAAAAATTAAAACTGTCCCATTCCAGGGCTCCCAAGAAGAGAGTGACAATGCCCTGGGTCTAAAGTAATTAAATGAACGTATTTGAACCCAGGCGTTGATGAAGATGGGGTATGTTGAAAGGGGGTGGGGAGGGTAAACTCTCTAAAATGCAGGCAGACTTAAAAATCAAGTGACCTGATCTAAGAAGCCTAAATAAAGGAGAAAATCTTTAGTGACTGCAAACTCAGTTATAGTACCAATAGTATGCATAAAACTACAATAAAGTGCTTACTTCATTATCATCATTTCTTCTACCTCTTCTTTTTTAGAGGTAGAAGACTTTTTGTTGCCATAGTGTAAAAAGGACAGGAAATTGACATTTATTAAACCTATATTATGTTCCAGGCTCTTATAGAGCATCCCAATACTATATACATAGTATTTGACAAAAATTAACCAAGACTTCAGATATACGAGTTCAAAACACTTACCATGAGAACCCATGTAATATTAATTAATTAATAATTAATATTAATATAAATAGATAACATATCTGTGTTCATGTGTCACCTGAAAGAGGAGCTTTTCTACTGGAATACTTGGTATTTCACAAAAGCCCTGTGAAATAAAGTTTTACCAGCCTCACGTTACAGATGACAGAGCGGAGGTTCACAAGGGATATACCTGTACACTACCACAGCTAATAAGAAGCAGATTCAAAATACAAGCTAAGGTCAACTTCCAAACACTATATGCTGTCCCCCAGGTCATGCTGCCTCCTGCTGAGGGCTGCATATCTTTGCAAAGACCTCTGTCAATAGTATTCCTGTGGGAGGTGAACTACTCATCTCTTTAAAAACAAAACAAAACCATTTGCATAGCATGCATGTCACATTTTCCAAGCCACTTTCATGTACACTATCTAATTTTGTAAAGCACCCTTTGACAGCTTCTGTAGGAACCTCTCTCTGCCCAACAAAGCAAACAATGAGATGAATTAACCACACACTTTGGGACACAAATACAGATCCTAAGAGCACTGAAGAAAACTGTAGGAATTCTGCACATTTCCAACACTGGAAATACACAAGTGCTAAAAACAAAAACCACTCAATTATGAGAGCATAAATAAGGAAATCTACTTTTGACGCAATGAATCTAAAATGGATATCCTCTTTTTGAGTCAGAATGATTCGCAAACCATTTACAGATGTTGCATCACCCCCAACAAGCTCACTGAAGCTCCAGGGCCACACAGCTGGACTCCAGCTTATGATAGCAGAAGTTATAGTCAGAAATATGCTCAGGGCTTGCAGAAGAGAAAAAGGTTAGTTGACTTATGATCAAAAAGAACACAAAAAACAGGAATTGTAAGACTCTGAAATAGACACTCATTTGTACTTTGTATAGTCATTTACAATGGATAATTACAGGGGGCCCTGGATGGCTCAGTCAGTTAAGTGTCTGACTCTATGTCAGGCTCTGCACTGACAGCATGGAGCCTGCTTGAGACTTCCCTCTCCCTCTCTCTCTGCCCCTCCCCAGCTTGCTCTCTCTTTCTCTCTCTCTCTCTTTCTCAAAACATAAACAATTAGAATGGATATTTACAGTTCCAATGTCAGTAAAACCAAAATCCTAACCTTCTCCGGCAATACTAGTTAATATTTATCAGTGGCAATTTTTTATCCAAGGGTTATGATAAAATAATGAATGATTTGGATATCCCAACTGTGATATGAAGATGCTGCATAGAGGATCCCAGACTTACAGAAATTAGGACATACATAATACCAGTTGGTCAAGGTTTCTCATCATACTAGCTAGGTGAATGAATCAGAACAAAGAAAAGTAAGTCAGGGTACATTAAAACACTGTCCAAGAGTTAAAAACATAAAGGAGACTGGTAGCTCATTCCTGCCAGATGTGGTGAGACCCCCCATGAAGATGTCAATAAAGATACATTCCAATATGGTAGCAATTGAAGTCTAAGAGGAAGTGGACCGAATCCCGTTCTCTGATTTAAAGGGCCAGAAACAGTCTTATCCTTCTTCAGGAGTCACCATATGGTGAGAGACTGACTATCCCAACTAATGAACATGTGACTGAGACATCAGAATGCCATTACCATAATTCACAATGAAAAATTACCATCAAAAAACCCAACAGTCCACAGACTTGGATTCAAACACTGGTTCCCAAACATTGGTCTCAAGTAAAATTTTCAACAATCCATGGTACAATCAGAAAAATATGGATGTTCTATTACATTTTTTTTAATAAAAACTAAATTTACTCACCATTCATGCAACAAATATTTATGCAGGACCTCCTCAGTGCTGCACTAGGCATTGAGAACACAGGATTCTCATTCTACCTCTCTCTACTTTTTTTGGGTTTTGAGTTTCCTGTCTTTTATAAAATGACAGTGAAGACAGATGAAATGTGTTAATGTCATTAATTGCCAAATAAAAACTAGTCACCACTACTGTGTTCCTTCCCTTCTCTGTAAAAAGTTTAGATGTCAACAAAATCCAAAAGTTTGAAGAACCACTGAACCAGAGAATCTTTTCTTTGTATGTTCTCAGTCAGGTGTTTACCAAAACACAGCACCCTCCCAAAAAGGGGTTTACCAGGAGCTTCAAACAGAGTAGCCAACCATTCCAATTTGCTGGGACTGAGAAGTTTCCCAGGACATGGGATTCCCTGTGCTAAAATGGGAACAATCTTTGGAAAAACAGGATGGTTTTCTCTACATGGGTCACATGTCAGAAGGTACCAAAAAAAAAAAAAAAAAGATTAGGCAGATCAAATAAAACTCTCAATTATCAAGAATCATTGACAAAGAAAGGGGCTTGAATTAATTGGATGCTTTTGTTAGGTGTGAATTTTTGACCATTTCAAACTTGACATTATGGTTTTTAAAGAATAATCACATTAACATTATAAGTAAGGTATTTGTTGCTATAGTTTATTACTTTTTATGAACTTTAAACTCAGTCTAAGAACAACCAAAACCCACTTTGAGGATTCAGAGGCTCTCTGAGATTTCATGGTATCTTAGAGCCACCTAGCTCATCATGAATTACCACTGTATGCCATCATGCATAAACAGCTTTTGCTTTCCAATTGTTTGAATTTGGGATCAGAGGTATCCTTGTATTATAAGTAACTAATTGAGTTGTATGGGATGATTTATGCAAACACTGGTATTCCCTTGAAAATTATTAGAATAACTTCAGGAGCAGGCAGAAACTTGATAAAAACTTCAGAACTGCAGCCTCTGGTGAACATACATTTGACATAAAATGGTCTTTTGTCCCTTGAGCACTGTTCATTCTTTCTTTCCCTCCCTGCTACCCCACTACCCACATCCCACCTACCTACTAGTACCCACCTGCTGGGGCCTTTGGACCACCACTTTACAAAAGAGCAATCGTGCCCTGCTGCCCTCAACTGAAGTAGAAAAGTAAGAAGATCTCATAAAAGAAAGGAGAAGGAAAGAAGCTAGTACTTAGTGTTCCTCTACTATGTGCCTGGCACAGAGAGAAGCCCTTTACAAGTATACTGTTTTTTCAATCCTACAGTGACCTTATGGAATAGGCACTATCACTATTGTTTTATTACCATGAAATGCCCACAGTTCCCGAGATGGGGGTTATGATAATGCTGCTAGCTACCTTTTAACCATTATTTTACAGATAGAGCACACACAAGCAGGGGAGAGGGGTAGAGAGAGGGAGACAGAGAATCTTAAATAGGCTCCATGCTGAGAGAACACAGGGCTTGATTCCAAGACCATGGAATCAGTACCTGAGCTGAAATCAAGAGTTGGACAGTCATTCGACTGAGCCACCCAGGCGCCCCACCAGCTACCATTTTTGAAGCTTACTGCTCATCATGGGCTTTAGCTCTGGTTTAGTATTATGCAGGTATTTCATATAATCCTCACAATAACCTATTTAGGTATCATTACCTGAATTATCAAACAGGAAAGCTGAGATTCCGGGTTTCAAGGCTACCCAATTAGAATAACAATAATTGACAATGAGGGAATTTAGAACAAAGCTGGACTTGGGTCTAACTTCAATCTCACTGCTCCTCCCAATGCAGTAAGGGTTAGGTGTTGTATGAAATGCAGATCAGGAGCTAAGCAACCACATTGTGACCTTCTAGGGGTTCTGTGGTGGCTGGTCTAGACAGAAACCTTCTTCGATGACTCTCAAGTTAGCTATGCTCTAGTCATTATCCTTTGGTTCCCATTTCTTTTTTTAATTCTTTGTAACATTTTTATGTTTATTTTTGAGAAAGAGAGAGACACAGCTTGAGTGAAGGAGGAGCAGAGAGAGAGACACAGGACCTGAAGAAGGCTCCAGGCTGTGAGCTATGAGCACAGAGCCTAACGCAGGGCTTGAACTCGCAAACTGTGAGATCATGACCTGAGCTGAAGTCAGATGGTAAACTGAGTCACCCAGGCACCCCTGGTTCCCTTTTCTATGGCAAGACAACAGTACCAGTATAATCTAATTACACACTCTTCATGGCCAGCAATATCTACCCCAACTCCTCCTTGTATGCAACCACTACTGTGCTTGGCACAGCTGATTGACTATGTTATTTAAAGCCTTTAAGTTACTCATTCATTCATTCATTCATCCATCCATCCATTTAGCAAACGTGTTTTGAGAACACTAATCATTCAGTAGGTTGATAGTGAAAACAGGAAGAGTTCCATCAGATTTTAGCATGTCACATTTCTAAAGTATGCTGAGGTAGGGTTTTATCCTTAAACTAGGTCACTGTGAAGTGTAAACAGACTTTGATAGCACATAAAGAATTCTACAACTTGATGCTATTATTATCCTATAATTTGCTTTTTTTTCCATTCCAGAAGATGTCCACCATTTCCTTTCAAGCTCTGCAGTATTACATCATGAATTTCCTGATAGATAGGCAATATGGAGGAGTTCCAAGAACTTTGATCTTGGGTTCACCTCAAGACACTTCTAAACAAAGGAATTAACTGGTTTTCACATCGGCGTCCAAGAGGAGACATGCTCCTCACTTCTACTTTGCAAGCAGAGAAAAGTGAAATTCAGCTAGCAATGGGAGGTACTTTTAAAATCATATTTTCTACTTCTTTTTACAAGCCTAGCATAGTTTTACTAAAGGAATTAGCAACAGAGCCAAGACCAGAACAGAGGTTTTCCTATTTTTATATAAGTGAGTTAGTTGCAAAATAATTCTGGGGTAGATACAGGAATCCAATAACTAAAGGGACAATTTCAGAAGTGTGGCCTCTGGGATGCTGAATGCCTAATTCCCAGTTGAGGGTCCATTTTTCTAAGGCCTGCATATGTGTCTTATCAATGTCCCAGGGTCACCAGAGCTGGCACTCAATAGTTTCTGCCCCTGGAGAAGGGCTCCGGGTAAGTAGTATGCTTCTCAGTGCTCGTGTGGCTAAGCCACTCACTTGGGATGGGTTGCCTTTTCTACTCTTTGAGCTTCTTTTTCTCTCCCCTCTGAAGCACTGGAGACTCTGACTTCAGGGAAGGAATGCTGCTTAATGACTCCAATGCAGTCTCCTGGAGGCTTTATCAGCAGCATACAGCCCTGTGCTGGCAGCTGACCTTTCTCACTGTGCTCAAGTCAGGGAAAAACAAAAAGCACCAAAACAATTAAAAGCAGTAAAAAAGGAGGGAGGAGGGAAAAAGAGACTCTAGCGTCACACAGAGCAGCAACACAGAAATTGTTGAAAAGGAAGGAAAAAGGAGAAGAAACAAAAGACAAATCAAGACGGTGAAGAGAATAAGCACAAGAGGATCGGATTCTCCCAATCCTCTTGATTTCTTTTCCTGAAAGCTGCAGAAGGCCTGGAAAAGCTGTTAATACCATGCTGGTGAGGGAAAATACAGAGGACAAGAAAAGAAGGAGAAGCTATAGCATGCAGCAGCTTCTGATTCGTAAAATGCCTCTCCACTCTCCACGAGCACTGACAGGCATTCCAAGTGGTACGGATGCTCTCAACCTCATGTGCTCTCTTAAGGAGAAGCTCCTTGTCTCCACGACACAGATGAGCCAACCACCTGGCAACAGCCTCATACCTACTCCTCCAGGCCCTCTGTAGGTGGGGACTGCCCTCTGAAGAGCCCATAATGGCATTCCTTTATGTCATCCCCATGGAGCAAGCGGGGTCCCTTTCTCATCTGAAATACGTGGATAACTTTGATATTGGCACAAACTATATTTGGGGAGATGGTTACACATCCATCCACAGAGAGGTGAGAGCATTCTCAGCGTTCTATCAGATTATAAACAAATATACATGTTTAAAGGCAAAAAAGAAATTTTTTTAAGTTTTGATATTTGACAAAAATAATAATAAAGTTTTGGTTTTTTTTTTTGAAGGGAAAAAAATAATGACCTAGTGCTTTAACTCCCTGGACAGTCTAAGAAGCGCCCATGATGACTGTTTTCTGCAGATCTGTGAAAGACAGGTTTCATTTCCCAGTCTGTGTTGAATATGAAGTGAACTGTACAGACACAGGTGCTTTATCAGACACAGTTGGGGCTCAGTGGTTAGAGAAAGATGAAGGAGAGCTACATACTCTAGTTAGAACTCATCATTACTTAACAAGCTACATAAAAGGAGAGAAGTTTGAGAAGAATTGAGTATTGCCGCATGTCAAGTTCCTTTTCTCAGAGTTCTACATGGCTCCCTAAATTCAGTTACTCTAAATGGTTTGCTCCTTTATAGGATGCTGTTCACTGGCCACAGGGCTGCACTATTTAATAACAATGGCAACAACCCATTCTGTGGATGGTTGGCCCCGTGTCATGCACCACGCTCACCTCCTTGCTTGGACATCTCACGGAACTATCACAACCCTGAGAGGTGAGCTCTGTAACAGTCTCTGTTCTACAGATGTAAGGGTTGAGGCTTTTTTTATCTGTCCATGGTGGCTCAGTTGGTAAGAAGCAGCGTTAGGGCTCACAACCAGGTTTGGATGACCCCAAAGCCTTCACTCTTCACCACTGTCCTGGACTGCCTCACCAGGTAACCTCATGGTTCCCACATCAGCGTCCAAAAGCCTCATGCACACATGGAGCAAGATGGATATTCTGACACTTCATCTGAAGCCTCAAACTCCACTTCAGCGGCTTGGAGAAGTTCTAAAGCTATGGCTGATGGTCAAGAATCACTTCTCCTTTATTTCCTATGGAAGAATTAACCTGTGTCCTCATAGTCCAGAGGTGAGAAAGGCTCCCTTTCAGTTCCTGTGTGTAGGGACTACTTTGTCCAAGTCCTTCCCAGATGCAGGTAATCCAGGCTAAGTCCAAGAGGTGACTGGCTCACCGGAGAGGGCAAAGATGTTGTCAGTGACCTTCCTTTGGCATGGGATATTAGCATCCCTGGTCTTGTATCAAGACAAACTAAATTGAAAAAAGAAGAAGAAGAAGGAAGAAAGAAGAAGAATCCAATGCTAACCTCCCTTAACAAAACAGGGTGCTGACTGACATCTTACTGAGATCAATATCCTTTGGAGGTGGTGGGGCAGGAAAAAGGCAAGTCCTTTGAATGATTTGACCCATATTCCATCACTGATAGATCTTGAGTAAGACAAAAATAATCCCTCATGCTTTTCTTTGAAATACAGGTACAATTTTTTTCTAATTTATATTCTTCATAACCGGAAGAAACTTGTGGGTCTCTTTAGTCAAATGCCTTCATTTTACAGATAAGGAACTGGAAGCCAAAGAGGTCCTGAGACTTGCACTGGGTTACAGAGCTTGTTAGATGCAAAGCCAGGGCTCCAATACCATCACTAACTCCCAGGCAAGGGAATCTCCTCCAGGTTGTCAGTTCGCTGCTCTCCAATTCTGCCCTCCTAGACTTCCTCCCTGTTCCTTAGAGGATGACATGAGAAAACAGAGATAGTCCCTGCTGACACTGACCTTTCTATGAAATCTCACCTACTGTGTGCTTCCTGTGCTCCTCCAGTCATCAGAACTGTGGCTACCCTACACTGGTTAACCCCTTCCCTGATGCGCTGCAGGAAGCCCAACAGCCCCCTGATGTCCAGTGACCCTTCCTCAACTCTCTTCTGGAAAAGCTGTTTCAGCCTCCTCTTGGAAACAGATGGCAATTGGAAGCATGTCCCTGTGTGTAGCATTTGGCACTCAGGCCTTGTCTCTGTGCAGTAGATATGCTATTCTCCTCTTACCAGGTCAGCTCTAAGCAAAACTGTTCTATGGACCTCTTCCATCTCCTCCTCCACCCACATCCTTTATTCTACCTCAAGTGTGTAACAAGCACCAAAGATCATTTTATTATGTGAGGGACATAAGAGTTACCTCCCCTTGTGAGAAGAGTTGCACTTCTTTAAGGAGGAGGCATCTCTCAGCCCAATGGAATCAAGCCATAATTGTGAAATTTCAAGCAAGAGAAGGACTATTTTTTTTGGTTGGGGTACTCCACGGAGTCCCTCAAATTATATTGCCTAGCAGCTGCCAATTCTGACTCTGCACAGTGCTTGCCCTCCACCTTGAGGTGGAGAAAGCATTTTGACTATTCAGCTACATATGAGAACAAACAAATCTGCAGGTGTCAGCTTGCAACCACAGCCCAGAGAAAATCCTATGTTGGGCTGCAAGCCAAGGAGAGAGCACAATAATCAAGGATTCATTATGTGTCCACTGGGTGCCCAGCCCTATCACCACAAACCTCCTTTCCCAATCATACATATCCTTATTATTTCCCTAGCTGTGTGGCGAGGGGCATTTGTGCTAGTGTAGAAAATGGTATCTACCAAAGCCATTTCTCTATGCTCTTGCTTAAAGGCAGGAAGTCTACAAAATGTCAGCAAACAGGTCAACTGACAGTCTGAGAGTCCTCACATGTTAGTGGACAAGAAGATATTTTACACTTTGGAGACAGCCACACGTCTTTCTTTAAGTAAAAGCCACCCATTTTTGAAACAACCCTTTCCCTGTACTGGGAAGAAGGAAGGGTTAATAATCAAAGGTACTGAAGAATTCTAAAAAAACAGAACCATATTCTCATGAAATCTGACTTCTGTATCCCAGGAGTAAGAAAAATACAGAATTAACATACAGAATATCTAAAGCAAGGCAGTGCTAAGACATTATTCAAGCTTTGCCATTTAGACAGAATCCTATCTTTCCTTGGAAGTCACCTGAAGCTTTTTCGGCAAATCACTTATCCTCTTTAAAGTGCAGTTTAGTCATCAGCAAATTAAAATAATAATAGTAATAATAATAATTTGTAAGTCCTACGCCTGTTGTCAAAACTAAATGGTGTAATACATGGGAAGCCTTTAGCACTGTGCTGGGATCTTGGTAAGTAATTAGTAAGTGGTAACTCTTACTATTAGCAGTCTATTAAAAAATAACACTTTAAATCTTAAAATAAGCCATTACCAGTTACTTCAAAAGAGTTCAGTGCAAAAATGCACAACTATTTCTAAAATCAAGCTTCTGCCTTGCAAGGTTTACAAAATGAAAATATGGAAAGGTTGAGAAATACAATGACCAGAACATTTATCCCACAAATCTTACCATCTCATGGCCTTGCCAGCAGACTAGCACCTGCTCACCCACAAAGTATGTCTCCCCCATTCTGTGCCCGTATCAGCCTGTACTCACAGGGCACCCCCTTTGTACCACTTTAAAAGCAGTCTTGCTTATAAGCTACGATAGAGCATGAACATCAATGGAAGACCATTCGGTTTTCCCAGGAGTCCTTTCCAAATCTCAAAATCACTTTGTGGGACCAAAAGGAAAAGAGGTAAGTCCCCTTGGGGGTTTCTATGCCTCAAGTGCCTCTGGCCATAGTGAAAGGGCTCTGCAGGATCACAAGACAAATTGGCTGAACTTTACATCATAAAGTGCTTCAGCTCCAGAAACCTTTCACACAACCGAAAGGTGTGCAGAATGTGACCTGACACACACCAACACATCCTTTTAATACTTTTGCCATCACCATGCTGAAACATGTTTGTTTACTATCCTAAGTCATACACAGGTTTGTCTTGGGTGAGAACTGAGAGAAGTGGACACTATTTGGGAGGTGGTTCAACCTGAGGTCTACAGGCTGTCCAATGTTTCCGTGTAATCACTCACTCAGCAGGACCACAGGACACTGATCCAGCTCCAGTCGATTCTGCCCCTTAAATTACGAAAATAACTTTTTATTTCCAACTGGAATAGTCTCGTTACAGAGAACCAATGTTTAAGTACAAATAAGTTGTTAAGTGTATACCCTCAACTCATATGTGAAAGAGTCCACTGCCTTCATAGCGCGAATCCCACTGTCACAGGTGTCCCAACATCCAAATCCCTTTCAGGGACATTGCATATCTTGCTCAAAAGTGGCAGCTTTCTTAAAACTTCTACCAAATAATAGATGCAAGTGAGCAAATGCATCAACCAAAACAAAAGGCACTGAGGTGAAAACTGATTATTCAAGCAAGGACGACAGTTCTTATATGCAATTTAATAGAATAAAATCTCACTAATTCCTAACTGGAAGAAAGATCAGTATGATTAAATAAAAAAATTAACAAATGCTTTCTGAGAGAAATGGTTGTTTCTTATCTCCAACAATATAAGGGGAAAAGAAAACTTCACTACTTGTGTGTGGGAATCTTATAAGCAATTCAAAAATGGATATTCTTTTGCAATTAGTGCATTTGTTATTTGAATACAAACAATTGTCCTTAAGTAGTGGGGATTGGTACTAATTTCCTGACTTGACCTCACAGAACACAGTAATTCTTTTCTCTTTTTGTTTTATAAATCCAGTCCCCAACCTACACTGTCCAAAGGTAAATTTTCGCCTAACATGACTAAATTAGGAAAATATATGATTAGTGAGGTCAACAATGAAGCAATTTTATTGAGGAAAGGAAAATGCTAATTCTTATTTCTTCATACTTCTCATCTGGAAAACAGAAATTTCTCCAGGGGCTTCACATAACTGGGGGACCACACAAGAGCGATAGGGCTCCGAAGTAAATCCCTTCGTGCTCTAAATGTTGCCGGTTCTCTGCCTTCCTAAGTCTGGGACTAGACTGAACATGACTTGGAGCTAATCTTCACTCAAGCCCATGATCTTCCTCACCCCAACAGCTTATATCTCAAAGGAATTAAATACTGCTTAACAATATTGGCAGGACCTCCTGAAGTTTAGAGAAAGACTGGGACATCCAGAAATGATTGGGACTTCCAATCCTTTCAAATGGATGGAGACTCTTAACTAATTTATCTCCTGGGTAGCTGGGGAGAGCTCTTCTCCTGACTCTAATGGTTAAATCTACATCAACTTGGGAAGTTATTTAAACTCTCTAAGCCTCAGGGTTATTGTTTTCTTTTTCTTTCTTTTTTTTTTTTTTTACCTATAAAACGGGCATAATAAATAACATAATAACATTAGGTGTCACCTAGGGTTGCACTGAGGTTTAAATACAAGTAAAGTCTTTAGAGAACAACCTGACATAGAGTAAGCACTTGAAAAATCCTCCTCCTCTTCCTCCTTTCTCTTTCTCATCATCATTTTACTTGGCCTCCAATATAATTTCCATCACCACAAACTAAGACATTGTACCCATATTCTGATTCCCAGACACAAATAAACACCATTACCAACCAGTCCGGGAGAGGATGTGCCTGCTTCATCAGTAAGCCCCCCTTCTGCCATTCCTACTGCTGTGAGATGCAGTAGCATCCACCAGAACCCACATGTACGTCTGATAAAGAAGTGTTCATCTGCTAGCTGCTCCATATTGATGTGTTTACTGTGAACGAAGACACGAGAGGGAGGGGGAATAAATCAGAAGAAGTTCAAGCAGGTTATTTTTCTAGCTGCCTAACACATTGTCTGCATCTAGCTGAGGACTGTGCTTTCCAACTATTATGTCAAGGGCTAGCGCAACACCTCAGTAAACATCCTATCTGCATTTGTCTGAAATGATTAAAAATGTCTCCATCTTGAAACTGTTTCAAATGTGCTTGGTGTTCTCCTTTGTCCAGGCTCTACCATCAATAGACCAAGCTGCTAGTTGACTCCCAAGGGAACACAAGTAAGTAATCCCACACCTATAAGATAGCTCCTAGCCTTGTTTCACCTCCCAAGTATCATCACATTGGGGATCAGAGTTTCAATATATGCATCTGACAGAAAGGGAGGACACAAACATTTAGTCCATGTCAGCAAAAATGAATGGAAAGTTTCAAATTGAATTTTAGAAGCAGGGTCATCCATATGAAAAGGTGACAGCGTGTCAGGGACCCTCAACCTTTCTCTGATGTTAATGCTTTGGATCTCTCTAACATCTTGTGACTCTTAACTAAAGTAAAGGAGGAACTCTGCAGAAAATTCAAGCAGTAGGTGAAGACTTCTGGCTTCTGGATAATGCTCCACCTTCCCTGATGGAATTCTTCCAAGAGATGATCTTGCTTGCAAGAGTAAGGGTCAATTGTGTAAGGTTCCAAGACAGACTGGCAGAACACAGCCATCACATCAGGGAGTCATACGTAAAGTTACAATAACAACCAGAGGTCAGAGAGAGAAGCAAGAGTCCTGAAGTTCTAATGCTATTTTCCTCTTTTAATCCCTACAGAAAGAAGTCCTCTTCTATTTGGAGAAAGAAATTGCTTTTTCTTCTTTGGCACCAAAGCACTGATACCCACAACTAAAAGGGTAACCTTAAATAAGAGCCGTCAACTTCCCCGATCCTCGGTTTCTTATGCAAAAAGAGAAGAGAGCATTACTTCTTAGATTGTTTGAGGATACGGTGAGATGATGAAACAGTACAGAGCACATGGCGGAAGCTCAGAGGTTGGTTCTTCTGGGAGAACATTCTCTCTCGGCTATTTTCTAAGCCCTGATGTTCAGAGTGTGCACTTCCAGAGTCAGCATTCATAATGCACAGAGTTTTCCAGAGGGACGGTGACTGCAGTGCACTTAATTCCAAAGCTGGTGTGCTGACAGTGTCCTTCAGCTGACTTCCCAGCACATTCAGGTCTGACTTTGTGCTCACAGACCAAGAATGGTCTAGGTGTGCTGGGAGAATATGTCACATGGCAAAATTCTCCCCGCTACAGACTCAGAGGGAAGAGCTTCATCAAATATCATAGCACACCTTGGCCCAAGGTTCTGCTTCTCATTTTGGTTTCCAAGATGTTTTATTTTTGCCAAACAAAGTCAAAGCAAAAGTATATGCACAACTCTGGTCTGGTGGTCTAGGGAAGCTTATGTGCATGGAGTCTGCTGAGCTTCAGATTCCTTTGTCTTCTGATTTGTGTGTTGATAAAATCCTGTACCTAAACTAGGTAGTAGTATAGCCAGACACATATGAACACTGACACAAAAGCCATATAACTTTTGGGGCTGCTAACTATGAAATAGTACACTGAGAAGAAGGGCAGTGGGAGATAAATATCTAGATAGATAAACAGATCTAACATTGCATATGTGTGTAATTTGTACATATACTTTTCTTTTTCCTAACACAAACTCTTACAACTGAGAAGACAGTGATCTTCTGGTCTGATAGCCCATATTATAGACTGAGCTGACTGAGGCCCAGGAAGGTGAAGGGTCTGCTCAGGATCACAAAGCAGACTCAGAGCAAGAACTCGTATCTTCTTCCTTCCCACCATGCTCCCCGTTCCATGGGCACAGGATGAATGAACAAGGAAGGAGAGAAGAAATCTGATACAGACCCCAAAGAGTCCTGTCTCCTTATAAGGATATTTAACCTGGGGTTTGCAGTAATGCTGTCTGGGACATAAGGATTCTAAAAGCCAATCCAAGAGGACAGAGCCTCTTGACAAGCCAACCCCAGACGCAAAGTCCAGCCCTAATCCCTAGCCCCAAAAACGAATGACACTACAATTTTATGGTAAAGTTCACATATAAGACAGAGCCCTCGGGGTATCTCTGGCCCAAACCACAGCCCTGGAGTGATGTGGGGTGGTGATGTGTATTCTCTCCTGCTCCTACCAGCTCCTCTCTTTTGGTAACCATTCAATGGGGACCGGCTGTCCTCAATTTCCTTCCTCCAACAGCTGGGAGATGGTTTTCTGCAGTTCGCTGCCATTTGTTTCAATTATATGTATTAATCATAGCCTTGGCCCTGATGGTATTCTTCAGGGAAAAAAAAAAGTACCACGGATTTTGTTCTTTAACCAAGCTGCTTCCTCACTCAGGACAGACTTTGGCAGTGACAAGGGAAAGGGGAAATGATAAATCAGAGGCTGTTTGGACTCCAGTGCAGCAGTAGGTGAGGGGTGATAGACATCTAGCCCACTTAAAAGGAGGACAAGAGTGCAACTTGGGGACAGTGATATAACACTGTGTGGTCTACCACCATAAACACACAGACAGCATAGCAGCAGAACAATCTATAAATGTCATTCCTTCTTTCATTACACATCAAGTCATTTATTCAGATATGTATTAAGCTCTTACTACGTGCCAGGCTGCATGTTCTCCAGGAACCCCCAGTTGTGTTTAAGTAAGAACAAAACCAAAGGTAACTAGGAACTATTTCAGAGGCAGAGTGGCATTGTCTCAAACCACCATCGCCCATCAGTGCCTTCCTGCGATATCACCCCCTCATTTTTTTATTTAATAAATATTTATAGCAGTCCAGCTCTGAGGCAGGCAGTGAGCTATATGCTGAATGTCCGCTGGTACATAAAATTGCCATGGATCTTGTCCTCATCAATCCTGTGGTCCAGGGTGAGAGACAACCCACAAACAAAGAGACCCACTGGTGGATATAACTGTGAATTTTTTTAAGCTCTGTCAAGACAAGATGGGGGTGGTATGAGAGAAAAGAGAAAGTGGGAGGGGCTAATTTAGATTGAAGGACTAGAGATATCCTCTGAAGAAGCAGAATTAAAACTGAAGCTTGCATATGAGCTTAGTTAGCCATGGGGAGAATGAGGAAAGAGACCTGCACAGGCAGAAAAGAGCTTGATGAACCTGAAAGCGAATGAGGCCAATGGATGGGGAGTAAAGGGAGAGAGGCACAAGATAAAGTTGCAGGTGGTCGAGTGCTAGATCACGCCGGGCTTTGCAAACCTTGTCACGGAGTTTGGACTTCGTTTTTAAAGAAAGGGAAACCATGAAACAGTTTTAGGCTTACAGTGACATGGCATGGCTTATACTTTAAAAAGAGCACTCTGGCTGCTATATAAACAGTTGATTAGAAGAGCTAAATGTGAAGCAGGGAGACTGTTGCTAGGTTTCTACAATCATCCAGATGACAGAGGACGTTGGTGCAGAATTGCATAGTGACAATGGAGATGTACACATGTGGGTGGATTTGAGATTTAATTTGGGAATAAAGTCAACATCTGTTCATCTCATTGAGACCTTTATTCTCTTCACATATAACAAAGAATCTTGCCAACTCTGTAGGATTATGATGAGGGCTCAATGAGATAAAAGCACAATGTAATACAAGTGAGATATTGTTATTACAGTATCGTGACCACTATGATACTATCCACTTCCAGTTGGTTCAAAACCTCCATTCATGAGACATAACCAATATAACCTAAGTAGGGCAGTGGGAGAAGTGTCCAAACATTTATTAAGTTTTATCTGGCCATGATCCTGATAAAAGTGGGTACAAGGGTGTCACAAGGGCACATCTAGATTCTGATATGCCTGGGCCACACACCAATAGTAGAAAATAGTAGACACTGAAGAAGACTTAGTCATGCTTTGAGACCCCTAGAGTTCCACTAGCTGCTAAGCCCCCATCCAGTCTATTACCAGGACATATGCTCTAAATTGCATTATAAGAGCCCAGGAGAGCTCTTTCATTACCTAATTCACTATTAGAGAGTGCCTTGGGCAAAATTGACCCAGAAAAGGGCCATCTAACATGACCCCTATATTCTTTAAGAATTCCCAGAAACAAAATAATGACTCCAGAGATCAACAAACTTAAAGGTGCAAAATATGCTTTCTTTTGGGCAACAAACTTGTATGTGTATATATAGCAAAACCTCATTTGAAATGTGGAGTCTTTGGGGGAACGATTAAATTTTTAAGAGCCCAAAGATTTCAAATGTTTAATACTTTTTTTTTTAATTTTTTTTTCCAACGTTTATTTATTTTTGGGACAGAGAGAGACAGAGCATGAACGGGGGAGGGGCAGAGAGAGAGGGAGACACAGAATCGGAAACAGGCTCCAGGCTCTGAGCCATCAGCCCAGAGCCCGACGTGGGGCTCAAACTCCCAGACCGCGAGATCGTGACCTGGCTGAAGTCGGATCCTTAACCGACTGCGCCACCCAGGCGCCCCTGTTTAATACTTTTAAGAAAATATTTCTAAAATGTACTGCATGTTTTCCCTCTTAAGAAAGAGAGTATGTTGGGTATAATTTATGTCCTTCAAAAAAATATTTTGTGGTTAAAATATCATTCTGATTCTGCCACTATCTTTCTAGAATTCCTTGGATGAAGCATCTATATTCTCATATGTAAAATGAGGCTCTTTAACTAGATCAGGTCCTCGCAAAGTCTTGTGGTAAAGAACCAGTTTTGTTTTGTTTTCTAAATTTCCAATCCATTAGGCCAATTTATGGCCCTAAGGTGTAGAACTAGCAGCTAAATGCCAAATGGGATCCACCAGGTTGAACTGGTTGACACCCTATTCAATGACACCAGTCCACTGATCTGGATGTCCCCATATAAGGACTTGCTATCCAAGTGTTTAAATGGTTACTCTCAGTCTCAATATTCAAATTTGCACAGATAGGTAAGAGTTCTTGGACAGCACTGACCTTACAGGAAGTACGTTGAGTAGTCCAGAGATAGACAATGTCTAAGATCCATCCAACCAAAAGAGTCTAGGGTTTTATAATCTTGATGAGCATCAGTTATTTCATGGGTGCATTAAAAAAAAAATTATTTCTGAGAGAGAGAGAGAGAGAGAGTGTGTGTGCATGCATGCAAGGGAGAGGCAGGGAGGGGGGCAGGGACAGAGGATCCAAACGGGCTCTGCACTGACAGCAGAGAGCCTGATGAGGGGCTCAAACCTACAAACCATGAGATAATGACCTGACCTGAAGTTGGATGCTTAACTGACTGAGCCACCCAGGAACCCTTCATGGGTGCTTCTATAAAGCTATTAAAAGATGTTGGTCCCTGAAAGACCCTTCCCTGAAATCTCCATGATTTCTGAGTATGCTTTCTGGTTTAACATTATACTCAGTTCTCTTGAGGGTATTGCTTGTGCCCTAAAAGATTCTGGTCTCCTGAACTATTCTATTAGAATTTCCTTCTGTGGTCTCCCTCAGAGCACTTCTGTCCTTGCTGCTGTCCTCCCTGCTCACAGTAGGTGTGACTACTTCCAACATTCTCCATCAATTCCACTCGCTGTCTATATTCCAGCTCTTGATTCTTCTATGTGGAAGGCAGCTATGCTCACCACTATACCACCAACGCTTGATTCTTCTATCTGATATGAAAACCAAGTCTAAGGATTCTGTCTAACCCTACTCCATTCATGTGGACGAAAGTGCATAGGCTACAAGATAAGTTTTTCCCCTCATTTAAAGGCTGTGCCCCCTTATCTCTGGCTAGCTTCAGATTCACAATTGTCTTGGAAGTCCCAAAATTCCAACAGCTAGATAAAGGGCTCATTATTCTTACATTTCCTTGAATAATGAATAAAAATCAGATAATGGGGCAATTTCTGAACACTCTTCTAAATGCTAAAATCTAATTTTAAAATTTATTAAGATGATAAAACATTTAAAAATATTTCTCAGTCTTCAAAGCATTCATTCTCACAAACCAGCCACTTTTGCTTTTCAAGAATTAAATATAACTACTAAAATAATGCAAATACTGAATAAACATACTTTCTATTTTTATATTTTCCACCCTTAGATGAGAAACAGCAGTACACCCACATAAGAACTTAAAGCAATCATGGGGCGCCTGGGTGGCTCAGTCGGTTGAGCGTCTGACTTTGGCTGAGGTCATGATCTCGCAGTCTGTGAGTTCAAGCCCCGCATCAGGCTCTGTGCTGACAGCTCAGAGCCTGGAGCCTGTTTCAGATTCTGTGTCTCCCTCTCTCTCTGACCCTCTCCCGTTCATGCTGTCTCTCCCTGTCTCAAAAAATAAACGTTAAAAAAATTTTTTTTTAAAAAGAACTTAAAGCAATCAAACAAATTAAAGGGGGCAGAGGGGCAAGACAGCAAGGGGGTTAGTGAGCAAAGCAGGCCTTTGGCCAAGAAGCTGCTTTTCGTGCAGCAAAGATTTGGACTGATAGACCGCAGAAGCGGGATGATCTCCGGATCTCGGCAGTTCTAACACTCCACGATTACGAGATATGACATGAAGGTTCATTGCACTCTGAGGAGCCATCACAGGAAATAACCACACAGGGACTAAAACCAAGCAGCAGAGACCAAAGCAGCCTAGTTTCCTCAGCTTCCTCACCACCAGGTCAGCATTTTGCTAAAGACCTAGTTGAGCTTCTGCAACTACAAATGAGTATGCCTACCAGAGAAAAGAACTTGAAGGAAGAGTTTCAGGGTGCAGGAATCCTAGAAAAAGAAAATATCATGGACAGAAGAGGAAAAGAGGTAACAGCAATTCTGGTTTAAGTCACAGACAAGCTTGAAAGTCCAAAACCTAAAGAGCATAGCTTTTCCAATGCTACAGACCTGGTGAGTGGCAGAACAAAAACACTGCTCAGTATGGCTAAAGCCAGTGGGTTGAACCACTATATTATATTGCCTTGTCCATACAAAATTTTTCATACATTTCAAGGAACTCAGAGATCCTAGGTTAAAAACCTCTGCTGTGCGGGGCACCTGGGTGGCTCAGTTGGTTGGGCATCCGACTTCGGCTTAGGTCATGATCTCATGGTTCGAGCCCCACATCAGGCTCTGTGCTGACAGCTCAGAGCCTGAAGCCTGCTTGGGATTCTGTGTCTCCCTCTCTCTTTGCCTTCCTCCGCTCATGCTCAGTCTAAGATAAATAAATATTAAAAATAAAAATTTTTTTAAAAACCTCTGCTGTGAAATACAAGCACTGTTCTCTTTATCAGCACAAATCATTCTTTCTTAGGATTAAAAAAAGCCACTTTATTACACATACTGCACTTCCTTTAGATGTCTATATACACTTCATGCTATTCAGTTCTTTCCTCATCAGCCATTACCAGAAATAAAACATAATTGGAATATCCATTCTTACTCCATTTGTAAACCTCCCAAGACCAAAGGAATTCAGGAACTTGATCCCAGAAATCTCTAGACTTTAAAGCATCCACTAAATATTCAGGACAAGATGGGAGCTGCATGGAAATACAATTAAGAAGATCTACGAAAGAAATCTTAAATCACAGCAACAGCTTAGAGGAGGGTTCCAGGTCCACCAACAATGCCCCTTGGTTCTCAATGTACCATATCGTCTTCTGGCAAAAAGCAAAGCTGACTGACGTCCACCAAAATGCCCCCACTGTTAAGTCAAAGAGTACACTGTGTCCCTTCTGTGTGCCAAGATTACATGATTACATAACAATACAATGGGGGGTAATGAGCAGATAGTGATGTACTGGGTTTAAAAAAATAAAAATATAAACAAAAACAAAAAATAATCCTATCTTATCAACAAGCCAAGGCCAGCTGGCAGGCAGGAGGTACAAGAGCTTGTTAATATAAGTAGAGATCTACAGACATCCCTTCTGGGGGACTTGTTCTGGGGCTGAAGAGTATTGAGTCAGAAATAGGGTCCTGATAAAGTGAGTAGGAATTGGTGACTCTGAAATGTCCATGTCATAGAAGGGTAAGAATCCTCTTTAGGGGCCAGAAAATCTGGGTTGGAATGAAGGTTGACGCCTACTTATTTACCCAACCTTGGGCAAACTGCTGAACCTAAGACCTTTTTAAAATCTGCAAAATAAATATCAGCACCAAGCCCCACTCATTTCACACATCTGTCTCATCATCCACATGGAAAAAGAAAATGTATTGGAAAAGGCTTTGCAACTTGTAAGTCGTTGTGAGAATAATTACTATGATTACATACGTGTGCTTTCCTATATCCTAGATACACTTAAGTGATTCAGAACAGGAAGAAAAGAGGGAGGGGAAAATGGAAAGAAGAAGTATAAAAAGAGAAACTACAGAAGGGAGAGTGGGAAAGATATGAGGGAGAGAGAAAGAAAATCTCTGCTCTGGAAAAGAAGGAATAAAAAGAAAGGAAAGGAAGAGAAATCGGTGCTGGTACAGTAACAAATAAATCCCCCCAGCACGACAGCCTTCTGCTGAAGCATTTCATTTTCCCACAACATAATGGTGTGTTATTGCCCATTATCTGTTCTGTCAGTGCCAGAGTCGATATTAAATGAGGGGCAGCTGCACTTAGCTGCCATTTTTCAGCTGTCTTCACGTTGCCATGGAGACCTGGTTGTTTCCGGATGAACCTGCCAGGAAAGCAAGGCGGAGTCAGGTGCAGGGGGAGCAAATGCTATAAGGGGTTAGGGTGTCAGGGTGGGGAGGGGGGGAAGGGCCAGGGGCAGGGGAATGTGACAGAAGGAAGAACAGCGTGGAGCTGTTTTGTCATGCTCTGCTTGCACCTGATAAATTGGCCATTTTGAAAACACAATCTATATTCCGGTGGCCCTGCACAGTAGATTCTCCTTCACATTGGCTCTCCACTCAAATTCCACAGGAGCTTAAATTTGGGGTTCCGAAATAACCACAGATCCCTTCTTTCTACTCCATCCACCTCCCCGCCTACTCTTTACCTCCACCCTGGTACCAGGGGCTGGTTTGGGATTTCTGAATGTTCAGCACTGAGAAGAGAAAAACCAATTTAACAAAGGACATCTATACCTCGGATCTGTCCAATCCATATTTTTTTTCTGGAACATATTTATTTTTTTCACAAAATTACACATTTTTTAATTTACACAGGACCTCGGGAATCATGGAGTCAGCTACGGTACAAAGAGAAGCAGCACCAGCCAGTGACTGACCAGCACACACTATGCAGTGATGGGCCTCAAAAAGAACTGATTCTGCACCCAAGAGGAGCAGTAGCCCTGATGCCCTTGGAGGAACAGGAGCCTGGTTGGCCACATCTTCTGACTTTTTAAAACAGAAGCCAGAAATCTCTGTTTTTGAGGAACACATCTCCAATTTTTAAATGTTGGCTCAAATTTTAAAAAAGATTTCTGCATGCTAGTTACATGGGCCATTGCTAGTTACATGGCTAGTTACAGTTGCCATTTTGCAACTGGACTTAGTCCAACATCATTTTTAATTGTGACTTAAGCTAAGAAATTTGACCAACCCAGTTACCTTCATAAATGTAACTTTCCCTCCCATAATCTAATCTAGTCTACGTGTGTCTGTCTCTCTCCCTCTTCCTTTCCACGCCCCCCCTCCATCTCATTCCTCCTTCTCTCCCTCTCTCCAACTCTCCCACACACACATACACTTCCTCCCTCCCAGTGGGAGATAAAGAGAGCTGTGAATTCACTTTTCCAGGGATCCTGTTTCCCCAAGAATTTGCTTATGGGACAAACTTTCCAAGACCGCTGAGTCTGGTACACTGGCTGTCAGAAGGAGACCATACATTAATTTCCTATCAGCAAAGCCCCATTAATACTATATCATGCCTTTTCACTACAATCTCCCTCTTTGGGTTTTTAATTCCAAGTTACAAAAATAAGAAGAGTGGCCATTTACCAAGCACTCTCAAAGTGCTAAAAAGTACTTAACATATACTTTCTTATAGAAGTCTCACAAGAACCCTTTGAAACATATTATTTCCCCATTCCACAGATGAGAAAACTGAGGGTCAATAACATGTCCAAGGTCATATGACTGGTAAGAGGTAAGGCCAGGCATCAAAGCCAAGTCTGTCAGACTCCAAAGCTCAAGTGCTTACCCACTACATTGTACTGTCTCCCTACAAAATACAGGAACATTCTAGAGCCTAGTTTTATGATCTCCTACTCATTTCCTTTTTTTGATGCAAACTTTAAAATAGCCTGACTGCTCTTCCCAGGACCTGGCTTACTACACTGTCCTCCCAAACAGTACATTTAATTAATGACATCTTTTGTTAGAACTCTTACAAGTTTACTTCTGTGTTTGCCACCTCACCCTTTCTCACTGAGATTATCTTCTGCCCCTTCATTGCTCCCATCCTGTCCTTCACCACTTCCTCCTCTAAGTCACAACCAGAGTGATCTTCCTCTGTGTGGATATGAGCATGTCATTCTCCTCCGTTAAGTCTTCACTTACGGATTTTAGGATAAATCTCCACTTCTCAGTGAGCCATCCAAAGCCTTCATGATCTGACTTCCTTTTGGATCTGGCACACGCCTTCCTCTATAGCCTCATCCCCATTCACTTTCCCCAAAGCAACCTAAGGGCCTACAGTCATCACCCACCCTTGGCTTCCCAAACACTGCAGAAAGCTACCAGCCTCCACGCGCTGACCCCTTTTCCTGGAATGTGTCTGTCTCTCCCCTTTGTCTATCTGTGCCCTGCTCATTCTTCACAACATAGTTCAAGCCTCATCTGAGATCCCTAGACAGTCTTTGTGATCCCCATATCTAAGCAAGATACCCCTTCTCCAAGTGTCCTCAGCTCCCAGGTACCACTATGGTAGTCATTATCATACCACATTGTAATCTTTGAGAGCAGGGACCCTGCCTGGGTCACTGGTCTCTACATCCTGGCACATTGTGGGCTGTCATTAAACAATTATCAAATGAATTACCTATCTCAGTTGACAGAAAAATGAGGTTATTTTCTAAATCTGTGCAGACATCCCTCCCTGACACTAAATACAACTGATCAAGTGACAAGGGGATCAAGAAGAGTTGCCTTGCCCACACTACACCACACACCAGACTTCCTAAAACAGTGCTTTCCTATCATCAAGCCCCAACTGGTGAGAATTTATGTATGGAAGTATGCACATAACTACAGGTGTACATAAATGAGTGGATCAATTTATTTAAAAACAGTAAAGAAAAATGTTGTAATATACAGTGACATCTGGGATATACTGGTTCTGTACAGTGGCTATGGATGACAACAATGGTAACACATCTCTTTTGGCTGAAGTCATGTGCTAGGTTAGGATATACAGAACACACTGGATGGGAAGTTGTGACATTCAGACCCACACCAAGGACTCCATTACGACCTCTGGAGCCAACAGACAGCAAGTGACTCCCCATCCCAGATACGCACAGAACTACCACAATCTCCTCCAACATCCTCATGGTACAAAATCCGTTTCATGTTTCTGGCTCTTTATCCCTCAACAGTTTCTCTTAACAAAGGTCTATGTCCCTCCTGTCTCTATCTTTCATTCCAAAGGCTTAAAAACAGTGTTTCCACATTACTTAAATACCAACCAGCTTCTCACGCTTCCTCTCATAGCCCTACCACCATCTTGCTTCATGGTTCACAGAAAAGCACTTAGGACTGTTTTTGTTTTTGAAGTTTATTTCAAGAGCTTGAGAGAGCGAGTGGGGGAGGGGTATGGACACAGGGAGAGAGAGAATCCCAAGCAGTCTCTGCACTGTCAGCGTGGAGCCCGATGCAGGCCTTGAACTCACCAACCATGAGATCATGACTTGAGCCAAAAGCAGGAGTCAGACAACTGACTGAACCACACAGGCACCCCACTTGGGACCGTTTTAAGCCAGCTTTTACTTTAGTATCTTAAAAATGCAAGGCAAAAAAAGGTCTCACGGTGGCAGAGGTGCTCTGTGAATATTTGAGGATGTAAGTTAGAAGGACTGCCATTTCTTTAAAAAAACTCGCATATTTATAAAAACCTTAACACAATCCATGGCTTTGAGAACAGCCAACATATGCTTGGTTCCACCATTACTCATCAGAATGGAACTATTCAATTTCATTCAAATTATACATTTGATAGGAATATACCTGATAGGGAAGCTTTTCATGACAGGCCCACTCAGCAAGTGCTCCATCACCTACAGACATGGAGCCTCAGCCTCTGGCACAATGCCAAGCACATAGCAGGTGTACAATAACAGAACTGACCTAGAGAGGGGATTAGAAGGACTTCCAGACACCTCAAGGCTGGACCATTGATAAAATGGGGCACTGAACTGAAGGAAGTACGATCATTTTCTCAGGACAGTAGGCCAGAGCCCAGGTTTGCCTAAGGAGGTAGCTGTCCTGCCTGAGTTCTTAGACCTTGGTTCTCTGGGATTAACAAAGGAGCCAGCTCAAAAGACACAAGCAAAGAGGACAGAAAGTTTCCCATACAAGCTTAGCAGGGACAGAATCCATATTTTAAGATTCCTCTCTGAGTCCTCAAACTACTGATCTTTTTGTAACAAAATTATGTCACTGGAGTGAATGCTGCACCTTAATAGAGAAATCAGTGGCACTCGGGGCATGGGGAAGGCAGTGGGCTCCCCGGGTCGAAGGGGAACTACCCCTCCCACCTCTAACACCTACCAAAGCCTCCTCACAAAAGCTTACGACAGCCTAGGATCCAACAGACCACATGGCCATGATCATAAAAATTCTAAGCCTGCCAACTAGAATCTCAGGGAACTTATCTTCAGAGAATGGGGAGCAGGTAAATGACAATGGCTACCTAAAACCATGAAAGGTTAAGGAAAATGCTTCCTGCTCAATAAATAAGGAACCACGATTTCTGTTTAGACACTTAAGTATACACATTACTGGAAAATAATCCTCGTTTTTTTTATTCCCCAATAAGGGCTTAATCATTTGTGAAAAAGGACTTTGCAATTCAATGTTTGTCAACATACTGTCAGGGTGCTAAACAAGAAATGCCCCCCAGCTGACTCTCTCCTCTGAAAATCCTTGGCTTCACTGAGGATTAGAACGTTAAAACAGTAGTACATTTGAATTCAAAGAATATTTACTGAGCACCCAGGATACCACGTTAGGCTCCAGGAGTACAGATGGGAATAAGACACGGCTGTACCCATAAGAAGTTAGCAACCCAGTGGGAGAGGCAGGGTTCACTGAAATATAATGTGATCTCAGCCTTCAGACAGGGAAAATTTGGCAAGATGAAGGAAGGGGGAAAGACAGGCAGGGAGGGTTCTCTGAGTGGTGAAGCAGCTGAGCTACTCTAGAAATGGAGTAAACATTGGCTGGGGGAAAAAGCTGGAAAGAGTTTTAGGGCAAAAGTAGCAGCATTATCAAAGAAAACTCTTGGTTGGTATTTCCTAATGAAAAATGTCAGATGAGAGCATGGCCTTGTCGTCAGACCACAAGAGAATCATAACGAAAAATAATTCCAGAGATATGCATTGAAGACAGCTTGTATTTATGGCGCAAATCTATTTTTTAGGTGTTAATGTGTAAAGCCTTAGAATAAAGTGGTTATTGCTGTAAGGGGAAAACACATTGCTTTGATTTTTCTAGTTTAAAGAAATTCATCTTTTCTTCTAGTCTTATACCCATGTCCCTCTTCCTGCTTGATCTTTTTTCATTCTCCACCTCCTCCTCACATTTTTGTGCTGCTTAAAATAGCCACCATCTATCTCCCTTCACACATTTTGTCATTCTGCTAATCCTAAGGAATTAAAAACATGTAGATGCACACACATTCACATTCACACACCTACAGTCACATGCTGACTCCGTATGTTGAACCGTGTGATTATTTTATTATTTTGAAAACTCTTCATTTGAAAAGTGGTTCCAATATTTACATGAAGACATTTTGTACACCAATGAAAGCTGAAGCCTTTCCCAACTGGTTAAATATGGTTTACTATTACACCACTTAACACATGTGAAATGTGATTCTTCTGTTTATTTTTTTTAAAGAAATCCCAACAAATGTAGATGTTTAAATATAGCACTTTGGCTTGTGTTTGTAAAGGGTGTGAAATTGAGTAAAAATTTGATAGAAAAATATCCAGAGACAGCGCCTCCCATATTTTTCATGACCATGTATAATAAAGCTCCTTGCCTGGTAGCATTTTTATGTGGTATTAAATTCCAAGATCTCCCAGGGTTAGTTCTGATCTGAACTGAATGTCAAATTAGAGGCCAGAGACCCAATATATATTATTCACTTGGATTTTTTTCCCCTCTGGATTTCTTTTAACATTCCAATGGCATCACTCAAATAGAATTCTTTCTCCTCCTTTTTTAGGGCACATTTACTTCCAGCAGAATCTGTGTTAGAGTTCCAAGGAAGTGCTTTAACTTCTACAATCAGGTGTCAAGATATTAATGACTCCTTGTTCCTGGAGAGTAAGGACCGTGACATCAAAGGTGACTCATCTCATCAAAATACATCCTCTTGAGCCTAAGGGAAGATTATGACTAAAACTCTAAAGCAGCAAAGGCAACTCCAAGGCAACCTGTGGGACAGAAGATGGGGAGGTAGTGGAAAGAAAATCCAAATCCTTTGCCTTACGCTTTATTTTTCTTTAGAACCATGCCTCTAGGAAAATGCTCTGAGAACAACCTTTGAATGTGAATCCCCTAGGCTCATGACCATGTATTTTCTGAATCTGGTCTTGAATAACCTTTGAGACTGTCCTGAGATGTATGACTCAGTATATTAAGTCTCTGGCCTGTCACAACACCCACCTTGCAAGGAGGTTACTGAAACCAATGTTGACTTTGATTGTGAATCTATTTTTATTCAAAACCAACTCCTCCAGGGTTTTTTTCTACAAGTGTCAGAGGCTGAATAGAGGGTAAAGAGGCTTCTTTTCATACTCCCATGTGAAAACCACCTACTGAGCATCTTAATGTGAGTGGCTGTACCTCTTCGCCCAGGTAATGCCTTAACCCCTCTAGACTCAGATTCTTCTCCAATAAAATAAACAGAATGAAGAGGAGCCCTAAAATCCTTTTCAGGGCCAACCAGCAGCTATGTCAGAAGTAAGCCTTTCTCAATTTTCCCCTTTTACAATCAAAAGGAGAATGTATCTCAGAAATGTTAGCGAGGACTCTGTCTTAACCTAAAACTAAATTTCTCTATTTAGTGGTTGGTACTCAGTTGAGACCCTTGAGTAGGGGGTTCCCTTTTCACACTCTCCTTGGGGTTATCCCTCCATACTCTCGTGTCATAAACATATAGGGATACCCCAGTAACCCTCCTTCTTCTCTACACAAAAATAAACAAATGAATGGTGTTTGCAAGTTTATCAAAAAAAAACTTTGTTTTAAATAGACAAAGAGGGGCACCTGGGTGGCTCCATTGGTTAAGTGTCTGATTCTGGATTTTGGCTCATGTCATGATCTCACAGTTCGTGTGTTGGAGCCCTATGTCAAGCTCTGCACTGACAGTGTGGAGCCTGCTTGGGATTCCCTCCCTCCCTCCCTCCCTCTCTCTCTCTCTCTCTCTCCCCGCCCCTCTCTCTCTCAAAATAAATGAATGAAGTTAAAAAAAGGCAAAGACAGACCAGGTAGAAATTCCGGGAACCAAATCTTCATTTTCATAAGCCGTAACTAACACTCCCAACAACTTCATTTCCTGTAACTCCACTTAGTCTGGGAAGGTCATTCTTTCTAGCTCATGGGACTAGCCCAGGTGCCCCTGACCCTTGAGACCGGCCATCCAAAGCCAAAAGGTCCCAGAAGGCAAGGAGAAGTCTTGTCCTAATGATGCTGATTGGTATTAATCACAGCCCACAGTCACAGAGGCAAGCAGTAAAACGAACATGTGTAAGGCAACAGCGGCTGTTATCATAATTCCTAATTATGACTGTTTAGAGGTCTCTCAAGGAATATAATTAAGTTTAACATGCCAAATGATAAAGAAAAAAATATTAATCCATCTTCTGTCCTCCCCTACCGCCCACCAATAAGGCCGCTCTCTTCCTGAATTATCTGTAGGATCCTCTACACTTGCCCTGTTTTTTCACAAGTGGTACTGTCAAAGGGAATTTATTCTTCAAAAGACAAGGCAGTTGGCTGGGAACCCCCACAGCTGCTGCAGGCAGCCCAGTATTTCAGTTAAAGGGCTCTTGATTGTAAACCTTGAGACTGGCGGGGGGGGGGGGGGGGGGGGGGGAAGGCGGGGGAAGAAAACGTAATGGATAAAGAAATGAAGGTCCTCGTGAAGTAAGTAGGCAGGCTCTTTCATGCCATGAAAACAAACCAGGCAGAAGGGAAAGCAATAGGGGGCAATGGAGAAAACCTTTGGGCATCTTGAGGAAAGTCAGAGGATAGGAAGAAATTTTAGGCCTGGGCAGGGAGCCTGCTGCTTTGTAACAATTCTGTTTGGAAGTTTTTGTTTTATGGTTTTAATTCTACTGTCCACTACCTCTCCAAAAACGAAACAAAAAACTGCAAACAAATGGTTGACTTTGGAATTGGAAGACACCTGGGTGCCAGCTTGCCACCCTGTCCCCCTGCCCCATGCTCAGTGCAGCTCAGGCCTGCAGGCTCCTGATGCCCCCTTGACCCTGACTCCCAGACTGAAAGGCCATGAAGGAAGGGAAGCTAAGATCCTTTTCCAGCTGGGGTCATTCTGAAGGAGTTTCTCTGATGCAGTACTAAAGTGGGTTTACAAAACATGACTTGCCCCCAAGTTATCCCTAATAAAAGACTCTAAAGATACTAGGCTAGTTTAGAATGTCAAACACCACTCCTAGCCTATGCCAGGGTTCAGGGTCATGAGAAATTAGAGTAGGGTTTTGCCTCTGTCTGGGAGCAAACCCCCTAGAAATGGGACCATTACTCCCAGAGCAGAAATTCGTGTCCCTGAGACTCGAGATATCTTAGAGTCATTTAGAGACCCTATGGTTGTTGGTTCCTCAGTCCACTACTCTTCCAACTAAAGCTACACTGATCCAGAGAGGTAGATCAGACATGAAGAGTTAAAACAATGACTCAGTTCCCTTTCTCCAGTGTGTCACCCCTGCCCATTCGGTGGATCAGCCTGTGGTGACCAATGTAATGATGAAGAAAGCCAGGTAGCCAGGACAGAAGGCCAAGAAGAGAGAAGAATTGATAAAACAGTAGGTCAGGCTCTGAAATCTGAGGCATGGGTCACCTGGGAGAAGGATGTTTGCTTGTTTTGGGGGGTATATTTCCTTGGAATTAAAAAACAACTAATATGAAAAGCAAACTAAACTTTCTTCCAGGGAGAAAGCCTCTCCATCCTATATGCATTCAGAAATAAAATTGCTTTCTAAAGGCGATAGCACCAGGAGTGATTTCTGTAGAATTAATCACCGTGAGTGTTTGAAAGGAGAATGACAGAAGACCTTGAGACTCCTCGCATCTCAGATGACTTCATCGTGATTCAGGCAGAAGAGCACACCTTAAACCTGTATCCATGTAAGAATGCCACCTCAAGGTAGGCAGAGGTAACTCCAAAGGAACAGCATTTTCTCAACCTTTCTGTATGACCTGATTTTGAGGCAGGATCTTAATCTTTAGGGAGAACTTAACTGAGCATGTTAGGAACCCAGATGGGAAGGGGAACAAATAGAATAAACGTTTTTACTACCTATATCTGTACCAATTGGTAGAATGAATCAAGATGGAAGAACACAGGGGTGCCAAAAGCAGTCTACTTTCAAACCATCAATATTCTTCAGGCTATAGAAAGACAAGAAACTTTCATGAAGGACTACCCTCATTAGTTGGCCATAACAGAAAATTGATTGTCATAAAGAAGGTCTGTATTTCACTCACAGTGTTGCCATATGGCCAAAAAGAATGTTCTGGGCATTGAGAACTTAGGAAGACAGGCTGTCTCACAAATGGATTTCTTTTACCCTAGAAAGTCCGTTAGCCTTTCTTATACTCATTGACATTACTATAATAGTGTGTTTGAAAACTTTCCAGAAGACTGCAGATATTCCATTAAAATGAAATTTGGGTTAAAAACTAGATCTAGATTCTCTTTTAGAGATTATCATTATGCAGCTCCCGACACATGGAAGCAAATGTCACAGGCCAAACAGAGGTGATGAAACCCTAACTAAGGCAGTGTAGTAGACAGAGAAAGAGGCAGCCTAGGAAGAGGTTTGAAATGTGGAATTGCAAGATCTGGTGACAAATTAGAGATGAAAGGTAGAAGGGCATGTGGAATGAGCAAGAGGAAGAAGTGTAGGTAGTTACCAAGGGTGGAGTAAATGTAAATCTTCTATTCTCTCCACTCATTTCTACTCTTCTAATGAGAAATAGAGAAGTAACCTTTGTGTGGCAGAGAATGAACTCAGATTTAGAGGGGTTATTTGAGGTACTTGTGACACAAATAGGTGGAGATGCCTAATAGGAAGCTGGAAACACAGGTCCATACCCCAAAAGAGTGATCCAGGCTGGCAATTAGAACTTGAGACTTGGTGACACTAAACTGATGGTTCAAATCGTCCAGAAAGAGGAGATGAGAAGAAAAAGTGGAGCAAAGACAATTTTCAGGAGAAGAGCACAAGTACTTCATAAGCAACCAAAGAAAGAAAAACTCTAAAGGTAAAAGAAGGAAGAGGGCAACCACAGTCACAGAGGCCAAAGGTAAAGAAAGTAATCCACCTATAAGGGGATGTGATTCTAAGGCTTCTCAACTCTGTGACCAGGTAAGAACAGAAGAGCCAGTATTGAAAAGAAGGGGGAAAGGGAGTATCAAAAGGACAAGTAGCATGCATTTTTTACTTTATTACAGTATGTGTGACAGCAAAGATTATTGTGAGTGAAATATAAATATCTATAAGTTGGGGCATCTTTAGCACCAGCTGGTAGGAGCCACCTGCTCTCCCATAAGTCCCAGCCATCTCCCCTTATTTGTGCTGCTGTGTAACAACCAGATTGGGAATGAGAAAGCTGGGCAAGAGGAAGTGGGTCAAATACTGGTAGTTCCATTGTTGGGCACCTAAGACCAGTGTCAGTATAGGACAAAACTGGGTAATAAATGAATTTGTTCTTCAGGACCCCTGTATGTCTCTCCTTCCTATGTGACCTTCCCTCTCTTGTCCTCAAAGCACACAACTGAATCTAGTTTAAGGTAGTACTTCAGCCATCTGTGAGCTGGGCACCTCATACCATCCACTGCCTGGCCCAGTCCGTAGCTATAGCTGGGGGCACTCGATCTTCCCATCACCACCCAACAGGTCTCTCTCTCCTCATGGGGCCTCATTTCCTCCTGCTGATTTTTCTTCTCTTTCCTATCCATTTTAACACTGTCCCAAAAAACATCTTAGAAGCACCACAGGTATCCCTGGTGTGTTAGCTGACAAGGGTTTCCCCAAGGCTAAAAAGACTTTTGCATAGAGTGAAAATTAAGTGATCTGATTAAAAACTGATCTCAGGCTGTAGAGACAAAAAGACAGCAGGATTGGGTGAATAATTGAAATGGAGGCTGGCAGTGTTAGGGTAGGGCTAGGGGCTGGAGAGGGACAGAATAAAAGAGGAAACAGCAGTGTTTCCGAAGTTTAGGAGGCAAGAAGTTTGTGAGCAAGGAGCATGGGCTTCAGTGTTAGAGAATCATCTACAAAATGCTTATTTTAAAAAAAAGTCACTAAAAGACACCAGATTGTTACATGTTAACTACATACTGGGAAGAGTAGGGAGTGAGAAATGAGATTAAATTTCTACTGTGAACTAAGAAAGGTAATTCAAATTCTTCATTTTCTTTTTATTTATTTATTTTGAGAGAGAGCGAGCGAGAGCAGGACCATGCACAGGAAAGAAGCAGGAGAGAGAGGGGGAGAGGGGGAAAGGGAGAATGAATCCCAAGCAGACTCCACACTGTTAGCACAGAGCCCGATGCAGGGCTCAAACTCATGAACTGTGAGATCATGACCTGAGCCGAAATCAAAAGTCGGATGTTTAACCGACTGAACGATCCAGGAGCCCCTCAAAACTCCTCATTTTCAAAGAAAGAAATGCAACAGGCTACAAAGAAGGATCATTTAAACCTTCACTAGTGTCACCACCATAAGGTACATTCCAAATGTCCAATGGATGGAAAAACACTGTGTTTTCAAAAGACCATTATTTAATGATATGAAATGTCTTATTTCCCCCATTTCCTTTCATGAGTTAAACTGTTGGGAGGGGAAGTAGAAGAAAGGGAATTTGTGGGGTAAATTGGGCATTCCTGCCCAAAGGATGGGGAGCTGGCATACCAAATTTAGCCTTGTCCATGCCTCATCAACTTTTGGACTGCCTCCTGGCATTAAAGGTCATTCTACATATCTACTCATCCCACTACACTCTTTAGCCTCTCCATATATTAATCCTCTTGTTTAATTGCCTGTTATAAAGGGCAAAAGTCAGAGTAAGGGAACCCTACTGAGAACTCTCTGCCTGAACCCAATATTAACAACATGCATGAGATCTCCAGAAATTCACTTTTTTTTTTTGTAACTAGAGTCTAGGGTTCTAACCTTCTTAGAATAATCCCCACCTAAACCCACCTTCAATTCTAGTTGAAAAATCTGAAGTCTGAACCACGATAATATATTCTGTGAAGAACCTGAGTCCCAGCTATGGCAAATCCCCTAGACTGCCTTGCTCCTCTGTAAACCTTAGCCAATTACTAAGATGTTGGCTCCTTCTGCTACAACTGCATATAACCCTCTTTTCAAATCCAAATGTTAAAAAGCCTCATCCATATTAACCAGCTCCCCTTGGGAAGTGTTAATTGGAAAACCACATAACGATATCTGTTTGCTAGAGACAACATCTAACTAAGGTAGAAGTGACACAGCAAATGCGTGACTGTGACAGCAGATTTCAGGTGCCTCAGCTACCCCAGAACACAGACACCTGACCTCAGAAGCAGCAGGCACATCCCAGATCTGCAGCTGGATATTGTATGACTCTAGGCAAAACAAAACCTCTCTGTGCTACAGATCTGACCCCCCCCCCCCCCAGAAATAGAAGGGATGATGCACCACCCTCTGCATCATCTTGTCAGGAGGTATGCTGAAAGGAGTCCATGAGTCCCCTTTATGCTCTGTGTCCTAGGAGTCCTCGGTGACTCATGTCTCAGCTGTAATTCTAAGCCAACAGAAGTCTAACTGTGGGGGAGTTCCTGTGCATTCTGCTCCACTCTGGCCACTAGAGGGCAACAGAGTCCCATGCACTCCATGGGCTCTGGGTCTATCACCTGAAAGAGGAGTGAATTGTACACAGATACACTGCCATGTTTCTAAAATTGAAGGCTACGCTAATTATCCATGAAAATGAGAAATTCAGGATCTGCTACTTTGTAAGGTTGTCCCGGCCCTGCTTTATCTTGTCAACTTGTCTATTCACATTGGCCCACAGCTGTGAGCTGGTGACCTTTTGAGTTCTGCCTCTTCAAGGGTGAGTCTTAAAGTCCTTCTGCTTTTAATTCCACTGATGCCATCATTAGCAACCCACCACCCATGTTTTTCTAGATGGCAACAACCTGCCAAGAGAGACCAACCATGGCTGTTGCTTGCATCCCCTTGACTCATGGATACTGTTGCATCCCCTTAAACCATGGCCATTCTTTGCAACCCCTTGGATTATGGACACCTTTAAATGCCCCTCAACAATGGCCACCACCTAAATCCCCTTGAAATGACTGCTCCTTTCAGTCTCCCTGAACCATGGCCACCTCTTATATTCTCTTGAAAGGACTCAGATTGATGAGAAAATACTGAGTTGGACTGGGGGATGGTGGTGATAAAAGGGCACATGGAAAGAAGAAAATCTATCTTCAATCTATAATCTTATAGTGAGAAAGTCCCTTAGAAAAATCTAGTCCAGTTCTCTCACCTCACAGGCAAAGGAGCTAAGGTCTAAAGAGTTTTCAAACTATATAGTGGTAGATCCAAGTTTAGCCCTGAGATCTCCTCATTCCCTGGGATCTTCTTTCCTCTACTCCATGGATGCTCAGTGGGGTTCTTTGTGAGACACAAGATAGGTCTGTAGGTAGAAACTGGAGGCCTGGAAGGGGGGGGGGGGGGGAGTACCAGGAATTTCACTATGTCCTGAACAACTAGATTCAGATACCAAAAAAGAAAAAGCACAGGGCTTTGTGATCATGAGAAAGGTATTAACCAGTGACATCCTGGGGAAGGTTTGTTATAGTTAATAAATAGATACCCAGGCAAAGCAAGGCAGCCTTCTTATTTAGAGCCCATTCTCAAACCATGGAGTAGGAAAAGGGCTTTTTTTCAGTTTTTGTAATCAAATGATAGCACTTTAGGATAAATTTAAGATACTATTACTTCTCTCTCCTTGAAAGAATAGAATCTTATCTTTAATTATAGAAAAATTTGTTTCCTCTGAAAGAAATTTTAGACACCAGTGAAGTTTGGAAGAGGGACATTTTAGTAGGGGGCATTTCTGAAATCAGATCATTGAGCAACCTTTTCCTCAGCCCTTCCTAGAAGACTGATCCTGCATGCATTACAGCATCCAAAGCTGTCTCACTCCCCACAACATCTTCTCCAACAATGAACTGGCCTGTATTTCAGATGATGGTCAAGATGTCATCCTCAGTATCTTCTATAGCTTCAAGACAGGGAAAAAAAGTAAGAGGGTATTTCCAAGATATTCTGCCTGTTGATCTGGAATCCCAGGACTTCCCCAGCCTCATCTGTGTTGCCCAAGTTCAAACAACAGTGAAAATCTCCACAGGTCCCTTTTTGCTATTTGATCTTCTGTAGCCGCCATTTGAGTTATTTTCTCTACATTTCCATTAATTAATTATTCTGTTTAGACTGCACCCTCGCAGTCCTGACAGGGGTGGGAGGAGGGTAATGAAGTTATTATATTGATTCTAAAAGTAATGATGATACCAAGAAGTGAACAAAGGATGTTTGAGTAACTGAGCAAGAAGTCACATGTCTCCCCACCTCAATAATCCCAAGGTACATCACTGGCTGTTTGCTTATGTGCAACCTTGGGGTCCCTTACAGATCTCTGTATGGCTTTTTAAGACTATAATCTACAGAACTCTAACCATTCTGCAACTGTTGGTGTTGTCAGGAGCAAAATAATGACGGCTTCGTTTTATTAGTGGCACAAGAATTAGTAATAACACATTCATGCAGTCCTTTATGAAAGCTCTTTCACATCTATTATGTTGTAGAATTCTGACAACAAACCTGCGAGGTGGCCGGAAGGGGTATGATCACCTCCATTTTGCAGACGGGGAAGCATAGCACAGAGTTCACTAATGCCTCCCTAGGCCACGGAGCTGATGCGGTACTGTACCAGGGCCCACCCACCCTAAGATCAAGCACTTCATCTCCCTTCAGTAACATCGATTAAATGGCAAAGAGATCTGGGGAAGAGCACCATCCCAATGGAATCTCAAACTTCCATTTCCATTTTAGTTCTGAAGATAAAGTATGGCAGGAACCTCCAGGGCAGAGATAGAAGAAAGGAGGAAGCAGAGAGCAGCCTGCACTGGAAGACCTTAATCCAAGTTCCTTAACCTTGCACACGGACATTTGGGGCCAACTACTTGCTGTGAGGTGCTGTCCTGTGCACAGTAGCATAGTTAGCAGCATCCTAGGTCTCTACCCACTAGATGTCAATAGCACCCCTACCCACCTCACAGTGTGACTTGCAGATATTTCCAGCTGCCCCCTTGGGGTGCCAAATTGCCCTTGGATTAACACATAATATTATATATAGCTTGTCTCCCAATCTCTCTCTCCATCCTTCCCCACCTCTACCCCTGCCCCAGGAGTTGTTTCCTGAGCTATTCATCCTCAACCAAAATTGCCAAAAGTCCATGACTCTTAATGAGTTTGAAGCTCATTTCCATCTCTTCCTAGACAAGCTTTCTTGGGGGAGTTATCTGTTGGGGCCTCAGTTTTCTCATTTGTCAAATAAGAATGATACCACCCACCTTACTGCTCTAGCTGCCCACTCAGTCTATCTGCCTACAAGGCACTGCCATTCAGCATCCCAGCAGAACTGTTGTGTGCCTGGGGGAGAAGGAGTGACCTCATTATGAATACACAGGACTGTAGCAGACCACTAACAAGTTCTGCTTCTCTCGTTGGGTGTTTATCCTTGGATATTCAATTCTGTGACCTGCCCTAACGTGTAATTACTTTCTGTGGCCTACAAAGCCCTACAAGATCTGGCCACTGCCCTTTTTACTACCCTTTACCACATAGCCCTTTCCCTCTGTTTGCTTTTCTTTTCCATTCCTGGAGACTCTAAGTTTGTCCTGACTCAGGGCCTTGCCCCTACACTTCACTCTGCTTGGAACAACTGTCCCCTAAAACTTCTCATGGCTACCTCCTTTGCTTCACTGAGCTCTTGGCTTAAACGTCACCTCTTTACAGAGGTCTTTCCTGACGTCCAAATCCAAGCCGCCTCAACTTCTACTTTCCTTCTATATCCACATCCCCCATCATTGTCACCTTGTTAGCCCACTTGTTTTCTGTCAGTATCTCCCTTTTAAAATGTTAGCTTCATGGGGTGCCTGGTGGCTCAGTTGGTTAAGTGTCTGACTCTTGGTTTCAGCTCAGGTCATGGTCTCACGTTTGATGAGTTTTGAGCCCCACACTGGGCTCTGTGCTGACAGTGCAGGGCCTGCTTGGCATTCTCTCACTCCCTCTCACTCTCTGCCCCTCCCCCACTCACTCTGTCCCTCTTGAAATAAGCAAACTTAAAAAAATTTTTCTAAATAAATAAATGAATAAAATGGTAGCTTCATGTGTTGTTCACCACTGTCGCCTAAACACTTCTAACAGTGTCAGGCCTGTAGTAAATAGTCCAAAAATATTAGCTGAATAAATGATTAGGTGATCTCCTCAAGTCCCATGTCCTTACAATTCCCATGGCCCCAGACATGGGTTGACAGTATATACTCAATTACTATTTATTTAATTGACCTGAGGCATCTGTTGAGTACCAACTATGGTCGCTGGAAGCTGCTAAGCCTAAGAAGACTTTTCCTGAGAGGCCAGCTCTGTCCTTGAAGTAGTGTCTTTTTTCTTTTCATTTTTCCTTTCTCTTTTCCAGTTTTGCTGAGAAATAACATACATCACTGTATAAGTTTTAGGTGTATGTTCACATATATTGTGAACTGATTACAATAGGTTCAACTGCCATTCATTTTCTCATATAGTTACAAAAAGAGAAAAATAAAATTTGTATTAAGTTTATTTCTTTTTGAGAGAGACAAAGTAAGGGAGAGGCAGAGAGAGAGGGAGAGAGAGAATCCCAAACAGGCTCCACACTGTCAGCTCAGAGCCCAATGAAGGGTTCGACCTCATGAACTGAACTGTGAGAACATGACCTGAGCCAAAATCAAGAGTCAGACACTTAACAAACTGAGCCACCCAGGCATCCCAAGAAAGAAGAATAAAAGAAAAAAAGATTTCTCCTGTGATAAGAACTCATCATATTCACTCTCTCAATGTCCCCATATATCACAGCACTGTTAGCTACAGTCATCATGTTGCATATCACATCCCCACTAGTGATTTTTCTCATAACTGGAAGTCAGTACTTTTTGAGCACCTTTCTCCAATTCCCATACCCCCAAACCCCACCTCAAGTCTGGTCTCTTTTTCTGAGTTTGGTTGGTTTTTGTTTTTAGATTCCACGTATAAATGAGATCATTCAGTGTGTGTCTTTCTCTGACCAATTTCACTTAAATGCCTTCAAGGTCCATTCATGTTGTTGCAAATGGGAAGATTTTCTCATTTTTTTAATTTATATACATACAAGCACACACATATAAATAACAGAATATTATTTATATTATATATAGCAACTTCTTTATCTATTCATCCACTGATATACACTTAGGTTGATTCCATGTTCTGGCTACTGTAAAAAAATGCTGTTATGAACATGGGGGTACAGATATGTTTTCAAGTAAGTGTTATCATTTCCTCTGGATATATTCCCAGAAGTAGAACTACTGGATCATGTGGTAGTTCAATTTTTAATTTTGTGAGAACCCTCCAAACTTTCTTCCACAGTGGCTGCACCATTTGCAATTCCACCAACATGCCCAAGGGTTCCCTTTTCTATATAGCTATGCCAACAGTTGTTACGGTTTGTCTTTCTGATGATAGCCATTCCAACAGGCATGATGTGTTCTCTCACTGTGGTTTTGTCTCCCTAGTGACTACTCAAGTTGAACATTCTTGCATGCCCCTCTTGGTCTTTCACAAAAAGTGTTTATCCTCTTTGAAGAAATGTCTATTTGGATCCTTTGCCCTTTTTTAATTGGGGTTTTAGGGGGGTTTTTTGGCTTGGGGGCAGGGGGGGATCTTTTGCTATTGAGTTGTATGAGTTCTTTATGCATTTTGGATATTAACCCCTTATCATATTTATGGTTTGCAAATTTCTTTTTCCCATAAGTTGTCTTTCAACTTTTCAGTGGTTTCTTTTGCCACGTAAAGCTTTTTAGTTTGATGTAGTCTCACTTGTTTTTTTAATTTGTGGCTTTTGCTTTAGGTATCATATCCAAAAATTCATTACAAAGACCCACATCAAGGAGCTCTGTTCTTATGTTTTCTTCTAGGTGCTTTGTGGTTTCAGGTCTTACATTTCAATATTTAATCCATTTTGAATTAATCTTTGCAAGTGGTGTTTGATATCAGTCCTGTTTCATTCTTTTACATGTGAATATCCAGTTATCCCAGCACAATTTATTGAAGAGACTATTTTTCTCCACTGAGCATTTTTGGCTCCCTTGTCAAATATTAGTTGACTGCATAAAGCTTGGTTTTATTTCTGGGCTCTCAATTCTGTTCTATTGATCAATTTGTCTGTTTGTAGGCCAGTATCATACTGTTTTAATAACCACAGCTTTATTATATAGCTTGAAATCAAAAAGTGTGATACCTCCTGCTTTATTCTTCTTCCACAAAATTTGTTTCGCCAGTTGGGATTGTTTGCGGTTCCATATAAATCTTACGAATATTTTTTTTGTATTTCTATAAAAATGTCATTGGAATCTTGATAGGGATTACACCAAATCTATAGATGGCTTTCAGTAGTATTAACATTTTAACAATATTAATTCTTCCAAACCATGAACACAGGATACCTTTCCATTTATTTTTGTCTTCCACTTTTTTCATGTCTTATAGCTTTCAGCTTAGAGATCTTTCACTTCCTTAAATTTATTCCTAAGTATTTTATTGTTTTTGATGCTATTGTAAATGGGATCAATTTATTTCTTTTTCATACATTTCACTGTTAGTGCACAGAAATGCTGATTTTTGTTAATTTTATATCCTGCAACTTTACTGAATTCATTGATTAAATTTAAGTTTTTTGGTTGAGGCATTAGGGTTTTCTCCATATAAAATCATGCCATCTGCAAATAAATAATTCTACTTCTTCCTTTCCAATTCAGATATCTTCTATTTCTTTTTCTTGACTGATTGCTCTAGCTAGGTCTTCTAGTACTATGTTGAATACAAGTGGTGAGAGTGGGCCCTTTTGTCTTATTTCTGATCACAGAGGAAAAACTTTTGTTCTTTCACCATTTAGTATAATGTTACATGTGGGCTGGTCATATATGGTCTTTATTATAGTGAGATATGTTCCTTCTATCTCTAACTTCTTGAGTTTTTATCATGAATGGATGCTGAATTTTGTTGAATGTTTATTTCTGAATCTATCAAGATGATCATATGGCTCTTTCATTCTATATAATGCAATACATTACATGGATTGATTTGCATATGTTGAATCACCATTGTATCCCAGGGATAAATCTCACTTGATAGTGGAGAAATATCCTTTTAATGTGCTACTGAATTTTGTTTTCTAGCATTTTACTGAGAATTTTTGCACCTATATTTATCAGGGATATATTAGCACATAGTTTTCTAACAGTGTCCTTTCCTGGTTTAGATATCAGGATAATGCTAGCCTCCTAAAATAAGTTTGAGAATATACTCTCCTCTTTGACTTTTTAGAAGAGTTTGAGAAGGGCTGGTGTTGATTCTTCTTTAAGTATTTGGTAAAATTCATCATGAAGCCATGTGGTGCTAGGCTTTTCTTCACAAGGAGATTTTTGACTACTGATTCAATCTATTTACTAACAAGTGCTTATTACTATGAACTTCCCTCTTAGAACTGCTTTTGCTGTATCCCTTAAGTTTTGGTATGTGGTGCCTGCATTTTCATTTGTCTCAAGAAACATTTATTTCCCCTTTAATTTCTTCTTTGATCCATTGGTTGCTCAGCACAGTGTTGTTTAATTTTCATGTGTTCATGAATTTTCCAGTTTTTCTCTTGCCATTGAGGCCTAGTTTAATGTCATTGTAGTCAGAAAATACACTTGGTATGATTTCAATCTTCTTGAATTGGTAAGGACCAGCTTTGTGAACATACACTCTATCCTAGAAAATGTTCCATGTGTGCTTGAGAAGAATGTGCATTCTGCTGTTGTTGAATAGAATGTTATGCATATGTATGTTAAGTCCATTCAGTCTATAGTGTTGCTCAAAGCTGCTACCATATTGATTACCTGTCTGGATGATCTATCCACCATTGAAAGTGGGGTATTAAAGTCCCCAAATATTGTATTACTGTTTATTTCTCCTTTTAGCTCTGTTAGTTTTTACTATTTTTAGGTACTCTGATGTTGGATACATAAATATTTACAAATGTTTATAGCTTCTTGGTATGTTATCACTTTTGCCATTATGTAAAGATCTTCTTTTTCTCTTTTTACATTTTTAGTTAAAATCTTATTTCCTCTAGGGGCTCCTGAGTGGCTCAGTCAGTTAAGCGTCCAACTCTGGATTTCAGCCCAGGTCATGATCTCGCGGTTCATGGAATGGACCCCCAGGTCAGACTCCCTGCTGGCAGCCAGATCCTGCTTGGGATTCTTCTCTCTCTCTCTCTCTCTCTCTCCCTCTCCCTCCCTCTCTCTCTGCCCCTCCCCTGCTCATGCTCTCTCTCAAAATAAATAAACTTTTTAAAAAAACTTATTTATAAATGGGGCACCTGGGCGGCTGAGCTGAGTACCTGACTCTTGGTTTAGGCTCAGGTCATGACCTCACAGTTCATGAGGTTAAGCCTGGCATTAGGCTCTGTGCACTCACAGTGCAAAGCCTGCTTGGGATTCTCTCCCCTACCCTTTTCACCCCTCCCCCACTCACATGAGCACACTCTTTCTCAAAATAAATAAACTTCAAAAAAAAAACTGCTTATAAATCTTATTTTCTCTAACTACAGCTACCCCTCCTTTTGGTTACCATTTGCTTTAAATGTCTTTTTCCACTCCTTCACTCTTCAAGACTAAAGTGAGTCTCTTCTAGGCAGGATATTATTGGATCTTTTTGTTCCCCCCATTTGGCCATTCTATGTCTTTTGATTGGAGAATCTAATCTGTTCATATTTAAAGTAATTATTTGTAGGTAAGAATTTAATGTTGCCATTTTAGGGAACCTGGACGGCTCAATAGGTTAAGCAACCAACTTCAACTCAGGTCATGATCTCACAGTTCATGGGTTCGAGCCCCATGTCAGGCTCTCTAGAGCCTGCTTCAGATTCTGTGTCTCCCTCTCTCTCTCTGCCCCTTGCCCGCTCATGCTCTGTCTTCTCTGTCTCAAAAATAAACAAACATTAAAAAAATTGCTATTTTGTTAACTGTTTCATGGTTGTTTTATAGGTCCATTGTTCATTATTTCTTTTTTTGTTGTTTTGTGTTTTCTGGGTTTTGTGGGTTTTTTTTGCTTTTTTAAATTTTATTTATTTTTTTAAATTTACACGCAAATTATTTAGCATATAATGCAATAATGATTTCAGGAGTAGATTCCTTAGTGCCCCTTACCCTTTTAGCCCATCCCCCCTCCCACAATCCTTCCAGTAACCCTCAGTTTGTTCTCCATATTTATGAGTCTCTTCTGTTTTGTCCCCCTCCCTGTTTTTATATTATTTTTGTTTCCTTTTTTTTTTAACCTTTTTTTTTTTAATTTATATTTGAGAGAGCGAGACAGAGCATGAGCAGGGAAGGGGCAGAGAGAGACAGAGACAGAATCGGAAGCAGGCTCCAGACTCTGAGCTGTCAGCACAGAGCCCAAAGGGGGGCTCGAACTCACAAACTGTGAGATCATGACCTGAGCCGAAGTCGGACACTTAACCAACTGAGCCACCCAGATACCCCCATTGTTCATTATTTATCTTTTTTGTGTTTGGATGTCTTTTGGTATTAACATGCTTTGATTCCTTTACTGTGTTCCTCTGTGTAATTACTACAAGATTTTCCCTTGTGGTTACTATGAGGCTTACATAAAATATCTGAAACTCACAACATCCTATTTTAAACTGATAACAACATAACTTCAATAGAATTCATATACTTTACATTTCTACTTCTCCCCTTCACATTTTAGGTTATTGCTGTTATAATTTACCTGATTTCTACACTGTAATAACAAATTATTACATTTATGAATATTTTCACCACATTCTTAACTTTAAACTAGAGTTGTGAGTTATACACCACTGTTACCATATTGGAGAATTTAACTATGACTATATATTTCCCATTACCAGTGATATTTATACTACCTTTTTGTGTTTTTATAATGTTAATTACCATTGTTTTATTTACTCTCAAAGATCTCCCTTTAGCATTTCTTGTGAGGCAGGTCTGATGGTAATGAACTCCTTCAGCTTCTGTTTACTCAGGAAAATATCCTTCTTCATTTCTGAAGGATGATTTTGCCAGGTACAGAATTCTTGTTGACAATTATTTTCTTTCAATATTTTGAATATGTCACCTCATTCTCTCCTGGCCTGAAAAGTTTCTGTTAAGATATTCACTAACAGTCTTACGGGGTTTCCCTTATATGTAACTTCCCTCTTTTCTCTTATTGCTCTTAAAATTCTTTCTGTCCTTTACTTTTGACAATTTAATTATAATGCCTCTTGGTTTAGCCCTATTTGGGTTCAACCTAGTAAGGTTTTTTGGGTCTCACAGATCTGAGGATCCATTTCTCTCCTCAGGTTCAGGAGGTTTTCAGCGATTATTGCTTTAAGTATACTTTCTGTCCCTTTCTCTTCTTCTTCTGGAATTTCCATAATGAAAATGTTATTTCTTTTCATTGTGTCCCATAATCCTGAAGGCTTTCTTCACTCTTCATTTTTTTCTTTTTGCTCCTCTGACTAGGTAATTTCCAATGTCCTACCCTCCAGGTTGCTAATTCTTTGTATGGTCAGGTCTACTTGTGAAATTTTCTATTGAATTCTTCAGTCATTATATTTTTCAACTCTTAAGCTTTTTTTTTTTTTTTTTTGATGGCTGCTATTTCCTTGTCAATCTTCTTGTTTTGATTTCTTCCATTATTTTCCCAATTTCATTTAATGGTCTGTGTTTTCTCATAGTTCACTAAAACTTTCTTAAAAGAATTATTTTTAATTCTTTGACAGTTCACAGATCTCTGTTTCTGTAGGGTCAGTTACTGGAGTCTTATTAGGTTCCTTTGATGGTGAAATTATCCCTGAAAGTATCAGGGAATATATCCTCATATTTCCCTACTTTTTTATAATCCTTGATTCCTCACTTTGGTATCTACGAATTTAATGGAGCTCCTCTTCCAGACTTTATAGGTTTTAGCAGAGACAATTCCTCACCAGTCAACTCAATTTGGGATTCCAGGTGTGTCTGCTGGTAATGCCTTTGGGAAGGTGGGGCCTAATCTTGTGTTCTAATTTTGGGCAAGGTAACTGTTCAACCTCTGAGAAAGGTATGGGGTGGGAGGGTGGGAAGTTACTGTCTAAAAATAGATAAGACTGCTGGCTTGGTTCCCTACCCAAGTGAGGTTGTAGGATGGGCTTCACAGTTGCCTGGATCCTCTCGTCACGCTTACTAGATGATCAGGACTGAGTACTATATTCAGTAGCAGATGGGGCCATGAATTAGCTTCCTTGCCCTGGCAGGGCAACAGGCCTAGGACCTGTCCAACTCATTTGGAGAGCTGAATCAGGCCTGAATGTGCAGTGAATTCCCTGGTCACATGATGCCACTCATTTTGCTCCACAGATGGGGGACACCATGGGCTGTGCTTTCTGTTCAAGTGCCACTGTACCTAGGGCTGTTGAAAGAGCTATGCAGCTTCCTGTGTGTTCTGGTTAGGTTACCTTGTTGGACAGACTGAAAGGCTGTATTCAGAAATGAGCAGAGCTATGAATTAGATTCCCTACCCGGGGGCAGCAGGAGAAGCAGTTCTAAAACTGGTAAAGCTCTTTGTTGTCTTAACTCTAGCCAACCTGCACCTCCAAGTTCCCTGATTGACCAGGACCACTGGCTTTGCTCTATAAACTATTGGCTCTGTCTGCCCTTTTCACAGCTTGAATGCCACTAAGCCGTACAGTTTCCAAGAGATGTCGCCAGCCTTTCTGGTGAAATGGGGCTGGAAGACACTGTCCACAGTAGGTCAGGCTATGTCTCAACCCCTTTCCTGGGCAGGAGGGATAGAGGCTGCTCCAAGCTACTCTCAATTTCCCAAACAGGCTCTCTGTTTGGGAAGAGCCAGAAGCTACCCTCAGCCATGGCTATGAATTAATCCACCTACCTATGCATATCAAGAGAAGCTTTAATACCCAGTACTGGCTTAGTTCTAGGGACCATCGGCTCTGCCTGTCTGCCTCTCAATTTGAGTACCACTGGGCTGCAAAGCTTCCAGGAGTTGTCACTAGACCTTTGCTCAGATGGGGCTTGAAGGCACCATCCACAATGGGTGGGGCTATGACTCAGCACCTTGCCTGGGCCAGGAAACTCCTTGTTTAAGAATCCATATCAGGCAGATCTGCACCCGGAGTTCCCTGGTCGCAGTGTGTCCCCCATACGGTTCTGCAGATTAGCAAAACCACTGGTTGGCTTACCACCTGGTCACTGCAGGTCTGAACTCAGTCTGCCAAGATCCTTGTGCCAGCCGTTGTAATCCCCTCTCCTCCTCCATCACAGTCAGATTCCCAGTGGTCAGGCCCCACAAATCTCCCTGCAATCCCCAAGGTGCAAGATTGGGGTAGGAGCTCCCACAAAGTGACCCACATTGCTGGGGGAGACTGATTCTGTTTCCCACTAGAGGAACCAGAGGCTCAGAGGAAACCTCTCTGCATGATGTAGCACTGTCCTGGGGGAGGGGCGATGTGGTCCACTTGTAGCCACTTCTCTCACCCTTCTAATGTAGTCTGTCTTGGTCTTCAAGATGCAAGGGGTTGCTTCCATGTTCTTACTCCCATGTTCTAGGAATCTCTCGGTGATATCTTGAAGAGATGTTAGTTGTTCTTATAAGGGAGAGTGAAGTAAGGAAAAATGTGTATCACCATTTTGGTGGCATTGCTCTCCAAGGTGTCTTATTAAAAAGAAGTATAACCTGTGGTGTCCTCTTGAATTCCTCAGTTCTTCGTGGCTAAAAATGCCACTGACACTAAGTGGTAGGAAGTACTAGTAGGAAGGAATGAAGCGTTTGAGTGTAGACTCTGGCCGATTTATGGACCCGGAATTTTACACAGAAAGGAGAACCCTGAGGTGGTCCACATCATTAAAAGAGTTAAAACAACGATTATGGTGGAAACCATCCCAATCCTCAAGTGCCATTCATCGTTACCTGGGTAGGTCTAGACCCTGGTTTTCAAGTTCCTCTACCCTACCCTGCCATTTAAAAGCAGAGGTCAGAACAGCAGTGGGCTTAGGGGTAGGGAACACTAATGACAACATAGATCCTGCCATCTGGTCTTCACCACACAGACGCTGCCCTGTGAGCCAGCCAGCCACACAAGGTCAGAAGAAGCCCTCAGAGACCTTGTCCTTCAGATGCTGGCAGGCAACTCAGCTAGCTGAGGAGGCACGCCCTCGATGCTGGTACTGCTGCTTCCACATTTAGACTGCACTGCATTACCTCACTGCCAGCCAATCGGCACCTCCGAAGGCTCAGCACGCATTCTCCCCTTTGCCACAGACATTGCCTCATGTCGCTCCCTGCTCTTAGAGCATGCTGCACACCGTGTACCCAGGGCCTCTTGGGGGAGGGGTGCAGGGGAGGTAGAAGGAGAGAGCCAGCCATTGTGACCACAGGCCCCAGCAGCCTCTTCCCCCCAGGACCTCCTGTATCGTGCACACGATGTTAGCATCACAGGAATGCAATATTCTGCACACCTGGGCCCTCTCGGTTGGGAGGAGGCTAGGACAAGAGAGTTGAGCAGAGGTGATGAGAGACAGTTCAAGCACAGAGGAAGCTAAACTCTGAGTTACCCACAGAGCACTCATTATATCAGTGGTCTGTGAAACGCCTGGAAACAGAGCCCTGCCAGCCCTGCACTGGGCGAGGACAACTATTTTCTCACCTCCTGCCTCAAGCCCTGGCTCATAGAACCCGGGACCAAACTACAGCCACCAGTACCCTCCACTGACAAAAAAGAAGAGCAAAAACTAATACTTTAGGAAGTCACAGGGTCCCTTAGAACCAAGACATACCCATGCTGTTGAAGCAAGAGAAAACACCCCACGCAGATCTTAGAAAAGGCATCAGCAAAGTATTATGAGCACCAGATAAGTGTGTACCTATAAGTGTAAGCCCATAGTAGGGAGTCTGACTCGCAGTGGGGACAGAGACCAGAGAGATACTGAAGTGCACCACCCTGTAGTGAAGCTATGCTACCCCCGTGCCTCAGTCAACCCTCCTGCTCCTCAGAAGACCTCCAAGCTCAATCTAGTCGGAAATCTTCAGAGATAAGCATTTTTGTCTTCATGCAGTCTCACTTCAAAGTTTTTTTTTTTTTTCCCTCCAGATAGAACCAGAACTGTTAACGTATCTTTAAGTAGAGAAAAAGGAAGAGGCAGGGCTTAGGGAGCAGGGTGACTATTATAAAGCTTCATGGGGTGTTCAATATTTTACACAAACACAGCTATCCAGCAGTAATAATGGCTCCATAGATGTGCCACGTGTGTGTATTGTTAATAGCTTTCCATACACCAAGGAGGAAAGTGTGGTCAGGGAACACGGAGGAGAAATATTAATGAGGAGTGAAATCATATGATTCAAGACAATCGCCATTCAATGTCTATGTGCACAAATAAAGGCGGGGTCGCTTCCCACCAACATCAGACCTAAGCCTCCCATGGTACTTTCCCTTATCCCTCTGCAAGCCAAGAAAGCTTCTTCAGCAGCAGATCACATGGGTCCTCCTATAGATTAACTGTTGTCACTCTGTCAGCCCCTCCCTGGGTAGAGGGATTATGAGTTCAGATAACGTTTTGTCCCGTTTCTAGTCCCCAGCTGTCATACACCCTGCCTAGAAGTGGGGTGGGTACTATGAACACATTCATCAGAAAAACAGTTCAATTGTAGTAGAGCAATAGGCCTACTGCACACAGAGCAGACTGCGTAACCTGTAAGTCAATCTGCTTGCTATATTTAAGGTGTTAATGAAATTTCATAGAGGCAGAGAAGAAGGAGCCTAAGAAGGTCAAAAGGAAATTGACCTGGTGCCACGCTTAGACAATTGGGGTATTCTGTCACCTTTCAGCTCTCAGGTGACACATCTGTCCAGGAAGACATGTTTTTCCTACCGCAACCACCATAACAGTGATACGTTGTGGAGAAAGCAAGGTACAGAATGAGCCTTGGGCAGCAGAACCCACCTCCTATCAGAGGACACATAACAATGTTTTATTGAATCATACCCCTCTGCCCCCAATTCTCACAACAACTGTCTGGGGGCCTCTTTGGCATCAGGCCAAAGTCTCAGTAGCCAGTAAGAACTGGGTCCTTAAAAAAGGGTTAAAAAGAAATCACTTGCCATCAGTTCCTAAAACAGCAACAAGAGCGAAAGAAAGAAAGAAAGAAAGCAAGAAAGAGAGCAGTTAGTAGAAAATCTTCAGTCCCACTTTACAAAGCCAATTTATTTTCAGCCTTTTTTATTTCATTTATTACCTAAAGGATAATGCACACATTTTCAAGACCTGGTTAAAAAAAGAAACCTATTACATAACCATAATAGGCCTGGCAGCTATTGTTATAGTGAATACACTGGACATCTCGTTTCAGAGAAATAGATTTCGAGGTCGGAGGCCTGAGCATTCTTTTAGGGTGGCCCAGTGAGCCAGCTTCCTAGACAGAAAGGACAATGTGAACCTAAACATGTAGTAAGGGAAGAAGGGAAAGCCACTTCTGAACCATTAGAGGAATGGAGATGGGGCAGGGGGTCATTGAACTGTTTTTTCTTTTTCTTTCAAGTAATAAGAGAATCTGATATCTCTCTTAAATGCGGTGAACAAAGGCTGATCACTCACACATGGTGAATGAACCCAGCAATCCCCCATGCTGCAAGACCACTGGGCACAACCTCCAGGGCCAACAGGCCACTGTAAGGAAGAGCAAGATAGAAGTCTAAGTCTCTCTGGGACTGTAACAGAAATTCTGCACCATAGAACTAAACAGTCTAGTCCATTTCCCTCATTTGCTGTCATAGAAGAAACTGTGGGTCTCAGAGAGTCAGTGACTTGTCCAGGGCATGGCTGGAACTCAGGTCTACAGCTTCCTCCTCCAGTGCCCACCACCATCTCTCTACCCAAAACATGGTCCATAGATTAGCAGCATCAACAGTGCCCAAAAGCTGGTTAGAAACTCAGCCTTGGGCCCATCCAGACCTACTGCATCCAAATTTACTGTTCCCAAGATCCCAGGTGCTAAGAATGTATATTACAGCATCACCCTGCTTTGCACTGTCCCCATACACAGATGTGAGCAACTTCTCTGAGGGAGTCTCAGTTCACCAAGACAATTTTCCACTCTGCTCTCACTGGCCCTCCTGCTCCAAAGTGGTCTTTAGAATGCTTTCATGGGGACCCAGCTCACTAGTTCCAAAACTAAACCTCTTCCTACAGATAAGAAGATCTCCTGAGTACCAATAACACTAGGCAACAGCTAACTAAAGCTGGAGGTCTATATGCATCACTGTCTCCACATCTTTTTTCTTGTAAAAATAGAATTTACTTCTCTGATGATAGTCACCATCCACCATTTTGTTCCATCCCATTTGTAAGCCACTGCAATTCACCATCCTCCATCCCCAAACCCATGCAAGCTTTCCGTTCTGTTCTTAACTGTACAGGATCATCATCCTCAATGAAGAACACATTAAACTTCTCTTTAGGAATGGTCTAGCTTTGGGTTCCAAGCCTCCACTGCTTGATAAAGGAACTGTTGCTATATCCAAAATGCTTTTTAAAAGGTACTCCTTGGAACATCCCATCATTACATAAGAGATTGGTCAGCTCCCAATTCCCTCAACTCATTTGCTAGAACTACAGAGCAAGAAAGGACTGAGTCCAACAACTGTGTCTCACAGGTGAAGACAGCGGGACCATGCTCTCCTTACAGATGGAGAGCAGAAGTGAGCAAAACACTCCCATACACCTTGCCCTTGGGAGTAGACCATGCTCTAAGTGTCCAACCTGCATGAATCCTTTAAGAGGAATGGCCTATTTCCACACCACAAAGAGCACCACAAAACAGCAAAGAGGCCTCTTAACCCCGGCACGGGATACTTCACAGGCTTAGTCCTGAGCCACCTGCCTGATTCCTCTTCCTTTGACCACTAACCTTGACTGTGTCCGGGGCTTTGACTTCCCTTACCCCCTTAGATAAAAAGCTCAAAGCGAACTGTCAGGCTTTAAATTCACTTAGTTCTTCCTTCTTCCTCTGCTGCCTTTGCTTACCCTGGAGCAACCTTCCACACCTTCTAGTCCAGGTGGAGAGGACATCACTACTGCCCAACGTGCATCCTGGCCCAAGAGCAGAACCAATGTTTTTAAGACCTTGCACTTCCTTCAAGATGCTGAAAGTCAGAAGAAACATGGGAAGACACACCTGTTATAAATTTACATAACAAGGTAACAGATGGTAAGAGTCAAAGAGAATCTCAGACAATGACTAAAGAGGCCAAAGGTGAGAGGGGTCATGAAGACAGAAGTCTTTGGTGATTTCATAGGGAAGGTCAGACTTAAACTGGGCGTTAAAGAGTGGGCAGATTAGGGATGGCAGAAAGGAAGTGAAATGAACTGGATCAGCCCTTCCAGAAGCTTCCTGTAGGAAGTACATGAAAATCTTCTCACATGTCCTTTAGGAGCAGTAGCTGTGAGCATCCTCTCCTGGGGAGAAGGCACACAAATACACAACTTAAGGGAGCAGGCTGCTTACGAGAGTGGATGTCTCTTTGGATCTCACTGGTGGGGGGCTTCTAAGGGCCTCCTTGACCTTGTTGTCACCAAATTCCAGAATGGCCTTAACCAGTGGGATATATGTCCTTGCCTATCTGAGGATCCTGGTGGCAAGCCTACATCTAGAGACCCCAGTCCTTCCAGGAATCTGCAGGTGCCAAGCAGGCACACAGTCTAAATACTTGGCAATACCTCACATCTCAGAATGCACCAGATTCCTGAGCAGTGAGAACAGCCAAAACAACACATTACACACACTATTGTATCTTCCAAAGCCATAATAAGGGTTATTTGTGGAGTTGTCATTGAGTATTTTTGTCTTTCCCGCCAACATTTTCTATGGTGAATATCAGCTCTCTCTTTATGGCTTCATTTTATGTCTGTGTTGATTGGGCACACTCTGAAGCAAGACAGAAAATACACCACCGTCCTGAAGTCTCTGAGCCAAGGCAGCTGAATATGGGGCAGAGGGACACGGAAGAAACAACCTTTAAGCCTCCATGAAGCCAAAAAGCCTTGACTACATCCTAATAGTGATGCTTCCCAGGTGAATATGGTGTTGTATTTCCACTTGCACTGTTTATTTGGGTTCCTGCTACACTGCTGCAGGAAGGCAGAGCAGGCACGATCATGTTACAGCTTCAGACCCAGAGAAGCCCAGTGATTCATTTAATTCCATAGTCACTTAATGGCAGAACCTCGCCTAGAATCCAAAGGTTTTTATGTGTCAGTACTTTGTGCTCTCCCCCAGACTACATTAGGAAACAAGAGTGGAAATACAACAACAGGAAAAAGGGGAGTGAAAGAGGGGGGCATCTCACATTTAGTAATTATCTTTTATTCCAAAGAGCACTCATTTACATGAGAATGGATGATATGTTACGAAAATTTCTGGTAAATACATACGTCAATAACAAAGGAAGAAAGATAGGCAAAACATAGAAAAGTGTAATATGGTGAGAGGAAACATTCAGATGTATTGAGGGATGAGTACTATTTAACAATTTTTCAGTCATTCAAAACAGTAATTATTGAGAATACAATCAGAAGTAAACAGACACACACAAGAATCCAAATTTGATCCTGTGAAATTTAGGTACAGAAACTTATACTTAAAAATAAAAACTCCTCATATTAAAAAAGAAGAAGAGGAAGAAGAATTAAAACTAAAAAGAATGAAAAAAAATAAAAATTAAAAAAGTAAATAAATAAATAAAAATTCCTGGGGCACCTGGGTGGCTCAGTCAGTTGGCAGTCCGACTTCGGCTCAGGTCATGATCTCATGGTTTGTGAGTTCAAGCCCACCGTTGGGCTCTATGCTGATAGCTCAGAGCCTGGAGCCTGCTTCAGGTTCTGTGTCTCCCTCTCTCTCTTCCCCTTCCCCACTCACACTCTGTCTCTGTCTTAAAAATAAACAAACATTAGGGGTGCTTGGGTGGCTCAGTCAGTGAAGCGTCGGACTTCAGCTCAGGTCATGATCTCACAGTCTGCGAGTTCGAGCCCTGTGTCGGGCTCCGTGCTAACAGCTCAGAGCCTGGAGGTTGCTTCAGATTCTGTGTCTCCCCCTCTCTCTGCCCCTCCCCTGCTCATGCTCTGTCTCTCTCTGTCTCAAAAATAAAAACATCTTTAGAAACATTTTTTTAAATAAACATTAAAAAATTTTTTAAATAAATATAAAAAGTCCTTCAGCTCCTCAGTTACCTAATCTCATTTTTTTCTCACGTATTTACTCTTGCTTTGTGCACCTATTAACCATCTTGGCTATCTCAGTCCCTGTACAAAATCCATTTAAAAATAAGAAGTTAGAAAGTAATGAGGCTCATACTAGTGGTACTTATGGTGAGAAGAGCTGACATCCAGAAATGAAAAAGAAAACAACCAAAAAAGAAATTAAATACTAAAAAGCTGGTAAAGAATACAAAAACAGAGAAATATGATACCAAAATTCCTATACCCAACATAGCAATGATTATACATGGATTATGCCCCGAGTCTTTAAGAAAAGGCTAAACTATTACTGATATCCTACAAAATGTTTAAGAAAATAAGAATGCATTTATTTTGGAAAGATGACTCAAAGATTAGCTCATATTTAAAACAGTTTGAGACATATAAAGGAATAAATAAAATCTGAAAAATTCTCTTGGCAGAAACTTCTCTCATTGTCCAAAAATAGGGATCTTTTAGAAGGATCTTTAGAGGAGTAGCTCTGACTTTAGCATGATCTGAATCACCTGGAGAACCTGTTGGACTCATCTCTTTTAACCTTTACAACAATCCTGTGCTGGCAGTATTCCAACATCCCATAGAGGAAAACTGCATTTCAGAGAGGTTAACTCACTTGCCCAAGGTCACACATCAAAAGCCACTGACTCCATGAGTCAGAGATAGAGCCTCTAACAAATTTCCAGGTGATGCTGCTGGTCCACAGATCATACTTTGGGAACCACTGCTGTAGAGACTAACCAGGGGAATTAGCCATTACAGAAAGGAGGAGGCCAATAATAGATGCAAGAACAAACAGGAAAGGCCAAATTCTCCTTTATGACCTGCCTAAAAGGACAGACACTTCTATGGGCTCCTGTGACTCCTCACCCAGAGAAGACCAGGGGTGAAGCTGGCATGCTAAATGCCAAAACAGTACATGGATGCAAGGTATTTCTTTCCAAGCCTTGGAGCCAGAATTTGTAGAGCCCTGATAGGCCTCACTCCTCTTCAAGCTTCTCATCCAAGCTTGTCCTGAGAGAAAACGTCCTGGGCCTACATGGGACATCAAGACCCTTCTTCAACATGAGGGGTATGTTGCAGAATTGTTCAAGTGAGCCCTGCCAGCCAATGTTGTCAAAGGCACAGCCCCACAGGAGCCTATCAAATTTTGATACAAGGAATGTGTTGACATTGGTAACCTCATAGAGATGGATTTACCATTTGCTCAAAGGCTTTCAGTAAAGACTGTCAAAGTAGATGCTGGAGGTTCAGAGCACTCCTTCAAGGCCCCCTGGGGAACAAGGTGGTATGCAGGATCGGAGCAGGGGGGCCTGGCTCACACCCTCCCCCTGCTTCCTCAGGGCCCTGAGCAAGGTCTGGGGCTTACTCGGGGGGGGGGGGGGGGGGGGGGGAGCAGTCATCAAACACCCTGATGCTAGTCTAGGACAGAGCCCAAGCTGAGAATAACAGGCTAAGCAGGTAGAAATGGGTGCTATAGGAACATTTCCTGAGCACTTGCTATACATTTGGCACAGCTGTGAGTGCTTTACCTATATCATTCCATCTTAACACTCCTGAGCTACTACTGTTAAAGCCAAAGTAACCTGCCCAGTGTCACACCTTATAATATGCTATTGATTGAAATTCTTGTACCACCTGTCCTATGGCAGAACTCCTAGGGTCTCTCCCTCCTCTCTGGCTATTCCTTGGCCTCCTTTGCTGGACACCCCTCATCTCCATGATCTGTAATCCAAGTCAACACATCTTATCTGTTAAAAGCCACAGTAAATTTTGTTGGTTTGGCAGACCCAGAAGTCTGAGCTCTGCAGCTGTAGCTCCAAAGCAGCAATGGACAATAGATAAAGGAAAGCAAATCGCTGTATTCCAATAAACCTTATATACAAAAGAGGGGGGACAGGGGAGCTCAGTCGGGTAAGTGTCCAGCTCTTGGTTTTGGCTCAGGTCATGATCTCACAGTGAGTTTGAGCCCTGTGTTGGGCTTTGCACTGACAGTGTGGAGCCTCCTTGGGATTCTCTCCCTCTCCCTCCCCCTCCCTCTCCCCCTCTCTCTCTCCCTCCCTCCCTCCCTCTCCACCCCTTCCCTGCTTGCTCTGTCTCTCAAAAGAAATAAACATTTAAAAAACCTTATACACAAAAGAGATAACAATCCAGCTGCTGTCTGCCAAGCCAACTCTAAACAATAGGTGCCCCCACCCTTCCCCTGGATCAGCCAGCCCTTCAACCTTTTCTCCGTGTTGCCCTCCAGCCTCGGGCCTCTAAACAACAGGAGCATGCTAATGACTCCCAAACTCTTACCTACAACTCACACTCACCCAAGACTCAACCACCTCTTTCGGGTCTCTACTCAGGTATCCCACAGATACTGGAACTCAGCAAGTCCAAAGCTGAAGCCCTAAGTTCAACCCTCCTCCCAAACCTGCTTCTCTCTCAGGTTTTCCCATCTCAGGAAATAACTCATCATTCCAGGTGCTCAGGCCAAAAACCTTAGCAATGTGTTTGGTGTCAACCTCGGCCAACTGGTGTCAACGAATCCTATCATGCTTACCTTTAACAAAAACCGAAAATCAGACCTCTTCCTCTACTTCTTTCAACACTAACACTGGTCTGTGGCCTCAGCCACTATCATCACTAACCTGGATTATGACAACAGTATTCTAAACAATCTCCTTCCTCTCTCCTCCCTCCTTGTCCCCAAGTGTCTATTCTCCATATGCAAGAGTGATCAGCCTTTTCTAGAATTTGGAGCATGCATATCACTGTGCTGAAACCCATCTGTGGCTCCAGCTCACTCCCACACCCATCCTCAGCTATCTAGCCCTTTTAGAGCTCGAACCATCTCTGCTCTCAGCCTTCCTCCCTCTGTCCCAGACACACAGGCACCTTCCTATGCCTTCAACTCACCAGACATATCCTTCCTCAGGGCCTTTGCACTGGCTGACACCACCTCCTCCGATAGGTTTCTGGCTCATTCTTGGACATCCTCATGAATGAGCCCAAGTACAGCTTCAACATTAAGTCACTTCCTAAACTGCTAGACAAATTTACCATCCCCCTATTTCCTTTCTCCTGTCTTATTTTTCTCCATAGCACTTATCACTACCTGATAATGTATTTATTTCCTTTTTGTCTGCCTTCCCCAAACAGAATGTCAGCCCCATAAGGAGTGGAGCTTTGTCTGCTTGCTCACTGTGGAATCCCTGAACCTACAGCAGTGCCTGTTACAGATTATTCAACGTTCTTTAGAATAAACACATGGACATACTACAGAAGATACAAAGAACTGGTATCTCACTTAATTTTGCAACCACTCTCCCAGACAGGCATTTTACTGATGAATACGCTGAGGCAGAGGCAGAATGGAAGTAAAGCAGATCATAGGTAAGTTGATGCTAGAACATGGCCTTCCAATGGAAGGTCTGGTAGGCCTGGCATACAGAATATGAAATACATAAATGTCCTCCACTGAATGTCTCCAGGAGGAGGTTATGTTGTGAAATTACTTTTGTATCTTACCAGATGACTCCAAAAGCAGTGCTTATCAAATTATTTCACCAATGCCTGTCCACATTGCAAAGAGTGAGTGTACATGCCGTGGACCCTGGCTGAGAACGAAAGGACAGAACTAACGGACAGGAGAGAAACATGGATGGCATGCTTTCTAATCTCACCTCCTTCCACTAGAGCAGCGATTTTCAGCCTTTTGGACCATAGCCGTTTGACAACATCTAAAGATTTGAAGGATCATCGCAGGAAAGAAATTACATTTTATATCTACTGATGGAAAAAATACTGATGACAAAAAGCTGATGTAAACTCAGTATCGCTTTTACACGAATTTTTACTTGATCAATCCCAAGAGCATCTACAAACAACTGAGAAAACATACTACACACAACACACTGACAGACAGTATGGTTAAGCCATTCGAAGGATGGCTTTGGAGCCAGATGGCATGGATTTTAGCCATGACCTCACTTCCCAATAGTAGAGAAACCCCAGGCAACTCATTTCACCCTCTGTGTCTTGGTCTCCTCATCCATTAGGGGGGTTAAAATGATATCAGCTTCTCTGGCTCACTGAATTGAATTCAGTAAATGCACTAACGTTCTTGCAACAGTCCTTGGCATATGGCAGATGTTCAGTAAATGGTAACCGTATTACTGACGGGCAGATAATGTGCTATGTCTGGAAAGGCCCACAGTTCATCTGCAGTAATCACCCAGCCCCAAAGAAGCAGAGAGCCCACGTGTGGGAATCACGCCTCTGAAGCATAGTTTCAATAAGTGAATCACGGAGGAGAACAGCAGTCATGTGCCCCTTTAAAAGCACTCTGGGAGATCCTGTTACTCACCATGCTTATCACAATCCAGGAGAGTTTTCAAGACACTAGGGTAATTCGCTACAGAGACACCCCGGACCAACTCTATCTCATTTCTAGTTTCTGCAAACTGTGATTGCTAGCACTGTGCTCATTAGGACCCAGATAATATTACAGCTGTCCCCTGGGGTTTCTTATAAAGGAATTTTTGTATGTGAGTAACCAATAGAAATTTTATTAGATTTAATAAGTTGAGAGCTTAAGACTCCACTTCAGTGGGAAGTGGTATTCACTTTTTTTTTTAATGCATTGGGATTTTTTTTCATTGTAAATAAATTTCGTTATAACATATCATTATTAAAAGTTTAGGAAATGTAAAAAGAAGAAAGTAATCATCCATGGTTTTCCCTTCCCCTATCCCCTAACCCTATTAAAATTCTGGTGAGCTTAAAGAGGAGTAAGTCTTAACTCCATATTATGAGTCATCATCTTCCTGAGAAAACTACAGCTCTGCACCTCTGTGGGAACTGACCTCCCAAGATCTCATGAGTCGGTCTGATGGGTGGTCTCCAGAGGCGGCAGTAAGGAAAAGTGTTTTCCCTGGGTACATGCTTGTATCCCAGCACCCTAGATCATAACCACAGGGCTGCATGCAGGAGAGTAGGCACTGAGATCTCAGCAACACATCCAGCCAATCCCATAGGTGAAGGCAAAATGGGCTGATACACACGTCTGTGTATACCTGGAAACTTTCTAGAAGGAACTACATAAAATGGTGGCTGTGACCTCTATGTAAAAGAGTGTCTGGGATAAATGAGACCTTCTTTGCATTGTATTTATTTTTATTTATTTAACAAACATTTATATAGAGCCTCCCATAGCATGTATGATATCATGTATGTATGGGTTATTCTCCTGTTAAGAAACATATAAAAAGAGATGCTGTCTAATGATAAGATAAAGAATCAGTACAGCTACTTCTCTCTCAGGGTAGGGACTTCAGCAGTCATGGGGAGGGGCTGTGACAGGGGAGGATAGCACACCATACAACTGGAGTTGTGCTTTCTAAAATAAAATATAGTATGAACTGACTGGCAGCTGCCTCAGACCTCCCTGGATCCTTAAACTCTACATCTTCAAAATCCAGAAGTGTCATTCTCAAGCCCTGTAGATGCAAGAGGTCATGGGCTCTCCCACAAATGCCCTGCACTATCTCTCGCTGCTAGGGAGACATTTATTTTCTACATTCAAGCCTTACAAATAATGGACACAACACCACCAAGGATGCTGTGCAAATTAGTAAGTACCTAATGAAGGACAGATACTGGATCAAAGATACAAACAGAGATACTAATACTAAGAATTTTTAATCCCTACCAGGGTCAGTCCTAGTATGGGCTGGGCTCAGGTATGAGGAAAGTATGAATCCCAACAGGCGTTTGCACCTTTGAAGCTGAATCCTACTCTTTCTCTTCAGTTCCTACTGCTCTAGAGTAACCGGGCTTCCAGTAAGCTATCATGTAAGGGGCAGAACCTAGCCAATTGTACATTCTCAAGAGTTTATGTGTGCACAATGAAATCATTAGAATATCAGAGAGCAGAGCAAGAAACGTCAACAAAAGTGTCCCTGTCTCCAGAGAAGGAAATAGATGCTCAGGCAGGAAAAATAACTAAAAGACATCTGAGCATAGATAAAAGAGTATTTTTATCAACTTGTAGAGAAGTTAAGAGCAAGTCTAGTTAGACCAAGTCAGTATTAGATGTGGAGTTTATGCTATATAGTAAGTTTTGATCTTGGTCAAGTAGTTCTCTAAGCTTCAGTTTCTTTAACTGTAAAAATGGGGCACAATTCCTAATCCATGGGATCAAATGAAAAGCTTACACAAAATACCTACTTTAACAGAGTCCCTGGCATTTAGTAGATGTTTTATAAACTATGGCCATTATTGTTGTGTTCATAGAGGCATATATAATAGAGGGTGTCATGTTAAGAAGTTGAGGATAAGCAGAACTTTTTCCCTTTTCAAGGACTGAGGATAAAAGCACTATGATATACGGATCAGATACCTCCAACCTAAGAGGAATAAACAGTCCTTTGGGACCCACAGCCCTGGTCTGGCCCCAAGTGACCAAACCTGCCAGTATGAGCCATGTATACGGTGGGTCAGATTTAAGGAAGGACATGGGGAGGGGCACCTGGGTATCTCAGTCAGTTAAGTGTCTGACTCTTGGTATCAGCTCAGGTCATGATCTCATGGTTCGTGAGACTGAGTGAGCCCCACACTGGGTTCTGCACTGAGCGTGGAGCCTGCTTGGGATTTTCTCTCTCCCTCTCTCTTTACCCCTCCCCTGCTTGATCTCGCTCTCAAAATAAATAAATACACAAAATAAATTTTTAAAAATTTAAAAAAAAAAAAAGGAAGGACATGGGTAGAAGAGCACTGTTTGAGATTCATTCCACAAACATTTCCCAGCTCTGTGCTGGGTGCTAAGGCTAGCCCAAGGGTGAATAAATCCTGACCTGCTCCGAATCAGAAACAGGCTCCATATGTGCAGCACAAAATAGATGCCAATGGTGAGGGACAGAGCAAGAGGAAGTACACACAGGTGGATCTTCCACTGAAAGGAGCTCATAGTTGAGCTGAAGATCGAGTGACAACACCCTTCAGTTGTCAGGAGACAACTAAAGAATGTTTCAGGCAGGAATGAGTCCACAACTTAAATGAGTATGGTGTCAACTGAGAGTAAGTGCTGAGCAGTAGTAGGAGAGGGGTAAATCGCGGCTAGTCATAAAACTGGTGCTTACAGAGATAAGCAGCCCCTGAATTCAGGCTGCTGACTGCAGTCAGAGCAGGCAAGCTGGAGTGGATGCATTTCAGTCACCGTCAAGGTGTTCCCACCGCCCAACACTCATCATGAGCTCCAGTGGTAGCAATGGCTTCTTTGCCTCTTCTATGCCGAAGCAACCCAGAAATTATTTCTGAAATATTAAAGACTCTCAGAAGAGAAGCAGCTGCCAGTCCAATATGAGTACTGTAGTTAATAAATGTAACCATAACAAAAATTAGCAAAGACCACTTACCTACCATATGCCACACGTGGTTTTCAATGTCTTCTTAGTATTGACTCATTTAATCCTCCCAAGAAGCCTGAGATATTATTATTCTATTATTAATTTTTCAGAAGATATTAGCATGGAGAGGTTAAGAAGCCAGGATGACTCTGAAGAACTTTCTGGCAAGTGTGCACTGCTGCCTTTCACAATTCCTTCTCATGCCCTGTAGCAGCAATTTTCCAGCCAGAACTGTAGGTTAAAGGTGCACGTTGTGGCTGTGAGACGTAATAAAACCAAACAACTTAGGGGAGCCTAAGTTGCTCTTACTTTTGCCTCATTAGCACAGTTCTAAAGAAATGAGGTAATGGACACAGACCCTGTCCTTGACACTTGTGGGACCACCATGTTAACCTTGACCAGGATGATGAGGTGCCCCACTGCAGGTTTTCTCTTCATATTGCTATATGCCTCCAGCTCATCTCCTTGCCCTTTGGTTCTATCACCTCCTCTTTCACTCAACTGCCCACCACCCCACCCTCCAAGTGTCTTAATCCACAGCCATGTAGATCTCACTGTGGTCCTAACTGCTAGAAATTAAATCTGAGTTTGGACACAGGTTGGAAATAGGGCTAGTGATTTTCTTAGCCTGAGAAACAAAGTGGAAAAGGCTACACTTCACCCTAAGGGAAATATTAACTGAACTAGTTTTATCAAAATCTATTTATTCGGTTCTAGTGACATGATTGTTTAAACTGGCTGTAACTGAGCACTTCGTCATCCAAAAGCAGCCAGCAACTACCTTAGGACATCTAAGTAAGTGACACTAACAGATAGCGCCCAGGTGCATATGTGCATGCCAAGAGAGCATGTGGGAATGTGGGCTAATAGTGACAATTGGATTATGCTTGAATCCTCGTATAAACAAGCAGGATCGCACAGTATACCTGGTCCCCAGCTGACTGGCTGACAGGCTTTGATTTTTAACTGGCTGGCAGTTCCCCCAATACCAGCAAAAACTCAGTTTCCCGGGCAGTCTTTCTCTCTGCAAGACAACCAGTACAAAGGAAAACAAACACCATGGAAGCACTAGGAAAGAGAACCTACAGAAGCTCAGTTTTTAGGGGCTTAGATTCCTCCTCCTATTGCTTGGTGAAGCAGCTTCAGTTCCCAGTTTCTGTCCCCACTAACTTGTGTCCATTTCTGAGTGTATCCTCTGTGATCCAAGAAGGCTTATAGAAAGCCCTAGGTGGGTAAAAGGTACTAATTTAGCAACAGTGACATGTTTCTAGGCCCCAAATGCCGCAACTTAACATTTGACTTTGGCTCCAAACATTAACCACACCCCCCAACACACCAACATCTCTTTGGTGTTCTCCAAGTCAAGGGTTCTTCAAAGTATGTTCCCCACTTCTTCATCACCAAGCAATATTTGAGCCATTCCTACTCTCCAGAGAAATAACAAAGTTTTCTTATCCTTTATGAAAATCCTAGAAATGGTGCTCAGACAAAAGGGAAACAAGGCAAAGGGCAAGCAGGAATCAAATCAAAGATTCATTTCCAAGAAGACCAGCCCATCATTTCCAAGGACAGAGGACCTGCCCCGGTCTCCTAACCAATCCTCAGTTTTTCAGACTCATTCACCAGTACAGGTGGGCTCTGAGAAAGAACATTCTGTCATAGTGACCCCCCCCCCTCAATTGGCTCATAGCACGAGATCTAATCAATCTGATCAATTTAGATGTCCCCAAAGAGCTTATTTAATCCTTATTTAATCTTCTACCCTAAATCTGTAGAGCTTACCTTTGTATATACTAAATAATTATTATAATTACCTAGAATCCACATGATAATTATGATAAATTATGTGCTGCTTAGGAGCCTTAATGTGATTTAACAGAGAAAACCCACTATTTACTTAAATCAGTTGCCAACTTTTGAAGCCATGATAATGTATGCACCCAGACATGATATGTATATGCACTCCACATCCACATAGCTGGCTTAGATGACTCAATCATTGTCTAAAATATTCCTAACTTCCTTATGAACCACCCACAAAAAGCAAAGCACTCTTGCAAAACCAAATCAAACCGAACCACCGGTGTTGCTTGGAAACAATCAAACAAAAGACAGCTGGGCTCCAGAGGTCATACAGTGGCAGTGTCTCACAGGAACATTAAATCAGGAATTGCTAGACTGGGCTGCAGTCACAGTTCTGCTATTATTTACCTGTAGGACAGGAGGCAAGTCATTTAATTTCTCTCTCAGTTTCTGTACACAACGTTAAAGGTTTGTTCTAATGTTTTTTAAAAAAAATCCACACATAATTCCTCTCCACAGAAATATGCTAAAATATTAACAGTAGTTAATTTCTTCCAGCATTTTCTTCAGGCAATTTTTTATCTAGAGCCATGTCTGCATCCCCATGCATACCCATATTAGTAGCTATATTCTTGGAACAATATTGTATAAAAAAACATGATTGAATTCTTAGCTGTTTTCTGGCCCTAAACAATTCTGAGTTTCTAAGAATAATGAGAACAATTACCCCACTGTTGGTGTAGGTGGTGGAGTTAAAAGATATGTAGTGAACACCTGCTGACTCAGAATGGTTAGGGAAGGGCTTTTATGGATCATAGGGTATTCCAGATAGTTGAGAGTTGGTCAGCACAGGTGCAAGGTCAAGTGGGCAGAAGAAGCAGGATGAAGAGGATAAGTAGACCAGAGACTAGGGCATCTGAGGGCACTCTGCAAGGAAAGAACCAACACCAAGAGCAAACATGTAGCCTAGAGGGTCAGGTAAAGATGCCAATCAAAATAGCCAAGATGAAAAGTCACAAATCACTCCCAGAATCAGCAAGAGTAGAGAGAACTGGGAAACTATGAAGTCTCCTATACCATTCGTGGGGTCGTTTCAGGCTTTCTGGAGAGCAGTTTGGAAATATCATGAGCCTTAAAAATAAGATTGCCTTTCGACCCAGTAAGGGGGATTGCAAATTTGGCCCCAATTGTTCACCCTTCCCTGAATCCATGACTCCGTCCTGTAACTCTGCAGTACCCTCTGTGAATAGGGCAGCATGCCCTGCCCCTTGACATTGGGCTCAGTCACCTTCCTTGCTTTGTGGTGTTAGTAAATGTGATACAAGCAGATACTTGAAAAGCATGTGTAAGAATGAGCTTGCTGTGTCTCCACCAATGACATAAGAACATGCTTGAGCCAGCCTGCTGGAGAATGAGAAACAGAGCCAAGTTCCCCCAGTCACCCCAGCGCTGGCTAGCCTATATCAGCTGACAACCAGCCAATCAATGCCCAGACATGACAGCAAGCCAAGCCAAGATCAGCAGAGCCAGCTGGTAGACTCCCAGTCAGCTGACCCCAGTCAGGTGAGCAATAATGCTTACTGTTTATGCCACAAAGCTTTGTTTGTTCTGCAGCATTATTGTAACAACAGACAACTAACACTTCCATCAGCTCCACATCTAAGAATCTGTCCAAAATAAATCATCACAAATATGTACAAAGATCTGGCTGCATGTATGCTTATCACGACATTGTTAATACACCAAAAATATAAAACCTTACATGAGGATAAGGAGGTATTAATTATATGCTACATCTGTATAATGAAATACCCCCAGCTATTGATTGTTGTAGAGAAGCATTCACTAAGTTGAAAGAGTATTTGCCATGAATTGAATTGATCAAACTATATGTAAAATGATACCATTTTTATAAATATGTATAATTAGGGGGGAAAAAAAAGACTGAAACAAACACCAAAATATTAGTAGTTATTTTCTCTGGGTGGTGCATTTATGGGAGATTTTCATACCCTTGATTTCATTTATATGCCACTTCTACAGTAAATATGTGTATCTTTAGAACTGTTTTTTAAAGCGCTGTTGAAATTAAGAAAAGGGCCCTCAGAAGACAAGGTCGCTGGTGGTGTTTGTGGAAACATGAGGGAAAAATTGAGATGGGTAAATCTGAACTGATACCAATCAGAAGCCAGTGCTACGTAGACGGTAGAGAAAACGACAAATGCTGGCAGAAGAGGTCTGATCAGGGGGAATGCTGCTCTTTCACCTGACTCTCTCCATTTTCTCTTTAATTTGGGATGAGGAGGAAAAGGACAGCTGCATTATTAATGCATTAATTATGATAATATTCTGTGCGCGACTAATACATGTCAAACCATCCTCATGCCAAATTGAAAACTGACATTTTTACTTCATGAATATTGCTCCATCAGTGACATTTATTGTACGTTCCCAATCTTGCAACAGTGAATGTCAGGTCAACTATCAAGCGTTTGCTTTTCTTCCACTTTATTTCCTATTTTAAAGCAGTAGGCTGTCACTGTTAATTGGGATGCAAAGTCAGATCGCACTTGGAGAAATTGAGGCCTCACGCTTCCCAACATCTTGCGTTGGTCCCTGGAAAACTGTACTGCACCAGGGCTGCCTGTCAACCTCTGTCTTCTTCTTTATCCTACTTAAACTTGAAATCACCATCACCACCCCAGCCTGCCCTCTATTTTTTGTTTTATTTTTCTTCAGAACACTCATCACCATCTAGAATACTGAATGTTGATTTTGTTGATTGCCTATCACTCTCCATTAGAATATAAGCTCTCAGAGGGAAGGAATTTTTGTTTTATCCACTACTACCTTCCCAGCACTTCTAATAATCCTAGTACATAGTAAGGGTTCGGTAAATACTTGTTCAATGAATGAATACATCACTTTGCATGAATGGGCTTCTTGGAATCCCCAGAGGTAAAGTGTTTCAGCCAAAAATTTCATCCCATTAAAAACCATTCAATGATTTTCTGAATTCCAAGTTATTAGTGACCTACAAAATGGGCTTGTAAAGCTGCATCATTTAGGCACTTGTTTTGCATCGCCCATTTCATGTTCATTCTTGAAAACCCTCAATTGCACTCCCTCTCCCCTGCTATTTGTTTGTTATATGACTTTCCCGTAATCACTCATTGATCACCAATTCCCAAAGGCCATGTTTCCTGGAAATTTTCACCAATTTCCATCTACATAGTCCCCAAAGCAACCAACAAGCATTTATTCCTGATCTAGCATGTGTTCATCACTGGACTATGGAGGCATAAAGAAGAAAGCACACAGACTGTGATGGCAAAAGTGTATAATATAGTTGGAAGAAAACTTTTGGATGTGACATCACCTGGAAGTTATGCTATAATTTCAAACTTGCTATGTCCCAAACCTAACTTACTTTATATCTGGCAAACCATCTGCCCTAGCATTTTCCTACGAAAACAGCATGTCAGAGATAACATTAATTATAATAAAAGCACGAGTCATTATTATTTAGTAAATAACATTTTATGAGTGATGACATTATCACAGCAATTACAGAAAAGATAAATTGTGAATTTTTACCAATAAAGAAATCAAAAAGAAAAGTGTTTTGTATGTTTAAGAAATAAAGAATGGGCGTGTGTGAAGATTCAAGTAAACTTGTGTTCAATGAATACACATTAAATAACGACAAATCACAGATCATTCAGCAAACAGTTACTAAGCACATAAGGTTGAAGGAATTTTGGAGCAAGGAGGGAGATGAAGCTTGGGCTGTACCACTGGATGCCCAGCATGGCTCTAGGAATCACAGAGGACACTCCCTTGCTGCCCCTCCCTCCAGCCTCCTCCCCTTCCCCACTCATGAGGGCTGGGTAGCCACGGGACACCATTTCTACCATTTCAAGGAATAGTATTCTTGCTATCAAAAAGGAATTTTAAAAATAAGCCTATATTTATTTAACGTAAAGAACTGTCCTTTAGACTGAAAAAAGTCTTTCTTACATTTCGAAATTAAAATGTCTCTTTTATAAGTAACGATAATAGTTGAATTATTTGTTAAAGTGATCCTTAGTTGACAATACCATTTTTAACTTAAAAACATTCTTTTTAAACTCAAAAGTGAGACAATCACTACTCTAGACTACCCCTCCCCACCAACAGGGGAATTGTGACCTCAAGATATCTACTAATGATCTTGAGAGGTGGGTGTGAATGCGCCTGTAACCAAGTCCTGAAACTTCATTAAATGTAGAAAGAGAAATTAGAATAGCATCCAAGCAGCAATATGTCTTCTAAGAAGACTGGAAGTCTCCACAGTCTAAATTAATCATGTAAAGTTCTTGGAGTGGCCTGATCCACGAAAGGTTTGGTTTCAGATCTAGATACAGAGGACAGCCCTTTAGGGCCTCCGGGGATGGACAACACCAGAGATCTCCTTGGGTAACCAGCCAGGACCCCTGGCATCTCGACATATTGAAGGTGGGAAGGTTTCATTCACATTGAAGGTAGACCAGACCACCTAGCAGCCATGGAGAAGGCCTGCCACCTTTCACATGTGTGGCTCTCTGGCACAGAGCAGAGCAAGGAAGAGAGAGGGGGCGGGGGAGAGGGAGCCTGGGACTGAGAGACAGAATGAGGGAAGCGACAGGAAAGGAGTGCAGTCAGGCAGCTCAACATCGTGTCAGTAGAAACGCCAGATGTGAACTGTAATTACTTTCCCCCCCAAGTCTGCTCATGTTTTACAAACCAGTACTGACACTTGAACAAAGAGCCTCAAAAAACCAGGCAGGAGCTAGCTATGTAAATAGCCGGCACTTTGGATCTACCCAAAGCCTTTTTCAAAGAGTGAAGAAGACAGCGATGGCAGCTTCCCGATAAACACACCACAAGGAGCAGGTGCATATAGGTCTGGCAGTGTATAAGTTCACCCAGCATAAGAAACATTTAATTGTGAACCCTTCAGCTCACAGGGTTGGGGAGGTAATACCTCAGTGGGATATTTGTTAGTGAGAGGAGAGAAAAGAGGAGGTTTATAAAAGCAGCCAGGAGCCTTCAGAATATGCCCTGTTCTAGCACAGACTTATCACACGGTTCATTTGGGCCTTCGAGGAATCTCAAGACCAAGAAGCACTTTGCATAGTGTAACTGTGTGTTTGTACAAGATCATGTGGGATTTTTCCCTCTATACCTCTACCCCTTTTAAATAACAAAATCAAAAGAAATGGTATTCTTAAATAACTATCAATGTCTAACATCTAATAAACACTCAACATTTGTAGAGTTGAAAAGACCTGCAGTGGAAAAAACCATAGCCAAGCTGTACTCCACACACAGTCCTATTCAATAACCTCTTATTTCCCCACCGATTCTGAGGTATCTACCTTGCCACCTGCATGGATACCTACCCCCCAAAAGGCAACTAACACTGTACACAAAAACTCAAATTTCATTTTTGTCTTCTAAGTCCAAAGGTAAAATCAGGTCTCCAATCATCAGACTTGGTCAATTTTACCCCCTAAATTATTTCCTCCTCTGTCCTCTCCTCTATATCCTCAATTCTCAGATAATACCCCCTCAGTGGTCTCCCTGCCTTGGGCCACTCCTCCTCTAATCAATGTCCCAGATGGTGTCCAGTTATCTTTACAAGTTTGTCAAATGTCACTTTACTGCTCTAAAAACCATCATTTCTGGGCAAAGTGGGAAAGGATGTGAAGGAAGAGCTTAAGAAGCACACGTTCTGGAAGAGGAGCAGAAATGCCAGAAGGCTGCCAACGGCAAGGGTGATGTCCCAGGGGGAGCCTGACAGGGTCTCGGCTCCTAGCACTGCCTGCCACTACTGGGCCCTAGATGGGCTACTGTTCCCCCACCCCTGCTATCATCAGAACGAACTCTTCCATCTGCCAAGCCTTGGGTTTCAGTAATAAAATGAGGGTCCTGTCTCCCTTTCAGAATCACACCGATGAACTCCACAAACACAGAAAGGGGGCTCAACTACTGGGAGGCTTTTATTAAAAAAATCAAATACAATCATTTAATCAAATTAAGTTACTTTTTGGGGTGCCTGAGTGGCTCAGTAGGTTAGGTGTCAGACTTTGGCTCAGGTCATGATCTCACGGTTTGTGGGTTCGAGCCCCGCGTCGGGCTCTGTGCTGACTGCTTAGAGCCTGGAGCCTGCTTCAGGTTCTGTGTCTCCCTCTCTCTCTGTCCCTCCCCCACTCTCACTTTGTCTTGCTCTATCTCTCAAAAATAAATATAATAAAAAAATTTTTTTAATTAAGTTACTTTTTGCCTATTTCTCAGAACACAGTGAGCATAGCAAGGATTCACTCCCACTCATTTCTGTTCCTCAGCTCTCAGCACAGCATCTGACCAGACACAGAGAAATGAAGACCCACTGTGTCTTTTTGCCAGGGTTCTAAAAGACAGAATACTGGTGGGATGCTGCTGGAAACTGCCTAGCCGCCCAGAGCTGCATAATGGGCTTAAACTTAGAACCAAAATTAACCTGACAGAATTCCCTGTATTTCCCATCTGAGCTTCAAGCTGAACCCTAAAAAGCTCTACAGCTTGAAAAACTCCAAATGGGTAGACTGGCTCCAAGAAAAATCATTCCACCATATGCCAGGTGTTCTACATATAGTAAGTAACTCCTTTAATGTTGATAAACATTGTTATGGATGGAATGTCTATATACCCCCCCCCCAAATTCTGATGTTGAAATCCCAACCCCAACACGATGGTAGTAGGAGGTGGGACATTTAGGAGGGAATAAGGTCATATGAGTAAGCCCTCATTAATGGGATAGTGTCTTATAAAGAGAGACATAAAAGAAATGATTTTTCTCTTGGCCATGTGAGGACACCAGATCTGCCAGCACCTTGATCTTGGACTTCCCAGCCTCAAGAACTGTGAGAAATAAACGTCTGTTGTTTAAGCCATTATGTCTATAGTACTCAGTATGAGCATAAGATGAACCCTTTGAAATAGGTGCTGTCCTCATTTTCAGATGAGGACACCTACACATGCAGAAGTGGAGAAGGGGCTCTTGCCCTCTGGGCTAATGCTTCTGACACACCACAGACCTGCTGAATCAGAATCTCTGATGGAGGGGCCCAGCAATCTATAGTTTAACAAGCTCTGCTGGTGTTTCTTATGCCCACAAAGTTTGAGAAACTTTTCTCTATACCAGTGTTTCCAGAAGTATGGTACACCTTCCCTCAAGGGTATGACACATTCGCCACATGGACAAACTTTTTTTTTTTAATTTAGCTGTTTTCATTTAAATATATATCAAGTAAAAAAACCTGGCTCACACACTGAACCCATAATTTCAAAGACATACTGCTTAGGAAGATGCTAAATCTACTTAAGTCAAACAAGACAATAAGTATAAAGAAAACCAATACCATTGTGGAAAGTAATAATAAAAAAAGCAACCCCGATCTGTAAACTACTAAAGTTTGGGATATACATCACCCCTCCAGTTCCAGCTATAAAACAGAGACAGGAAGATGAGCCCATCTTCTCACTGGGTTTCTTCCAGGGTCCACCACCCTTTCCAAAATCACCTCTACCTAAAACCTAAACTTAACCCTTTCGATCCTAATTAAGACGGAGAGAAGTTTGTGGTTTTATCTTCTCTGATAGAAGGAAAGCTGAAGAACCCAGACAGAAAGGGACAAGGGAGGAGGAAACACTACAGAAGTGGAAAAGGGCTGAGAACTGGGAAGCTGTAGATCACGAACCCAAGGTCTGCCCTCTTCCCCACTTATGGATCCCAGTGTCACTCACCACCCATCCCTGGTAATTACTGGCAAAAAGATTTTCAAGCCAGCAACGTTAAAATATGAAGGGAAGTCAGGACCCACATCATGATTTTTCTACTACTACTACTACTATTACTAATACTCGCTTACTATTATTTTTCATAACAAGGCCATTTAAACCCCACTCAATAAGAGGTTTAACAAGCCCATTAAGAACAGGAAACCCATTTCCTGCCTGGCACTGTTTACACACATCACTAGGAGACACTCGCTGGCTGGGGGAGCCCCATTAGTTCTAACCAAGAGTCTTGGCAGGAGCTCATGAAAGGAAAATAAATCCCTCAAGTAGAATTACTGTGTGGTCAGTGAGGTCATAGCTCCTGTCTGGCTGGGCTGAGGATCCAGAGATGCACAAGGATCACTCTACAGTTATACTGGAGACAGGGAGGGATCCTTCTGCCCCTCTGGTTTCTGAAGCCAACAAGGCAGTCTACCAGTATGGCCAGCTCTGGGGAAAGCTGAGAGGTACGGAAGGCCAATGTATTACCTACCTTCCTAGCCACTGTTCCCCCACCCCATAATAGGCCACATTCCCCACTCTCACCTGGCTCTTCATACTCTTCTTCTGCCTCTGGGTCACTCAGAGCCCTCACTCTATGATGGCTTCTTTTGAGCCAGGAGACCACTACTAAACTCATGCTTCCACAGCCCCCTTCAGATTCAACTTCCCTCTGTTGCCTTCCCTTGAGAAAGGACTGTGTCTAGCTGATCCAGGAAGCAAAGTCACCAACAGTGTTTGTTGAAAGCATCATCCATGGTGGAAGGCCTCAATATCTCAATGTCTGACCCAGGTAAAGAGAAGTCAGAAGTCACCTCCCTCAGGAACTCAAAGAATCCAAAGCAATGGATCCTTAGTGGATAGATTCCGTAGACCTGTGCCCAGCTGACACCATTCAGGAAATATTCTGGTACAAGGGGGAAGGCTCTCTGAATCTTTCTGCCCTCCTCAAGCCAAATCACACATTAGCCAAAACCTGTGGGACTGGTCTGAATTGAGGCTGGTTTCCAGGTACAGAGTTCAGCACCTCCCACTCTGAGTGATGCATTTTTCCCAGCAGAGGGCAGTAGCTGCCAGAGGTTGGAGCCACTGGTGTGCAGCCATCTCAAGCTCTGGGTAAAGAGGGAAAGGAAGCAAGGGAAGGAAGGAAGTCAGGGGCAGGGAAGAAGCATGAGAGCTTACCACTTCATCACTTTGCTGTCAGCTCACACCCGTGCTCCCCACAACCCAATGCTTTCTGGCTAGTCTGCCTCACCCCCAAATGGCCAGTTTGGAAGGCTTTGGGTTATTAATCTGGCCCAGCGAGCACCAACATACTTAAACCTCTTTGCTTTCCCTTACTCAGCTGCTGATGCCACATGGAAAAACTCTAAGAAAAAGGGAAAGAGAGAAAAGTCCCAATGACATTTTAGTCATAGGTTGTTCTGCTTCCACAGCAGATAATTTGTGCATCAGCTCCCTTTCACTGGCAGAGACATTTACATGAAAACTGGGCTGAGGACCACAGACTCCCTGGGCCTAAGGTCATGTCATTGCTGGGCTGTGGTCAAAGCTGGCAGCAGAGCGAGATCAGTCAAGGGCATCTGGTTTTTAGACTGTCCTTTGGGAGGAAGCAGGCTTAGCAGAGGCTCCCAGGATTACTCAGGAGGGGTGAGTGCCATCAGCAAGTTGGATACACCTGATCACCCCAGACACTGAAAAGGCTTCAGACAGGCAGAACTTTCAAGAAGTGGAGGTAGCAAAATCTGAGTATTCTGAAATGTTTTAAGGGATAGAACCTGAAATCCAGAATGTTCAAGGCATGTCCAGGGTCAGGTTTTTGCCACAAATGTAGCTTCCCATCTTACCTGACCTAATGATTGTCGCTAAACTTTCAGATGTTATTGCTAGCTTATAATCCTTTCTCCAGCTTTCACCTACCCATGGATCAGAGTTCGGACCATAAGGAATCCCAGATTCCTCAGCGTGTCTACTATATGATGCTGAAGACTTCTGTCTGTACAGAGGAAGCCCTCAATAAATATTAGCTGATAGTTACAAGGTGCTGCCTATGATTCCTGACATTCATATAGTATTTTACAATGTCCAAAGTACTTTCACATTAATTATCACATTAGCACCTGCCAGCAATTCTGTAAGGCAGACAGCCACCATTAAATCCATTTTCTAGGTGGGGAAACTGAGGTGTAAAGAGATGAACTGTTAAATGGGAGAGGCAAAACTGAAACTAGTATGAGATTCTACTCTTAGTCTGCTATGGCCTTGAACTTGAGATCATGGCCTAATATTCTGATCCCCTTCATTCTAATGATCATGACAACTTAACTGTCAGAGCACTAGATGTGCCAAGCTCCGGATGATTTCAAAATTCTCTCACACTAGGAAAGCTCCTCACCTGAACCATCAGCTTCAGGAATTGGGCAAGGGTAGGAGCCTTCACTTCTGAGAGCTCCACTTATAGGAGAAACAGTAAAATGAAAGGCCCTGTTTTATGCAAGTTTATGACTTCCAAACTGAGTAGACTGGCACCAAAAGGCAGGCTTCTTTGGATCCTGGCTCCCATTTACTCCTCGGTCTGTCCACTTAATGATATTAACTGAGCACATTCTATGTTCAAAGATCTTGAGGATTCTAAGGGAATAGGAAATAAGCACAAGGCAAAGCTATCCCTGCCTGTAAGGCACTTACAGTCTATTTGGGTAGACAACATATGGACATTCAAAATAGCATACGATAGTACATGCCAAGTACCAAATGAGCAATGATGATAATGAGCACTTTAAACATTCAGATAGGAACAGCACTGAGTGCTAAGGAAGTCAGAGAAGGTTTAACAGAGGCAGTAGATCCTAACCTGATCTCTTAAGAAAGAATCAGAAATGTGGAGAAGAGATTTAGTGGAAAGATCCTCAATATGGGGGGAGGCGGAAATTGACTGAGAGCCTACCACTGCCACAGCCCCTATGTGCCAAGCACTGTGCTAGCCTGCACAAGAATTGGGCAAAGGGATGTGCAAATCTACTACTAGGGAGACCGTGAAGATCTGCCTGGTGAACAAGTAGTATAAGGACCAGTAACAAGGAAGCTGAAACATGCAGTATTAGGCCAAGGAATAGAGACTTGATTCCAAGGAGGAAATGTAATAATTGAGTTTCTCAACCATTATGCCTCCTAGATGTGGGGTGGGTGGTGTTCCACTGAGAGATGAAAATGTCCCGCAGGTGGGGATAAGTAACGGTGCCTAGTAAAATACTTGAGAAATGGGGATTCTGATTTCATGTAAACATTCCTCAAAACAAAAGAAGGAACAAGGAGTGGGTGAAGTAAGAGCCCAGTTGTCTCTAGGTAGAAACCATTCTAGAAGACATTCATGAACCTCCAATGAAGAAGATGTGGGGGGCCATTCTTGAAAGAGCTAAGCGTTATAATCTTCACACTAAGGCAAGAATCTAGGCGGGGTGGGGGGGGGGGGGGGAACCAAAGAGGGTGAAGACAAAAGATGTTCACTTAAATCAGCCAGTTACTTGAATTCATGTCTTCTCTCCATTATTGTTATTTTATTATTATTATTATAAGGGAGAAACTGCTATTCACTAGGCCTTTTTCCCCCTTAAGTATTTAAAATGCTGCTGTAACAGTAAATATCACCTCTGTCATATTTGTCCTGGAAGAAAAGAGTGTGATTTGGAATACCTAATTGAAATGTGCTACAGTAGATAAGGCGGCTGCAGAGACTGACATTTAAAGGTAGGAGACACTATGGAAGACATGAAATATTACTGTTGCTGCCTCAAAGGCAAACACCACTCTCACAGAATGGAAACATGCTCCAGCTCGGCCTCCCCCTTCCATCCCCCCTCCACAGCCCCAATCCCCAGATCTCTGCCATAGGGATCTAAGCTATCCCAGCTCTGCCATTAGAAACCCACCCTGCTGCCACTGAGAGTGCCAAGGGACACGTTAAAAAAAAACAACAAAAAAAAAAGAATGCTATCATTCTAGTTCTCTTTGGCTCTTACATACCCATCCCAAAATCCTAGGTCTTATTTCTTGATCATGTGTTCACGGGGAGGTGGACAGGCCAGACATGAAAGGAAAAGATGTCTCAGGATATCTCAATAGGTCTCATTAAAAAACTGCTTCATGCCACTTTGGAAGAAACATGGTAAGAGACTAAAGGTTATATGTGCTCAATGGCCAGCAAGCCCTGTCCATCGCTAATTGGATATCATCATTTCCCAAAGGATAGTTCTAGATAAGGGTCAACTCACCGCTCATTCTCTTCACACAAGCTCCAGAAAAAGACAACTTACCCGCTAACAATCAGACCTAGTTCAATTCACATGAACCACATTTTCATCAAAATGATTTCCAACATGTCAATATCCACCTAAGTAGCTGGTTTTCAAAGATGGGTCCCCAATGAACCATGACTCCTAGTATTGAATCCTCTGTGTAGTCTCCTCACCTTGAATTTGGGCTAGCCCTGTCACTCGCTTTCGATTAAAAGAGTACGGTGGAAGTAGCACTGAGTGACTCCTGCAGCTAAGTCATAAGAGGTCTTGTAGTTTCCAGCTGGCTTTCTGAGAATATTTGTTCTTAAGATCCACCCTCTTGGAACCAAGCCACCTAGTTATTACACAAATAACTAGGCTGTAAGAAGCCTAGATCACATGGAGAAGTCACATGTAGGTTCTCTCCAGCTGCATTCCCTCATCAACTGCTACCCAGGCATGTGAAGGAGATACCTTTGATGTCCCTGCTGATCAAGACACCAGATGACCATACCAGATAGTTGATATCACATCAAAAAGAAAAACCTTCAACTGATCACGGTCAACCCACAGAATTGTAGTACATAATAAAAAGTTTTAACGCAGTAAGTTTCAAAGCAGTTCGTTTCATTACAATAGGTAATCAGGGACAGAAACTGATTTAAGTAGAGCTGCCAAAACAAAACCCATTGTTACCCATTGTTCAACAAGGAACATGAGTGAGAAAGAAGCCTATGCTGTTTTCAGATACCCAGATTAGAGTCTTCATTTGTTACTGCAGCATAATCAAGTCTGTGCTGACTAACATAACCACCATAATGCAAGACAGCATCCTGAGAAAGCATAATTCCAATATGTGTTTAATCTTTTAGGGATCCAGCTCTATAAATGAGGTCCTGAAACCTAAATGCAACCACATTTCTGAGTAACTCAGGATGTGACAGGATGAGATTTGCAAGAATCACTTATTCCTTAAAACCAGAAGTTGTGCGGAATTTCCTCCAGTTTACCCAACTCTCTTCTCCCCAACATTCCCACATAAGGGTGTCACCTGCCTGCATTTCAAGAGCTTTGGTATGTAGAGAAATTCTGGGTGGGGAAGCCAAACTCTACATCAAAGCCTATTCTTCAGGTGCTGAATGTAACCATCAACACAGATGGTTACAATGACCCAGCTCACTCTTAATGAGGCCCTCAGCATGGACTGCCCTAGAGGCCTATGGGCTTGTGAGAGGTCACATCTTAAAAAGCCAGTGAGTACCTTGCCCTGAGGGAAAGGTTATGCTGTCTGTATCTTCAACAACAGTTTAATTAGAAAAGTGTTGCTGTTTGTTAAATAAACACTCGTGCATTATGAAACATGTCATCCACTCTGCCCAGCAAGGTTGGGAGCTGAGCCTTAGCAGACAGAAAAGTATTTGCTGTCTCTGGGAACTTCCAAGTCAGGATGTTACCGGAGAAGACCAGGAGTCCTCTCTGGCATAATTTTCAAGTTGTTGATTTGAGGGAAAAAATCCTATACGTTCAAAGGTCTAGTTTTACCAGAGCAGTTTCATATAGTTCAATGTAAGTAGGTACGTCTGGTTAAAGTAGGGGGGAAATCTTCCAGAAAAGAAGACAGACTGAATCACCCCCACTGCTCCTCCTAGCCCCAACCCACCCTTTCCCAGCCAACGGTGTCTTACTAGCAGGTATTAACTTCCAGAACTCAGACAATTCATTTTAGCAAACACTTACTGAGGGTCTTGCTACAAACAAAGCATTGCAGGACTTGCAAAAGTGAAGAAGAAAAACGTGGTCGACAACCCATAAGATGCTCACTGCAGACAGGTACACAAATAACTACTGCGCAAAGCCAAGCAGTGTCTGAGGTTATAAGAAACCCATAAACCAACTGCGGGGGGAGGGGAGCACTCAGAGGAAAGGCTGCTGTTCCCCTGCACTATGTGCATCCAATCGGCATCCCAAGCTATCCCAAGCCACCTCAATGGCATGCTCAAGTATCCCAAATTGCAGACGGCTTTTACTTATGATACCATCTTATATATATCAAATGGTAATGATTACAGAAGTGGATAATGTTCCACCGGGCCAAGTCCATTGTACTGGCGCCTATACGCCCCTGTACCATATTCTACGGGAGAAGGTGGCGAGGATTGGGAAAGGGAATAGGCAAACCTGTCCTGTTCCAGCAGGCAAGCGGGACGCAGACACCGAAGGACGAGGACGCCGGAGAGCAGGCGCTTTGGGAGGGGCACGTGAACCCGCCTGCCCTGGTGAGTGCGAGCCTCTAGAAGCACGTGCACGCTCCTCACTTCCTGGCCCCTCCCGTTGTGAGCCGCCTGGCCACACCCCTTCCTTCCACTTCCACTTACGCCACCTACTGCAGCTGTGTCTGGAATGTTCCTCAGCTGCCGAGCTCAGAGCTCACGGTCAGGCGCGAGTTCGCCTGCACAGGTGCTGGTAGGACTGGTAGGTCTTGCAGGAGGACAACCCATCTGTGTCACTACCCTAGAGCCCTGACGCCCCTCCAGATCAGGCCTTCTACCACCGAGTTGCCCCTCACCCCCCGCCCCCCCCCCCCCAGCAGTACTGTGCGTCTCCACAGCTCCCCCACCCCCCAATCCTCTGGCGGGATCCTTCTGAGCGACACCATCCTGCAAAGGGCCGGCTCAGGGCTTGTGAGGGTGCCCATCTGCTGGCCCTGAAGCCCGCGAGACCTATGATGTTGTGGCCGCCGGCTGGCAGGCCCCAGGAGCTAGTGCTGTCCAGGCCGGAGGGGCAGGAGCTCTCCATGCTGTGTCCGAGTTCGTCCGGTGCCGCCCGGGGCCCCTTGGCACCCCTGCCGCCTGGGGCCAGGCCATCCTAGAAGAGCTTTTACTTGGGTGCCTGCTGCCTCTGGCACAAACACTGGAATGCGTATGCTGCTTTATGTGCTGTATCTTTTATTCCTGTTTATATTTGATTTTTTCATATACATCCACATGTACTTCTCGAAGAGCGTTACTTGTAATAAATGATTAATGGAGGGGGTGAATAATGCCAAGTATTGCCAAGAATGTGGCACTTTGGAACTTTTTCTTATGCATGGCTAGTGGGAGTTTAAACTGGTACAGCCCTTGTAGAAAGCAGTCTGGAAGCTTTGGGTGTAATTAGGCATGTATACTCCCTATAACCCAGCCCCAAGAAGTTCACTCAGCGCCATGTACCACATTGTTGTAAAAGCAGAGTTCAAGACTAGAGTAATGGATGTGGAAGACATGGTGGAGGCATATAATGGGACTTTGTGCAGCAGTTACAAAGGAGAAACTAAATGTATAGGTAGCAACATGAAAAAGATCTTAAATACACAGTACTGAAGGAAAAAAATCATATCAAGAGATACCACAAACTACATTAATATAAATTTAAAATGCATAACAAAATCATATTACATATCTTGCAAATATATATATATATATATATATATATCTGTAATGGGTGTCCCATTACACAGGGAAGGAGACTAGCAAGTATGATTAGGTGTGAAGGAGAAAAATAAATAAACCCAAGGAGACTTTGCACTACTGGTGATGATGTGTAAACTCTCTTTACCTGAGAAAAAGCATTTTTCTTGATTTGGGCAAAAAATGAGATTTGTGTCCAAACAATCCCTCTATCTAGTGTGGTATAGTGGTTTAGGAGGACAGGCACTGATGTCAGAAAGACTTGGTTTTGAATTAGAATCCTATCGCTTATTAACCATGTCTGCAAGGATTAAGAAGGGATAATGTATGTAAAGCACTTAGCACAGTGCCTGCTGCAAAGCCAGCAATGAGTAAATGGTAGCTCTTCATAATAGATAATATATCATTTTTTTCATCTCCCTTCTACTTTAGTCCACACACCTTGAAACATTTCACATGGTAAGAAAATTATCATAAGCTTCTTATTGGCTTATGATTTATACCTTCCCTACATCCAAGAGATTCAGAGGAATTATATATGATTAATCAATAAGAAAAACAGAACAATCAGGGGGAAAAAATAGAGCAGATATCCTCTAAAGGAAGCAGAAAAAGTAAGTATCAGCAGATACCTGAACAGAGCTGGTGACTACAGTTGGGCACAGAAGTTGGCCCAATAGCCATGGAAATGAGAGTAGAAAGGGAACTATATTGGCATCATAGTTTTCATTTCATGGCAGCAACACACTCTGCTTATGTTCTTTACCACTTGGTTTTCATGTTGGGAATATTGGATAATATGGAACACAATACTGGCAACAAGTTTGGCAGTGACACACAATGTCTATCTAAACAGGTGCTCATTGTGCACTGAGGGCTGGACATTAAGTTGTTAGGAATGAGGAAGGGGGTGCTCAAGTCATATGTTTGGGTCTCTTGCTTTCTGATAATGTCACTAAGCCCAGGGAAAGAACTTGACGACTCAGGAGGAAATGCCGGTTAATACAACGGTTAGTCTTTCTCACATAGCATAAAAATCAAGTTCCTAAGCTCTGGGGCCAAACCATCTAGGTCCAAATTCTGCTGTGCCATTTATTAGTTCTGTGATCTTGGGGAACTTACTTCTCTATGCCTCAGTTTTCTCATCTGTAAAATGGAGGTCTACATCATAGAGTTCTTCTGGGGATTAAATGAGTATTTTTTTAAGGCACTTAACAGTGCTGCATACATGGTAAACACTACATGAGCTACATTAGCATGTGTAAAATAAATGAAAAAAGAAATATCAGAAGCCATAAGCAAGCCTCTGGCAGGTGCTGGATTGTAGTAGATTCTGACTGAATTGTCTAACAAGTACCTGGAGTGTGGATCCTCTTTGATGCTTTGAGTACCAGCTGTGAGGGAGGCAAAGTTGTCTCCTGTGAACAGTTAGATGCTGAGCTTATATTCTCACACAGATAAAATATACTTTTATTTGCCAGGCACTGGAGGGACATGTAAAAAGACAGCAACAACAGTAATCCTGTAGCTTTCATAATAACTGAAGGCCACTTGGTACCTGGCTTTGTGCCAGGACCTTCATGCCTCTTAGTTCTCATCCTCAAAATAAAGTCGGCACTATCATTAGCCCCATTTTACAAACTAGAACACTAGAGCTCAGAGAGGTCGAGTGACTTGTTCAAGGCCCACAGCTTATTAAATGTCAGAGTCACTTTGGCTCAAAACCTGTGCTCTTTCCACTAAATTATACTGTCCCTTCCTTATCCAATTAAATTTGGAAGGGAGATGTCCTAGATGTCTTTTCTTCGCATCATCTGCTAAGGTGAAACTAAATGACCACAGTTCTACTCCTTAGGGTCTTTGAAAATAAATATCAGGCCTTTGTTAACACAGAGAAGCTTAAAGTTGATATATTCCTTTTTTTCTTGTGCAACTTGCATGATGAATGATACTGATATGGAGGCACACTCCCATGACAAAGAATCTCCAAAGAGCATATTAGAATGCAGGTAGGTGGAAGTGATGTTGTTTTAGCAATAGCTCTGAGCCTAATCTAATTTAAATTTCTAGTAAATCTTTGGCAAATTTTCAGTATATGAATTATTATTTAGTAACATATTACATGTGATATGCCTCACAACTGATCATGACACATCAGCATTTCCCAGCACCAACGCTGATATCTGCTAATTTAAGAAGTGCCATTAAAGTCCACCCTCACACATTTCCTTTAGAGTCATAAAATGCAATGCATGATATTACACCTTTTGAGATTTGGCTGTTTTTAAGAACTTCCAGATTAAAATGGAAATGCCATCTATACTATTATTATTTAACAAAGAATAATTTCCAATTTAACCAGCCTTTTGGCATGCATCACAGAATAGACATATGGATTACTGGTGCCAAGCTGAAGAATAAGGAGAAACAGTGGAAACTGTCACTTCCTTTGCATTCTCCTTGGAAAATGGTCCGTACCCACCTAGTCAGGAGCAGTCTGAGCTGACAGAGAGTTTCCAGCCAGTCGGGACAGGGCTGATCCCTAAGGGTACACACACTGGAGCATTCCCTTTGGGAAGGGAAACTAGAGCTCCTCACAAACAGGATCCCAGTCTCTCACTTCAACATCATGAAAATTTAACATCTTTCCATAGCAGCCAATTGCATTATTCATTTTGTTAAAAAGATAACCTCCAAACTAAAACAACAAAAGAATAATTAAAGACATAACTTAACCTCTTCTGTTTTCTTCTTAGATAGCATCTTTGCTTGTTTTGCTTGCACAATGTTGTTGGAAAGAATATTCTTCTCTTTCTCAATGTTCCATCATTGGCTCTTAGTGATATTTCCAGTTTGTATTTTAGCTGCATAATATATACCATATATGTATGTACATATATATGTACAAAATATGTGCAAAATATATGCACATATAAATATATGTGTAAAATATATGCACATACAAAAAGAAATAATCATCATGTTCCATGTAAAGGTAGGGGATTTGGAGCTCAGTCAGATAAAATGATTTGTCCAAGATTCCAAGGCATGGTGACTATCCAAGTCAGGGGTTCCCTCCTCTGAGCCACACATCTTTGGACTGGGGCAGCTGCGTGACATTTCTCACTCTCCCCTGAACCCTGCTGCACTAGTGGGACAGGATAAAGAATGCTGAGGGATGATATGAGTGTGTTTGCATGGCAAACAACAATAAAAAATAATCTAGAACCAGAATACCTGAGCTCTGGATCTTCTTAGTTGTAAACCTTGGGAAAGTCACCAATTCATTGCATGACTCAATTTTCCCATTTATTAAAGGCTTATCTTAAAAACCCTGCCCTCCCCAGTGTATAAGCACATTGCTACAAAATTATAAATTAAAGCTTTTTGAAAATTGGTCCTTACATTGTGATTTATTTTGTGCTTAGTATGCAGGCATGGAACTAACCCCTTTACATCCTTTATCTCCTTAACCCTCACAATGGTCCTTTGAAGTGGATGCTATTAAGGTCCCCTTTTTATAGATGAGGAAATAAAGACACAGATATAGTAGATGCCTGCCCAAGAAAACTCAAGTTGGTGAGTGGCAAAGTTGAGGGGTGATGCCCCCCTTTGCTGCTGAGCCCCTGATCTTGACTGCTCTATGGTGTATATATAATGGACTACATAAGGGATCTGAAAGGACAAATATGTGACTTTGGAAAATGAGATCCAGTGACATATCCCCCCTCCCCCCACCCAGAAAATAGAGTTAGTTGTTCCAAGTCTGCAAAACATTGGAAGATACTCCCCTGAACCGCCCTTCTTGCTGATCTCAGAAAACTGGCCCATAAAGGCTAAAATGTCAGAGCATTCACCTCCCCCAAGTTCAGGCTTCTGGTGTTCTGAGTGTCCTGCAGGTGAAAAAGATTAATAATCCAAGGTGATGCTTAGGACCTGGAATCACAGACGTGCTGCTCCCAGGTGTAGCCAACTTGCAAGATCCGTGCAGAAGATTTTGTTTGACAAAGCACACAGATGTCATGAGAATTGTACGTTTTCCTTTCCTTGGAAGGCCAGATTCTGGAGCCTCTGTTCTAAAGGGAGCCCCCTCTAGCCTGTCTGGGCCAGAAGCAGCCTGTCTCCAGCCCTGCCTCTAAGTGGTGAGCCCGGGAGGGCAGCAGTGAGCACAAGGAGCCAGGAGGAAGGGGGCCCGGCAGAAGGCTCCTGCTCCAGCTCGCCCACAAGTAACCACACACCCAGTGGCATCTCACTTGCTCGTTACTGCCAAGCTGAGTAAGTTCAACATCTTCTCCCTCCTTTCTTTGTGTGTGAGCAGCTTGCTCTCTTCCTAATAAGCCCTCCATTAATTAGGAGGAGGTGTCAATGTGCCAACAAAATTAGCAGTTTCAATATCTCCCTAAAGTGTGAGTGTTTTAAAGGAAATGAAGGCTCGGTCACTCCCTGGTTATTTTTACTCTCTGCCACCCACCTGCCTTTTGGGCAATCTGTTCCCATCAGAATACAACTTCATCTCCCTCGACACACTCTTCTCTCTCTGCCTTTCTGGTTCTTTTTTTAAAATGTTATGTCTTTTCCCTCCTCTTTTCAAACCTGAGAAATCCCAACCCCCCAGCACCAGCATTACTGCCTGGTGGAAAGAGTTAATAAGCCAGTTTCTGTGTGCACAGCTAACTGGGGCAGTCATTTGGACAGTGAGTTTAAAGACAAAACTAAATGGGCAATGAAGAAAGAAAATGAGCAAGATTTAAACACACTGGCTGGGACATGGGGACTGGGGAGGGGTAGAAATACAGAACTTGTGACAAAGCATCTCGGCTCCCTGGACTTACCCAAATTGGAACTTTGTTATCATGAAATCACAAGTGTTCCTCCTCCTCAAAGAAAAAGCACCACTGTCAAGCCTCCAATGAATGGCCTCCCTGGATCTTTTCCTGCAAGTCTAAGAAGGGAGGGGTAGATGGAGCAAGGGGAAGAACAAAATTTCTGGGGCTAAGGTTTGGAGGCAAACACAATGTGGGAAGCACTGAAAAGAGTGGGTCTCAGAATCAGCGGGAACTGTGTAGCAGGGCTCAATGGTCAGTGGTCAGGTGTTTCAAGCAGCAAATAAAATGAAGCCCAGATAGTCACAACTTCACATTCTTCATTCTTGGGGCTCCTCACACTAGCTACCAGCAATTCTGTGTGAGGTGCCCGATACATTATGGTTGGAGTGAATCTAAGACCCCTCAATACCTATTTGGGATCTGAACACGTTAAACAAGGGATGGGGTAAATGATCCAGACTTGTAAACAGTAGACTAAAATGAAAACAAAAACTCTGCCTGCAGACATTTTACTGTCTATGTGGTTAAAAATAATAACAACAGTATTTTCTCCACTGGGTTGTTGCAGAGATAAAATGGAATAGTCCTGAGAAAGTAAATTCACAATAAGTGTTGTTTATTTTTGTTTCCTGACTCAATGCCTGTTCCTGGGACTTCTTGGAGACAGCTGGGTGGGGATCCTTAGTGGCTCTGATGAGGCTAGCTAGCCCTTCTCCCTTTCCAAGATGTACGACAAGGACACTTTCTTCCATCCTCACCCTGTGTGTGTAGAGGTAATCAGGATTCTATACTGTTCACCCAAGGAAGGAAGAAAAGAAACAATTGTTAACGCCTACTATGTGACCAGTCTGCAGCTTACTACTTGTTATTTGAGGAAGGAATTATTTTCCATATCTAAGAGATATTCCCAAGGCTCTGGAAGTTTTAGTACCTCACCCAAGATAATTCTGTTAGCAAACAGTGGAATGAGGACTGAAATCCAAGCCCTCCTGAATTAAAATAAATATATTCTGGGACACCACACACAAAAACCACGTCCCAATTCTGACCTACTGATCCAGCATCACTGGGGCAGGGCCCAGCTTTTTAAATGCTGCCCAGGGTTTCATGACCAACTGGCCGTGTCTGAGAACCTCTGAGTTACTTGATCTCTAAGGGCACATGCAGCCCTACTATTTTATAATGAGAAGAAAACGTTACTGTCTTAGCAGCAGTATGATCTTTTTTTCCTTAGGGAGAGACATGCCCTTGTTAAAACACAAAGATATTTTCATGAGCCCACTTACAGCAAAGGGTAATGTGGGAGCCCCAGGGAAGGACAGGGGTGGTGGAAGTGGGGGGGGGGGGCGTGCAGAAAGAGGGAGAGATAAAAGGGGAGAGGAAGGGTAGGAGTAGAAAAGAAGAGAGGAAAATGGAGGGACAAGGAGAGGGAGGGGATAAAGGGAAAATAGAAGAGGGAGAGTGAGTGTGGAATTTCTCGTGGAAATCAGTAAGGCAAAGTTCTGCATCTGGATTAGAAAAAGGGGCATACACAGAGGTAAGGGGGAGAAAATAAACTGGAGCTGGGTTTAATAGGTCCACTCATAAATAAAAATAAAGCAAGTCTCAATCCTTCAGCTAAGGCCAAGGAAAAGGTTTACACTGGCCCTGGTGACACAGGGCCTTACATTTGTCTGTTGTAGCTTTGATGATGAGAGCCTCACCAACTGAGTGCTATGTGCCACTCATGCATGAAACAAATTATTTCATCTCATCTTTAACCACCTACAAGGGGTTCTATATGACCCTTATGATATGGAGAGAGAAATTGAGGAAAACAGAGGTTAGAAATGTGGACAAGGTCATTGACACTTAGTTAATGTCAGGCCCAGAGTCTGAACCCAACCAATCAGACCGTGTAACCCTCACACTCTACCATTACACTTCATTGACTCCTAAAGGCTTTACATCTGTTATCTCACTTGCTACTCACAAGAGTGACTATATAGATACGTATTGCAGTCCTCATTTTACAGAGGAGGACACTGAAGCTCAGAAAGGTCACATGAACTATTTAAGGTCACACGGTGGTACACAGGTAGAACTTAGACTTGTCCTCCAACCTCTGAATCCACATGTCCTGTACTACCTCCAGTCTAATCTCCATGCCATGCAAGGCTGTCCTCAGGCATACCAGGCAGGACTCTCAGTCCCTTCTGTGGAGCAAGTTGAACTTTACTAATAATGGCCTACTCACCCCAAAGTATCTTCCCAACTGATGCTTACCTAAAATTCTGGTGTGGATTTTTTGTTTTTGTTTTTAACGTTCACTCTTGTTTTCTTTTAAAACACAATTACTATCAAAAGAATGGTCATTTGAACTTCCCTAATAATTGAATGTGAGTGACTTCAGTACATAGTCCTCTTTTGGACACCAACACCCCAGTTGCACCAAGGATGCACAAATGGCAAGCTGTCAGGGAGAAACCAAGAGAAAAAGAAGGCCATGGTAGTAGCAGCTTGCAGAACCAATTCTGTCTTGTCCTTTAGAAGTCCTCTTTAATAAGTCAAAGATTCCAAGAGGCTCTTATTTTATTAAATAGCAGTCTCCCAACAGGGAGAGTGAGGGTGATAAGATAGGGGCAGTGGAAGCAGCTTAATGTTCAAACAAGATCGGAATAAACAGATGAAAGACAAGGATACAAGACCCAGGATGCAAGGAAGAAATGTATTGCAGTTTAAAAGTTCACCGAGCATTTACCCAGCATCCTCATCAGAGACAAGAGCTGGGAGGTTAATGGAATTGGAAGAGAAAAGGTAAAATTAGACCACAAATTATGAAAAGATAGGACCAACATCACTGCTAACAAAGCCTTGCTTGGTTCATTCATACATTTATTCATTTATTCAGAAAATACTCACTGGGGTCACCTGTGTACCATTCCATGCCCCAGAAGCTGAGCACACTGATGAGGCATTGACAGTCTAATGGAGGCAGCAGACAAATGAACAGATAATTATCTGAATCAGTGTGGCAAGCTTGATGCACACAGGGTGTTGTAGCAATTTTGAAGGGGACGTCTAATATACACTGGGAGTATGGGCTCAGGAAGGGCTTTCCAGAAGAGATGACACATGAGCTGAAGCTTTAAAAATAAAAGTTAGCAAGTGAACAGAGAGAGAAGGAGGAAGGGCATCCTGGGGAAAGGGAATAAGGGAATAGTAACAGTAAAGCCATAAATAGTTTTGTTTGGATTAACAAAGACCTACTTACTAGGTATAAGACATGGTCCTGGATGCTGTGTAGAGTTGAAACAGGGAAGCAAAGCATCCTCTAGGCAAGAGGATAGAACTGGTTAGACTGGACCTGATTTCTCTGACCAAAAAATAACACATATTACAGCTTACAAAAAAAAAAAATCTGACCCTCAAATCTTTCTCCTTGAGTAATCACACTTGTTCCCCTGAGTCTACTGGGGCTGTTGTAAGAAGATTCCACCTCCCTAGCCAAGGGGTGGGAAATGATCCAAGCTAGGGCAATGAGATGCTCCTTCTCTAGAATTTGAACTTTGAAAATAAAAATGGTTAATTATTGATAGAATAGAGAAAGCTTTTGGAATTATATTCTTAGCTTATAGACCTGTCCAGCTGACCAAATTATCTCTTTCAGTCAGCAAGTTTTTAACCAGAGTTGCTTAGATTTCTTGATATGCAATCATAGCATCAGCAAAGAGAGATATTTTAACTCTACTTTTCTGATATTTATACCAATTATTTTATTTTCTTTTTTTTTTTTTTACCTTGGAGGTTATAGCAAATGTAATGTTTATTACTGGTAACACAATCTCTGAATACTTTCTAATTTTAATGCAATGATTCTTATGTTTGTCAGATCTGCTGTGGTTTTTAGTAAATAATCTTTATGTATCTAAACAATGATCTTTTATTTCCATCTTACCTAGATTTGATTAAGAATGGTTGCTGAAATTTATCAATGCTGTTTCAGCCTGTATTGATATGATCATTTTAATTCATTAATAAAAAAGATTACATTGATAGCTTTCATCATATTGATTGCATATAAAATAAATATACAAAATCAATGCTTCTTTCTCTAAACTAGTAATAATCATGAAAAAATAGAAATGGGAGAAAAATATTTAATTGATGACATCAATTAAAACTTTAAAATATTTATGAATAAATTTAACTAAAAAATGCAGAGGGCAACACAGAGGAAAGTATCATATCTTACTGGAAAATATGAAATATCTGAATGAAGAGAAAAGTATGCTATGTTTTAAATTGGAATATTTAACATGAATATGCCAATTATCCCCAAATTAATATATTAATTTAATGCAATTTCAGTTAGAATATCACCAGATATTTTAATTAAATAAAATGAACATAAATTATATATGGAGGAATGAATGTCTACAAAAGAGTCATCAAATGAATGATAAAAGAAGGAGAGAGGACTGGACTATATAGATGTCTGACATTATACAGCTACTATAATCAAATCAATAAGGAATTATTATAGGAAGAGGAGAATAGATCAGGGAATAGAATAGAGAATATAGAAATAGACTCTGGTGTTCATGAAAATTTAATAAAGGACAAAAGCAGTAATGCAATTCAATGGGAAAAAAATGGATTATTTAACAAATAGTCCTGGCTCACTAGTTAACCCAAGCAAGAAGCTATAGCAGGAGTATGGACCTCACAGCCATATTCCCTGGGTTTACATCCCACTTTTACCACTCCACCTTTGTATGACCTTTGAACTTACTCAGCTTCTCTGTGTCTTATTTTTCCTTATCTGAAAAATGGGGATAAGTAAGAAAATGTGTGTTTTGGAGTTATGAGAAACAGGATTAAAATTAGTTAATATACACAAAGCACTTGTGTAAGAGTGCAGCACACAAGGAACGCTCAGGAAAGCATTAGCTATCATTATTATAATTATCATTAGAAAGAAAATTCATGTGGACCTCCAGCTTATACTAAACACAAAAATTTCCACGTAGCTTAAGATTTAAATGTAAAAAGTAAAACTATTCTTTTTTAATTTTGACAACCTAAGTAACTAATCAGGCCCTTTAGAAATGAGGATGGAGGAAACATTCTCTATCAAGACTGGAAACCCAGAAGCTATACATTTAAAAAAAAAACAACAACAGATGTTTAACTGCATAAAAAATAACACATTTGATGGAAAAACATACCCCGTCAACAAAATAAACAAGTAGTGGACATTGAAAAGACAAGGTAAAACAAACATCTCCACTGAAGAAATGAGCAAAAGCCATGAATAGTCCCTTCACAGAAGTACTCAGCTGGATGACCTACAAACAAATGCAGAGATGCTCAGATTCACAATTGAAATAACAACGAGAGTGGAGAGGGGCGTGTGGGTGGCTCAGTCATCTTAGCAACTGATTCTTGATTTCAGCTCAGGTCATGATCATGGTTCCTGGGATAGAGCCGGACATCAGGCTGGATACACTGACAGCACGGAGCCTGCTTGGGATTCTCTTTCCCTCTCTCTGTTCCTCCCTGCTCATCCTCTCTCTCTCCTCTCTCTCTCTTTCTCTCTCTCTCAAAACAAATAAGTAAATTTTAAATTAAATAAAATAACAACGAGATATTTGGCACTCCTCAGCCTGGCACAATTAAAAAGAGCAATAGCCTCAATTCCTATCAGGGATGTGTGTGAAGGCTGTTCTCACACACAGCTGGAGGTAACACTTGTGAAATAGTATGATTACGTTTATTCATATCCCCTCCTATTCATCAATCCCACTCCCAGACTATCCCATAGAGACAAAAGCACCAGGTGCAAATAGCACAGGGACAGTTACTGCAACATCATGCATGGTAGACTAAAAAGCTGTCAATAAAATTATAATTAATAGAGGAATGCCATATATATGATACATCCTCACAATAGAGTATTATGCACCCCTTAAAAAGAGTCAATTAGAGCTCTGCTTTTGACATAGAGGGATTTCCATGAGGTAAATTTAAGCAAGGAAAACAAAATGTGTAAAGAGAAGCATAGGACTGATCTCAAACAAATGTTTGCTTTGCTATTCTTCAAACCATATAAATATTTTGCAAGTTCTTTTGTATTTATTCTGTATACTACAATAAAATTTTATCTAGAAAGGAAATCAAGATGCAAAATAAGCATAGAGTATCCCATTCTGTAAGACACTGAACTGAAAAATGTGTGTATCTATTCATTTCCATCTGGTCTCTAGCCTCTCAGTATATTCCCTGTTGCATTAAGTTCTGTTGCTTGCAACCTTAACCAAGGCAAGTAGGAATATCTTGTAGGCTTAGTCTCAAAGACCTCCCTGCATGTGCCTTCTTTTGATGCCAGAGCACAAAGTATCCATTGGCAGTGCAGCCTATTGCTCCTGTCTATCTTGGCTCTCCCAGACTCTCCACCTTCCTTCTAAATTTTCCAAGAAGAGAAACCGTTCATCAGTAACACCATAGTTAAATCACATCTGTAGCAATGCCAATAAATCAACATCTAAAACTATCATTAAGGGAGAAAACAATGGAAATGAGTTTTTAAAATCAACTGGGCTCCATGGCAGCCTGTGAAGGTGCCACAGCAAAAGCAGGCTTAGCTGACAACTTGGGAACCCAAGACCTATGCCTGCCCAGAATCCCCCTGCAGTGTCTTGGGTGACCTCTCTCCACTCACCTCTCTGCTGCCACCTCTATCCATGCTGGAGATCAAACCAGTTGCAAGCAAAATTCCTAATGTTTAACATTTGGCAGGTCATAAATGTGTGTTCTCCCAATAAGATGGTGAAACTATGGAACACCCATCAACATATCTTTCTCTGAACTATTTTTCTTTGCCAATGATGTGTTGCCAGAGAGCAGAATGATGTCATAGAAAACTTCGAAGAAAAGAAGCAATAGGTTCTATGATGTATTAACTATGGGACCCCTGTCAATCCTCATCTAGCCCCTGTGAGCCATAACTTACTTGTTTGTAAAAAAAAAAAAAAAAAAAAAAAAGGAATTCCACTATATACTCTACATAACCCAGAAGACGATTTGAGAATCAAATAAGATAGTTTGTGGGAATGTACCTTTCCTGATACAAAGTTCAAATCTCCACCACATTTCTTCTTTCTTATGATTCATATGTGCCAACAACAATGTTAAGATGAATATGGCCTCAATGAGGGGGGTACTCGCGTGGAAAAGGTCTACCAGACAACTTCCATGCCCTGCAGCATACCCTCTCTGTTCACCCCTACACCCCAATGATTGCTCCTGCAAACAGCTGCATGTAGGTAGAATGCTATAGCACTTTGTCTCAGCTGTATCCTGTAGGTCTCATTTTGTGCCCTGGGGCTTCTCTGCCACCAATAGGTGAGAGACCTGCAGGAACCTGCAGGACATTTGAGCAAACATGGACATGTAAAAGAGATGATGCCTTATGAGGCAACCATTGAGTTCTGGGTCCCAAAGCTCCAGGTCTGAGCCCTCCTGGAACCCCCAAGAAACATTATTATTACAATTGATAAGATCAGTGCTAAAAAAAAATTCCTTCAAATAATCCTAAAATTAGACATCAAGCTGAGGTGGTTTTTAATATGCTGATGACCCCTATTAAAATACAAAAGCTCATGACTTCTTCCCCAGAAAAAAATGCACATAAATACAAACCTTTGTATAAAATATCAGGCTGGTTATGAACCCTGAAAAGCCCATTCATGACCTCAGGCCAGGACTGTATCATACTAGTTGGCTAAATCTAGAAAGATTATAGGAAATGGACATCTGGCCATATTGCCTCCACCTTCCCTAGGGCCAACCTGTTCCTCCACTGATCATAGACATAAAGATCACCTTAAATCAGAGCAGCCAGTTTAAGAGAATCCTTAATTGGAAGGATGCTATAAAGCCTAAGTGCATTTGGGACTACAATGGCCCTCAAAATCTCACATGAAGCCAGACGTCCCCAGAACAACCTTAAGCCCTAACCTTAACCCTGGAATCAGTGTGATGATCCTATTTCACCCACTCATATCCCGATCCCACAATGTCCTTCTGATAAAGAAGGTCAGTAAGATTCTCATAGTCCCTAGCAACCCAAGCACACTGACAGGTATTCAGAAAGGTATGATTTTACAAAAAGATTCAATAGGCCCCCAGTCATATTTATTCAAACCTATCATTAAGCCTCAGACCAGATGGAACTAGTTCTGTTGTAAGCAGCTTCCTACAGAAAAAAATCCTAAAGATCTTTATATAATAATTATCCAAAAGCATCACTGGGCTGTCTTATTGGGGTAGCCATGTATCCAGTTTGAGTTTCTTCAGAAGCAAATTTTGAGACCAGGGTTGAAATGCAAGTAATGTTTTGCATAAGATGACATGTGAGTGATATAAGGATGGGACAGTGGACAATATAGGGTGTATTACCACCTACATGCTAATATTAGCCACATATTACTAAGGGAAAATGGAGTCTAGGAGCCAGTGAAAAACACCACCACTCATTGGTTAGGGGATACTGGGGAAAGAGGCCGTTAATTCCTCTGCACTTTGGCAAAGTGGGGCCTAGTGGCAAGAAAAAGCCCCACCCCCAGGCAGAGAACCCTATGTGCTGATAGATGTTGGACTGGTGTGCTTTGCAGTGGTAAGAATAAGAGGACATGGGAGGTACTCTAACAGCAATTGTTATACCATGAAATGCTCTCCAGCATCAAATTTTGCTCTGAGAATTAGGAATTGGGAGTATGATGGCAACGTTGAACAGCACAGGACACGTGGATTCATACTATAAAATGTCATTTGGGAATAGTATAAATCAGAGCTAAGCTCTGTTCAACATCAGTAGCACACCACCAAAATTAGCATTTTCTTAGTTCCTACTAACAGAAAGATACAGCACTAGGCAACTGGACACCTACGCATACATTGTCACACTTAATCCTTAGAACTACAAATAAGCATGAATATCCCTTTTTTCTTCTAGATTTGGAAAATGATGGCCCTCAAAGTTATCCATCATAATACAGCTAGTAGGAAATGAATACAGGATTTAAATACCTAATCCCACCTTCTTTCAACTATATCATATTATCCTTGAACTTCTTACTCACTTCCTCTCCTCCTTTTTCTCATAGAGAATATTCACTGCACCCTGTCTATATGCCAGCCACTGAAGTAAGCACTACCACATTAAGTGTTCACAAAAAACGTGATGTGGGTACTGTCATGTTAGAATAACTAAATCTTGGAAATTTTACGTAATTTCCCAAAGTCACAAATTAGTACAGTGGCAAAGCCAAGGACCAGGAATCTAGTCTTTCTAAACACCACAGCTTCAGCTTTAAAAAAAACTTAATGTTTATTTATTTTTGAGAGAGAGAAAGAGAGAGAGAGAGAGAGAGGGAGAGAGAGAAAGCATGAGTGGGGGAGGAGCAGAGAGAGAGAGGGAGACACAGAATCTGAAACAGGTTCCAGGCTCCAAGCAGTCAGCACAGAGCCCAAAAAGCTTCAGCTTTTAATCATTAAACTTTTAATCATTTTGTTGCCTGATCCTAAGAATAATACAGGTATGAATGGATAGGTCCTACTGAAATCAGTTTGCCACATAACCCATAGTGAAACTAAGCCCCAAATTCAATAGATATTTTTCCTTCCTCTTCCCACCCTCCCTCCAGGATGCACCCAACAAACATTAGAGAAGCAGAATGTCTGATACCTTCATATTTGGCAGAAGTAGGGCAGCTGAGAAGTCGGTCTCACTCTACTTGAGGGGAAAAAGAGAATTCTTTTTTTCAATTAAAAGATAAGACAAACATTTCAAGAAATTGGCTCTCATTTCCTCGCATTATTGCTCTAATTTGCTCATTATACACAATTATTAAATGTGCTTCATTATGATTAGATGGTCTTTACTTATAACAAAGGAACAATCAGGTCTTTCCTTGTTTGTATTCATTTGTGTACATATACAAATGGGGAAGGGGAAGAAAAACTAATTTTTAAAGTGAAACCATGATTAATGTACAAATAAGCATTATCACTAAAAGCTCACATAATTGCCTACTACAAAACCTGCACAAATACAGGTTGTAGAGCACCTGTGTTTTAGTGAATATCAAAGAAAACAGAAGAGGAGAATCTAGGGGTCCTAGTGGAATACAGAAATGCTACCTTTTGTAAAGGGAAATGTAACCCCAGGAATGCTGAACAGGAATGTAGCATAGTGACCTTCTGGGAATTCTACATCAGAATCTGGTTTAGAACTTTACATACTAAAGAGAAAGAAAATGGGAAATGGCTCTGTGGGATGCCTTGACAATGACTCAAACAAAACAGGATCCAGAAACAAAGGTTAAAGAAATAAGAATGACTGCATCTGGCTAGCTGCTCTGCGGCATCTCCATTCCTCGTTGCTTTATCATGTATTCTTTATGCATTGGGCAATCACAAGCACATTTCACACGTACTCTACTTTCAGAATACGATTACAACATTCACTAAAATCTTATTTTATAAAGTTTACCTTTGTATAAAATTCGGCATGGCCTTCGTAAGTCCACCGACATCTGTGATTGCCATTTTCCTCCCGCTGACAGCATTTGTCTATAGTCATTATTGTTAGTGAACATTTCTTCTTATTCATCTTAGTCTTGGTAGAAAATACCATCGTAGGTATAAAGTTTTCATAATGGGATTCCGTGATATTCAAAAGAGGAGAGGACAACTCCCTGTTTCCTCATTATTTCCCAGTGGTGAAAAATTCACTAAAGACTCTTGAAGTCATTTGGTTTAAATCAGAATTTCCATTAAATGGACAAATAAGCCACAAAAACGATAAAATTTTTTCAACCCACTGCCCCTCAAATTTCCCCTTACTTCACAGGAAAAGACTCAGTTTCTTCAACCTGCTCTAAATTTGGCATAAATGTATTAAACTTACATCTATTTAGCACCTCCTGTGTGTCAAGAACTCTGCTCAGTGCTAGAGATGCAAATGATGCACTGAGGGAATATGGAGACATATTGAGGAGAGTAAATACAGGAAGAGATAATCATAATTCAATACCATGAGTGCAATAGTAGCCATATGCACAGTATTTTATCCAACAGAAAGGAGGGTAACTAATGCTGTATGGTAAGAGATGGAAAGCATGGGAGAAACATTAGGGAGGGCTTTCTGGAGAAGTGATACCTGAGCTGATTCTTAAAGGATCTCTATGAATTAACTATGCAAGTAGGGAAAGGCCAATGCTGGCAGAGGGGAAACCTCAAGCAAACCATGGATCTGAGAAACAATATATCAAATCCAAGGAACTACCAACAACTGGGTATTGCTGGAAGATAAAAAGTAAGGTAAGGGTTGGTGGGAACAAAAGGCTGGAAAGTTGGTAGCCATACTGTAGAGGATCTTGTGAAGACAACTGGACATAATCCTATAGGCAATAGAGAGGTGACGAGGGTTTTAATCAGGGCAGCTCTTCATTTCACCTGGTTAATGTGTGGTGATGTATACTAGTTATATGGAGGATGGACTTCAACAGGCAAGGATTAGAGGCACAGATAATAGGAGGTTGATGCAGTGGGAGAGTAAGAGACTATATGTATATAGATGTGAACAGAGGTGGTGGTAGTAGGAATAGAGGGGAAAAGACGGAATTGAGAGCTCTTAAGGAAGAAATAATAAATGGAGGTTGGTTGTTTACAGAAGATGTGAAAAGGGGCAAGGTGAAGTTTTTCGAGTAGCTAGCTGGATAATAGTGGTGCCACATTAAAAAATGGCAAATATTGGAGGAATATCTAGTTTGGTGAGAAGATAAATCATTGGCCTAAGGAAAATTCACTGGATCTGAAAAAAAGAAAATTCAGATTTTAATGAGTTGGATAATGAATGGTGGTTTGGATTTTAAAAGAAGGAGGAGGAGCAAAAAAGAAATAAGAAGAAAGCAAAAAGAAGCAAGTTAGGAGCTAAAGAGATGTGAGGTCACAGGGGAAATTTGGTAGGTGGGAAGATGGGAAAGGCTATTCTAAGCTGACAGAATGAAGCCAAGTAGAGAGGGAGAGGCTGCAGATCATGCAGTGGGTGCAGGGTAACTTAGAGAGAAAGGTCCTGAAAGATAGAAGCAACTGGTCTTGACCCAGAGAAGGAACATCTAAGCCTAAAGAAAAGGACATAAGAACAAATTAGAAAAAGAGTTTATACATAAAAGGAAGCTGGAGAATTAAAAGACACACCACAACATAGTATCAACTTTCTCCAGATTTAGAAGTAAGATTTTCCAATGAAATTGAGGGTTGAACAAGGGAAATAGGAGAGTGGTGATATTTTGGAACCATCATTGAAGGACATGGAAGGAGGGACCACCACAACGTAGAATGTTGAATGAAAATGCTGAGGGCCCTGATGAGGTTGAAGATGATCCTTACAATTCCACAGGGTTATAATGAAGATTTAAAGTGACTGTGGTGTGTGTAAAAGCCTGTTTGAGAATGATTATTAATACAAAATACAAAAGCATATATTGAGTTCTTCCTATTCTCATACTATCTCCATGCCTCTTGATATGGCTACTCTGGGCCCACGCATGACCAATGTTTGCTATCATATTAACTAGGAGCAGGAGAGGATAAATACTATTCTAAGATGAGTGGAGGTTGACAATATAGAATGGGATTTATTTAGGCCACCCCTGAGGAGGAGAGAGAGAGCCCTTCATTTTAGCATGCCAACCTAGTATAAGAAAGGCCATTTCTAAATTCATTCATAGGACTTTCCCCCCAAAAGATTTGCCTTCTTAAAAAGAAGCATAAAATACAGTCTCAAATTGTCCACAGTATTCCTAAGGATAAAAAGAAAGTAAGCACGTTAGAGAAGTCTGGCCTTAATCTACCACCTAATGGAGTCCTCTCCCCACAACTCATGGAGGGTTCCAAATATCCTATCAGACACTAAAGGCCAACAGTAGGTACCAGCATAAGCCTAAAAGGTAAAGTCACTCTGATTCAGTTTGGATCTGTGCAGGTAGATAACAGATACAGGTGGATAACATGAACTATATCATGAGCTCTTTCGTAAAAACAAACAAACAAAACATATATGCCCCTTGGTAAACCCTAAATTCTCTCTCAAGCCAACATTATAAGGTAATTTGTAGTTCAGGTAAAATTTCTACTCCTACTCTTTCATCAGGCAATCTTAGTTTTAGTGATTCTCATCGTGATGTGCAAATACCCAGACTGGGAGATCTCTGGTTCTACGATTATAGCAATTGGATGCTGAGATGGAGATTGACATAAGGTGTAGGAAGAAAACATCTCCCATTTTTTTGAATCTGGGACACAGACAGAAATAGCCATGTGGAATTGTTCCTAGGTGCAGGCCAAAGGGCAGACAGCTCTGGCATTTGGCCAATCTCTAACAGTTCCTGTCCTGAGATTCCTCACCAAAGGAGCTCAGGACATCTATCACCATAAGAAAAGGACAAGCTCAGGTTGTTTATGATGTCTAGAAATGAGGCAAAAAGGAAGACACAGATTGCAAAAATTAAAGATGTTTCAAGAAAATAAAGGAAAGGCATCAAATGTAGAAAACAAAGTAAGCACACTCAGAGGATACCTAATGAGAACCCTCCCCCTACCAAAAGTCATTTTAGTGTGCCTCAGTAAAAATCTACATTTGAATATAGCTAATGAGAAGACAGAATCCTTAGGAAAGGCCAGAGTGGAAGCCTTATCACCTTATCCCTAAAAAGGATTCAACAGGGACTGAGAGTCAATCTGACTTTTGGGTTTTACAACCAAATACAGTAAAGCCTGTAAGTTTGGGAAGAATTTACCCTCATGGATGTGTATATTATATTCCACCAGTTACATCTCAACTGAGTTTACTAATTTTCCTAACTTTTGCTCTGGCAAAAGATGGCCTTGAGTGCTCCATGAACAACTGGGCCTACCTCCTACCTACACTTGGTTACTTGCATGATGGTCATGCCTAGCATAAGAGACATCCCAGCCATCAGCAGGGACACCCACTACTGGAGGTTCCCCTGGAGTGTCAAAACTCAGAAGATTCCAATTTCCATGGCAGCCCCCCTCCATCCTCTAGGCATCTGAAAACCAACCTGTAAAAGCCTAAGTGCCTTGACAGCTGAAAACGCAGTTCGTCCAAGGGAAAAGGGAAATAAAAAGGCTCTAAGTGAATGTTCTGCTAAAAGGGGGTAATTTCCACCACAGTGGCTGAGAGCCCTGTCCCAAACCCTGAGTATTTCTTCATCCTGCTGTTCAGGTAGTTACAGATAAAAGGAAATGTGGCACCTCTATCCATGGTGCTGAAAACGTCCACATGCGCACAGGACAGGGCCAGCAAGTGTTGGGCCTGTTTAAAAAGACAGGATCCACAGCTCTAGTTGTTTATCAGGCCACATGTAAAACGTCACAGCTTTTTTTTCTTTCTTGCATCTACCGAATTACCCACGCTGTGGTTTTGCTATGAAATGTGTTGCATTTTGGCATTTTCAAAATTCTTATGTGATTTTTAGGAGATACCCAATTTGGAGTGAATTAAATTGCACTTGTGTAATTATTTATTCATCCAACAGTATTGTAGGCCTCCTACGTTTGCAGCTAAGAACTACAATAGATGCTGAGTATTCACTGAAGAGTAAAGGAAAGCCCCTGCCTGTGTAATTCTCTTACCCAGTCTGAATGTGTGTTGTCCTATATAAAAGTCATCCAAGAAAAGGAGATGTGGTTGCAAGGTGATTTGTTAATGGGGGATGGGATGGCCCAGCATGGGAAGCTGAAAATGCCATAATGGGGCCATTGCACAGTAATTGTGAAAGAGCTCATGTGTTTTAGGATAGCAGAAAGCCAACTCAATGTGTTCGAAAATGCTGTAATATAGGACCCAGTGCTATAGGAGCAGATAACTGAAGGAGAGAGAACTGGGGAAGCAGTCTTGCTGATTAGAACTGCAAAGGTAAAGAAGAAGCAATAACAAGGAATTTCTATGGGGAAGGAGAAGATGCTGCCAAGTTAAGTTCAAGTTGCTTCAAGGAAATAATTTTAACTTGAAATTGAACAGGTGTCTAAGACCCAGAAAGAAAGAAAAAAGACCTTGCTTCTCCAGTGATCAAAAAATTACAGAACTTGTTTCTACTTATGGTCTCTCTCCCCAGTTTGCCACCAACCCCACCACTTTTTTACACCCAACCTAAGATGTTTGCATTTACCACTCTTATTTTGTGCCATTTTCTAGAAGCCAGTACACCTCACCTTCCACACTGTCAAGTAGTTCTTTCAGTCTAACCTAAGTTTACCTGTTACAATTTGCAACTATTTCTACTTGTTGGATGAGAAGAAGATTGTGTGCTAAACAGACATGTGCAGTTCATGGACTCTACATTTTTGCCCTGGTATATTTAGTCAGGCTTTATTATGAGATCACACTCTCCTGATGCTCATCTGTCACACTATTATCTCCACTTTCTGTAGCACAAAGAGCACTGAATTGTGAGTCAAGAGACATGGGTTATTAATACCAGTTTTGTGATTTAAAGCCTCAGTTTCTTCATGTGAAAAATAAAGGAATAGGACTCGTAGACTACCTAGCATTGTGTCTGCTCTACAGTTCCAGGACTAGGGTATCCTAGACAAGGATATCCTGAGACAAGTATCTTAATCATCTGGAGCACAAAATTTAAAGGAGCACCCCAAAAAACTACTCAGTAGTCAATAAATAATATTTTAATGCGACATTTTTTTAATGAATGCAAAAGTCCACGATGAACAAAATGCCAAAATTTGAAATAAAGATAGGATTTGACTGTATATTTGCAGGACTATCCTTCCCTTGCCTTCATCCTAAAAGATAGCTTCTATAAGAGAGGTCAGGTCCCTTCTGCCTATGGGATTCTATGATTCTCTTGAATTCACTTCAAACTAATTCCATGGGCAATTGTTTGACTACCATTATCCCACGTCTATCCAAAGTGCAATCTAGGAATTAAGCACACCATTTGTAACACTAAAAATATGCTTGAGTTCAAACATGATTGGCTCTCTTACTTACTGACTCTACTTTCATCTGTAAAATGGGGATAATGTTATTCTCACCTAATAGTTGTCAGGAGAATCAAATGAAACAACCATCTAAACTATATCCCACATCCTGGCCAGTGACCTGGAAAAGTTGGGTGATTTTTCACAAATGATTGGGAGCATGGAGACATAAAACAATCTAATTCTTCTTCTAGAAAAACAACACAAAATATATATTCTACTGAAGGGAAGTTGTTACGTCACCTCTACCTAGGAAGGCAAGAAAATCAAGCACTCTTTTGCCTCTGGGCCAGCAGCCAGGCAAAGCAAAATAACAGAGGGAGACAAAGTGTGATAAGATGAAAAGCTCTCTCAGTTCATTTAAATTTGGGTTGTCTTTCTGCCATTAACTCCCTCAAACTCACAGAAGAATTTTAAAAAGATAATCTGTAACTGGGAATACTTTGAAAAGCAAAGGAGCTATAAAAGAAAGTGAATTGAGTTTAATATTTATACAGGGCAGTTCTAATTAAATTAACACACTCACAGATATGCTAAACAGCAGACAGTTGTCTGCTTTTCTTCTCATTATCCTTTCCCTACCAATTACTGCACAGCTTTTTTTTTTTAATTTTCAATTCTCCTTGATATAATTTTATTTCACAGGGAAGGAGGAAAATTAGCAAAACACAATCTTTTTAGAAAAGAAAATAAATATCAGAAGGCATTTCTTTCAAATAAGAGAGATGTAGTCCTGTAGCAGTAACAAATACTAAATCAGTCAACATGGTCACTATTAGGCCCCACATATATGTTGGTTCATCATTGACAAAATACTTTAATGTCTGCTATCTTATTTAATTCTCCTATTTACCTCCCCTCCACATGCATACCAGCCAATAAAGGGTATTATTAATTGTATTTTTCAGATCATGAACACTGAAGCTTAGAAAGCTCAATAAGACAGAACCCTGGAGGACAATGCAGAAAAGAAGGTGTATGGAGAAACAAAGGGATGGATTTAGTTTATTGATATTATTTTTGGTGACTTTAGGAAGTTAGTCAACAAGACTTCCTCATGACAGAACTCTGGAATTCACATGCACTCTTAACAAGCAGTTTCATTCCAGCTCCAGAACATCTCTTGGATTCTGTTTCTCATGTCCACCTCACTACCTCCATCCATGCAGCTGAGAACAAAGAGTCTTCCTTTTGGCCTTCACTGAGATGAAATGGCTTCGTGGAATCAGAACTAAAGACAGAAATCCCCTTTAGGGTAATTCTGGGTTATAGCAGCAATATTCAGGAAGAAAAGAAACACGAAACCCCTTCCTTCTACAAATTCCATTCGGTGCTGCTTAATCCCACCTACTCCAATTCAACTTCACCACCTGTAAAATGGAAATAATCATAGTTCCTACCTACTTCTTAGGATTAATAAGTAAATAATATAATAATGCACAAAAAGGGCTTCCTCCAGTGTCTAGTGCATAGTAAGCATTTGGTAAATTCTAGTTACTATTACTGGATATGGCTGAAATGTTCCATTTTTATTAATAATGACAGGAAGGCCCACAGAAGTTAAGAACCCAAGGTCATAACCTGAATGTGATAAAGTATGTAAAACACTTAGTCCACTGCTTTGGATATAGGAAATCTCAAAGTAATAATAGTATTGTGTGTGTGTGTGTGTGTGTGTGTGTGTGTGCGCGCGCGCGCATGCGTGTGTGTGAAGATATCACACTGGAATGCAGTTCTCGTGACTCCAAGCTCTCTATCCACAGAAACATTTGCATCATGTTGACATGAGAAAGCCAGGCCTGCTGGCTATATGCTATCTGTGCAGATTTGAAGTTTGGGGCCCAGGGGTCTCTTCAAAGTCAAGAGAGGGATTGCAGATCGTGTTCAGACAGCCACTTGATGTCATTCTGCACGGCAGATGTCCACAATGGCCTGGCATGCTTTCTGATTGTATCAGCCTATTTTTCTGCTGTTGAGCTGTGACATCCCATATAAACTCCTCCTTTGCAAACTCATCTCTGGGATGCAGCTGTTCAGGGTTTGCAACTAAGCAATTCTGTGGCAATCTAGGCTTCCCGTGGTTTTCACTCTCTGGCCACACTCTTTTCATTTCACTAGACCCATGATTATATGGCCTAAGTTCTAGGAACACAATAAAGAAAGCCATGAAGGAAGTCTCTTATTCCCAGCCAGTTAGAAATCTAGGAACGCATTTGGAACTCTCTCATGGAACCAGAATAGGAAGAAAGTCCAAGATCCTAGTACCTAGCCCCTTTACTTAAAAAATGAAAAACCCAGGACCTAAAGAAACTTAAAAATCAAGGTCACCTTGCTAATGAGTAGCAAAACCAGGAGAACTCACTATGTCACCACTATCTTGATTCCCATTGGTTGCCAGCTAATCTTTCCTAAAGTATTAATTGATAATTACAGAGTAAGCTGATAAAGGGATTAAGGTTAGACCCTTCTCAGGAGTATTTTAATTTAGAGAGATTTGAATTCCCAACTAGATGAAGTAATTATGGTATAACGTAAAGCAGAGGTATTGAAGTACTGGGGCAAGTGGTCATGCCTTTTTATCCCTGAGATCATACTCCACAGAAAGCAGAACACAGATAGGGTTGGGTCTATAGGAAGAGAATCCCTGTCCTTATCTATAGGAAGTGAAAGATGTCCCTCATCATGCTCTAATTTCCTTGATGGCATAAACAAAAGAAATAGTCAAGCCTATCCACTGGTCAATGTTCTTAGTACCTAGGCATGTGGGCCAGTTTTTATGTTCATGGTTCCTTTTATCTTGCATCTTCTGACTCAGACCAACAATCCTCTGACCCATACTAATGGTACGCATATCAGGAGCCAGCTTGGAGATGAGGGAGAAGGCCTGTTTATATATCTCCCTACCAAATTTTAAAAGCTGGAAACATTGTCCCCAGACTTTTCACACAAATCCAGCCTTTGCAAAGGTCTCTCCATTTTCTAAGCATCCCAAGAACCCCAAAATTGTATAAAAATGGAGAAACAGAGTTGATTTTCCCCTGTAATAGCTAAACGTTCTCAGAAATAGGTGGAAGCTAGCAAACCATAGAAAGGATTGTCAGAGAAGTAGATCAGATAAAATACTGATAGAACACAGGCAGTTAAGAGGATTATGCCAATCGGATTAGCTTCCAGGAGAATGCAAAAGAGGGGGGAAAAAAGACATTTATTGGAGTCATCATTTCCTCTAAAATTCACATTCAGTCTCCCAGACTCTCATTCTGTCCCCTTTCATGATCCTTTTCTCCCCTTACACCCTACCAATTGATAAGATCTGGTTAATTTTAATGTCATTTTCAATCACTTTACCTGGGTTCAGATGAGGTTTGAGTAATGGATCTTACTGAGAAAAAATAGAATCAATAAAACATCACGAGTATAGACACCTTAGAATTAAAAGTCAAGTTAAAAATAGAATTAAGAAGGGGGAATTAAAGAATTCCCTTAATTCCCTTAATAGGGAATTAAGAAGCTAAAAAAGCATACCTGTGACATGACTTCATGTATATGGCCCATAACCTACATGGGGCTCAGTAACAGCACAAAACAACAATGTCAACAATAACAATAAGCAGACAGTGGGAAACAGACTTAGTTTGCAATGCCAGGGATTTATGTGAGATGAAACAGAATATTTTGAATATGAAGTTTATTGAACAAAAAAATTTGCTGAGAGAGGTTGCATATATTTTTGCAAACATCTTTAAATACATGTTAAAGTTGTATCTGGCTCATAAGATTTCAGAGTGATGTTTTTTAACTTGAAGGTAAAAGATAAATGGATCTCCAAGGGCTATTTTGTGAACTAACATAAGAATCACCTGAGAAAGGTGTTATAAATAAGTATACTTATGCCCTACCCACCCTCACCCCACCAGAAGAGATTGATTCAGTAGGTCTTGGGTAGAGCCCAGGAACCAGTGTTTTTAGTAAGTTCTCCAGGCATTCTGTTGTACACCTAAGCTTGAGATTTACTGGGTTAGAGAGATGATCTCAAGTAGTCCTCTGGGGACCTTGGGTCTGGTTCAATGATTCTGGTAAGAGACACATCCTATAGGTTGACCTGTTGCAAAACACACACATATAGCACTTTTCTTCAGTAGATCTCTATACCACAATATAGAGATTTTTTTTTCCACTATGGTATATCTTAGAAGAGCATGGCCCACATATAGGTGAAAATATAAACATATTCAATAAAGACAAAGAAGTAACATACATAAAGATTTCTGAGAATAGTGCAGTGATTCCTAGAATGTAGACCAGTTCTCAAGCACTGTTTGCTTTATCTTTGTGTCAGAAATCACTCATGAGGTATATTGATAACATGCATTATGATGGTGATGATGATGACGATGATGATGATGATGCTAAAGTACCCAAATCTGTGGATTATTTACTTCTTTTTCTCAATCTAATTCCCTGGACAGAATCCAAGGCATTAATTGAGCCATGTTTTCTAGTTGAAGGAAGCACTGAATTTGAAATTTTTCATTTGGGTGTGGCTTTCTCCACTGTTTCCTATCTGTGCAGGAACCCAACCCACATTTAGACTCTTGATTAAAGTCTGACCTGCTGGTCATCCTCTCTTGTATTTCTTACTATCTGTTACTGGGCACGGTGATCTTACAACTGGGTGGAAATAAGATTTGAATCAGAGGGTGGAAAGAGTTTGCTTATGTTTGAGACTAAGCCCTATGCTCCAACCAAGTTGATTGGAAAGCTATTGGGAGTTATGAACACAAGTGCAATTGACAATAAAGCAGTACCTCAATTTTCATTTGGCATTTTACCTTGAGTTTACAGCAACCTCCACAGGGAGGAGAGATGGCTCAATCAAGGCAAATTCAGACATTCTGCCAGGCATTACAGAGTCTAAGGCATTAAAGGTATTTGCTGGCCAACCAGAAACAATCCAGGACCTAGTGCAGGTGCCAAAGTCTTCACAAAGTGTGGATCAGACTTTGTGGCCACTATTATCAATTGTAATTAGTGCTGCTTCATTGACTACAGATATGTGATTTATCAAGCCACGGATACAAAATAAGATAACAATGACATATTTTTTGTGCATTTTAAAAATAATTTGGTTCAACTAAACCTAAGATAAAAGAAAAACATTATAGATTCAAATGCTTTTAAAGAATAAAAATAATTAGGTTCAGGTGTGGATAGATGTAGGGTCTGGAAGAATATCATTAGGGCTTGACTCTCTTCTTATTGCTTATATCTCAATCTCTTTTTCTCTCCAATTAATGGGAACAGTTCCTACTAGCAGTCCCAGTCTTGCTTCCTACCTGCTTAACAACTCCAGGAGATAGGGATCATCTTCCCTAATGACTCTAGCAGAAGGTAAAATCAGCTTGGGAAACATGAAAAATCAAGAGCTGTGGTTGTAAGAATAGGCTATTCTGAATGATCAGGCCTAGATTCTGTGCCCAGCCTTATAACTGGAGGTAAACTGAAGTGAAAGGAATTCACACCTTCAACCGAAAAAATGTGGTGGCTCAGTTGGTTAAGCATCAGATTTCAGCTTGGGTCATGATCTCACGGTTTGTGAGTTCAAGCCCCATGATGGGCTTTATGCTGAAAGCTCAGTGCCTGGAACCTGCTTTGGATTCTATGTCTCCCTCTCTCTCTGTTCCTCCCCCACTCATTCTCTGTTTCGCTCTGTTTCTCAAAAATAAATAAACGTTAAAAACTTTTTTTAAAAATTAAAAATAAATTTAAAAAAATTTTAGAAACATATGGAAAACAATGCTATTGCCCAAAAAAGGGGAAAAGATACTAGTCAGGAAACACAAAGATGTCTACTACCATGATAATACGAGAAATTATTCTCATTATAGCCAAGTGTTTCTGATAATATACTTGTGGAAAAGGCTACGAGAAAACAATGGATCCACTCTCTTACCTTGAATAGAGATGAGCCTGTCAACAATTATTTATTGGGTATCATAGTACAATATGAAGAATTTAGAATATGGAATTTAGAGTCAGATACACCTGGATTTAAATCCTGACTCTGACATATCATGGCTACATAACATTGATCAAGTTACTTAGCTTCTTTTGTTTTCAGTTTTCTCATTTATAAAATAAATGTAGAAATAACCTACTTATCACACTCTTGATTAAATGAGATTAGTTTATATAAAAAATTCATAGTATGCACTCAGTAGTATGAGCTCAATAAATATTCATCCTTTGCCTTAAACATACATACACTTCCTCCACCTTTATAGACTTTACCTTGTGACAAGACGACACCTAAATCATATCGGTCAGATAAGAAATACCCTACTTTAAGAAACCTATGATATAAAAAATAAACAATAAGGATATTTTATTGAAGTTCAACTAAAATCATTCCTCTTCACTTTTATCTATTCCTTTCTACTAATTTATTAGTGAGATTAAAAAGCAGTGGGTCAGGGGTGCCTGGGTGGCTGAGTTGGTTAAGCAACCAACTCTTGGTCTTGGCTCAGGTCATGATCTCACAGTCTGTGAGTTTGAGCCCCACGTAGGATTCTGCACTGGCAGCATGGAGCCTGCTTGGAATTATCTGTCTCCCTCTCTCTGCCCCTCCCCCACTCACTCTCTATCTCTCTCTCTCAAAATAAATAAATAAACATTAAAAAAAGCAGTGGGTCATTATCCTCTGTGATATGGATTTCTCAAACAGTAAAAGACAACAATAAAGTAATTTTCTTTTTTTAAATGTTTATTTATTTTTGACAGAGAGAGAGAGCAGAGGAGGGGCAGAGAAAGAGGGAGACACAGAATCTGAGGCAGGCTCCAGTCTCTGAGCTGTAAGCACAGAGCCTAACGCAGGGTTCAAACTCATGAACCACAAGATCATGACCTGAGCCTAAGTCAGACACTTAACCAACTGAGCCAGCCAGGCACCTGGCAATAAAGTAATTTTCATTCTTTTTTTCTTCTGGTCCCCAAGTTGCCTATTGTATATCCTCCAAGAATACATATTCCTTTTTTTTTTAATTTCATCCAGATATACAAATAAGATCTACTGAGACAGTGAGCCTCTTACTCAGTTTTATCATTTTATTATCTTACATTGTAAACCACCCACCATAATAAGCTTTTGTAAGTTTTTATAAAAGTATACATTCCATCTCTCCAAGAAAAATCTGAGTGATTTGCCCCACCCCAAAGTTTACATCTATCCCCCACAAAATAATTAATACAAGAGCCTATAAGTGTTGCTCATTTTCTATCCTTGATTGCTAAGTAGTCATTGTAAAAATCAACCCTGGGATCTACGTAGAGAATGTCTCCTGCATAGCATTGGCTAATTATGACTTTCAAGAATAAGGAATCTTCCTCCACTATTTATTTCTGATGAGTAATATCTAAATGGCAACTATTAAATGTGATAGATTTCTTTCTGGAAAGATGTGTCCTTTGGAGAGGATCTGATGCCAAACTAAACTAAACATCAAGAGGCCAAAAGGTGAGAGCAGGCCAAAGGGTGAGAGCAACAATTTTCTAATTGTCTGTGCTTATCATAAGACAAGACTGAACACCAGAAAGAGCCAGAAAGAAATGATGATGGAGAGAATAGGATGGAACAGAAAGAAAGAGAGAAAGAAGACAAGGGAGGATGCAATGGGTCTCCCATAAATTATTCCATTTGGACTTCAATTACATTGATTGATATGCATTTGCCACTGATAGGAAAATAAGACTCTTGTTCCCTCCAGCCTTGTTTAGCCTCCAAATGGCAAAGTAAAACAATGTCATTCAGAAGCCATAAATCTAGCTGAGAGAGAGCCCCACTGACAGCTTCCATGCAGAGCTATTAAAAAAAAGAAACAGATTAACTTCTCAGCTCCATCATTTTAATGTCTGTGTCTCCTCTGCCCCCTGTGATTCTCACAGACCCTAACCTTTACCATGGTGATGAGCAGTGTACTCTCTACTCCCCTCATGAAGGGTTGGACAACCATCCACACTATTTTCAAACTCAACCAACCTTATTTTCAAACTCATTTCAAAAACATGAGGATAGTTGAGTCTCAATATAACTTTTTAAGCAGACAAGAAATAACTTATCTATATTTTATAAGTAATGATATTTATTGAGGCTTCAAAATAACCTAAATGAATACCCAACTTATAAGTGGTGAAATCTAGTTTTGAATTTGTACCATGTCTTCTGTGTCCTCATGCATGAACTTTCTTTCACATATATTCCCCCCTTTCCCCTGATTCACCTAAGAAACTCCTACTCATTCTTTGAGGCCCTGAACAAATGTCACCTTCTCTGTGAATCTTTCCAACCAACCTAGACATTGCTATTTTCTTTAGCATTTTGCATTTGACTCAGTGATATTTCTCACTCTGCATTACAATAATTTATAATTAACCTCTATAAAGAGAGAGACATGACTTCAAGGACAAATATAGTGGTTTATTATTTTGTTTTCCCAGTGCCAGTTACATTGTATATGCTCAATTAGTTGTACTGAATAAATGAATTAATGAATAAATAGTCTTAAATTTCACATAATGGGGAACCACTTCAATAAAATGCTTCATAAATAAACATACAGGGAATGGAAGTAGCCATGGGATAGATGAAAATGAATCATTTTCTTGTGAAGGCATCAAAATGATTGCAGTGGGCTAGTAGATGTGGGGAACTCAATCATTATATTCATGATTATCAGAGCCCAGATTTTCCTGAGTCAGGGTGATGGGTAGAGACCCTTTGGTTTGCCAAAATGGTCTTTAGCAAAGGCATACATTTCATAAATGGCTCCCAAGTTCCCCAATTCTCCAAGATCCTTTGCTACCATAAGTTTTAACTTCTTTATAAGGTTTTTACATATTAGACCTTATTCTTTGTCTATGCCAATCCATAGACAGGTTGCATGGTAAATTATTGAACCACTGACATGCAGCAGTATGATATACCAGAGCCTATCTCTGTATAGGCTAAAGGGCAGCTGACTGACTCCATGGAGAAGACTGACAGTCCCTGGTTAAGGTTCTTTTTCCCATGACTAGGCAACTGGTAGAGCAAAAGCTAGCACAGAGAAAAGAGCCTAAAGAATGATCAATGGGACAACCCATTGCAGTCCTGTCTTGTCTCCCATAATACCTCCAGAATGTACTCTTTTCCTTTCTGAGGTAAGCTTTGGAATAGAAAAACTCAAGAATTACCCCTACTTACTTCAGGATGTATCTACCTGTGAACCAACTGAAGCAGGGGCTATGAGTTCACCACTTTATAGCAGAAGAGACAAAGGCATAAGTTCAGTAAGCTTGGCTTCTAGGTGAAATTCTGCTTCTTATAAAGCTTGCTCCCGTATACATCAAGGACAAGGAGCAAACAAGTACCAAACAAGTACCTATCCTAGTTAGAGACTAAATCACACCCAGTATGTGCTGGACCTCCTTCGGTTTGAGAGTTCACAGACTTTCTCATTGGTTCTCAAGCCACCTTTGCTTTGGGGCCTTCAATTGTTTCCCTTTTACTTCACATGTGAAGCAAAATTCAAATTAAGCACACTCCTAATTCGGACTCCTAAGACTCCAGAATGGGTGATATCACTGCCTGGAGAAGAATGCAAGTAACAAAGAGTGTCACTGAACATAACGAGGGCAGTTGTTCTAGGTGAGTGAAACTCCACCTAAGCTACCATTTCCTCAGAAACTCAGCCTCTTTTCTGACCTCCCATAACCTTCATTACAGCATCATATTTGAGTAGTTGGTGCACTATAGTACAGGAAATTTAAAACTGCCAAGAAACTACTAAAAATAAGGTTCTAAGTGTATAAGTGTAAACTTTAACTCCCCAAATAGGTTGTAAAGGCTTCATGAGCAGATACCATGTTTTAGATCTTTTTTCCAAACTCCATAGATTAATCTATGCAATCTGGGTTCTAATAACTTCACAGAAGCAGGTTACTCTATTTTCAACTCCAGCTCAGATATTCATCAAAGACACACATATCATCCCAAAAGGTCTCATCAGAAAGTTGAAGCACAGGAAGTTGGATCTCTGGTTCTAAAGCAATAATATATAAGGAGTGACAACTTTAGAGATTTCGGACAAGCTTTTTTGACAGTCCAAACTGACAGTGAACATCTTGTGTTTCCCTCTGATGACTTAGGAACAGAAAATGAACCTGAATTTGCAGAGGTGAAAATTTTTTTGACTACTGGATAGCCCATCTAATTGTCCCAGGCACTTTTCTTTTCCTTATGGCTTGCTTTTCTGGGTAATTGAATTGAAGGCCAAAACACCTTCTAGGACTGTAAGCTTTGATAATGAATTACTAAATGGTATTCACCTATCTCTAAAGAGAAAGAGCAGCCAGTCTGGCAGCTGACAGTCTAGTTTCTGAACTTGACTAATGCAATGAAGAGAACGAGGTGAACAAATGTGAATTGGAGATAACATATGAGCTTCTTGATAATGAGCATGGGGAGTCTGTTTCTGTGACAAATATGATGACAGGGAAAACAGGTGTGCTTAAAGATTCATTTCTGTGCCTGTACTCTAACAACAGTGGGGGCAGCTCAGTAGACAGCACTCTCTCACCAAATTCTAGACACCCATCTATACTAGGCAAATGCAGAGTTAGGACAGAACTTGTTAATGTGATGTCTTCATAAGAGTCTGGTCACTATGACTCATAACCCAGCATTACTTCAATCAACTTTTTAAACAGCTTAAGACCTCTTTTCACTTTCTATCTGTGAGGCCATTGGCTGCACCCCCAGTAAATGCACATTGATTTATACATTTCTACAATGTCTATTTCCATTCATCCCAAGAGAAAGAAATCCTAAAATACATTCAAATAAAACAAAGCTGGATATGGCATGAAAACCTAAGAAGGTAAAATACTTTCTCAATTGCTGCCTTAAGCTTGTATACCACTGAGCCCAAATCATCAGCTTCTCTGTACTCCATAGAATAACAGTACTTTAAACAAAAAGATGCATTACCCATCACCTAATTCAATGTCCTTATTTTTCAGACTGAAGAAACTGAAGGCTAGATTATTCCAGTTACTTGCATGTAAGATAGTCTAGCATGCAGGCTTCCTAATTCCCAGTTTATTATAATAATATATAATGTTAATGATAAGATTTTTTTGATTCTTTGCTAATTCCTCTCATGATTCACGGACTAGTTATTTCTTAAATTTCAGCAACATTCTCTCCAATATTCTACCTTACTCACCCAGAGAACTCAGCTGTTTTGGTTTGTTTTTTTTTGTTTTTTTTTTTGGTTTTCATTGTTACTTTTCATACAGGTTCTCCCCAAATCCTCCACACCAGCTCACATATCAACTTTCCCTCCAGGGACACAGATCCAGAAGTCCACACTGTAAATGTAGATCCTGACCTTGGTGCTTCCCATTGACAGCCAAGCAAAAGGGTTAAAATCTCTTGAATCCATCACTACTTAACACAAACCAGATTTCCTGGTCTTCAAGACTGGCAATCTAACTTTTACATCTGCTTCCAGATTGGTAAAGTAAGCCATGGATGATCTAAAACTTTTCTTAGAGATAGCCCTGCCCAACATTTGTCATCTATATCCTTCACAGCCAATCTCTCTCCTGGAGCTCTGCCCAGACTTGCTCCTTTTCCTCTGTTCCATATTATTAAGAGGAATAAAGTATATTAGAGTGAAGCAAATGGGTGGCCCATGGAAGACACTGGACAAAAATTATTGATTATGAATTTAGTCAAATTCTGATTCCCTTCGAATACATGAGCTCTATAGCTTTGGCTTCTTCACATTTTTTAACATTGCAGTTTAGCTGACACAAAATGTTAGATTAGTTTTAAGGGTACAACATAGTGATTCGACAACTCTATACATTATGCTATGTGTACAAGTATACCTATCATTTGTCACCGCAATGCTACTACAATACCATTGCCTGTATTCCCTAGGCTGCACCTTCTTCATATATTAACTTAGCTCCATATTGGCCTCCTTACTTTTATCTAGAATCCTTGGCTGTTGGTGAACATGACATGGTTTTGTGACTGAGGCAATCTTAATTATAACAGCAATTTTGATGATGTTAAGGAACACTGCAATGAAAGCTGATATTTAAAATTTTTTTTTTTAATGTTTATTTATTTTTGAGACACAGAGAGAGAGAGAGCATGAACAGGGGAGGGTCAGAGAAAGAGGGAGACACAGAATCTGAAACAGGCTCCAGGCTCTGAGCTGTCAGCACAGAGCCCGACGCGGGGCTCAAACCCACAGACCGTGAGATCATGACCTGAGCCGAAGTCGGATGCCTAACCAACTGAGCCACCCAGGCACCCCTGAAAGCTGATATTTAATGGCTCTTACTAAGTGCCAGGCATTGTGCCACACCTTTTACATGCATTTTATCATTAATTTTCACAGTGACTGATGACTTAGGTACTATTATTCCCATTTTATAAGTGAGGAAACTGAGGGTTAAAGTGTTTAAAGAATTCATTCAATTTGGACTCTAGAGCCCTAGTTATTGGCTATGCTACCTCACTTGATGTTCTTATTCAGGATTTTAAAGAGATGAGATCTCCATCTATATTGTGTATATCTTTTCTTATTCTATTCCTTCTAATCACAGACAATCATTTTCTTGTCCCCTCAAATTGTCTCTAAGCTCAAGAGCCTCCTCTTTTGAGCTCTGTCTTGTATGAATCTCATCCTCCCTCAGCCATGGTGGCAGCTTTCCATCCATCTCACACCCCATCTGTAACTGAAGCCAGTCTTTTTCCTTTATAGGATCTTCAACTTCTACTCCTGTTAGCGAATCCCCCCACTTTTTTATACAGACGGTTTAAGGCAACATCTAGTTTTCATAGAAAAAAAATTTCTGCATGTAGAACTATGTTATAGGCCATTATTATTTAAACTGATTTTTAAATCCTCAGTTTAAATCTTCTTCAAGAAGGAGAGGTTATCTGGGCAAGTTTTTTCCAGCTCAGGACCATCTGCCTTATCTCTAGCTCAGAGGGTTGGATCTCTGTGAACTGCAGAAAATAAGTAAACTAAAACTTAACTCTTTGACTTCTGCCATAATTGGCACAAGCCATTTCAGCAAACAGGCAAAGGACACTAACTAAAGAACCTAGGGACCTTGCCCTTGGAACAGGCCACTCTGGACTCCATTGACCACCAGGTCAAGGACAATAATCCATCCAACCCCAGGATACTCCTGCAGGATTATAATCTTCACATCACTCCTACTCCATCCCATTCCTTCAACATCTTCTACCTGCTCAAAAAGAAACTCTTCTTCTTTTGGTTCTTCTCTCTAATAACAGTGCTTCTCAACCTTTGCTACTCATTAGAATCACTTTGAGAGGTGTTAGTATATACTGTGGCCTGGACCCCATCTCAGAGATTCTGACTTAATTGGTTTAACTGATTTACTTTAATATTTCCAAATAACCTACAGGGTAGTCTGATCTCCCATCCCATTTCCTTCATGCACCAACCTACCGGCCTATGTGTTTCTCCTTGACCCTATGAAGCTCATTCCCACCTTAGAGCCTTTGTTCTAACCATTAATATGAATGCCTCCTGCTTTTCATTCAAATTTCAGCTTAAATAGCATCACCTACTCTAAGTGTCCATCTCTGGCTTCCCTCTCTAAAGTGTTGTTTAATCTTTCCAGTCACATTTTATCACATTTCCTTGCTTTAAATTTTCATGGCTCTACTACTATATGGCATTACCATATGCATGTATCTTATTTTTCATTGCTTGTCTCCACATTTAGTGTATAATCAGCATGAAGGAAAGAACCTTTCCTGTCCTCTTCATTGCTGAATCCTTGGGGCCTAGAACAGTGCCTGGAATATAGTAGGTACACAATAAATATCTGTTGGATGAATGAAATCACTGGCATGCATAAAACATTCCAGGAAAGATTGTCCCCAACTTCCTCTCAAAATTATTTCCTAGAGAAAAGGGTCCACATTCCTGTACTATCTTGTAAACTTGATTATTCCACCCCAAACTCTTTGAGCTTTTATAGCACTATTCTTTAGGTTACGGTATCTTCTACCTCTATGTTATCCAAAATAACCCAGCTCAAATCTTACATCTTCCATGTAATTTTCTCTGACTCCCCAACTCAAAGTGACTTCTCCTTTCCAGTCTCCTGGAGTAACAGCAATCTCTAGTGTCCAATAGCTCTCTGTCTCTAAAGCCACACTTGCAACTATTATGTTACTAATGCTCATGCTTGCATAGCAAAAATAAAAACAAAAGAAAAGATAAAACTAGTGGAATAATCGCTCCTTGTTCTAGCTGCCTTGGACATTCAAAAGATGGAGAAGCATTTTTACCTCCCCATATTAAGAAGGTCCCAGGCATCCCATTCTGAGTCTTAGATCCTTTATTTTCAAGATCACTAACAACTCCTGTGTCTTAGGATAGAAAAGCCAAAGTTGTCAGGTACCCAGAATTCAATTGTCCTCACTGAAGGCTGATTGAGTGCTGGGGTGTAAGGAACCAGAGAGCCCGGCCAAAAGGCATGGGCTTTTCTGAGGTGAGAAAAGGGATAGGAACTTAGGAGTTTCTGTGAATAACAGAAATCCATGTTCCCTTTGAAGTAATGTCCAAGATGAAAGGGATTATTGAGGCTCCTATGGAACCAACACTTCAGCCTGGAAAAGAAAGAAAGTATCTCTCTGGCCAGGTTTGTGGTGGGTAGAGAGGGCCATTATGAAGAGCCTCTCTGCAACCAACAAGTCTATGAGCTTGATAGTGAAAGATCAAACTGAAGAGTTGTATCATGTAGCAAACAGAAATAATTACAAAGGGGCTTATGGGAAGGACATAACCCTCCACTCCTGTGTTCCTGATTTCATGAAAGTCTCACCCAAATTTTTGAAGAATCCTAAGAAATGTATTCTCTCAAACATAATGTGATTGATTTGATCACACACCCTTCCAATAGATGGGAGCTCAAAGCTACATTTAATTTGATTTAGGGAAAGGAAAATAATATGGTATTTCTCTCACTTGAGTGTTATAACGCAATATTCCCTAACCACACATTTACAGTACTGCCTGCAAATATTGCCCATGCTCTACAGATCAGTCTGACAAACTCGATGGTTGATTCAATGCTTAAAAATTTTCTTAATATGGTAAAATACACAAAACATAAAATTTACCATTTTAAGTATACACTTCAGTGGCATTAAGTATATTCACACTGTTTTGAAAGCTCAAACTCAGTTTGCCTAAAGAATTCACCATGGTGGCAAAGAAGAAAACTTACAAGACCCTCTTGATACATTAAAACAGCTGGTTAGAATGGGCTACACTTTAAACATTTTAGATAAAAAAGGAAATGCACTTCGGCCTTTGGAAAGCTCAACAAAAGACTTAATATTTACCTTAGTGTGCATGGTAGTATCAATAGCTCATATCTTGGATTCTCTTTCCTTATTGTCTAGCATACAAAGCAGATATATGAAAAGGCAGCTGTAAAACAGCCCTAAAATAGACAACCTGAAAACACTTCAGAAAGTTAGATGGGAAGAGTTTATAAAAACCCATCTGACCATGAAAGCCAGAGATCAAGTATAATGCAAATATAAAGAAAGCCATTAACCTCTGCCTTCACCCCTGTTGGGCACTGGTGTGCCTGTGATTGCACACCATAATGGCAGTGACTTTGAGTAAACCTTGGTGTGATTTGTCAAGCAATCTGAGGCCTATAAGATGCATCGCCAGATTCCAAATGGAGTCTGCCTTGTTAGAGATGATCGGTAAATACTGGTATTAGTGTCAATCCGCAGAATTTCTGTCTTAGTTACACCCTTCAAGTTTTTCTCTCCCAGAATTTCAAGCACAGAGAGTGTGTGCTTTCCCGAATGAGATCTACATTCATATTTACCCAAGCATTCACATTCATCTCTTCTTCCCTAATGAGGCAAGAAATCCAGGCAGACTCTGGATTTCAAGAGTTTTATTTCCATACCATTATCCTCATCAAAAAGCATTTATTAAACACCCAATTATAGATAATGCTGTGAAAGCCTTCATCTCTGTATAAAGAGAACTATATAGACACAAGCCTAATCCTCTAAGAGTTCATAATCTATTCAAAAATGAGTGGCAGGCACAGATTACAGCTTTGACGCCTCTCTCTGGTTTGTAACAACTCAGAGAGATTCAAAGTGTCTCAAGAAATGTCACAAATTTTCCAATATAAAATGAATGGCAGTTTAATTTTCAAGATAACTGGCATATCAGTGGATAGATTTCACCACCACTGCCACCACATACATAATTCCAATTTGAGACTAATAGCCACACTTTGGTTACAATTCAGGAAGATGAGTTTCACGTGAAATATCCAGGTAATGTGGAATCTAGAAAATGTAGACTATACATATGGACTTTGATGACATAGAAGGGTGACTTTACAAAATGGAATAAACCTAAGCAAGACAACCCCAGAAAAATTGTGATCAATTACTAGCTTGTAGTTTGTTCTAATCAAAAAAGAGCCAGTCCAGCATCTGCTTCATATACCAGTGAGTCTACCTTTTGGAGATCAGGTTTGGCATGGCCTTAGATCCCAAACAGTAACCACTAATAGTGATATAAATAACACAGAGAAGGACACTTCCTCCCAGAGGAGAGGAGACATGCCAGCACCAAATCTGTGGCTCTTTCCAGGCAAACAAACCCAAATTCAGACCTGTATTTGCCACTTGCAGGCTGTGTGAACTTGGCGAAATCATTTAACTTCTCTGCACCTCACTTTCATCTATAAGAGGGACATGACAATTTCTAAACACAGGGTTATTTTAAGAACTTTATGAGGTGACTTATAAAATGTCTAAAACACTGTGGACACCCAGTATGAAGGGTTCTCTTACTTTTGGTGATGTGAGTTCTCCCTCATGTAGCAATAAAACAGAGGTCACCAAGTGGAAGTTTGCTTGTTTTATTTTGGCTAATAGAATGCTTTAAACATTTAAATTAAATGCAAATTTTAAAAAATCAGGAAAACAAATAAAAATACGGATTTTCAACTTTCCTTAAAAAAAAGAAAAAGAAATTTCTGGGGTGCCTGGGTGGCAGTTAAGCGTCCAACTTCAGCTCAGCTCGTGATCTCACGATTCTTGAGTTCAAGCCCCACATCAGGCTCTGTGCAGACAGCTCAGAGCCTGGAGCCTGCTTCAGATTCTATGTCTCCCTTTCTCTCTGCCCCTCCCCTGCTTGCACTCTGTCTCTCTCTCTCTCAAAAAAAAGTAACATTAAACTTTTTTAAAATTTAAATTAAAAAAAATTGAAGCTTCTGGGGCAAAACTATAGCCATCTTTTTTGTAGGCAATCCATTCACTGATCCTAAAAAAGGCAATCCCTTTTAGAAGAGGCTTGTTCTCTTCAGGTCTTCACAGACCTCACCCAGCAGGGAGTCCTCATTCACTGCATGTTCTTAGTTTCCAAGGACATGTGATTTTCAAAAAAAATTTTTAATGTTTATTTATTTTTGACAGAGAGAGACAGAGTAAGAGCAGGAGAGGGGCAGAGAGAGCCAGAGACAGAACCAGAAGGAGCTTGAGTCTTTCAAAACCATTAAAAGGAAAAATCATTCTTTGGACCAGAGAAAAGCATGCTACTTGTCTCAATTTGTAATTCCATGAAGAAAACAAAGGAAGTCTTTTTCTCCTTTTCTGGCTCTATTCCCTCCTCAACTACATCTTAAGAAAACTTTTTCTATGCCTTGACTTTGGTCTACCTACTTATGATAAGGCCTAGGAGAATCAGTACTTCATCATTCTCCCTGGATTAGCTTGTTTGATATTGACTCATTCTACCAGGCAGATAAAATGTGTCAGCACATGATCTTGTTTGTGGTAAAAGAACAGTCCAGTCATGTGCTTGTTAAAGCTCCAACTGAGTTCTGTATAGCCTCAGGACAAACACTCGAATGGAATGTTGGCCCCAGGGTCCATGTCCTAGGGAGTTGTTGAGGGGTGGATCTAAGAGCCAGGACCTTCTCTTGGGGCTTGAAAAAGGATAGGCTAATATGAGTACAACAGGCCCACCTAAAAGTTCATCTTTAAACATCTTTTGTAAAATGGAGATAATAAATTTCAGGTTTATTAAGGATTATTTAGCATAGTGAATGTTAAGTACATGCATGCAAGAGAGCATATAGCATAGGAAATGGCACAAAATGGGAACTCGGCAAATATCAGAACACAGGCCACTGTATCAGAGGACTCATTCAATCAAAGAAAGAATTATTGTGGTATTTTGCCACCAAAAGAGTCCCTCATCAGAACCCCAAGAAAATGTTTCTCAACAAATGGTTTCAGGGCCACCCTTATCAGAATTACCTGGCATGCTGGTTAAAAATACATTTTTTCTGAGGCTTCCTCCCCCCCCCCCCCACCACATAGATACACACACATACACGCACACCTGCTGACCTATTATTTCCTCATTAACCTCTCCTTCAAGGACACCATGCAATGAAAGACTAAACAAAGAAAATCATCTTCCTTTCTATGTCCTAACTAGTAAATGGATTTGCCACAGACCTTGAGACCTAGTCATTCTTCAGACTCTTACTCCAGCAAGTCACATATAACACATACAACACTGCCAACATCAGTCAATAACTAGCAAATTGGAAAACTCTGGCAGAGGCTGCATTTGTTCTCTCAAGTAATTACTTATTTAACTAATGGCTGCTGACTTTGCTGAGCACCCTGGTACACAAAGAGTGATGATCCACCTTCCTCTAAGACACCATATTCAATTAACCGGAGTTCCCCAAAGTGTGTCCCACAGAACTATAGTCTCAGGGGGACCAAAGTATACCAATAGATCAATTTAGGATTGGAAATTAAGAATACTGTCCCCCTCTTGGGGATTCATACTACACATTAACATATAAAGGCAGTGAGAAGTCCTATAGTAAAGAATCCTGTTAAAGAACTCTGGTTAATTCTAGGTTTTCCATACTCATGTGACCAGAGATCTCTGCTTTTGTAGCTTCTGGATAACATTCTGCAAAATTATTTTGGGAAACTATCAGGATCACTGTGTAATTTGTCTTCCAAACCAGTCACTTTAAGTAAAAGGGGAATATTATTCATTAGTACCCTGGAATAGCAGATATAATGTGGGTCTGTCCTGAAGAAAACAGGACATATGGTGACTCTAACATATTGCTCCTCCTTTTGTTTAGTGTTACATAAAACCCACCTTTGGGCTTAACCCTGTCCCAGGCCCTAGGACCAGTTCTGTCTCTGGTCAGAAAGAATGAATAAAAGAAGTTCAAGACCCAAAAGCCTTAATCCTGAATCTGTTCTGGTTGTGGTCCTGACCTGACCAAGCCCTTGTACCTCAAATTTTACCATTCTTCCCTGTTCTGCCCTGACCCCAAGTTGTTGCTTCAGGCCTGCCTGAAGATCCTATACAAAGATCCTATACACACTGGTCCTATACAAAGATCAAAATCCCAGCCCATATTGTAGATCCCTGCCAGACATCCTGAAACCAATCATCTGTTTTCTCCTGGGCTCCCTGTAAGGATTTCCTGGCTTCTTGGATACTCTTCTATTGTCTGCTGCTTTCCTGGCCTTTTCTTCCATGGCCTCTTTAATTTACATCTGGCTTCCTGTGCTATTCACAAACCTCACCATCCTGTTACCAACCAAGCCTTGTTTTATTTTATTGTGTATAAGAATGGATTTTTAAAAATAACCTAAAGGTAAAAAAACACTCAATAATATTTTGCCTAAAGGTATTATTATGCTAATATGCCAAGACCTACAGTTAACTAAATAAACAGATTGCAAATATTGTCATTAAGTCAGGTAAGAGCTAATAAGTTACCAATAGACATTTACCTATCCTCACACTTCTGTCAGTGACATTTAATATAAAATAAAATGACACTGTTCCCTTCTCAAGTAACTACAGATTCTTTAGTACATTATTTATCCTTAGATATTATCTGATGCAAAAATAGAGCTTTCTCACAAATACATAGTCTTTAAATTATCAAAATTCACCCTGGACACAAACTCATAGTATTAGGCCATGGAAGAGAGTTCTTGAGAACAGGCAAACACTGCCGCTCCCTTCCTCAACCACCCTCTAGCCATTTACTCTCTACCTCCTCTGTTTGAGTAGTTCAAGATTTCTAACAGCATTTCAAAACAAATAGAAAGGTAAGGGAGTTTAACCATTGGGTACCATTTCTTACATCTGTCCTAAGAAGCAAATTTCTTATCAGGGTAGCTAAAGCACAACTGGGTCCAGTTAGTTTGCAGACAGAAAGTAAAAGATGACATTTTTGATGGGCAGACTACTGTTGGAGGGGAAAAAAAGGAAAATAACAAACATAAAATTATTTGATCAAGCCCTTATGCATTTTCCAATTATTGCTATTCAAATACAGAAAAGAGTATTCATAGACTACAAGACTGTGTTCAGTAAGCAGACCTGCAGCCTTACTACCCAGCAGTCTCAGTATATAGCCTCAAATCCACTGTTTCCCAGAAGGCAGATGGCCCGTAGATGAGTGAGAAAATTTATGGACCAAAGTGCAGCAGATATGTTAATTACATAAACTAATATTTCCCCTTAACATGCTTTCTTTTCTAGGCATAAGGCAGAATCAACATATGTAATGAATGCATTGCTAGACAGGTAGCAGGCAGGTGATAAGGCTCCTTAGTAGTTTTTCAATGTGGCAGATGTTTCTCTACCTGGAGAAGTAGATTGGAAATGCTGGTCACATGATCTCACATGAGGCCCTAACAGGGACTGGAAGAAGAAGGAGGACGTCTTTGGGACAATGTCTCTGGGCCTTTGTGCATCTCTTTGGAGAGCCAGTGTTCAGTCTTGGCTTGGCAGGTATTAGGAATCCTGGGAGGAGAGGCTACACAAAGGAACCCTAGGCCAAAGTTTCTTGAATTGTATAAGGCCCTCTAATGCCCTTTCCAGATTTAATATTTGATAATTTTTATTTAAAAAATAATAGGATAAAAAATAAGTAGGATCTCACCCCCAACCCCATGTCTATCTGTATATCTCTCTTTCTCCCTGTGTTGGGATCACAGAAAATATGAAACAGACTGACAGCTATGAATGGGTAATGGGTAGCTCAGGGGTAATTCATTATGTCTTACACTTCTTCATATCAACTACCTTCATATCAACTGCCAATGGGAGACAACTTCTAAAATGGCTCCCATGATCCTTGCCTCCTGGTATTCATGCCCAAATGTAATCTTCTCCACTTTTTTAGATCTAGTGAATTGCTTTTAATGAATAAAATACAACAAAAGCCATGGGACATTGATGAGGGAACATAAAGCAAGCTGAGGACAAAGAACAAGTAAACACCCCCACGCCCCCCAAGGTGGGATATGTGTGACATTCCTCAGGCTACCCAAGAACAAAGGAAAGGAAAAAGAAAAAAAAACAATGGTTAACTGTTCGAGATCACAGTCATATAGGACAGGAGTCTCCATCAGTCTACAAATGTCTTAGCAAATTACAAGAAAAAGACAATCTTATCAAAAGCCTAATCTCTGGAAACCTATAGACTCAGTTTTCTGGAGCCCCAATATCACCCTCCCCTCCATAGTGATGTGGGGAACAAAGGCAAGAAGGAAATGGTAAATAAAATTTCTTCATAACCTGCAGCCCATTGACAAATATTTGAGATAGGCAGAGTAAAACACTCCTCCAAGAACTCCCTACCTTCTTGATATCTCGCCAGAAGGAAAACAACCTTAGCTTGACAATAGCATGACCTGAGGTATCTTGTGAGTCCTCTTTAGCATATGAAAGTCCCTTTGGAGGCCTCCCTTTTGGCTTTACCTCCCCCAACTCCACAGTTTCTAACCAATCACAACCCCAGTGCAGCTCTTTCTGCCTACAGGTCCTGTCCTGTGCTTCAATAAAATCACCTTTTTGCATCACAGACATCTCAAGAATTCTTTCTTGGACATCAGCTCTAGACCCCCACCACCACTCCAAAACACCATCAACGTGACTTCCAAGTTTATTACAAAAGACTGTAACTTTGGTCTTGTTCATACTCTCTGGATCTTCTCACTTTCTTTCTCAGATAAAGCAAGCTGCCTTGTCATGAGCTGTCCTACAGAGAGGTACTTGTGATAAGGTAATGAGGGAAGCCTCTGGCCAACAACCAGTGAGGAATTGAAGCCCTGAATCCAACAACCTCCTTGGAACTAAATCCTGCCAACAACCACATGACTGAGCTTAGAAGCAGATCTTTCTCCATTTGACTCTTAAGCTGACTACAGCCCCAGTTAACACCTTGATTACAGCCTTGTGAGAAACCCTGAGCCAGAGGAGCAAGCTAAGGCATGCCTGTGTTCCTAACCCACAAAACTGTGGAATAATAAATGCTGTTTTCAGCTGCTAAGTTTTAGGGTAATTTGTTATGTGGTCATAGATAATTAATATATACTGTTTATGGAAAATGGCATGTAGTAACCAAAAGAAAGGGAGAATATACTAGGAATAGGGCAATAAAAGGGATTTGATCATTTGCATTTACCTATATTCTCTAGCTTCCAAGAAAGAGAAAAATAGAGTTACCTACTCGCATTAATGGCAGATGAAAATCAGAATAAAGATTTGGATTATAGTGTTTAAGCAAGTAAGTCTTTGAGGGATGGGAATATCTTATTATAATCCCATCACGTAGCATAATAGCTGGGTCATATAAAATGCTCAAAAAAATTTGCTGAATAAATAAAACGAGGGAATGATTCCCTATTTCAGTCTAAATAGCAATGACTACACCCATGTGAATGGAAACCATGATAAGGGAGACTTTCCTGGCACCTCTATTAACCTGCAACCATGTTCCTACGTAGCTTGTATCCCCTTTGAATCCTAAGGGAAGGTAGAGCAAGCCTTTCCTAGTCAGACACTCTTAGTACCATCCTGTACTTTTCTCTTCACTCATCCACATGTTGGGTGGGTGTGGGAGGGGAGCTGGAGGTCTGAATATCCAGATTTACTAAACAGACAAATTAGGGGCTAACCATCCTCTTTTATCACCTAGAAGGCAGCTTTTCTTTACAAAGTATTCCTTAAAATAGGAGCTCCCCTAGCACCTCCAAGTACTTGCTTCCAGATCATTAACCATGTAACAGAGAAGCTGAGGAGGAAAAGAAAGTTAAAATGTTCTCTTTGTTAGGAGTGACTGCCCTCTGACAATCAATCAGAAGGAAGACAAAGCATCCCTGAAATCGCAATGTTCATTAACGGAAAGATACATTTCTATTTACAGAGGAAAAAAATGAAGCAAAACTCTTAGTTTCTGGAAAACAAAGTTCCCGGAATTCTGCTGAAGAAATTGAAGCACAACTCTACCTCTTAGACCTGCTCTGATAAACTGGATTCTGGGGATTAAGGTAAATAAAACAAAACACACACACACACACACACACACACACACACACACACACTAAAGTTAAGAAAAATAAAGCATCTAAAAGAAAACCAAGAAGGCAGGCATGCTATGCAGAAAAAGATTGGTCCCAGTGGTCCCCTCCTCCTGGTGTTTTCACCACTGTATAATCTCCTGCTTTTGAATGCAGGTGGAACTGGTGATTTACTTCTAATAGAAGATGGCAAGGTTAATGGGATGTCATTTCTGTAATTACCTTATATAAGATCATAACTCCTATCATGTTAACAGTCTCTCTCCATCTCTCTCTCTGCACCCCACAGCACCCCACCCCCCCACTTTGAGGAAGGAAGCTGCCATTGTTGGGAAGCTCACAAGGCAAGGAACTGAGGACAACCCCCAGCTAACATCCAGCCAGGGACTGAGACCTTCAGTCCAACAACAGTCCAGAAATAGAATTATGGCAACAACCATGTGAGCTGGGAAGTGGATATTTCTCCAGTCAAGCCTTCAGCTGAGACCTCAGCCCTGACTGAAACTTTAATTGCAGCCCCTTAGAGACCCTGAGCCAAGGATCCAGTCAAGCTGTGCCCAGATTCCTGACTCTCAAAAGCAGTGACATAATAATGTGTGATGTTTTAAGCTAGTAAGTTTGTGATAATGTGTGAAACTGCAAAAGATAACTAATGCATACTGTTATAATCTTCATTTGACACAAAGCTGTAAAGCGTTATGAACACATATCTGTCCTGTGTTGTATTTACAAGGAGCAGTGGGAAGACAAGAGAGGCCTCATTCTTCAGTTGAATTGAGATTCTTCTTTGCACCAGAAGTGTGAGTATATTGTATTAGGTGTAAGAAGAATGACCAGAAAGTCCCTGAGACTTTAAGGATGGACTTTAGAGGCCCATATGAAAGAAAACTCACCTTTGTTGACAATCTGCCTGTGCCATGCACTATGCTAGGCAACCCTCTACCTTCACAAACATTATCTAATTAAATATTCATAATAACATTGTTTTAAATAGTAACAGTGGTAGTAATAAAATAAGGGGAGAAATGAGGAGCAGGTAGGGGAGGAAAAAAGAGAAATAATAGGTAACATTTATTGAATAACTTATTATGAGCCTAGAACTTAAGTACCTTAAAAATATCATCTCATTCAATCCTCTTAACTATTCAAAGAGGTAGGTTATAATTATTGTAACCCTTTATAGCAATAATATGAGGCACAGAGAAGTTAATAACATTGCCCAAGGTTACATGACCAGTAAAAGATAGAGCCATGATTTGAACTCAGGCAATCTAGCTCTAGAAAACCCCATATTTAATCCTTTGCTTCCAAACTGCATGGAAGTTACCACTGTGATTATCCTCTCAAATGTGATATTTTTCCAGGGGTTTTCCCATGCTTTTGCACTAAGACAGGTCACAGCAAAGTTAAATGTAAGCACCATCACTGTATCTTGCAAAGCTATAAGTCCTATAAGCCAAACATTTATTACCCTTACCCAAACCAGGTGTGAGAAGGAATGACATAGAGATAATATCACACATACCCTAAAGTAAAAAAACTGGCCTTGTTTTTCCAAGGTTAAACTCTTTCTGAAATATACACAGAGACATACAGAGTTTCCCACTGGGATCCCACCTGCCTGGACAGTGTATCAGAACAGAGTCCCAGAAATGTCAGACAAGTCACTGACACAAAGACAGAAATCAAACCACAGAACAAAAGAGCCAGTCCCAGGAAGAAAGGGTTTTAAATTTCCAGGCCGGCAAAAGCAGCTGGAGGACCATTTCCCTCTGCCTGTGCTCAATTGTTCCTGCTTTGCCCTCTGTCCTTGGCTGGCTGCCCCAGCGACACTCCCACCTGACATTGGCCTTCTTCAGACACACTGAACACTCCTCAAGGACAAGGACTTACATTTATTCCATGAAAGGTACACTGGGTACTGTGCATGTGCCAAGTAGTGTGGTATGTGCTAGGAATCGTTCTACACTTCCATTTCTCATAAAACTCCAATTCGCTCCTTAATGCTTAACATGTGTTGGGTCCTTGACAGATTGCTGGATGAACTGGGAAGGACTTAACTGATGAAAAAGGGAAAGGAGGGATGACTGAATGTAAACTCAAACTACTGAAACTATTCTTCTAGGACAAAAAGAAAGGCCTTGGATCAATTCACTTTGTGATCTTCATAACAACTCTATGACCTATGTTTGATTATTGTTCTCATCCTACAGATGAGGAAACTAAGGCTCAAATAATATAACATCCAAGGTCCTATAGCTAAAGTAATGGTCAGGATTCAATTCCAGGCAGTTTGAGACTATAGTCCATGCATCTAATCATGAAATATATTGCCTTCCAGTGTGGTACCTGGCACTTTGCAAATAGCCACTCAATAAATAGAAATTAGACAGATGGATGGGTGGGTGGATAGATGGATGGATGGATGGATACATGGATAGGCAGATAGATGAATGGGTAGATGGGTAAATGGATGAATGGACAGACAGATGAATGGATTTACTATGTAGATCTACAACAGTAAACAGGGCGGCAGATCAAATGTGGTGTCTATTTCCAGGTTAGTGAGAACAGCAAGTGATAGCTTCTCTCTTACAAATCAATACAGTTCCTCCAAGGCTGGGGCTTGTGGCTTCTTTCATTATGTAGGTGGTGGGTAGGTACATTCTTTAAGAGGGCCATAGAAAGATGGCAAGGCAGATTTATAAGTTAAGGGATAATGAGGCCTCAGACAATGTGATTGCATAATTGGATAACCACTAATTATGTTTGTGGCTGTGTTGGCTGGAAATAATGACAAAGGTAATCAAACCTCATGTTCAGGGGGGGAATGTATTACCTTTTCTGCTGTCTTTTTCTTGGGCACCATACACTCTTGCATTTTTCAATGAAAACTGGGCACCTAAGGAACTTGAGAGTGAATGTTAAGTGGATCTAGATGCTATAGCACCTTATCAGGAATGAACAGCCAGCCATTCATTCAGTGCCATAGTTGTTGACATCTGTTTCACAGTAAATAATGACATAATACCACACAGAAAACTGGAATCATAGAGTAAGAAATATGTTCTTGGTACAAAAAAACACAGGAACCAAAGCAAGCATCTTAAAACCCAAGTGAACTCATGTTAGTCATCTGCTCAAGCCTCTGTAATGGCTCCCCATGTCAACACTGAATAAATGCTCAAGTAACTTCAATGGCCAAAAAGACCCAACATGTTCCCAGTAGGTAACTCTTCTCCGTCTTCATTCCACTCTAGACCTGCTGCCTTTACCTTCCCTATGTATCTACATGCTTAACTCCTTTGTCTTCAGATCAAATAGGTGTCTCCTTCTCCTCCTATCCAGTACTCCTATCCATTTAAGCTGATTTGCCTTGTCTTTTTCTATAGTGATCGTCACCATGTAATATATTATGAAGGTAAATTATTTGTAGTGTTTATTTTTTAACTTCCTTTGTCTCCCTCTACCAGAATATAAGCTTTACAAAATAAAGGATAGTTTTTCTCTTTTTGCCCATCGATATATTCCATACCCCTAAAATAGTGTCTGGTACATGGCAGACACTGGGTAAATATTTATTGAATAAATAAACACATTTTATATTTTTGATGGAAAATAAAAGAAAATCACCTACTTAACTTCTCTATTCTTAGAGGAGTGGTCCTCCAAATTAAAAAAAAAAAATTCACGTGAAAACTCCAAAACACATGGGGGAAAAATCCCAAATTAAAATAAATATTTTAAAAATCTGTACTGTATTTGTATTAATGAAAACCTGTTGACTTTTCCCCCCCTCACTTTCAACTATGATCTGAGGAGGTAGGCTTTCCTCTGACTAATAATGTATAATGAAGAGGATACTATAGTTGGTGTCTTGGCATTCTGCCCCACAATATTTAAAAAATCACAATAAAAATTAAATACCTAAGCAATGCCTGGAGACTCAATCCAAGTCATTGGTGCAAATTATATCAGTTTCCCATCCTTCCATTTGCTTCAATGAAAGCTCAAGCCTTCACAACTCCTATAATCGACATGCTACCTTTGTTAAGACTGTTATATCATTAAATGAGAGTAATGGGAGTAAAACACAGAAGTGAGGAAAGAATCAGGATGGGTGGATGCAGTGGAAAGTGTAATTACCCCATGATGGCTGATTTATAATCATATAAGTTTCTTTGGAAGAAGAATCTGCCCAGGCTCATAGGGTAGGCAACAAGAGGCCAACAGCCTATTGGAATGGTTCTAATCAGGGATCCAGGCTACTCTCATCTTCAGTAAGGGGTGGGGATTTGTTGTGGGAACTCAAGGCACTACGTGCCTGCCTCTTCTTCCAAAAAAATCAAAACAGCAGATTTCCCATCCAGGGCTTGTTTCTATTACATAATGTAAGAAATTAAGAGTTTTTTTCACTTATTTTCTAAGAAGACTCACCAGTGTCACTAAGCAAGCTCTAAGATTTGTAGTTTTTGTCACAGTATGGCAGAAGCTTTGCCTCTTGCACAATGAAATTATCCCAGATAACAGGTGTAAAGCATGACACATAGTAGGTGTCCAACACTACTTCCCTTCTCCTTTTTCTGTTGGGACACAAAGGTAGAAACAACTCATCACTGCTATTGAGATCTCTGTGTCTTGCTTTGTTTTTTTTTTTAATTTTTTTTAACATTTATTCATTTTTGAGAGACAGAGAGAGACAGAGCATGAGCAGGGAAGGGGTGGAGAGAGGGAGACAGAATCTGAAGCAGGCTCCAGGCTCCACGCTGTCAGCACAAAGCCCGACGCGGGGCTCGAACTCATGGACCGTGAGATCATGACATGAGCTGAAGTCGGACGCTCAACTGACTGAGCCACCCAGGCGCCCCTCTGTGTCTTGCTTTGGAGAGCAAGAGATCATCTTTTATTTCAGCATTTAGTTCTTTCCCTCACAAGTAAAAATTAGGCACCATTACATACTCCACTCTCTGGGACCTGAAGGTTCCTTCTGGGTGTCTAGAGGTTGTCACTTTTACTCATTCCAGTGTAGTTGGGATGAAAATTGACAAGAGAAACTATAGTGACATCTCACGTGTGTACCAACATGCAACTTTCCCTGAACACGCGCACACACACACACACACACACACACACACACACACAGTGTTTGACAAAGAAGAAGAGGCTTCAGGGGGAAAAAAAAGAAAATTTTTTTTTCAGGGAATGCCAGGTTCCTCAGAAAGGGTGCCTGAGCTTCTAAAAAGAAGCCTGCTAAGCAAATGATTCCATATTCTATGGACCAATCCATCCTGCTTTTACTTCAGAGCAACTTACTTGGAAGAGCTGGGCCCCCTACAAAGAGGCCAATCTGATTCAGTTAAAGAATTGGTAAAATATACCTCATCCTCAGAGGCACCTCAGGCTATTAGGTAGTATTCCAGTGTGTTATTTCACTAAAGAGAAAATGATGGGGATGACAGACAACAAAAGTCTATGTTAATTTTTAATAGCAATGCATTTGCTTGATTTGGGTGGTGATTTATTCATGCACTTCATAATAAATACATATGGTAGCCTGGAGATATCTCTATCTGCATCTCAGGGTAGGAACCATATATTTTATTGGGTTGGCTCTAGACAGAGAAAAGAAGTATATCTAAGTGATCAAGGAGTCAGCCTGTGGGGCTGCAAATATTCTTTCAGTGGCTACAGCCACATAATCTGTTGCCTTCTTCCCCCATCCAACCCTTACCTAAGGTTTCAGCTAAACCATCCATCTCTGAAATCCCAATTCTGATGACTCACAATTTTTTTTTTGCCTACTCCTGTATCATTAAGTTTGAAGAAAAGAAATAAAACAAAAAGAAAATCTCTGGAAGTCTTCTTCTAAGTCAGTGTGGTCTCACTATCTTTAACCAAGCAGCCAAACAGGCCACATATGGGTTTTTCTATGTGACTAGGAGTTAAGCATTTCTTCTGACCCTGCTTCCAATTGAATTAAAGAGAATGACTGAAAACCACTTGCCAAAAATCTACCTGGTGACCTAAGCTTAGTGTCTTTCACATTGCAACAGCAACTTGAAAGTTGGTTTTAATCAGTGATGTCAATGATATCTCAAAAAATACAGCTGAATGAAAAGTATCTCTGCTGTGGATGGGAACTACATTTCCACACTTGTGCTAAATGACTCTGTGACTCTCTGGGCAGCAGTCTCTTCAAAATATCCAGAACAAAGGGACCCAAACACTGAAATCCATCTCTCAGGAGAATAAGCAAAAGAAAACATGCCTACTTCCTCAGTAGGCATCTTACATATAGGAAATGACACGTCCACAGGCTGAAAAGTTATTTCAGCATTTTTATTTCAATCCATGCTGACAGTATCCTTAAATTCTGAGATAACATATCTGAATCTTAAGTAGGTTTTGTTTTCATATTAACCTGGCTTGATTTTAGTTTTTGTTCGCATTTATTTTGTCACCAATTGGAATGTACTGGAATTTGGGGGCTTTGAAATATTTTTAAAAATCTGTTTTACGACAATAGTGAAAACAATTTCACCTTTAAGTGTCAAATGTTTCCTCTTCCAATATGTTATCCTCTACATAAGGGTGACTCCATTCCTATCACCAGGAGGAAGAATATAAGCTTTCCTCCAAAGAGGGTAATCCAAAGATGAGATTCGTTTGGAATTTCTCCTAATTACCAATCAGGTTTGTCAGAAGATGGTCTGTATAAAAGCTTGGAGCAACTGGGAGGTGGGGACGGGATATAAAATGCACAGTATCCCCCTGAAGAACATCGGCAAATGTATAAAGGTCAACCATTTGTAGCAGTTTCCTGTCACTTTCTAGCTATCCTTTCGTTCTGAAACATCATCTGAGGGGGTATTTCCCTCTAAATACTTTCTGTGCAGAAACAGAATGGGCCACAGATATATGTAAAGACAGAATCAGAGGGTTGGAATGTAATCATTAAGATGAGCAAGTCCATACAGGTTTCTTAAACTAAATTTTATACTTAGCAAAGTTATGCCTACACACAAACATATTTTTGGATATATAAAAGATGATACTCTTCACCATTATAAATGCTGGCTTCTATTATTATTGAGAACTTGAATCCCTGTCTAAATCAACAGATTGACACCATGCCAGAGTCTTCTTACCCACTATCTACGTTACTTAGTGATATTATCCATTGAGTTCCTATGGGCATTTATGTCTGGGAACCTCTGTCTGGAATGGGGGTGTGTATATTGGGGGAAGATGGTGGTAGAAATAGTGTATCTGTGTGTAAAAGACCATTAATATGTCATGTCAGGGAATTTGGACCCGGTTTTTAGTAATATTTATAATATACCAACACTAAAACTAATATACCTAAACACAATACCTAGCACCTTTTCAGTGCTTATCAAATGCTGAGAACCATATTAAGTACTTTGGACGCAAAATCTTATTTAACGTTCATACACTCCTTTGAGATAGGCAGAGTTCTTCACTTTAGGGATATTAACATGTCTTTTCTTTTATAAAATATTGTGAAATAGATGGCAGTTTTTAAAATGTTTAACAAAATCTTAGAAGTCCTAAATTGGTTACCAGTATAAAAAATCCAAAAATCTTTGGGTCACTGTATTAAGAAATCTTCCCACTGTATAGCCACCCACCCCTCTCATACTCTGTACCTTGGATAAATGGAAGGTGGAAAGAGTTTCTCTTTTCTTAAGCTTTTACTAGGTCAAAGACCATCTATTATGTATATCATGTGTATTATTTCATTTAATCCTAAATATACAACAAACTTACAAAATTATTATTACTTATAACATCTGACTGATAAGGAAATAGGCTTGGAGAGATAAGTAACTTACCCAGGGTGAACATGGACCAAATAATAAGTGTCAGAGGCAGGATTTGAATCCAGCACCTGTGTGGTCCCAAACACTACATCCTTTCTATAACACCCTGCTAATGCTAGGGCTCCCATGAGAGGATTTGAGAGAGAAATTAGTAATTTTTTTTTTTTAAAGAAAGGAGAAAATTTTATCAGACCACTTCCCAACTGAAGATTCCATAGACTCTACTTAGTGATTCATGGATACTATCTTTAGACAGAAGAAGTCAGTTTGAATAGCACACACCTATGTGATACAGAGTTTGTGTTTGATTTGGGGTAAGGAGTTGGGGCTCTGTGGAAATATGAAACTGCTTTCTTAGCACAGTTATGACTCAGTCTTTATTCCCAAAGAATCATCAAATACATGACATATACCAGATATTGACAGTTTTGTGTACGTATAGTCACATATATGTAGTTGTATGAGCCATAGCTCATATTAATTTGCAACCCTGACAATCACAGAATGCCTGATAAGGAATTCCTGTCTATACAATGAACGTGAGAAGACATTCTAATCCAAGGAGCTTTTGTGAGGTTTGAATGTCTGCTAATCTTCCTTTTCTTCTTTCTCATTCCTGCCAGTTTCATTCAGAGAGGACAACAAAGAACTTACCCCTAAACTCCCTCTGGACATCATTGGCCTGTGACCTTGGCCACATGGTAGTGGCAGGAAGGACTTGACCAGAATCCCATCCATTTTCCCTCCCCCTCTGGGTGGTCAATGAGCTGGAAAATGAAGGACACAATGCAGGTTTATGAGACCATAATTAGGTCACAGCTGATCCCAATCCCCATCATCCGGCAGCTGGGGCCAGTGGACCAGCACATACTATCCATTTTCCAGTGGTGCCCAGCTTGAAAACATTCTTTCTTCCATATAGTGCCCCCTCCCCAAAGCTCCTAGGAGAACAGCAGCAGCCGGCCCCAGGAGACCCAGCAATGCAGTTCTTCTCTGTATCTGTCAAAAAACCCTTAGAGGGTTTTGGGAACAACACTTTAAGAGAGGAGGCACACGCAGAAGACAGCAAGGGAGAGTGGAGGGAAGCCTGGCAAAGGGAGGACACAGAAAGGGCAAAATAAAGTCTTCCAGTACTATGAGCTGACTATGGACAGAAAACCATGGATCAAAGAGTAAAAATGACAGCCATGTGACCTGCGATAAGTCTCTTAACTTATCTATGCCTCTGTTTTCTTCTATGTAAAACTGGAATAATCATAGGACCCACCTTACAGGGTTACTGAAAAGAATAAATGTAACCTAAACACACACACACACACCCCCTACATATATACGTATACGTATAGTACCTAGAATGGGCTAGCTGCAGAGCATAGTGTGCACTACATGAATGTTAGCTTGTTGTTACAATTATTAATTAGGCAAATTTGGGCTTAACAGAATTTTTCCTAAAAATTGTAAATAAATGTAAAAGAAATGACCTCCCACAAAGGCAGTGGTAAGCTGGTAAGCTCCCCACCACTAGAAATACTCTAAAGCAGATGCTATAGAAAAGAAATCCATTTATGGGTAGAGCAACATTTTAAAAAAAGTAATAATATGTTTAATGGCACTTTAGACATTCTTCCCACATGATTTTGTTTTCAAAGCCAACCTGTGAGGTAAGTAGGGTAAGTAGTATGCCCACTGCACAGAAGGTAAAATGGAGGCTCCAGTAACCCAGATGTCTTGTCTAAAGCCAAGCAGCCTTATTTGAAAGTTTGGAAATCCAAGGGTAGCTCTGAACAGAGAACTCTTCTGTGGCATCTTGAACCTGCTTCTCCCTCTACCTCACCTCCCTGCCTCATCTCAGTCGTGGCCTCATTACCACCGTGGATTTATCCCTGGAGCCTCCCGCCCCACCTGAATCCTTCCCTCTCAACCTAATCCTGACATCTGCTTGCTCAAGCCTCCAGAATCCCACTGCCTCACAAATCTCCCCACCTAATCCTGCATTTGTCTGTCAACATAATTTGTTTATCATGGGGAGGGGAGGAAAATAAATTTATTTCCGAGGAGAGCTATAGCTTAGCTTGAGGCTCATCACTAAGGTTCAAAGAAGAGGCTCAGATATCGTAAAGCCAGAAGGGCAAAGGCCTTCAAGAAAATGGTCATGCCCACAGAGGGCAGTGAGAGGAAATATCCTCTGTGCGTGTGCCCCTAGGTGGGCATGACACACTTTTCCACAGTTCTCCCTAAACTGCACATCCAGGAGACATGCTCACATTAACCAGTCTATCCCCAGCTCAGAATTATGGGAAAGGGAAAGGCCAATGCCAAGCACTTTGGCAAGGAAGACTGTACGTGGTTCAGTTTCAGGAATATCTCACAGGGGCACAGGGGAGACGGATGGCTTGGCAGCAAGTAAGAGCTTCAGGCCTATAAGCCAGATTGCCTCAGAGAGCGAGTCAGTTATTTTCTCATTCATGGTTTCCAATGGCACCAACAAAGCTTGAGTCATCAGAATCCCTAGAGAGAGATTTTCAGCCTGTGCACACATTTGTGCTCATTAATGTTGGATGGTCCTCGGCTATCTACACCCAACCTCAACACCCAAGCCCTTCCTCTCCAGGGCCATCCTTTACTTTCTGCTCCTGTGTGTGTATATCTGATCTACTCACTTTTCACCCTCTTTGAGGGAGGTGAGTCTTCTAAGAGAACGAAGTGCATGAACTCTCTCTCTCAACCCATTGTAAATACAGGCTATTTCTCTTTTCTCTGTTGCTCCTTTGATCACTCCTTTTTCCTTTCCCTTTTCTCTCTCCTCTTCTTCCCCCCACCACTTCTTCTATCTTAATTTTTCTCCTCTCCTCTTTTTTTTCTCTCTCTCTCATCTTTCTTTCTTCTCTTTTCTTCTCTTTTCTTCCCTCTCTTTCTCCAGCTGACATGACAGTTTCCCCCTTCACTTTTGGCTCTTTTGAATCCTACCCCCCAACTCCCTTTCTCCCTCCACGGTTTGTTGTTAGTAATGCTAAGGCGCTCTCCTCTGCAATACGAGAACAAGATAAAAGTTTACAGAGCCCTGATTCCTTTTGCTCATCTTTTGATTGTTATACTCTAAATTAATTTCTTGTGTCTAAGATGTTACAATGTCACCAAATGTAAGCTTCTGGAGTCTCTAGAATGCAGAGATTTAGACCATGAGATCAATTGTTACAGATATCTCACCCTGTGTCACCCTGTGAATTGTGTCCTCCAAAATTCATATATTGAAGCTTTCATCCCCAGTACCTCAGAATGTGACTGAATTTGGAGTTAGGGCTTTTAAAACGGTGATTAAGCTAAAACGAGGCCATTAGGGTAGGCTCTAATCCAATATGACTCTTGTCCTTACAAGAAAAGTAAATTTTGGATGCACAGAGACAGCAGGGATGTGCACAGAGGAAGGGCCATGTGAGGACACTGTGAGAAGGAGGCCATCTACAAGCCAAGAACAAAGGCCTCAGAAGAAACCAAGCCTGCTGACATGTGACTGTAGACTTCTAGGTTCCAGAACTGTGAGAAAATGAATTTCTATAGTTAAAGTCACCCAGCCTGTGGTATTTTGTTATGACAGTCCTAGCAAACTAATATGCTCTGTGAAGTAAATAAGGTGTATGTGAAGTAAATACGGGTATTTACCTGTATTGTCTTGCATTTTGGAATTTGAGAAACATTACCTTGTATCTATCAAGTTGTTATTCTTTAAGGATAAATCTTCTATAAGGCGAAAAGGACAAAAATCTACCAAGAGAAGTAACAACCCCTTGACATCTTTCTTCCACTAGCATGGTCCAGAGATAAAGATATAACTCCAAGGCACCCAGCACTCTGAGCCCCCAGGAAACCTGCCCTTGCCTGCCCAACAGTCAGAATGACACAAAGATATTTGTATATCAAAGGACTTCTTTAGAAGCAATTGGCACTGATTTAAATATACTTCAAAACTATCAACCAGAGTCTTCCTGCAAAAAAATAAAAATTCATCTGAGAAGCCAAACAACAGAAATTTTAAAACTTCAATGAGAAAAAAAAATTACATTGTAAAGTACCAAGCCAGAGTATCAGGTACATTCAGAAGGTCTGCCAGACTATGGAAGTGACCAGAAAAGGCAGATTATTAAAACTCAAACTATAGGGGGGCGCCTGGGTGGCTCAGTCAGTTAAGCATCTGACTTTGGCTCAGGTCATGATCTCACGGTTCAGTTCATGAGTTCAAGCCTCGTGTCAGGCTCTGTGCTGACAGCTCAGAGCCTGGAGCTTGCTTCAGATTCTGTCTCTCCCCCTTTCTCTGCCCTTCCCCCATTGCACTCGATAGATCTTTCTCTCTCTCTCAAAAATAAACATAAAAAAAAAAAAACCCTCAACCTATAGGAACCTACAGACTTCAATTTGCTCTTAGGCACTTGTAGAAATTAGTTTATAGATTCTTGTGGGTCCCAGACAAACTAAATCCTTTTGGAAGCTCCTTCACTATATAGTCTTGAGGTTTGCATACAGAAGTCCTTCTATTAGTTGGTTAATAAATAAAACAATCTGAATGGCCCATGAATGGCTCTTCTCTTAACTATAACCAAAGCCCCACCACTTTTATGAGTTTACTTGTACTCCGATAAATCATTAATGCAGGTGATTATAGTCCCTGACATCACCTGCTAATAGATAAAACCACAAAGCTCACATACATAGATACACAGAGAGTTTATGTGGTGTGGCTAACTCTAACAAGCTGGGGAGGAAAAGGAAAAAAAAAAAGACACGGAGATCTCGTGTGTGATTCTACTTTTTCTTTCTTTCCTTAAACCTATTGTCTTACCATATAACCCCAGATTCTCAGCAACATCTCTTCCACCATGCCAGGAGGGCAGAGGAGGCTATCACAAGGCTTACTAAATCTACATCACATAAATGTACTCTGACTCTAGGAAAGCCACTGTCTCCAGGAAGCAGTACCACTACACTTGTCCACTGTATCAACATATCAGAGGAAAGGCAAAGACAGAAACTGAATTGGACAGAATGTATGCTTGTTCACACTACAAGTTGGTCTCTAAAGAAGCAGGTCTTTGAGATTTCAAAGAACAGGAGGCAGCTCATATTAGCACAATGCCCTTAAGAAGTATAGTAAGCCATTCCAGCAATACACAGCATTCACTATCCACTTCCCAACTTGGACTTGAAGCAACAGGGACAAGGAAGGCCCAGAGAGGACATTCACCCAGGCCTCCATTCAAAGGACCTCTAAACATTTTAGCCTTTAAAATTGACTTTATTGTGATAATGACATTCAAAAAAGTAGTAAGAAGCACCATAAGCCTATTATTACCCAGCTTCAATAATGATCATCAACATGGTTTTATCTAACTTTTTTTTGTTGTTCCAGAGTATGTTTAAGAAAATACCAAATGTGGGGCGCCTGGGTGGCTCAGTCGGTTAGGCATCCGACTTCAGCTCAGGTCATGATCACGATCACATGGCTTGTGGGTTCGAGCCCCGGATTGGTCTCTGTGCTGACAGCTCAGAGCCTGGAGCCTGTTTCTGATTCTGTCTCCCTCTCTCTCTGCTCCTTCCCTGTTCACTCTCTCTCTCTCTCTCTCTCTCTCTCTCAAAAAATGAATAAACATTAAAAAAATTTTTTTAAAGAAAATACCAAATGTGATAAAATTCAGTCTTTTGGTATTACTTCCAAATAAGTCTGCATTTAAAGCCACCACTAATGAGAATACAAAAAGATGTAAGATGTCAACAAACAATTCTATACTAGAGTTTCATTCCTGGGCCACCTGCCTCTAGTGTACTGTGAATTAATATCATCTCTAAATTCAGTGATTCATATTTTGTGACCATACTGCATTGGGTTTTTGTGTTAACAGCAAATAACTTTTTAAATGTTAACATTTAAAGGTTATTGTAACTATGTTTTTGCATCTCTTGATTTTACCAGGGTGCCAGAAACTTTCAGGCAGAGAAAGGAAAAAAGAAAAGAAACAAAAAGTGATCAAGGGCTCTCTGAACCTCTGAAACTTCCTATCCTCAAAGAAAAATTCAATATGCATTAAATTCAGTGAAATGATACTGTTAATAGCAAAAATTTGTTGAGTGTTTACTATATGTCCAGCATTCTACCATGCCCTTGAGAAGAAAACTCCATGAATGTGGAGTATGCCTTATTCATCTATGTCCACTCCACAGTGCTTTGTATACAGGAAGTTCCTAGTCAATATATGTCTGTTGGAGTCATCTATAGCCATTTCAAAAGACATAAAGCCAGAGGCACATATGGAAAATGAGAGAAGGGTGGAGATTAGTTATTGGCAGTCCAAAGGTAGCAACTTATTTTGAGAAACTATTCCCTTCCCTTTTCTCCAGTTAGCTTATGGCAGTTAGTTACTGTCTTTTTAAATCATTTTGGAGATCCCGTAACACAGGGACACACAAGAATTGCTTCTTTTTGCTGTGGTTTCACATTAATCTAATAAATAGATGCAGAGCTCTTTAATTTACATTCTAAAAGTATGCAGTCATCAGTTGGCCCTGTCTCTCCTGAAACCAGGGCTCCCTTTGGGAACCTCAGGCCTTAATACTGTAGCCTGAGATTCATGTGGGAGAGGGTTGGCCCAGAATACAAAGGATGAGGTGAGGAAAGAGTTAATACGTTACAGGGGTGGCTGAGTCCATCCCAAAGCAGAGGCTGGTACAGTTAATTTTCTATACGATTCTATTTTTTCTGCACTAATTCACTGTCATTATCATATCCAGACAAGCACCCCATGCTTCATTTGCTGACATTAATTAATTCCCACCCCTTCCCTTTTATCTTATTTTAAACGAGTGAAGGGGGAAACATCCCATTCTTCTACGGAAAGAATATAGGTTTAATAGTAGCGGGCAGCTGTCTTTCTCTAGTGCAGATGAGAAAAGAGAAGCACACACCAGCTCATTGGAGAGCTCACTAGACCATGGCCGTGGCTCCACCTTTCACCTCCTGTCACTACCCTCAACCTACACCCCCACTCCCAGCCTCTTCCCATCTTCAAATTCAATGTTCCGATACTACCTCCTTACATGCACTGAATTACAAAGAGTAGTAATGGGAGAGAATGGCCAACCTGGACACATGTCCCCTCACAAAAGGAGATACCCAGTCATGACCAAGGAGCAAAAATCACATTTTTCAGCTCTGTGCTGAAAACCCACAGCTTCACCATGTGGACTAATGACGCTAACTGGAGACATCTCTGAATGTCCTGCCCATCTCTCAAATGGGTAGGCCAAAGGGCTAAAGAGCTGAGTTAAATTGAAACACCTAACTGTTCCTATTAGAAACACTCTTCTGTGAATGCGTGTGTGTTTCCCCTGTCATTTGCTCCATAAATGAATTACATAATTCCCCCTCTGTATTATTTATTATTATCTATTATTAAAGTCTGTGGCAGTAATGTATTATTCAGCAGCTGTATTAACACTCAGCATTCCTGGCATTCTACCTGTATTAATAATTCTGCCTCGTGAATCCAGATAGAAATGTATCTCCGTGATGGTTTTTTTGGTGGGGAGGGGGGGAGAATTGTCAAACAATATGCCTTGGTTCATATCAAGAACGATTTGGCCTTTCCTCAAAAGGAGGCTTACACTGGAAAATCCACCCGGCACAGGAAAATCCACATAACACAAGTCATGAGCTAAAACTGCCACAATTTATTTCCTATCCTTGGCAAGCCACACTTCTCTGGGCCTTGATTTCCCCATTTACAAAATGGAATTGTTGGGTGAGATGAACTCTGGGATACCTTTTAAAAGCTCTAGAGTTCTGCCTACACAGAGTTAAGCCAGTGAGTTCCACACCTTCCTCTCTCACCTGGAATTTCTCAAGGTATAGAACATGGAACAATATGAATTCTAATTGTGCCTGAATTTTCTTACTTTCTCCACACCATGGGAAAGGGGTAAGACAAAACTTTGGTGTCTTTCATCTTCATAGCATGGCTAAGAATCTCCCTTTGTATGAATTAAATATCTTGGTAAATTATTTAAAAAGATATAACCAAGAGCCAGGTTTGGGGGAAATAAAGAACACAGTTTAAATAGCAAGGATTATTATGAGTTGATTTGTTGGATTCTCTCTTGGAATGCTCCAACAACTTGCAGTTGGCAGAAAGCTCTAGCTCATCCTTTCTGTAGCTAAGTCTCCATGATGATGGCAATAAGAAAATCTCAGTTGTGACATGAAACCAACTACCCGAAATATGAAACACAGAATTTAGGAGGCTCACTAATTCATTCCCAACAAGGAATCCCAAGCAGCAGGTTTACTGTAAATGGAACTTTCCTCCTAAAGATTCAGGGGTTCTAGATACATTTGGTTCTTTTGCTTAAGCCAAAGTCTGGATGTGGCCATTTTTATGATTACTAGCTCATGATCTTTTAGTGAGATCATTTTTCCTAGGATCACTGGAAATAGCCTTTGACACAGGGATTGGAAAATAGAATTTTGCACATTAAGAACTTAAAAAAATAGGGGTGCCTGGGTGGCTCAGTCAGTTAGGCATCCGACTTCAGCGCAGATCATGATCTCACAGTTCATGAGTTTGAGCCCCTTGTCAGACTGTTCTGACAGCTCAGAGCCTGGAGCCTGCTTCAGAGTCTGTGTCTCCCTCTGTCTGTCCCACCCCACTTGCACTGTCTCTGCCTCTCAAAAAGTGAATAAGTGTTTTAAAAAATGTTAAAAAAAAAGAACTTAAAAAAATAAACTTATGGGGAAAGGAAAAGGTGTCTAAGAGGCTGGGAGTAGAGGAAGGGAGGTGGATAATAGAACACCTCAAAGAGGGACAAAGACCCAGAATGACATAAAATAAGGAGAGTATGGTAACATCTAAACTGGAATACATTATAGATCACACTATAGGTTACTATCAATGCAAAGCATGAGAAATGACATTAAAAGGAGTAAAGGGCCAATGCTGACTAATTATGAAACCTGCCACTCTAACACTTGTCTCTTGAAACAGTTAAGAAACTTCATTCAAATTATCTCAAGGTTATCCACAGGAACAAATCCAGAAGGTCACTATGTTTGTAGTCGTGTTATCTATTCTTTTTGTCAAAAGAGAACAAGTCTAAAAATATGAGCAATCAAATCAGTAGGTCTAAAGTCCTTGTTGAAGTACATGGGACACATAGCAAAGAATATAATAGACTTTTGAATCTGTCCATCAGGAAATCCATTGACAGGCATTTATGGAGGGCTTACAGTATGCCCAGCACTGCTCAGTCCTGATAGCAATTCAAGGAGCTTGGGAGAGAGGGGAAGGTCTAGCCCCAGCTATTTCATTGTCTCCTTTTGTGAACTCAAACAAAACATACAATCTAGTTTGACAATATTTATTAAGCCTCTGTTATAAGATAGGCATGACCCTGGGTATACAAGAAATCCAAGAAGTAGCAAGGCTAACTCTCTGCCTCAATCAGACAGATCAGGGGAATAATAAACAACCATGTATTTAACACTTAGACATATCATAGAACAAAGCCTTTGAATAGCCTTGGTGTCCTGATCTATAGAATGGAAATAATACCAATTAATAAGAGTATACCAGCTATTTGAACTTTGGAGTTTGGGACGAGAAATAGCAGTCCACTGACATAAATATATCCAAAGTTTTTCATTTGTGGGAGATGGGATGAGTTCTTTGCTCAAAACTCAATGTTTTTAATTGGGATTATACAATATATAGTTCTCTCTGTTTCATAGGGCCCACCTTAACCTTTGGTGGAATCTGATATAAAGAATCATTTTATCATCTTGTTTACATAGATAATTATCTTACTCAAGTGATTCAAGCTCTGGGGAAATAAAGGGTGGGGGAGACACCTTAAAAAGTTGAAGGGAAGCTCAAGAAACAAATATTTCCTAAAAGAATGCTACAATATAAAAGTAAGAGTCAAGGGGAAGAATGAGCAAAATATCAGAGGTCTCTGGAGGCCCTTGGGAGAAATCCCTTTCCTCTTGGTGGCAACAACCTGAACTGAACATTCCTACATTTTTCTCTATAGAAAAGTCTCCAGTATTCTTGCTATGAAGACAGAACACCTCGAAGGCCACTTTCTCTGTGTGACTCTACTACCTGATACTCAAATTGCCCCTTCTCCAGTATTTTCCTCACTCTTCTCTTTATCTACCTTATAACTGATCACTCTAGTTCATTCTCTTGTGGCATCTCTTGGCACACTTTTTCCTTTGTGTGTGTGGGTGTGTGCATACACACCCACACACACACACATATATACATAGATACACACACACACACACACACACGCACATATATATATATATATATATATATATATATATATATATAATAGCTATCTTAGTCTATGGGAATATCTCTTCCTACCCCCCAATAGGAACCTATAAGGAGCTTGTTTGTGTCCACCCTTTGCTTTTTGTCCTGGTTCAGGTTTGGCAATTCCATTTCAGCACTTGTCTCAAGAAGGACAGCAAAAAAAATACCAAGATAGAACAGCTTTAACTAAGCTCTAAATCTCTTATTACAGGTTATGGGCAACCCAGTGTAAAGAGGAAAAGTATAAAGAATGCAGATCACTTCTCTTATCTGTGCAATTCAAAACACATTGCAGTCATCCATCTTGATGGTCAAAACCCGCAGACTTTGCCTGGACTCTACTGTTCTGGTGGGTTTCCATGACAACAGATGAACCAACCCCAAAAGACTTTGCTGCCACCTCTCTCATCACCAGAATCAATAAAAATTCCTCCTCTAGCAGGTCTTTCCTTCCTTCTCACTGGGAGATAATTCTTCAGTGAAAGCTAACATTTTTTGCAGGTGGGGGGTAAAGGAATTCTGAAACATGAAAGAGGAATAAAGAATCCTATCATATCCACTGTGATATAAAACAGTTGAGTATTTGATAAGAGTGGCCAACCATACTGCAAGTCAGTTAAGATTCATTTTGCACAGAGTCTATCACTCACTAACAAAATGTTCATTGTTACATAATTTTTCTGCCAACCCTGCCTCCCTCTCACCTATGAACCCTGAGTTTAGGTGAAAAATCATTTTATTGGTTCTATTTACCCTACACTCACAAAAACCAAAATGTCATGGTAGACTTATATAGGTGTTTCTTCCTTTGGCCTTCTAACCTCCTGCCACTACCATCCTTGGGGAGAGAAACATAGATTGACAAGATCTCTAGTGACCTTCCCTTCTTGCCCAGTAAAAAGGCCACAAAGAGAAGTCACAAAGGAAAGACAACAGAGAGAGAAGATGGAACAGAAGATGGTGGGGGGAGAGGTGGGGTGAGCAAGTGAACAGACAACAATGAGAAAAAAGAGGAAGACAAATATGCTGGCTCAGACAAACACATGGAGGGGAAGGAAATCCAGCTAAATACAGACTTCACTGGTCCTTATTTTAACCATATATCTTCTCCACTTCCTTTATAAAAGTAGGAATAGCATAGGAATGAGATGAAAAAGAAAAGCTACAAAATGTCTAAATGACAGAGAAAGAGACAGGTGAGGGAATACTATTACCTAAAGAATATATCCTGAGAATTAACATTTTTAGCTGACACTTATACATAGCTCCTAGGACATTGACTTGCATAAAGTGAACAAAAAATAGTCAATATATAGCCAATTATTTACCAGCAACTCAGGTCAATTACGAAAAATTGTCCAGGAAATCACAATTATCTTATATTGTTAGAGATTCCTAGATGCCACCCAGGATTAAGACGCTGGAGCACTGACTTGGGAACTGAAGTTTTAACAAGTAGTCCTGGTAATTCTAATATTCTCTAAGGTTTCAAGGATGTTTCTCAAACCTTTACACCACCTGTGATTGAGTGCAATTACCTAATTACATTAAATTTGCAAAACATGCTTTTAAAAATTACTTTTATGTATTTATTGAAAAAAATTTATTTTATTATTTATTTTTGAGAGAGAGAGTGAGAGAGACAAAGCATGAGTGGGGGAGGGGCAGAGAGAGAGAGGGAGACAGAATCTGAAGCAGGCTTCAGGCTCCGAACTGTCAGCACAGAGCCCAATGCTGATGCGGGGCTGGAACTCAGGAACCATGAGATCATGACCTGAACTGTGAGATCATGACCTGAGCCAAAGTCAGATGCTTTACCAACTGAGCCACCCTGGCGCCCCTTAAAAATTACTTTTAAAAGTGAGACGTCGTACATACAGCTATAATTGCTGCCACTATATGAGCAGATGGGTCTGTTATACCATAAGCCCCATGATAAAGTCCTTTCCCCGCCAAGTTTATTCTGTTAATATCTCAGAGTAACTAATACAGTCCAGCCTGTATAATCGTTTCCATAAAAATAGCATAAAATAATTACAAAAATCATCATATAGTCACACATTCAATTTATATAAAAATAATATTTGGAGCAAGATACAAAAGAAACAAAACTGTTAAGCTGCATAGTAGTTCACAAGTGATAGATTCCAAAATAAAACCCTGGAGCTCTCACTTAAAACTGCAGATTCTTAGGCATTCTAATTCAGTGGCTCAGAGAGATACTCACAGAGTGTATTTTAACCTGTTCAAGAGCCCAACTTCAGGAAATGCTTAGTATAACTTGGACCAGTTTAACTTTAATAGTTTATTCTTTTAAGTTTACTTACTTTGAGAGAGAGAGAGAGAGAAAGCAGGTAAGGGGCAGAGATAGAGAGGGAGAGAGAGAATCCCAAGAAGGCTCCACACTGTCAGCACAGAGCCCAATGTGGGGTTCTAGTCCACGAACCGTGAGATCATGACCTGAGCTGAAACCAAGAGCCAGAAGCCTGACTGACTGAGCCACCCGGGCACCCCTGACTTTAGTAGTTTAAATCACTACTTCTCAAAGTGTGGTCCCTCAGACCAGCTGTAATAGTATCACCTGAGGTTATTTTAGAAATACAAATTCTTGGGTCCCATCCCAGGTCTAATGATTCAGAAACTCTACAGGTGGGATCCAGTAGTCTATGGTTTAACAAGCTGTCCAGGTACAATTCATTCACATCAGCACTTAAAGTAGTGGTTCTCAACTTTAGAATGGCCTGGGAAGCTTTAGAAAATCCAGTGCCCAAACCACTTTTCAGACCAACTATGCCGCTTGGGGTGGAGGGAGGGGATGGACATCAGTAATTTTTAAAGCCCTCCAGGTAATCCTCATGTGTAGCCATGGAAAACCACTGACTTACAGCAATACTGCTTTCTTCACTCATGAAACATGAGGATAGTCACACCCATTGTAACACACTGCTTTGTCATCAAAAAATTATTTACAATTATCTTGATTTTACTAACCTGCTTCGTTCACATCAACCATGTGGATGTTAGTGGTATGACAATGCTCACATCTCTGCATAGAGCTTGAGAGAGGAGGGAAAAGAGAGGTGCATCTACTTTGTTGTTAGATCAAGTTACTTACCTGAAATGATTTGAAAGTGGAAAGGGCTGAGTTTCGAAAATGTTCTTTCAGCTATGAGCACCTACCTCTAGATGAGAAACACACATAATGAAGCAGGGAAAGCTACCCTAGGTCTTCTTTTTCCAATCTGCCATCAACCCCATGATTATTTCCTCCATCAACCTGGATGAGTGGGCTGGGAGTCACTTACCCTTTCTTTAAATTGCCCCATTTGTGTCAAGGTTATTTTGTACAAAATGATAAGCATTACCCATTAATTCTTTTCTGCACCTCCCACATTTTTCCACAAGCCTAGGCTCTTAGAAAGGCTTTCTCTCTCTTCCTTCCAACTCCTTTAAAAAAGACCTTTAAGACATAGTTACCCTGTGGGTTTGACATGCTTTTCCATTCTCTGATCTCTGAGCCGACAGACAGCTAACTATTATTATAATAAAAATGAGTTATTATCATTCCCCTAAAAATATAATGGTGCCAAATCTTATATTTCCCTCCAGGTCCAGTTAAATGTCTCCTCCTCCATGAAGTGTTCCATGTCAGCCCCTCACAATACTAATAACATTCCTTTCTGTCAATTCCTATAATTATTTGTGTCTTTGCACTGCACTATCTAGCACTTAAGTGTACTGGCATGTACTGTTTTTAAGTTGTGTAATATAAAGTCATTTATTTTCTTCCAACTCGCTGGTAAACTTCCCAAGGGCAGACACCATACTTTCTAGTTCTATATCCCTCATATCCACAATGCAATTCTCGGCAAAAAGCACAGAGCAGAAATTCAATAAATATTTGACTATCCTTATACCTCTTTTATAGAACATCAAAAACGTTTAACCATTATTCTAGCTTCTCAGATACATTCTCCAAGTGAGAAAGCAAAACTAAGGTCAGCATCCTGTCTCTAATTTCAGTAAGTAAGTTGAGCTTAATTCTCACAGATCAGATAGCATATTGACTCAGTTGGGGGTGGGGGGGGCGCCTCCGTTCCTACCCTCATTCTTTCTAACACAATGTTTTGGAGTTTATAAGAAAATTAAATACATTTCAGTTTCTGTAACTCAATAGTTGCCCTCATTATTGCCTTCAAGTTTCTGCTTTTGTACTTTTTAATCATTATTATAATTTAAGAACTATTTCTCAGATATATTTAAACATTTTTACCATAGAAACCATTACAAATCTTGAAATTCAATTTTAATAATTGAAAAGACATTTGTTCCTTATGGGTAGCATTTGCATTTTAAAGCTGGTCAAGGCTGAGGTAGTGTAGAATTTCAAAGCTGATTTGAATTGGTCATGAAACACATTAAATTTTCATTCTAAAAACAATACTGTATTTTGAGAAATCGTGCTCCCTTCTTTGGAGAAGCATAAGGCTTGGTGACTCACAGTATGAAAGCTACTAAGTGTATTTTAGAGAATAAATACATGTCATGCTCAAATATACAGTAAACTTACATTAAAGATTTTCATTGCATTTTTAGCATATAAATACATTTCTTTTTTTTTTTTAATTTCCTTAATGTTTATTCATTTTCAAGAGACAGAGAGAGACAGAGTGCAAACAGAGGTGGGGCAGAGAGAGAGGGAAACACAGAGTCCGAAGCAGGCTCCAGGCTCTGAGCTGTCAGCACACAGCTCGATGCAGGGCTCAAACTCACAAACTGTGAGATCATGACCTGAGCCGAGGTCAGATGCTTAACTGACTGAGCCACCCAGGCGCCCCAGCATATACATACATTTCTATGCAAACGCAATCTATCCCCTTGATCTGCACATACACTTTCATAGCCATTGTAAACAGAAAGGTGCTTTAGAGAGGTGTAAAATGTAGGATGAATGAGAAAAATCTCTTGTATGATTAACTGGGAGAAAGAGGACCCAAAGGTATTGGAAGTGATTCTCTAGGCACCACAGGAAAAGCAATAGAAGAAAGAAAAAAACGGTGAACACCTATAAAAGGAATTACTTCCCTCCCCAAAGATACAAAAGAGGAGTTGGGTGATGCACGTACCTGAGGTGGAGAGTAGACCAGGGTACACAAGCCTACCCTTTGGATAGGCGTTGAGACTGAAGCACTCAGGAAGAAGTGGAGACAACCAAGGAAGGGCAGGGAAGCTATCCACAGAAAAAGTATACCCCAAGACCTCAAATACCAGACAAGAAAAGAAACATTGTATCTAGGGAGCTATGGAATATAAACAGATCTATTATCAACCAAGAATTCCCAGTTACTACCTGAGTCAACACACTGGCATATTGCTATACAGATTTTTTGGTAATTACACTACTTAATAAAATTTTATTATAATAGTGCTTGTCCTGCATTTTGTATTTTCTCAGGGGTGCGGGGGATAAGTAAACTAATTCCAGAAAGAAATTTATATTATAAATCGATCGATTAAAAGTTATACCTGTTTCTAATGGAAGAAGTAGGCAACATTTAATTGGAAAGAAAAATCGTTTTCTGGGAGTTACACTGGCTCTCAAAGTCATATCTATGAGAGAAGGTTATTTTTTTCCTAATTACTCTAACCATCTTCCCAATGCCCCCAGGTTTATAGAGCTACACTGGCCTTACCTCTATTCCCAGATCTGCACAGCCCAGAGCCTTTTGCCCTGGGGCCCTCCCAACTTGGGGTGTCTTCTGCACCCTTAGCTCTTCCTTGTTATTCAAATTTCAGTTTAAATATCACCTCTGTGGAGAGATATTCCCTCAACTAAACTGAAGCCTTCTCACTCACTATCCTTATATTAATTCTCTGGGTATCACTATTTCATGTTTCTTGTTTGTCTTCATAATCTTTTTCTTGCCCTAAAACAAACAAACAAACAAACAAACAAACAAAAAAACCCCACCATTAAATGGAGATTAGTCTTGTCCTACCACTGTCTATCTACTACCCAGTATCGTCTACCCAGTATTGGGTGTGATTTGTTGTAACTTTCATAATTATTATAATGACTATTATATCATTATCCCTATTATATCAAAGCAGTCTACTTTGGAATGATATTTACTATACCTTTACTATCTACTCCCTTCCCTGCTTTATTTTTCTTACTGGCACTAATCACTATGTGTCGCTATATTATGTATTTATTTATTCATTATATATCTCTTTAGCTAAGACATAAACTTCTTTGTCTATTTGGCTTACCTTACTATCCCTTGTACCTAGAGCAGGTCCTGGCACATGATAGCAACTCAGTAAATTATTTTTGAATAAAACCAATAGTCACATCATGCTTCTTCTGCTCCTTTGTCTCCTCTAAGCAATGCACAAGCAACTCGCTGCTTTGCTGTTTGCCATTGAGTGCCTTCTTCTTGACCATGTTGTTGGCTCTGTGTTTGCCACCCTGGCTGCCCAGATGTTCTTGGCTGATTGAAGTGGAGATATTCAATATGGCTGAAATGTTCTTTGTCTTCCATATCCTTCATTGGTGGTAATTTGTAGGTTTGGCTATGCTGTATTAAACTCTTCAACTCTTACTCTAATTTTGTTCTCCCAAGTTACACACCTGGAGATAGTCATTCATGCCACAAGTGTTTCACTATCACTACCCACCTTGAGACGCTTAGAAGGGAGAAGAAAGAAGTGAGAGGAAAGCTTGGCAATACTCCAAAGTCACTTGGCTTTAGGAATCACAAAGCTGTTACCACGACATGCAACATGCTCTGGGTGAGATGGATTAATTCCCATCCAGAATCCTGGCCATGTCAAATGAACTTGCTCCTGTGTGGTAACATACCTACTGGAAGCCTGCAGCACGTAGAGCACTATGCTGGCCTCTATGAGAGGTGCAGAATTAAACAGCATACGGACCTTACCTCCAACAGTTTATCATCCAGGAGGAAAGTGAACATGTGCAAAAATATGCTAATCAAAGGTCCACGCCTGTCCAAACCTCAATGTACCCCTCACACATGTCATCAGTTCCCCCAGTGTCATCCATGCAAACTCTATAAAGCAGCCCCTTTTATGTCAGACAATGTAAGGGTTGAACTCTTGCTGCTAGGGATTAAATAGATATGAAGTCAATATTCTGTAGTTAGATTATCCCTAGAACAGTTATCTAAAAGTGTGATTCCCAGACTACCTATATCAATTATCTGGGGTATGTTACACCCACTGAATCAGAATCCCAGGGGTAGGCCTAAAGATTTGCATTTTAACACACATACCCCCAAGTGATTCTTCTAGATACTCATACTTGAGAACCATTGGACTAAGACTTATGCAGGATGTGACATTATTTCTGAACACAGTAAGAAAACCAGTACTTCACATACTGATGTAGTAGTATAATGGTGGCCTTTCAAACTGTTGCTACTGGTCACCAATCCTCCCTGTTTCTCTCTAGCAGCCCCTATGATATGGGAGCTTTCTACTATCTGTGCCTCCTTTAACAGTATGGCATGGGAACAAACTTGGCAACTACCAATTCCAGCTCTTAGCAACTGAATGCACAATTTTGAGCTGATTTTCTGAGGTGAAGGAAAAGATCATTGGATGGATATTAAGCAAAGAGATATGACTGCCATTAATCGTGACTTCTCACTCAACATAACTTCAGGCTACCATTGTCTGATAAGGAAAGCCAGCAAGCATACTGGGTCCCAAACATACTGACTTAGAATCCCTAGGTGTAGAGACTTGGTACCTGTATCTTTAACAACACTGTGGTTGCTTCTTAGCAGTTAACACAACACTGGTCCATAGGTCAACAATGGGGAGCCAGTGATCTAGTATAGGGTCTGGGACAAATGTCCAGTTCCTAAAGATGAAAGCTTAATGCCACTGTCATGTATATTTCAATATAGTTAATCACTTAACTTTGAATACGAATAATATTTATTCTACACCTACAAATAACGAGACAGTTAACTGTACCATTCCCTGTCTCTTACTCTCTTCTTATCAGATGCATGATGTTTAGTACTCTAAGCATGCTTGTCAGAGGATATTCCAATGATACATCACACATGAACTCACTATGTCTTAAGATTAGCCTGCCTCCAAGCAGGCTCCCAGTGATTCTTGCTTCCTGGTATTCAAGTCCTTTTGTGGTCCCCTCCCACAATGAATATAACTGAGCTATGCAGTCTATAGGGCATTGAGGAAATGACAGAGTGTGATGCCCAAGGCTAGGTAATAAGAGATATTGCCACTTCTACCTTTGCTCTCTTGGACCACTTGCTATGGGAGATGTAGATGCCATGTCATTAGGACACCCAAGCAGCCTTCTGAAGAAGTTTACATAGTGAGAAACTGAGGTCTTCTGCCCAAACTGGCAGCAACTCACAATCCATATAAGTGAGCCATCTTAGAAGGGGATCCTCCAGCTTTAGTCAAGCCTTCAGACAACTGTAGCCCTGGCAGATATCTTAGCTGCCACCTTATGAAACCTGGAGCCAAAACTATCCAGCTAGCCCTGTCCTGAATTCCTATCCACAGAAACTGTATGAGATAATGAATGTTTGTTGTTGTCTAAAGCCACTACATCTTGTGGTAGTTTGCTATGCTGCAATAGCTTATACAGCTAGTTTAACCCAGGATGGCATCAGAGCCCCGAACTCAGGGCTATCTCTGTGGCCATAACCAAACAACATCTCAGGCAAAATTACTTCATCCTTTTTCCCTTAATTTACTCTATTAAAAAGAAGTTTCACAATAGAGAGGTTTTTCTTTTAAAGAGCCTTAGTAACAGCCCTACTGTATCAAACAGGATTGGTTTTAAATGAACATCCTTGTACTTCTCTACCTGCCAGGGGAGTTGTGAGGCTTAATTAATTACAGATCTTTGGATGAAAGGAGCCCTGAGCACTGAGAATTATCATCAAATAGGACTAGCAAAAATGGGGAAAAAAAGACATTTTCTCTCTTTGCTTGCTAAATCCATTTCACCTAAGATTTAGCAAAGGCTGAGTCATCTATTGTTTAGAGAATATTCAGTTTTTGCTGAGTGCAGGGTAGAAACAAGCCAGCGCAGTGGCAGAACAGAAAGCCCCTGTCCTTTGGCTTAAAATAGGCCCCTTTCCCAAAATAACCCCCAACCCCTATTTTAGGGGGAATGATGTGGGCATTTGGATCACCTGAGCTCTCAAGGAGGAACGTTGTGATCTGAGTCCCATCTAACAAAACTATTTCCATTTATAACCAAAGCCTTCCTAAACTGTGAGCCAGAAGACAACCCCACAGACATTTATGCCTTCCCTGGGCAAACATTAAATGGAAGAAATATATTTGGGGGTTCTTTTTAATGTTCTAATGATAATGCTCCTGCCAGACAAAGCCCAAGAGACCAGAACTGATTCTCCATATAAGGGTGATATGGTGGTTGGTAGAGGCCAGGTAGTGCAGTCAAAAAACAAAACAAATAAAACAAAAAAAAAAAAAACCCACTACATCTTGAATTTACGAATTCAAATCCTGGCTCCTCCACTCACTAAACCAATGACCTTGGTTTAGTAAGTAACTTAACTTCCCTGACTCTACTTCCCCATGGCAGATACACAGTAATATTGGTGGGGCTGTAGCTCTTAAGGCTATCATGACCTTCCTCCAAACCCCACAGACTTCCAGATAGCAAAGGCAGTACCCAAAGAAGAGGAAAAACAGTTCACTGGGTCTTAATGCTGAAGGTTTCCATCACTGAAGGGTCTCGTCCATCCTCCCAGGGCTTAAGAAGTAAGGTAAGGCATGGAATCTGCTATCTCACTCTTGAAAGCTCTTTGGAGCTGTCTCTTCTGATGTGTGCCTTTTCCTATAGACCTACAAGATTCCAGCTTGGAAAGGCCTAGCCCCTGTCTCTTGTATCCATTCCCTTCTCTCGGGGCCTCTCAGCAGGCATGCAGGGACTGGGCTTTCCCTTTATCTAAGTAGTAAAATCAGAAAGGTAGGTCTGGCTTTTCTTTTAGGCTGCTCAGGTCTGCCTAGATTCTCTGTGTGGTGCAGAATCCTGCTCAGGGTTTGGGGGGCACCTAAGCCCCACCAAGCAATGGAATGATTCCTTCGTATTGTTTTACTCTTTCAGTGTATATATTTACCTTAATACTTCATGGGTAGGGTCGCCGGTCTAGGGAATTATATATTCCTGGACCACTGCTATTATAATCATGCCTGGATAGTACAATTATCTATAACACCTGACTGATGTAATGATCAAGAGAAATAATGAGGATGAAAAGGTTCAGAAACATTAAAGCATGGTACTCAGGTAGTTATTATTATTGTCCCAGGAGGATCAATACCAACTCTGACCTAAAGGTAAAAGCCCTGCTCCATAAGAAAGAAAGAAAGAAAGAAAGAAAGAAAGAAAGAAAGAAAGAAAGAGAGAGAGAGAGAGAGAGAGAGAGAGAGAGAGAGAGAGAGAAAGAAAGAAAGAAAGAAAGAAAGAAAGAAAGAAAGAAAGAAAGAAAGAAGAGAAAGGAAAAATGTGGGGGGTGGGGGAGGGAAAGGGTAGAGGAAATAGGCTCAGAGCAGGACTTCCCTGCCTTTAGCTGCACTGGGTTAGACCAAGAAAAGGTCTGCTCAGTTCAAGTAGAGACAGTGATCCCAGGACCTTAATTATTTTGTTGACTCCATAAGACCTAATTGTTCTGGCAGTCATCCCTACATGACTTGGGGGCTTCCTCGGATCCCAGAGTCATACTGCATTCCTTGGTTTATGTGTGTTGAATGTGTAGGAGATGAGAGGAGGAGGGAAGAAAGTGAATAAATGGAAGAATGAAGACACTCAGGTAGCACTGACCAGTTTGTTCTGTTTGTAACATGTAATAAAAACTCTTTCAGCAAGCTTGCTGGCTTTTATAATGTGGGTTTCAAAGGACTTCAAGGATACCCATTCCACTCTGCTCCTTCTCCAAATACCACAAACCTCCCCAAAGAGCCAGACTACATGACATCACAAAGAGATACTCACCCAGAGTGAAGGTCTCCTCATAACACTAGAGCAAGAGCAAGTCTAGGCTGCATAGACCTAGTATAGATTAGGACTGACAGAATAATACCTACTCTAGGACTAAGTCTTGAGTCCTGGTTCTAGTCTTATTTCTGACACTTACTAGCCATCTGAACTTGGACATGTCACCACAAGGAGTCTGTTTTTCCATCTGTAAAATGGGGATGTTAATACCTGCCCAATCCAGTTATTCTAGGACAGTTGTGAGGATCACATGTAGAAGGATTTGGTATACTGTAAAGTGCTTCAAAATGTAGAACATGATACTATACTTGCCATAGATGATACTCAGCCATTTTTATACATATGCCTCTCCTTCATCTCCTCCCCATCTCCATATCTCTCTTCTCATCTGGCCCACTATTTATCTCCTATACTTACTGTCCCACCTCTCTTTTCCCTTTTACCTCTGCTTATACCTTAGGGGTGTCAGGGGTATGCAATAAAATCCATGTGTTGACCAACCCCACTGAGAGTCAAGACCAAAGTAAAATGGTGATTCCTAATGTAGAACATTTTTGGAAACTCTTTTTTTTAAGTTTATTTATTTAGAGAAAAAGAGAGAGAGGATGCAAGTGGGGGAGGGGCAGAAAGAGAGGGAGAGGGAGAGAGAGAGAATCCCAAGCAGGCTTCACACCATCAATGCAGAGACGAATGGGGGCTCTAACCCATGAACTACAAGATCATGACCTGAGCTGAAGTTTGATGCTGAACCAACTGAGTCACCCAACACCGTTATTTTTGGAAACTCTTCAGGGAAGTGTCTATATCTTGATTATAGATGAGGCTCGTGGAGCAAAGCCTCTCCCACCAAAACCAAACAAACAAACTCCTCTGCATAAGCATAATATTGAGGTAATAAGCTATGGTTTATTATACCAACTGGTTATATATACCAACTGCATGTATAAGTATCATCCAAAAACATGTGAAAAGTACAGATGCCTGAGCCCCATCCTCAGAGATCTGGTTAGGGACAGGGGAGAGAAGGTGTTGGGGGTGCTCAGCAATGTGCCCTTACAGGCTTTCCCCACCCCAAAGGGATTCACATGCCCACTTTGAAGAATCCTAAGCCTAGGGGTACTGTCAGTGGCATACCTAACAGGAGTCAACTTGTATTATGCAATTAAATATTTCCCCAAAATAGATGAGGCTTATGGAGGCCAAAAATAAACCAGAGGAAAGTCAGAGAGGCAGCCAAAAACCGAAATGATTAAAGCTCTGCCAAGAATGATTTATGAACACGAGGGAAAAAAATCCTTAATATTCTGTTGTTGACTCAGTGACTGGCTATAGACAGACAATTGGTCTACAAATATTTATAAGACATTAACAACAAGAAGGTCCCAGAATTATCTCAGATGTAACAAGGTCAAAGCTCAGACTAATGGGATGAACTCAAAGAAGAGGCAGTTTGGGGTTTGTAATCAAGGTAACACTCATATATTAAGGTTTAAGACATCGTGAATTTACCTCCAAAAAAGAAAATGATGGAAGTTGCATTGTCTGCATGCTAGAGAAAGAAAACTGTATCTGAATTTGAGGACAGGTGAGTCAGATGACACCATGACATTTTATATTCCAGACCTTCTCAGGGAGGTTTCTCAGCATCTGTCCTCGAAACAGGATTAACTGTGATGTGCCCTTGTGCTTCAAGCACTATGTGTTGATCCAGGTTGGGTCCTGAAAGTTTCTGGTCTCATCCTCCAACTGCTCCTGTCCCCATGCCCTGGCTGGCACCCAGCAATTTCATGCTAATTCTGAGCCTGCCCAGATCTTAAAGAGACTCTGTTATAGCGCCCCTTTGCCATGGCTTGCAACCTGAAAACATTGATTATTCACGGTGAAAATTAACTATCTAGGTCAGTGGTTCTCAACTGTAGCTGCACATTAAATTCACTCAGAAAGACTTTTTTTTTTTAATACAGTTGCCTAGTTTTTATCCCAGACCAATTAAATAGATAGTTTGATAGTAATGCCCAAGCATCAGTATTTGTTGTAAGGTATCCAGATGATTCCAGATGATTCTACCTGGGCAGAAGAACACTGATCTAGACAATTATTCCAACTTAAGCTGTACATTAGAGTTTTCTGAGGATTTTTAAAAAGAAATTTGAACTGAATTGATCTGGGATGAGATTCAATTGTCAATATTTTTTAAAAGCTGCTTTGGGGGGGGTGGTGGTGTGGGGCACCTGGGTAGCTAAATTGGTTGAGCAACGAACATTTGATTTGGCTTAGGTCATGATCTCACGATTTGTGAGATCAAGTCCCAAGTCAGGCATTGCATTGACAGCACAGAGCCTGCTTGGGATTCTCTCTCTCTCTCTCTCTCTCTCTCTCCCTCCCTCTCCCTCTCCCTCTCCCTCTCCCTCTCTCCCTGTCTCTCTTCCCCTCCCCCGCTCACTCTCTCTTTCTCTCAAAATAAATAAACTTAAAAATTTTTTTTAATGTTTATTTATTTTTGAGACAGAGAGAGACAGAGTATGAATGGGGGAGGGGCAGAGAGAGAGGGAGACACAGAATCGGAAGCAGGCTCCAGGCTCTGAGCCATCAGCCCAGAGCCTGATGCCGGGCTCGAACTCACGAACCGTGAGATCATGACCTGAGCTGAAGTCGGACGCTCAACCGACTGAGCCACCCAGGCACCCCAAAATAAATAAACTTTAAAAATAATTTTTTAATTAAAAAAAAAACCCTACTTAGGTAATTTTAATGTGAAACCAGGTGGAGAAGGACTCTCCTTATGGGAACAACTCCAGTATGTCAAACTTAATTATCTCCCTCTACCTTGACCTCTCCCATTCTGAGCGCCCCCCCCCCCCCCGCCGCCCCCGCCCAGATTCAACTCTGCATTTCCTGCTGAATGTCATACCTCAGTTAGCAGCTTTGCCAGCTTCTCAGTCATCCAGCCTAGGATTCCTTGGAGTCATCTCTGACTCCACCCTCTTCCTCATTCCCATACCAAAGAAGAGGCAGAACATCTTACATATCCATTCTTTCTTAAGTCAGTATCCCTGTGTCACCAAGAAGGTCAGCATAACTTCCTTATAGATCTCCATACCCCAACCTCTTAGCTACTGGGGTAGATTGATTATAATAATGGCTCAAATTCTTCATGCTTACCTGTAATCACAACATTTGAATTGTGAGTTTGTAGTTCTTCTCACCTAGAAACAGGTTGTACAGTCTAATTCCCCAAACTATGAATCTGGGTTGGCCTATGACTTGCATTGGTCAACAGAACACAGCAGAAGTAAAGGTATGCCAGCTCCAAGCCTAGCCCTCAAGGGTGTTGCATATATCTACTCTTTCCCTTGATTCTCTATGATCACCACAAGCATGTGTCCAAGCTACTCTGAAAACAAGCCTAAGCTAACCTAAGAGAGGATAAGAGACCATATAGAAGAAAGCCAAGCCATTTAGCTAAGGCACCAAAGATGTGAGAGAGCCCAACCAAGATCAGCAAAGTTAAGTAGCTTACCTGCAGTGGACCACATATGGACAAGTGAGCCACAATGCCCCTAAATCAGATCAGCAGATCTGGGGGTGCCTGTGTGGCTCAGTCAGTTAAGTGTCCCACTTGGGTTCAGGTCATAATCTCATGGCTCATGAGTTCGAGTCTCACGTTAGGCTCTGTGCTTGCAGCTCAGAGCCTAGAGCCCATTTAGGATTCTGTGTCTACCTTTCTCTGCCCCTCCCTTGTTCATGCTCTGTCCTCTGTCTCTGTCTCTCTCTCTCTCTCAAAAATAAATAAACATTAAAAAAAAACTAAAAAAAAAAAAAAGACAAGCAGATCTGTCCGGCAAACTCAAGATCCATAGTGTTAATAAATGCCTGGTAGTTTTAAATCACTGAGTCTTGGGGCCGTTTGTTACACAGCAACAGCCAACTGATAGGCTTGCCTGATAGAAATCTATAGCCATAATAAAACTACCATTAACAGTAATAAGACTTCCAGGAAATATATACATATATATTCTTACAAATAGCAGGTGTAGAACTACAGCAGTGAGAATAGTTTGTGTGTATGTGTGTGTGTGCATGTGTGGTCTAAATTTTCACAATGATAATAATATTAAAAAGTCATCCAGATGACCACTCAGTAATTGAGTACTACCTTGCAGTTTCAGTGCTCACACCTACAGGTGTGTCTACAACTGGACTGGTGTCAATTATAGGATATTAATAGTCATGGACCAGTGAGGAAAGAACAGAGATGGAGCCAATACATAGCAGATGTGTTCATGCTAAGCAAAGGCCAAATAACATCCCTGTGCACCATATAGTATTCCCTGGGAGTTGGACTAGGGAAAAGTGAAAGGGAGAACTGAGCGAACACACAGCAGAAACAGAATGAGAAAGGCCAAACTTTAAAAGATCTAGGCTATGGCAGATAGTACCATATTCACATCATTCATGAAGATTTCTTTTCATATAGAGTACAAACTGATTGCATTAAACTAATACTGCTTAATTTAATTTTTCTGTATTGTAATTTGTAATGTATCAACTTGTTTTGGTTGTATACTTGTAGCAGAGCATGAAACTAATCCATAACAGATTTTATTTTTGTAAATATCCAAGTAATATTGTCATAAAAATAATTTAACACAAATTGGGAGGGTGAGGTGCTACCAACATTTTTAATCTTTAAAAAAGATCCATTCATCATAAATGTTTGAGAAATTCTGTATCAGTTTGCTTAATCCTCATGTCCACACTAAAAGCTGATATCATGGCCCCCAAGTAATGGGTGAGAAGAAAGGTTAAGTGACTTGCCCAAGCCCATGCCCTTAGAAACTGGCAAAGTTGGGATTCTGCCTCCAGGACTTTTTCCAAACACTGCATCTTTACTCATTCCAAACAAACAAGGCATGAAAAACCTAATTATATATATATACCCTGAAAATGGACCCATATGGGAGACAGAATTCTGGAGAAGGAATAATGAATAGAAAGTGGATTTTAGGGATGTAGCTCTAAATCCCTCAAAGCAAGGAATCAAAAAACACTGTCTCCATTTCATAAATCAAGAAAGTATATTAGAATCCAGATGGTAGAACAAAACTATGAACAGAAACATTTTAAAGTTTTACCAGCAGAGAATGGGTCACAGGGGAGATAATTTTGCTTTTGTGTTGCTTCTGTAAACATCTGAGTACTTTTACAATGTATACAAATTACTTTTATAAATTTTGCTTTTCTATTTTATTTTCACTTATATAATTTTAATTTTAAAAGTACTGAGGACAAAAACATAATTAATCTTTTGCCTTTAAGAGAAAGGGAGAGAGATTAAGTAGTTCAAGTCTTCAGAGAATCCCTTCAGTAGGTATGGATAGAAACCCTCTATTTCCTATACGATTCTAAGATTTCAAGAGACCCTTAATTTCCCCTTTCAGCCATCCCATCATCCTTGCCTCCCCCCGCACACTCCTCAGTCATAAGTTGTACTTCATCAAAAATTCTCCTTTAAAAAATTAATAAACACATACATTAACAGACATCATAAACAGAATGGAAAATAACAATAATAACAGTCAATTTCCAGACAAAGGTCAAAGAATATTTTGCAAAGGGGCAATATTGAACACTTCTGTGTTACATAATGATCTATACAAAATGATGTGTAAAGGCTGGCTGGAGGGGGCTGCCTGGACATTTCCCTTGCTACTAAGCAAAAATTTACTGAGTACTTGCTGCATCTAAAACAACCCACTGAGTGGCCACAGTGAATTATCAGGAAGGAAGAGAATTCTGTGACTGCTATTGGTCTACATCCTATATCCATGAGACAGAAATAAGGCACCTCTCTTCTATGCTATACCTAACATGCATCTATGCCTTTAATATAATTCATATGTAAGAGTACACTGAGCACCTACTATGTGCCATCATCATGGAAGAAAGGGGAAAAGGAAAGAAAAAATTAATTTCTTGAGTACCTACCATAAGACAGACATCAAATGAAAATATTCATTATAAGTGTGTTTATATGTGTTTGTGGTTGCCTAAAGAAATAGCAGGACAAAGATTTCCAGCATAAACCCATAATTTTTCTATTTCTAGACCATCATTCATACAGAAGGATAAGGCAGGAACACTTTTTCAAGATCTCATGAAAATGGCTTCTATGTCTTGAGGCACCACACCAACTCCTATCTGTCGCCGGGGTGAAGAACATCATTACATTATTCTCAAATTACTACAAATGGTATACATTTTTGAAGGGTATACCCCTTCAGTGGGATATATATATTTTTTTAATGTGACTTTTTTAATTAATCATGTTCCAAACCAACTGTTGGGAAATGGGCAGAGTGGGGAAAAAGGGTGAACAGTGCAGATCTGGGTTAGGAATAGAGTTCTAGGGACAAGTAGGTGTTGCTTGAAGGGGGGAAAAAGATACTTGGTTCCCAGTCATATAGGGTCCTGAGGACATATGTACTCAAAGCCAAGGTCTTTTCATCCCCTATCCTTTAGTCAAAAGATGACCTTGTCCCAAGAGGGGAACAAAAGTCAGCCTCTGATTAATCTGAAACAGAAGTAAAGGGCAAGAATGACTGATAGGTAGGTAGGTAGGTAGGTAGACAGACAGATGATGGTATATGGTAAGACGCCTGCAGTTTGGGGGATCTACTTACCCAACCTTATTCCTCACTTTCCAAACAAACCCTCCAATCCAACCAGAGACCCAATGACCCTTGCCCAACACAGGCTCATTCCAGCCTCTCTCCAGTTCACTGCCGTATCTCCTAAAGCTTTAATCCATTCATTCTACTCATTTGTTGAGTGAATTAATAAAGGAAAGACTATCACCAAGTGAATACAGAAGGATTCAAATCAACACCAAATTCTGAATGGATATGGTTGGAATTCCCAATGCCGTCTGGAACAGAAGCAATGTGTTGACTCCAGATTACTACTCAAAGGAGAAGGTCCATGACAAATGATACATTCTGAGGCCATGAGGCCTTTCTGGGTAAAAGCTTCTTGCTTTAACCTGTGGGGGAACTTGGATCAGCCACCACCAGGTCTCATTCTCGTTATTGCCACTGCTCAACCAGTGTGTGTTCACAGCAGTTTAAAATAAAGAACAGACATCCGTAGAATATGTTTTAAATTACAAGGTCATTGTCATTAGAAGAACTGCCAATGCCACAGGAGGAAAGCACCATACCAAACAAGAACTATATTTAATTATAGTCATTGTGTTTGTCCGTTTTGCTAAGATCACTTAATGCATAATGATGAAGGTAAAATAAAGGGGAAAAAAAAACGAAAGCACAAATTCCCCTTTTATTTTTTAATAAGTAAATAAATTAAGATGTCTGATAACTGGAGCTGGCGAGAGACAGATGCTTTCATTAACACATCCTGATGTGGAATCCAAGGCAGGGGAAGTCAAGGAGGTTTTTCTCATTGCAGTTTATGTCAATTTATAGTACAATTACCACTGTTGTCTCCTATGTTGAACCAGAACGTTTTCAATTTTAAGAAGTGGACAAATCCCCCATCTGCTTTTCAGAGCAAGCCCATAAACGCACAGTGATGTGGCACCTGGTGACAGCCTCCCAGGGAGATCTGTCCTTCCCCCTGTCTGCATGTGCCTGATGTCTGCAAGAGAAAGGAAGCAAGTTGGCTATTTGGAGACTACAGTATCACACCCATCCCGGAGGGCGTTCATGGGTCATCAGGGCATCCAAAGGGACCAACTGGAATTCCAGAGAGGCTTATCAGAGAACCCGGAAGCTGAGCATCCTTCCTAGAAAAAGAGGTAAATGACCATGTGCTGAATGCCACACAATGGGTCTTGTGCCTGGGGCTTTATCTCATTGATCTCTCATGCAAGCCCATGGGGAAAGTATTACTCTCCTCATTTTATTAGAAGGAAATTTAAAGATGATACAACTGTTCAGTGCAAAGCTGAAGTTCAGAACCAGTTCTTTCCAGCCCCAGAGCATTGCCTGCTCAATGGGAGAAAAACTGATTTTAGAATCCGTCTGACTTGACACATCTATACATTTTATTTAGGAAGTGGTGTGGAAATGCACATTTCAATTATTCTGGTTTTCTAATCGAATTTTCTGAGTTGAAAAAAATAAAAAACAAAAAACTTAGGATTCGATTAGCAGTTCTCACGGCTCACAATGATCCCTGACAGCTGGGAGAACAATTCAAAAGCCTTGGAAGCCACTCTGCCAGTTCAAAAAACACCTCTTTCCCTCCTTAAGTCAGGGCTCAGTTCTCCAACTAATCGGTTGGATGGCTAGATGCTGGAAATGGTCCCCCAGGGGAGAGGCAAAATGTCCCATTACCAGAATTACCTGAACACAAACTAGGTTAGAGTCTGAAGGAACACCCATGCGGAATGAGTTGCATATTGGCAATGGCAGGAGAATTATTCATCTGAAGCATCTTTGCAAGAATCTTTCTGCACTAAAAGAAGGGGATAAAGGAACATCCATGTGGCCACCAGGACACTCAGAGCAAAACCCCTATGTCAGAATGGACTTAATATTGGCAACATGGCTCTGGAAACAGGTCTTCCTCTTTCAATACAGGATCTACTTGATTGTGTTTTTTAAACACAAATTCTGTAATAATGAAATAGAATTCTCCAGAACCTTTCCATTGAGTGCTTAGCCTTACAATGTTAATTAACAATGCATCTCATGCAGTTACACACATGTAAGCACACACACAAGATTCATGAGAGTTGTACCAGGAAAACTGCTGATTGACATTTGAACATTCTAAAACATTAGTATCAGAAGCCTGATTTGAACCTTGTGATTAGGATTTGACAATCTACGTGTTAGTTTGTGGACATTTAAAAATGTTTCTGTGAATATCTGTCTCTCAGTTAAAGAGTGTTTAGACATGTGCCAACAGGCCCGATTTCAGAGATGCTTATCTTCAGTTACAAATGAGGTATAAATAAATATTTGTGGAGAGGGAAGGAAGGGAGTTAGAAAGAAAAGGAGCAGGCACACTGATGGGCTAGTCGACTGGTAAACTTAGAATTATCTTCAGATGTTCACAGGAAGCAAAAAGAAAAAATATCTCCAATATTGCAAATCTTCCCCATATGTTAGCCACATACCAACTAATTAATGACCCAAGAAGAGCTAAATCTCAGATCCAGCCCATACTCCTTTCATTACACTTGATTTGTGTGCAGAGCCAGCCCTATTTGAACCCTTTCTGTGCCCCTTAGTTCCACTTGCTCCTGCCCAGAAAGTAGCTCCCTGAGTCAAAGGACCCATGATCCCCTCTGCTATTCACAATCTCATTGCACTCCACACCCCCCATCACATGACAGTGTGTGGGGTTTGGGTCTTTTCACCATCCATCCCACTCTCTAGATGCCCCACACTGCATCACATGCCCTTCATCAGGCGCTCACAGAAAGTAATCCTGCAGGGCTGGAAAGAAAAGGTAGAATCCTGTGGCATAGCACTGTCAGAAACAGCAGAGGTCCGTCCATGGGCTGAGATGGGGAACAGAATGGGAGAATGATGACATTTATGTGGCAAAAGCAAACTTTACATTCAACCAGTGTCTTTCCTTTGAGCACTTCATACACTGAACATGAACTCATTTGCTCTGCCAATATCCCCATGAGATAGATAGCCAAGTAGGCATTATCTTCTTCATTTTCAAGAAAGGATACCCGAGGCACAAAGAGGTTATGTAACTTGTCCAAGGTCACATAGCTAATCAGCATCCCCTATCTTTTGATGCCCTACTTGAAGTTCATACACCTTTCCCATTATTCTCTTGATTCTTTTCATTTCAACAACAATAAGACGTAACCAGGTCTCCAGCAGAAAGTCTAGCACATTAGCCACATGCCTCTATATCTACTCACTGGATAAATGGAGAAGTTGAAACACAGGACATGAGAGAGGGAGATTATCTGCGCTGTGAGTAGAATCCAAATTGACTGAAAGGGAAAAAGGGGCATCTTCCAAATGTCCAGGGAGCATCATTGTCCCAATTTCAGAGCTGGAAGAAGTCTCAGACTCCATCTATTCTGATGTAGGATTTTGCTCTCCAAGGACACATTCCTCTGTGCCATATTTCTTTGAGAGTCTTCTGCTTAGTCACAGGGTTGCAACTCAGAACTCTAGTGGAATTTGGAGAATCCCTTCACAGCCAGGAGGAGAAGGTGGTATTACAATGGATAACCATTCTTCTTATAATCCCTGTTTGTAAGGTAAGTATTAATAATAGCTAAAGTTCTTAATCTTTAATCAAGATTAAACTGTGAATGCTATTTGGTAGGATCAGGACCTTACTTCATAAGAATTCTTACTTCATAAGAATATCTCAAACCACAATATTGCTTCAAAAGACATGTTCTCCTTTCTACCCTCCCTGCCAATTAGAGAGAGAGAAATACATACATGGATTCACAAAAGGAGAAAAATGGAACACAGGGAGGAAATACAAAGAATATGATTTTACATGGCTAGAGCAATTTCAGAAATAATCAACATAGTAAAGATTGTCTGCTGAGGGTTTACACCCCAAAAAAAAAAAGGAAAAGAAAAGAAAAGAAAAGAAAGAAAGGAAGAAAAAACAAAACAAAACAAAACATAATTGATTATGTCTGTTCTCCATGAAATCTCACTTTTCTGCATGAGTTGGGCAATGGGCACTGACAATCCTTTCAAGGGTGTTTGAATAGTAAAACATCCTTGAAACTTAAGATACTATCTTTCTCCTGATCAGAAGACAGATTTGTTTCCTGGCTACTAAACAAAGATAGAGAACATCTCCCTCCCCTGAGCCATTCCAGGAGTATAAGTTCTTTTCTCCATGAAGATTAGCTTACATTCCAGAGTAAAGAAAGGGTTCTTTCTCCAGAGGGGAGGATGAGCAGGTCACCAGCATCTCCAGATAAAATCAGAGTTTCCTAACGTGACCGGGGTGGGGTACTCTCCTTGAATCACCCCACTTCATGTGCTGGTACCATCCTGCCCTCACACCACCCTTTGGGAATTGGGACTCAGAGAACAGATGCAAGAGATTTCTCTAGTTGTTGCTTTTGCCATAAGTAACCAATGCTCTTTGTCTCTGTCCATGATGTTGTATAATCTGTCAATATATATACTGATAGTATTGTGTGTATGTATATAAATTTACATGTGTATATACATGTATATAAATACATGTGTGCATGCATGTGTATATGTGTGTACATGTGTAAATGTGTTATACATGGATATACACACATGCATACATTCATCACACATGTGTATATATGGCCTGTATATATGTTCTATATCTGAATATTATATTCACATACATACATTAATACATGTATATACACATGTATATACACATGTATATACACACACATGTATATATAATCATATACACACACATATAAATGCAGCAGACTCACTAGCTTGCACATAGGCTACAGTCTCAGACTTTTCACAGTTTTTGATTCTAATAATTAAAAAAAATTTTTTTTAACCTTTATTTTTAAGAGAGAGAGAGACAGAGCATGAGCAGGGGAGGGAAAGAGAGAGAGAGAGACACTAGAATCTGAAGCAGGCTCTAGGCTCTGAACTGTCAGCACAGAGCCCGACGCGGGGCTCGAACCCACGAGCTGTGAGATCATGACCTGAGCTGAAGTCGGATGCTCAACCAACTGAGCCACCCAGGAACCCCACTGACTCTAATAATTTTAATCCTCAGTTCAATGTTCTTTCCATTCACTGTAATGTATTGCCAAACTCTATTTTGATCCTTTCATCAAAGGATCAATCCCACAATCCCCTCTGCTATTCACAACCTCCCCACACCCCACATCCTCATCACAGGACAGTGTGTAGGGGTTGGGCCTTTTCACCATGCGCCGTACTCTCTAGATGCCACACTGCACCACACACCCTCCATCAGGAGCTTGCAGGAAGTAATCCTGCAGGGGCTGGAGAGGAAAGGTAGGTTCCTGTGGGGTGGTCCCACGAGAAATACCAAAGACCCTTCCATGGGATGAGATGGGTAGCATAATGAAAGAGTGAGGACACTTCATGTGGCAGAGGAAGGGAAAAGAAAGAATGAAAATGAAAGAGATGGTCAGAGGGAAAAGAAAGTCAGCCAGGGAAAGAATGAGACAGAAATGGGGTATGCACAGAAAAGGAAACATGAAGCCATAATAGCATCACAGAGAGAAAATTAGTAACGTAGATTTTAAAATTGTGAAATCAAAAAGAGTGTAAAAGTCCTTCCCAAAATGTCTGAGTCATTAAAACAGGAAACACTTTATATACTCGCATTTTCATTAATGTCTGCATTTAACATGAGAAAACCAAGGCCAGAGAGCCAAGCAAACCTATTAATACGCCTTATTCCGCTGCTCTGACAAGCCTCAGGGAAGTGCACCTGAGCGGCTTTTGTTCCCTCCTTACGAGGTTTATTTTCTCTCCCAATCTTACAGAGATGCTGTCAGTAGGAGCCTCTGATTTGAGGTCTCCCACAGTAAGAGGGGGAGGTTGTCACATGCAGAAAGACATCAGTGCTGTTTGCCCCGCGATGTTTACAAAGGACAGCTCATGCCAGACACATCCCTAGTGCTGCTGGCAGGCCTCTGAGAAGAGGCAGGATGGACAGCAGAGGCCCTGCAGAATGCTGCGTGTTTGCATGGTCATCCAGACATTTAATGCCCATCAGGAAATTGTACTTGCAAATTCATTCAAATCGACTAAGAGAAGACCAAGCCTTTCCTGAACTAAAAACAGGAAACCTTAAGACAGAAAAGGAGTGATATTCAGTGAGCGCAGCCTAGAAATTGGGGGGAGCGCGTGAGGGGTCAGACAGGCTTCGAGGAGTTGGCCCAGCTCCAGGAGTTGGGTTTTGCACAAAAGGAAGGAGAATAATCTCCCCTGGGGATAGAGGGTGACTGGCTGCAGGACTCCCAACACATCAATGAACTCCCAAGAGCCTTCTCTGTAGAATGGGGACAGTGGTACTAATTGACTTCATGGGGCTATTGCTTGGAAAAGAATAAAAATGTTCTGAATGCACTTGGTAAATATGAAGTGCTGTACAAATGGCAATAATAATGTCAAATTTTATTTAACATCTTCATTAAGGACTCAGAGTGGATCAGGCAGTCTGTTAATGAAATCTGCATAGAGTACTAAACTGGCAACAGCTCGGCTCGGACAAGCAAACACCCAAGGGAGGCCGTGCACAGTGGACAAATGTCCAGGATCACAGGTCGGGTCCCTTCCTCGGTCATCAACCCACCCTGTGAAGGGGCCTCCTGTGGAGCCAGGGGCCAGGAAGGCTGGGGGAAATCACACTGAGCCTCATCTTTGCCCCCACCACCTATGGTAAAATGGGATTCTAGTGAACATCTGGAAGGATGTGAAAACTGTCCCAACATCCACTCAAGATGTGCAAGCGTGGAAAGAATGTTGGGAACTTCTCCCTCCTAAGTCTTGGCGGTGGCGGGTCACAGGGACTAAGGTGCAGTAACATTACTTGGTGGTCTCTATGGGAAGCTGGTGACAACCTTCTCATGAGATGGGTCTGTAGGGTTCCAAGACACTTGGGTCCCTCTGTCTTCAATGAGAAAAAGTGCAAGACTCTAAGCCCACACCTGCACCTGTATGAGTACCACAGCCAAGATACCAAAAACCAACCTTGGGAGTCCATGGCTATGCCCCCAAGGCAACCCAAATAAGCCTGTGGCAGAACCCCAACTCCTTATCATAGCTTACAGGTCTCTTCATGACCCTGCTTACCTTTCTAGCCTTACCTCTCACCACCCGCAGGTGACGCTTCAGCCAAGCTGAGCCATGTACAGTTCCTTAACTGTATATACACACTGTTCCCTCAGCCACAAACATTTTTCTTTTCCCTCCTTGCCTGACTAAACTGACTTATCTTTTGGGTCTCAGCTCTCCCACAACTGAGTGGGTACAGTACATCGTCCATGCACCTTATATTTTCTCATCATAGATCCTGACTCATCAATTACTTATTGATTGCCTTCTCTGAACCAGGCACTGTGGAGAAGATATGACATTAAACAAGACAAACACAATTTCAACCTTATGGGAGAGAATGGTTCTGAGACTTGGCTATACATTAGAACCACCTGGGAAACTTTTTAAAAATAAAATTTAATTGGTCTGGAATGAGTCCCTAAAATAATGGGTATATTTTTAAAACGGTGTTTCTCAACAATGGTAGTCTTTGGAATCACTTAGGAAGATTTATAAAATATCAATGCCTTGTATTCCCACCCCAAGGCCAATTAAATCACATTGTCTGGGAGTGAAGCCTGAACATCGGTATTTTTTAAGTTCCCAGGAGACTCTAATGTATGGACACAGTTGAGAGTCAACGGTCTAGAGGGAAGAAGAGACATTAAATACTCATCGTACTATTAAGATTGGCCTATTCATTTACCTACAAGTCTATGAACTCCTTAAAAACAAAGATCTTATCCAAGATATTGTTTCCAGGACTTGGCATTATACTAGCACACAGTAGGTAATCACTAAATGTTTACTGAAAGAAGGAAGGACAAACTCTCAACTATGCTGGTTTAGTCATATACTGGTGAGCAAAGGCTACCATAGCCAACTATCACAGACTAGGTGGCTTAAACAACAGAATTTTATTGTCTCACAGTTCTGGAAGCTATAAGCCTAAGATCAAGGTGCTGCCACAGTTAGTTCATTCCCTCTGACGGCTATAAGGGAGAATGTGTTCTATGCCTCTCTACTAATGTCTGGCAGTTTGCTGGCAATCTGCATTCCTTCACTAGCAGATGCATCACACCCATCTCCACCTTCAGCTTCTCGTGGCATTCTCTCTGTTGTGCATGTCTGTCTCTGTGTCCAAACATGCCCTTTTTATAAGGACACCAGTCATATTGGATTAGGGCCCACTCTAATGATCTCATCTTAACTCAAATGTCTGCAAAGACCCTGTTTCCAAAGAAGGTCACCTGCACAGGCACTGGGGGTTAGCACTTCAACACCTTCTGGGAGGGAACCATTGACCCATGACATTATGCTGGAGGAAAAGAAGAAGGGACAAACTCTTAAATATCTTGGTTGAATGGGATGCTTCCTTATGCTGGATCATAACTCTCTGACTTGGCTTCAACCAGAACTTTTTCTAGTAGCTCTCTGCTAAGTAAGAAGGCACAAAGTAGGCTGGCCCTTGGCAAAATAATGAATTAGCAAAGACTGTCCACCTTCTCTCCTCCCAAGGCACCTTGCCTATATTCCAGTTCTGAATGGGCTGAAGGTCTCTAGTTGTCTGCTGCATCCAAACAGGGAGGAACAGACTTCCATATAAGACACTACATGATTTAGTGTAACATATTGCCCTCTTGGAGATATTGGAAATTTAATTGAATATTCATGGGGGCGGGGGACCCACAACACTAGCAATGCCCCAAAGAATAAATCCCTAAGGGTAGAAGTGTAGGCATTTTGTCAGGAGAAGTCCAAGGAAATGGGGAGAGGGCAAAAGAGGACTCCTTGGAACACCCTCCCCACCTGACCCATCCTCTTCATCTGAAACACATAGGACATTATTGGACTTGGCCAACTAAAGGTTTGCTCTAGATCACTCTAGGAAAGAGAAAAACTCTTTAGAAAATACTTCCACTCCATGTTCTATCCTGATGCCATCAGGGGTTAGTTACCATATTCTGTGAAGTAGCCATTCATATTTTTTTCTTAATGGAAACTCACAGTTTGACCTGTGCTCACCACACAAGTTGGCTCTTCTCTTAGAGTTGACCTAGGAGCAAAGCCTCTCTGGACATGGCCTAGTGGCAGCCCCTGCTGGGCATGGCCCTAGCCTGAGTGTTGCCTCCAGAGCCACTCATTAAAGAGTCCACTAACTGCTGCTTAAGCTTCAGCCACCATACTGGGTGCATATAAATTGACCCTGATTGGTAAGGAATTTTTTTACATGCTTTTGGGGACGAGATTTTAATTTAAAAAGCTCGCAGCTTCTCAACTGTTTTCAGCCATTCTAAAACACTTCTACTTAAGACTGACAGCTGTCATAGGGGATGATAATGTAGAGGATATAAATGATTCTGCACATTTTCCTCATAACAAGAAAAAAGTACTAGACTGGAGTCATAAGGCACAGATTCTTGACCTGGATCTGTCATCAGCTGGGTGCTGCTGGGAAAATCACCTCCCTTCCTCTCATCCTCAGTGTTCTCAGATATTAAATGGGAATAATAATAGTCAAGCACTCTTTTAAACTCTATACATGTATGAATTACTTAATGCTTCAAACAACCCTATGAGATAGTACTATAATATTTCTATTTTAAATATAAGAAGATTGAGGCACAAAGAATCAGTTTGCCTAAGTTCACAATGCTAGTGACTAGTGAGCTGTGATTTGAACCAGGTATTCTGGCTCTGGCTTCTTTTTCCTTAGCCAGTATGCATAATAATGGCATAATAATAACAGTAAATATATCATTAGAACTAGGGATTAGATGAGATAATGTACACAAGAAGTTGGCAAAATATTTAATAACTGTTGGCTATTTTTATTCCATCATAGAGTAGGATTTCAATAAGTGTTGGGTGGGTGGCTAGATGCCTTCTCCAGAGTTGTCTGGAAGTGTTTTCCTGAGGATACAGTCCATAGTTTGCTAGATTCCACTCTTGTCCAGACTTGATGAAGAAATGTGAAAAGGACAATGCTACATGAGGTTAGAAAAAAGTGCCCAGATAAGCTAATGCACAATCTCATTCTGATGCCTGCAAGGTAATGCTGGTTTAAGAATAGCCAGAGTAACTGGTAAGACTTTCTAATCTACAAGCAACTCCCCTATCCAGATGCTCCCTTGCATAAAGTGCTGCCATGTTGGTTTAAAGACTACCCTCTCCTTGCCCAGGCAGGACACTTACAACACAAATGCCCACCAGAAGACATGCATGAAGCCCCCTCTTCCACAGTGTAAGTTAGTTCATTCCAGTCTTTTTTTTTTTTTTTGGCAGGGGAGAATCGTGTGTGTGAGCTATGGATAACTGTAGAAGAAGAGAGCATGGAAAGAAGGGCTAAAACATCCTGAATTTCACCTGTTTCGCAACTTTGGCATGCAGTATCCTGGCTCCAAGCCCACTGCTCTTGCTTCTCATTTCAGTCTGTTGTGGAAGGCAACACAGGGCACAGGATGCAACTAAATTTCCAGAACACAAATCAAGTGTCAGACTCTGTGCAGTGTGATTTCTCCACTATTACTCCCTTTAATCCTCACAATACTGAAATGTGGATACTCTCAACCCCCACACCCAGGACCAATTTTGTTTTGTTTTGTTTTGTTTTAATGGATAAAGAAAGGCCAGAGATATAAGTAATTTTCTAAGGTCCCATAAACTGTAACCAGCACATCTGGAACTAGAACTCAGATATGTCAAATTCTCAAGCTTGTTCATTGTGCTGCCCCACACTGTATGCACAAGTCACTCCACCTCACACAGCCCCAGACCCCCGGGTGGCAGGGTGGGAGACATAACCAGAGAGAGGGCACATAAACCAGTCCATGAGAAATCTCACCGCTCCTTCACGTGCAGAGCTCCAGAGGTGGACAAAGTAGCAGAAGGTGAGCAAAGGCCCCAAGACCTTGCTCACCTGTTCTCTCTCTCCCTCTCTCTCCACCCCCTCACATACACACACACGCACACACACGCTCCACAGCAAGCACCATCATCTGAAGCATGGACTCTGCTGCCAGCCAGGCCCCGGTGTGGTTGAGAGAAAAGTTATTTACAGCAAGGTCTGGCCTCTCGCGCCACCGTGTAATTCCAGGCAATTGCACTTCCAAATAGATCTTTTTGGAGAAAATCAACAGTGGCTTTGCTTTCAATCTACTGGAAAATGAAGTCCTGTGAATGTGTTACATAAGTCCACAGCAGGCAGAGTGAAGAGCGCAGGAGCCTCCAGATCTGCCAAGACAGGGTGAGGCGCTGGTCCCCCCATCCCTGCAAGAGCCTCTTCCCCCTGGCCCAGCCTATCCCACTGTGTGCTATATAGTTTTGTGGGGTTGACCAGGGAGAAGGGTGGGAGCAAAGTGTGAGTGAATCCTGCCAAAACCTTCAGTGGGGCTTCTGGGGAGAAGTGGGAACAGAGAAGCACACGATGCCCAGTTAGGGAGGATCAGAGAACATTTCTTGTCTTACCCAACCACAGACTGGGTTGCAGTAACAGCCACTGCATACCACACACAACCTCACAAACACATGCGATACCAGTGCCCAAATCCTTTCTTCTTCTACTTTTTAATGTTTACTTCCCATTATAAAAGTGATAAAATCAGGGTGCCTGGGTGGCTCAGTCAGTTAAGCATCTGACTTCAGCTCAGGTCATGATCTTGCAGTTCAAGGGTTCGACCCCTGCATTGGGCTCTGTGCTGACAGCTCAGAGTCTGGAGCCTGCTTTGGATTCTGTGTCTCCCTCTCTCTCTCTGCCCCTCCCCCTCTTGCACTCTGTGTGTGTGTGTCTCTCTCTCCCAAAAAAATAAACATGAAAAATTTTTTTAAAAACTGTAATAAAATCTCACTGAAGAAAACTTTGAAAATACAGAAACACAGAAAAATGAAAATACATTGCCCACAATCCCATCACCCAAACACATTTTTAACACAGTGATGGATTTCTTTCCAGCCTTTGTTTGTATACATTTTTAGCTTAAAAAAATATTCCTGATGCTCTTTCCAGAAAGCCTCAGGTATTCATTCACCTCTGAGAACTTCCGTCATGGTGTTGATTGATGTATACCCAAGAGTTTTGAAAGGTTAGATGGTATATTTATTGGTTGGATAGATAGCCAATGGTTCATTAGATTACAGAAGGCCTCTTTAGGAGAATAAAAAGAGCACTAAACCGAGAGTCAGATGTTGATTCCAGCCATTTCTACCACTTTTTTGGGGGGAGGAAGGTGACATTCTACTGTTATTGACTGTAGGACCTTGGGTATATCATATATTCCTTTTTGAGCCTTGTTTGCCTCATCCACAATAAGACACAGAATTGTAGAATAAATTAGGAGTTTGGTGAGTGAGTTCTTGTATTTCTTATATTTTCTGGGAAAATCACATATTCTCCCTGTATATACGTATTCTCATCCATACAACGGGGATGTTAGTACCTATGCTCCAGAAGGTCTCATAAATGTTGTGAAGGTCAAATTAAATGGTGAGTGCAAAATGGCTTTGATAACTGTATAGGATTATAAAAATGAAAGCTATCATGATGATTTTTAAAAATATAGAAAAATACCTATGCCACACATCTTGTGAAAATACAAGGAGGTAATAAATGTGATATTACTATAAAAAGAATAAAGCACTGTATGTGATGAGGTGATCTGGGGAAGAAGCACAGAGAGAGGTGCTTTTCAATTCAGACAAGAAACCTCGAAAAATGGGGAGGGGGTACCAAGGGAGCCAGGAAAGAAAGTATGCAAAAGAAAGTGATTTTTCTCCTTTCACCTGCTTTTGTCCAAAAAGGCTCTCAGGGCTTACCCTCTAAGAATCCAGATGTATTCTTATGCAGAGGGTGAGATTCGAGTTTGGTTCTGCACCTTAGCAGGAGTTGAGAGAAAGCTGAAGCACCTCTATTAGCAGAACCTTCCCAAAGGTGAAAGTCCAATGAGAAGCACTCTCTAGCCTAGCAGGACTGAACTGAATAAAATGCAGAGGAGAACTACCTACCCATCAGAAAACCACATCAATTTGGGGGATCCCTTGGAGCAAAGCTGCCAGGCTGTGGAATTAGTGACAGTGCGCCACCTTCTGGTGGGTCTAGATATTGCACAATTTCCTGTACCTGTGAATTCTTTCAACTCTCCTTTCCCTTTAGAACTCATAAGGTATCTTTCCAAGTTAATACGCTGGTTCCATAGCATCTGTTAAGACCAAGACCAAGCCAGGAAAAACTGTTACAATGATGAGATGTGTCGTTAGCAGCTCCCACTTTCTTATTAAACTTGTTCTCTCTGGTTTTGCCCTTCCTTCCCATTTGGCCACCCAAGCCTAGCACTCTTAATTCATACTTAAGTACTTGTGACCTACTGGGTCACCTTCCCCAGTAATATTTTTATTTTAAAGAAGTCCTATGGGAATAGGCATTGATAACACACATCCTACACATTCATTTAAATGAGTATTGGGCATGTACTGTGTGCCTGCTATGATCCTATCTTCCAGGATCTCGTAACCTACTGAAGAAAGTAATAATGTGCTAAAATAAGTGCGAGAGGACAAGCAGGTGAACAGGAAAGACAATAGATTCTCTAGAAATTCCGGAAAGAAAAAAATATGATTTATCATTGGGGTGGTCAAAAAAAAGTGGTCTTTGACATGATACTTGAACATTTTAACAGGAGAGATGGAGAAAATGAGTATCTAGTGAAAGAAACACAAAGCACAGACCAGGGGAAAAGACAAGATCTGCTCATGGAATATTTCAACTGGAGCATATCAGACTATAATGACAATTAACATTTGCATAATGGGGTGCCTGGATGGCCTAAGTCGGTGACTTCAGCTCAGGTCATGACCTTGCAGTTCATGAGCTCGAGCCCCGTATCAGGCTCTGTGCTGACAGCTCAAAGTCTGGACCCTGCTTTGGATTCTGTGTCTTCCTCTCTCTCTGTCCTTCCCCTGCTCTCACTCTGTCTCTCTCTCTCTCTCTCAAAAATAAAGAAACATTTTAAAAATTTGCATAACGTTATAAAGCCTCTTTTTAAAATTCTATCTTCTCAATCATCCCATGAGGTAGGTATTATGACTATTAAGCCTATTTTACAGACAGAGAAACTGAGTCTTGAAAAGGTTTAATTAATTGCTTTATGAAGTTTCTATAGTTCGGGAAAGAAGGACTCAGACCCAAGGATTCTATCTCCAATTCCAAGGCCATGGCAAATGTGACTTGCTCAAAAAGGGAGACTGCAACCATTCTGTGAAGGGCAAGGAATAGGAAGCTAAAATATCAGGTTAATGGTGAGATTTCAGGCCCCACGATGGTAGAATGGAGTACCCCTTCTGTGGAGGTGACCAGATGTGATGTTCTTTGTCTCCTCTTCTTCCCAGACAGGGGCTGACTCCCACTGGTCATTATCTTTCCTCTTCTTAGAAACACACCCTGAGCCATACAGCCAGAGAGGAACTTGCGAGCAACCCAGGGAAGTTTGCTTTTTTCCCCCCCGTGCATTCATCTGTTTGTTTGATTTCCTGCTAACTGCATTATATGTTATTAGGCCTTAGGGTGCCTTGGTGAATTAAAACGATCCAGTCAAAATGTATGATTAAAAGACTGAGGAGCAATAATAACAGCATAATCATACCATGCATTCATATCCCACTTTAGCATCTGCTATCTCATTTACTCACACAAAATCAGCAGCACACTGAAATAGGAGTGACAGAATGTGGCAATCCAATTTTACCGGTGGGAACATTGAAACAGAAAGGTTAGGTGGTTTGCCTGGAGCCACACAGCAAGTTATTGGAACTTAAACCAGCTACCTTAACTCCCAAGCCAGTCTTCTTTTCACAGTAGCCCAGTCTCTCAGCTCGGGCAGGCTCTGGAAATGAGGGGGACCATGTGGTACCATCTGCCTCCGCCTCCCAGGAGCTTGGAGTGAACCGTGGACACAGGCATCCGGGCCCGATGCCATTCTTTAATGGCATATGATGCTAGTTTTCAAAGTAAAGCTCGCACACTGAATTCTGGAATGTTGAACCCTGTCATGCGCCATAAGAACGCTGCGTGGGTGCGTAGAAGTGATGGCAAGAATAATCACTCAGAAACAAGTCGGAGGCTACAACAGACATCCTCGCCAGCCTGACCTAGGTTGAACACCTTTAAGCAGAGCGGCTAGTCACTCTTCACCACGTAAAGCCTGGAATTAGTTAATGATCGGTAATATTTATTCTAGGATCCAAATGCTGGAATGTCTCCAATTGACCAAACTGGTTTTCCCCTTTCACATCTCAGGATATTATGAAAACCCCCAAGCTATCAAATGTGAAAACAATAGCAAAATCAACTAACATCTAGTAAGTTCTTGCTTTGTGTCAGGGCCTAGGCTAGGCACCTAAATGCTATGCCTTTTAGTGGCAAGTGTGAAATATATCTAAAATAGAAAGGCTATGAGGAGAGTATTTGGGAAAATAACACTGCTATATTGAAAAGATATACTGAGTCTAGAGTCACTCAATCCTGCTTCACATCCCAGATCTGCCTCCCAACCAGCTGTGTGATCACACACACTGACACACTTATGTATCAGTCCTTGTGTATGTAACATTGAAGGACCACACTTCGTTCATGGGGTTGTTGAGTAGACTACAGATGATGCACACAAGGTTAAGCACCTTCTGGATGGTCAGTGGACAGGACTGCATAAGCCTTCTTCCCTTCATCTTGCATGTGTATCTTTGGTCTCTCTTCCCCCAGGCTCCACCTCTGACTCATTGACTTGATACCAAGATACAAACAAATTGTGGGAAGGAGAGGGAGGAAGTCAAATGAGAATCGGCTCACCAATCCGAAGAGAACAGGACTTTCACTGACTTAAAAAATAATGCCTTTTATGACAGTCTCAGAGGGTTCAGAAGGAGGGAAGATAGTGGACATGATGGGTGTCCGATGGTCATCAGAAAAGAAAGGTGTGTACATAGGCAAGTTTACTGTGCCTGGCCACAGGCCAGCATGGGAACAGGGACTGTGACAAGGCTGTGAGCCCATGAACATAATTCCTGGCCTCACCCCCAACTCCCATCATTTGCAGGGTGACTTCACCTCACCACCCAAGCAGGCAAGGGGCTCAAGATGAGGAGGCTTTTGGACCAGAACCACAGGCACAACTCCCCATGTTCACCAATGCCTGCAAACATCAACTCACTTTCACCTACCTTTCCTAACATGAGCTTTAGAAACAATGTCCATTGAGGAGAGATCCAAAAAAAGAAAACTGATGCACGAAAAATGTCTCTCGAGAAATGGGAATCTGAAAGAACTTGGATGATGCATTCACTCTTTCCACTACCACTCACTGATCCCCATGAGAAATAGTTGGTCTCTTCCATCAGGGAGTTCACAGTCTTGAGGGACATGCTGCTCAATGACACCAGAGTCTGGTAATAAAGATGAGCCCAAGGCACTGTGCATGGAGAAGGGGAGAAGCTGAATACCAACCACACTGCTCACCCCTATCCAGAAATATTTCTTGGCCCGTTGCATATGCATAGACAGCTCCTTCTGCACGCAGATGAAACTCTGCTTGTTCAGTCTGGTCAGGCTCTGTCTCTCCTCAGTTCCCTGGCCTTCTGGCCACACTAAGACTCAACAAACAACATATGTTTACAATCTGAAGGGAATCCAAGATATCATCTTGTCTTACATGTTTTTTTATTTCACAAACTGAGTCCCAGAGAGCTAATGACTTCTCCTAGGTTGCAAAGCTGGTGGCTCAAGAAGTAGGACACAGGTCTCCCAACCATCACACAAGACAATGTGTTGTGTTACAAGTGCTGTCCTATGTCATATACGGTTCTTCAGCCTCCTCAGTGAGTTTGCAATCGCCTCCTTTGTAAACCCATTACCCCACAAGTCGCTCCACTGCTCTGCAAAGCTGAAGAAGGTAACAAGAAGCATTAGTTAATTGGCTAACAAGACACAGGTCTGGGGTTTAATTCAAGGCGAATGGATACAATTTCTTCTATCTATCCTCTAACTATACTCACTCAAAGAACAAGATGCACTATTTTAAATATCTTGGGAGCCTTTCTCAAACGCTCCTCACAATGATAATCGGCACTGGGTCCATAAACAGTAGGACAGAGGGGAAACCTCTTGGTTTCCGGAGAGGAAAACATTATAATACTGGTCAGGTTCTACGCAAACTCCTCTATCCCTTAGAGATAAATGGCTGGGAGGAAACCAACTTTCTGGAACTGCATATTGTGTTCTTTGGCAACTGGGGATGACGAGGATATTCCTTTGGATTAATCCTTACACGTGAGCTCTTCGTGAGCTGTATTTCCCCAGGGCTCCCAGGGAAGTGGTGTGCTGGAGCAGAGCACTGTCACAGGAGTCATGCAGCCTGAGTGGGAATGTGATTTCTGTGCTATATAACCTACAGCAAGTAGAATCCCCAAGTCTGCACATCTTCATCTATAAAATGGGGATAATATTACTGTCTTTATCAGGTTGCTGTAAGAACTAAATAAAATATTTGAATAAAGGATCTGGCTTATATCAGGGGGCCCAATAAATATTACTTTACTTTCCCTTCCATTGGTGGGGGGGGGGGGAATGAGCATCCCTATTTCTATCTAAGTCCTGAGTCTGATTTTACTGAACAGTTCATTTCCTCTCTTCAAGTTCTTAGCTTCCCTTTTGCAAAGAGGACATCTTTCCATTTTCCAGACAGTAATGTGACAGAACTAGTCAGTGTTCCCTGGACAAAAGTATTATTTACAAAATAAGATTTTAGGGGCACCTGGATAGCTCAGTCAGTCAAGCATCCAAGTCTTTTTAAAAAAAAAATTTTTTAATGTTTATTTTATTTTTAAGAGAGAGGCAGAGTGTGAGCGGGGGAGGGGCAGGGAGAGAGGGAGACACAGAATCCAAAGCAGGCTCCAGGCTGGGAGTTGTCAGCACAGAGCCCGACGTGGGGCTCAAACTTACAAACAGGGAGATCATGACCTGAACTGAAGTCAGACTCTTAACCGACTGAGCCACCCAGGTGCTCCAAACATCCAACTCTTGATTTCAGCTCAGGTTATGATCTCACAGTTTGTGAGAGCGAGCTTGTGTCTGGCTCTGCACTGACAGCACGAGCCTGCTTGGGATTCTATCTCTCCCTCTCTCTCTGCCACTCCCCTGCTCTCTCTCTTGCTCTCTCCCTCTGTCTCTCAAAATAAATAAATAAACATTTTGAAACAGGATTTTAACAGTATAATTAGTCATATTTAAAGAGTATACTTAAGAGGGAAAAAATACATGATGACTAAGTATCTACTATGTACGAGGCAATTTAAATACATTATTTCACATAATCTTGTAACACCCTTGGAAAGAGGATATCTGTTATTATCCCATTTTAAAGATGTGGACTGGCAAGGTTAAATAACTCAAACCAATGTAGAAATTAAGTAGCAGAGCTGAGATGTGAAACTATGTCTGTCATACTCCAAAGCCCACTTTCCATTTATGCAACACTCTTATTTTCCTTGGAAGAAGGAGTCCTATTTGGAGAGCAGAACCATCCATTGAAACTCTTCAGAAGAGAGTGTACAAACATAAGCCATGCTAAATATGTTGAATCTCCCTGGGCTCACTGGCCTAGTGATCTTCCTTTCATTGGGATTTTAGATGATCAGGTGATAGATTTATGGCAGTGACCACCAGAGGGGGATAATAGCTGCTCGAGTGCACAGTGCATGTGCATGCATGCATGAAAACAGACACACACACACACACACACACATACACACACACACACACACACACACACACACACACACACACTCACAGTTTCCCCAGTAGTGTAGCCAAATAATAACAGAAGATTAACACACATAGACACTCCCTTTTAAAACCAAGACCCTTGAATAAACAGGGCTTCCTCTCACCCATCCACCACTGCCAAAGTCCATTGAGTCTGAGCACACCTTCGGGAAAGAAGAAAAAGCAGGCATCCATACCTCAGGCAAAGGATATTCCTGTCTCAGAAAGAATAAAAACAGATTTGACTCACTGGGCCTCATACTCAAAGACATGGAGTACACAGTTCAAAAGTATATGGATTTGGAACCGAAAGACAAGGATATTTGAAGTCTTAGCTGAACCACACCAGTTGTATGGTCATGCCCAAGTCCCTTTATGCCTCAGTCTTCCCTTTCCTCACATGTAAATAGGGATCCCAACACCTGCTTTACAAGGTTATTGCAAACACAGAATGCAATGAGGTGAGGCAAAGTACTCTGTAAACTGTAGAGGCTACACAAATGCCACTAGCTCTTATTGGGATGATAATCACCATTATTTACTCAGTACTGATGCTCCCACGAGGGCAAGGAACCCACCCAAGGCCTGGTGCAGGAGGAACAGGCCTTGCACTGTATGGAACAGAGGCAGAAGGAGCAAGGCAGGTAGCAAGCATCCGTGTAGCAGGAAAGGGTCCAGGTTCCTGACACGATATTTTCGTGCCTGCCCCATCTTCCCTTTCAGAGGAAGTCTATCAGCCTGTTTGTTTCTGAGGGCTCTGTAACAAATGGCCACACACTAGATGGCTGGAAACAACAGAAATTTATTCTCTCACAGTTCTAGAGGCCAGAAGTCAAAGTTCTGAAATCAAGGTGTTGACGGAGTCACTCCCTCTGGATCTCTTGAGAAGGATGCCTTCTTGCCTCTTTCATCTCCTCATGGCTTCCAGAATTCCCTGGATTCCTTAGTGTGTGACTACATCACTATAATCTCTGCCCCTTTCTTTACACAACCTCTTCCGTCTGTCAAGTCTCCTGGGTGTCTCTTTTCTTAAAATAAAAAAAAATTTTTTTTAACATTTGTTTATTATTGAGAGACAGAGAGAGACAGAACATGAGCAGGGGAGGAAAGAGAGAGAAGGAGACACAGAATCTGAAGCAGGTTCCAGGCTCTGAGCTGTCAGCACAGAGCCTGACATGGGGCTCGAACTCACAAACCGCAAGATCATGACCTGAGCCGAAGTTGGATGCCTAACCGACTGAGCCACCCAGGCACCCTTCCTGGGTGTCTCTTATAAGGACATTTGTCACTTGACTTAGGGCCCACCTGAATAATCCAGGATGATCTCTTCATCTCAAGATCCTTAACTTAATTACACCTGCAACTGCCATTCTCCCCAATAAGGTAACTTTCACGAGTTCCAAAAATTACAACGTGCCGTATCTTTTGGGGGATCACCATTCAAACCACTACAAAGCCAAACAGAACAAACTCAAAAACACAAAACCGTATGTGATGTGGCAGTGTGATGCCCTACCACGGGACATGCAGGACAGATGCTCGCCCTGGCCCAAAGAAGGGAGAGGCATGAGATCGGAGTAGCCTGAAGCACAGAGAGCAAGTTAATTCTACCTGGGGAGGACAATGGGAGGGTTTCTTAGAGGGGGTGGCATTTGAGTGCAGTCTTGGAGGGCAGGTTTTGATAAATAAGGTAAGAAAAAGGAAAGAGAAAAAGATTTTGGTGGAGGAAACAGCAAGCAAAGATACAGAAGTTGAAAGGGGGTATCTGGGGCAAGAAAAGAGTGAGGAGAAAGGATGAGATAACGAAGCGTATACCCAGGCAGGAGGCTAAAGGGAGTAGTGCCTCACACAGGTTCCAGATGAAGCAGAGAGAAAGCTAGAAATCCACTGTAGTGAGGGGCCAGCCGAGTCTTCTCCACTGCCCCCTCCGACTCGCTTCACTGTTTCCATCCGGGACCTGCCCATGCTTGCTCCCCACTCCAGTGGTCTAAAAGAATAGCTGTTCTGCCTGTGCAAACTACTCCTGAAACATAAGCCCTGCCCTGGGTAACTGTGCCCCAGACCTCGACGCACTCAGTTCGGCAGAAAGGCACAGCTTCCAGGGTGGGACCTGGCTGATGGAAGACAGACACACAGACCGTCGATGATACAATGCTACGGCTGAAAACACAGCAACTTCCTGCCCATCCCTGTGCCTCAGGACTCAGACAGTTGGACTCAGTTAATTGAAATATAAGCTTCAGGCAATAGGATTTATCCAAACACCAAGAAAAGAGCAGGAGGATGCTAATAGCATGCAAATAGATGGATGGAAGCTTTTTAAGACAATCATTCAGTTTGGGCAACCCAGGTACAGACAGCACTAGACCCAGAACACACACTCTACCCCAACCCCCTCCTCACCTCCTTCTGGCTCTCTCCTCCCCCATCCCTCTGCACCTGGACAGGTCTGATTTGCTCTAATAAAAGCAGCCTCAGCCCCAGGGAGCCTGCAGGAGGAACATAGCTGATTTCACCTCTTTAACCCCGGAACCAGGAAAACAGCAGAACGCTGACTCTGGCCTTCCCTGGGGAAGATCCCAGAGCTTTATCTCGTGAGCAGCACGACCTCTAGGAACCTCTGCACAAGTGAGATAAACGTGTGCCCAAGAGGAAACCTACTTATCTCCCAACAAAGCATCTTTGCAAATCACTTTTTTTTTCTTCTCAGGGAAGGGAATATTTTTAAAAATAATAGCCGCAATAACAGTAATAATCATCATCATCAGCTGATGCCTGCATCCTGGTCAGTGCCTTGGGGAGGGAGGTACGGGGGCCTGCAGGCAGGATTGTGCTGGGACTGTGGGTGACTCATGTGCCGGTGTGGACAGCTTCCCTGAGGGGCCTGAGCCCCGTGTCTGGTTTGAACGATATGGCCGCCACGTCTCTTCATACAGAATAAACAAATGATTAACTGTCTCATTAGCGACTGTGCGGGAAGACACACAACTCACGTCCCGGCGGGTGGTGCAGCCAAGAGATTTATATTATTTAACAATAAAAGCAAAACAAACGTGGCCTTCCTCCACTGCCTGCCTGCATGGGGCCCTCGTGCTAGAGCAGGGCAGTGGCACCTGGCCAGGACAAGGAGCCCAGCCAGAAGGAGGGAGCAGGTGCCGGACATGCCTTCCTGGCATTTCAGGGCTGGCATTAGGGTGGGAGTGGTGGTGGTGGGGGTGTTAGAACAGAAGGAGGGAGAGAAGGAATGAGATGGCTCAGTAATGCAACGCGATTTGCTCAGGAACTATGTGTGGCCTGTCACTCTGTGGGAAAGAGAACAGAACTGGAAATCAAGAGACTCCAATTCCAGCCAAAGCTCCAACCCCACCTAGATGTGTGACAAGTTTGGCAAATTCTGCCTTTGTTTTCCCACCTGTAAAATGGGAGAAGGTTTTTTTTTTTTTAAGTGCTATAAGAATGCAGATTACCATTAGTGCTGCCTTTTTATTATACCATACAGAGTGTTTAAAAGATCAGACACTGAACTCAGACTTCCTGGGGACAAGTCCCAGCCCTACATTTTAGCTGCATGACCAGGGGCAATTCACATCCCTTTGTGGGCCGTAAAATGAGTTTGCCAGTTACATTTACCTCTTAGGATTAAAGAAGGCAATTCCTGAAGAGCACTAAACAATGCCTAGCATAGGGGAGGAGGCATTCAAAGTGTTAAAGGTGTTACCGTGTTTATCCTTATTCCTAGCCAATGCCTTCATTTTGAACAGACAACCTAGATTTACACTTCTAAGAATTCTAGTTATGAATTATTGCTCCTGCCTCTAAGGTTTTCTCTACTTTTTCCTCCTATCCCAAAGGAAGAACCACCTCCCTATTTCCACAAGATACAATTCCCCTTTTCCTCCTCTGGGGTTTTGATCCAAAAATCATCTCTGCTTTTTGCTGTCTTCAGACCCTTCTATTCTACTGGCTCTGGGTCCCCTCTTCCCACAGACAAGTTCGAGCCTCACATCCCACAAACAACCCTCTGTCAACCATGTCTTCCCCAAGCCAGCATCCTTCCTCTTCCCTTTCCTTCTGAAGAGAGTAATCTATTTTCCTTTCCCACTACCTTGCAAATTTCAGTTGCTCTCCTGGCTTCCATCCCCCATCACTCTGCTGATGGCAAAAGGCACCAAACAGTCCAGCTAGTGGAGTCTGCCCTGGGACCTCTCCCCAGGCTTCAGGCTAAGTTCTCCGTGACATGTGGCACTGCTGACAACCTCCTTGCTGAAATCCTCCTTTCTCTTGGCTTCCTGGGCACTGCTCTGCTCTTGTTCTCCTCCTTCTTTTCTGCCTAAGTTCCCTCTGCCTCTTTCACTGGCTTCTCGTTCTGACCTGTAAGTGGCGTTGCCCAGAGGATGAGCCTTGGTGCCCTTCTCTTCTGGCATCTGCTTCAAGACCAAGTGTCCAAGTGCCCTCAGTAGGGTCACACCCCAAGGTGTGCTAAGGCTCAGAGGTTTGGGGCAGTTTTGTTTGGCTGATAGACTGATTCCAAAGGCGCGTGACAGGGCAAGTGTTCTTCAACTGGTTGCAAAAAAAAGCAGCTGAATACCTACTACCTTACATCAGGCTACTTCACACATTTGTATCAACTCCCCCACCTTGGTAGATCTTTGGTGAGGCAGATGGTGAGCCTGTGGCCAGGTTTTTGTAGGACAGTCTCACCCACTGCATGGAGCAAGCACCATGTCTAGTGCTTGTGGAACCCCAACCTTTATTTCTGCTACAGATCCCCCTTTTGAACTCCAAATCAGATGTCCAGCTGTTTCTTGGGCAATTCTACCCGGACGTTCTACAAATTCCTCAAGTGCACTTGAATCATCTTCCCATAAGACCTTGCCTACCTTGGTTACAACGTCGCTACATACCCTGGTATTGTAAACAGAAACCTCAGGATCGTTTCTGACTCCCAATTAACTCTCTTGCTCCCTAATTTCTAGAGAGGTACCGTGTCCTGTCAATTTTACCAAGAAATATCCAGAGAAAATTTCCCTCCCACTCCCCCTGTCCACCTTATCACTGTCCTAGCAGGTCTTATCACCTCGCTGTGCCCCAAGTTCTTTAATCAACTTCATCTTTGAAGCCGGCCACCAGGAAGATCTTTCTAAAAAGATCTGTTCATAGAACTCCTTCATCCTCCACACACTTCCTATACCTCAAAACCTGTCCTCTCCTGCTACTTTCCTCCCCATCAAATTTTTCCAGTGGTGTCTCACTGGTTAATGTATACCTGAAAAACACCTGGGGAACTTGTTACAATGCAGATTCCCAAGTCTCCACCATAAACAGTCTAAGGCAATAGCTCTCTGTGAGTCTGGAAGTGTCTGTAACTGTATCTTTAACAAGCATCCTGGAGGATTTCATGATAGTTCTCCAGAAATCAAACTTTTAGAAACTCTGAATGGAAGCCACAGTACAGTTGTTAAGAGCCTGGACTTTGGTATCAGTTCGGCCGCCTGTTGGCTGAATCCCAACTCTTCCACAGGGAGCTGTGCCTTTCAGTACGGATGCTTTCGTCTCCGTGCCTTGATTTCTTCATCTAATGCATAAGGATGGTAACAACAATACCACCCATATAGCGGATGCTTATCACATGTCAGCCACCACTATGCACTTTCAATGCATAGAATCTTGCAAGCATCATAGCAAGCATATCAAATAGATGCTATTACTTACTCCATTTCCCAGAAGAGGAAACTGAGGCACAGAGAGTAACTTGCCTAAGGTCACAGGGCAAACAAGTAGCAGAGCTGGGTTTTGAATGTAGATCCATGCTCACAGCCATCACCCACAAGGTTGTCATGGAGAAGACAAGACATAAGTTACAGGAAGCACTTAACAGGTTGCCCTGCACATAGTAAGAGCTAAATAAAAGGCCATCAATCTTCCAGGGGCTATTATTAGTACTAGTACTATAATTACAGAATCAACATTACACTGTCCAGTTTGAAAGGCAACAGAGTGTTACAGTTGAGCTTCTCTAGCAAGCCAACTTGTTGGACACAGTAGTCACTAGCCTCATGTGCCTGTTTAAATTCAAACATAATAATTAAAATTAGGGACATGTGGGTGGCTCAGTCGGTTAAGCGTCCAATTCTTGGTTTCGACTCAGGTCATGATCTCATGGTTTGTGAATTTGAATTTTTTTTTAACATTTATTTATTTTTGAGACAGAGAGAGACAGAGCATGAACAGGGAGGGTCAGAGAGAGAGAGGGAGACACAGAATGTGAAACAGGCTCCAGGCTCTGAGCTGTCAGCACAGAGCCCGACGCGGGGCTCGAACTCACGGACCGTGAGATCATGACCTGAGCCGAAGTCGGACGCTCAACTGACTGAGCCACCCAGGCGCCCCTCATGGTTTGTGAATTTGAGCCCCACGTGGGGCTCTGCGCTGACAGCACAGGGCCTGCTTGGGATTCTCTCTCTCTCCCCGTCTCTCTGCCCCTCCCCTGCTTGCTCACACTTTCTTTGTCTCTCAAAATAAATAAGTAAACTTAAAATAATAATAATAATTTAAGTAAAAAGTAATTTTTCTTTACATTTCAAGTGCTCAATAGCCACATGCAGTTGGGGCTACAGTATTGGAAGCACAGATTTAGAACACTGTCATCATTAGAGAAAGTTCTATTGGACAACACTGCTCTGGAGGTAGACTGCTGGAATAAAATCCTGATTCTGATAGTTGAGGGTTCTTTGGAATGATAATTTGCCTTAGTTTCCTCACCTGTAAAACTAGGATAATAATAATACCCACTTCATATGGTGGATTTGAAGAACATGAGTTAATATAATCAATGTACTGAGAATATAATTAATGTACTCTGGCATAGAGTAGATCATATATAAGTGCTTGTGTTTATTATTATGGAGATGATGGTATAATTAGTAATATTATCATTTATACTTGAGCCAGTTAGCACAACAAGCATTGACATTTAAATCTTTGTATCTTGTCTATACCTGAGATGCCCTTCTCTCCTACCTTCTACTTCCAATTCACCTAACACACTCCTACACTTTCTCCAAAGCCCACTCAACTTGTGATTTTTCTCTCCACATCTTTCTCCAGAGCACTCTCACCCTGGCACAATTCATTGCTTCTCAAGTCTACAAAGTCTGGTGGCCATGCCTGTCATTTCTGCACTCCATGCCCCTGAATCCCGATTGCTCTAGGTTCTTACTGCTGTAGTGCTTCTTTGAAATATCTTCTAAGATCCACAAATCTCATTGGGAATAAGAACAGGCCCCCATTTTGGAGGACAGACCATTGTATGTCAGCAGATGGAGCCTTGCAAACACTTTCATGATGAAATGTATCCAGAAAGAGAAGCAAATGCAATGTTGTGCCTTGGGCACAATGTCCATCACAAACCCCTGGGCACCAGTGTGTATGACCTTTGGAAAAAGTCACACTGGCTGAAATGTCTCTGTATTGTTCTTTGCGTGGCAATGAATTACTCTGGATGGAGATAAAAATTCTTTCTTGAGTAATTTCTCAAATAGCTGACTTACTTGGGAAGCCCAGGAGTTTGGGACTAGGAGGGGAATAAAAGGTGAACACTATGATTTTGTTTTCACAGAACACTTGCTGCTCTGAGTGCATCCTATAGAAATAGTGAACTTTTCAAAAAGAAGAAACTTGTCAAATTTTAAGAGAGGGTTTAATGTGAGTGTAATGACTAAACCAGAGTGATGTAGGAGCCTGGCATCACTCGTTAATAGTTCTATAACCTCAGCCACAGCTCTGAAGCCTTCTGAGACTATTTCCCCACATCTGAAATGGAAGCAATAGTCTACTATGTAGGAGGGAGATGAAGAATAATCTATGAGCACACTTCTCACGATACATAAGGTAGACCCTGAATCAGTGGTGGCCATTACCATTACTAAGTTCTATAAAACCTGTCCTTCCAAGGAAATCACACAAAATTTGTAAAGAATCAGGCAAGTGGAGACCAAATATAAGTGCATTCCTGTGATATTAAGACTTAGCTTTTCAGGACCACGAGTAAGGAAACATGGGTGTCCAAAGTAACTACAACTCAGCCATATTGCACACATATCTATTTGTAGAGGCCATTTAATAGTGAGTTCTACAAAATCCTTATAGGGTAATAAGTCAAGTTTCCACACCAGGGGGCACATGAACAACCAGAAACAGTTGGAGGCATTTATTCACTGCAAATCTCTCTACGTTGGTTATTTCCAGACAACAAACAAGCCCAGGTCTCCTGTATTTGAGTGAAACTGCTATTCTGCCCAGCTTTTCTCTCTTCTCACCACCTGGCCTACTCTTAGTCACAGCTGCTTGTTGAGTGCAGCAGAATCTGCTTTTTCTTCATTTCCTGGTTATTTGATCATGGTCTACAGTCCACTGAACCACTCTCACTACTCTCTCCAGTGTCTCCTTTCTACTGGTCCTGACCACTGAGCAGTGGCCCAGGTTCAGGGACTCTGTGACAAGCAAAATCCTGGGAATGACCTTCACCCTTGTCTAATCCCCTCCCCTTCAAGTGTGGGCAGGGCCTGTGTATAGGATAAGACATCACTGTCATGATTATATGCTATTAGATGGTGTTATGGGTTGAACTGACTCACCAAAATTCACATGTTGAAGCTCTGTATCTCAGAATGTGACCTTATTTGGAAATAAGATTGTTGCAGATGTAATTAATCAGGAGGTCATTAGGGAGGGCCTAAATATGGTTTGACTGGTATCCTTATAAAAAGGGAAAATTTAGATAAAGAAATGTATACAGACGGAAAACACATTGTGAACATGAAAACAGTTGTCTCTCTATAAGCCAAAGGGAAAAGCCTGGAACAGATCCGTCCCTCACAGACCTCAGAAGGAACCAACTCTGCCAACACCTTGATTTTAGACTTCCAGCTTCCAGAGCTGTGAGACAATAAAATTTTGTTGTTTCAGCCATTCTGTTTGTGGTACTTTGTTATGGCAGTCTTAGCAAAGTTATACATATGGCAAAAGAGAGATTACCCAAGTAGACCGATTTACCCACATGAGCCCTTTAAGAGCAGAGTTTTCTCCAACTGATAACAAATGGGAAGTCAGAGAATTGGAGCATAGGTAGGGTTTGATGTTCCAATGCTGGTGAAGATGAAGGAGGGGCCATGGGACAAGGAATGCAGGCAGTCTTTAGTTGCTGACAGTGGCCCTAAACTGGCAGCAAGCAAAGAAATGAGGACTCCAGTTCTACAACTGCAAGGAAGTAAAGGCATGAGGTTTGAAGTAGGTTCTTCCCAGAATCTGCAGATAAAAGTCCAGCCGGCCAGCACTTTCATTGTAGCATCATGATACCCTAAACAAAGGACCCATCTGAATCTGTCTGCTCTTCCAATCTACAGAGCTGAGAGCTAGCAAATGCATGTGGCTTTAAGCCACACTAAAATTGTGATAATTTGTTACAGCAGCAATAGAAAACTAATTCAGGCTCCAACCCTCAGATCCTTGAGGGTTGTGAATTCTAGGATCTTAGCCAAAGACTATAACACCTTGACTAAGTCTTCTTCATGCTTTTCTGCCTCAGTTTCCCCACTGGCCAGACAGTTCTAGTTCCAGTCATCATAGCACTGCTAACTGAAGTCAGGAAACAACAAGGGATTTGGAAGCAGAAGGAGTTTCACTGAACATCTCTCTTTAACCTGAGGTACAAAAGCTTTCTCAGGCTACCAAAGCTCCCTGCTGCCCTCCCGTCTTTCCACCTGCTGGAAAGAACTGTCTTCTCCATGCACATGCTTATCATCTTTAGCTCCTCCTACAACTGAAGGGTTTTTTTTCATGATTGGGGTCACAGGGTTAGGAGTGCTCGCTCCACCCAATGCAGAACAGCTTGATGCTTCTCAGAGGCACATCTTGGCAGCCAGCAATGGGACCAGCAAGTTGCAAAGTCCCTTCAGAAAAATGGAAACAGCACTGTAAGCACACATGGAGGAGAGAGGAGCCGAGATATTTCAAAAAAAGAAAACCTTGAGTGCAGCTTTTGAAGATAGGTCTGGCAAACCATGTACACACTAAGAAGCAGCCTTGCAGATGAGCTGCGAGAATTCCCATCTGGAAATTCCACAGGGTGAGTCAACTTGACTGGTGTTCTGAATATGCCAACCTTGGGATGTAACTTCCAGAAACAAACTCCTTTTCTTTCGTATTACTTCTTTCCCAAGCTCCAAACTCACCTCTCCTCTTGCAGGTCTCATGAGTGCCTCAAACTCAACACATCCAAAGTGAATGCATTATCTCTTCTTCCCCCATAATGGTGCCACCATTCTCTCTGAACACTCGTGGTAGAATCCTGGCTTTGGAAAGAATATGTCTTTGGGTTCCAATCCTAGCTCTGCCCCTCACTGGCTTACTGACTTCTAAGCCTTAGTTTCCTCATCTGCAAAGTGGGCATAACGATAACACTATCTCTAAGAGATATGGTGAGGAAACAGTGTAAATCCAACTCTTAAGAGTCCCTGACTTCTACACTTAAAGTTTTTCATTTGGTTCTCCCCTGCCTACCATATTAAAAACAAATATACCCCCATAAAAATCCCCTCCCTCCTCTTTGTCTCCTTTTGCTCATGCTGTTCCCTTTCCCACGTGATTTACACTTATTTCTTTATTAAATCCCATCAGTTTTCCAAGGCTCAGCTAAATCATCACAGTATCATTGGAACCTTCCCCTATCCCTCAAGCACAAGTAATTTCACTAATCCCTGAACTCCTATTGTAGAACATTTGGGAAACATCATATTGTTTATGGTGTGGGTTTTCGAGGGTGCTCATCCTCAATTTAAGCTTCTTGAGGTCAAGTGCTGAGTCTGATTCACTTCAATTTTCCCTCGTGCCAAATTCTCTAGACCCAGGAGGAATGCATAAACGTTATTTAAATGATGACTACATGAATACTGAACCCCCTATGTATACTCTGGGTGATAAAGAACTACTACCCAGGACAAAGCCACATGCTGCCTTGCTGGTCTGTTTCAGAGGCTTCCATATTTTCTAAACACACTAAGTCAAAATTTAAGATGGATTGGGGTACCTGGGGGGCTCAGTTGGTTGAGCATACAACTTTGGCTCAGGTCATGATCTCATGGTTCATGGGTTCAAGCCCTGCATCGGACTCTGTGCTGACAGCTCAGAGCCTGGAACCTGCTTCAGATTCTGAGTCTCCCTCTGTCTCTGTCCCTCCCTCATTCACGCTCTGCCTCTCTCTCTCTCTCTCAAAAACAAACACTGAAAAAGTTAAAGAAAAAAAAAAGACTTAAGCTGCATTCCAGTCAGCTATTTAAAAATAACAATTCATTTAGTATTTAGTGAAAGTTCATTAAAAATCTAAACACCTTTTAAAGATTAGAAAAGAATGGAGGATGAAGCAGATGCTAATAGCATTAGACCTACAATTCCCAGGACTCTCTTTGGCAAACATGAACTCTAAGTGCCCAGAAGGAAAACAACAACAACAACAACAAAATGGATCCCCAAAGTTGCAATCTGTCTTTATAAGGTCAGTGCCAAGTGAGCACGACCTTCGGCTGTCTGGTCAAGGTTGATGGGCTAGGATTTATTTCTTTATTGTTCCAAATGGTTTAGTAAAGAATTGTTTCTGCCCCAGTACACCTACCTCTCTGAATAAGAGGCTAGCCAGTGCCGAGGAAAGAGAGGCTTTAAGCGGGTATGGAAGGAAAAACTTCACATGGGCCAAGCTAGAGTACCACTCACCATGAAGGTTCTAGATGGTTTCATTGTTCTTTGGCTGTAAATCTGACAAAACAAGTTGAGTGAAGGTATGGTGTTTGATAAGAGCACTGGACCAGGAGTTGTGAGACATTGGATATTGGCTTTGCCCCTAGATATCTGATTTTATGATGTCACTTAAAGTCTTTGAGTCTCACTTTTGCTGTAAAATGAGCGGTTTGGTCTAGATGGTGGAGCCACTTGGCAACAGTAGTGCTACAAGCATACTTCCAAAAACACCAATACCAATGCCCAGAGCTCATCCACAGAGATGGACCAATTGGCACCCAGGTATCAGTTATTCTGAAGTTAAGAACCACTGGGCTAATCATACCTTTCAGTTCTAAAACTTTGTGATTTTATAGTACTGTTTCTAAAAACCAGGAAGCTTCATTTTTATCATGTGAGATAAATCTAAGACAGGAATCTGGCAGAAACCCAAATGACCTGAGTATAAATACTGACAATATTTATAAGACATCTTCAGAGCATTGTGCCCATGCCCTGTCTCTGGTCATCCCAATTTCACACAGATCCTATTAAAATAAAGTTTGGCCAAGAGAATGGGGCAGGAGTCAGCACCAATAAATGGTAGTCTCTCTGTGTGTCTGAGCAGTTCCTCATTCCAAAGGCAGGTATTAATCATATTGGGTTACTATCTGAGTGAGAATCTATTTTACGATCTCTTTTCCCTTTCAATTCCACCACATTCCAGAGGTATATTATCAAGTTGAGTTCCTTTCCAGTGTGACTTCATCACCCTGATTAGCAGCTTTGGTGGCTACAATAGGATTTGTATCCCCACTACAAAGAAGAAACCTGAGGCACTAACATTGCTTAGCAATATTTAATAGTCGTTATTAGGGTGGGGTTGGGTTTGGCCTTGGGCTTGGAGTAAGTGTTGATGATAGGGTTAGGGATAAGGTTGGTGTGATAGCTAATTTTACATGTCAACTTGACTGGGTCACATAGTATCCAGATATTCGGTCAAACATTATTCCGAGTATTTCTGTGAGGGTGATTTTGGATGAGATTAACATTTAAATCAGTAGACTGAGTAAACCAAACTGTACTCCCTAATGTGGGGGAGCCTCATCCAACCAGTTGAAGGCCTGAATAGAACAAAAAGCTGACCCTCCCCTGAATAAGAGAGAATCCTTCCTACCTGGTGGCCTTTGAACCAGGACATTGGCTTTTTTTCTTGTCTTCAGAATCTAACTAAAACATTTCCTGGCCATCAAGCCTACTGGCCTTCAGACTAGAATTATACCATCAGCCCTCCTGGATCTCAGGCCTTTGGACTCAGACTGGAACTACACTACCAGCTCTCTAGGTCCTCCCGCTTCCTAACTCACCCTGCGGATTTTGGGACTTGCCAGACTCCACAGTGCCATGAGCCAACTCCTTATAATAAGTGTCTCTCTCTATATATGTACATCCTATTGTTTCCATTTCTTTGGAGAACCCTGACTAATGCAGTTGGGATAGGGTTGGTAAGACCACAGGGATTACAGTTTGATACAGGTTTGGGGTCAAGTTGGGTCTAGGGCTGGGATTAGGGTTGGGGTTGACCTTGGTCTAGACTGTGGCTTAGGATTGGCTGAGGGAGGGTAAAGTTTGACAAAAGAACAAAGTATCAAACATCTTTCCTTAACGTCATTATTGCCGATATGACCTTGATAAAGAAAACAGAAAGTGATTAATTAGTGACTTCCGAGTCTCAAGTGTTATTCTTGACCCTCTTATTTATATTACAATAATGGCAATAATTGTTTTAAGACCCAACTGTGTATCATATGCTATATGAGGTGTTTTGACTATTATATCATTTAGTCCTCTTTAAAAAAACCCTCAAATAGGTTTTACCCAATATTTTTAATACAATAAGAAACTGAGGGTACACTGAGGTGAGGAAACTTCTAAGTGGAGAATGTGATGTTTGAACTCAAATCTTTCTGACTCCAAAGCCATTTTGTGCCAAAGCACTGGCTGGGATGGTAAAGATTTGGTAACATTGCCCAGAGGATAAGAAACCAAGAGGGACAAAGCCCTTCCTCAGAGGAATGTGAAGAAATGCCCCTGGCTAATGGGTAGAGGTGGGGAGAGGAAAATGTATTATCTTTCTCTCAGGGCAGCCGTGACACCTGTGTTCTCAGCTGGGCCCTGATTTATAACTCCCTTCCCTGAGCAAGGCTGGCGGCACACTTTCCTTCCAGGGGAAAATCTGTCCTCCTTCAGCTTAAGCAACATGCAGCCTCTCTGTCTATCTTCTGCTCTGTGACATCGTCAATGAGTTATTTCCCTCATTCAGAGCAGCCCCTTCTGGGACCTACCCAAAGATGCAATTTCTTTTCTATTTTTCTCCTCTTTCAGAAGCCTCCTTCCAGAGACACATAAATGCCGGATTCATTATATCGCTCTCAGGTAGAAGCTTGTGTTAAAGAGGCTTCGATCGATCTCTTAAATAAAGCTGGCAAAATATTGCACTTACTCTGGGCTTTCTGTTCCCTAATGTAGTCAGACCGGCTGTTCCTCCCGGTTCCACCTGCTTTGCCAACAACCCAGCATCTTTCTCTTGTACCCCACCTTCACGGTTTGGGTCATAACAAACAGACTTAGAATTTGAACCAACCCTTTTATCAGCAGATTTCACTCTCACAAGGGAAAAGACAGGTTGCACAATTCCTACTTCTCTGCTGGGGAAGTTGAGAAAAAGAAAAGTAAGATGACTTGAATCAGGTGAATCTAGAGAAAATAACTTCAGCTCTGGTCCCTGGGCATTGCTTCCTCCACACCAGCAAAACCCCTAGAGGTGCCCCTTGACCATTGGTTCCTTCCTCTCCTCCTCAATCCTTTCTTTACTGGTGCTTTTAAAAACAGTTTTCTCCTCCCAGGTGGACTCTCCTTTTAAGGTAGTCAGGCAGTGCTGACGTCCTACAAAACACATCCGACATGGGGGTTACGGAACCCTGGTTCAAATTCCAGCTCTGCCCCTAGCTCGATGGGCAGGATTTTTAATCCTTCTGGGCCTCAGTTCCATGGGCCATAACCATGGGCATCAGGGGCATGGCCTTCAATGCACAAGTCCCTACTATCAGGGTATTACATAAAGCTGGAACTCATATGCCTCTGGAAGAAGCTAAATGGAAGTGTCTGGAACAAGAGTAGGTCTGCAGTGTCTTTGAAGGAACAGTGCTTGGCACACCCTGTGAGGGACCCTACAATTTTCCTCTAAGGCCTCTCCAGCCCCTGTTCCAATTTGCTTTTCAATTCTATTCCAGCCTGGCCTTTGAAGAGACATTAAACTTGAGGAAAGTAAATGTGCTGTTTGTGAAATGAGATGAAGTAGACAGGGCCTTGTGATCCCCAGCATAATCCCCTTGGCCCTCTGGGCCAGTAACCCCTAGCTCCCAGATGCCCTTGACCTATGACTGCACTTCCTGGAACAACACAGGAAGTACCACTTCTAGAGCTGCCAGGAATCAGGTGCCCAGGCCACTCACATGGTATATATTTATAACTTCTTGTGCCTTGACTACAGGCCAAATGTTACATTCACAGCTAATTTCCTATTAATTAGGTGCTGCAGTTCCTCAGCTAAATGAATAATGAGCCAGACAGGAGCCCTGAAGTTCAAAAATGCCATGGACTGTGGTGCAAATAGAAGCTGGGTGGAAAAGGAGGGGCAGGGAGCCAAGAGGGGATATGGGGAAGAGGAAGAAAATATACTAGTCCAGGATGGCATCCTGTAATAATTAAATTATTACTCATTGACCTTATAAAGCCTTTAGTGGACTGCATTGCTAAGGGTGTTTCTAACACTTGTATCTCAGGGTAAGAAAAGACTGAAGGAATGTGGAGATTCTAGTGGAAAACGTGGACTCTGCTGGCCTCTGAGCCAGAATTTCTCCATGGCAGTCTCTGGATCTCTGCATCAGCATCACCTGGTCCAACCTGGATCACCTATGGAGGAATCTGGGAAACTGAACTTTTAATACCAGGCCATGCCTATGGATACTAGAGTTTGGGAAACAGTATCCCAGGGTAACTGGGATTTCTGGGTCATACTGTAAGGGGCCAAAGGACCTCAACTAAAATTTTTAAAACTCTTAATTGTTTACCAAGTACCTTCCATGCACTCTCTCCTTTCTTTTATATTCACAACCCAGTGAGAGGTAGAGGCTACTGTTATCCTCCAAATGAGACAACTGAGACTTTCAAAAATTAAGGAGCTTGGCTAAGTCAAAGATGGAGGGAGTGGCAGAAGCAGGCTGGCTCGTCCTAGGCACACTGGATCCTGGCTCTATTTGTGAAAGATCTCTTCTTCCAGTCCCACCAAATCATCATGCTGAGATTCCTGACCAACTGCTGAGCCTGCCATTTATGCCAATCAGTAGATCCAGCTCTAGGAAGCTGGATATGATCATATAATCCAGGGACATAAAACGGTGAACAACCAAAAGACTGTTTTGTACAGGACAGGATTCTAGAGTGTTACAAACATAGCTATGGCATTAGATTCCTTCTTTCCCAATCCAGACTCTACCTTACTTTCTATTTTAGAAATGTTGGGCAAGGCAGTTTAATTTCTCTCTGCCTCAGTTTCCACACTGTACACTGATGACAATAGCAGTGAGCTCTTCGTTATACTATTGGAAGGATTGGGACAACACACAGACTTTGTACCTCCTGCAGATTCTAGGTTCATCTATTGAGTCAACCACAGTGATTCAAACCCCACCAACTGTAGATGTCTCATCCTACATCCCCTCAAAGGTAATAACTGAATCATCAGCCCAGATATTTTGCTTTTGCTCTGGGGATGAATCAGATTACGAAGGCCAATTCCTTGATAAATGCTCTACAGGACATTTCCTCTTGCACTATGAATGTCCTTCCATAAATAATTAAACTAACCTAGTTACTGAAAGAAGTGATCGAAACCCACAGAGGGAGGAAGACGGGAACTTTGGTCCAACAGTCTATCCAGGCATTTCCTGATTCCCTTGGGGGCCCTGAGAATGAAGAGAGGAGTGTAGACCCCATGGCTGAAGAGCTTCCACACTAGAGATGTGGGGAATGGCCTAGGGTCTAAGGGTAGACATTGGATCCAAATTCAGAACAGACAGACATGAAGACTGACAGGAAAAGAAGACATCCAGATAGACTTTCCTTGAGAGTGTCTCCTGCAAGACAGATGTAATGGCAACGCAATAACGAAACAACTAGATGGTAGCAAAAATGCGGGAGATAAATGTGGGAGAAGAAAGCTCCATCCCCAACAGGGTAACATAGGAATCCCTCATCCAAAGAGTGGCCTTTAGTTCTGTTCAAGAGTTCCCATGGGATGTACTTCCCACTTGAACCTAGACTACTAATCACCTTTCCTGGAATTCACTTAGGATGCTCTGACTCCCTACCCTTCAGTTTCTGCATATGCTTGTTTATGTTTTCATGCCCATAGGGGGAAAATATTTCCTTAGGCAGACAACTTTCCTCTCAAAGCTAGCATCCCTTTTTTTTACAACAATAATACAGTAAAACCTAGCTAAGAGGTCCTAACTGGACTGCCTAATGAGCTGGGCATTAAAGGACATTTAAGAATAAATGCAAACTTATTACCTTTTATGAATAAAATGACTACATGGGGCAGAGAAGAAGAAAGAGGTCTTGACAAACCAATAAATGTTTGCACCAAGAGATAAGAGTCAGCTGTAACTAGGCTAGGCTTGCAAACAGTTAGTCTTTAGTCTTAATTAACAAACCCCTTTCCTTCCCCCAACTCCTCACTTCCATAATGTGGAAACATTTTAGCCCAAGGACCAGATTATCACAAATTCTACATTGATGAGGCCCTGTCATTCAGAAGACAACTCTGCTCAAACTTCCCAAACAATGAACACTGTGTGTGTGCGCGCGCGCGCGTGCGTGCGTGTGTGTTGATGGGTGGGGCCCAGGGAGTAGGAGCTGTGGGGGTGGTTATAAAGAGCTCCTAGCACACTAAAAACCTAGGCTGATTTGTTCCCCTGTCTCCCAAATGTAAACTTTCATCATAGATTCCAGGAGGAGAGAAAAAATTAGGGCAGAGGCTGAAAATGAGCAGCCATTTTGGCATCTGAATGTATCGATAGCCCACATAGTCTTTCCTCTCACAGGCATGTCTTCCCTTCCTATCCTTTGTTTCCATACAAATGTGATTGAGGAGGAATTCTCCTTTTGCATTTTTAGAGATCAACATCTCAGAGTAGCTGAGGGATACACATTTTGTCACATTTCAAGAGAGAAAGGTTAATTAAGCTAGACCACCCCCCACACCACCACCATCCCCACACCTAACAGGCAGAACCCTGCTAACTCAACACAATTCAGAGTCACTAACTCCACAATTATTCCCCTTGGGAACAGTTTGCTTCCTTTATTTCATACTTCCAAGTTCAAGTAGGTACCTTGTGATTTTCATTTGTTTTTAAGATGATACCTTTGCAATAATTATCAGAGCCATTTTCCTATCCACATCTTACTTGGGAAAGAGTAACTTTTGAGTTCAGGGTGTTGGGTCCCACAGAGAAAATGCTGTAGCTCAAATGCCACTGGCTTCTCACCGTACTTTTCTAGTTACAGCAATCATCCAACAGTTTGTCCACCCAAGCCCCTACCCTAGCCCTCCATCCTCCATACTTCTACAGATCTTAGTAACCCTATTTCTTGAACTGAAGAAAAGAGGCAAAGCTACTTCCCAAAAGTCTTAGCTGCTAGCACTGTGCTAGGCACACAGTCTGCACTGGATAAATAAGTGTTGATTGATTTCTTGATCGATGGGCTCACATTAGAATGCTAAGCTTTAGCTCTGTTTTGTGCTGAACTGCACACTCATTCCCAGAAAAAAAAAAAGACATAGTGACCCTGAGAGGAAGCTTTCTCTCAATTAACACTATTGTCTCTTTAATTCACCTCAGAATATTAGCTGTCTCCCTACCAGCTTATTCAAAACCTTTGTTCTGAAAAGTTTATTTATGCATTTATGTTAGGGAATGTAATTGAAAAGATGTGACTGCCAACTGACATGTGAGATAGACCCAGGCACTCAGGGCCCCTTGCCCCCACCCCTGTCTCGGGAATGTGGGTTTGTGGGTTCTCCTTACCTTTCACACTCCCAGAGGCTGCTCCAAGGATGTGGCTTTGAGAGGGTGATGTGGTGTTGAAACCATTTGCAGGGACTCAAATAGTTAAGGGCTCTACATAAACTTTTATATATACGTGTATATATATATATATATATATATATATATATATATATAATTTTTATATTTAGAGAAGGAGAGAGCAAGTGTGAGTGGAGGAAGAGGGCAGAGGGAGGGAGAGAAAGAATCTTAAACTGGCTCCACACTAAGCATAGAGTCTGACATGGGGCTCGATTCCACGACGCTGGGATCATGATCTCAGCCAAAGTCAAGAGTCAGAAACTTAACCAGCTGAGCCACCCAGGCACCCTAAGGCCTTTATGTAAACTTTTAACATTTGCCAGGTGGATCCAAGGATCTACTCATCTTGCAGCCACCCAAGACAAATCCTGTATGTAAATTCCCTTTGCTATTTTTAAAACTTCTACCTACCAACCCCTGCCTCTTCCTTCAGTGTCTCTCTGCTCTCTGAGTACAGGGGCCAGTTTCACATTACAACTGGGAAGCTCCCTAGAGGGTTGCGAACCAACAATTTAACAAACATTTGTGATTGACTACTATATGCCAATACTGGGGAGGTAATCAAAAATGACAAAACACACAATTCATAGGAAGTACCACACATTCATCTAATAACCTCAAGAATGGATATAAAATTGCAGTGATGATAAAAGTTCTGAAGAACGCAAGGACATTCAAAGGGGAAACTGGACACCCAGTCCAGGGATGGTTACCTGGGAAAGCACCTGTCGAGCCATGCCCTGAGCCTTTTGCACCTGGTGCAAAAGAGGTAAAAAGAGGGGGGAAAAGAGAAATGGGCACAGAACAACAGCCTTGACTACAGAACTTCACTTTCAGACAGGTGAGTCACTCCTCCCATCCTCCAATGACTCGTGATGCCATGCCGTAGTAATTCTCTAGCATTTCCTAAGAAAACTGTCTAGAGGTGGGAGTGCTGGGTCCCCATACTGTGCTCTCCTTTCCATCGTCACCATCAACCAGAGAGTCTTTGCCACATGAAGGGAAAGGGTGCTTCCTCCTAGCCCCCACTCTTCATCACCAGGACCCACTTTTGAGAACCTGTTTGGAAAGTCCTGAGACAAGACCTAGAGGTTCTGCCTATAGCAATGGACCAAAGTCAGGGTCACCACATCACATGAAAGCTGACACCTTGGCCTGAGGCGTCTCAGCACTTAAGCTATCAATAGTCTCCTCGCCAGTCCAGGATGTTTCAATTACCATTTTTCAGATCCATGGGGCGTTCCCTAAATTGAGGTGGACCCTATAGGTAATCTTAAAATTCATAGTTTTTAGGTGAGAATATCTATTCTTAATCCAGTTCCTAGCTCTTCCTTTGCCTACACATTACTCTTCCATCCTTACCCTGAAGCTGCTCATCTGTTCCCAAGTGCAACAAATGACAGCACCAGAAGGTGAACAGTGTAAGTGTTTTACCTGGAGGTTGAAAATGATCACATTTGTTTCTGGTGACCCAGATACAGTGATGAAAAGATAGATAAATTTTATCGCATCATTCCCAATAGCAGCCTCTTAACTTTATTAATAATAGCATTTCAAAAGTCTGACACTCACATGTAAAGATAAGAATCACTAATTGCAAAGTGGTATAAACTTTGCTCTATTACCTTTCCTACATGAAGATTATAATTTTAATGTTTCATAAAGGTTTTTATTTTTTAAAATTTTTTCAGGTGTTATGATTTCAAAAAGTTTTAAGGAGCACCTGGGTGGCTCAGTTGGTTGAGCATTTAACTCTTGATTTTGGCTCGGGTCATGATCCCAGGGTTGTGCGATCAAGCCCCACATCGAACTCTGTGCTGAGCCTGGAGCCTGCTTGAGATTCTCTCTCTCCTCCTGTCCCTCTTCCCCACTTGTGTTCTCTCTCTACATATAAATGAATGAATAAATGAATGAATGGTGTTAAAATACACTAATCAGCCAAATTAATCTATGAAAATAGTGTCCATATACTCATCTGCCTTATCTCTCTGCTTAGACTTCCAAGTCAGCTTAGGGCAAATGGTACCACTTCACTTTTGTTTGTTTGTATTTGTTTGTTTGTTTTTAGTTTTCCCTGCCCAAAAGCATAAATTGAGTGCTCTGCATACAAATGTACCCTCCTACCCCCAAAAAACTGTGTGTTGGTAACATTGGTAGTCAGGACTTTGTGTGTATCTGTCTATACATATACACACACATGCACACACACATAAAGTCCTAACCACCGATGTACTAAAAACCTACAGGGGGTCAGTTTCCCTTGGCCATCAATATAAAGTCCCTAATGCAGCATCATGACACTGCATCTGGCTTCAAACACAGTGGCATGAAACAGGTTCCCAGTCACCCAAATCTAACACCATCCACTCTGATATGCAGTTAGCTCTTGACCACTACTGCTTCAGGAGCCCACACTCCCCAACAGAATCCACCATACATTTCATTGCCATATGGCCTTGCCCTCAAAGAAGATGAAAATTTTCGTTGTGTCCTATTGTCAAGTAGGAGATGAGAAATGGCTGCTAAAAGGGAGAGCTAGATTGATGGGGTAGAAAATGCTTTCCAAACCAAAATAAAAAATGGGACTAGGGTCTCAGGAGATACAGAGCCTAAGAATGAATTCAGACTCAATCATGAACTAGCTGCATGACCTCGGAAATGTTACTGAATCTCTCTGTAAGTCTTAGTCACTCCATCTCTGAAATGAGGACAAAAATAAAAACCTGCCCCACAGGTTGTGCTGAAGAGTAAATGAGACTCTCCGTGTAAAGGGCTTGGCAATGTATCCAGCACAGAATTAGCATCCGATAAACATTTGTTGCACTTGTTACTATTATTATTGGGAAAATAATATAGTGCCAAGGTTAGGTCTAAAGTGCTATGTTACACTGTCTGGGTTCAAATCCCGGTTCCTTCATTTATTATTTATTATTCAGCTATGTAACCTTGGGCAAGTTTGTGTCTCTTTGCCTCATCTGTAGCATGGAAATGAAATTTATCTGCCTTGTAAAGTTGTGAGTTGAAATCAAGTTGTCCAAGTAAAAAGCTTGGCATGGTGCCAAGCAAGTAGAAAACTTTCAACATATAAAAGTCGTTATTGTTATGATTAATGGTACTATTATCATTACTACCAAAATGACTTTCACAAGTCATTTTCATAATGACTTTTTTCTTTTTTGAAGACCCCTACCACCTTGTTCCTGCACTTGCCTTGTTTCCTTGTAAAGCACACACTGACATCTGTCTCCTAGCCTGCAAGAAGTTTCTTGCCCAGTCTGCCTACAGATTGCAGTATGAAAGGAGAGATCCACTTCCTGGGCTCAGAGACCTTTTACTTCTCTCCAAGGAGCTTATGTATTTTGGCTGGTAATGTGGGAATGCACTCTCCCTTCTCCTGCCACATCCAGAACTTACTCTCACATTCTTTAATTTTAAGGGCAAGATTGGGGAACAGGGAACTCAATACAAATAGTTTAGGACCCTCGTGAGATTTGGCATCCCCAATCCACCAACACAAATGAAATGATCATCCAACCTTACTTCCAGAAATACAGCAGATCTCAAATTCATAGGTGTGAAGATTTGCTTAATTTCTCACTTAATGCTAAATGTAAAAATACCTCCCAGCAATACCAAACTAATATATCTCTTTGCCCTTGTCCAGGCTTTTGTCCCAGAGCCATATGAATTTCACCTTCGCAGTTAATACTCACATGAATTCCAATCCAGATATGTAACATCAAAACAGGAAAACCCTTAGCTAAAGGGAAAGCCAGAATCAGGGTGGGAATTCTAAGTCTCCACTGCTCATGTGTTTCTGTGACCGCCTTAAGAGCTCTTTTCACAAATCCATTAATTCAACAAACATTTATTGAGCATCTCTTCTGGGCTAATCATTCATGTGCTGGTTGGTTGGGATACCAACAATATTAAAACAAGGTCCTGCCTTCAAGGAGCTCATACATTGTCTGTCTAGTGGTAGAGCTAGAGGCATAAATAAGTAATGATAATGCAATGTGACAAGTAAAACAACAAGGAGAGTAAGATGCCCAGGGCATCACAAGCACAGCCTGAAAGCATGTGCAAATGCTTCCAGAAAGGGATGTTTGTGGAATATCATCCATGACTTGGGGAGTTGGTTAGGCAAAGGAGGTCAGTGTGGGGTAGCCGGGAAAGCACATTCCAAACAGAGATCAGGACAGAACAATGGTGCAGAGAAGCAGAGCATGGTGTGTGTGTGTGTGTGTGTGTGTGTGTGTGTGTGCACGCAGAACAGAAAATTCAAGATGGGAGTAGTGCAGGATGAGGCTGGACAGTTGGGCAGGAGCCAGACCATGGAGAGAGAGCCTTGTAGGCGGAAGCTAAGGAACATGGACAACATCCCACAGGCCATGACAGGTTGTGATGGTTTCAAGCAAGGGGCTGGCATGGTGTACCTTGCATCTCAGAAAGGGTACTATGGGGGCTCTAGGGCAGGATGATTTTGAGGTGTCTGGTGATAAGACCAGTTACGAGGCAGTAGCTGGAATCCAGGTAAGAGATAATTCGAGCCTGATTCCTGACCAGTCCTTATTTCTCTGTCTAAACAAGATCCTTGTCTTTAGTCATCAAAGAACTTACCATCCACCTATCATTCACAGTTTCCCAACCAGCCTCTTGACCCCAGTATGGGCAAGGAAATGGAAGTGACAGCTCCTGTCTGGATCTATGCGCCTCCAAGTAAGTGTAATTCAGCACTGGAGCCGAAGCCGATGACATGCATTAGTTATTACTGTAAGACGGCAATTTGGTGATAAAATACAATATTGTCACTTTCAATATGTACTAAAAGTGATTTACCAGAGCTCATGGGGAGCAACTTAGACGACTGTCTGATTACAATACACAGGATAAATCACCCTCATTTGAGGGTTAAATTATCCCATCTGACAATTCTAGATCAATTTGACAGTTAAAATCAGGGTCTCCACCTTCCCTCCCCAACTCATACTGAGTTTATGCTGGTTGCTGTGGGTGAACAATCAAAACAGTCGATAGACCCTCTCCTTTTTTTTCCATAGAAATTTTTCATCCTTCACTCAGGGTCCAACTGAAGCCCCAGGTCCTCTGAAGTTTTCTCTAAAAACACTAACCCATTCTCCAGAGTATTGGCCTTCATGGTAAATATCTGTATCCCCAGTGTAGCACTCTGTTGGGACAGTAAGGTCTAGAATAAATGCCCCATGAAATACAGTCTCCAAGTATGGCTTCTTTGATGGTTAACTTTATGTGTCAACGTGACTGGGCTAAGGGATACCCAGAGAGCTGGTAAAATATTATTTCTGGGTGTGTCCATGAAGCTATTTCTGGAAGAAGTTAGCATCTTATTTAGTAGACTGAGTTCAGAGAACACCCCTCCCCAATGTGAGTGGGCCTCATCCAAACCCCTGGGGGCCTTAATAAAACCAAAAGGAGCAGAAGGGTGAATTCACTCTCTGCGTGAGCTAAAACATCCATCTGGTTCATGCACTGGTTTCATACATTAGTTCTAGGGCTCTCAGACTCACCATCAGCCCCACCTCATCCCCAATTCTCAGGGCTTCAGAATTGGTCTGAATTACACCACCACTTTCCTGGGTCTCCAGCTTGCATATGGCAGATTGTGGGACTTCTTGGCTTTCATAAGTGTGTGAACCAAGAAATATCCCTTTATATATATTTGTATATATCCTATTGGTTTTCTTCCTCTGGAGAACGCTAACACAGCTGCCAACAATTCCTCCCCCTCCAATATACAAGCCATTCTGCACAATAAGACTTAGAGTCTGATTCCCTGCCCATTGAATCTGGATTGGCCATGTGACTTGCTTTACCTAAAGAAGTAACAGTGTGCCAACTCGAAAATAGGCAGGGATGCTTCCACTTTGGAGCTCTTAGAATCTAGTCACCATATACGAAGTGCAGGCTAGACCACTGAGTGATAAGAAGCATGTGAAAGAGGACTACAGCCTTCTTAGACATCCCTTTTGGAGCTCAGCTAGGCTTCCAGCTAAATGTAACCATGAGTGACCAGACTGACATTATATGGAACATAACTAACTGGGTGGTTCACCCAGTCAACCCACAGCCATGAGAAATAGTAAATCATTGTCATTTTAAGCCATCAAATTTTGTAGTTTATTATTAAACAACAGAGAGTTGAAACTGTCTTTTTCTCCCCAGCTAGAATCCTCATGGATGTACTATAATGACTAGTATAGACTGGCTATTTTTTTTTTTTTACATGATGGGCCTTTTATATAAATGATGTCATTTAATCCACATGAGAGTCATGCAAGCTAAGTATCATTATCCCCATTTGACAAATGGGAAACAGGCTGAGAGAGGTTATATAACTTGTCCCAAGTTATAGAGCCAGTACTCAGGTCTGTCTGTCTGTCTCCAAGGCCTGGGTGGTTAGCCATTCTTCCATACTGGAATTTATGGTTCAGGACCCAGCAGGTAGACATTTTTAAATCACATGGTTATTAAAACAGTGTGGTAATAAGATGTCTCAGCTTTAGAGTCAGACAGAGTTGGAATCAAATCCCATCTCCAGCATGTGAACCTTGCCTTGTTCTCCTCCCCCCACACTAAACATAGCAACATTTTGATATTACTAAAAAGAGTGGGGCTTCCCTATTACACAGTATGATACTTTGTACTTTTTGGTGACGATATGGCTTTTCACCATTTTCTCCTAATCCTCTGTTCTTCGATGCTAGGATTTGTTTTCTTTACTACTTTTATACGAAGTGTTTTAACAGTGTGCCCCTGGACAAATTGCCGACCTTCCCTGTTATTTATTGTCCTGGACCATAAAACAGATCCTATGATTCCTACTTTACAGACTAATGGGGAGGATTAGATAAAATAGTTAGTACAACTAAAGCCCCTGGCACATAATAGGCACTTCATAAACTGTGCTGATATTGGTGTTAGCATTAATATTATTGGGCTAAATTGTTGAATCTGTACCAGGTTGAAGCTACTTATTTCACTAGGAAGGAAAACAACCCAAGAATTGCCAAAACATTTTCGGCAGCCACCATGCCCATTTAAAAAGGTAGAAAGTAAGAGCTTTTCCAGGTGACCAGACAAAATGTATTAGCTCCAGATCCAAAGGTCATGGCAGAGCTCTGTGCCCACCCAGTCCTCACAGCCATGTGCACACCACTTGGATATCAACAAAAAGTATGTACTAAGGCCTCATTGATACCACATTCCACTACTGTGTTACAGACTTCACTGCCTCTCCTTAACTTGACCCTATCATTCCCAGAAAAAGCACAAATCTGAAAAGGATTAGCCACTGACCTCAAACACTGTAGTAGATGCTATTGGTGCATCTCCCAGATTCCCTTATCTGGCAGGTGCATGCATTCCCCAACTGCTACAGGTGTTGGCTGCTAATTGGCTCACACCTGCAAATTTGTCTGGAAAACTGTCTTTAGCCAGTGGGAACCACCTAACCTGGATATGCCTGGGAGGTTACATCTAAGGCCAATGATCAACTGATTCAGGGGGATAAAAACTCAATCCTCTTGCCTCAACGCAGGACAAGCTCTGTGATACAAATCATATTCTATAGCTCTCCCATGGGATCAAGCTGAGGCTAGGCTGAGGCTATATCACATCTTTGCTTAGCTTCTTCCCCTGCACTTTCCTGCCTCCCTCACTTCCTTACAGGTTTCTCCCAAGAGTACTCCCTCAATAAATAACATATGAATCCCCATCTCACTCTCTGCTTCTGTGAAGCCTGAATCAAGATAATCATTTTGATGCCTTCAAGCAAAGGTAGAAAAAAAAAAGTCTTTCATACTCTTAGCAGGTTTCTTGTCCCCACACCAGAGACTTTTGTTTAAATAATAAGTTAAAAACCAAAAAGTGGTTAAGCAAAGCAATGAGAGACTTCCTGTGACAACTTGAGATTTAGATAACCATGGAAGTCCACTGTGCTGATTTCCTAACCTCACCACCATTCTGCAGAGTAATAGTCAATGAAGGAGATCATTTACAAATGAAACAACAGGGTCTGAAGCTGAAGAATTAATATTAGATAATCATACTAGGAAACCACAGACTTGGTCTATAGAGTCTGCAAAATAGTGATGATATGGTTTAAATCTTCACTCTACCACTTACTAGCTGGGTGACCTTGGGCTAGTTACCCAACATTTATCACCTTTGTTTTCCCCTATAAATATGAGGATAATCATGATATGTCTTTCTAGAGTATGTTTGTAAAGTGTGAACTAACATGTACCTGGCACATAGTAAGTGCCCAATATTAGCTACTATCTCAGGTCAAACACTGTACATATCAGTCAGCATAGGCTAAGTTATACAACAGCAAAAATGTCCCCAAACTCTCAGTGCCTCAAAACACCAAGAGTCATTCTTCCTCATATTCCATGATATGTTGACCAAGGGTAGGGAAGTCAGGCATACTGAACAGCCACCATCCTGAATGTCAATGTGACTGTGCCAAAAGTAGCACATCAGCCATTAAATTCTCTGATTCAGAAGTTATAGACCTTATTTTGGCCCACAATTCACTGACTGGACTTAGTCATATGGCCCCATCCAACAGCAAGGGACCCACAAAGTGTCACCCTGACATGGCCCAAATGAGAAGAGAACTGGGTATCTGTGAGCAGCAGTAACATTGTATCACACTGCACTAAACAATGACACATGTTTTCCATTTAAATCTCACAACCATCCTAAGATGTAGTCACTGGAATTAGTCCCATTCTAAAATTAAGAAATTAAGGGATGGGGGGTTAAGTAGCTTGCTTAAGACCACACCATTACCAATTATAAAGGTTACTTCCCAAACAGAAATGAAATTGTAGGCACCCAGAATCTCAGAGTTAGAAAAGGACATTTGAAGTCCATGAAATCTAACCTCTCATCCAATGTGGTCATCTCTTCTATAAGTAAATCACAGAAGCATGAAGGCAGGGTTATCCCTTAGAAAAAGCAAACTGACTTCCACCCCACCCTATGCTTGGACAGAGAAAGCTTAGGAGCCACTGGTCTGGTGTACTTTGATTTAATATATGTATGGCCAATATGGGGGCTCCTGCAACACCAGATGAGGTACTCTAGGCCTCTACCCTTCCAGGGACTGCCTTGCATGGAAATCATGGTGGTTTTTTTTAATTTATTTTTTATTTTTTTATTGAAGTATAGTTGACACACAATGGCACATTAGTTTCAGGTGTACAACACAATGATTTGACAAGTCTATACAATATGCTATGCTCATCACAAGTGTAGCTACCATCTGGGAAATGATATTTTAAATTGTAAAATTCCACAGAGTGGGCACTAACAATGTAGAGAATCATAACCTGACTAGGCTTTACATGACTTGTCTCAAATCCTTACAGTAATTTTTTCGGCAAGTATTATTATCCCCATTTTGCTAATCAAGATCCTGAGGTTAGAGATTTAATTCACTCCCCAAGATGATATGGTTAGTTAGGGGCAGAACTGGGATTCTAACACAAGTGGCTCTGATCTAGGGACCACGCTGCATCATAGGGGGAGGTGTGTCTGTGTTGGGGCAGGGTGTCCACCTAGCCAGAAAACCTCCAGTATTCCATGGTCTGGTCCAACTGCTCAAAAAATACTAAATCCAAAATAAATGCATTAATGACAAGTTAATTTCAGTCAGTCATTATCCACATGCTTTATATCATGAAGTCATGTACTGAGTTGAGAGAAAAACTTCCAAATTGCTGACTATAGACTACTATTGTAGTCTAGTTGTAAACTAGAGCTTATAGATGGGGAGAAAAAAACCTGTAAATGACATTGATTAAATTGTCTACCCCGGCCCAAGCTTGTACTAGTTTTTGCATAAAATTATTTCATTTAATTTTCACAATTCTTCATGAAATCTCCATTTATAGATAAGGATATCTAGATTCAAAAGATTAAGTAAATCCTCCAAAGTCACACAGTTAAATAATGTAGGCTTTCTCCACCAGGTTGTCTCTCCCAGGGGCCAAGGGAAGGAAATCACTGACAAGAAGTACTCATGGCAAGAGGACCTGACTCCCCTTCTAGTAGCTCCCATATATATGCCTCAAGACTGTGTCCAGCAGTCTTTTAATCATTTCAGAGTTAGGCCTCTTTTTCATCATTCTTACAGAGAGGCTTCCAGAATTCCACATCTTTTAGTTACGAAGGTTTCTCTTCATCAACTGAAGTCTCAAGACTTTTCTCCTGATTCAAATCCAATGTTCCAACTCAGCCCTCCTGACATCAGCTGCTCCCACCCACATATCTCCCCATATGCCGGTACCCAACCAACACCATCTGTGGGACCAAAGATGTTCTGGGTCCCTCTGCTCTGAATAAGAACCCTGACTCAAGACTGAAGGAACTACAGGGCCATTGAAAAAGCCAGTGTATTCTTATAGTCTCTTTAGCCATTCCTTCTATTCCTCTTGCCACTGAGCTACTTTGACACACTGCTGAGAATAAAGTACACATATTGAATGGTAAGAAGGAGAAAAAGAAGGTGTTGGTCTTGCGGATGCTGCCGACCCTGGAGAGAAAATGCTGTCTGAAGGAGCTGTGCTGTTAAGTCATCACTTGAAAAGTTTTCAGCAAAGGATATTATCTCCTTTCTCTATGGTAAACTAAATTTTCTTGGGGGCCTACTGGTTCCTCACTGTCATTCCACCCCTGTGCCAATTAGTCTAACCTAATCAGTATAACCTGTTTTCTTGGGCACAGTGATTGCTCCAGGAATAAGCAGACAATTTAATAGGGTCAATAGAAGAAAAGCCAGGGATTCTTTTTCTGATTACTCAGGAAAGGAGATCTTAGATCACCCCTCCTCGCCACCCAACTGAGACAGAAACTATGCAGACTGAGTTCTGGAGCTGCTGCATTAATACTGTGATCATGAGGTGAGGAGAACAGAACTAAGTTGAAAGATGAGAACGTGAAACCTGGCAATATCACATGAAACTGCATCAAGTTGTACCTCAATCCAGAACAAACCCTAGATTTTCTCCTTATGGACTCCACTAAAATTCCCTTTTTGCTTAAAGCAGTTTGGGTTGGGTTTCCACCCCCTTATAATTAAAGCAGCCCTGAAAGGGCATCAAGGAAAAAAAAGTCTCAGGGTCACAGTATGCAGCAGAAACAGTAGAGATTGAGGGCTCTCTTTCCAACAACCTCCCTCTATCTGTGTGCCATTTTATTGCCTCTCAGCCTCCTGACCAGAACTGACTCTGGGAAAATCAAAAAGCCACCCAAATAATCTCAAATGTCTCTGCCTCCTCAGGCTCTTCCCTCTCCCATCTCAGGTTCAAATGTCTGAACACTAAATTCATATCAAGATATCAGGGACTTCTGTCCCTTCCCAGAAGTACCTAAATTTGATAAGAGGAAGAGGGTGATGTACAATTCAAAGGAAGCTCAAAGGGCCATTTAGGGTGAGGGTTAAGTCCACAATCAGTGGAGATGTTCAGGTGTGTGAACCTCCCTAACCACACCTCTTTTCTCCCTGCTCTCATGTGTCTTGTATACATTAGCTCTGCCACTTTAGGCTAGGCACTTAATGGCCATGGGTCCAGTTTCTTCACCTGTAAAATAGGGATGAGTCTCATAGAGTTGTGACAATGAAATGGGTAAGGCATGAGGAGCACATATAACAGTGACTCACATAGGGTAAGAACTAGGTATGTTAGTTCTTATTCTCCTTATTCTTAGGATGGACACTACCATCCAGACTGTACACTCCTGGGCAGTAGATGATATGACTTTCTTTTCTTTGTATTCATAGCAACCATCCCGGTGTCTGACTCCAGAAGTATTTACTGAGTGGCCCTTGGCATGGGTACTACAACGAGATTCATGCATGTGTGTCTCATCCCATGGTCTTATAAATGGATCTCTAATGACGAAATTTCAAGCCCTGAAGTAGGACATTGCAGGAGAGATTCTCAGATAAGTGGATAATTTCTATTAGTAACTGAGAAACAAACAAGTCATGTTGGACAGCCATTCAAGAATAGCCTTCCTCCTGCAATGGAATCCCCAACCCACTCTACCAGAAACCTCCATCCTCAACCTGACTTATGACTGGCTTATGACTTTGCCTCAACTTCATTCCTCCAGCATGCAGAAGGGAGACCCACCAGGGAATTCTCTTGCCTTCCTGTTTTGAGAACAGTCACATTCATGAGAATTTTCTGAACAGATACTTGTAGCATCCTAGAGTCAGCTCCTTAGAGAGACCTATAGGATAGGCTTATTTTTTAGTCCCTAGGCTGCCATCAAATCAGTAGAGAGTTGTAAGCTGTCAGCTAGATGTTTCTGTCTTCAGGGGGAAAGAACCTTAAGCAAAGATACTTAAAGGAAAATTTGTTGCAAGGCAAATGAGGGGAAGAAGGCAGCTCAGATGGAGAAAGAGATTCACCAGCACAGAAAGCATTTTCATGTGTTAAATGTCTCTTGCATGTGGATGCACTAGTCCCATGCAGTGTTAACAATTTCTTCTATTATCTTCTTGTCCTGACATATGCTAGGGAGATCAGAAGTGTAAACAGATAATTCAGTCGGGTAAGTAAATCGCCTCTCCTCCCTGCCAAGCTGTTAAGCGGGCACTTCTAGCATTACACAGGCTTAGATCAGGTTTCCCAGAGGCTGGCTCAATGAAGATGGTGAAATGAGACCTCAGAGGAGTAGGAAATGGTATAGCATGTCCCCCCAGGGCAAGGGAAGACTTGGGAATGGTCTTCACTGTGGAAACAAGAACTTTGCCTGACGTGTAGTTCTTAAACATCTCCATAAAATAGAAATAGGTAACTTCAACATGGTAAGCTGGTAGCTAATGCACCTAGTGTTTTTTTTTCCCTATAAGTGTTCCTAGAAATAACAACCCATGCCCATCTTACAAACAGGGGAGGTTTGGAAACTTAGGGCCTAAATAAATATTTCACTAAATTTCATCTGTCTCATTAACTCATTCCTCACTTGTTCAGCAGCCATTTATTGAGCTCCTCTTTATGCCATGCACAGTGAAGCAGCAATTATTAGAGTCCGGTGAGGGACAAGGTAGCATTGGAACATTGGAGATGACAGGATGGGATGGACTTAAGAGGGATTTGGGTATAAAATCAAGAGGACTTTGTTGACTGATGGGATGCGTAAAGGCAACATAGAGAGGCTGAGCAGCAGAAAAAAATAGGCAAAGACATGGAGGCTGTGATTATTCCCAAGTGTAGCTGGGCATGGGGTGGCATCATTCATGGAGGAACAGGCCATGGGTAGAGGAAAGTTCAAAGGATGATTACAGTGTGGAACTCAAAGAGTCAATGCTCAGGATTCCCAATGCCCTCTGAATCCTGGCTATAATTCTATCAAGTCACTTCGGTAGCCCTTTGCACTTGCTAAATCCAATCTGACTCAAACACAGGCAGAAATGGCCTTCCAAAGCATAACCCTGGATTTTCCTGATAGAATAACAAGGCTTGTATGTAAAATAATTCTATCTGAGGAAGGAAGAGAGGAAAAACTCCATTGGGGGCTTACTAGCATCAGGTAAGCTGTTGCCTACTTTTTGTGTGTGATCCTCACACACCTGGAAGGAATACTTATTCCCACTTTACAGATAAGACTGAGACTCAGAAATAAAAGTAACTTGGAGAAAAGTTAAATGAGGAATTGTAGGTGCAGAGCCCAGACCAAACTTGTGTCTCCTGATTCCTCCTGGGACAATATTGTTTCTTATTACCATGCTGCTTTTTCTGAGAAATAAAAAGACATGCAAGCTCTATATTTCAATGGGCCAAACATGGAGTTTCCTACTCATGACTTTAGCATATGCCCCCAGGTGCATAAGCTCCTTGAGCAAATCTAGGCATTGGTTGGGACAGGGCTAGTGGAACAACAAATGTTGTATCCCCCTAGAGCCATTCAATAGGCTTCCAATCCCTGAGACCCTCTGTCTCCTTCACCCTGCTTTATCTCTGAGCAGCTGGTGATCTTTCAGACCCAACTCACACTGGAGGGAGTGGCCAGGAGCCAACATCAGTGCATCACTAGGGTACAGGGTTTGTGCATCCTCAGAGCAGAGGTAGGGAATTAGGAGAACAGCCAGGGGAAGGACCTGATATAACTCTACCTTACTGGGTGTACTCACTTCTGCCTCTTTATTGTAAGACCTCTCACCCCCAACCCCCAAGTGCAGGAAGAAACTATCAAGTTGTAGCACTATGGCTCCAATGGTCAGAAAACATTGTAAGACATCACGGTTGGCAAAAGCAGAGTTGCAGAGCTGGTGTCTTGACTCCTGACCCAGACCCAGCTATACCCCCAGTTACCACCACTGCTCCCTTGTCTTTCTAAATCCTCTGCTAGGGGATGTCGGTGGGCTACCAAGCATCTAGTCCCCTTTTCCCACTCTGATTTTCCTCTGGGGTATTTGCCTCTCTCCTAGTTTTACTCATGCACTCTGAGGGAAGGTATCAAGGTATCTCCTGTGTTGCCCAGCCACAGTTGGGTCCAATGAGGAAAAGTGAGCTCAGGACTAGGCAGAGGACTAAAGTTCTTGCAGTCATCCTGCTGCCAGAAGGGGAGGGTCCAGAGAGCAATTGGCAGATCCTGAGGATAAAGCCAACACAGCAGGAGATATGAACAGACAGGAAGATCCAGTCCTGGCAACATTATCTGATCTTCTCCATTACATGTGAGCCAGTAAACCTTCTTTATTCTTTAAGCCAAATGCGCTTCTTTCTCATATGCTCATCCTTCAATGCCCACCTTAATTTCTACTCCCCCATGAGCTTCCCTAACCAAACTTTCCAGCCCTTAGTATGTCTTATAGAAGAGCCTTTTCTGAATATGTCTTTGCTTAAAATGCATAGTGTCATTGGAATAGCCCATACTTTGACGTAAACAGAATTTCAATTATGAGTTATCTACTCACTAGCTGTGCAATCCTAGGCAAGGTGCTTAAAACATCAATCTGTATCATTTGTGAAATGGGATACAGCTCTTTTCCCTCCCCAGAGAAATAAGTGAAATAATGGCATGGTACATCTATTTGGGTAGCAGAGTGGACTTCCTGGGGAAAGAGACCCTTGTGGTTGACTGCCAAGTATGCCAAGAACTCTATATCCTACACATAGCAGACATTGTGTCAATATTTCTGTGTAGGTTGAGTGAATGAATGTGTCCCTCCCCCAGCTCCAGGTCAGAACCTGGGAATATTAGCTTAGCCAAGTCAACCTAGCATATTAAGCATCTGTCCACAATCCTTCTGGCTCCCAGCCAGGCTCCCAGACCTGGCAGTTGCAGGAATTCTTCAGCATACCCGGAATCCCCCTCCCTGTCCCCAGCACCCACTCTAAAGGCAATTCAAGCTCTAGGAAGTCTATGTTTTATGTAAACTGTGGCTGGTGACAAGCACACTGAGCTGAAGAGGAAGTGATCAGCAATAATAGAATATTTTAGTAGCAAGAAAATAATAGAATATTTTATTAGGCAGGATGGGAAGGGAGACCATGCTCTTCCGTTTCATGATTCAAATAGGGAAAGAAAAAGTAAGCAAAACGCGCTGTGGCTATGAAAGACCAGCCCAGGCTAAGATACGAGAAGGACCACCCAATTATCAACTTTATTGCCTCCCAAGGGCAGAATGTTCAACCAGCCCTCCATGTTACTCAATCACTTGTGCTATGTTACCTACCCTTTGCTAGCTTTACCTCATGGGACTCTGAAAGGTCAGGGCCAGAGCATTTGTCTACTTTGCTCTTGCTTGTAGTGTAAGGTATGAGGTTAGTAGAAGGGAAGGCTAAAACAAATGTTTAAAATAAAAATTACAGTTACTCTTGTATTTCAGTTATCTGTAGGCCATGTCACTGCAGAACCACAGAAGATTGACCTTTGAATGAAGGCTTATCACCTGTCATTTTTATCTCTAATAATGCTAATTTGCATTAGGTCTATCTTATAGGCTGCCTGAAATTCTCTTGGAATCAGGTGATTAATAAATGAGAGAGAGAGAGAGAGAGAGAGAGAGAGAGAGATGGGTTGAGATGGATAGGCAGGCAGGCTCTATGTTTGTATGTCCCTGTCCAATGATTCCATTTGAGGACATTTTACTATTCAACAAAACTCATATCTTAATAATTTACCCACCAATCAGGATTAGCCTTTCTTATTACTCCATCTTGTTATTCTAAGAAGGCAGAATATCAATCTGACCTCACCCAAAAAGTACACATGTTGGTACTAATATTCGATCAACATGCATATATTGAGTATCCACCTGATCCATGCACTGAAATGAATAAGGCACAGTCCTTCATTCCCTCAAGCCCATCACTACTATCCTAATAATTATCTCCAGGGTTATGTTAGGATTTCCACCCAACTCCAGAGCAATAAAACATTGACTTTCTCCATTGTAATTTCCTATTCCCTCATTCCTATCCCTTGACTGGACATTCCCTCACATCCAAGAAAACCAACCCAGGTGCCTCTGGAAATTGGGAGGCTGCAGACAACATCTGGTGCACCAGAGGAATGTGTTTGTCTCAGCCCAGCTCAAAATAGTATCTGACAAGCCTGAATCACACAAGTTCTGAAAAACTCACAAGAAATAACCTAAGAAATCTATAGCTGCCTCCTCCAATTTCACTCCCTGTCTGGCTGCTTATTGACTTCTGCAGCCTGTATTGACAACGTGCAACCCCGCTTCTGTCTGCCTGCTCTCATGCAGTAGTAAGTAAAATAGAAAAAAAAAAAGAAAAAAGAAAATAGAGAAGATCACGGCTGTAACTCATGCCAAAGACCCTGTTTTGGAGCCAGGAACAGCCTACAGGCAAAATTTCCAATAAAAATGAGAGATTTATTAGGGAGTAAATGCCTAAGTCCCCTTCCCCTCCTTTTGTTTATCCCCCAAGGGCCACGTAGTTAATTTGGCTTCTTCAAAACCTCTGCTCCACATTTAAGCTTCCAAATACCACTTTTGCACCAATAAAATATGTCCAAGGTAAGAGAATGGGATATAGCCCACCCCCACCACAGCTCACATACCTTTTTTTAAAGGTGACCTAAAAGACTTACCTGCCAAGCTCGAGTTAATTTCACTGCAGAAATGGAAATGCAGGGTGCATATCTCTGGGAAATATCAACCTCAGGGTGCAGAAACAGCGAAGAGAGGGACCACCACATTCCCTAAGCCCTCCAGTCCTGTGTTTCTCCCGGAGCAATTGATAATCTCAGTAACACCTACAAGAGTGTGCAGGAAGCTGCCTTCCTAACACCGCCCTCGGTGTTCGTGATTTTGCAACTCTCTCACCCTTCAAATCTTAGTGCAGCACTGGCAATTAGAAACCTGCACACATCTGGGGCCTGGGATAGGGTGTTTTGTGCATACATTGGGAGCTTCAGCCAGCAAAGGGGACTCTCAGCAGCCTCATCCTTTCTCAGGGGATTTCTTTGAATCTGCAGATTGTGTCATGCCAAACCTATCTCCTTGCTCAGTGTGAATCACTGACTCAGGAAGTCACATGGACCCAAGATTCCCAGAATGCGAGCTCTGTTCTGGGAAATACCGGGGGTACCTACTCTCCTATTAGCCACAACCTTTAAATAACTACTTTGATCAGAATGCATGACAAGAGAGGACATTATGAAGCTAAGTTGCTATTGCAGTGAGCAGAAAAGAAGTTAGGGCAAAAGTCAGCATTCTTTCTACAGCAAACAGTTCCCTGGGGACCCTTCTTCACATTGGCTGGTTCGCAGTTTCAAGGCAGTGGCAAACTTTTGGAATACCCTAGAGTAAATACAAGGATCTTGAAATCCCCTTTTTTTCAGACCTATGTCATAGCAGTCCTCAATCCCTAACCTAATCCCAGGGTTAGCTGAGCCACCCAAGGATATTTTGGACTGAATCTGTCATTTCTTTGCTCCTACCTTAGGCAAGAAGCAGAAATTAGGGGGTAGGATGCTATATATGGATTTACCATCCTGTGATGCTAACAAATATAGACTCAGTTATTACCCAAACTGTCACAGGGAAAAAGCATCATTCTTGTCACTTATTAATAGTGTTAACAATAATATTAATAATAGAAGCAGTTAACCTTTATTATGGTTCAAATATTGTTCATAGAACTTTTCATATATTATCACATTGAATATCCCAACTTTATGAGATGTGTATGACTTGTATTCTCTGCATTTTAGAAATGAGGACACCTAGTACTGGAAATGCTACATAACCTTCCCACAGTCCTATGATTAAGGGTGGTTTCAGGATTGAAATCCAGACCCATCTAACTTCAGAACAAGTGACTTTAAACTGCTCTATGCTACCACATTGAGTAGACAGTAAATGCTAAATCATATATATCTTTCATAATTGAAATCTGTGACCATATATGTATAACTAATCTTCAAGTTACTCTTCTGGTATATAAAAGGGTTTGTTAAAAAATATCATATGCTCATGATCTCCCAAAAAACAACCAAGTTTCTTTTTTTTTTTTTAACGTTTATTTATTTTTGAGACAGAGAGAGACAGAGCATGAACGGGGGAGAGACAGAGAGAGGGAGACACAGAATCTGAAACAGGCTCCAGGCTCTGAGCTGTCAGCACAGAGCCCGACGTGGGGCTAGAACTCACGGACCGTGAGATCATGACCTGAGCCGAAGTCAGCCACTTAACCAACTGAGCCACCCAGGCGCCCCCAACCAAGTTTCTTAAAATAAGAAAATGCTTTTAAGCACTTGCACAGCACCTTCTTGCTTATAATTCATGAAAATATAAGCTTCCTAAGAGTATTATACATTCTATAAAACAGACCCACAAATCCACTTAATAAATCATTGTTCTGATACTGAATGCTCTTGAATATAATTTTTTAAAATTCTAAGTAGCCACTTATTCTGACTTTTCACTCACTTAGACTTTTCTTGTCATCAAATAACAAGAGTTTGTTGGTAGACATTTTCTTCATGGATGTTAGCTTATTAATACTCATAATATCCTCAGGGCACATAGAAAGTACCATCTCCCTCATCTTACCAGTACTCAGAAGACCATGCATAGACTGTTAGCTGGCAGTCTTGCATGGTACATAATGTGTGATGCATAATAAGCTACATGGTTCAGAACAGTTCATCATCCATTCAGTGATCCAACATTTACTATGTTCAGTGAGAATGAAACACCATGTTAAAGAGTACAATAACTCATTCTCTAAAGTTGTGTGACTTTGTAATCCAGCAAACCGGGGATCAAATCCAGGCTCTGCAATTTACTAGTTTGATCTGGTCCAGGCACTAAAAATTACCAAAACCAGTTACTTATAAACTCATAACTATGTTCCTTTGTCAGGTATTGTCTTTTAGATTATCCTGATTATTTCAGCATATTATATCAAGGAGTGAAATTTGAGTTATAGATTTAACCCAAAACTCGAAATAGCCAATTCATACAAGTTAGAAAGTCGTCTCTTGCCAGACACTGGCTATTTGTGCAAGTAAAGACAATTAACATCTGCCTTTGATTAGAAAAATTTGAGGGAGGGTTCAGTACAAAGGGTATCTCCACTTTGAAGACAGAGAGACCAACATTTACATACTAAATCCATATTTTAGGAAATCATGATGCTTAATTAAATAATGCCTATAAGGCATCATGCACAGTCCAGTGAAAGACCAGATGAAATGCCTTCAATACCCTTCATTAGCTCACTGGAATCCAAGTCCTTTGAGGATTCTTAGGTCCATGTATTTTTGCAGTTCCTTTTCCAATGTCTGTAATCCCCATGAAACAAACTAAGTACCTGAGGGTTAATAGACTGACATCTAGGTAAAATTTCTATAAAAGATTCCCATAAATCTCAAGAAGGGAAACTGTTGCCTGTTGGAGGTGGAGAGTGGGGAAGGGAATGTTAAGTCATAAAAACACAACCAATAAAAATACCATCAGATAAAGGAAGACAGATCAAATTTTCTTTAGGAGTCACCAAAATTTTCAAACTTCATCTTTCTGCCTTTTACGTACTGCATTAGTAATGGAATGGATGGGAGAGTAGGGGGAATAACTACTACTTCTAAGCTCCAAGGTCAATTCATAATGAGAGACTGCTATATTTTTCCTATTTCCAAGAGCTATTCTCTTACAGGGAAAAAAAAGTCTTTTTCTATCATGGCTGCAGCATCCTCTTTCAATATTCCCAGTAGAACAAAGGAAAATGTTTCGTAGTTATTTCTCTGCCAATACTCAAAATTGACAAAAGAGGAAAATAACAAAACTCGAAATAGCCAATTATTTTTTTTCTGTTCCTTACACCTTAAAAGTAATGAATACTGTATAGATTAAAGGTCCCAGAAATTTTCCCCTAGTTTTAATAATTCTAGTTTCACTCTGAAACTATTCAGCATCTTGAGGGAAGGGCTTTCATTCTGCTTTGTATTTTTCCAGAAAACGTGTTCTACTGTTCCACAAACAAAGCAATTCAATGACTAGAGGTAACATTGACACAAGCAGTTGAAGATCACTACAGTACTGTGGACTTTCCAAAAATCCAGTCAGACTAGGCGATGGCTATAGTGATATCAAATACAAATTATGGTCAAAAATAGCCAATTCATAGCCAGTTATTAAGGCCCAGCTAAGCATGGATTCACAGGACAGCAGTTAAAAGGCTGATTAAAGTGTTATAGGACAGGTCAGAGCAGTTGGAGATTGGTACCAAAACAAATGAAAACAGAAGAAAAATTCAAGGTCATTAGAAATACGAAGACAGATGAAAAATTCTCTTCCACTAAGCTGGAGAGTCCAGGAGCTTGGACAGATCCCAGGAGTCTCTGAGTCTTTAAAGCCTGTCTGTAATTAACCATCAAATGACCCATCAGCTTATCATACATTTGTCAAGTATTTTGGCATTTTCAAGGCAAATGCATAGACTTCCGCTTCAGGGAAGATGAAGTAAGGCATCCCTTCTCCTACTCCTTCTATTAAGTGTTAGTAAAGGAGCATCTGGGTGGCTCAGTCGGTTAAGCATCCGACTCTTTTTTTTTTTTTTTAATATGTGAAATTTATTGTCAAATTGGTTTCCATACAACACCCAGTGCTCATCCCAAAAGGTGCCCTCCTCAATACCCATCACCCACCCTCCCCTCCCTCCCACCCCCCATCAACCCTCAGTTTGTTCTCAGTTTTTAACAGTCTCTTATGCTTTGGCTCTCTCCCACTCTAACCTCTTTTTTTTTTCTTCCTTCCCCTCCTCCATGGGTTTGTGTTAAGTTTCTCAGGATCCACATAAGAGTGAAACCATATGGTATCTGTCTTTCTCTGTATGGCTTATTTCACTTAGCATCACACTCTCCAGTTCCACCCACGTTGCTACAAAAGGCCATATTTCATTTTTTCTGATTGCCACGTAGTATTCCATTGTGTATATAAACCACATCTTCTTTATCCATTCATCAGTTGATGGACATTTAGGCTCTTTCCATAATTTGGCTATTGTTGAGAGTGCTGTTATAAACATTGGGGTACAAGTGCCCCTATGCATCAGTACTCCTGTATCCCTTGGATAAATTCCTAGCAGTGCTATTGCTGGGTCATAGGGTAGGTCTATTTTTAATTTTCTGAGGAACCTCCACACTGCTTTCCAGAGCGGCTGCACCAATTTACATTCCCACCAACAGGGCAAGAGGGTTCCCGTTTCTCCACATCCTCTCCAGCATCTATAGTCTCCTGATTTGTTCATTTTGGCCCCTCTGACTGGCGTGAGGTGATATCTGAGTGTGGTTTTGATTTGTATTTCCCTGATAAGGAGCAACGTTGAACATCTTTTCATGTGCCTGTTGGCCATCCGAGCATCCGACTCTTGATGTAGGCTCAGGTTGTGATCTCACAGTTTGTGTCATCAAGCCCCATGTCAGGCTCTGCACTGCTTGGGATTCTCTCTTTCTCTCTCTCTGCTCCTCCCATGCTCTCTCACTCTTTATCTCTCAAAATAAATAAGCACTAAAAAAAAAAAAAAGTATGACTAAAAACCCTAGACATTATATATAAATATATATTAAATATAAAAATATAAAATATTATATATAATACATATATTTATATATTTATATTTTATATATTATATATTTATATGTATTAATATATATCTACATATATAATATATAGATATAGATAGATAGATAGATAGATGAAGATTCTGAAAGGTGGAGAGAAGGTAGACTTACTAGGGGCCCTGGGACCTAAAGAACAACAGAGTAGTGAGTTCCCTGAGTCTTCTTTTCGTCTCATATGTCTCAGACTAGATGCTGGATAAACTGGAGATGGAAACACTGTACAGTGCAAGTGAAAAAAAAGTCCCATCAAAAGCCTGTTAACTCTAACCAAAGAATCAGGAAAGGTCTAGGAAGGCAGAAAACTTTTATAAAGTAATCACAATCCAGCCAAACACCACAAAAAAAGTGCTGTCAGCCACCCCTACCCAGACCAGCAAAGACCAAGTGGGGAACCTAAACTTCCAGGGTGTAATGAGGCATCTTACTTTCTTACCTGTGTGATATGCAGGCCAAGTGGGAGAAAGGACTTTCATCTCTGCCAAGCAATAACAACCCCCCACCCCCACCCACACACACATGGCATGGTGTCATTTGAGACCATATGGGGAGCCTGGATCTTTTTACTCCCACCTGGAAGTAACAAGGCACTACTTTCCATCCCTTCTGGGTTTATGAGAGGAGCCCTTTTACCACCCCTTAGAGGTATTAAAGCAACTCCTCCACTACCATCATGGTGTTTGTGGAGGCTACTTGGGAGCATCACTACTGCTCTCAGATAAGGAGGTATCAGTGAGGCCTAGCCAGGTCTCCAAACTCTGCTCAGAAATAACAAGCTCAACCCTCAGGAATCAATTGCAAATAGGGAACTTAGATTTCTACCAGGACCAGGCAGTAAGGAGGTGGCCCCCCCCCCCACCTTTCCCTGATAGCATTGTCAGCCAGAGCCCGGTAAAACAGAAAGTTTGAATAAAACCCAGAATCTTATAGGAACCAAAGTTTTCAGATTTCAACTAAAGATCACAAGTCATAGCAAGAACCAAGATGACAAAGAGGTTAGAATTATCGGACAAAGACTATAAAAAAGCCTATAAAAAGACAAATAAAACAATACAGAGTATTAGCAAAGAAACAAAAGTATCAGCAAATAGATAGTATAAATAAGAATAAAATGAAAGAAGAGAAGGAAACGGATATTGTAGAACCGAAAACACAATAACCAAAATGAAAAACTCAGTGGATGGGCACAACAGCAGAATAGAGGACACAGAGGGGGAAATTCGGTGAACTGGAAGATAGAAAGGTATAAATTACCCAATCTGGGGGCCCCTGGGTAGCTCAGTTGGTTGGGCATCCGACTTTCGTTCAGGTCATGATCTCATGGTTCATGAGTTTGAGCCCCACATCAGGCTCTCTGCTGTCAGCACAGAGCCTGCTTTGGCTCCTCTGTCCTCTTCTCTCTCTTCCCCTTCCCTATTCACTCTCTCTCTCAAAATAAACATTTTTTAAAAAATAAAGAAATTACCTAATCTGAACAACAAAGAAAAGACACAGAAAAAAATAAACAGAGCCATGGGGATTTGTGGGCTATATCAAAGGATTTAACATTTATGTCATTGAAATCCCAGAAGACAGAAGAAAGGATTCATGGCTTAAAAAGTACTCAAAGAAGTAATGATTTCAAACTTCCAAAACCGGTAAAATATATCAACCTACAGATTCAAGAAGATGACTGAACTGTAAGCAGATTAAATCCAAAAAAAATCTACACCATGACATATGCAATAGACTGAATTGTGTCCCCTCCCCTCCCCACCAATTCCTATGTTGAAGTCTTAACACCCAATGTGACTGTGTTTAGAGATAAGGCTTTTAGGAGGTAATTAAGATTAAATGTGGTCATAATTCAAAAGGATTAGTGGCCTTATTAGGAGAGGAAGAGAGAGAACTCTCTTTCTCTGTATCTGCCATCTAGGGACACAGCGAGAAGGTGGCCATCTGCATGCTAGGAAGAGAGCTCTTACCAGAACTCAACCATCCTGACATCCTGATCTTAGACTTCCAGACTCCGGAGCCATGAGAAATTTAGTTTACGTTCTTTAAGCCCAGCCTATGGTATTTTGTTATGGCTGCCCAAGCTAAGATATCATAGCCAAAATTCCAAAATTAAAGAAAGAAAAAGAAATCTTGACAACAGCTGAAGAAAAATGGCACCTTACCAATAATGGAAAAATCTTTAAAAGGACAGTGGATTTCTCATCAGAAACCACAGAGGCCAAAAGAAATGGCACATTTTTCAAATGCTGAAAGAAAACAATGGTCAAACTATAATCGTTGTTTAAAATTTATTTTTAAGTAAACTCTACCCCCAATATGGGGTTCAAACTCACAACCCCGAGATCAAGAGTCCCATGTTCTGTCAACTGAGTCAGCCAGATGCCCCAACCTAGAATCTGTAGTGAAAATGTCCTTCAGGAATTAGGGAAAGTGAATATTTTCAGATGAAATAAAGCTGAAAGAATTTGTTGCCATCTCACCTACCTTAAAATAATCACTCCTGGGGGCCCTTGGGTGGCTCAGTTGGTTGAGCATTTGACTTCAGCTAGGGTCATGATCTCACAGTTTATGGGTTCGATCCCCACATCAGGCTCTGTGTTCACAGCTGAGAGCCTAGAGCCTGCTTCAGATTTTGTGTCCTCCTCTCTCTCTCTGCCCCTCCCCCACTTGCACTCTGTCTCTCTCTCTCTCTCTCAAAAAATGAATAAACATTAAAAAAGCACTCATTGAATTCTCTAAACAGAGGAAATGAAAAAAGAATCTTAAAGCATCAGGAAGGAAGGGAACACATGGTAAGCAAAAATAAGAGCAAAGTAGATTTTTAATCTACTTGTGATTCTTCTAAATTATGTCTGAAAATTGAAATAAAAATTATAACACAGATGTGGTTTTAAATGTATGTAGACAAGATATGTAATGTTATAGGTAGGGGAGGGTAAAGGGACATAAAGGGAAGTTTACAAGAGGTGTCTACATTTAACACAAACTGTTAAAATAATGACACCAGTAGACTATGCTTATGTTTGTGTATCTGTGTGTGTGTGTATCTAGAGTAACCACTAAAAATAACTTAGAAAGAAATACACTCAAAACACTATGCATAAATCAAAACACTAAATCTAAAAAAATGTTCAAGTAACCAACAGGAAGGCAGGAAAAGAGAAATAAAAAACAGGGAGAACAAAGAGGGAAAAAATAAAATAAAATGGGAAACCTAAGCCCTAACATATAAATAATGACATTAAATGTGTTAGGTCTAAATATATGAACTAAAAGGCCCCCAAAAATGCCAGAATAGATTAAAAACATGACCCAACTAAATCCTATCTACAAGAAAATCACTCTCAATAAAATGATTGTAGACAGGCTGCAAGTAAAATGATGGAAAAACATATATCATGCAAACATTAATCAAAAGAAAGCAGGAGTGGCTTTATAAATATAAAATAAATTAGACTTCGGAGCAAAGAAAATACCATGTACAGAGAAGATAATTATATAATGAGAAAAGGATCAATCCACCAGGACAACACAATGTTAAGTGTGAGTGCACCAAACAACAGAGCTGCAAAATAAGTGAAGAAAAAACTATTAAAAACGAAAGGAGAAAGAGATCGATCCAATAATGGTTGGAAACTACACACCCCTCTCTCAACCAATGGATAGAACAAGTATACAGAAAATTACAAGGTTACAGAATTCAACAACACCATCAACCAATCATATCTAATTGACATTCATAGAAAACTCCACCCAACAGCAAAAGCATACCCAGATTTTCAAGTATCCATGAAATACACACCAAAATAACCCACATCCTAGGCCATAAAACAAACCTTAACAAAATCAAAAGGATTGAAATCATAGAGTACATTCACCAGCCAAAATGGAATCTAATTGAAAAATAACAGAAAATCCTCCAAACTGTTGTAAACTAAACTCAACACTTCTAAATAATGTATCAGTCAAAAAGGAATTTTAAGTCAAATAATACCTTAAACTGAAGGAAGATAAAAATACAACATATCAAAATTTGTGGCAGAGCTAAAGCAGTGCAGAGAGGGAAGTTTATAGCACTAACTGCTTATGTTAAAAAAAAAAAAGAGGAAAAGTCTCAAATCAATCATCTAAGTTCCCATCTCAAGAACTTAAAAAAAAGAACAAAATGAATCTAAACCAAAGAGGAGAAAGAAGAAAGACAAGAACTAATACAAATGGAACAGAAAAACAATGTAGAAAATCAATGAAACAAAGATACGGTTCCTTGAAAAGATCAACAAGGTTGGACAGAAAGAAAAAGAGAAAGAGAAGGTACAAACTATCAATCAGGAATGAAACAAGATATCTCTACAGACCACGAAGACATCAAATAATAAAGGAATACTGAAAACAATTCTGCATACATACATTTGGAAATTTATTTATTTTATTTTATTTATTTTTTAATATGAAATTTATTGTCAAATTGGTTTCCATACAACACCTAGTGCTCATCCCAACAGGTGCCCTCCTCAGTACCCCTCACCCCCCCTCCCTCCCACCCTCCATCAACCCTCAGCTTGTGCTCAGTTTTTAAGAGTCTCCTATGTTTTGGCTCCCTCCCTCTCTAACCTTTTTTTTTTTCCTTCCCCTCCCCCATGGTCTTCTGTTAAGTTTCTCAGGATCCACATAGGAGTGAAAACATATGGTATCTGTCTTTCCCTGTATGACTTATTTCACTTAACATAACACTCTCCAGTTCCATCCATGTTGCTACAAAAGGCCGTATTTCATTCTTTCTCATTGCCACGTAGTATTCCATTGTGTATATAAACCACAATTTCTTTATCTTTGGTAATTTAAGTGAAATGAACCAATCCACCCCCCCCCCCCAAACGCTATCTATGACAAATCACCTGGTATGAAATAGATAATTTGAATAGCAACTTAACTATTATGGGAAAATGAATCAATAATTAAAATCCTACCCAAAATGAAACCTCTACCCTCTAATGGTTGCACAAAAGAATTCTACCAAAAACTTAAAGAATTAACACAAATTCTATAGAATACCTTCCTGAAACAGAGGAGGAAGGAACACTCCAGTTAATTTTATGAAGCTAGAATTATTCTGATACCAAAATGAAACAAAGACAATACAAAAAAAAAAAAAGAAAGAAAACTACAGATCAATATCCTTCATAAATACAGACACAAAAATCCTTAACAAAACATTAACAAGCAAAATTTAGCAATATATGCAAAGAACTATACACCAGGACCAATGGAGGTTTAATCCAAGGATGCAAGATTGGTTCAATATGCAAAAATGTATTAGTATAATCTACCATGTTCCCAGGCTAACAAAGAAAAGCCACATGATCCTATCAAGCAATGCAGAAAAAGTATTTGACAAAATTTAACACTACTTCAAAACTTTTTTAAACTCTCAGAAAAAAAATAGAACAAAGAAAAATTTCCTTCTCTTGATAGAGAACATCTTCAAAAACTCTACAGCTAATAATCAGGAACAAGGCAAAGATGTTCTTATTTAACATGGTATTAAAAATTCTTGCCAGTAAAATAAGGCAAGGAAAAAAATAAAATGCATACAAAACCATCTTAATTGCAGATGACATGATATTCAATACAGAAAATCCCAAGGAATCTACACACACACACACACACACACACACACACACACACACACACACCTAGAACTAATATGTGAGCTCACATAAGATAAACATACAAAAATCTACTGTATTTCGATATATGAACAATAAACATGTGGGCATGAAAATTAAAAAGATAATACCATTATACAATGGGGAAAAGAGTCTTTTCTTTTTTTTAAATTTTTTTAAAGTTTATTTATTTTTGAGACAGAGAGAGACAGAGCATGAACGGGGGAGGGTCAGAGAGAGAGAGAGAGGGAGACACAGAATCTGAAACAGGCTCCAGGCTCTGAGCTGTCAGCACAGAGCGCGACGCGGGGCTTGAACTCACGAACCGCGAGATCATGACCTGAGCCGAAGTCGGACGCTTAACTGACTGAGCCACCCAGGCGCCCCAAAAAGAGTCTTTTCAATAAATGGTGCTGGGAAAACTGGACATCTACGTGTAAGAGAATGAAAATGGACTATTTCTAATACCATACACAAGAATAAATTCAAAATGGATTAAAGACCTAAATGTGAGACATGAAACCATAAAAACATCCTGGAAGAGAACCCAAGCAGTAATTTCTCTAACATGAGCTGTAGCAACATCTTTCTAGATATATCTCCTCAGGCAAGGGAAGCAAAAGCAAAAATAAAGTGTTTGGACTACACCAAAATAAAAGCTTTTGCACAGTGAAGGAAACCATCAACAAAATGAAGAGGCAACCTACCAAAGAGGAGATATTTTCAAATGATATATTCAATAAGGAGTAAATATCCAAAATGTATGAAGAACTCATTCAACCAAACACCAAAACAACAAATAGCCTGAGTAACAAATGGGCAGAGGACCTGAATAGGCATTTTCCAAAGAAGACATACCGATTATCAACAGATACATGAAAAGATATTCAACATCATTCATCATCATCAGGGAAATGCCAATCAAAACCACAATGTGATAATACCTTACACCAGTTAGAATGGATAAAATCAAAATGACAAGAAATAATAAGTGTTGGTAACAATGTGGAGAAAAAAGGAACCCTCATGCACTGTTGGTGGGAATGTAAATTGATATAGCCACTATCGGTATAGCCAGTATGGAGGTTCCTCAAAAAATTAAAAATAGAAATACCATATGGTCCAATAATTCCACTACTATTTATCCAAAGAAAATGAAAACATTAATTCAAAAAGGTATTATGCACTCCTAAGTTTATTGCAGCATTATTTACAATAACCAAGATAAGGAAGCAACCAAAGTGCCTATCAGTAGACAATGGTTAAGAAAGATGTGGGATACATTTACACACACACACACACACACACACACACACACACACACACACAGGAATATTATGCAGCCTTATAAAAGGATTAGGTTGTACCATTTGAGACAACATGGATGTACCTAGAGGGTATTATGCTAAGTGAAATAAGTCAGATCAAGAAAGACAAATGCAATATGATTCCACTCAAAAGTGGGATCTTAAAAAAAAGAATAAACAAAAAGCAAAATCAGACTTATAAACACAGAGAACAAATTAATGGTTGCCAGAAGGGAGGATGGGGAGGGGCTGGGCAAAATGGGTGAAGGGGAGAGGGAGATACAGGCTTCCAGCTATGGAATGAGTAAGTCACAGGAATAAAAGGCACAGCATAATATATTGTAATAGCAGTATATGGACAGATGGTAGCCACACTTGTGGTGAATATAGCATAATGTGCAAACTTGTCAAATTACTAAGCTGTACACCTGAAACTAATGTAACATTGTGTGTCAACTATACTGTTTATATGCGTGTGTGTGTGTGTGTGTGTGTGTGTGTATATATAATATGTGTGTGTATATATATGTGTGTGTGTGTATATACATATGTATATAACTTTAAATGTACTTATGAAAAATAGGCAAGAGTTCTCTCCAGGAAGAAAAAAGATAATGCCAATTACAATTGTTCAAAAAAAATTAAGTACTTAGATATAAATCTAATAGGACTTGAACACTGAAAACTACACAATGCTGATGAAGAAAATTCAAACAAGATCTTAATAAATTAAAAGACATATTATGTTTGTGGATTGTAAAACCTGTCATAGTAAAGATTTAAACTTTCCACAATTGATATACAGATTTAATATGACTTCTGTCAAAATCCCAGCAAGATTTGTTTTGTAGATGTAACCAAGATTATTTTAACGTTTAAGTGGAAATGAAAAGGAATTAGACTAGCTAAAAGAATATTGAAAATGAGTGAAGTGCAAGGAATTAGTCTACCCAATTTCAAAACTTATATAGCTACTATAATCAAGACTGTATGGTACCGGTGGAGAGATAGACATATAGACCAAGGAACAGAATAGAAAACCCATAAATAGACCCTACACAAATATGCTCAACTGATTTTTGACCAAGATGCAAAATCAACTCAAAGGAGGAAAAATAGTCTTTTCAACAAATGGTGCTAGAACAATTATACATCCATATGTTCAGGCAAAAACTGAACCTTGACTTAAGTCTCATACTTTATATAAAAATGATCTCAAAATGGATTATGGACTTAGAAGTGTAATGTAAAAGTATAACCATTTTTAGAAAAAAAAATAAGAGAAAATCCTCATAATAAAGGGCTCTGCAAAGAGTACTTAGATATGACACCAAAAGCACAATTCATAAAGGGAAAACTTGATAAATTGGTCTTCATCAAAATTATAACAAAAGTGAGAAAAAATATTTGCAAACTATATATCTAACAAAGAACTAGTATCTAGAATATGTAAAGAAATCTCAAAACTCAACAGTAAAAAAAAAAATCCTGTTTGGAAAAGCAGGCTAAAGATCTGAAGAGATATTTTATCAAAGAGGATACACAGATAATTAAGCATTTGAAAAGATGTTCAACATCATTAGTGATTAGGGAAATGCAAATTAAAACCACAATGAGATATTACTACACACCTATCAGAATGGCTAAATTAAAAAAAAAGTGACAACGCTGTGCTGTAGGGTGTAGAGAAAATGGATCATACATACATTGCTAGTGGAGACGTAAAACTACACAGCAGTTCTGCAAAACGCTTTGGCTCCTTCATAAAAACCTAAATAGGCAACTACCTAGCAATTTTACTACTGAGTATTATTCCAGCAAAATGAAAGTGTATGTTCATATAAAAGTCTGTGTGCAAATATTTAGAGCAGCTTTTTTCGTAATAGCCAGATCTGGAAACAATCCAGATATCCTTCAATAGGTGAATGGTTAAATATACTGTGGTATGTATTTTGCTAAGTGAATAAAGCTAATCCCAAAAGTTGCATAATATATCATCCCATTTAGCATTCTTGAAATGGCAATATTATACAAATGGAGAAGAGATTAGTTCTCCATTAGAGATTAGTTGCCAGTTTTTAAGAAGAGGGTGGGAGTGAGGTGTGGGGGAAGTGGGTTTGTCTATGAAAGGGTAACTTGAAGGATCCCTCTGGTGATGGAAATATTCTGTGATGTGACTAATATCAATGTCAACATCCTGGTTGTGATATTGTATAATAGTTTTGCAAGATGTTATCATAGGGAGAAACTATGTAAAGGATACTCAGGGTCTCTCTGTATTATTTCCTACAACTGCGTGGGCATATACAATTGTCTCAAAATAAAATATTTGTTTTTAAAAAGTGGGGGATGGTAAGTTCACATGTATTCTCTGATTGTTTTTACTGGCTGGGTCTTTTTCCTGGAACTCGCTGGATGTAAAATAAGCCATGCCCATTTACAAGGCATAACCACTAAAGAACGGTATTCTCTTTTCTAGTAGATGAGTAAAAAGTCTAGGCTCTGAGAAGCAGAACTTCTCTCTTCTGATTCATCACCATGCCTCTGATTCTCAAAGATAACATTAATTGAATCTCCCTTCCTTTTACCCACTCTACAATACTCTAGGAATTATAATTATTTTTTCAGTAAATAAAATTGCTTTAAGATTTAGCCTCACTCTTTCCAAAAGTAAATCACCCCTCCTCTTTTTAGTTCAAAGCCTGAGGTATCATATTTAGCAAACTATTCTTTTATCCTATGTGATGCACTTTTGGTCTGAAGGAGATAGTACAGAGAATATACTCAACAAACTTTCAGAGAGATAGTGGCATTAAACACTTATTCAACTTCTCTAGATTTAAAGTCTTCCTGTGCAATTCAATAATGCAGATGACTGCTTTCTCCAGATTGATCCTTGTTTGTAAAATGAAGAGACTACAACAGATAAAAATAATACATAATCTAAAATAATACAAGAGATGATGATATAATAAAAACAGCAACTAATAATAGATAACATTTTCTGAACACTTACCTTGTGTTAAGTGTTTCATACCATCTCACTTAACCCTCACCACATTCCAAATGGAGATGCTATTATCATCATCACTTGACAGGTTCATTTCGGCTTAAAGGGTTGAACTAGCCTTCCTAAGGATGCAACCCAGACATGGAGTAGCATAGATTCAAATCTAGACCTTCTGATCCTAAAACCTACAATCTTAGCTACAACTCTGGGGTTTAAGCTTTCAATATCTAATAATTTGATAATTCCACTCTGTCAGAGCTATCATAGGATGGAATTTCTACACTGGGTAGGAGGTTACTCTTCTATGAGCTCTTATCAGCTCTTAGAATTTATGATCTCTAACGAGTATGTATGTGTCACGTTAATAGCCCATGGGATGGAGATAGATAGATAGATAGATAGATAGATATCTATATCTATATAGATATATATATAGATATATATAGATAGATAGATATCTATATCTATATATATATATATAGATATAGATATATATATCTAGATATATATCTATATATATATATCATTGAGCATAGATATTCAACTATGCCAAACCTCAAAACTGTTAACATCCCCACAGTGGAGCCCTGGATAGCTAAACCATGCCCAGTCTCAGTTGCATACCTTGACATATTTGTCATCCAGTGACTTTTTCTAAGACCAGATTTCTTGTGAAAGATTATCATCAAACAACATTTCTCACTAGTAGGTCTCTGCAACACTTTTGTTCTTATTCCTAGTCTCATTGGTCTCTCTTTTCCTCTTTGTTTACATTTACTCTTTCCACCCTCTTTGCTTCCCCATTTCCTCAATTTCTACCCTTCCATAGAGTTGTCACATCCCTATTTAAATAATCATTGCACAGTTTAAAGAAAGGAAATGTCTTAAGGCTGGAGAAACCATACCTTATCTTTATATTCCAAGAAGGTGAAAAATAATACTTAAACAATTATTTTTAGTTCTTGGCTCTTATGCAAATATTTATTTCTGCATCAACTTGCACAACTATATTTTTTTCTTTCATCATTCTGAGACTGTACCAGAAAATACATGTGCTCTTTAAAAAACTTCCTTTTTCTTTTCTATTTTCTTTCTCTTTGTGTGTGTGTGTGTGTGTGTGTGTGTGTGTGTGTGTGTGTGTGTGTGAAGGCACACACAACTTTTTAGGTGCTCCAGTCAGCCTCTCATGGAACTCTGACCAGTTACAACAATCTTTCATAGCATGCTGCTAAGTGCATAAAAGCCCATTCCAGACCACACAAAGAGAAGCCTGATGCTTCCCACTGAGAAAAGCCAGAGTTTTGAAACTGTAATAAAAATAAACAACCAAACAGAGGCTTGTGTACTGTGTCCTTGTGGAGATACTGCTATTCAATTTTTAAAACCTATAGAGATCCCACTTTAGTACACCTCAAACTCTCCATGAGCACATGGCTCACATGGGCTACAGAGAAGGGTCATGCAGGATCTTTTAGATATACTCACACATTTGAAGAATTGACATTCTAAGCAATCCTTGTTGCCTTTCATGACCTCAGACCTCTTGTTTGTCTCATCAAAGCACCTCCAACCCCTCCCACATCGGGCCCTCAGCTAATCCAGACATATAGCCAATTTCTATATGCCTGGGCAAATGAAGAGGGACAGTGCTGAGCTCATCAGAGCAGTGGATTATCTAAAATACTCACTTCACCAGCTATGGAATGATCTTTCAAGAAGTTGATTTACATGGTAGTGTTTATTTTATGTAGATTAGTATTAGATACTGATACCCCCTAAAGAAGCGGCCAGGGTTGTAGAGAGAAGTCAGATTGGGAAGAAATGTCCTGTCAATGTAGCAATACATATAGCTAGTGAGAAGTCCAACTGCAGACAAAAGGTTATCTCTATCTTGACTTCCTCCTTACTAAGGAAGTAAAAACAGAGATGCAATAAACTGTAGCAAAAAGCTAAAATTCTACTTGGAATCTGTGGTATGTCTTGAGATGTAGGGTCCTATGACATTGGTTTCCTATCTGCTTGAATCCATATCCCAAATCTTCTAGACCAGAAGCCAGCAAACTTTCTGTAAAGGGCCAGACAGTAAATATTTTAGGCTTTATGTTTCATGTAATCTCTGTCACATCTACTGAACTCTGCCATCGTAGCATGGGATATGATAGACAATACATACACAAATTAGTGGGGCTGTGTCCCAATAAAACTTTATTTACAAAAAAGAGGTGGTGTGCCACTTTAGGATTAGTTTAAGAACTCTTGCTCTAGATGCTCATGGTAAAGTCCCATAAGCACTTACGTTTTTTAAAGAGTATGCATAAAATAAAGAATAATGAAGGAGTATTTTTTCTACTGGGTATTAATCTTAACTCTGTCCTGTAAAGCTATAAACAACTAAAATAGTGTGAAACTGGTACAAGAATGGCTAAAAGATGAACTGAGCACAGGAGAGAGTCTTATATATACAAAAACTTGAACAATTTTGAAAAAAAATAATTCAGGTTAGTACTTTATGTCAAAAATAAATTTCATAAAGGTTAAAAAGTAAATTAAAAACAATAAGAAAATGCAAATAAATATTTATGTAACCTCTGAATGGGGAAAGTCTTTTTGTATACAGAAAAAGCAACTGGAGAAATCATAAAAGGAAACAAAATCAATAGTTTTTGCTATAGAAAAAACAAATATTTTTGCCCCTCAAAGAGCATCATAAAATTAAGAAGTAAAATTGAAAGAAAAAAATATTTGCCACAAGTATGTATTGATTTTACCAAGTGACAAAAATATTAATCAACAAAAAGCCCATCAAAAGAATAAGGAAAAAACTTAAATCTTTAATAGAAAAATAATAGGTCTATGACACAAATATTTCATAGCATAAAAAAATAAGAAAATGTTCAAGTCACTAATAATAAGAATTTCAAAGAAAATATATTCCTCAGTACTGATAAAGATTTACCGAGGCAGGTATTGGTTCCCATGCTCTGCAGGAGAGTTAAGAGTAAAATTGATGTAACTTCTCTGGAAGGCAGTGTTTTAATATGTATCAAGAACTTTAAACATTTTTATACCAACTTCAATAATCTGACTGCAAAGACTTATGCTAACAAGGCATAAGTGCCCAGATGTACATTATAACATTATTTATATTAAAAAAAGTTGAACTTATATGAAAAAAATGACTAATTAAAGTATGATACGTTAATGCTAAAGAATATTATTCAGCTATTAAAATTATACTTTTTTAAAATTTAATAACAGGAGAAAAACATTAAGAAATACCTACAGCAAATTGCAGCAAGAGTTATTTCTGGGTTGAGAGGTTAGGGATCATTTTACCTCTTTTATAATTCTCTATGTTTTCTAAATGTTCTATACCAAAAGTCAGCAAACTCTGTAAAGGATTAGACAGTAAATATTTTAGGCTTTGTGGGCCACATGATCTCCATCACAGTGACTCAACTCTACAATGACAGAGCGAAAGCAGCCAGAAACAAAAGCAGCTAAGTGGATCTTGTAAGTTCTTATCACAAGAAAAAAAATATCAGGGGCACTTGTCTGGCTCAGTCAGTAAAGCATGCAACTCTTGATTTTGGGGTCCTGAGTTCAAGCCACACACTGAATGCAGAGCTTACTTAAAAAAAAAACAAAAACAAAAACAAAAACAAAAAAACAGGGAAAAAAAGAAAAAACTGTAACTGTGTGTTATGATGGAGATGAACTGAAACTTCTTGTGGTGGTCATTTTGCAGTACATACAAATATTGAATTATTACTTTGTACACGAGGCTGATACAATGTTATGTCAATTATACCTCAATTGAAAAGAAAAAAAAAGGCAGCCAGAAATAAAAAGAAACAAATAGGCATGACTGTATGCCAATAAAACTTTATTTATAATAATAGGCAGAGGGCCAAATCTCTTATCAAAACTCTCCCTCTTCTCTGCCCCCCCCCCAAATTTCAGGATCATTGGTAGAATGTTGCTTACAAATTGGTTTTTCACCTTGACTGATGCAGTGATTCATGACAGTAGTGTGGGTTCTATTTCACTGTGGCTGGCATATACCTAATAAACCTAAGTGTAGTCTAAAGAGCTCTACACTAGGGAGTCAGAAACACAAAGTTTGAACCTTGGTTCAACCACTTACTCGCTAGGGGATTTTGAGCACATTATTTAATGAGAGCTTCAGCTTCTTCACCTATAAAATAACAATTATAGTATTTACCACACCTAGTCAATTTTTCAGTGAGGTCATATGTGAGAGTATCTGACTCTGGGCTGACACTCATTGGAGATCAGTGGAATTTGCATTTGAAAGTTACTAGAATGAGCTTTGTTTTGAGAGTCAATTATACTTTGATGAGGAGAGGGGCTGTTGCAGACATCAAGTGGAACAGTCCTAGAAACCTTCTACTTCACCCAAATTGCATAACTAGCAACTGTCCTCAGAATGCAGCTCTAGCTCTGACATCCATATGTTGACTGCTTTTTACTCAATAGGCCAAATAATTTATATCAGCCACAAAATACGTAAGACTATATGATACATATTAACACCATAAGAAAGTAGGCGTCAGCTCACAGGCACTCTCCACATGCCTATTTGAGAGCCTGTATTGGGTCAGAGATGTTCTGGGAGAAGGGAGAATGGGAAGGATGTGGATGAAAGATGCAAGAGAGGGGCGCCTGGGTGGCGCAGTCGGTTAAGCGTCCGACTTCAGCCAGGTCACGATCTCGCGGTTCATGAGTTCAAGCCCCGCGTCGGGCTCTGGGCTGATGGCTCAGAGCCTGGAGCCTGTTTCCGATTCTGTGTCTCCCTCTCTCTCTGCCCCTCCCCCGTTCATGCTCTGTCTCTCTCTGTCCCAAAAATAGATAAAAAAAACGTTGAAAAAAAAATTTAAAAATAAAAAGAAAGATGCAAGAGAGACTAATCTCTCAAAGAATTTCTCAGAAACATTGTTTATAACTGATGGCCTTCATTTCCAAGAGAGAAGCTACTTCAGCCACATCTCAGGCTGAAGCCCCAGTCCCTGCAAGTGATTACACATCATATGCAACCAAGCCTTTTGACTCAGGCAGCTACTTCTGTGACTTAGCTACTCTACCAACCCTATGAGGAATAAAGCACAGGGATTTTCAAGCCCCTTGCAGAACAGAGAAAACATCCCAAGAGGCTAACTCACTTACTTAAGGTCACTTCAAGGTCATATGAAAACTTCTAATGGAATGTTTTTCCTATTAGATAGTCAAGATAATCTTGTCTAATAACTTCACTCCTAGAATAACTTTTTTTTAATTCCAGTTAGTTAACATATAGTGTAGTATTGGTTTCAGGAGTAGAATTTCGTGGATCATCACTTATATCTAACACCCAGGGATCATCCCAACAAGTGCCCTCTTTAATGCCCTTCACCCATTTAGCCCATACTCCCACTTATCTCCCCTCCAGCAACCCTCGGTTTGTTCTCTGTATTTAAGAGTCACTTATGATTTGCCTCCCTCTCTGTTTTTATCTTATTTTATTTTTCCTTCCCTTCCCCTATGTTTATTTGTTTTGTTTATTAAATTCAATATATACAAGTGAAATCATATGATATTTGTCTTTCTCCAATTGACTAATTTCGTTTAGCATAATACATTCTAGTTCCATCCATGTTGCTGCAAGTGGCAAGATTTCATTCTTTTTGATCACTGAGTAAAATCCCATTCTATATATATACCATATCTTCTTTATCCATTCATCAGTTGATGGACATTTGGGCTCTTTCCATAATTTGACTATTGCTGATAGTGCTTCTATAAACACTGGGGTGCATGTGCCCCTTCGAATCAGCATTTTTGTATCCTTTGGATAAATACCTAGTGGTGCAATTGCCGGGTTGTAGGGTAGCTAACTCTATTTTTAACTTTTTTTTTTTTAATTTTTTTTTCAACGTTTATTTTTGGGACAGAGAGAGACAGAGCATGAATGGAGGAGGGGCAGAGAGAGAGGGAGACACAGAATCGGAAACAGGCTCCAGGCTCTGAGCCATCAGCCCAGAGCCCGACGCGGGGCTCGAACTCACGGACCGCGAGATCGTGACCTGGCTGAAGTCGGACGCTTAACCGACTGCGCCACCCAGGCGCCCCTATTTTTAACTTTTTGAGGAAACTCCATACTATTTTCCAGAGTGGCCGCACCAGTTTGCATTCCCACCAGCAGTGCAAAAGTGTTCCTCTCTATCCACATCCTCACCAACATCTGTTGTGTCCTAAGTTGTTAATTTTAGCCATTCTGACAGGTGTGAGGTGGTATCTCATTGTGGTTTTGATTTGTATTTCCCTGATGATGAGTAATGTTAACATCTTTTCATATGTCTGTTAGTCATTTGGAAGTCTTCTCTGGAAAAGTGACTATTCATGTTCTCCGCCTATTTTGTCACTGGATTATTTGTTTTTGGGGTGTTGAAATAAGGTCTTTATAGATTTTGGATACCAGCCCTTTATCTGTCATTTGCAAATATCCTCTCCCATTCCATTGGTTTTCTTGATTATTTCCTTCACTGTGCAGAAGCTTTTTATCTTGATGAGGTCCTAGTAATTCATTTTTTGCTTTTGTTCCCCTATGTCCAGAGACATGTCAAGAAAGAAGTGTTGGGAAAACTGGACACTGACATGCAGAAGAATGAAACTGGGCCACTTTCTTACATCATACACAAAAATAAATTCAAAATGGATGAAAAAACCTAAATGTAAGACAGGAAACCATCAAAATCCTAGTGGAGAACACAGGCAGCAATCTCTCTGACCTTGGCCATAGCAACTCCTAGCATAACTTTAAAAGGAGTTCATGAAGATGGGGTGTTTGAGTGGCTCAGTCGTTAAGTGACCGACTCTTGATTTTGGCTCAGGTCATGATCTCACGGTTGGTGAGTTCGAGCCCCACATCAGACTCTGCACTGACAGAGTGGAGCCTGCTTGGGATTCTCTTTCTGCCCCTCCCCCCACTCTCTCTCTCAGAATAAATGAATAAAATTCTTTAAAAAAATTAATTAAAAAAATAAAAGGAGTTCATTAAGCCAACCCCAATGGAATCAAATAATTTGGTACACTTTTTTTTTAAAATAAGGGCAAAAGATAGGGGTGCCTGAGAGGCTCAGTCACTTAAGCATCAACTTCAGCTCAGGTCAAATCTCCACGGTTTGTGAGTTTGAGCCCCATGTTGGGCTCTGTGCTGACAGCTCAGAGCCTGGAGCCTGCTTCAGATTCTACGTCTCCCTCTCTCTCTGCTCTTTCCTTGCTCACACTCTGTCTCCCTCTCTCTCAAGAATAAACATTAAAAAATTAAAAAAAAAAATAAGGATTAAAGGTATTCTCCAAACTAAGTAAATCATTTCTTCCAGTATTAAGTCAGAAAGAACTTAAAGAAGAAAATGCCATTTTATTGACCTAGATCTGGGGGTGAGCATAACAGCAAACCTCCAAAATGAGATACGGTATAATCTAGTCATCACAGCTAAGGGGAATAGCAAACACAGTACTGTCTTTAGAATCCAAAGTCCAGGATGCAAGTTCTGGTGCTTCCGCTTACTAGCATTTAACTTTCTGATGTTGGTCACTTACATACTCTAGCCTTTAGTGTGTTCATCCATAAAATGAGAATGGCCATTTCTACCTTGCAGGTAAGTAAGGATCACATAAGTACAAATGTGTTCTGTAAACTAATGTAAGGCATTGTCATGCTAGGCAGAAACATGAGACCTGACATTAAACTATGGCCCATGGAAAATCACAATGTGACTTCCAGTTCTCTGGATGAGATGCTGTTGTCTATATTCTCCCACCTTCCTAGCTTCCCTCTACCACAGCCACAAATGACCCTTCATCACAGGGACCACCATGAAGCCAGCTGTATGTGACTGCTTAGTGCTGGGTTTAAAGCAATGATCACTGAGATCCTGAAGCAACTTTGGAAAGCAAACTTTAAAATTGATTTTTCTTTGCCTTTATCTATCTCCTTTTAAATTACAGCAAAGAGAGGAAGAGGAAGAAAAAGACAATTTTAAGGCAAAACACTCAATTAACTTGAAAATCAAACATAATAAACTGAATATAGATCTGTCTGACTACTGTAACCATTTCTGTCTGCCTCCATCTATCTATCCATCTATTATCCTCCCATCTCCCTTAAGGAGACAGTCAGATACTGAAAATGAGACTTTTTTTCTTTTTATTTTCTAGTGAGGTTAAACTTAATTACCTTAGAGTTCCTTATAGAGGAGAAAAAGGAATAAAATGCAGACGAGTTTTCTTCAGTTGTTCTAAAGGTCAAGGTGTATTTTAATACTTGCCACAGATCATCCTGGAGGCTTATCTTTGACTGTGGGATCTCATAGCATTTGTCAAGTGCTCCTTGTGGGTATCATAGGCCAAGACTACAGTAAACAGAAGAGACAAAGAATGTCCTACCTTCTAGGCCTTACAAGACAGTAGATCTAGGATATGGTACCAAGAAATAAGGAGATTAATTCTTAGATGCCTGAAGTTGAATCTGGCACCAGTCTAAACATTTGCACTGGAACAGACATTAGTATCCAAAGAGTGAATCCCTTCCCATGTAGTTGACCTGAAGAATGGCCACCAGTTGCCTCATACACAGAATATTATCCAATCACTGGTCTTCTGTCTCTGCGGGAATAAGACACATTCACCATATGAAAGGGTAAGATGGCCTCCTTTGTAAATGCAAAAAATGTGGGTCCTTAAATTTATAACTGTGCTGGCTCATTGAGTTTAAAGTCAATAATATGCTATTTCTTAACAATATTAATTTCAATTTTAGTGCTGACTTAATAATCTTTTTAATTAACTTAATTACTTTTGAATGAAATGTGTTCATTTTTATTAACCTTTTTTGATTACTAAAGTTATATACATGTGTGTTACTCAAAGTTTAGAAAATAGGGAGAATAAAAAATTTAAAAAATCAAAATTGTCCTTAACTATTATCCCAAAGCATCCCCTATTAGCATTTTGCTTTCTTTGCTTTCCTTTTACTGTTTTTTTCTACGTATGGGTGAAACTGTACGGTATATGTAAAGTATGGTGTTTTTTGGGAGGGAATTCCTAGTGTGACTTAAACCAAATTTCTCCTCAGTTCTTTAGCAGATTCCTCTAGTCAGTTTGCATAGGAAACAACCATTATCAATAAAGAGTGACAAGTAAACAGAAAATGTTGGGGCTTCTACAATGTTTTATTTCCCTGGTTTAAATTTTGTGAAAATGCTAAATGGGTAAGGGGCATTAAGGAATCTACTCCTGAAATCATTGTTTCACTATATGCTAACTAATTTGGATGTAAATTTTAAAAAAGAAAAAAGAAAATTAAAAAAAGAAAATGAAAGAAAACCAAGTTAAAAAAATTTTTTTAATGTTTTTTTATTTTTGAGACAGAGAGAGACAGAGCATGAACAGGGGAGGGTCAGAGAGAGAGGGAGACACAGAATCTGAAACAGGCTCCGGGCTCCGAGCTGTCAGCACAGAGCCCGATGCGGGGCTCGAACCCACGGACCGCGAGATCATGACCTGGACCGAAGTCGGACACTCAACCGACTGAGCCACCCAGGCGCCCCAAGAAAACCAAGTTTAATCAAATTTCCTAATTTGGTATATGCTGAAGCACAGTTTTGAAAACTGTGCTTCATGGGACGCTGGAGGATCTATCTTTAAGGAAGCCCAGGAGTTTTCAAAGCCTGGGAGTTTTCAAAGCTTGAGAGGGCAGTGGCCGGGCAACAGAATATAGGATGGGGAATGGGAGGCCGAGCAAAGTTTTCTCTTTCACCCTCACCTCCTGCCTCAACCACAGCATGTGGTCTACTTTTGCATGCTTTACATCGTGGGTATCAAAATAAGGTTTCATTTGATAAAACTGGTTAACTCTTTAAAAATAAAAGTTGAGGGGCGCCTGGGTGGCTCCGTCGTTAAATGTCCAACTTGGGCTCAGGTCATGATCTCACTGTTCGTGGGTTCAAGCCACGTATCGGGCTCTGTGCTGACAGCTCAGAGCCTGGACCCTGCTTCAGATTCTATGTCTCCCTCTCTCTCTGCCCCCTACCCTACTTGTGTTCTGTCTCTCAAAAAGAAATAAACCTTTAAAAATGTTTTTTTAAGTTGAAAATTGCTGGTAGGGTCCAGATCTCTCATGTTACAGATTAATAAACTGAGGAACATGAATATGAAATTACTTCCAAATTCACACAGCTATTTAATATCAGCACACAGTGGACATTTGTCATTTGGAAGATACAGCTTTCCAATACTCCATACCCTTCCCATGGTGGAAGAAATCCTTACAGTGTATAGTACATTATGAAAGCAGAACTGAGGATAACATCCCTTTTTCCATATTCAAGCAGCCAAGGCATGGACACATGACAGGCTCAACAAATTGGATGCTCTTCACCCAATGCTAAATCTAGAGCAAATGGTTCTCACATATATCTAGCACAGCGAGGCCTGGCCAGGTTTTTCCTGCTAGGTAGTCCCCCAAAGCTCCCTTGGTTCCCACCTGTATTCAACACCTGGTCCTCTAGGCTCCCAGTGATCCCAGTGATTCTCCTCTTCCAATAAATCATTGTTTGGTTTAAGACAGCACTTCCTGATACCCAGAATGTGTGCTAGAACCCAGTGATCCTTACTGCTAATCCACTTCTCTTTCCTCTGTACCACAGTGCCTCTCTATTAAACCATTTGGCTCTTTGCCATGTAGATGCCATGCAGAATAAAGCATTAACCTAGGGTCAGAAAAAAATGCGCCCCCACTAGGAAAGATACCTTACTAGGGAATTTTCTAAGGTCAAGATATAAAATCTTTCTAGGTTAGAATTTAGGTACAGGTGATAATTAGCATTTGCTAAGCACCTACTATGAGCCAGGCATCATTTTCTACCCCATCTGCCTCTGGCAGATAGATATTATAATTCCTACTTTACTGATGAGGAAAGTTAACCCCAAGAGTGATAAATTAATTAGCTGTAGAATCAGGAATAGAACTCAAAGACTATTGGCCTCAAAATGAGGAGATTTAAATTTATATGTTTTACTGGACTTTACTTTATATTGTAGGATAATATATGTTCCCTAAATGGATTATTGCACGTACTCTAGAGATCTTAACAAGAAATCCAAATAGTCCAATACCCAGGTCTTTCCATATCAACTCCTTCCTATTCATTTCTCTAAAATTAGATTAGATACAAGACAGATAGATATAATTAGGTAAATAAATATGCCAACAACAGAGTGATATATTATCCAGGTATTATTCTACACTGGTTTTAAACCACATGGAGCTTTTCTAGTTACCACATGGGGCTTTCCACTGTGCAGGAGGCTTACCACTGGGGCCCTCTTTCCCCAACAGCTAACTGCACATCCCATTACTCATGTTCACTCTGTTTTCCATAACTAAATGAGCATGACCAGAGGAGATTGTGAACAAACCTTGGCAAAGAAGCCTGATGAAGCAAAGACATCGTGCCAAAAGTGGCCTCCAGTCACTCACAGTTTGCTCCAAGCACAGATGTCTACTCTCAGATACCAGACACCTAAGGGCAGAGCCTGGCCTCTGATTCACATGTAGGAGGGTTATCCAGGGCAGATTCTGGCACATGGCACTCCTTACTGGAAAGAATTTGATTAATCATTCTCATTACCTTTCAATTCTGTGCACCTGAGCTCATTCACCCTCTGCCCAGAACCAGTAGTCAGTGGCTAAAATGACACATGAACATCCAGACTGACCATGATAAGCAGGTAGAGATAGGGTCCCCCCACTCCCCTTCTGTAATGTGCTCTTAGGTCAGAAATATCATCCAGATCACGCAACACTCCATCAAATCCCCAGGAGACCATGTCTCCATATGTATCCTAAGCACTGCTACCTTAGAATTCTAGGTATGAATTGGAAACAATCCAATCTTACAATCCTTAGTAAGAAAAGTTACCAATAACCATGGCTACGTACCAATTGAAAAGGAGTAGCAAGGGTCTGCAAAGCAAGCAATATCCACTATTTTTAGTATATATACACTTAGCCATTTCTCCTTGACTCTCCTCTCTATTTATATATACATACTGCAGGCTCTTCCCAGGGTTAACTGTAACCACAAGATTTTCTAACATTGACTTGTAACCCTTAAAAAACTAGATCTTACATGGCTCAGTCTCATTGTCATATTATAGTTAAAAAATACATTAGTTAATTTTTTAAGTTCTTAAAAACAAGAAAGATCACCCAAATACATAGCAAAATGTGTCATTAACAAAAACCCACTTTTTCTTTCTACTTTCATGTCACATGGCTGTTCTGGAGTATTTTTAACCACCAGTCCACAAATTTTTCTTCATCCCTCTCTTGGCCCTCATTCAAGAAGTGTATCACCACATCTTTTGCCCATTTGTTAGTAAGTTTGTTGGGTTTTTTCTTTGTGTGTTTGTTTGTTTGTTTGTTTGTTTACTGTTGAGTTTTGAGAGCTCTTTTTACTTTTGAGGATTGAGTTTTGAGTATTCTAGATACGTATCCTTTGCCAGATATGTGCTTTGGAAATATTTTCTCCCACTCCATAGCTTGCTTGTCTTTTCATCCTCTTAACAGCATTTCTCATAGAGCAAACATTTTTAATTTTCATGAAGCTCAATTTATTAATTCTTCCTCTTAGGGATTATGCTTTTGGTACCAAGTCTCAGAACTCTTCCTAGCCCCTAGATTCCAAAGAAAATCTCCTATTTTTTCCTTAAAGTTTTCTATTTTTACATCTTACAGATATGCCTATGATCCATTTTAAGCTCATCTTTGTATAAGAGACTTGAGGTTCATTTTTTTCTCCCTATGGATATCCAATTGCTCCATCACCATTTGTTAAAAAGGCTATCTTTCCTCCATTGAATTACCTTTGCACTTTTTAAAATAATCAGTAGGCATATTTCTGTGGCTCCATTTCTGCATTCTCTACTCTGTCCCATTGATCTATCCCTCCATCAATACCACAGTCTTAATTGTTGTATCTATATAGTAAGTCTTAAAATTGAGTAGGCTCTTTGTTTTATTATTCTTCTTCAAAATCATTTTAGCCAGTCTAGTTGTTTTTATTTTCTATATAAGTTTTACAATAATCTTGTCTATCTCCACAAAAGATCTTGCTGAGATTTTGATAGGAATTGTATTTAACTTGTGTATTAGTTTCTGCGACTGCTGTAGCAAATTACCACAACCTTGGTAGCACAAAATAACATAAATGTATGCTCTCACAGTTGTGGAGACAAGAAGTCTGAAATCAAGGTGTAAGCAGGGTTGCACTTCCTCTGGATGTTCCAGGGGAAAATACGTCCTTGACTCTTCCAGCTTCTTTCACTAACGTCACTCCTCAGCTTTTGGCTACATTTTCTCTCTACTCTATCTTCATGCTGCCTTCTCTGTGCCTGTGTTCTCCTCTATGTGTATCTTACAAAATGCTTGCCTTGGATGTCTACCCACCTTGATAATCCAGAATGATCTCCTCGTGTGAAGATCCTTAAATTGATTACATCTGCAAAGACTCTTTTTTCAAATAAGGTAACATTCATAGGTTTCAGAGATTAAGATGTAGATATATCATTGGAAGGGCCCCAATTCAACCCATTACAACCTGGATTTGGGGAGAACTGACATCTTTAGTATGTTGAGTCTTCCAATCCCTGACACCATCCATGGCTCTCTATTTACTTAGATCTTCTGTGATTTCTTTGATCAGCATTGTCCAGTTTTCAGCATATAAGTCATGCATATGCTTTGTTAGACTCACACCTATGTTATTTCTTTTCTTGACCTATTATAAATGGTATTTTACTTTCAATTTGATGCTCATGTGTTCATTGTTAATATACAGAACTACAATTGATTCTTGCATGTTGTTTCCTGTGACACTGATAAACTTAGTTCTAGAAGAGGTTGTGTGTGTGTGTGTCTGTGTGTGTGTAGATTTCTTGGTATTTTCTATGTAAGGAATCACGTCACCTTCAAATAAGGAAAGCTTTGTTTCTTCCTTTTCAATTTCTATGTCCTTTATTCCTTTTCTTGCCTTATTCCATTTGCCACAATTTCCAGTACTACGTTGAATAAGAGTAATGACAGCAGAAATCCTTAGCTTGTTCCTGATCCTGGGGAAAATATTTAGTCACTCATCAGTAAGTATGTTAACTTTAGGTGTTTGGTAGATGCTCTTTATCAAGCTGAGGAAGCTCCCCTCTATTCTTATTATTCTGAGAGTTTTTATCATGAATGGGTGTTAAATGCTCTCTCTGCACCAATTGATAGGGTCATGCAATTTTTTTCTTCTTCAGCCAATTATTACGGTAGATTACATTGATTGAATTTCCAATATTGAACTGGCCTTGCATCTCTTGCACTCCATCTGTTTAAGATGCATACTTGTTATATATTGCTGAATTACTTATGCTAAAATTTTATTTAGGATTTTTATGACTATATTCACAAAAGATACTGTTCTGTAGTTTTCTTTTTTGTACTATCTTTGGTTTGGGTATCAAGGTAATACTAACTTCATAAAATAAATTAGGAAGTGATCTTTCCTTTTCTATTTTCTGAAAGAGAGTGTATATAATTGGCATTAACTCTTCTGTTTGGTGGTATTCTCCAGTGCAACCATCTGAACCTGGAGACTTATTTTTTGGAGTTTTTAAACTACTGACTCAATTTTCTTAATAGTTTTATGTCTATTCATATTATCAATTTAATATTGGCTGAGTTGCAGTAGATTGTGTTTTTTAAGGTGTTGGTCCATTTCTCCTAAGTTGTCAAATTTATGTGTGTAGGGTTAATTTGTTATTTTCTTGTGTTGTCTATAGCACCTTTTGTTGTCTACAGTGTCTGTAATGAAATTTTCTATTTTATTTTTGATGTTGGTAATTTGTGTCTTCTCTATTTTTTTTTATCAGTCAAGGTAAAGTTTTGTCAATTTTGTCAATCTTTTCAAGGAATGATTTCTTTTTCCCCCTGTTGATTTTCTAGATTGTTTTTCTGTTTCCAACTTCATTAATTTGGCTCTTTCTTCTTGTTGTTTGGGATAGACTACAGACTTTCCCTCTTTTCTAAAATATCCATTCAGTTCCATAATATGCCTCTCACCATTGCTTTGGCTGTACCCTGCATATATGTTGTATGTTTATTTCCAGTTTAATGTATTATTTGATTTCTTAAAACTTCCTCTTTGACTCATGGTTATTAAGTAAGTAATATTAAAGAAGTAATATTAAAGAAGTAATATTAAAGAAGTATTTTCTTTAGTTTACAAGTTTTGGGAGAATTTCCCTGTTATCTTCCTGTTATTGATTTCCAGTTTGATCCCATTTTGGTTGGTGAACACACTGTATGACTCTCTTTTAAATTTGTTGAAGTTTGTTTTATGGCCCAGGATGTAATATATTTTGGTATCTATTTTATGGATGTTTGGAAGGGAAAATGTGCTTTCTGCTGCTGTTGAATGGAATGTTCTATAAATGGCAAATTTGATCCTGTTGGTTGATGATGTTGTTTAGTTTTTCTATGTTGTTATGGGCTGGATTTTGTCCCCCACCCCACACACCCCAAAAAATCATATCTTGAATCCCTATCCCCATTATGGCCAGATTTGGAAATAGGGCCTTTAGAGAGATAATTAAGGTTAAATGAGGTTATAAAGTAAGCCCTAATCCAATATGACTTATGAGAAGAAGCACCACAAGGGATGTGTGTACCACAAAGGAAAGGCCATGTGAGGACACATGAGAAGGTGGCCATCTGCAAGCCAAAAAGAGAGGCCTTGGAAGAAATCAAGCCTGCTGAAATCTTGATCTTGGACTTCTGGACACCAGAACTGTGAGAAAATGAATTTCTGTTGTTTAAGTCTGTGGTACTGTTATGGAAGCCCTAGTCGACAAACACATGTCTCCTTGCTGATTTCCTGGGTAGTTTTCTATCAGTTGTTGAGAACAGTGTGAAGTCTCTCCAATTATAATTGTGGATTTGTCTATTTCTCCTTTCAGTTTTATCAGTTTCTGCTTCACATATTTTTTAGCTTTGTTATTTAGTATATACAGACATCCAGGATTGCTGTGGCCTCTTGGTGCATTGACTCTTTTTATCATTAAATAACGTCCCTCTTTGTTGATAGTAATAGTCTCTGCTCTGAAGTCCAGTTTATCTGAGGTTAATATAGCCACTCCTAGTTCCTTTCAATTAATGTTGGCATGATCCAACTTTTCTCATCATTTTACTCTCATCCTGCCTATATTATTATACTGGAAGTGAGTTTCTTTTAGATAGTATATAGTTGGATCATGTTTTTATCCTGCCAATCTCTGCCTTGTAATTGGTATATTTAGACCACTTACATTCATTTACATTTAATGTAATTATTGATATGTTAAAACATTTTATTGTTTATTCTGCTTTTCATTTCTCTGTTTTCTTTTCCTGACTTCCTGCTGATTACTTGAACTTTGTTTTAGAAATATATTTTGATTTACCTATAGTGTTTTGGAGTATATCTCTTTCTGTAGCTTTTATAAGTGGTTGCTCTATAGGGTATTACATTACATATACATCACTTATCACAATTACTAGTGTTATTATTTTACTCATTAAGGTGAAGTAAAGAAACCTTCCTTTTCCATACCCTCTCATGTTTATTACATGATTGCACATGATTGCCTTAAATATTTCTGTGCTATATGGCTGGAACAGAGTCGTTGTTTCTTAAATTTTTGTCTTGCTAGGCTTCCCCTTTCCTATTTGGGATCTAGAGAGAGTAAGCTTTTCATGTTTTTTGTTTTTGTTTTTGTTTTTTGTCTATGCCCGTTGATATTTCCAGCTTTTCAGATTCTTTAGCTCCAACTCTGGAATACAGGAGGCAATACAAACAAAAACAGGTAACTCACAATAGTATATTTCCTTAGGTTCTAGGGTCCTTAGCTGATTTTCCCTTTTCTCTCCACCTTTCAGTGTCTTCTTATCTTTTAAACATAGTGTTCAGGGTTTTTAGTTATATTTAATGGATAGACTAGAAAGAAATATGTCTACCATATCTTCCTGAAAGTAGAAATCCCTATGGCAGTGTCTTTAAAAATGGAAAATCTCATATAAAAAAACAGATCTGTTGCTGTTCTTGAGAAATTGGGACATATGGCAATATGGGCTTGCATTATGCATTCCAACAATATTCTTTAGCTGAGTAGGAGCTGACCTGTTTATATGGAATATGTGACAACTGGAGCCACGTTTCTTCAATGCATTATGCTCAACCTGTGTCACTCATTTATGTTACCCTTAGCCTGTGTAAGAACTTGAGTTTGCAACTTCTAATGATGCCTCCCTGACTAAGCATATCCATTTTCCTCCTGCCAATCTGATTCACTCTCTCCCTTTTCAGTCTTTCAATTCTGCATCACAAAATTCCCAAGAACTCATATAGCAGAGATGATATTATCTTTGAGAGAATGTGTGTGTGTATGTGTGTGCACATGCACATAAATGTGTGTCAAGGAGGAGGGGATAAGTTGAACAGGTGGAAAGGAGAATTTGCACTGAGACTGAAACACAGAGACTTTGCTTTACAGGGTTCCTTGTTAGTTATGAGAAGGGGGAAAAGCTATGGACCCTCATCTGTTAGTAACTTCTGCAACATCATTTTCCCCTCAGAGCCTTTGCAATTGCTGTTTCCCCACCTGGAACATCTTTCCTCAAGATTATTGCACTTATATTGCCTTAGCTCTTAGGTCTCAGGTTAAATGCCCACTTATTCAGGGATATCTTTCCTGACTACGCAATTTATCTAAAATACCTACCTATCTAAAATAGCCCTCCTTTATTGCCAACGCTTTCTATGCTTTACAGAATTTTTCTTTATGGCACTTAATACTTGAAAACACATTATGTATATTTCTTATTTACTTGTTCATTGCCCATACCTTTGAGGATGGAGGCCTTGCCTGTCTTATTTACCATTGCATCCCTGGTTCCTGGCACATAATAAGAGCTTAATAGGCATGTAATGAATGCATGAATCATGTCCTGAAACATCTTAATAAGAATGCTAACAAACAGAAAGTGTTCAGAATAGGAAAGTAAAACATTTATAACCATAAAAATGCTGGACAACTGAGGGATCTCAGATTGGAGATACTGAAAGGTGGGATGATGATTCTCATCAAATATTTAAAGTGTTGTTTATTGGAAGAAAAAGTAGATAAGTATATTCATGTTGCTCCAAAGATAAATTGGCACCCACTATAGAGAAGAATGTCCTAATAACTAAAAATTCTTCAATAGTGAAATACAGCGAGTTCCCACTCACTGAAGCTGGCTAAGCCAAACTTAAATAGTGTCTTAAGGACCAATTGTAAAAGGAATCCTAACTCTGTTTGGGAATTTTGGATAACTTCCAAAGTCCCTTCCAACCCCACAGTTCTAACATACTTTAAGGGAGATAGAGCTGGACTTTCATTTTTTTACAATTTCAGGAGGCACCATAGACAGCATCGCTGAGGCAAGGGCTTAATTTAAGAGAGTTAATTACAGGGGGTTAGGAAACATAAATCTATAAAAAGTTTTAAGTCCCTGCTAGTATGAAATATGAAAGAATTGACTTTTACTTGAGTGTGTTACAATTGGAATTCAATGACAGAAACCAGGATGGAAAACATTTTATAATTAATACAGATATTTTCTCAATATGGCTTTGAATTGTAAATGATTCTCATGTTTAAAGCTATTTCCTCACAAACATTAGGACTTCAGTTTAGGCAACTACTAATTGATGGTCACAGCAAATATAGATCATATCTCAAATAAATATAACATCACACTGGTTGTAGCACAGTTTTTATGGAAATTATGTTTTTTGGTCAAAGTTGATATTTTGAAGTATTAAAAATACTTATGAACTGTGTCACGTGACATATTTAAAAGAGCAATACAGACAAGATTTAAAAAACTACAAACTTCTAGGTATACTTTGATGTGTTCTCACTAATCCTTACTTTTAACCATTGATTAGTGAAGCTTTCTTATTTTAAGCAATAAACAACCATAAAACTCATACTAAAGATTTCTTTGGAGTGAAAGTCCCCTTAGGCACATAAACATGTCTGGCTCAATCTATAGTACTTTAGAAGTTGCTTCTCTAACCTGGTATGTAACCAAAGAATGCAAGATCTTGTTATCTAATATTTACAGAATTGTTTTATAAGTATAATGTCCACCATAACTAAATGTGAATCAGTATGTAGGAAATCTTAGGACTCACTAGGACCCGCTAGGGATCTATTTTTTACACAATACCATTTTCATGCTTACATGGAGCTCACACTGTCCATCTTCCATTATTCAAACAAACCATAAAAGCTCAACAATTCACCTTACTAACACAAAATAAAAGCACACACTCAAAGCCAAAATTAGAAAAAAAAAAAAAAAAAAGAAGAAGAATATTGGAAACATTATCCCAGCAGCTCTAGTTAGATCCGTCAGGTCCAAGCTAAAAAGCCTAAAACACATGGGTCTTTTTCTTCACACAGAAATAGTACAGAAAAAGTGGGTGATGAGTTTTACCATGTTCCTTATCAAGTCCATTTCAGTGAATCTGCCAGGAATTCAGGAGGGCTCCATCTCATTTGCAGATGGCACAAGCTATCTTCTTTTGCCTTGTATTTCCATCTCACCACTGATTCCTCTTCCCACCCCATCACTCCATCCACATCCAGCAGCCCTTCCCACATCTAGCAGCCTTTCCTTTGCTGTTGGATCACCACACTGGGGGAAGAATGGGCACTCTGACCTCTGTTCCATTCAGGAGTACACATAATACACGTGCTGTCTCCACACACAGCTTTTTTTCACAGGCACCACAGAGAGGATACACAACCACATGGCTTTGTCCCTGGTTTACAGATTTCTGCTGAGTGTTTATATATTTAAGACACAGCTGTTTTTGCATTAAGCCAGCTCCACACAGGTGGAATATCTGTTCATCAGCTGAAAAAGAGGCTATTAAGGAGCAGCAAAAGACAGTTGCCATAGGCTGCTGCTGTCGCATATGTGAGTCCTCTGTGGCACCTGCTTCATGGTGAGCTGTCTGATGTTGCTCTACTCAGAACAGCACCTTTCCCATCTCACCCTTGCTCCCATCCTCCTGATGACTACTGTCCCTTCTGACCTCAGAGAAACAGCCATCTCCACTGTGAAAAGCTCCCTTTTTCCTTTGGACTTGAAATCCATGACCTCTGATGTTTAATATACTTGAGATACTTTAAATGTAAAAGTTCAGGGTCTAAACAGGACAAAGGTATCTAGGTCTTGAGAGTGCACATCAGGTTAGATGGTTCCTTTTCAGGAAGCCCAGACCATGATAATGTCATGAATATTTGATAGAGCCTTTGGTGCGTGAACCCAGAACTGATTCTTTATTCTACCTAAGCTTCCTGCCTTGGTCAATCCAACTGACCTCTTCTAATGTCTCCTATGTTATGATACACTGCCATTTATTTTTTATAACATATATATTTTACCAATTTTTTTCAAGAGGAAGGGGAAGAGAGCCATTTATTAAAAACGAAACATAAATAAATATCTGAACACCTACTATGTGTGAGCAGCTATGTACAATGTTTCCAACACATTATCATATCCTTACTTTTTAGATGATCTCCAATAACTCTAATACAATGCACAGCACCAGTACCTTGCAACTGGTAAAACCGGAAATCAAATGTGGGACTATTTGTCACCATAATGCCATGCTCTCTCATATTGTTCTGCAATTCTGTAGAGTGTCATTATGTCACTGTGGGCATGTCACAGTGTTAAGAGACAGACTCTGAAGCCCCAATGCCTAGTCATCACTACCCATAACTGTAGACTAGTCACTCACTGTGCCTCCTTTTCCTATGAGATGGGGAATAATACTAGTGCCTACCTTCTATGGTTTCAGTGGGGATCAAATGTGTTAACATAATTATAGTTTAAAACAATACCTAATACATATTAAGAACTCTGCAAATCCAACTTCCCGGATGGGGTATCAACTCTTTGAAAATCAGGGCAATCTACCTCTTGTATTCACAGTAGTATCAAAAATAGGTGCTCTATTTGCTGGATTCTTTAATTGACTGATACCCTTTCCATTGCAAAGACACAATGTAGAACGAGCTTTAGCCATTGAGATCTTTTCCTTCAGGCTTATAACAATTGTTTCTAAAGTTTACATCTTGGTCCAACCTTAGACATCCATAGATAATCAGATTTTAAATTTAGTGTGGTGACTGATGCTACTCAAAGTATCAGGATGGTATGAAATTGATACTTGTTCATCACTCATTCATTTGTTCACTTATTCATTCATTTACAGACACTGTTTTTTTTTTATTAGGTTGCTGTGACAGGTACTAGGGAAAACTTAGACTCTGGAGGTGAGTAAAGGCAAGTAAAGCAAATGATTACCATATGGTCTGACACATGCAATAGCAAATGGAATAAAAGTTGTAAGAACCACTTAACTACTTCAAGGGAAAGCATCCCAAGGAGGTAACATTGAAGCAGTATCTGGAAAGATGAAGAAGCAGCTACAAAACAGAGAGGTAAAGGAAGAGGGAACATTATGTGCAGTGCACACCAAAAAAAGTGTAATAGCAAAATCATGGCAAAATCAGTAAGTTCTGTGTGCCCGGAACATGGGCTGCATTGGGTGAGTGTCAAGAGTTGAGACGGGAAAACTAAATCCGTCATCCAGATTACTATGTTGGAGTAATCGGAGCAAGGAGGGATTGGACACAAGGAAATCAGTCAGAAGACCACGATAGTAGCATGATCTCAGCCTTCGCATTGTGGGTGGAGGAGAGGTCAGAATGGCTCCATGAGATCTTCAGAAAGTATCACTGGCTGGGCTAGTAACACATGAGCCAGAGGTGGGGGGGGGGGGATGGTGGAGGGGTGGGGAATGATGATCCCAAATACATGAACTTTATTTTTTTAGTGATATATTTACCATAAGCAGACTCACAGTGTGAACTTTTCTTTTTAATCCAGGATAACAAGTACATAGAACCCCTCTCCAGTCAATGCTTATGATTTGCCAATTGGAATTATTGAGCCTCACCCTGTTAACACTGTCTTTGGCTCTTGCTTACATATCTTTCTTCTTTGAACTAGTCCCACAACATCACCAATTACACTTAACTAAACCCTATAGCAAAGTGAGGCCATCTTCTCTGCCAGAAGTTCTACCAGCTTATAAACTGACTGGAAAAAAATAAAAAAGTCTTCGCTTCCCAAACACACACTGCTCCATCTTGGACTCTGGGTCAAAGCTTTCCCAATAAATACCTGTTAAAATGCAATTGCTCCACCCTGGGTTGTTAATACACGAACCTACTTCAAGTGTCAGGAAAGCAGAGAGCAGGCTAGGAGGACATATTTTGAGGGAATACATAGAATATGTTTGTTGACATGGTTAGAAACCAAAAACTGCCCATAGCAGCGATCTGAAAGGACAGGTGATGGAAAAGGATGAGGGAAGCTAAAAGGATAGGAAAAGCAATTGGACACCAGGCACTAGGAAGAAGGGAACCAAAACTCCAAAAGTGGGAAAGAGAGGCCACGTATGAAGAAGTCTAGCCTTGCCAAGATTCTGAAGACTGCCTTCACAAGTATAATACTAGCATTTTCTTTCGCATAAACCATTCATGACAAAGCACCATTGCATCTGGTAGTTGTGCATTTAATAGCTGCGTGATGTTGGACACATGATTTAACCTCTCTGAGCCCCAGATTTCTCATTTATAAAATAGGGCTATAGAATGAACTTTATCTGTTCCATTTCACAGGTGAATACATTTCAATGTACAGAAGATTAAGTGATTGGTATTGGGACCCCACAACCTGCAAAACTGGGGCTGGACCCTGAATCCTCTGACTCCCAACTCAGGAAGTATTTCTGTTCATCTGTGGTGCTGGTCCAACCTGGGAGACCAGCACGTGATCCCAGGTAAGGAGTAATTTGTAGAACATGAACAGATTGTGTTCACTCTATAACCCTGCTGCAGTTACAGGTCAAGTAGGAGTTTTAGTGCTCAGGGTGTGACCTCTCATGACCATATCGTTTAGTCTTTCTTAGGACTCTGTAAAACTTTAGATATTTATCTTTGGGGCTTGGGAACTCACAACAGTTCAATATTGTCTAAATCCAGAGCAGATGGCCACACCCATGGCAGTTTTACATCTCCAGTTTTTTCTATACCATTTTAGGAAGCATGTGAACGGCATTGAAACAAAGTCCCACCAGGACACCGGTGTTTAACTCCCGACACCTCTGGTTGCAAACTAAGGCTGGGCTCATGGCTCCTCCATGCCCTGCGCCCTAGTAACTAGTGTTGTTTTCTACACTGTTTTGCAAGTGCTCTTGAGTGTCTCCCTGTGTGAAACATGTTTCACTTCGCATGTCCAATTATAAACTCTTCAAGCCACCTTAATGAGATAAGGGATAAGGAAGGCCAGCCCGATTTAGTAAAATGACTAAATAATGGCATTTTAAATGGTAATTTTCTTACTTTCCCCTAGCTAAAACTGCCAAAGTGCTAGTAAAATTCTTGGACTACCAGCTACAATGGATAGATAGAAGAGGCGTGCGATTCACATATCAATTATTTGTAAGGAATAGGTATTTACAAGACCTTTTAAAGTCATTCCCCAGACTTTTGTTGAAAACCTACTTAGTGGTAGGAATAAAGAAAATATTTGTCTTTAGTGTTGCAATAAGATCTTTCCCCCACAGCTTTGTTTACATTATCAATTTGCATTATCTATACCTTGGAAGAAAGCCGGTGAGAGGCAAAAGTAAACTTTGACTCAGGGAAAATCCAAATGAAATCAGGACCAGATTCAGAAAAATGCCAAGATGTTCCAAATGCCCAGTTGCCAGCTTCAGCTTATTCCTTTCTTATCCCCCCTACCCCAACCCCACCCTCCCCAAAAACCCTTTCCAGGGCAGGTTTTCTTTCAACTGAACCATGTCCTCTATCCTTTGCTCTCTGTTTCTCTTAAGAGATAATGGCACATACCTTTATGAAAGGACCTCACATACAGGGTCAACACAGAGTAGTTGAGCCCAAATAAATGACTGCTGATTGTGAATTGTAAGCATACAACCGGTATTACTGGACGATGAGAATGAGGTGACTACTAGAGCAACATAAGTATTGAGCCTCTTCACTCCTGAATGAATAGTGATTGATTTATTGACGGGTTTTACTGAGCCCATGGTGGTTTTATTTAGCACATGGCTTCCAAGGGCCAAGGCAGGTCTTTGATTACCATAGACTAAGCAAGAAAAAGTTGAGAAAGCACCTCTGTCTTTTGAGATATACATATTTTTATAAGTACACCTGGCCCCCCATAATTGCCCAGAAGTACAGAGCAGCAATATAAAGAAAAATGTTGGTTAGTATTCAGGGAACAGAAGTTTCCAGCACATTTCCAATAAAGGAGCTGAAATTGTATAGTTGGAAAGCATCAAGAATGAGAATGAGACAGGGCAAAGAGCCCACTAGGTTGGTTGAAGAGCTGTGCCTGCTCCTACAGAGAACCTTCTATCTGAAGGACTGTGGGGGGGGGGGGGGCCAGGAGACAACTTTGATTATAGACCCTGAATAACTGGTGCCAAGCTGAAGATCTCACTCTGTGCCTTCCTAAGCTTGAGCCTCTGTAGAAAAAAGACAGGAAGGAAATATACCAACATGATAAAAGTGGTTGTGTTTGAATAGTAGGATTATGAGTGATTACCATTTTTCTTTATGCTTTCCCATACTTTCAATATTTTCAACTATAGGTAGGCATTAATTTTAAATACCTAACTTTTGTAAATATGCATTTTTATTTTAAAAAACATTAAATGTTAAGCACAACAATGACCTGATAACCAGCCAGATGGTAAAAGAAGAAAGTTCTGGAAGACCTAACTTGTCATGGCAAATCACTAGCTGAGGTAACCTGCTTAGATAACAGCTTCATCCTTCCTAATAATTGTTAGTATTTTCTTGGTGATGTTACCATAGCTACCATTTATTGAGACTTTATTCTGTGTTCAGGTACTACACTAAGAGCTTTAGGTTTACTTCCTTAATTATCAGAACATCTTTACATGCTGGGCACTGTCATTATCCCCATCTACACAGGAGGAAACTGAGGCTTGAGAGGTCAGGCAGTTTGCTAAAAGAACACATGGTAAGTGGGTGACTACTGAAACGAGGATATGAAGCCAGACCTGAGTCCACAGTCCTAACCCACTGGTAAAAATCAGAACCTGCTCAAACGTCACCTTTTACTTTTTTCTCCATTCTGCATTGCTCCCACACTCACCTGAGCCTCTCTTGTTCAGCACACCATCTCAAATGTAAACTTCTTGGTACAAGAAATTTTTGTCTGTTTTGCTCACTGCTATGTCACCAAAGCCAAGAATAGTGCGTTTGCATAACAAACACTCAATAAACATTTGTTGGATTGATGAATAACCCCTGGCACATCAGATTCTAATCACAATATTATCTTTGTAGTTGTCCAACATCTACAAACTAAGTAGTTTCCACACGTTTTCAATCTTCTGCTATGATCAAGATTATCATAATTCTACTGTTCTCCAGTTTTCCTTTACCTACTGGAATCCTACCCAGACAATATTTCCTAGCTTTCCCTGAAGTTAATGATGGCTTATGACTGAATTCTAGCCAGTGGACTATGAGTGGAAGTGATGTGTCCACTTCTAAACCTGACGTATAAATGCCTGATCTTCCATGCCCTCTTATTTCTTCTGCTGGATGCATGACTGAAGCAAGCAGTAGACGGAAAAAGCCAGGGTCTCTGAGTATCTGCCTATCTGCTCTATTCAGCTGACCTACTCTTGGCCTAGGCATAAGCAGAAAATAAACCTTTATTTTATTAAACCAATATATCTTGGAGTCATTTTTTATAGCAGCTACTCTTCCCTAATACATAATGGTTTCAGTTCAAATTGAGCACACAAACATGACATATATATACATATATATATATATATAATATATGATATACATACATATAGTATGCATGTAAATATGTATTTATATACATATAAACTCTGGCAAATTATGTACAAGGCCTACTGTAACATTATGGAAATTATTATAAAACCTACACCAAAATATGAAACTGGAATGAATGAGATACAGATAAAATAAAAATATTTTTAAGTTTCTTGCTAATCATAATGGTTCTTCTACTGTATGACTAAGCAACATTTCAAGGCACATTGGGGCTTAGAGAAAGGTTTGCCATTAACAGCAATGAAAACAACTCTATATTTCAAATGGTCTTATTGAGGGTTTTTTTGGTGGCTGATGTTATGTCACTCCTGATTATACCTTTATTGTTTTTTCATCATACCATGGCTGACAAAGAGCTCAGGTTAGGAGCAGAGGAGACAGCTCTGCCATTTTCCTGCTTTTCACCTGTAATACTGGTATTATTTTCAATCCAAGGTCTCCTTAGAGGAGTATGTATAAAACACTTGTCTATTTTGTGAAGGTTAGTTTCATAAAAACTAGATCATGTAACCCATAAATTCACTTTACCAGACACAACTATAATGTGATGTCCCAGTGCACCGAGGACAAATGAACAGATGAAAGGACCAATATCAAAACTTTCCTTTCCTTTAAAATGTTTGTATTGGGTGCCTGGTTAGCTCGGTCGACTAACAATGTGACTCTTGGTTTCGGCTCAGGTCATGATCTCACGACTCGTGGGTTCAAGCCCTGCATCAGGCTTTGTGCTGACAACATGGAACCTGCTTGGGATTCTCTATCTCCTTCTGCCCCTCCCTTGCTCACTCTCTCTCTTTGTCTCAAAAATGAATAATAAAACATTAAAAAAATATGTATTTCAAAAACATGCCTTTCCTTTAAGACACGTAAATACGATGATATACGGAATCATCTGACATCAGACATTTGAGGATGCTAGCTAGTATCAATGTACATATTAAAAATATGTTAAAACATTTTTTTCATTATTTTTTTTAATTTTTATCAACGTTTATTTATTTTTGGGACAGAGAGAGACAGAGCATGAACGGGGGAGGGGCAGAGAGAGAGGGAGACACAGAATTGGAAACAGGCTCCAGGCTCCGAGCCATCAGCCCAGAGCCTGACGCGGGGCTCGAACTCACGGACCGCGAGATCGTGACCTGGCTGAAGTCGGACGCTTAACCGACTGCGTCACCCAGGCGCCCCAACATTTTTTTTTTCATTATAAAATAAATTGAAGTTTTAGCACTTATGAACTCTGCAATAAGCACTCTATTTTTGAGGACACTATTCTCTCAGGTGTTTTGGACATCCAGATCTTCCTGCTCTTGATTTTTGAAGTCCATGATCTGCCTCCAAGCTATGCATAGAGTAAGACAACTACTCCACCTAGTTATCTTCTACTATAGCCCCCTACCCTACTCCAAAGCCAGAGTTTCCCCTGGTAACATGGGCTGGAAGCCTTAGTTTCCAGTGACACTGATAGATATTAGTTACTAACCTTTCTTTGATTTGCTCTAAGACAAATTACAGAAGAAACAAAATCCTATCTTATCCACTCAAGTAAATATGGCCAAAAAGGTGACTGACAGGCAGTGTGATTTGGTAACAACACCCAGGGGCTGTGAGTGATAAGATCCAGGTTCTATCTGACTGTCCCTTCAATGAAGTCAACATAGCCCTTTGTATCTCAGTCTCCTTGTCTATGGGACAGGAACAATATGCCTGCCCTACTGCCCGGGAGCTGTGAAAGGAGTATAAAAAGAATAAAGAACTGGGGCACCTGGGTGGCTCTGTAGGTTAAGCATCCAACTTGAGCTCAGGTCATGATCTCGTGGTTCATGAGTTCGAGCTCCGCATCGGGCTCTGTGCTGACAGCTCAGAGCCTGGAGCCTCCCCGACTCACTAGCGGGCGCACACTCTCTCTCTCTCTCTCTCTCTCTCTCTCAAAAATAAATAAACATTTAAAAAATTAAAAAAAAAAAGAATAAAGAACTATGAGAGAAGAGGCTTCTTGTAGCCCTAGCTTGGGTAGGCTGCATGAGGGCTCCAGAAAGGCTTCGATTTGGCAAAAATTTGAGAAAAGAGTTCTCAAAAACAATAAGCTTTCATCTGATGCTGTCTTCCAGGAAATTCTGAGTAACTTAGGACAACACAAGACAAGAAAAACCCTAAAACATTTCAGATTTTTATTCCTTTAATTTAAGAGCCTTGAGAAGGCAGGCTCACAGTGGATAAGTGGAAGAGGAGCAAGGCTTCCTGGGCACTCAAAGTATAGAATGCACAGCAGACTCTCCATCTGGGCAGAGAACACATAGCCAGGGGCTGAACAATCAGATCTGGGCAGAGCATTGTGATGGACTTTGAAGTCAGGACTGGTTTCAAACTGAGGCTCTGACATTGACTGAATTTGAGTAATGTAATCAACCTGTATGCGCCTCAGTTTTATCGTAAGTAGAGACAGCAATACCTACTGATATCATGCTTATAAAGATTTAATGAAACTGTAACTATGCCTGATATACTCTAGGACTTGGCACATAATAGGTTCTCAATAAACAGTTATCTTCTTCACCATCATTATCATTCACTTGTCTTGCCCTTGCTTTGCCCATCTTTAAAAGGAAATAGATGAGGCTTAGCTAACATTTGCCAAGTACTTAAGAGTTAGGCTTGGCAAGCGCTTATCAACATCAGAGGTTAGAGAAGTACTTTGTGGTGGGTCATGCAGAGTAGATGTTCATGCCCTCCAAGACCTTGCCAAGAAGTCATGGGTGATAAGCAGTGAAAACAAAGCAACAAACCCTGGCCAGGTTGAAGGAGGGGCAGTGGGTAAGCGGCTGGCAGCCAGCAGCAGGAATGACCTTACTGACTCAAGGACACTCTAAATGCAATGCATGAAGAGCAAAGAGGAAGACTTAAAGGCCTGGAAGATTTGACAAGAGGATCTTAACTTCTTTATCAATAAAAAGGACCCATTTGATCCAAGTCAGTTGAACCAATCTAACCATTCTCGTGCGATAGCTGTTGCCTCAAGTCATGTCTGAACAAGCTGGCCCTCTCTAGCTCACACTGCACTAAATTCTGTCCTTAGAGAAACACCCGGAAGGACTCCCTCAACAGTGTGCCCCACTGCCACAACAAGCTGCTTATCAAGTTTAAGTCAGATCCCAGGGAGAATGACAAGGTTTGATCCGCCTTATACCCCACAAAACAAGGCCATATTCTTACAGACACATTTAAGGTCTTTTCAACAAGAGACCAAGAGAGATTTGGTGCAGCGCCCTCCCCGAGACCAGACAACTCAAAACTCTCTCCTTCCTCACAGAGGCCCTGCTTATGCATAATGATATGAAAAACATCCCCGTTAAGAACAGGTTGTGTTTGAAGTGTTCTTATGTATGCCCTTTGAAAAAGACAGAGGAAATCCTTCTTGGTAAAAGGAGAGGCATTAATTATTTAATTAAACAAAGTAGTTATTGACTTTTTTTTAAAGCAACAGGCACATTTTTCACAAAGAACAGAATTTTTATAATATGTGCATCTCTAATTCCTGCTCCCAAAAATAAACTCGCTGAAAATTTAACCCGAGTGGAGAAAAAAAAAAGTGTTTCAGGGAGAAACACATTTTGAAAGAATTAATGTGCAAGCAGAAACAAGTGTCTCCCTACAATTGCAACTTGGCCTTTGAAAAGTATCTTGATTTGATTGCTATTAAAATATAAATCCTAATAGCTTCACAAACAAGGGAAGTCATTTCAGGAAGTGGAGGTGAGAGCTGTACCAAATCCATAAAGGATAATATTTGCAAAATACCTTGTAGATAACACAAACCATGCCACTTAATCAAGTATTGAAAAGGTTCAAATTAATCCTGACTTCACTACAGTTAATATAAATGTCCCAAGTCAATAAATCTTGATATTGATTAAACTACCCCTCCCCACTCAATTCAATTTTTAAGACCCACCAGTTCCCACAGGCAGAAGGGGCAGATGTGACAATAGCGATTTACAAAATCAATATAGCGCAAGTGATCTAGAGAAATTAACTACAGAAGAGATGACCCATTAAATCATCCGGTCCATCTCTAGCTCCCTCTTGGCCCTTTGTAGGCTGTTCTCTTCCAATATATTTGAGCCACTTTATCTAAGTAAGTTGTAGGGGTCAACAGAGACAAGGGCTTATTCCTTTTCCCAAGAAACTGGTCCCATGTCCTACCTCTCAATGCTGAGCCCCATGTCTCACTCTACATCAATAATTTTCAACTCTGATAGAATATCAGGTTCACCCAGGGATCTTTAGAAATACACCAATGCCAGGCCTCATGCCCAGAAATTTTTATTTAGTTGATCTGGGGTAGGACCTGGGCATATTGAGTGTGGCTTTTTTGTCAGTTTTTGTTGTTGTTGTTGTTGTTGTTGGTTTTGTTTTGTTTTGTTTTGAATACCCAAGTGATTCCAACATTCAGAAATTTTGAGAACCAGTTCTCTACAAGTTCAACAATCATATTCCTTGTCTAGTTTTTGAATACTTTATTGTTGGCCACATTAATATTAACTCAATACTACCAGACTAAGAGTAAGATTATAGATGACAATAAATCAGTGAGTCCTAGCTAGCTAAGGAGCACCAGCCAAGAACCCCTGCCATGGGAAATCATTATCTCTGATCAGAGTATGATATATATTGAAGATGGATTGGGTTACCTGAGAAGGAAAATAATGGCTGAGGACTGTGCTTCAACCTAAGGAGAAAAAGACAACTTTCCCAGTAACTAAACCAGGAGCAATTAACCACATGGAAAGCTGCCAAAGATAGAAACCCATCAGATTTGGCATTCCTTTGTTGATCATTTTAACTTTAGCTTTGGGAGGAAATAAAATTTAAATACAAATACAAAAAAGCATACCTATACAATCTAAAAGCTAACTTTTGTTGAATTCTTACCATATGCAGGCACAGTTCTGAGTGTCTTATGTGTGTTACAGTTAAATCTCCCCACAACCCTATGAAGTAGGTGGTAGTATAATCCCATTTTAGAGATGAAGAAGCTCAGGTACCCAAGGTTACACAGGTAGTAAGTCACAGGGTTGGAATTCCAGTTTAGGTAGAGGGACTCCAGAGCCAATGCTCTTCATCATTACTCTCAACCGCCTTGCAGCGCTACACGTAAAGCAAATGCCTGAAGTTAGAAACTAAAGTTAGCACATTAAGTCTCACAAGGGCTAAGATGCAATTTCTTCAATAAATATATATAAAGCAGTTGTTTCAAACATTAGCACACACAGTAATCACCAGAAGGAATGTTTTAAACAATTGCTGGGCCCCTTTCCCTAGAGATTCTGATTCAGTAGTCTGGGTGGGGCCCATAAACCTGTGTTTATAACAATGCGGAAACACCTTCTGACACTGTCAAAGTCACCAGAGAAGTTCAGGATGGGAACTGAGATAAAGCGTTTTCAGCAATGAGGAGGGAACTAGCAGCCTTGCAAAAAAGTCCTTTTGGGAAGCTGGAGAATTAGAAGCTAAGCTACGAAGAGTTAAGGACGTGGAGCCAGTGAGGGGCAGCTCCTCTTCCAAACAGTGTCTTGGTTAAGGGTAGAAATTTGACGGAAGTTATTTTTAGAAGAGGGGAAAGTGCCAGGAGAAAAGGAGAGATTAAAAATTCAAGAAAGACCAGGAGAAACTGATGATGGAACAAGGTTCTAGAGAAGGCAGGCGGGCGTGTGGCAACTGCAGGGAGTCCACCTGCCAAAGCCTCCGTCACAGGAGAGGCCTCCTAGAAAGATGGGTTCATGCCAGGCCTCTTGGCACTGTGTCTAGTGGTATAAGTGTGTACTTCCAAACCAGTACTGGATAGCAAGGTTAATAACTATCTTAGAAACAATTTTTCAAAGTCTCTCGAAAAGAAAAAAAGAACAGTAAGGTACGACATTACCAAGTCATGTCCAAACCCTCATGGGTACCAGTGCTATGCTTGATTAACATGTTGCTCCTGGAGGACCACAAGCTGGCACGTGCAGAATTCTCTTTTATGCAGGGTTGCTACTCTAGTCCAGGGGCTCACAACCCCAACTGCAGAACAGGCTACAAAATCTATGGGACTAGGCACAAAATGAAAATGTGGAATCTTTTGTTCAAAAATTATTAATAATTCCAAGATGGCAACAGGGGAGCCTCAAACCAAGTGCGGGGCCCTTCTAAGCACGGTGACTGCAGTTTGCCTACCTATGAAGCTGGCCCTGCCTGGTTGCACATTAAAATCATCTGGAGAGCCTTTAAAAATTCCAATGCCCAGGCCACACCTGAGACCAATTAAAACCAAAACTTCTGGGGGTGAGAACCATACAGCAGAATTTCTCAAAGCTCCCCGTTGACTCCAGTGTGCAGCCAAGGTTGAGAACCACTGCTTACTTGTCATTGAATATGACTTAATATCAGCTTTGAAAATCATTTTCTTTAAGAAATTATACCTGAAAAAAATAATGGTCCCACAAAATGAACTGTAGCTCCATTTACACACTACTGAATCACATTCCTCCACCTACCCATTCCTATAAACTGACTCAAATTATTAGTATAAAAGAATAAAAAATCTCTTCCTATAATAAATACATGTATTGCCATACCAAAAAAAAAAAAAAAAAAAAAAAAAGGCAACTTAAGCAATGGAGACCATGCTGAATTCCTTTAAGGCCCCTGACTGAATTTTCTTGGCTCTACCAGATAATTTCTTCCAGGGTCTGGGCACTGGCCCAGAACTCATCCACCCTTCTGAATAATACATGACCCAAGGCCCTTCCAAGCAACAGTGAGTTTTGGATGGAATGTTCAGTTAAGGCAGGAAAATCTGACCCTCACCAAATCCAAAGCTTGGGATTTATCCCAAGAGACAGGATCAAATGAGGATGATCATCCAAGCAGCATAGCTGGGCAGCTCCCAGCCGGATGTGTAGCTACCCAAGAGTTCTTAGTCACAAACCCAGCCATGTAAGGAGAGAAGAGCTGCTGTAGAAGAGAGAAGACAGGGTCTTCCCACAGGAATCTAAGGCCCTAAATGCATTAAGGAAGCCAATTGCTTCATAATGGTCTTTAAACAAGCAGTACAGACTGAGGCAAATTATGGAGACCTCCAATGGTGCCCCCTCACAATAACAGCAAGGACTGAGGTCTTTCATTCTGATCCTATCAGCAACAGAGTAACAGGGAATGATCAGGAGGTAGAGTTCATGGGTTAGAATCCTGGCCCCACCATTTAGTAGCTGTGTGACTTCTCTGTGCCTCAATTTCCTCACCAGAAAAATGGAACTAATGCAGTACCATCAACTTGCGATGAAGATTAAATCAGATAATCCATGTATGGTGCTTAGAAGAGTGCTTAATACATGGTAACCACCAGCGCACCTAGCTGACTCTGGCAGTAGAGCATGTAACTCTGGATCTCAGGGTTGTGAATTTGAGCTCCACACTGGGTGTGGAGCCTACTTAAAAAAAAACTAAAACAAAACAAAGCACACAGTAACCACTGAGTAAACATTAGCTTAGTTACCATCATCACTACCACCACCACAGCACTCCATACAACACACAACTCACTTCTCTCCTACTTTGCCCAAAATGAAACCAAGGTTCAAAGAGCTTAAGTGATTGGCTCCGGGTTTCACAGGCCAGTAAGAGTAGAGACAGGACTGAAGCCCATGTTTCCCATCTTATATTCTCAACTTGCTCATCTCATTTGAGAACTGAGCAGAGACCCTCTCTGTAGCCTTTCCAGTGTGGTATGCATCACAATGACAACCCGCTGTAAGTGAGGCAAGGATCAAAGGAAGTGATGTCAAGATGTCACATCATGAGCACTCAATCCATGTCAGCTATTGCTATTGCTATTGCTATGACTGCCACTGTTATCATCCAATTGATGAACTACCAGGCAAATCACATGTAAATTGACCACATATGTCTACCATATTGGAGACTCACTTGCAGAGCTAGCTATCTTAAGAAATCTGATGTCCGACTCTTTGGTAAAAACAGCATTCTTTTTTGGTACCATAATTAAAATCACCTGCTTAAATTGTCCCCTGCCTACATTGGGAGCCTCCTGTATTGACTATGGTTAAAATAATAGAAGCCATACTTCCAAACTATCATGAGCAAGGGACAGGGCAAAGATGAAATTTTATAAGAGAAATCCAAATTCAAAAACCTACAGTCACACAGGCAGAGATTGGCCAGTATGGAAACGAAGCCTGACAGGAAAGGGAACCGTGACCTCCGTGTCCTCTAAAGGTCCCTCTCTTCAAGAGAACCTGTATATCACTATGCCAAACCCAACTCTGCTTTTATTGTTGACATTCATAGTGACACAATGCTAGGCCCTTGGTGAGGGCTCACAGGCAAACATGTTGGGGTTGTAACTCTACTATTTAAGGGAAACTTCCTGATCAATCAGATAGCATTAAGTCACTGGATTTATTTTTCCACCCAAGTGAGTGTCTCTTCCAGAAAGAAATCTGCCCTATGGCACCAATTTCACTCTTTTGCTGAGTGGTCTAGGGGGAAAGAAAAAAAGAAAAAAGAAATTTAAAAAACAACAATGAAGCCGTGACAATTAAACTGGCATATAATGAAAGCCACAAATACATAATTACCATGTCCCACTTGGTACAAAACACTCCAGAGTTGCCAAAAACTGCCCACTCTGATAGCAGTTGCCCTTATGCAGGCCCTAGGCTCTGCAGCTGCATCTCAATGAGCCTAAGTGGGCTGCCTGGAATGGTTTCCCTGGTAACGGGGTTCTGGCTGAGAGGGACATTGATTACCCCGAGGAATGAGTTTCCACTTGGAGGGAGACTGGGTGAATGCAAAAGCAGAGAATTTGGACAGGGAGGCAGGGTCCAAAGGGGCAAGGCAGTCACTAAAGACCTGGGAGGGGTCCCAAGCTTTTCCCTTTCTGACATGGAGGAAAGTACCATGTAAATTTGTTGCCTTGAGGACTTGAAAATCAAGGGCTAGTGTTGAAATATCCCATCCACTCCTGACTCATGCATGCTCCTTATCAGGAGAACTGGACTGGTTATCAAGAGGTAGAGTTCTAGTCCCACCTTTCGTATTAGTTCACTGCGTGACCCTGGATACATCAGGTAAAAATCATGGGGGCTAGAATGTAGAGATTTTCTAAGGCTTGAAAGCTAAGGCCATCTGAGAAGAGAGAGGGCCAACTCAGACCATGACAAAATGAGAGAATTTCTATGTTAACAATTGTCCCTTCCCTTGCCATTCATATTTTTTAATTCTCCTCTCCTGTCTCAGATTTTCTACCACCAGTTTCCAAGGTTGCCTTTAAGAGAAAGGTTACCACCAGATTTGGCATTTCCACCACAAATGAAACAAATCTGAATGTTACACGGATGGGGACGAAGGTGCTCCATTGTTGCCCATGCTGAGAGCAGCTGGAGGTGATAACCTTGCCAGTCCCTTTCCTACTATGATGGTGTGATTCTCTGAATGGCTTATCCCTCCCCACCTATACTGCATTAATGGATGGTGGATAATGAATTCATGGGATCTCAGAGAAAGAGCAAGAGAAAAGCATTCCAGGCTGAAGGAAGAGCATATGTAAAGCCCCTGTGGCTGGAGAAGTAGGTTCATATGTGGCCTGAAAACCTGCCAGTGTGGTTAAAGAATTGCAAACATGGGAATTATATTGAGATATTGGGGGGAGGGGGGAGGGGCATGGTGGGCAGTGAGGCAGGCAGGAGCCAGATCATGCAAGCCTTGTTAGTGGCCAGGTTAGGGGTTTTATTTTTATCCTGAGTTTTGGAAGCTATTAGCCAGGGAGAAAGTGGAGGTAACATGACAGGATTTTATTTTGAAAACATTATTTAGTTAAGGACATGAGGAAACCAATTAGGAGGCTATTGTCATGATCCAGGCAAGGATGACATTGACTTGATGAACATTTTTCGAAAGGGGAGAAGAGCTGCCACGTAAGTAACCCCTCCTACTGCTTCCCCTGCTTCCAGGGAAAGTCTCTGGTTCATCTGCTTCACCTTGTTCAGCATCACCCCCTGGGACTTGGGTGCTGACCCTTAATGTCTCACCACAGACAGTGGATTCCCTCCACCCTCTCAACGTTGCACTGACATCTTAAGGCCTAAGAGTGTCCAGAGATTTTTGCAGTCCTTGTTCCCTCAGAAAGCACATAAACCTTGTTAATGGGTGTTGCATTTTTATCTCACAAGAGTCACTTGCAGTAGAGAGGAAATGTTTAGTAAATACTCATTGTTTAGGTATGATGAGACTAAAAACAAAAACTCCTCCCTTCTTACCACTGATGCCAAAAGGTAGTGCAAGCTGCACTAGAAACAGGAAAATCTGGCCCCAGAACCCTTCGTGTGTCCCAAAGTATTGCAGCCGCTGAGGAATACTTCCCTTAAATTTGTCCCAGTAATCACTTGAGATGGTATCTGTCTGGACTGAGTTCCTATTGCGCTGAAGGATAGAGGACAGAAAGAGGCATGTATGACTTCTGCAGCACTCAAAGATGGGTGATTTGGTGGCAAATTTGGACATGGGATAGGAGAGGCTGGGGCGACAGTGTAGGGCAAATGTCTACTCTGGGTTTCAGATGGACAGAGGTAGAAAGGGAAATGTGGCAATCACACATGCTTTGACATTTCTCCCATCAGGAAGCTGGGAGGGGCCGTGACCGCTGACACTGTGCTCTGTGGCTGCTCTGACCAATAGAACACAGTAGATATGATGCTCTGCGAGTTTCTCTTCCAGACTCCACAAGTGTACAGAGGCTTCTCTCTTTTGAAGATATAGACCTAATTAAGTTGGATGATGATTCTTATTTCAAATGATGCTTCCCATTTCAGACAGATTTTTCTTATGGGTATAACTATTAGATGGCATCTGCTAAAATAAATAACATAAAGTTATAGTGTGAATACTCACTAACAAGTTAATATCAATCAGAAATGAAGTGAGAATACTTTTCAAATAAAAGTGCAGGTCAATGGGAATAAAAGGACTTTATTTTTTAAGGTCTGATTTACAAATGATCTTTTTAAAGAATCTAACTGCGGAGTGAAGTTTTACCTCCATAAACAATCCCAGTAGACTACGAAGCTCTTTTTGTATAAGAAACCAGAAGTTCACAATTATTGCAGGTTTATTTTATCCCCTTCTGAATTTCAATCTGTACCCCTGGGACCCATCTCTGAGGATATAGAAATTGCCTGTTTCCAGGTACAAACATCTCTGGAAATGTAGTTCTCCCTTAGTCCTGAGGCATAGACAACTCCAGGCTCTCAAGGCCACTAGGGGAAGGGACACACATAAGAAGAGTTTTGCAGAGGTTTCTGGGGGTTTTTTTCTTTCCTCAAAATCCTTTTTTCTCCAGTCAAGGGGAGCAGCAGAGTGAAAAGTAAACTTGGTTGGGAACCTAGAGCCTGGATTCTCCAGTGTTCCCTGTCTTTCCCTAGCACTATAACCTGGACTAGCTACTAAACCTCTCCCTACCTCAGTTTCCCCATCTACCAACACAAAAGAACATAATGGACAAGGTAATCTGGCAGGTCCTTCCAGTCCCAAGAATCTAGGATTTTACACTTGTGACAGAGGGTAGGATCTGTCCTATCCAGTCATAACTTTGAGGAAGACTCAAACTCCCAGCCCAATCACATCCTTCTTCCAATGACCCAAGCACTTGGGGGTTGTATTAAGAGGAGCAGGATGCTTGGTGAAAAGGTGGGACTCAACCAGTCATACCAGCCCTCTTAGAGGAAGGAGTGGCTACCCCAGGAAGTTTTGGTTGATGCAAACCAAGATGGTGTGTGTAGTCACATACAGGTTAGAGAAGGCCAAAATTTCTTCTCTCCCTGAGTTCGAGAAATATGGTGCCCAACTTTCCAAAGCTTCCCATGGCCTTCCTGATGACAGCAAACTCTCCGAGGACTGGCCCAGCCACCAGCTGTGTGATCTCTGCTTACATTTAGGTCTGAGATGCCATGGAGGCCTACAGTCTGTGAGACTTTTTCCAGTTACATCCTCACTCACTCCCTCAGCCAAATGCAAATCTCTCTTCTTTTATCTTAAGACCATTTCTGAGATGATGGAAAAGCCAGAGATTTGCTTTTTGTACTCTGATTTTCATACAAAGCAGACAGAAAGACAGCACAGACAGCAAATGCCCCCAAGGAGCCAGCCAGGAGACCAGGTTTCCCCAACAACAGGTCATGATAGTCTTAGGCTTCACTGGAACTCTCTAGAATCCCCAGGAGAAGACTCATGATGGTGCTGGATGGGATTGGGGTGGAGGGGCTAAAATGGCAGTTTTTTAAAGCACTCTGGTGCCTGTTCAGGGGTAAACACATAGACCAATGGACAGAAAAGAAAGAGACTAGGATTTGCAAGGGATCTGGGTAATAATGAAGGGAACACTATAAATCTGTGGGATTATCCAATAAATATTGTGGGGCAATTAGCTTTTAAAAGAAAAAATTAAATGGAATTATATTCCCTATGTCTTGTACCTCTTGCAAAAAATATTTTCTTTTTTTTTTTTTTTTTTAAGATTTTATTTTTAAGCAATCTCCATACCCAATGTTGGGCTTGAACTCAAAACCCAGAGATCAAGGGGTTGCACACTCAACCAACCAAGCCAGCCAGGTTCCCCTAAAAAATGTATTCCTGGGGCGCCCGGGTGGCTCAGTCAGTTAAGGGCCCAACTCTTGATTTCAGCTCAGGTCATGATCTCATGGTTGTGAGATCAAGCCCCACATTGGGCTCTGCCCTGAGAGTGGAGCCCGCTTGGGATTCTCTCTCTCACTCTTGCTGCCCCTCCCCTGCTCATGCATGCTCTCTCTCTCTGTCACCAATAAATAAATAAATAAATAAATAAATAAATAAATAAATAATATGTATATGTATATATGCGTGTATATATACATAATATATGTATGCATAGGAGCTTTTATGACACTGAAATAGGAAAATATTTATTAGAAAAGACATAAAATACAACTCATGGAGATCCAAATTAATTTGACAATATCAGGTTTTAAAAATCTCTTTTTGGCAAAAGATACTTTAAACAAAATGTAAAAATGAGATAAAATGTAATAAGGTATTATTTATAAATATATACACACATTTGTACATATACACATATGTATTTTATATTTCATATACATATGTGCATATACATATGTAGATGTATATGTATATACAGAGAAAGGACCAGCATCCAGAATATATAAAGAACACTAACAAATCAATCCAAAAATTACAACCCAAATGATGAACATAGAATATGAACATGTAACCTAAGAGAAAAGGAAATCTTCAGGCCCATACACACATGAAAAGTTACTCAATATCTCTAATAATCAAAGAAATACAAAGAAAAATCAGAGAAAGAAAACGTTATAAGGCCCATAATAGGAAGCGTTGGAGAGCACATGGAGAAATAGAATGTCCACTGCTAGTGGGGTTTAAATGGGTACAATCATATCAGAGAGTCTCTAGCACTGTGTGCTAAATTTGAAAATGTATATTCCTTAAAACCAACGATTCCATTTCCAGTATACATCCTAGAATGACCCTCATACATGTGCACAGGAGAAGAGTGCAGAATGTTCATACTAGCTGAAATGTTTGCAAAGGCAAATAACTGCACAATCTAAATGTTCACCAATATGGGAATGGAAAATATATCAGTGTGACAGAATACTATATAACAAACAAAACGGATATACTAGAGCTAAATGTATCAACACTAAGTAAAATTATTTGCAGAAAAGTATGGTAGCCATTTCCACAAATACTACATATGAATATTTAACATGAGACTATCATAGAAAAGCCTGGACTGAGATACATACCAGATCTTTAACAATGAATGCCTATGGCAGTGGAGTGGCAAGTGAAACTAAGCAGAGAAACTTTATTCACAATTTAAAATTTTTTAGAATAAAAAATAGATTTGAAGAAAATCTGACAAAATGTAAATATTTGTTCATGCTGGGCAATGGGCACACAGGTATTTGTAACATTATTCTCCAGATTTTTCTATTTGCTCATAACCAAGGAAAGAAAAGCAAATAATGTTCTCACATTAAATGTAAACCCTCATACCCTAAATATGTCTACATTCTGCTTCCTCCACCTACCAGCCTTAGCTCAGACTCTCATCTCTTCTCTGACACACTGTTGCTGATCTCCCTGCCTCCAGTTTCTAGCTCTACAATGTTAGCAGGATGATCTTCCTGAAATATAAATCTTAAAAAATTATAAAATGAAATGCAAAGCTAACTCTCTTAATATAGACCCTTCACTTCCAGAATAAAATCCTAACTTCCTTGCATGATAGACAAAGTCCTCCATAATCTAGCCTCTGCTTCTCTCTCTGGCTCTAAAATGCCACAGTCCCTCCCCTTCACCACACACACACCCCATGCTCTGGCCACACTGCTGTCCCAGAGTCCCAACTCCTGGATGCCTTTGTGGGGCACTCTTACCCACCAGTTTCTGCTTAATGATGGTTTGCTCTTCAACACCGGGCCCAGGCATCACATTTTGCCTGCATTCAGGGCTCCTTCCCCAGCCTCCCAGAGAGCCTTGTGCAAACCATTTCTGCAGTTAGCACGCCACATTCTAACCACTCTCTCTCTGGGAGGACTGCAAGCTTCCAGTCTGCAGGAACCACATCTCATAAAGCTCTTTCCCTTGTGCCATAATTAGTGCTCAGTAAATTCTCAGATTGATAAATGAAAATAGGCATGCATATGTGAAACACCCACTTAGCACAAAGTATCACCCTAAGAGTTGTTTCCTGCCTTCCTTCCTTCATTCATTCATTCACTCATCCATTCATTCCTTGGACACTGACTAGGAATAATATGAAGAACAATAGCCCTCCTTTGTTGAGTGTTTATAATGTACTTGCTAGGCCTTGAGGGGGAACACAAAGTAAGGAGAGATACAGGCCTTGTCTTCAAGGAGCTTCTGGTTTTGTTGGAGAGATAATACTAAGAATCAGCCTGAAGTCTGTAACTATATAGTGTGTAACTGAAACCTAAAACAAGTAATGCCCAATTCCAGCTTTCCCTTAAAACCTTTAGATATAGAGTTGTTTAAAAATGAACAAGAGGTAGAAACTGAAAAAGAAAAGAGATGGGGAATGAGAAAGGAGGGGAAGGCCACGAAGGTACTAACACTCGTTCCAAAGTATCCAGCTTCCTGCTCTGATGGGAACAGACACCGAAGCTGGAGCAGGCCCAAATCAGGTTAGGGCGCCATGGATGCCTGCCTGTCAAAATGCCCCATATCCCCAGGATTAATAATTTAGGGATAAAGGGGGCTGGCACTGGCTGGCAACTTGGCCAGACAGCCCCAGCCCTTCCCCTGCACCAGGGCTCTGCTGTTCAAATCAATATTCGTTAGCAGGCAGAATGAGCTCATTTCACGCATGTTCTAATTAGACAATGGAGATTATTACAAAACACCTGCAATGTTTGTAATCGTTTAAAATAATGAGAATCAATATTAGCTTCCAAAGGCACCATATGGTAAATGCTCATTCCAGGCATGTGGTCCCTGATAGGCTTTCAATGCTTCAAAACTGATCATTAACATTTTTTAATTTGCAAAAAGTTACTCTTGGTTAATGAATTGGCTGCCCATGTGCCCTATGCACGGTGACCGCCTATAAGTGATCATTTAATTGTAACATGGCCTCAGTGCCCACTGGAGCACATGAGGTCTGCCGCAAAGGACATGCTCCAGGATCAAGAATATGCAAATATCCCACCACCAACTAGGCACTCCTCAGGTGTCTGATCTCCAAGCCCCTAAAGTGATGGTTCTCCAGTCACCCAGAGAGCTTGTGAATGGTGAGTCCCATCCCAGAGTTTCTGATTCGGCAAGCTAAGGGTGCTGCGTTTCCAGCGTGTTCCCAGGTGACGCAGATGCTGTGGGGCTGGGTCCCCCACTTGGAGAAGTGCTGCCCTACTAGGTGACACCCACCTCCTTACTCCAGGCTAACAGCTTCCCCATTGGCAACAACTGCATGCAGGAAGTTTCTCCCATGTTCCCTGAGCAAACTTCCAGGACACCCCTGGTGAAATTGGCAGTAGGCTTCACAGAGCATGTGTTGAGCCAGACTCTGTGCTATACATTTCCTTATCTTGATTAATCCTCACCACAACCCCTTGAAAGTGGTGTGGCCACCACATTTGATAAAAGAAACTGAGGTATATGCTCCAGGGTCAACCTGGCTGATACACATTGGATCCAGATTCAAATAAGGGTTTTATGTCTCCAAATCCCGTGTTTCATCCACAGCAGGGCACTGTCCAAATGACCAGATAGTAAATGTGTGCCACCTCATTCCTCACCCAGAACCTGTGCCTCTTCATGCCTTGGACTCTCCTGACCACTACGTGATAGATACAAGGTGAGGAGGTTCCTTTTGCAAGCATGCAGAGGATGCAAACTTGCAGAGCCCAGGCCAGGATTCACTCTTCTCCCTCTGCATCTGGTCATGAATCCTTCCCTCTCCATAAACTGGGCACACAACCCCTTCCGTTGCTTTGCTTCTACCTCTGATCTATTAACTCAGTGCTGCTCAACTTCGAACGTGCATGGGAATCACCTGGGGATCTTGTTAAACTACAGCCTCCAAATACACAGGTCTAAGACCACCGAGTAACATTTCTGACCTATTTCTGGGTGATGCTGATGCTGAGTAGCTTTCTACCAGTATAGACATGGAGGACCTGGTATGGTGGAAAGCATGAGCTTTGGAGCCAAACGCCCCCAAGGTTCAAATCACTTCCAACATGTTTTTCCTTATGATTGAACTTCTCAGAACCTCAGTTTCCTAATCTCTTAAATGGGAGATTTTCTTCTAAAATCTCTAACACCTACCCCACAGAATTACAAGATAAACAATATATGGAAGCCACCTAGCATCCCAGCACCCTCTCACCCCGTCTACAAAAACCATCTGCAACTACTTCACCCTCCTTTGGTATCTCCCTTCTCTCACCGCCTCTCACCCAAGCTTATGAGCCAGGGAGGTCTGACATTTTTACCCATTTTAATGGTGGGTAAATCATGGGCTTCTGATCGACTAACTCCCAAGCCAGCCCAGGGCCTATCTCAGATACAACCCGGGCTCCTGGTTGCAAGCTGAATGCTGTCTCCCAGGCTGCATGGACCGAGGCCTCTAGCTTCCAGTCGGGTAGTGGAGAAAACACATGAACAGAGTCACCATAGGACAGAATCAGCAGAGCTCTGCAGGAGCCCTGAAGAAGTAATTGGCTCATACTCACCTTACCTTTTGTTGTCCAGAAACAGAAATATTGGAGGGGGGGGGGCAGATTTCAGTAGTTACTTCAGTAGTTACACATGGTCTTATCTCTATTTGGAACTCCTATCTCATCCAGGGAGTGTCTTGGTAAAACACTCCTTGAGAAAACACACAGGACATTAGCCCCAGGCAGTGTGCCTAGAGAAAATGTACAATATCAAAAGAAGGAACACAGATAACACTGAGAAATCATAGGTAGGATTTATAGCAAAGTTTGCTTACGGGCAGGTAAATTCACTAGGCTCCCTGAGCTCTTTCTTTTTCTTCTTCCTTTGATGTTTTAAAATACATAAGACTCTTGTTTTAAATCGTCCCCATAAAACATCTCCTGCTCCAGAAGCTGCAGCCAGGGATCCTCCTAGCATCGGCATTTGTCACTGAGCTCATAATTCACAGCAATTCATAAACTTTTTCAAAATGCTGTGAACGTAACTTCAGGGGGTTAATAAAACAGCTTTCTACTCCTCTACTTCTTTCCATTGATAACTTATTCAAATTGTAATTGCCTGTAATGTGCTCCCTCTATCACATCACTGCTCATGCCTCATGCACTCTCCCACCCCATCCATCACCGCCCCCCCCCCGACTGTCAGCCAAGCCCTCCTTCTTGCCTTGCATGCAAAAATGTGACGGCTTTTCTTCTCATGTCTAGTGGACGAGCCCTTGCCCACAAACCACCCTCTCCCACCACTTCCCACTGGTCTCCCAGATGGAGGATCCTGCTGTTCCCTGCCCACTCAGCAGCGGGCGTTTTGTCTCAGGGTTATCTGTGACCTAACCATGTGACTCGTGGCATGTGGGTTTGCCGGGTTAGGTGGTGTGGGCAGTTATCAGAGCATGTGCAGACAGTGTAATAAACAGTGAGGCTCTTCTGGGTAAGGTGAGATGTTGGATGCATCACAGATTTAAAAGTCAGAAGACCTCATCTCATCCCAGCTGTGTTGTGAACTCTCTGTGTGAGTGTGGGTAAGCCACTTAACCTCTCTGGGCCTGTTTCCTCACCTAGAAAATGGAGGCCATAATACCTGCCCTCCCTATTCCACAGGACTGCTGCAATTGTTTCAAGGAGGGACTGAGGTTATTTCTGAGGCTGTTCTTGACTCACACAGAGTCTAACATTTCCCTTCAATTATTCCCCAGTGGAGAGAGCAAGTTTTCATGTGAGTTCTTAAGATGGGACCAAGTGGGGAAGGAGGTCATCAAAGTGGGACCCATCTTCTAGAAACAGATAAAAAAGATATTAGAATTGGTCCAATTGTTTGGTGTTGAGCAGATGGGCATCTGATTCTGGTGACCCCCAAGGTGGCAAAATAAGAGGTCAAGGTTGTGGCAGGGACCAACCAGTGAACTGGGGCCTGATGGGCACTGGGGCACAAATGCACAGGGTGCTGTCCCTTTTCCCTCATTGCCCCTACCTCAGATCTCAGCGTGCAGCAATGGTTTCAGAGCCTCATTATTGGGCTCTGAAGGACCTCCCCTCTCCTGAGCATCCACCTCTTAAGCTCAGGCTTGCGGAAGAATGGAGTTACAGCCTTTCGTGGCCTTCCCATACAAAAACACCCCCACCTTCTCAGAAGTTCTGGTGTGACACAAGCCATCCCAGGCCCTGCAGAGTTCTCAAGTCAACATGCCACTCGGGGCCTGTCGCCAGGGATCTAGCTGATGGCACAGAAAAGCAGCATCTTTGTTCCCTGAGGTTCTTGGGAGTTGCAGCCCCTCTCTTCCCCCCAGTCTTGTTAAAATTCCCCGCAACAAGTTGCAGCCATAGGTTTGCCCAGCAGGTGCCGGAATGTAAAGGAGAAGAGGGAGGGGAGATCTCGGAGATTACCAAGAGACCTCCCAGGTACCCCATCATCCTATAATGGGTTCCTCTTTAGAGCACATGGGGGAAACTAACTGGTTTCCTGCACCCACTGAAGCTGAGAAGGACAATAAAATGAAGGGGAGGAGCAGAGAAGAGGAGAAGTCTCTAGATCCCACAGCGAAGTCTCTGGCCTTTTGCCTGAGCCTCTGGGAGCCCCTAGTCCCTTAGGAAGAGGCAGGTGTAGGAAAATGCTCTTTTCTGCAGCTGTTACCACTTACCACAAATCATTTATTTCATCTTCTTAGCAAGCGCAAAGTGTATCCAATCCCACCGACTGCTTTCTTAAAATCTTAAGACTTAGCATTCTCTGGTAGGACTTCCTCCCGAACGAGATTGCCTTCCTCGTGTGATTCACATTAGCAGGGAGTCTGTTATTAGCTTGATATTTTATCTCTGACACTGTGAGAAATATTGCTGCCATAAACCCGGGTGCCCTTAGTAAAAGCTGAACTACTTGGCAAAAGCTAATAAAGTGAGGAACGATGAAAGCAATTGGCTATGAATACCTAAGGAGCAAACATGACAGCTGCCCCCCAGGCTGGGCCATAGGCATGCGCACACACGCACACACACCCTCCAGTGTCACCGTCCCTAGGCGCTGCCACAATTGCCTTTTCTCCTGACTTACCTGAGCCATTTTCTCCCAACCCAATGCCCTACAGCCCAAGAGTCTCACTTCTTTATTCCTGAGAACTGGTGGATCCAGGCTTTCTAAACCATACCAATGTTAGTGCAACGGCTGTCATGCTTCAGAAGACACAGGAAATGCCTGGGGAGCTTGCAAAGAATTCAGATCCCCAGCCCTTAGCACCTCCAGAGATTCTGAGAGCAAGGTGGGGTGTGGGAAACTGCCTTTGTCACAAGCATCCCCAGGAGGTCCAAGGGGACCAGACTTGGGTGAAGGCTTATTAGCAGAGACACAGTGAGCAATTGACAAACAGGGCTCTGCCCCTGCACCACCATTCAGTGAAGAGTGGACTCCAGAACAAAGCAAAGCTGAGTCAGCCCCCATTTCGGAAGATGTGGTTATCCAAGGGCCCCAGAAGGCCTCCGATGAAAGCAGCCACATCAGGGAGGCAGCTTCCGCCATCCTGAAGGCAGGTGCCAGCCTGGCTTCTGGGCATGTGCCTCATGTGCAGGAGGAAGGGAGGATGCTTGCTCCGTTATATTAATGAGCATGTGCTGTCAGTCAGTGAACGAGCCCAGAGGAATTTCAATCAAGTCAGCATCTCTTCCTCTGGCTTGGGCTACCTATTTAAGAAACTTTGCCACGTGAGAGAATCCTACGTGGTAGGTGAAGGTAGATGCTGATTGGCACTCTTTGGTTGAGGGACTCCAATACGCCCAGAGGTAAGAAGGTCGGGTGTGGTTCCCAGGATAATCTTATCCACCAGCTGCTTCCGGTGGCAAATAACAAAAAGCACAAAACCACAAGCTGGACCAATAGTAACTACACAGCACGTGTCTTTTTCACCAAGTGAGTAAGTGCTGGGAAAAATGGGGGTAGGATCCAGCATAATGGATAGCAAGCCATCTTGGAGCCAAAGAGATGGCATAAGGCTATGGGTCTCAACCCTGGCCACGTAGTGGAATCATCTGAGGAATTAAAAACTAATAGTAACCACCAACCCTAGAGATCTCAATTCTGGGATCTGGGATGGGGCCGGGCACGGGTATTTTTTTTAGGGTTCCTCAGATGATTCTAACATGCAGCTAGAGTCAAGCATCACTGCTTAATAGAAGTTCTGGGGACTTTAAGGCTGTGTGCTCCATCTTCCCTGCAACTGAACCTCCTGGGGAGTTTTACAATATATTGATGCTGGGGTCCCCTGCCCAGAGATTTGGAATAACTGGCCTGGGGACTTTTAAAATCTCCCCAGGTGATTGCAATGTGCAGCCAAGGTGGAGAACGAATGGCTGGAAGACATTTCCTGCTGACAGCTGCCCGTCCTTTGTCTCTGGTTTTAACCAAGCCATCTAGTGGGAAGCACTAGATTTTGAATCAAGAGAGTGAATTTTAAGCCTTAGCTTTGTCACACTTGCTGTGGCAATGTAAGCAAGTCATTAACACTCTAGGCTTCAGCTCCCTTCTGATTCTACCTCACAGAGTTGGTATAAGAATTAAATAAAATCATTTGAAAGTACTCTGAATAGAGTAAACTGCCCTAAAAACATTACTGTACCCTTTCTTAGCCAGACATCAGTTTCTACAGGGTTTACCTCTCAGCAGGAAGGGACAGCATGTACAAAAAGGAAGGGGGCCCCAGGGGCAGATAATGACAACAGTGATGCTTTGATGTTTAAAACGCAATTTTCTACCATCCTTTAATTTGACCTCACCCTAGCTAAAGCCGCAAGATTATGATATCCCATATTAGAGAAGAGGAAACAAAGACTCAAAGCCCCATCTCACTGTGGCTGTGGCAAAAAAAAGGGGGGGGGGAAGAGGAGGAGGAAGATGGGGGGAGAAAAAGGACAATCTAAGTATTATTAATCACATTTTTAAAATGCATGTAAGTGGGGCGCCTGGGTGGCTCAGTCAGTTGGGCATCTGACTTTGGCTCAGGTCATGATCTCACAGCTCATGGGTTCAAGACCCATGTCAGGCTCTATGTTGACAGCTCAGAACCTGGAGCCTGCTTTGAATTCTGTATCCCTCTCTCTCTGCCCCTCCTCCACTCACACTCTGTGTCTCTCTCTCTCAAAAATCAATAAACATTAAAAAAAAATTTTAAATGCATATAAGGTTAACAGACTCAGTGAAGCAAAATATACTATCAAAGACACAAGTGTCCCACCATACCAGGGGAGGGGACTGGGAGAGGGCTCCTAGAAGCTGGAGAGCATAGCAGGAAAGGCTTTGGTGCCCTGGACTCATGAATAATAAGGGTCTAGAGGATTTGAACCCCAATACATTAGCCATGTGACTTTGGACAAGTCAATACAATTCTCTAAACCACAATTATCTGTAAAATTGAGAAAATCATAGTATCTGGCTCACAGAACTTCTGTGAAAGCATTTAATAAGATAATGAATGCGAAACACATAATTTACCTGACATATATGAAGCACTCAATAAATGGTAGCTGTTATTTATAATCATTATTATTACTATAACCAATCAAACCACTGTCACCATCAGCAAGCGCCAAGTGAGCATATAACTGTGTAAAGTGCCATGAGATGTGGCCTTAGGAAGCACCCCCCACCCCACAACCTATATAGAAGACAGTAGTCTAAGTGTCACTTGTGGCAGTCCCTCCTATCTCAAGTTCAAGTAGAACAAAACGGATATTCCTTTGAGACTTTTCTAACTGCCTTTGAGCTCAATGGAGATATGTGTATTGTCACCAAATCATTATTGTGGGAATGGCTCATCTGAGAGCTCATTATCTCCCTCCAACTCTATCCCGGTTTTCCCAGAACTTCTCAGAAAGTTTCACATCCCAGGAAATGTCTCTGACTCAGGCAAACAGGACAGTTGATGCAGCAACCTCTATTCTGCACACCCAAGTACTCTCCAATCACAAGAATATTTAATGATTGACATGGGCAAGCATACTTTAAAGGTGGAAAGCAAGGTAAGGATCAGCTGTCCTATCCCAGACCAAAGTACAAGTGAATGATAGCCTCAACTTTCCTATTTCAGGGTCCTCTTCTATTCCCCTTCAAGAGGGATCCTAAATACACTTATTCTGGGATGTAAAAGCTGTTTATGAGCATAAATGATTCCTAGTTTGGGGAATTTGCATTTCAACAGAGAACCAAGTATTAGTTGAAGAGTTGAAGTAATTATGTACAAAGTGGGAGATGTGTACTTGAGGGTGAGGGATTTTGGACAATTCTGAACCCCTGAAACCACGGACTTCTAGTACAAGGGATACAAGCCTTCCTTTCCTTGCACCAGGGATTCTCATTCGAGAAAGGAGCACATCAGAAATCATCATGCCCAGGGGTCAGCAAATTACAGCCTGCGGTAAGCCAAATCCTGTCCACCGTCTATTTTTGTAAATAAAATTTGATTGGAACATAGCCATGCTCCTTTGTTTACATTTTGTCTATGGCTGCTTTCCTGATACATCATAGGTGAGTAGTTGTAGCAGAGACCCTATGGTCTGCAAAGGCAAAAAATATTTTATTGCTGGAACTTTACAAACCAAACTTCTTGCTATTTAAAGTGTGGTCCATGGGCCAGCACAGGACATCACCTGGGAGCTTGTTAGAAAGGCAGAATCTTGGATCCTATCCCAAAACTTCTAAATCAGAATCTGCATTGTTAACAAATGTCCAGGCAATTTGTGTGCATATTAGAGTTTGAGAAGCAAACCTAAAGGGCTTTTTCAAAATATTTATGCCTTGGACTACATTTTATGGACACCAGTTAACTTCTATAGCCCCCATCCATGGCCCCATAAGAATGTCTCCCTTGGAGAACCACTATTATCACAGAGCTGTGAGATAAAATATAAACTATCCAGTTAAATTTGAATCTTTAAAAAGCAACAAATGCCCTTTTTAGTATAAGTATCAAATATTCCATGAGATATACTTCTAATTTTAAAAAAGTTTTGTTTATCTGAAATTCATATTTGAAATACAGGGCATCCTGTGTTTTTATGTGCTAAATATTGCAACCCATAAATTGGGAGTTTGATACTTAAGTAGAATAGCTCACCCAACTCAGGAAAACACTCTACTTATTATTATTGATTTATTATAAAGGCTACAACTCAGGAACAGCCAAATGAAGAGATACATAGGGCAAGGTATGAGGGGGGAGGGGTGCACCAAACTCTCAGCACCTCACTGTGTTCACCAACCCAGGGGCTCTTGGAACCTGCCCTTAGGGTTTTTATGGAGGTTCCATTACAGAGACATGATGGATTAAATCATTGGCCATTGGTCATTAACTCAATCTCCATCCCTTTTCCCCTTCCTGGGAAAGCTGGGGGGTGGAACTAAAAGGTCTAACCCTCTAATCAAGCAGTTGGTTCCCACCCTTGAAGCTATCTAGGAGCCCATCAAAAGTCATCTCACTAGCATAAACTCTGGTATCTTGAAAGGCACTTATTATAAGTAACAAAAGATGCCTCCCTCACCTTTGTCATTCAGGAAATTCCAAGGGTTTTAGAAGGTCTAGGTGCCAGAAATTGGAGATGAAGAGCAAATACATATTTCTTACTGTCATCTCTTATGTCACTATATCATACTTCCTATGACAATTTTCCTGCAAATAATTTTTCTATTTTTTTGAGTTTATTTATTTTGTGAGAGAGACAGAGAGAGAGAGAGAGAGACAGAGACAGAGACAGAGACAGAGCACATGAGCAGGAGAGGGGCAGAGAGAGAGGGAGAGAGAGAGAATCCCAAGAAGGCTCTGCATTATCAGCACAGAGTCTAACACGGGGCTCAAACCCATGAACCATGAGATCATGACCTGAGCCAGGGTCAAAAGCTGGACAGTTAACTGACTGAGCCACCCAGGTGCCCCGCCAATAATTTTTCTTATGTGTGCATGCCACTTCTCCCATCAACAGATAGTCTGTTTCCCTCCCCCTGAATCTAGGCTGCCTTGAAACTTGCTCTGACAGGTACAAAGTGGCATAGGTGACACTGTGCCAGTTATAGGCCTAGCTCTTAAGAAGCCTGACAATTTCCAACTTCGTTCTCTTGGAACCCAGCCACCATGCTACAGGGAAGTCCAGGCTATCCTGTTGAAGAAAGGGGCCACATGAAGAGGCTCTGGAAGAGAATAAGCCATATGGTAGAGACAGAGGCCCCAGGTAGGTGAGAGATATTTTCTTGATCATCTATCCCAGCCTATCTGGCAGATGAAGGCAGCTGTATAAATGACCCCAGCAAAAGTACTTGGGGCAGAACTTCTGAGTTAACTCACATAATGATGAAAAATAACAAATTGTTGTCATAAGCAATCTTTTTGTTACATAGCAATAAATGAAAGATAGACTTCCACTGTCCTGAGTTAGACACTTGACTTCATTCCCAAAGGCCCCTTCCTGTAAGGCTATATTGGGTAAAGGAAATAGCCATCCTCAAACCTAAAGACCTAAGAAGCATTAGACAGGTCCTCTTGAGACAACATGGCCTTTCTTTCCTCCATTCACCATCCTAGAGGATGTAATTCTGTTGTCTGCCAGTTGGTGGCTGGTTTTCTCAATTCCCTCTTGGACTTCCTACTTCAAATCAAGCTTTTGATAAGCTAGTATTTCCAAGGCATGCTTCCCTCCCAGGAACTAGTGCAAGCCATTGGATGAGAACAGCATTCTTCTCTGCCATCTCTTCACCCCTTCTGCCTCTATGAATTCAAGCTGCTGGCAGAATACATCCTGCCATCCTCTCAGTTATTGAAGGTTCTAGGTTAAAAGGAGTCTAGAATCCCTCTTCCCACCTCCCTGTGGGGGCACTTCTCCATCCCAATGCCCTCCATCTACTTTTCCCTTCTTCAGAAACTCCAGCAAAACGGTCCCTCAGCATCCTCGTTAAGCAAGTCCCTGGTAGTAATGATTGGAGCCAAACTAACTGCAGAAAGAGATCTACTTTTATGTGGCATCTCAACATTCAGGGAACTCATCTTAAGGGCTCACATGTGTGCAGAGCAGGAATCAGCTAGGTGCTCCTCTCTGCCAGCAGTTTAAAAGAAGCATTCTCTTCTTGACTCCAAAACAATTGGTAGACCCATGTATCCACCCAACTCCAAAGTTACATGGCTGGAAGAATCCTGTCTGAGAAAGAGTGACCCCAGGGTCTGCTGACACTCTTTTCAACTCATACTTTCAGATACAAGCAATGCCATACATGCACCTCCGGTCCAGGGTCCCTGGTCCCTTGCCTTGTTGCCACTAACTGGGTCTGCTTGTTACAGCACTATGGAAGGGTGCAAAGACCTTTGGAATGGCACCAACCTAAATTTGTACCCCATCTGCTGATTAGCTTTGAGACTTTGGGCAAAATTCTCAATTTCTCTGAGCCTGGTTTCTTCTTCTGATAAAATGAGTGAAAAATATCTGCTTCCCATCAGACAATATATTTTGAAGACTAGGTATAGTGCCTAGTATGTGGTAAAGATTCAAAAATAATACTTCCCTCTGTCTTTCAACTTCTACAACTGGGTCGTCACAAAGCTTAACGGGCCTAAAGACCCCCAGACAATTAATCTATTTGCCCTAACAGGTGTCCTTGTTGAATGAGAAAAGCCACTCATTATGGCCAATCAGGCCATAATCTTGCCTTCTTTGAGAAGCAGTGTGTCCAACACAAAAAGCAAAGATTTCTGTCAGGGGCTCTAACTCTGTCTCAGCCTAACCTCTTCCACACCTTGCACACATCACTCAGCCTCTCAAAGGCCCCTTCAAGTGTTCAATTGTGAAGTCCAAGATTGTAACCAGAGACTATATTTTCCTGGCTTGGATGCTGCTTCTATTTCTTTGTAAATCGAATTCACCCCAAGTTGATTAGTCCTTATGCTTAGCATATTTTACCCATTTTTGGAATCCCAGCAAGTTCCCTGCCACCCTGTGCCCCATAAGTCTGTCATTTCCATTCCTGGACTGGTCATCAGGTAGGCCCTGGGTATGTGGCAACTGCCGGACCCATTGAGAAAGAAGGTCCCCACGTCCCCACCTGCAAACACAGGCCCTGGGGTTCTAGTCCCCCGGGTACTTTGAGGCAGCTCCATCAGGAATGTGTGCACTGATGAAAATGTTCTATAATTCTGTGCTATTAGTCACTAGGTGCATGTGGCTATAAGCACTTGAAATGTGACTAGTGAGACAGGGGAACGAAAATTTAAATTTTCTTTCATTTTAACTTATTAAAATATAAATAGCCACATGTGGCTAGTGGCCATTGTATTGGGTCCTGCAGCTTTAATGGAAATGTTACAGAGAAGCAGCTTAAAGGGCAGAGCTGGTGGGAGTCACAAATATGTCTGCAGACGACATTTACTCTGCTGGGAATGATTTATTCTTTGGGGCCAGAAAGGTCTGGCTCACTCTTAGTAATAACAACCTAATCGCCAAGGAGAGGAGAGAAATATACAATACATGCCCTGACTCTCCATCCTCCCACAGGTATTCACCTGTCCATTCACCTCCTGCCTGGGCACTCCAAAGTCACCAAGCTCCAGGATAACCTAATCTGGCTCAGAAATGACCCTCAGGATCTTAAACTTTGACTGTAAGCCCATCTTCCTATATACTTCATTGCCCCAAACATCCTTTATTCATCTCTTCAACTCACAGTGCTCTGAATAAAGGAAGTTAAAAAATAAAGGCCTCTTGGGAAAATAATATCAAAACTAGTACCACACACCGTGGCCTTTGCCTGGCTCCAGGAGTAGAATAAATTAGGATGCTTGAAAGAGAGAAATTTTGTTTAGATCTTAAGCCTTTAGAAAACTCTCCAGTGCTACTAAGACACAGGGTTGAATAGCCTTTGCAACCTCAGGGCAGGCCCTGTGCACTGGCAAGAAGCCACCAGTCAATTAAAGACTGCTTGGCTCCCTCCTGATGATGGAGCCAGGAAGCTGTCCCCAAGCCCAGGTCAGCATTTACTTTATCATCCCCAGAGATGCTCTGCCTTCCCAGTGCCCCTGCTCTCCCCATTACCTTCCCTTTCTCTCATAACCCCTGCTGCCTACTTCACTAATTATCATGGGTACTTACAACACAACAAGATCCATAACTAGGATAAGTGACCAGTGCTTTGTTCCAGGACACCAGAATTTAGAGCGTGTGGAAATGGGTGGTGCCCCTGAACTGAAGGTCAAAGACAGGGGTCATGTAACTTCCTCTCTGTACAATCATGGAACCCACCATCTCCCTCTTTCATTTGGTTCTTTGCTCTCTATGGCCCAGTATGTCCATTGCTGTGAAGGCATACTTGATACCTAGCCCCAGAAGCGAAAATTACAGCAAGCTACAACTTCACATCCCAAGACACCACTGAGGCAGACACCAAATGTACTTGAACAAAAATCAGGGCTTAGACTACATTCCAGAAAATTCTTAGAAATTAGAAATTAAGAAAATTAGAGTAGGACCTGGGTTATAAACATATATATGACCCAACACCCCTGAAATGTGCACACGGAGAGACAGAGGCACCTAAGGATAAATGACTTGTCTTAACCCTAGCACAAAGCCATCGTCCCAGTGCAATGCACTGTATCCAACAGGATGCTGTCCCTTGGCCATCTCCCCCAAAAGTGCTCTCATAGGAGGGCAGACAGGAGGGAGCCTTGAGGGGATCATATGTCAACATTTACTCTTCAAACGTGTTTATTGAAACACCTGCCTGCTATGTCTCTAATGACTAACAGTCACTGCACACAAGTCACTCAACCACTATAGGCTCTTCCTTTCCTCCCCGTCTCTAAAATGTGGAGCAGAAGGCCTCTGCAAGTGCCACGCACACACTTGCTAACTTGAAGCCTGGAATTGTTTTAGAGCTTCAGAGATGGAACTCCTTCTGGGGCCATAAATATAGACCCAGAAGCCCCTAGAATAGAAGCTTCCAAAGAGCAGGGTCTTGGTCTTATTCACCCATTTACTCCACATGCCTAGAACAGTGCCTGGAACAAAACACATATTCAGGAAACACTTACTAAATAAATGAATATATTTAAGTATCCTTTTGTCTTCTGCACCAGTTCAAACTCAGGCCTGGGAAAGCAGGCATAACTGAAAGTCAATTGAGGATCAAGGACACAGGAGAAAAGGCAGCTACTGGCAAAGAGATAATTAACACATTAAAGACAATCAGACCTATTCAAAGAACCCAGACCCAAGCCTCACTCACAACTCCGAGTTAAAGCATGGCAGTTCTCTAAAGTGTAGTCTCTAGAACCACCCACAAAGTAAATAAATACAAGCACCATATTAAATGCAGATACCTGGGCCTTCACACCAGACCATTGGGTCACTCTCTGGGAGAGGGGACCCAGGAATCTGGATTTAACTTGCCTTCCCCAGTGATTCAGAGGCACTCTGAATTTCGAAGACCACAGCTCCAAAATACATTCTCCTGAGTCTGTTTTGTGGAGTCCCTTTTTAAAATGAAAAGCTGGAAGTCTTTTGTGAACCCAGGCAAAACCTTCAGATTTGGGGTTCTGGTTACCTTAGCCATGTTCTCTCTAGACTCACATTCTTGCCCATTAGCCTTACCTGATTGCTTGTACCTTCCCCACGGGTTCCCGGATTTACATTTCATGGAGCTGGAGACAAGCCTTTTGGTAGAGAGAGACTTCAGTCTCAAAATCATTTCTGTCATGATCCAGAGACCTCAGTAGACTGCAAGAGCCTCATGAAACACTTCCCCTTTATACTTAGCAAACTAAGGCGGCCGGAGGTGGGAAGTGGGGTGAAAAGGCTGTGGCTGCCTTCCTTTTGGCTACCGTAAGTTGTTTAATGCTCTTTTTCTGTTTTGCTGGTGAGTTGAGGCTTTTGAACTAAGGATATTGGTAATCAATCAATAGAGCAACTAAACACCCACCAGGTACAAAGCACTAGAAGGTGAGAGTGATAGAAAAGGAGCCTGAAGTAGCTTTAGGACAAGTTCTTACCCTCAAAGTCTCTACAGTCTAGCCTGAGAAATAAGATACAATATATGAAAATATAACTAATGATAAAAAAGAGCTGACAAAGTGCCTGAGGACTACAGACAAAGGGTGGAACTTGAGACTTTCCTATAAAAGCCTAAGAAAGAGAGAAAAAGATTTTTAGGTGCAACAGACTTTGTTCCTCCCAAAGGAACCATTGCCCACTACTTGGCATTGCCCAATTATTTTTATCATTTCAAGTGTAGACTCAAGATATGAAGAGTATTTTCTGAACCTCAAAGGGATTTGGAGAAAGAAGTGGAATTGTTCAAATTAGGAACTCCATGGGGTGATAGCTTAGAAAACAGTCATCTTGAGGTGAGAGCCTGGAAGGATACCTCCCTTGTTTGAGTAAGGACTATCCAGGGGCCCATGAGGGTCCTGAGAAGGCTCCCACCCTGTGCCCACTGCCAACTAGCTCCTTTACTGTTCCTCCATGGGGAATGATTCTCTGGTTCAACCTTCCAGGGTTCGCTAAGGATATAATGTCAGTGAAACTGCCCATTGTTCTGTCTGGTCCTAGGAGGTGCTTCAACAAGTGTTCATGGAATCTGGATGTCCCCTTTAAAAAGGGATTCCTGGGCCACCTGGGTGGCTCAGTCAGTTATATGTCCAACTCTTGATTTTGGCTCAGGTCATGTATGCGGCCTGCTTGGGGTTCTCCCTCTCCCCCTCCTTTCGGTCTGCCCCTCCCCTCCTTGTGCTCTCTTTCTCCATCTCAAAATAAATAAGTAAACATTAAAAAAATAAAAAGGGATTCCTTCTACATTAGGCATACTGGATGTCCATCTTACTCCAATAGGGACAAAGAAACAGGACTCCCTTATTCCTCTCTTTCCCCTTAGAGGCCCTAAATTAATAAACATTCCCTTTCTCCTTCATCCAGGCAGTGGTCTGTAAACTTCTTTCATTTCCCACCTTGTTTCTTTAGAAGTTGTAACCACACAGTAAGCATATCACAACACATAGGCAAACAGAAAAATTTAAAGACAAAATCAAAGATAAAGAGAGGTTCTAAAATGTTCTTCCTAACATCCTGGTGGATCATCTTGTAGCCTCCTCAGGGAGCAGACTTTCCACTCCAAAGATACCTGAATCTAAACAGATAGAAACCTCAAAAAGGCAGACAAAGTAGAAGTCAGCCATGGCTACTGGGTCTACCCAAATCTACTCGGGGAGACTGAGTTCTGTCAAAGGCAGGAAAATCTAACTAAAAACAAGTGATTCTGGTAAGTGCCCTGGCTTTAACTGCCATCTGCATATTGATGACTCTCTAATTCATATCTAGCTCTATAACTATAACTAACCCTAAACCTGTCCCCCAAGCTTCAACCTCAAACCCAACCGCCTCCTTATATCTCCCCTTGGATGTCAAATTCAAATGTGGGCATCTCAGGCTTAACATGACTCAGCTAGGCTCCAGCAACTTCTGCCCTAATTGTCTCCTCCTTCAGTCTCCCCATTGTGGTCAAGGGCAACACCTTCCTTCCTGCTGCTCAGGACAAATGCCTTGGAGTCATTGCTGATCCCTCTCTTCTTCTTGTCTCCCTCATCCAAACTAACAGCAAACCCTAATGCCTCTCCCTTCCCGATAAGCCCAGAATATGCCCACTCTCATTCTCTCCACTGTTGCCACCCTGGCCCACACCACCCTACCCTCTTACCTGGATGCCTCCTAACAGCTCCCTTTGTTTCCCTCCTAGCACGCATCAGTCTATTGTCTGGACAGCATCCCAAAGGCTTCTATGAAAATATAAGTGAGATTCTCTGCTCAAAACTTTCCATTGACTTCCCACTTCTCTCAGTAAAAGCCAAAGTCCATACAACAGCCATCAAAGGCCTATGAGATATGTCCCCCCTCTACCTCCTGACCTATCCCCTATGTTTCTCCCTCTTGTTTACTCTGCTTCAGGCACATAGGCCTCCTGGCTGTTCTTAAACATGCCAGGAAGGCTTTCACCTTTTCCAAAGTATTCCTTCCACCGGTCCACTCTCCACCCAACTCCTGATCTGGATGTTTACCCTGTGTATCATTCAAATATCACAATCTCAGTGAGATCTCTCTAACCACCTTATATAAAATGTTCCATTCCTCACTCACACTCCTAATCCACTCCTATCCACTGATGCTTCATGCCCACCCCCCCATTAGAATGTAAGACTCATAATGATCAGGAATGTTTTCAATGGTCTCATTCTATGACACACCGCTAATGCCAAGAATGTACCTGGAACATAGTAGGCACTCAATCAATCTCTATTGAATTTGCACTCGGAAGTCACAGGTGCAAATCCCTTAAAGCACTAGCCTCATACCCCCACCACCACCATGCTCCCCAACAATCCCTTCTCCCTACAGCTGGCTGGCTGACCAAGAACTTACCAGAGCCCAAGACCCTGGCAATCTAATGCCTACCAATCCAAGGGAAAATAGTCCTGCCTTAGGTTTGGATGCTCTCCAGCAAACAACTAGATTAGCACTTGCAAATTTATCCAGGGACCAAATCAAGAAGCACAATCTCTGGAAAGGTCCAGCACAGTAAACTTACCAATAAAGTTGTGCAGAATCTCATGGGCACACAAGTCACTGGCATGGTAACTGTAAGTTATTCTTCTGATTAAAGCAGTCCTGGGAGCCCTGCATTTCATAGCCAGGTTAACTTTACAACTAGGTAAACAAAGGCCACATGAAGAAAAGAGTGACTGGCTGCAGACAAAACTGACTCCTATACCAGCAAGCCAATAAACCAGTAATTTTACCATCAGGGATTCATTCCTTTAGGTCGCAAAAAGTATGCAATGCTCCAAAGTTGTCTGTAAAAGGTTATAAAGTATTATGCTTGATACTTAAAACCTTTGTCAGCGAGCTCCATGGAAAGGGTAGTAGAGCACAGCTCTGAAGAATTGTGGCGTAGAACAGGGGCCAACCGGAAAAGTGATGAAGGAGCAAGAAGGGAACTGAAGGAAAATTAAGAAAAATCATTTATTGAGGGCCTGCCTTGTGCTAGGTATTCTGCTACCTGCTTTACTTACATACATGAACTTGTTTACTTCCAAAGCACTGTGGGCAGTTCCTCATTCTCAGATCCTTTCCAGAAGAGGAATCAAAGACTCAGAGAGGTTGGTGACTTAACCAGTCACAAAACAGGTAAGGATTCTGACTTCAGATCAGCTTAACTCCAAAGATCATGGTCATTTCTCAACATCAAACTACAGAGTTAACACTCAGCTGTTTCATGGTTTTTCTTGAATCGGCTAGGCCGACAATAATTAAGTGGCCCTTGTTTTAAGGGAGCCTGTGGTACTGTCCACCAATAAATGGGCAGCAGAGTGAAATTCTGGATCTCAAGATAAAATCATCATTATGTGGAATGATCACTCACACTCAGATGCATCACATAATAACAGCTCGTCCTCAGCCCACTCCCCAATCTCCAGCTTGCCAATCGTCATCACCCCTCAGGTGCCGTTCACTCTGCAGTCATCCCCCTGGTCGTGAACAGCACTTCCTCTTCTGTCCACAAATCCTGGAACTGTGCACTACCTGTTCCAGGAAGTAGCCTTTGAGCACAGTTTTCTGGATTACATTCAACTATAATTGGTCCTTTCTGGGAATAAAGCTTCTCCAAAGATGGTAAACACTCTTTTTGGAGCTGAGATTGGGAGGACCACATGTAGCCTGTTCTCTCTACCCCGAGGATACTTTGCATCTTGGGGTCTCGGAACATTTCAAATTCGTCTTTTCATCTCATGTATCATTCTTCCATCCCATTATGCATTTTTTAAAACTAACAAGGTCAAACTTTTGTTCCTTTTTTTTTTTTTTTTTTTGAGAAGAGTACTTTCAAAGACGGTACTCAGTAGCTGAACTGAGAAATAAGTGAGGGTACAATGAGGAAAGGAGGCTTATCATCCAGGGCGTTTAAATCACAAATCCAGCCAGTGTTTTCCAAACTTTAGTGAAGGTTTTAGATTTAATCATCCTCCTTTCAAATCTACAGTATCCACTCTCAAAGTCAACTTATACATTTTGGTGACCTTTCTCAAACTGGGCTTTGTAAATCCTTGTGGTTATTCTTTGACATTATAGGCTCATGACAAGCCAAATACCCTGCATAAAATATAAGAGCCAGAGCCCTGACCTGTTAGAATTTGCATGCTCAAACACAAAAGCAAACAGATGCTGGCTCCAATGTTCAAAATATATGAGAACATAAAACTGAGAAATGGTAGGAAATTTACCAATATCTTTTATTCAAAAAGAGGAAGTGGGTGTGTACTTAGTGAAGAAGAAAGAACTCCTAGCAAATCTGTACAGGTTATCATTCCATTTACAAAGATGTTAATTAGAATACTAACATCTATATTAAGTACATATTAAAAATCTAATTGCAAAGATTTTAATAATTAGTTAATATAAAGACTTTAAAACTTGATTCTAGGTGTCAGTCTATTAAAATGTGATTGATCTTTGCTCCCTCCTGTGAAGTGCAACAGATGAAACAAATTCAAACAAAACACAAGTATATCATTACCTAATGATGGCTTTACTCATGCAGAATCTCTTATTTAAAGCAGATAAATTCTGCTGTGGAAAAGAGATTTGAAAAGTAAAAAGCCTGACTTTTAGACCATCTCTGAGACTAATGCAATACGATGGAGAGAATTACGTTGTCTGAGAGACTAAAATTTGTTTTGGGACAGGGTTGGAGTAGAAGAGTTTCCCGAGGCCACTGAAAATTGGGTGGGTTTATTCCATGTGAAACAAGAGGGAGATTTTCTCAGTATTTGGGGGAAGGAAGGATCATAAAGAGAGAACAGAAAGGGGATGAGGGTGGAAATCTAAAATCTAAATCTCATAAAGTGTGATACTGGGAGTATGATATAGGAGTATCCCATTGCTGTGATACTAACAGTACAGAGACCAGCCTACTTTATAAAGAAATCAAATTCTGCAACCATGCATCAGTAAACGGCCTCCCATAGCATATGATGGAAAACACACCAATTATGGCCCAATGAGCACCAATTGTTTTGATGCTCATAAAACAATAATAATGAATGTATGCATATTTGAAGCAAGGCTGATGAAATCTTACTATCAATGCTCCTTCTTGCGAGGTCTCTGCAAGTCTTATTCCCAAAAAACTTCAAATTCCAAAATATTATAGAAAAATGAGCTCCCTATTCTCTGCCTTCCCTCCATTTTGCCAACCAAGAGGCATTTAAAACAGAAGAGATAGAAAACACTCATAGAATTCTAGGTGCCCATCCAAGCTTCCCTAAAGAACATCAAGGAGAGAGGTAGGTAGATCTTCTGTTTGGATACTTCTCATTCATTCCCACTACCCCCCTCACCCCCTGCTTCTTTTTGGCCTAATGCACAAAACTGTCAGTAGGATAAGAGTCATTTGGCGGTGACTGCAAGAAACAACTGTGCATTTTATAACAGTCCATTAGCGCAAAGCTCTTAATGAAAATGAAAGCCGTTAATGAAGCCAAAAGGCAGTGGAAGCCTCCATTCTGGAGAGGGCAATTAGATAGGAGCGGGAGAGAGAAAAATAAATACAAATCCAAAACAAGGTACTCTGTGATCAAGCACTGCACATGATGTAATCATGACAAATCGGCCAATTTATTCCCTCGTTTTTTAAAGAGACATATACAAACATTGAAAACTCATCACGCTGGCACCCACCCCTCTCCGCCAGACTCCATGTTGCCAAATGATTCAACCTCAAAATTTTGGATCCATTGATACTTTCAAAATATAAACAGCAAGTGGGATTTTAACTCCAAGAAGAGCTCCCTGTAGAGTGCCATGATTTAGAGCAAAGTGAGTCACGAAAGTGAACTTTGTAATTACTATATTATTTTTATAACTCCTCTGAATCAGAAGCTCTCTTATTTTAACATGCTGTAGACAAAGGCAAAGATTACAGGAGAATAGGCCCCCACCAAACAAACTATTTCTGAGTAGGATATTTCCTGTGAAAAGACAAGTCTGTAGAAGCCATTCTGGGATGAGCACAAAAAGATCTCTGGCTTTTAGCACTATGACTGGGGCCATGTGGTAGAATTTCTCTCCCCACCCCAAGTGCCTGCTACACTTCCTCTACAGCCTAGGTTTGCAGTTATAAGATAGCACCTTGCCTCATGTATCTGACAGCTCCTCACCTAGACATTGTTTTATGTGCCAGTACACAATTACGCTGTCTCAAAGCCTTTCTGGATGCCCAGAGAGAATGACACACTTCCTGCCGGTGGTATCTCCACCCCTGTGCATACTTTTAATTACACTGAATTAAAATTACATATCTGGAAGATTCTTGATATCAAGGTCCATCTCTGTATGCCTGGTATTTAGGACACTGAAAGTTTAATCAATGCTTCAGAATTTATGCATCACCTCTATACTTAGCCCACTAATGTGCCTGTGCTGAGCACAAATATTTGTGGAATGAATGACTAAACAAATGAATGATCAAATTTAGATGGAAAGATGTCCCCACCCTTGCGTTAGCCTTTTTTTTTTTTTTTTTTTTTTTTGCAATTCCCCAGAGCCAAGCTCATTTGATTTTTTATTTCTATTACGTGGAATAATTACACCAATCGAATTGTATTGCATCAAATAGCTGAATATGATGCTATGGTTAATGATGACTGATGTAACTAAAGTCTTCCACCCCAGGGAACATGAATCAAATCTCCTTTCTTATTAGTTACCATCTGGACACTTGGGTAACTGCTGGAAAACCAAAGGGACCTCACCCTGAGAAAGCACTGTAGCAGAAGAATCATTGTCTCGTGGGTGAACAGCCAAGAAAGTCTCATGAAGATTTGTTTTTCTAGATTTCCTAGGAGCTCTCACTCACCCATGCCATGTGGTGGCTTTGCAATATATCGGTTGGCTAGGCTGAACTGTCTAATTGCCTTTCTTCTATGCTTCCACTCAGAGTGGGCTTCAAGGGAGACTCTTGGGACACTTGCAGGGTGGAAGAAAACCAGCAGCCATTTTGCAGCCCATATGCATATTGCTGATCTGCTGATTCACCTCATTGGTGTGAAGCAATGCTGAACCCGCAACAGGCCAATAATAAATCCACATATAATCTCCAGCTTCTCATTGTTCTGCTTCTTTGGTTGCATTCTGACGGATACTCCTGCCATGGTATCATCACCTACCACCCTCCTGTCGCTCATTTGGCTCCAGACTTACTGGCATCCTTGACATTCTCCAAACACACCAGCTTAGGCCCATTCTACAGATAAGGTTGGTAACTTGCCCACGGCAACATAGCTAGTAAGTAAACCCACGTTCTTCATGGCTACACATTCTGCCATCCCCTCCACTAGAACTAAGATAGGCTGATAATCATCTTTGTGTGATCCCCACACCTAGAACAGATCAGGACACAGGATAAGTAAACACTAAATAAATATTTGCTGAATGAAATGTGTAGCTTTAAAGCAGTTTTGTCTCCATCCACTTTCCCTTCGGGTGCCTTGCCTCATCCCACTCTACCCTCCTGGGCGCCCTAGTTACCTTCTCTTGCCCTGCATGCACACACGTGCACCCGCCTGATGCATGGTCTTTTGTTCTTTTATTCCCTCTTATCAATTACTTCCTCTAGCTTGTCAATCATCTGGATGACGCCCTCACAGCACCCTTCAATCTGTCACCTTTTTAGTCCCTGAAGAATCCAAAAGTGAATATGTTATTCCAGATAGAGCACCAGAAAACAAGACCAACTCCTCTTTTCAGTTCGCTCTTTCCACAGAGGAGCCTCACTCCATTTATTGAGCCTGTGAAGTGGTGCCTTTCTAAGACTTACTATTCTCCTCAAGGCTGGAAGTAGCCAAGAAGAATCCTGAGTGGAAAAAAGCATTAAGTGAGACTGAGTCAATGTAGATATGAGGAATGGCCACAAGAATGCTTTGGCACCTCCACTGCAATACTTTCCCGGATAACACAATTTTGAATAGCCCACTCCTGCCATAGACTGAATATTTGTGTCAACTCCAAAATCATACATTCAAGCCTTAACTCCCCAATGTGAGCATATTTGGAAGTGGGGGCCTTTGATGGGGTTAATGCCCTAATAAGAGACAAGAAATATGGTCTCTCTCTCTCTCTACCACATGAGGGCACAGCAAGAAGGTAGCCATGTACAAATGAGAACGCAAGTACTCACCAGAAACTGAATCGAACTGCACCTTGATCTAGGACTTCCTAGTATCCAAAATGTAAGAAATATATTTCTATTGTTTAAGCCACCTAGTCTGTGGTATTTGATGATAGCAGCCCAGCTAAGACACCTCTCCATGAAAAATGTCAGATGGCTTCTTAAGGATGGTTCCCATGAGCTCAATAGAACTACTCAGTTCTTACAGATGTGTATTTGGACTGCCATGCAGCACTCTTACCGTCTCAATTATCCCATAGGCAGGCTGACCAACCATCCTGGTTTGTCCAGGACTAAGGGACGCAGTCCAGGACTAAGGATGCAGGATTTTCGGTGCTAAGATTGTATGAGCCAGTCAACTCGCTCATGGGTGGCATTGCTGGTAGAGAATAGGTCTGTAGGGTAATTAATATGTGCTAGTAGATATACTCCAAAGCTGACAACTTGGATAATAAGAAGCCCAACTCACTTTGTATTTGTTTTTAGAGTTGCATGAACTTTTTGAGCTAGAAAGACCTCAAGTTCAGCTTCAGATGTTTACAGATGTGAAAACAGGAGAAAAGAGGCAAAATGACTCCTTCACAGTCACCTATAACAGAGCTTAGGAAACAATCTGGATCCTCTGACCTTCTGCTCTTTTCACTCTGTCAGTTTTAGACTGTGTTCTCTGATGTGTCTTCCCCTGCTTTAATCAGAAAAGACATTATATATTTTAAGTTGGTATATACCTCTACAGGTATAAACCACACACACGCACACACACACACACACACACACACACACACAGGGCAATAATGATGTTCATGATGATAAAAATAATAATGATATTAATAATGCTTATCAAGCACTTACTATATACCAGCCATAATGTATACCCATTCCATTTATCTAATCCATATAAAACCCCAAAAGTAAGTACTATTATTTTTCCATTTTACAGATTAAATGATAGAGTCAGGATACAAATGTGCACACTGTGTCATGAGAGCCCCTGCTCTGTTAGGTCAAAGACACTCTGAAAGTCAGAGTAGTTCCGCCTCTAAACCATCACATTCAAGAGAAAGGAAGGAGGTGGCTGGGTGGCTCAGTTGGTTGAGCACCCAACTCTTAGTTTCAGCTCAGGTCATGATCCCAGGGTCATGGGATCGACCCCTATATTGGGCTCTGAGCTCAGTGGGGAGCCCGCTTGAGATTTTCCCTCTGTCCCTCTCTCCCACTCACAGGTTTTGCTCTTTCTCTCTCTCTCAAATTAAAAAAAAAAATTAAAAAGAGGAAGGAAGGGACTCAACCTGACAGGACCATGGATGTTAAAATATCTACCATGGCCCAGATGTCTTTTTGCTCCCCAAAACATACCTCCTGGCCAGTCCTCACATTCTGCTTAAATCATGGAAAGATAAATCCTTGCATGTTCCAGGACCCCGGTCTCACATTCTTGTTCTGATGCTACTAGATATACACATTTTTTTAATTAAAATTTTTTTAATGTTTATTTATTTTTGAGAGAGAGAGAGAGAGAATGAGAGCAGGGGAGGGGCAGAGAGAGAGGGAGACACAGAATCTGAAGCAGGCTCCAGACTCAGAGCTGTCAGCACACAGCCCGACTCAGGGCTTGAACTTGTGAACCATGAGATCATGACCTGAGCCAAAGTTGGACGCTTAACTGACTGAGCCACCCAGGCACCCTGATATACACATATTTTTGTCTGAGGATTGTTCTCAAGGAAATTCCATTTGTCCTTGCCTACAACCCTCTCCCATTGTTCCTGCCTGCATGGCCATGGCCTCCTGACCTTGACTGTCATCCTCATATTCTGTGCTTCCGTCCATGAGCCATCACAGTGACACCTCCCAATTTAGCATCATGTATGAACGTCATTACCAGGAGCTTAGTCGTTCTTCCCAGATCATTAAGTGATGATGGCTAAATTGGGTCTTCTCACCTGACCCCATCACACCCCGAGAGCTACGGTCATTTGTCATCACACCCTTCGCCCCCATCTCCCAGCCAGTTCTCACTCTGAATGGCACGGTTTCTACCCTGGCCAATTTGAATTAATTTCTCAGGCAAGATTTCAGGCCATTTCTCCTTCAAGTGATTTTATTAAAATCTAGATATATTACATCCACTGCATACTTCTCACCTTCTAGAACTGTGATTTGCTTTTTTATACTGATCAAAATGTCCTGACATGATTTGTTCTTTTGTAAATTCCCTCTCTTTACTTTGTTCTGTTTAACTGACTTTGTAAATTTCTATCATGGCTTCATCTCTTAACTTGGTTTTGTTATTTATACTTGGGAATGAAGGTGGATGTAAAGGCAATGGCTGCCCCATTAATATGACTTCTTCCCTTCTGAAAACACAACTGTTCTTAGATAGCTGTTATTTTTTTCTTCCCTTCCTATTTTCTGACAGCTGTATTAATGGGTTGTGTCTCAGATGTAGCTCCATGTGAGCAGGTGACTTGGCTGTCCTATCCCCTCTTGTATCCCAGCACCCACAGTGATGCCAGGCATGGAGTAGGTGCTCAGTGAATATTTACAAAGACATATACACTTTGCAGTGCACACAGTCCTTCCATATCCATTCCCTCACCAGATCCTCAGACCCCACGTGGTAAGCTGGATGGATACCATTATCCCCATGGCACAGATGAGGAGACTGAGCTTGTGAGAAGTTGAAGGCAACATAGTCTAGTGGTTAAGAACTCAGGATTGGCAGAGAGACTTGAGTTCCAATCCCAGCTCCTGTTTCTCATAGTTACTATGAGCTAGTCTGTTAACTAGCTGAACCTATTTTCTCATCTATAATAGGAGAATAGTAGTAGTACCCAGTTCATAGTGTTGCAGATGGAAGCAAGATCATGGCAATGAAGTATTTAGTCTCTGGCACTTGATAAACCAATGCTGCCTTTCTGGAAACTGTTCATGGTAGGTAAGTACAGAAAGGAGACCACAACCCAGGTCTTCTCCCAGGTCCAATGCCCATGCTGACACCCCACGAGCCCTCTACAGTAACCATGGCAATGGGGACCCTTTAGTATCCTAGGACTGGCCTCTCACTTGCACCTGTCACAGGCAAGGTCAGGGCACATACACCTAACCCTTCTTTACATTCACCGGGCTTGGGGAACAGCGCCTTGATGTGAGAACATTTGCGCAGATGCGGCACTACGGTCGGGCCTGCAGGGTCTGACCACAGGCTCCTTCTAGTCTGGCCTCTTCCCTCCTGCCACAACAGACCTATCCACTGATACATCCCTGCCACACTGCGGCTTTGGGAGGATTCGGTGATGATGCCATTTATGGTAACAACCCTCCTTTCCATTCACAGTGTACTTTGCAGTTTATAAATGGCTTTCATCTGATCTCCCAACAGACCAGGGGCAGGCAAGGCAGGGTCCTAACTCACTCCTTCTCAACAGACAAGGTTCTGTGTGTGCTGTGATTTCCCCAAGCTACGCAGCTGGAAATGTGGAAACCTGGGCTTCTCTGTCCACACCAGGGCTCTTTGATTTGTGCTCTCTCTTCACTGCCTTCAATTCACCTCCTTCTATGCTGCTCCTCTCTTCTACCCCTGCTCTCAATTTCCATAGCCCCTATACCACCCTTCTTCATCCTTCACAAAAACAATACTACCTTGAATATATCCAGAGGTTGAACATGGGAAGACACATAAAATTTTAAATTTGCATTTAACTCCTCAAGTTCTTATCCTATGAGTCCCCTATCTCTTGGTTACATATTTATGCCTGGCACTTTAAGAAACTCTGTGCAAAACTATTTAATCAGATATAGCCTATCTGTCATCCTATAATCATCAGGCGTCTATCTGTAGAGGCATCATGGTGGTCACATCACAAGGAGTAGAAAAGGAGGTGCCTAGCCTCTAAGAGTTTACAGGCTGATTGGGGAGACATGAAGAAAGAAATATGAGCCATAGAGGGGGACAATACAGGGTAAGTGGCCACTGTGTGGTACTACAAAGCTCTGTGAAATTGTGAAGAGCTGAGGTAGTCAGGCAAAGTGTCCCAGAGGAAGTGACACTTGATTTAAACTTTAACGCATGCTAGAATCAGGGAGAAGGTATCCAAGATAAAGGGACCAGCGTAAGAAGAGCCCCGGAGACAAAATGCACCTGGGATATTGGAGGGTCATGAGTTAGCAGAGCCTGGTTTTTGGCAAAGGGTTCCATTAAAAGGGATGGATGCTGAGGTGAGACCAAACTGTGGCATACTGAAAGCCAAGCTAAGAAGCTTGGGCTTCATCTGGTAAGGCTAGCCCATAGGGGGCATCAAAAGTGTTTTGTTGGGAGAGTGACATATGGGGCACAGAGTTTTGACTGTGGTCCTAACAAAAGATAGTACATCAGGCAAGAAACATGACAGAGACTGAGAACAAAGAGAAATTTAATAGGGCTACCCAAAAACATAACGCAATACAGCTGTTGGAGCACATGGGCTCCAGAGTACATTTCCACAGGGCAGCCAGAGCAAGGGGGAGCACGCAAGAGATGCATGTTCAAACAGAGCTAGAATCTGGGAGAAATGATCACCGCTCTCCAGATAGCCACAGAGTGCAACCTCTGCTCCACTTCCCTGAGTTTTCCTAACATTCTCCACATTTGCAATTATATGTTTGACAGCTTTCTTCCCCCAAAGCATTGTAAGCATTCTGAAGCAAGGAGCCGGCCTATCTTACTCATTCTTATTCATGCTAAGCCCCAGCCCCTAATAACCCTTAGAGGCTCAATGAAGTTTTCCAGTTTACATGAAAGTGAGATTCAAGGGCCAATTAAAGGAACAGCAAAGCTGCCCTAGAGATTGAGGTAGTGTGATAGAAAGGAAGAAGTGTAGAAGAAGCAGGAGTTTGATGTTAAGTTCATTGAAGAAGGTGAATGGTCAAAAAGCATGTACCTGAAGTCCCCACCTGATATGCCCTCAAAGCTCTCCCCAATCTGTGCTAAGGTTCCTTCAAGTAGGTAACTCCTGGTTGTCTGACAACTCCTGGTTGTCAGAATCTCCAAATCTCTGACATCCAACACACAACAGACATGCAAAAAATGGATGTGGAAGGGTGGACCAATCTTGGTTTGGAGCCCATGGAAAGCACGAAGGCGGAATGCACTGTCAAATGTATAGCTCTGTCTATATTGGCTCAGGGAACTTGACACTTCAAAACTACGGGGCAGAGAAAGATGCCTGGCCCCTCCTCCCCTCCCTCTACCATGGAACCAGAGACCCTGCCCTGATGACTAAAGACAAAAAGGTAGAAAGCACCTAGACCTGCCATTCCTTGCATTAGGCAACTGCCTCAGAAAAGTTTTAGCAAGGAGAATAAGCTTGAGAGCCTCGAGGGAAACTTAATAAAACCTCATTGTGTTCACTAAAGAGCAGGGGACAGGAAGAGAAAGAGAGGAAAAGAGAGTTCGCAAATACAAATATTTATAAACCAGAAAGAAACAGAGAGGACAGGAGGGTGTGAAAAGGGACATAACAGTTCTTTATGGGGAATTGACTTGGCTCGGTCTTTAGGGGTAGCTGTAATCCCTGAACTATTTGCTTATCCCTTGGTAGCTTTGGGAAAGTTTTTAAATATCTTGATCACATCTGCTCCCTTAGGGCAGTGGAAAGAATGCAAGACGGGGACATGATAGCACCCTGGACTTGAATCCAAGCAAAGATAATTCAGAGCTGGGTGGCCCTAGGTGAGAGGCTGAATCTCTCTCTCTCTCTTTTTATTTTCCTTGAGAGAGAGAGAGCGCGCATGAGCATGTGAGCAGGGGAAGGGCAGAGAGAGGCAGGTATAGAGGATCTGAAGCAGACCCTGCACTGACAGCAGAGAGCCCGATGTGGGACTCGAACTCATGAACCGTGAAATCATGACCTGAGCCAAAGTCACGTGCTTAACCGACTGAGCCACCCAGGCTCCCCAAGAGGCTGAATGTCTTTAAACCTCAACTTCCCCATCAGTGAAATGGGAACAACAGAAGCTCCCTCACTGGATTATTGTGCAGAAGCAATGGCCGGTATACATTCAGCTGGAGCATATCACATGAGAAATGCACACCATGTCCGTGACATCCAGCAAACCAACAGCGGGAGTCGGCTGGGGCCTCCTTTCCCTTCTCCCTTCAGACCCACTGGGAAATTGTGGGATTAAAAGAAATCACAGACACAAGCATTTTCATTGCTCTGACCACATGCTAGGTAAATATTAACATTCTTCTTATGAACAGCAAGGTAAAGGGTCTTATTAGGATTATTCTCAAGGCAAATTAGTTGAAGGCGAGGTGTCTGGCCAGGAGCAGATAAGGTCAGATCTCGCACAGACGACCTACAGCCTGCTCAGAGGCTCCTGGGTGGAGGAGATTAACGCCCACTCCACGCTTCTGGGACCCCAATGATGGAATAAATAATTCATTTCCATCCCTGTATCTCCTCCTGCTGCCTAAATTCAGATTTAAGTTTCAAACATTTGCATTTGTAACTACAATAACAACCAACATCCTGGCAAGCGCCCCCCCCATCCCCCCAAGTGGTGTGCATTCTCTCTGACTCTCCTGCAACTGGATTAGTCCCCAGGGAAACCCTAAGACCCACACTTTAACCTTTCTCACAGCGGATTGAATAACTAGCTCTACTTACAGCTGTTTATGCGGTATCCCTGAAGGCACTAGGTAAACACCTGAACCCTGGCAACTGCCAGCTGGAAATCGGAGCCAAGCTTCGTCATAGATCCCTTAGCCAACATAGGCACAGGCAACTAATTGTGAAATAAGAGCCACCTAACTCACTTCTGGTCTCCAGTAGCCACCCCAGGCTTCTTTTATCTTTCCTCTAGTAAATAAATACTTCCCTCCAAATAAAACAATGGAGTCAACCAGACAGTTAAATGTCCTGCTTTGTTGTATCATCAGATTACATTTCCTAGGCATTTCTTCCTTTATGCTGTTGTTTAGATCTGATTCCTACTGGGGGATTATACAGACAGGAAATTGGAAGAATAAGATCAAATAAGGCTGTACAGAACACAGGGAGAGCGAGACCAACACTGCATATGCAGAAGAAACTTGGTTGAGAGCATACCCACAGGAAGCTGATGTGCAGGGTTCAGCCCCAGGCTGGCAAAAATGTATGTCATCACCGCCATGGGTCTCCCAGGCCTCCAGCAACCACTCATGTGTAAGGAGAAGCTCTGGGGAATTTGAACAAAGGGTGGGACTTGAGGCTGGGACACATATGATGTTCTTACCTGTTGAGAATTATAACCAGCATAGAATGGGAGCTTGGGAGCCATGTAGACCTCCCAGAATTGGGTCCCAGAGGTGATCTTTTAGAGACATAGGCTTTTTTAGGAACATGAGGTCGAGTCTGGTGGAGATGGAAATATAGGCTACGGCCATGTTTCTCTCCTGGTGGGAATGTGTATCTGTCACAAACACCATGACTGAATGTTCCTGAGGTTCCCGGGAAGTAAGCCAATGTCACCATACCCCATACAGACATGGGGACAGGCAAAGATTATCACTCCACCTCTACCATCTAAAGAGGAGAAGGCTTGAGTTTCACCAGGCTTCTGCTGGCTTGCCTGAAGATAACAAATGACTCCTAAGAATTTGGGTCTCAGCTCCCCCACCTACTTCCAAAGACATGCTGTTCTTCTCTTTTACATTCGGACTTATTAAGGAACCATATAAGGCTCAAGGTGACAGCCTTACAGACTAGCCCCTCCACAGTGTGGACCACACTTCATCAGCGGCCTGAGTCTCCCCCGGAAGCCTGATAGAAATGCAGCATCTCAGGCTCCACTCCGAGCCTCCCAGATGAGGACCTGCATTTTAACAAGATGTTCGGATGATACATATGCACCTTAAACTGTGAGAAGCACAGGCCTAACAGCAGTTTCAGAAAGGTCAAATGCAACATTGTTGCTAAGGGGCAGCAGCAGTCCATCAGAGAGGGGGTTTTGCCCTCCAGGGGCTTGGTCTGGATGCAATAACCACATCCTTCCAACTACTGTAGCTCCGTCAGACCCATTCTGTTCTGCCTGCCACACTGGCTGCCCCTTCAGCCAAAGGCCCCTGTGACATCGGGGGTGGAAGGGAGATGATGAGAGTGGTGGTGACAGGTCAAGATGGAGCTAACGTCAGCAGTGACACTAGGGACGCACCGCCTCAAAAGCCCAGACAAAATGTGTGGCTGAGAATTAGGTCAGTGTGCCAAGGGGCAGCAGCTGATTAAGCAGCAGCTAAAAAGAAAGACTCCGTGAATGAGGCGAGGCATTTGAGAAAGAGATATTTACTGAGAGCCACTCCGTTAAAAACACACTTGAGACTAGAGGGCTGCCTCACTCCGCCATCCATCAGTAGCAATCCACGTCAGCTGACCTAAGCAGGGGCCCGAGATCCAGGCAGGAGGATGCGACTCCATCAGAGCACTTTTCACCTGAAGCAAGTCGCGCCTGGCATGCCCTCCAGCCCCGCAGACATTTTCCCCGCCTCCTTTCACGTCAATAAAGTAAGATCCCAAGATACCGATTCCTTCATTTCGTGGATGCCAGGATTCCAGTGGCCTTCGCCTCGCAGCTCTCTGCTTCCAAGTAGAGCCTCTGCTACTACACGCCCGCCAACCCCCCCCCCCCCCCGATACCCTCTCCTCATGCAATAGGGGCACTTAACAGCCAAGCGGAGAGGGTGAAAGACACACACCCAGAGTTTCCTGATTCCTGATTAAGGACTTGGTTGAGTTTGGCTTCAGATTTTTCCAAGTCTCCCATTCGGGTGCAGCTGGCTTCCGCTACACAACATCCATTCCCCTAGTCTCAAAACTTGGGGTCAAATATCCAGCCTCCCCCTGAATCTCCTGTGCTGCAGGGAAAACCAACTCTTCCCCTTAATTCTGGAATCTTGAGCATATGAGTCAGGACTCAGATACCAGCAAAATTCATCCCTCTGACGACAGTGATTGGGTCAGAGACAAACATCTGACTTACGATGGTCCAATTAGTTGGAAACCCCAGAAACGTTGCTGAATTGCTGGGGAAGATTGCTACTCTTCTCACTTACATGAACCGAAAAGCAAATCACCCTGGGAATGGCCATCAGCCATCTGGGGATCACTAGGGAAGCAGCCTGCCAAGAAGGAAGCAAACACCAAGAAAGCAAAGCCAAAAAATGGGCAAAGTGAGACACTAGGTCTTGGTCAAATCCTTTGAGTTACTAGACTTTTCAAGAACTGAGACCATAAATTCCCTTTGTTGTTTAAGGCAGCTGAGGTGAAAGTTCTGTTATTTGCAGCTGAAAGCTTCCTAGGTGACATACCAGGTAAATAAATCATTCCCTGCTGGGAAGAAAGATAATGTCTCACCAAAATTCTCTTGGCCTGGGCATATATTAGACCCTCCCGGCTCTCTTCTCCCCCTCCCCACCCCCCAAACAGATGGTCAGACCAAAAAAATAAATGAAATAAAAAATAATAAAAAAAAATAAATAAACCTCTCAGATGAAGAGGCCGGTTAAACCGGCTACAGAAATTTAGCTGTCCCGCCTTTCCGCATCCCCAGCTCTCTGAAACAATAACCCCAAGCCAGCTTAGGTTTTTAATCCTTTCTTTCATCAGGAGTTTCTTCCTTCACTCCATCTAAGGCGTTAAATATCAGAAACAAAACGTCCACCCCTCCCCTGATTCTGCGGCCCCCCTCCAAGTCTCCACTCCCTCCATCACTATATTTAGCGGGTGGAGGCAGCCTTTCTTGTAATCCCAGTGCAATGCTCTGGGCTCTTTCCTAATCCCTCCACCTGTGAGATAATTGCTGGCATTTAGGAGAAAACTCAATAGTAATCATAGACTTGCACACAAAGACACAAAAAGAGGCAGATAAAACAGGAGAAAGAAAAGAGTCACAAGCCCAGAATTATCCACACTCTGACATCCATTCCAGAAGTACAACACGGCCAAAGGGATAAAGGCCCAGCTTTACAGGAAGGGGGTGCATTTCAAAATATCATGGTTTTAACGGTTCCTATACATATACTAGAGTAAGATAATACAAATGTAAAAATTAAAATGGCTTGCCATCATTTAACTATTCACAAGTCAGCCACAAATAATAAGCAAGCCTACTAAACCTGGATTCCTCTTTATTATTGTCTTAATGCAACAAGAAATTCTTCTGGGGCACCTGCGTGGTTCAGTCAGTTGATCATCCGACTTTGGCTCAGGTGGTGAGTTTGAGCCCCACATCTGCTGGCTGCTGTCAGCATGGAGCCTGCTTCAGATCCTCTGTCCCCCTCTTTCTGCCCATCCCCTGCTCATGCTCTCTGTCTCTCTCAAAAAAAGTAAAATAAACATTAAAAAAAGTCTGTTAATCAAGGGTGTCCCTTGTTAAGTGATGAAGAGGGGAAAAAAGATGCTGAGCTATTCTTACCCAATGATCAGAATAAAACAAAATGCTATAGAATCGGGCATCTGGCCCCACTTCATCAATGTAGGCTAAGATCCCAACTACATTTCTAGCTGTTGGTTTCTGGATGCAAGATTGAGATCAAATCCCTTAAAAAGCTATAATAAAATTTCACGCATAACAAGTAGGTTTGTAAGCTAAGCTAAAAGTGAAATTTGTTTTAAACAATATACAACACTTGAACAGAGTCAGACACTTCCTTTCTGGTTTGCTTTCTTCCTTGGAATTTGCAGGAGCACTGTGTGTCTCAAATTTGACTGATTATAAGAATTACTTAGACCTGCAGATTCTGGGTTCTACAGCAGGAACTAAAGGTCTTTAGTCTCATGAGTATCCAGGAGGATTCTTCTGACTTTGAGAAACATTATGGTAACTCAGAAGGGTTTTATTTAAAATGAAATACATGTATATATTATAGAAAAAGGGAGGGGCAGGGATCCTCTGTCTCACAGAAACCATGGAGGCATTGCGTTTGTTAGTTCGAAGGAAGGTAGGCTGCAGAAGTCTAACAGGCCTGACACAAGATGATGGAAGAAGAGAACACAACCCACGAACTGGGGCAGCTTCAGTCATCGCATCCACCAACGCCCTTTCCTTGTCCCCCTAGACACACAGCTAAACAACATTTCCCAGCCTCCTTTGCAATTAGATGGGATCACGTGATTGGGTTCTGGCACACACTACTTCCAGGCTTTAAGAAAATAATCCTTCAAGCTCCCTCTTCTTCTCCCTTTCTCTCCATCTGCCAGTTGAATGCAGTGGAGGAGGAGGTTCCAGAAAATGACAAAGCTACAGGATAGAAGGTGCCTGAATGACTGTGTGGACCAGAGACCCCTCCTCCACGATGCACCAATCTGCACTGTAAACGGCGATGTGAACAAGAAACCTGTTAATGTTAAACTTAGGGGATTTGGGGACTGTTTGTCACAGCAGTAAGTCTACCCTCACACACACACCACTACTTTCCTATATCTCTCCATTCTATCCTGCTCTCCCAGCCTACTCTCTGGACTTCAGGGTCAGGTAAACACAGTCTGATTGGAAAACAAGCCACAAGTAGCTGCCACAGCAATGTCAGGATAATATCTCAACCTCATGGGAAACTACTTGCCCCTAGTAAAAGGCTCTCACATGTTAAGTAGCATTTGGTACAGACAAAACCCAAGACAAAAGAAAAAAATACATGAATAGGTTTTGGAATTCATTATAAAGGTGTTTCCCTCCTACCATATTGTGAGCTGCTTAAGAACAAAGACTGATTTTTATTCACTTTGTGTATTCCTTGTGCTCATTGCTTGTTAAATTCAATTAAACTTTGTTGTTACTGCCAAGAATGGAGGGAACATATTATTTATTAAAATTACAGCAAGAACCCGACATCTTGTTATGCACTTAACATGTGTTAGTTCATTTGCTTCTCAATTTGCTACCAGTAAAACAATGTATTGTTTATAATGCATTATATGTAATATTATCTATATGCACTATTGAGAATATATTATAATAATATATGACTATCCCCATTTTATAGAAGGGAAAACTGAAGTTCAATAAAATTAATTGAAGTGATGATAGGCTGGGCTTTGAGGTCAGGCAAAGCTAAGCTTATCTTGGTTCTGGTGCTAGCTCTGTAACTACTTTTGCAACCTTGGACTTCTGTTTTCTTGCCTGTGAAAATGGGGCTAATGCCATGTGATCATTCTGAGACATCTTTAACGCAACATGGTAATTCAAGCTTAAAAAAAATTGCTTTATGTAGAGAGGAATTGGTGGGGAAACTTAAGGATCATTTCAGGCAAGACAAGCCATCTCCAAGAAGGAAGAGGCACTGACTCTTACTTCTAAAACAAACTGCCCAGCAAGGGCCAACAGAAGAGCCAGTAAACGGAAATGCAACCGCTTACCTCTAGGGAGAACGTCCCGTCTCTGTCCACTAAATGGATGAAACAAAAAATGCATAAAAGTCTTCCAGCTATGGGGTTGGCCAGAAAGGGCATAAAGGATGCTAGAGAGAAAGTGAGGCTGTGAATCCTCAAATGTATTTTTTTCCTGTTATTTTTGGAGGAAAGCCGACAAAAACAGGAAGGGATCTGGAATGTTGACAAAAATCATTATTCTCCACAAATTACTTTAACCTTGACTCGTCAGTGACCTTCATACTACCACTGGTTTAATGACATTTATTTCAACAGTAGCTGATTTCACTATTAAACAGAGACGCAGCGCACAAGATAATACAACTAAATCACTCTTGTAAATATTTAATATCATTGCCTTTCTTTTTTCCCCTTTTAACAAATCACTATCAAAGCTGAGCACATAATAGAAAACACATTTATTTATTCTATCCTGGAAAAAAAGCTTAGTGCTCATGCATTTTATCTATCCAGTTCTCCAAATGACTTTGACACTTGAGAGCCCTTGTGATCAAAACAGTCTGAAGGAAGGTAGTTTTGCAACAATTTAAGAACGGATTTCATGTGCTGATCAACACCCCCAAAAGTGTTTAATCCATCAGACCCACGGCGAACCCTGAAGGAGAAAATTATTTTTTGAAGAAAACGAAGGAATAATATCGGCTTAAAGATACATAGTTCATACTTGAGGGAAAAAAAGGAATTTTCCTTTTTAGTTAAAAAAATTGTAAATAAAATTACCAAACTATTCGTAAAGGAAGAAAGGAAGTGGGAAAACCATTAAGTAACAGTTGGAATATTAGTCCCAAGTGAATTTCCTCACGGGCATCCACTCTTATAAACTGGCAACACAGGACAGTAAAAAGAAAAAAACAAATGGGTGTGAAAGCTCTCTAATGTCATCTTGGTGTCACCACCTTACTTGAAGCCCAAAACAAAGCAGCTGACAGGGCCAGTCCATAAATGGTGCAAAGAATTCTAAAATCCTCAAAGTCAGAGCAATTTACGGACAGTGTCAAATGCTGGGTAGCAGTCAGCTCTCAGGGCAGTCACGTGTTTAAGAAACATCTTCTTTTAGAGTGCCCACACTCTGATTTTTCCTGAACCTTTCTTACACTGCATTATCAATAATGATCTCAGCAGCCTGTGGATGATCTATAACAAATACAGTTCTTGCAGCGATGATGACCAGTTGGTGGGAGGGAAAAGAAAATAGCACTGACAGTCAGAAGGTCTGGGTCCAACACCAACAACATGACAAATTATCATTGTGGCAACTAACAGGGCGTTTCTGCCCTCTTAGCATATGTTTTGTCATCCACAAAATCACTGTGGGATGAACTGAAGGAATTCTGAGCTTCCTTTGAGCTCTGAAATTACACGCTCCTAAAATTTGGGGAAGCAGATCAGCATTTTTTATAAAGTAACTCTTAGCTAAATGTTTTTTTTGTTTTCTTCATGGTTCATGTAGTTTCATCAAGTAATAGAACGAAATCCCTTAACTCTTTGTGCACACATACGGAACAAACACATCCACCAAACACCTAAAGAACAAACTGGCTTTATCAAGATTACTTTTTTTATTATTATTATGGGAGGCCCTAAAGGAAGAGGCCAATGGTTCCCTCTTGTAATGGAAGTGCCCAAAGACCTCCTACTCCAAGTATAATGGAATCACAGCAAGCTTAGGTCTGTCCACGTTACCAAATTCTGCTAAGAGTTACTAGCTCGGTTATTTCTAGTGCCCACTCAACAAATATTCACTGAGTCGCTTCCACCGTGAGGCAGTCACTGGTAGAGGCACTGGATATACCATGGTGACCAATACACTTATTGCCCTCAATTTTGTGGAGGGTACGTTCTTATAACCTACTAACTCCTTAACATTGTGTAGTGCCAGTCTCATTTGCACAGCACTTTAGCTGCATGATGCCAATTACTACCCAGAACAAACTTACCAAGTATGTATTTTACAGGCAAAGACATAGAAGATCAACAAGATTAATTTGTTCAAAGTCCCCAGATCCACGGTGATACAGACAATATGTACTTATGATGCTGATAACTAATGTTTTTTGTTAATGTTTATTATAACTAATGCTTTTTTAATGTTAGATCCAAGCTTTAACATTAGCCTTTGATATACATTGTCTCACCAGTTCCCAGCCATGCTGTGAAGTATGTAGTATTATTGTGCCCATTTTACTTATTAGGACAATAAGGCTTAACAAGGTTATATAGCATGTGTCAAGCACCAATATCAGCACTCTCATCTATCATGTTTTCTTCCCCAGCACCTCGAATTAGTCTTCTGACACTTAGCTCAGTGCCCTTTCTATACCAAGTGTTGACCCTGCATTAGAATTATTCACACCTGGATATCTGGTGTTCCAAGCTCAACTGCCACATGGATCAATTAGTTTACAACTGGGAATCTCACCCATAACAGTTTTGGCCAAGACCTTTGTAAATGCTCATCGTTGGTCACTTGGGAGAACGAAGCAGGGTATGTCTGGTTCAGAAAACTAGTCTCCACAACCAGATTAACAGCCCCAGGTGGATGGCCTAAACAGACGGATCAATGGCGGCCGCTTCATACCGAACAGACAGCACATAAATAGGACAAAGTCTTCAGCCTTGCAATGAGAAAGCCCACAAAATCCTTAGCCGAGCCAATGATTTCTAAACACAGTACAAGTCATTCTTTCCACGAAGAATTTCTCCAACCTGTATGTTCACTCTCTGGGGAAAACAAAGCCACTGATGGTCAAATTCTCAGAGTGGTAGCGAGAATGGTCTCAGCAATAAAGTGGACAGATAACCACAACGACTGTTCACAAGCTCCAAATTTCAAAGCAAATAAAACTTAAAGTTCCCAGTAATTTTCTCATCTTGTGCTGAGATCAGCCCTTCCTGGAGTGAAGCAGGCCATTATCAGGAGCCGTGTTTACACACAGGAGATGGAGATCCGTTCGAGTACTTAGGTAATACAAACTGCCAGCGTTTTAACAAGACTAGTGTCTTTAAAACTGCAGTTGTTTTAACATCTGTGTTATGCATTTTACCAGGAAGCAGTAATTTCCCTATTGAAACTAATCCATCCTCAAAACTATTCCCAATCAAAACAGAAAATGTAGTCACAAAGATTCTTGAGTAAAGCCAATCCAAAAGCCTCTTTCAAATTCTAGAGACGTTACAACTCATAATATTAGACTTGGAAAAGACTTGAGAATTATCTTGTCCAAAGTTTTTCAACTGAACACTAGTTTTAATTCTAGCTAACCTCATCCAAAATGTAAATTTTTTGAAGTTTATTTATTTTGAAAGAGAGAGAGGCAGAGGGGGGGGGAGAGAGAGAGAGAGAGAGAGAGAGAGAGAGAGAGAGAATCCCAAGCAGGCTCCGCATTGTCAGTGCAGAACCCCCGACATGGCACTTAAACTCACAAACCATGACATCATGACCTGAGCTGAAATCAAGAGTCAGGTACTTAACTGACTGAACCTCCCAGGCACCCCGTGCCCTCCTCCCCACCCCCCCTAAAAAAACCATTTCACATCAAATAAATTTGGGTAACTTTGAAAACTACATTTTCTTTCTTAAAGATGCATAACTCAACATTTTCATAACAAAGGCTCTGAGAAGTCCTGTGGTCAAACAATCTGTCTTCAACCTATGTTTTGAAAACTTATTCTTCTCGGTGATTTTTTTTCTTCAAATATTGTGAGCATTTCTCAAAATTCTTCTAGAAGGTGGCAATCTGGCTGAACACACTGTATAATATCAGATTCTGAAAGATGACAAAACTTCCTCAAATTCACACGCACGTATGTTTTTCCTTCGGGCTATTTTGAAACCAGGTGATGCACAAGTTTTAAAGAAATATAACACTTAAAACATCTCAGATTCTTCTAGACCTAAACAGTAAGCAAATTGTTAGTATTTTTTAAGTTTGTTTATTTTGAGAGACAGTGCAAGCTGGGGAGGAGCAGAGGGAAAAGAGAGAATCCCAAGCAGCTCGGAGCCCTACGTAGAGTTAGATCTCACTAATGGAACTCTGCAATCATGACCTGAGCCGAAATCAAGAGTCAGAGGCTCAACTGAGCCACCTATTTTTAAAGGACCATAACACTTAAAACGTCTCTGGCTCCTCTAGACTTAAACAGTAAGCAAATGGTTAGTATTTGATTGACCTCCACAGCCCCTCCCATCAGCTGAATAACACACAAGTCCCTAGAGACATGATGGTGCAGTAGAAAACTCACGTTACGAAGTTCACGTTCAGAAAGAACACCAATAATTGGAGAAGGTGTTTCCTCAATGCATATTTTAAACCATTTACCAACAGGGAACAACTGATCATAGTAACACACTAAGCTCGGTTTAAATATTTCAAGAAAATGGGTTGAGAGCTTTCCCTACCTTTGTTGTTTAGCACCCATGTTATTTTGTTTTGAGAGAATTCTAAAACAAACACATACACACGCAATAGTATCTGAGGTTTGAGATTTAGTTTCGGAAAGTATCAAGCCAAAGAACTGACTCTCATTTCAATAATGGATCTGCAGGCATTTGCAAGGCACCGTCATTAGCTTATCTTTAAGTAAATATTTTGATTGTCAGACAGCTCCATTGCCAACAAGGTTCTTTTCCAAACACTCCTGATGCATCCAAGCCCACTTGCACCCTTAGTTAATAATCTGCATCTGTGCTAAACTATGAAATCATCCTAAGAAAGTTGAAGCACAGAAAAAAAAGCATGTTTGGCAGGCTTTTCATTTAAAAGGGCTCCAGAACATGTGGGACCCCATTCTCTTTCATCACTATGCTACATCACCATAAAGCTTAGGAAGTGAGCTATTACACACCATCATCCCTCCTAACTTCGATCACAGAAAATCACACTCAAAAAACAACATTAATTGTCAGAATTAGCAACCATTTAAAAGACAGCTGTTCTCTCACTCTTAAGCAGGCTCCAAATTTCAGATCCTCTCCTTTCACGGGGCTCCTTGATCTATTATTGCCCTTAGACACACACAGTGGATCCTTAGCCAAGCAGATTTTTAAAAAAATTTCTACATCCAAAGAATACAAGGAAATATTATGTATTAAGCAACATCTTCCACCCCAGTACTTGCCATCATTGTTACAGTCAGCTGACAAGCTTTCAACCTGCAGGGAAGCTCTTGTTACAGCCCAGGTGAAAGGGCTCTGATTTTTGTGGCGTGGAGGGAAAAAGAGCAATATCTCTTTAAGAGTCAACAGTAAATTAACTTGCCCAAAAGAGTGAAATAATTAGCAGTTACTAGCTTATTAAAAGGATGGCAAAGGCCAAGCTGCCATCTGGGATCTCCAGTTTCTTGTGATTGTTATTATGTCAAGATGTGCAAGCTGCATTAGCTTTCATGTCACCACGCTTGCCCTTATTTTACATGTAAATTTTAATGAAAGATGCGGCACTTTAAAAAATCAGACGTCCATCAAAAAGTGTTATTAGTCTGGCTTTTTACAAAGCATATGGTCTTTTCTACCTCTGCTGTTCTACTAGCCACTAATGCCTTAGGAAAAAAAAGAAGAAGAAAAGCCCAATGATATCAATTAGATGTTCTCTTTGTGCCGAAGGAAATCCGAGCGGCTTCAAAGACAGGGGGCAAAGCTACACCTCATCAGAGGGCAATGTTTGTGACTGTTTAGATACAGCAAAAAACCACAATGCCTCCTTTTCTCACAAGGTTAGTTGTTCTTAATGAAAATGAAAGCACTCCGGAGCCTGCCTGCTGATAACTACGTGGATATGCACAGCTTTGGAGGCAGCAGAGAATACATGCATTTATTAAAAATAAGTGACAGAAAGCACGACAGAATGTTATGCAGGTGATGGGTTCAGTATCTTGATCTGAACGGTAACAACATGGATGAATATGGGTTAAAAAATATGTAAGCTGTACACTTAAGCTGTGTGGATTTTATATACTCTGCACTGTGTGTGCTATCTCTCAATAAAAGAATGAGTGAATAAATGAAAACTCTGCTTGTTCATACGCAAAGCAAATTCTCTTTTCTGCATCTGAAAATTTAAAGGGTGGGTGATTTGAACTAAATTATTACCTGAAAGTTTCCCTGTAAAATAACTAAAACTAATTTTAAAACTCTAGGTATATTAATAAGTTGAAAACAGAATTTATTTAGAATGTTAGGAGGAGAGGTGGTTGTTACATCAGAAAGTCCTTGTCAAACTCCTATGGACTGTCACCGAGGTGTCAGAGGCTGGGCCCATATCAGTGCGGTCAGCCCTGTGTACTCAACACCTGGCACCTGGCCCAACCCATCGTTGGCTCTCTGTCAGTTTTTGTGGAATGTTGAATAAACATCGCTTTTCTAATGTTAGAGCAGACAATATGCTAAATTCAGACGCACAGCACCCTAGAATGTATAATTGTCAGTACACCTCAAACGGAAGCCACATGTGAGAACACATTTAACCATTATAAACCTATGAATATGTATTTGGAGAAATTCTATCTAGACCCAGATACATTGTACTGCCCTGCACACCTGAGAAACAGACCATGACATATACAAGCCTAAGCATATAAGGCAATGCACTTGCTTGTTCTCTTATTCAATATTTTTCCATCACACTACTCTTTTAAATTCTCTCCATAGATGAGATGTGTCATAAGGATATTACAATTTAATTTGAGAGATCCTTTACCTGTAGGTGCTGTCAAAGCTAAGTTTATATGAGTATCCACAGAGATCTACAGCTGAAAATTATACATCCCCTAAGATTAACCACTTTGGTTTGACAAAAGTCTACACAAGCAGAGCAGTATTCACCTTCGAGGAGAAAGTGTTTTATGATATATATACACAGATTAAAAATCTGTGTGTAATCAATTAACCCAAATTGATAATTGAGGAGGAAATAAGCATGTTGCTTAGAAATCTCATAGATATTTTCCCTTGTGTGCTCAAATGGAATTTAATTGAAATATCCCATTGATCCATCACGCATTTTACTAATAAATCTGTTCACATTAACATTTTAAAAAATGCTCCAAGAAACAACTGTTCTAAGAAAAAAGCCCTCACTGTCCAATGAAAATTTCTAAACAGGGAAATTTAAAAAAACATTTCATATTTTTAAAGCAGCATTTCAAAGATGTCAATGTCAAAAACACAGAGTTGTTAAAATCAGGCAATTTTACTTTTACATTTAAAATAAATCTATTTTCCCCCGCAGACTTTCAAAACATTAGGAGGGGGAAAAACATGGAAAACAGACTTCTTTAAAAAACAAAGTGATTTTATTCGTTGTCAAGAGGACAAATCAGTAGTGGTTGAGAAACAGATGAGGCAAGAGATGGAAATGTAATATTGTCCCTATTTTATTATAATTAGATATTTATAGAGCACAGATGAGTTTATTTTCATAATTAGTAGCTGGCATTGCATTTACTAATTTGCATAAACAGTTGGCTATCAAAACAGTAACTTATTTGCAGGGCTCTCTGGTCCTAGCAGGGACAAGAGAGGGCTCAACTCCTCAAATCAGCTTTCTTAATGTTATTACCAGCAAAATACAATCTACATGAAATCCTGTTCAAGTTCATATAGTTTGATTATCCCTTTCCAGTTTGGCCAATACTGATTAGTTCAGCATTTGAAGGCCAATGATGAAATCTACATGGGGAAAAATACGTGTAAATAAATCGGAAGAGGTCTCTAAGTTCTGATGGACTAAAGTAGATCTTAGGGTCAACACTATCTAGTCCAGTAATAAAGAGTTCTGTAAAGCAAAAGGTAAAAAGAAATTAAATGCCACTTACTATTTATTTTTTTAATATGAACTTTATTGTCAAATTAGTTTCCATACAACACCCAGTGCTCATCCCAACAGCCACTAATTATTTAAAAATCATGCCAGTTCTTGGCAATCACTGCAGGTGTCTGTTATCTCTCTTCCTGGCCATTCTTAGCATTTGTATACACTACCTAAGCATGCCTACCCTACTCTACAAAACCAACTTCACCCAACATGTAGATCAGGCCCCCTGGCAGGAGTGCCTAGGGTATGAAAGAGAGATTACTGTATCCTGACCAATGCCACAGGCAAAGAGAAATTTAATCAAACATGACTACTTCCCACTATTGACATTCAGCAAGAAATCTTAGAGGAATATCTTACTCCTTCCTCCTCAAGCCAAAGGTCAAAAACTTGTGGCTTGTGGGCCAAATCATTTTGTGTGTGTGTGTGTGTGTGTGTGTGTGTGTGTGTGTGTGTGTGTTCATACATACATACAGCAAGAGATGCCATGAGCTGATATTTTTTAAAAAATCCACTTTTGGCTTTTCTTGAGGAACTGGTGGCATTGGACGTGTATTCTTTTTTTTTAATGTTTATTTTTGACGGGGGTGGTGGGAGGGGCAAAGAGAGAGGGGGACAGATGATCTGAAGTGGGTTTTGCACTGACAGCAGACAGTCTGATGTGGGGCTTGAATTCATGAACTGTGAGATCATGACCTGAGCTGAAATCAAGTGTTGGTTGCTTAACGAACTGAGCCACCCAGGTGCCCCTGGGCACACATTCTTCATTGCAGCAAGCAGCTGGAGCAGAGGCTGCTGCCCTAGGCAGGATTTGTGCTCTCCAGTTTGCCACGGTCCCCAGTACTCCCCATTGTCGAGCTTACCCTAGAATTTTTCTTACATGAGATCTACTCCTTGATGATACCTATCAGGCCTCTGTTGACATTTGAGTCTGCAACACCTACTCTAAGTTCAGTTTCAAGGAAAAGTATTTGGTAACCTAACCCAGAATGGGCAACCCCCAAATCAATAAGAAAAGGGGGATAGAGGCTAAGACACACTCTAAACACTTAAACAAAGACTGTCAAAATCAGGTCAAAAAAGCTGACCAAGGCACATTGCTGAGTAACTCCTTTGGTCGGCCACCTCCAGGTAGTCACTTTGCTTTCGGCTCAGTGCAGCCAAAGGCCTCCTGAATGTGGTGATTATCATTATAGCCTAAACACCCTGCTCAGTTTTGTATATTTAACTTCATAATTCTTTCCATTATGGGTTCACTGCTTTGCTGTTCAGCTTTAAAGAATGACAAGATGTAAGGCTTTCTTTTCTCTGACCAGCTCCTAAGAATAAACCCAAAGGCCTTTCCCGCTTTTATTCTGATACAATCCGTGACCATCTCCCTCTGTCACTTGCACACACAGGGCCAAGAGAAGGCCTCAGTGAGGAAAGAACTGGAACCAGAACATTTGGCCTCATTCCATGACCCACTGGGGCTTCTTTGCTCAGTGGGTTGGGGAAATGAGGGTAGTGATTAAGGGGCACAGGTTGTTGTACAACTCGGGACCAAATACTGAGCTAAGTGCAGTGTGGGTGACAGAAATGGCCAAGATACAGCCTCTGCCCTTTATGAAGAGGATGCCTGAAACACATGAATAAACTTATTCAAGGCAGTTTGGCACAGGTACTCTATAACAGAAGCACAAAATCTGGCACACCTAGGAGGCTTGGCTTTAAAGGATGGTAAGGAGGAGAAGGATGTTCCAAGGACATTCGAGAAAGAGGGCAGAGCTCAGGCCAAAGACCAAAGGCAGGAAATCATACTGTGGATTCAGGCAGAGTGAGTTGTTGACTTCAGGAGAAAGGCAGCTAGCAGGAGTGATAGTATGGAGTGGAAAATATCGTAGAAAATAAAACTGGGAAGGCATGTTGACAATTATACAATGAGAATCCTTCAAAAGCTTTTCAACAGATGAGCTGCATGATCTGATTTAATTTTAATTTTTCTTTATTTTCACTTTTAGGAAAATGACTGACAGCAGGATAAGAAGGATTAGAGATTCTGAGTCCCTTCTACATGTAACCTACCATACTAGACACATCTGGACATTAACAAATGAATATGTTTGTCTTACACATACTTGCCATCTTGTAGAGCAGAGTGCCCCAATTCTCAAATAACTCTAATATAAAATATTAGAGAGATACATGAAGAGTGAACTCATCTCTGATTGGAGCACTCAAGGATAACATCAACTAGGAAATGAAATCTATGTGTGATTTCGATGGGCAGGAAAAAAAGGGGGAATGAGCTATTACAGGGGAGAGACACAGAATAAGTAATGCTAGGAGACAAGGAAAGGTCCAGTAAGGTTATCTGGTATCCTATTTGGCAGCAATTTTGCATCTAAGATTAACAGGAGAGAAGGTTAAAGGTAAACAAGGTCATATTAGGGATGGATGGCTTTGACAATGAGATAGCTAATCCTGCACTCCATTTGGTGGACAGCAGGGTTTAAGCACCTCTCAGTTACGGGACAAACTGGAAGACAACAGAGGTGGGAGGACTGATTAGGCTAAGACAATAATCTAATAAGGGCTAAGTGGGAAGTGAACTAGGGTGTTGGCAGTAGAGATGCAAGAGACATTCCAGAGAAGAATCCCAACAAGCTCTCTCAACTGATCACCTGGGAACAGAAAAGTTCAGGAGGGATAGAAAGCAATTCCTGGTTTTCAAGTCTGGGTGATGAAGCGGATAGGGACACCATTAACAAAAATAGGGATGTCGGAAAGAGAACCTGGATTCTGGCCAGATGATACGAAGACTGACTTTAGACATACTGAGGTTATAGTAGTGGGACAGCGATATGGATATGTGTGCCACAGAATGCAAAGTGACAGGCTGGAACTTGAGACAGGTTGGTGCCAGGGAAATAGTTGGGAGGTACATACACGGAAGTCATCCTTGGATCCAAGAGAGGCAGTACGAGTAGAGGTTAGAGACCCAGATTCTGGGTTTCATTTCCACTTAGTAGCCCTCTGACTTAAGTAATTTGGCTCTCTGAGCCTTGTTCTATTCATCCATAAAGCAATGACAATACCATCACCTACACCATTAAACAGGTATGAGGACTGTGATAAGGCATATAAAGTATATGGCACAATGGCTGGTACATAGGACATGTTCAGTGGTAGCAGCAGTGGCCAGAGAAAGAAAATAAGACACCATGTGCAAAAGGTAAAAAGGTCTATCTTGCAGGATGGTTTAGGGGATTAGGGAAAGAAAAGGAGAGTGTTGGAGGGGTGGGAAGGGAGGAAGACAGGAAGAGTGATTCTCATGTGATCTCGTAGAAGCCAGTTGGAGAAGAGGCAGGGGACACAGCGCCACGTGCTTCAGAAGGGTTGAGTTCTGGGCAAGGATTGGTGGCTTTGCCTATGAGGAGATTGCCGGCACCTCTGGTTGAATAAAGCAGAGAAATGGAAGGGGCAGCCAAGTGTATGCTTCCACTCATCCTTCCTCCTCCCCTTCCCTCATCCCCACCTCTTTTCAAAAGGCTCCAAGCTCACAACAGGGTAAGGGTTTCCCATGACAAGTTTCAGAGAATGAGCCCACCTGTGATTCATGTAAAAAAAAAAAAAATAGGCAATTGACCACCTCCAAAATGGAGAGGACCAAACTGCTTCCAAGGTAACCATCCATAACTTCAAAAATCCAGTAAAGCATGGGACTCAAATGAGAGATGGCCCATTCACAGACTAGTATCAAATCAGCATGTTCAATAACCCATCAGTCCCTTCTTTCTCCAACATCCTCATGCCAGAATTCACACTTCCTATTCCTGTTATTTGTTGGCCTTTGCAGCAAGCAGCAGCCTACAGATCCACAGAGATGGGGCCGGAGAATTAGGAGGGAAGAGGGGAGAACCAGATACAGATGCAGATACGCATTTATAATTTATCAATTAACCTCTCCCTTCACTCCTGCACAGCTATTCCAGTTTGAGCTGGTGAGCCAGGTTCTTGGGCATGCGTCTCTGATAGCTTTCATTGGCACAGAGTAAGCTGTGCTCTCCAAAGGTGTAAAGCTGAAAGCCATGTCAGAGCACTGGAGCAAGCCCACCCGCTCAACACCTCTCCTTTTCCCTGCCTACCTGGCAAAATGTTGACTTCAGAAGCGAAAATCCAGTGTTACCTCTCTCCGTGTTCTCCTTCCGATGGAATGCACTGTCATTCCTGTGTTCTTCCACAGCCCCGGTCCCACCCTTCTTAGCCCACTGCCCCCAGTCAGAACATTTCCACTCCCCCAAATGCAGGAAACACAGAACAGAAAACAGCAATACATAAATATCTCCAAAATTTCACATTAAATGTCAAGCAATTCACCATTCTTCTCCCCTTTCTTGTCTATCATCCTTCCCTCACAAATGCTGTCCCTGAATGCAGTTGTCTCCGAGTAAAAGAAACAACAGTAGGCCCTTTCACATCTCTCCTGTTCCTTCAACACGTTTACTGGGAGGGGATCTTAGACTATCCCACGTTTAAGTAACATAGTTCGGCATAACTACTTTCAGAGTCTCCCATTCCTGCTAGAAATAGTATGCCATAATGGATAAGACCCATCCTGGATTCCGAGAGAGGCAGACCAACTCGGAATGATCCCCAACCACTGAACACGAAGTGCACTGAAGGGAAATGATAGCATTGGCTTTTTTTTTTAAATTTGTTTATTTATTTATTTAAGTTGTTGTTAAAAGCACTCAGTTATAATCTGGATTGTATTCATCAGAATCAACAATTCCCCTTGGATACATGAATATTTCAGAAGGCAGATTGATAGTTATAATGAGAAAAATAAAATGATCTCTACCTTTACTTCTACCTACAGAAATGAAGTGGAAGGTCCAATGAAGTAGAGGAAGCAAGGTGTCCACCATGGAGACGGTAAGAGAGAGAGAGAGAGAGGGAGAGGGAGAGAGCAGGGAGAGGAAAACATCAGCACACTGCAGACACACAAAGAAATGTAACATACATAACAAAAAGCCACAACAGTAAAGGCAACAGCACTACAATATCTTGAGAAAGCAGCACAAACAAAGGCACAAACATGAAGCCTAAACAAGCCAAAACAGTGTGACCAGCAAGGCTGCCTTCACCAGCTTCATGTTTAAGCTTTTCCCATTCGTTTCTTTCCAGGCCCATCCTTAGGAACGTGACCAAGTCTGCATGCAAAAGCACCGCGTGGCCACATGTATGTGAAACTGCACACACTTAACCAATGTAACTGGTATGTATGTAAAACTGCTTAGGGAAAGTCTCAGAGAAGCCACGTCCGCTGGTATTTTCCCAATGTTAACATGAGTCTTGAGGACCAAGAGTGTCACATACATGTACAGGTGGTACACACACAACACACCTAAATATTTCCAGACATATTTTCAGGCATCAGATACAAATTCTGGAGAATCCGTGGGAACCAGACAGAAATATCTCTTTCATGTTGAAGGAATAGGGGAAGGAAAGCAGTATAGATGGGAAGCAGAGTTGGTTATTTAAACAATCATCACAGGGCAAGAACAGAGAAGGGAGTAGAAAGTGAGGAAAACAGGAAAGGAGGGGAATGCAATCAAAGGACCTTCTTAAAAACATATTAAACTGCAAACTGCAACTTACAAATTTAGAGGCACTGACCACCCAGAAGAATTCTGCATCTTTTCTTGAAAAACTCTCTAAAGAGGAACTCCCAGTATCTGTGTCTGTCATTCTTTCATTGCCTAAAGACTCTATTTCTAGAAAGTACTTGACTTACCTCCAGAGCATGTGTACATGAGTGTGTGTGAATTCTCTACTCAGGTACACATTGATGCCAGGGACCCATGAGAAGCTGAGGAGGGGGTGAGAAAGTGGAGGAGTTGTACAGGTCAGATTCTCCACATGCTGTTCATAACAATGTTGGGATTGAGCCCTCCAAAACACCTGAGCTGCACCTCCAAAGGGTCTAAAATAAGCCAAATCAAGATTAAAGAAGTCCCACTAGCCTAGCCTATCTGCCTAGTCTCTATCCAGTCACAGCAGCCACATGATGCCATCACACCCCCAAGCCACTGTTGGAAGCTAGGAGGACCCCTAAAGAGCAAAGGAGAGCACAAGGCAAGAAAGAAAGGGGGTCTTGTCATCAGGACTCCAAGGGTCTGCTTTTTCTGGTGGAACTTGCTATCAAAGTCAAGCCACCAGATCCAGCAATTCATAGAGCCTGGGTCGTCCTGCTTCACAGAGATGTGCTTAACTTTCTCAAGCTCCCAAACACCAGGTTGACATCAATCACACCTTCTGCTCATACCCACTTCAGGGTTACCTGCTGTTGGCAGATAACTTCCCTCACTCTCAGACAAGAATAGCGAGGCTTCATCCCAGTCTCTTCCAGAGTTCCATCTAACACTGGCAAACTCACCTGACCTCCTGCCTCCAGCTCTGTTCTTTGACACTCACTCTGTATCAGACAGTATCTTCACTGAAAGTCTGGAGTGCACATCATAGATCTTGGCTCAGGTCTGGAGGATACACTTCTACCGGGAAAGTGTGCTTCCTCTTTACGCTGTCTGATCAAGTCAGGATGCCCAAAACTGCCCACATCAGCTCCCTGGACATCATAAGCAACTTCTCTCAGCCCTGAGTGGTTTCTTGTATCTAAGCATATTCCCCTTTATGGCAACACTATCTGATGGGTCTAGTGTAAGGGAACAGGGAAGGGAGACTGGCCCTTCAGGAGTGCCCCATCCTCCTCAAAAGATCAAGAAAAACCAGGAAACACAGAAGGACCCCATCTTCCCCTTTTCTTAGGCCCTCCAAAAGAGACACTGAGTCCTGTGTTTATTTTCAAAAGAAACAGACAAGAGAAATTAAAGTATACTCTTTGGGTGTCAGGGCAAGGCAGGTAGACCAATCTTGCAATCATCCCAAGGCTCAGAAGAAACACAATAGTAGCAATTGAACAGTGAAGGAAAAGACAATTTTAAGTAGGCTCAGTTCTCAAATCCTGATTTAGGCTGATGATGTGGAAAATTTTTATTTAGGAGAAAAAGGCTTCATTCACAGCCCACCCTGTGCTTAGCTGAGCTGAATTTCCTGCACAGCTCATTCCCTGCATATTTGAATATTTTAGGTTGCAGATGCTGAATTTACAGATCTTTATATGCAGTTTTCTTCAGGGTGTATAATGAGTTAGAATCCTGCCATGAAGACATTAGCATGTTCTTTCGGTGGTTTTTGCTTTTATATAAAAGTGAAAACAGTCAACCCCCCAAGGGCTTCCTTTGACCATGTGGGGCTGAAAGTCATTACAATGGGCAGTAGGATGGAGGAGAAGACAAAAAGCAAACCTTTACTCAGAGTGAAATTCAGGGAGAAGCCCAGCTCCTCTCCCCCAACCACAAGGCCCCAGCATGGGGCCTGGGGAGGAGCAGGAGGAAGTTAACCGCTCTGCTGCTCTGAAATTAGCTTCATTCACCCCCATTATCGACGCCGTCATGCCTTGTTTCATGCTTCTCTCTTGGAGGCAGCCTGGCAGGGCCAGCGCCCAGAATGACAAATGGTGGTGCAGAATGGACAAGCCAAGGGGATGATGGGGACAGGAAACCAAGATGCATCGGGAAAGGTACCCCCCCACCACAGGGTGGCCACGCTGCCAGCCTGGCCCACAGCAGGAGGGACAGGCAGCGAATGGCCTGCCAGCAACAATGAGGCTCTGAGCAACCAGCCAGAGGCACAAAGGCAAGCAATTCAGGCAGCTGCAGTGCCACAAGCACAAAGCACCTACCTTGTTCACTCATCATGAGGTGGGAGAGGCCTTGAGGAAGGAAAAGAGGGGGAAAGGGGTGAGGAGGGGGAAGGGGAAGGAAAAAAGAAAGAAGACAAAGTTAAAAATCCCCAATGCAATGCAATCATCAATTAGTTCTCAAGTAAGAGGAGGAGTGAGTGGCAGGACATCCACACTCACACACATGCAACCAACACTGAGAAGCCACCTCCCTGCTGCTGACACAACAGCGGCCCTCCAGGTCAACCCTCCGGGTCAAGGACACTCTTTGGTTTACTGAACTGCTCTGGGCCTCACCTTGAGAACCTTCCACTTGCCACTGTTCTATGCAATGCTCAGGATTTGAAATAAATCGAGTAAAGATTAGGTCCCTTAGGAAGGAGACTCAAGATGTGAGGCCAAGCATGTTTCCTTCTTTCTTTTAAATGGCTTTTTACACTAATACATGGTCACTGTAGCAGTTTTGGAAAATTCAGAAAAGAAAAAAAAAAATCCGCTGTAATCCCACCATCCAGAGGTTACCACCCAATTTTATTTTCTGGATACGATATTCTTTTCTACAAAAATGGAATGAGTTCCTGCTTCCAAGAGTTGCTCAGGCAACCTGAAACTGTTTCCCCTCTCACCTTTGTCTTGGACAGTGCCGACCACAGCCTTGCCTTCCATCGCTTCCCCACCCCCATCTTGTCCTAGAAGGTCTCTGGCCCTTGATCAGGGAGGTCGAGACCAGCACTGAATGGGTTAAAGAAGGTGCACCAAAATCCCAATGAACAAATAACACAACCTCTGGCTATGTTCTTAAGGAAGTCAAACGAGGCTATTAAGAGCTCATTACTTCATGAGAAGCATAAACTCTGATAGATCTGTTAGAAGAGAAGATTTTCCAACCAGTAACCAACTGCACCAGTTATTTGCCCTACCATCGCTTTTATTACTACTGGAGATATTTGACAAACTCCATATCACCACACAGAACCTTTACCCAAAGCGAAATTCAGGGACATACAGGATTAACAAAGGAGAAAAATCTCCATAAAGTATAGAAATTCCTAAATGTTTTTGGAGATTACTAGAGCTTTAGAAATGTAATCAGAGGCAAAATAGGGGTCAACCGTCTGAGTTTTAAAAGATCAATGATGTATTAAATACATAGATACATGTGTCATAAATGTCATGGAATCTAGTTTTTAAACAAATTTCATTAACCTATAACCACATTTTAAACGCACATTTCTGGCAGACCTAGGATTAATATACTCACAGAGGAATGGAATCATGCCAAACTAACTTGCTGTCATGATTTGTTTAAAAAATAATTTTTTGTCTTTTTTGGGAAAGGATAATAGGAGAGAAGACAAAAGGCCCTATATTTGGCTAAGAGAAGCCTCAGTGGAAGTCACTGTTCCTAAAATGCCTGATATTTCTGGACCAAGCCATCGCCTTCACCATCCAGATCAAGAGCACTAAAGGGGAGGTCAGGGGCAGGCAGATGGGTTATGTGGAAAAGTGACTATTCATAGGAGAGTTGTAAGAATTAAGAATGAGAAGATGGGGCACCTGGGTGGCTCAGTCAGTTGGGCGTCCGACTTCCGCTCAGGTCATGATCTCACGGTCCGTGAGTTCGAGCCCTGCGTCGGGCTCTGTGCTGACAGCTCAGAGCCTGGAGCCTGTTTCAGATTCTGTGTCTCCCTCTCTCTCTGACCTTCCCCCATTCATGCTCTCTGTCTCAAAAATGAATAAACGTTAAAAAAATTTTTTTTAATAAAAAAAAAAAAGAATGAGAAGAAGAAGGGACACCTGGGTGGCTCAGTCAGTTAGGTGTCTGACTTCAGCTCAGGTCATGATCTCGTGGTTTGTGAGTTCAAGTCCCACGCTGGGCTCTGTGCTGACTGCTCAGAGCCTGGAGTCTGCTTCAGAGTCTGTGTCTCCCTCTCTCTCTGCCCCTCCCCGACTTGCACTCTGTCTCTCTCTCTCTCTCTCTCTCTCTCTCTCTCTCAAATATAATAAATAAACAATAAAAAAAAATGAGAAGATCCAAGAAGAAACCTAAGAGCAAAAGAAGGGGTTAAAAATGAAAAGAAACTAATACTGTATTATATATTTGCAAGTTGTTAAGAAAGTACAGCTTAAACGCACTCCACGAAAAAGAAATAGTGATTATGTGAAGAGATGGAGGTGGTAGCTAATGCTATGGTGCTAATCATTTTGCAATATTTAAATATATGAAATCAACACCCTGTACACCATAAACTTACACAATGTTGTACATCAATTACGTCTAAATACAGCTAGTGGGAAAGTTTAGAATTTTTTTTTAATTTAAAAATGAAAGGACAAACATTTCACACTTACAATTAAAGATGTTTAACAGCTCAGAGAAGACGTGGTAGAGTCTTGTCTTTTTTTGACTCAAATAGATATTGTCAAAAAAAAATGTACTGAATGAAGAGTAAACAGGACAATTGGTATAAGAGGGAATCCAAAGCCCTGGAGATGGGGTTCATCTATGTGTTAGATGTGTTTCTTTAAAGCAGTGTTTCCCAAAGTGTATTTCAGGGACCACCTACATCAACCACCTGGGGATGCTTATGAACAGTGAAGATCCTGGGCTCCTGACCCAGGACCCTAATAAGTTAGAATCTTGGGAAGGAGTTTGGGGAAAAGTCTGAATTTTAAACAAGTTGCCCAAGTGATTCCCATGCTCACTAGAACTTGAGAGCTACCCCTTTAGAATGGCATATAAATCAAATTTTGGTAAATTAAGTTGTATGATAAATGCATTAAGAGGAACTGGATATTAAATGAAACCCTGCAGTGGATCCTTTTGTAAAAGAAAGAACCCTTTTAAAAGGCAAATAACCCACCACCTGTGTTTTTTAAATTCAAATATGTACTTATCAGGCTTTATTAAGCTACATATGTAGTTGCAGTACTGCCACTCGGATAAGATATTCATATTCTTCAACTTATGAAAATCTTAAATAGAAATATTAGACCAAGAATGTAAATCTGGGATCCTGATGTTAAAATTGGTTTTGCAGGCAAAGAAGCAAAATGGACAAGAGACAGGATGGTGGAAGGGAGAAACTACAACCATAATATGGTTTAAGTTTTATTTTGCTTTTGGACAAGGAAATTTTATTCCACTTTCAAGAGGTTTTATATCAGTATCTTCTCTTATACAAATCTATTCTCAATGCTTGAAGGGTCAAGAACTGGAAACCAAGAATCCCAGAGTGTCCAGTTCTATTCTGTAATGGTTTCTGTCCCCTCTTATTCCCAGACTCTCCCACCTGCTGTTAAAAATCTCAGCTGCTACCCCTCCCCACCACTCCACTCCCCGCTCCCCCCCACCCCCGCTGGTCAAATGAATGGAAGAACTAACAATCCACCAACCAAGTGATGCAAGTACCTACTAGATGCAAAGACTGGATAAGATACTGGAGATTCAAACAAGTATGGTAGATGGTCACTAACCTGTAGGAGTGTAGAGTCTAACTGGGAAGATGTTATGTGTTTATATTTACATAAACATGCATGTGATATATATTACTGGTATCTGACAGTGAAGTAAAGGGGTTAAGATCAAGGACTTCAGAGCCAGATGTGAATCCTAGCTTTGTTGCTTTCTAGCTTGTGACCCCTGGTAAATTTGCTGAACATCTCTGTGCCTTGATTTTCCTATCCGCAAAATTTAGATAATAATAATGCCAAACTCATAGGTTGTTTTGAGGATTAAATAAGTGAATATACATAAAACTGGGCCTGCACATGGTAAGAGCTTTCTAAGAGTTATTGTTGTTATTTTTATTATGCTTTAAAAACATACCGATGTGTGAGGCAACACCTAGCACAATAACTGACACATAGATGGTGCTCAGTACATGTTTGGTGACTGAATGAGGAATGAATGAATTGGTTATTACTAAGTGTCAAATGATGAATTCAGACAATAAAGACCACAGGACTGTGAGGGGGACCCTGGGTGTAGAGGAAAGGTTTTTGGAGGAAAGTGGGATTTGAAATTAACCTTGGAAGATGGTTTAAGATTTAAAGAGATGCAGGACACTCCAGGTAACATGACAGGGCAATTGGTATAAGAGGGAATCCAAAGCCCTGGACCACAGAGTGAATTTGCATGGGCTTTCCTGTTCAACTTTCCAGAAGGACCTAGGACACTGCCAGGCACATGGTAGGCATGTAATACATGCTATTCAAATAACAACAAACACATATAAACAATTCATATAAGGAAGAAATGAAAGGTGATCTTAAGAATGAGAACAGGAACCATTGTATGAAAGCCTTGACTTTCAAGGCTAAGGATCTTACAGCTGGTGGGGCACACTGAGGGTTCATGGGCAAGGGAATGACCCAGGGAAAATGATGTCGAGGAAGATTGCTTTGGCAATGGTGCGGACAGGATAGATGAGAGGGAAAAGAGACAGAGGCAGAAAGATCAGTCACAGGCAGAGGGCCTAGATTAGAATCATGGCAACAGGGAGGAAAAGGAAAAAGAGGATCCAACAGGCGTTGGGTGACTGATGAGGTTTTTCAGGGGAGGAGTGGATGGGAGGCTGAGTGAACATTGTCAGAAATAGGAAGGTGGGGTGGGTTGGGAGATGAATGGGCAGTGAGGGCAATAATGAGTTCTGTTTTAAGCATGATGAGTTGAGAAAACAGAAGAATCACTTAAGCAAAAAATGTCTAGGGTGCATTTTTAAAATGTAGGTCTAATGTCTGCAAGAAAGTCAGGACAAATATCAGGGTATATCACCTCTCCTTCATGGAAGAGAGGGTCTGTGCCCATGTAAGTCAATGAATCATCAAAGAAAAAGGGGCTAAGCACTGAGACTTAACCTGGGAAAGATGGGAGGGAAGTATGAAGATAGCTTGGAGGTTCTTTTATTTTTTCTATCATATTCAACATTAAAATAAAATTTTACATTCAAAAAAGAAAAGGGAACGATATGGCTTTCAAATATAGATACAGAAAATAATGCTCAAAAAATCTTAACTGAGAAGGATATAATTAGTAAGGGAAAAAAAGGAATCTATGCTGGGTGTGTGTTATCTGTGCGGTTGATGAGGAAGGGGGAAAAATGAAGACTGGTCTTCTCATCAACCTCAGCAACAGAGGGTCAGCAATAGCCCTGCAGGCTACACAGCCAGCCCTGGTACTAGCTACCACCTGGCTGGGTTTGGAGTTTGGCATTTATTCTGGGTATGATGTTCAAGAAAGACATGGCTTGGAACAGGGGCTCAGGGCAGCAAAAGGGACCACATCTTTCCTCAACAATCTCACCATGAGCTCTGGATTTGAATAGATCCTCAACTAAGACTCAAAAGTCAGCTCCATAAAAGTTCACCTAGTGGAGGGTAGGAAACCAGAGGTGGGCTCAGATGAGTCTTTGATAGGCAGGATATTGAGAATTGCCAACACGGAATTCTTATGGAACTACAGCACCTCTAAAGAAAAAAAAACAATTACAAAAAATTGAAAGCAACTGAAAAGTGTCTCCTATCTAGATGTGACAACCTGACAGGGTGCTATGCTAGCTGGATCCAGGGACCATTCTGGATCCCAATAAGATGTCTAATATGTTTATCCTTCACCTCACTCTTTCTAGTGCTATATCCTACCCTCTTGTGCCTACCTATCTGTGTGCGCAAGTTCTCAGGGTAGATGCAAGAACAAGAAGAGAAAAAGATCACCAGTAGGTAAGGCACACAAAATTGAAACTGCCGTAGAACAGACTGTAAATCATATGTAAATTATATGCAAAATATACGTATGGCCCTCTAAATACTGTTACATCCTTTGGGAAAATCCCCATGGAGATAGCAGCTTTGGCAGCTTGGGAGAATGGAAATGGCTATGAAAGCAAAGTCATTTGTAAGCAGCTATGGCCATCATGAAGCCTGTCATGAGAATGACTGATACAGAGAATAGAAACCATTTACTGAAATAGGCAAAAGGAAGATGCAGTGTTCAGGAACCAGGCCAGAAGTTGAAGGCCTTCATCATTTAAGCTAATAATGTTTCCCTCTCAAACCTATAATATCCCACCCACCTCAGATGGTTTTCAATCCATCCTACCTTCCTTCATTCTGCCTGAGTAACTGGGGAAAGTATTTCAAGGGAGGAAAGAAGTCACTCATGGGAGGGAAAAAAAAAAAAAAAAAAAAGCATTCAGGAAAAAAAAAAGCAAGTGATTCCTGCCAAGACCTTTCTTTCATTCACTTCCAGGGTAACTCTTATCCCAGTATAAAATCCACATATATCATCTCTTTTTCCATGCTGAAGTAGAGACATTAAATGTCACTAATTGCTGCAAGTGCCAAGTGCTAACACTGAACGCCTATGAAGCCACAAGAACTTTTTAAAAGGGTAATTACATAAAATCAGAAGGTAATAGAAATAGTCATTGATGTTTCCAGAGGAACTAAGAAGATGTGAAGAAGTGAAGGTGGTAGTGGGGTGGGGCCAAATGAGGAGAATCCATAAGCCACAGTGACTATGGGGTGACTAGGAATTTGGAAAAGAGAGAAGAAAGAAGAAATATATAAGTTGACATTTTAAGTACTCAAAAGAGAGGAAATCTGGTTAAATCTGAAAAAAGAATTATGACAATAGCTAATATTTGTTACTACAGACAAGACATGGCTATGTGTCATCTTATTAAATACAACTCAATGGGAAAGGCATTGCTGTAATTTCAAGTTGACAGGTAAGGAAACCAAGGCCTAAGAGCCACAGTCACATTAATTAGTGAGTGGTGAAGTGAGGATTCTAAGCCAGCAGATGGACTCTCCAGGCTGTGGTGGTAGCTATGACACGAGCCACACTGCCTCCTTCAGTGCTGGTGGATAAAGGAAGAGACAAGCCTTGGAGAATTCAAGAGCAGAAAATAGTGCCTGGATATTAATTCAACTTTATTTATGACTCTGGTCCAGCATGAATAAGGAGCCCTTTTAAAAGGCCACCATCTCCCTCCCTCTCCCCAATCCCCACACCCAGATTCTTCTAAAACATGAAGCCTTTACTTACTGGGGCATATTTTAGGGCTATTAAGCCACCTCCCCTCATTAAACTGCAAATGTGAATATGAGACACACTCAGGTTCCCCAGCCATTGACATTGTCCTATGTGTGAAATCCTCAGAAAGCAAAACCAAAGATCTTCCTTCAAAGACAGGGGCAGCACAGGGACTTTGAATGAAGGAAAGACAAAAACAGGCAGTCACAGACTGAGGAAGTCTGGCACGGTTGGGTAGGAGACATAACTCAGGAGATAGGGTAGGAAAGGAGAGAGGAATACTTAAAGGGAAGAGATGGGTCTGAAAGAAACCTTCACCTACTTCCACAACTGTGCCCAAACCAGCCCTCCCCTGGGCAATTCCCTGACCTTCATCATGGACTGTAGTTTCCTTGTTCTATCAGGGGTTCACCAGCAGTTTACAGCAGAGCCTACGCCTGCTCAACATTTTGATCAGTGACCTGGCTGAAAACATTCATTGGCACGTGTCTGGATGGTGTGATGAACTAAAGCTGAAAGGAATAGCTAATTTGTTATATATCAAAATCAGAGTCCAAAAGGATGTGGACAGGCAAAAGTGAAATTTAATCTTAAGGGACAAATGTAAATTCTGGCACTTAAGCACAACACCTCCTATCCCCTCAAAATAAAATAAGACAATAGTCCTCCCTCTTCTCAACACTGAATGTACCAAACCTACGGTTTTGGTTCAGAAAATGGTGTCCTACACTAGGAGGAGCATTAACAAGGTAGGATGTGTCCAAAGGAGAAAATCAAAATGGTCAGGGCTCCAAAACGACATCATGTGAAGAATGGCTCTAGGAACTGCTACTTACAGCCTAAACAAGAGCAAGCAATAAAATGACAGGAGAGCTGCCTTCAAGTATTTTGAAAGTTGCACAGGCAAGACAAGGGAGCAAGCAAATTTGGCAGGAACAGAGAGGGTGGAGTAATAGGGGAAGTCTCACTTTCCAGAAATGCCACAGAAGAGAGTCAGAGTGGGGTTTCTGGAGATAATTACCAAAAATCTATTCCAACTCAAAGACACTATGCCTCTATGAACCAAGATGATATCTAAAGAGGCCAGCTATTAGGTTGAATCATACAAAACCGAGAGTTGACTGCTTTTGACCTATAAAAATGACTATTTTAAACGGTTCAAACTAATACTCTGAGATCACCACCCAGAATCAAAAAGGAAGACAGTAAACAAAGCTTCAATCAATCACCTGACAGCAATCATGAGCTGACACTTGGGACAATCACCCATTTACATACGTTTTTGGCTTTTCCATGAGCCGTGAATAGTACTGGGGATGAACTGAATAGTTGGACTGATGACAAAGAGAGCCTGAGACTAATTCTCCAAGCCAGATGCACTCAGGTCCCAGCTTCTGGGTTTGCCTTTCCATGTTGCCACCATGTGCCATTCTCACCACTAAACCCTTTGTAGGATATAATTGTACGAGCCCACAAACTGTTTGCCTCTAGACCAACATTGTACTTACAGCTTGGTGGCTGTACTGAACAGAAAGTATTTCTTCTAATGTCACCCAGGAATCACCAATAGCTTCTGTATGGTATAACCATGGGGCAGAGGCAAGAAAGGGGCAGGGCCTTTCCAAACTATTTCACCTCTTTAAGGGTGGAAGGTGGGTTGGGGTTTCCTCTTGCATGAATACCATGGAAAAAAAAGAAATGGAGGCAGTCATGCTTTATACCCTAAGGGTTAAGGGATCTGCAGCTGTGGCTTTTAGAAGAGACTCTTCCCAAAGGAGAAGTTCTTCCACTCCAACTGTCACGAACTTTTCTAAAATTGTTCTTTATTCATAAATGACACGAAGCTGGAAGGGACAGCTGATGCACTAGATGAAAGAACTTTACCCTAATAGATCTTAGTGTTCTTGATTTTAAAAATCCAGGGCAGAATTGAACAAAATCAAAGGATGATCCCAAAGTCTAAGTCAAATAAGCCATTTCACAGAACAGGAATGGGAGAGAAATGGTTTAGCAGCAGTGCACACAAAACAATAAAGATTTTCAGTGACTTTATGTTCAACTTAATGCTATAGTCATTAAAAAAACAAGCAAAGGTATTTCATACCACCACTGATACAAGTAGGAAGTCTAAAAAAAGGGAGCAGTAGGTTCACTCTCTAATGAACTGGTTGGGACATGTCCATAATACTGTATGTAGTGTGGACATGCTTCTTTGGAAAGGATGCAAGAAAAAAAAAAGTCATTTTTTGGAAAACAATGATCTGGATGAGAGAACTTAAAACCCTTGTATGAGAATGCCCAAGGAAACTGGAGATATTTTAGCCTTTAGAAAAGAAAATCCTTAAAGACAAAAGCCCCGTCTTCAAACACTGGGAGTGTAATTAGATCTATTCTGTGTGTCTCCAAGGGCTGGAAGCAATACAGGTGGTAAAAGCTAGAGTGACTCAGAATAAGGAAGAGCTTTGGAACACTCAGTGCTCTTGGAATGGGATGGAATGGTGAAAGGAGCAATGAGCTGCTCATCACGGTAGGGGTTCAAGCCAAGTCTGAATGAACTCTTACAGAAGAAATTAAAAAAATTAGGTGCACAGAGTCTTGACAACCTTTTGGGTCCTTTCCATCCCTGAAATGCTGTTTCTAACAACAGTTTCATGAGCACATACAATGTGACAGGTAGTGGGGATACAAGCATGGATAAATCTCTGTTCTCAAAAAGTACGACACCTCATGTCCTTCGAGAGCCCACAATGGCCAAAGAAGGGGCTTGTGAAGGACAATACACAGCTGACTATAATGTATTATGATGATGGCTCTACTAGTCCCATAACCTAAGGTGCCACTGGACCTCAAAGGGGGAATCATTCATTCCATCCTCCTTTCCACTTGCCCCTCCAACTTCCTGCCTCCCTTAATGTTTATAAGGTAGAAAATAGTGGCTAATGCTGGAGCTTTCAAGTTCCTTTACCTTCCAGATCATGTTGCTTTTTTTTTTTTAATTTTTTTTTCAACGTTTATTTATTTTTGGGACAGAGAGAGACAGAGCATGAACGGGGGAGGGGCAGAGAGAGAGGGAGACAGAATCGGAAGCAGGCTCCAGGCTCTGAGCCATCAGCCCAGAGCCTGACGCGGGGCTCGAACTCCTGGACCGCGAGATCATGACCTGGCTGAAGTCGGACGCTTAACCGACTGCGCCACCCAGGCGCCCCCAGATCATGTTGCTTTGAAACAGTGGTTCTCAAACTTTGGTCGTTATCAGAATCACCTGGGGGAAATGTCTTACTTTAATAACCCTGGATCTCCTTTACTAGCTTTCCAGGGGATTTTTGATGCTTAACAAACTTTGCAAACAACTGCTCTAAACCATCCCAAACCTGAATTCAAATCCCAGCTCTACCTCTTACTACCTATGGGATTTTGAGCAAGTTAACTCTTCCATGCCTCGCTCCTGTAAAATATCTTCTCAGGATCACTGTAACAATCACGTGCAACCACGTATGGACAGCACTTAGCACAGTTCATGGAACACAGGGAAGGCTCAAAATATGTAGTCATCACTGTCATTATTAAGAAGAGTGGTACATCTGAGCCCTCTCTTTGCCCCACCTCCCACCTCTTGGCAACACCAGTCTTCCAACAAACTGGCAGCACTAACAGACCACCTGCCTAGTGTATCTTCAGGTGCCTTCCTCCATGGTCATAGTCAACTGAGTTGCCCCACAGGGGACCCACTGTCCTCAACCCTCAGCTGCATTTCATCTCCCTAGCTCTCCTGAGACCTAGCCCCACAAACCGACTAGCTTAGCTCAGGTCCTTACCAGACCTTGCTAGGTAGGTCTCCAGACTAAGAAGATCACCAAAGCTGCCATATATAAGCTGTATGACTTACCTAAGTTATACGGAAGTTCTCTGGTCTCAGTTTTCCACCTGTACAAGGCAGGAATTGGTCTAGAAGAGTTTCTCTATGGTCTCACCAATGGCATTTTGAGGATACATATCTTTGAATGAGACTCTCCCACACATTACAGTGCATTTAGCATTCATTGATTCTTCTTAATGCCACCAATGCCTGATCATCACTGGAGCAATAAATATATACCCCACGCGTTTGGCAGGATCAGGAGGGGTGGGGCAGTACTGTTCCAGTGAGACTGTGAGGTATTTCTAATGATGTTTTTCCAGCTCTAACTCTGACCTTGCCCTACAGAACTAAGAAACAAACTGGGACCATAAGCAGCACCCTAGTAGGTCTGCCTTGCCAGGACGGTAAAGGACATGATTTTAAAATGATGTAGAAAAAGGCACCAAGGGCCAGTGGTCTACCTCCTTGAGTTAGCCAAAGCTGGAGGCAGGCTAGGAAGCAGCTCCCCACCCACACTTACTCATCAAGAAGAGCCACAGCAACCAGGGGTGGGGGTGGGGGGGGGGAATTTTCCCCGGCCCCAGTGGGCAACTGGCTGGAAGCCGATCACTGTTAGGCCAGCTGAGGACCCCCTTCCAATCCAATTATGCACAGCCATGGTGGATTCCCTGCTGCCTGCATCCCCCACTGACCCAAGCCCAAGACAGGCACTGAATAAAGATCCAATTACCTTCTATCTCAGGGTGAACACCTATACAAAAAGCAGACTTTCTCTCAGAGGAGTGAGGGGTAAAACAAAGAGCTGAGTCCTGAGCACTATTTATTCATTGAGCCAGTATTTATTCCATTCCTATGATCTATTGGCACTGTTTCAGGCCCAGAGCATAGAAATAATGAACAGGGGTGCACCTTTGTGGAATGTACATTCTGGTGAAACTTATGATGCCATGAGGCCTCTCCAGGGCCACACACAGTAGCGTTTGCATCCTGCTCTGCCACTCTTTTCTGGCTGGAACTGGTCAGTTAACATCTCTGAGCCTCAGTTTGTTCATGGGTAAAATGGGCCTAATAACAAAATCTATTTCCTGAGGATGTCAAAAAAACTAAATGATGTGTGCAAAAACTTAGGTTTTTAGTGCCTGGCTCATAATACAAGCTCAGGTATTTTTCCTAAGAAATAAGGGAGAAAAGCAAATGTGCCCAAAAGAATAGGAAAGAAAAGACAAAATACTGTACAGGTACCACTGATGTTGGGAACTGTTGAGTCTTTGGTAACCAAGAAGGCAGTTTCCTGATTGCTGTTCCCCAAGGTATGTCAGTTGGAGGCTGGATCCTAGATCCTCAGAATGAAAGAAGCCTGAGAGGCCATCTGATTTAACCCCTCCACACTAAAGAAAAGAGAGGTTGCATGACTTACCCAAGGCCACACAACCCCCAGGGAAAGTAGCAGAGCCAGAAGGAGGCAGAATGAGAGCAGAAATCCCAGATATGTGTTTAAATCCTGGTGCCTACCATACCTGCTTCTGACCTTGGGCAAAGGATATAACATCTTGATGGGTGCCTGGCATACAGTTGAACCTCTGAAAAGTATCGGTCCCTTCGTTCCCCCTCAGTGGGATTCCTCGGCCTTGCTTCACAGCAGTGGTGGCCAGGATCTACGTTTGAGGGACCTCTTCACTGAAGGCATAAAGATCAGGACGGATGGGAGAAAATTTGTGACAAGGGGGAGCATAGCAGGTGTCTTTCGAGGGGCTCTCCAGCACAGGACTGGTGGCATGCCTGTGGATAGTTTGGAAGACCAAACAGACCAAAGAACATCTTTTGTTTTAAACCCTCTGAGCCCAAGTGTCTTCATCTATGAAATGAAAACATGTGGAAAGGATCAAATGAGAGAACTTACAATACTGGCTAATTTATACATGGTTTACCATGTGCCAGGCACTGCTCTAAAGACTTGACATGCATGAGCTCACTTACACAACAGCCCCTGTTGGTGAAGGTACTTCCTGTCCCCATTTCACAGATGAGGCAAGTAGGGCCCACAAAGGGAAGGTAACTTGAACAGGTCCTACTGTTCATACGGAGAGAAAGCTAGGATGTCAACCCAGGCATCTGGCTCCAAGTCTATGCTCTAGACCGAGGGTGGCAAACTTTTTCTGTAAAGAGCCAGATGGTAAATTTTCCAGGCTTTACAGGACACACAGTCTCTGTCACAGCTACTCAACTCCACCTTTGCAAAGCAGCCAGAGACAAAATAGAGACAAACAAGTGTGCCTGTGTTCCAATAAAACTTTATGAACACTGAAGTCTGAATTTCATAAAATGTGTGCATCACAAATTATTTCTGCTGCTTTCAACTATTTAAAAAGAGAAAAACCATCCATAGCCCAGAGGCTATATGAAAGCAGGCAGCAGCTGGATTTGGCCCCTGAGCAGTTGTTCACGGAAACTTGTTCTATCCTGAGCTCCCCTGACTCACAGTATGTAAATTCTTATATCGAAAGGGCCTGAACAGTGACAGGCACAGACTCAGTGGTCAGGAAGTGTTCATTCCCTTTCCCTTCCCTAATCCCATCCTCCCTCCCAACTCCTGTCAACCCAGAAAAATGGAAGAGACGAGGAACATGGCATTCGTGGCCCCAGAGGGGAGAAGCTGGACTCTTTAGGTCAGCACGTCTCAAGCGTTAATGTGTGTACATACACCTGGACATGTTGGTAAAAAAGCAGATTCTGACTCAGCAGGTCTGGGGCAAGGCCCGAGATTCTGCTTTTCTAACATGCTCCTGCGTGAAGCCGAGGCTGTGTTTCTGGGGGCTCTCCTCCGCGGAGCAACTTCTAGGGCAGACCCTCCGTGTCCATCACACGAGTCAGACACGTCGGCTCTGCGTCTGACTTTGGGTTCAGAGCAGTGTCCCTCCCAGAGACAGGGCTGGACTCCCCAGAGACAGGGCAGGGCTCAGGACAAATAATCAGGTCCCCTCTCCAAGGACAGCCTTGAGATGACTTAAACTGAAGGGGGAAGACACCGAGGGCAGAGATCAAGAGTGGGCAGAGGGAGGCTCAAGCGAAGGCCATCAGTTGCTTCGGGCAACAGCAGACCGGGCCTCCTCTGGGCCTCGGCAGAGAGCAGCCCCTCCTCCTGCGCCTGCCAGGGCTCTGATGGACTGAAGCGAGAGGCCTATTTCCTCATCGGGCCTCTGAGTAACTAGGGCACTTGCACAAGGTCACAGTTATTCATTTAAATTCCAGCTCTAATCAGCAGGCGGTCTGAGAAATTATCCCTTCTGAGGAGAGAGACTGTCATTGGAGCACCATAAAGAGCCCCTCCTGGCTGGAGGGGAGGCACTGGGGGAGGGGAAGGGAGGATTCGTACACCTAGAGGCCCCAGCACTGTTCCCTGCCTCCTAGATCCTTTCTCGCCTTCAAAGGGCTTGCTCTCCCCTTGGAGAGAGTTCTAGAACACATGGGAAAAAGGGAGAGAGCTAAGGGTGTGATATGGTACTGGGCTGGGCCTGCCCACTCCTGCCCCCAGGCAGCACAGGAAGACCATTGACAAATCCCAGTATGCCAGAGGCGTGGGATAAGTACTTGACAAGGGTCTCTTCCAGGCCACAAACTGGTTACCTGGCCTTGGAGATGTCCCTGCCACTCCCTGGGCCTCAGTTTCTTCCTTTGAAAAGTAAAATAGTTGTACTCTTTGGACAGGATGGCCTTTCAGCTCAAATATGGCTCAGGGACCCTACAGACTCACAATGCCCTGATACTTGTTCCCACACTCCCTGCTCAATAAATTTTTTGAGGCCCTACTATGTGCCATGCACTGTGCAGAGAGCTAAGAGTGCAGACACAGATAAGAGGCCCACAACTCTGCCTTGGAAATGCCAGGGTTTCAAAGAAAAAGAGCACACTCTTTGGAACCAGACAGATCTGAGATCCTTGTCTTGTCCTAGCAGCTGGGGATTCTGGGCAGTTACTGACCCTCCCTGAGGCTTTTCTCATCTGAAAGAGGACAGGGGAGGGTTGAGGTAAAGAGTTAAATCAGAGCTGAGTGTCCCTCACCTCCTTCAGGTCAGCACCCTACAAATGCCTGGTGCTACTTTATTTTTTTTTAATTTTTTTTAAATTTATTCATTTTTGAGACAGAGAGAGACAGAGCATGAAGGGTGGAAGGTCAGAGAGAGAGGGAGACACAGAATCTGAAAAGGCTCCAGGCTCTGAGCTGTCAGCACAGAGCCCGACGCGGGGCTCGAACTCACAGACCACGAGATCATGACCTGAGCTGAAGTCAGACGCCCAACCGACTGAGCCACCCAGGTGCCCCTGATGCTACTTTATTATCTGAAACCTCCCTCCTAGGGACTAGGAGGAGGGGCTGCGGATCTTCCCACATACAAGGCCAGTGAAGTACCTATCACCTGCCGCTTTTCTCCTGGGTGTTTCCAGGACAGTCTCTCCAAGCCCCAGCCCATCTCCTGAACCTTGAGAAAGGTGCTGCCTGCCAGGCCCCATTTTCAGCTGCACCTTATACAGTAGAGTTACTGCTAACCAATAAATTACATGTAAAATTGTAAACATGTAAAATTAATCAATCGTCCCTCACAGTCTTCCAGCGGCCCCTGGGTAAACAGTTACATTAGCTCATAAAATCCCCAATTTGTCTTCCTGAGGGGAAGGGGGGAAAATCAGTGAACCACTAAAGGCTTCTTGTTTCAGAGCCACAGCACTGCTGGCTCCACACTGCCTGGCCAGGGGCTCGGAGAAGCAGGAGGCTGCCGCTGACCTCAGCCAGGGCCAGGCAGCCCAGGCTGCCTCCTGCTACGTCCTGGGCCACAAGGAAAGTTTCTGAACTAGTGATTTGCTTCAGGCTCAGAAACCACAAAAAAGCCAGGGGTCCGGGTCGGAGGTGGTTACAGGATTGGCTATCAGCTCTTGACCCTTCAAGGGCAGAACAAAGAGTGCAAGATTTGGAATCAAGCAGGAACCCTCTCTTGGCCCAGCTACTAGATGGCTGGGTGACCTCAACACAACATTTAACCTCCTGGCCTCAACTTCCTCCGCAAAAAAATGGGACTCAGCAGACACACCTTAGAGGGTCATTAGGAGAATAAGGTGATGCAATGCTCATTGCAATGGTGCTAAGCTGGACTAATTATAGTTGCTGTTAACTAAGGGAGGGTCACCCACCCCTCTGGAAAAACAGAAGCCTGTGTGTCCACTGCACTTTACTCCCCCATGCTGTTTCATCCAGGACCAATAGATGTCTTTGTGAGAATTACAAAAAGGTGCCCCCTGGTCAGAGGCAGCCCCAGGATCATAGGCTTGGCAAGAGGAATGCAGGCTGGATATCAGCCCCACTTACTCCCTCAGCTGGGACCCTCTGGACAGGACACAACACACACAAGCCAAAGTGGGAACCATGGGTCACCTCTCTGCCAGGAACCAGGATGAGGAGGGGTTGAGCCAAGTGGCACTTTTCCAAACAAAATTGCAGGTGTTGAGCTTACTACCTCACCTCCTTGAGGTATTCCAGAAAATATCATCTGAACAGAGAGCGTATTCCTGACCACCCTCTATAAATTAGCAACCTAATTTTTAACATTTTTGTTTTTCTCCACAATGCTGATTGCCTACCCTCTGATACAATACATGTATATATTGTATATATAATATGTATATAGGTGTGCGTATATATCCAGTTCATTAGTTCATTGTCTTCCCTCAAGTAGAATAAAAGATCCATGAGGACAGGGATTGTCTTCTGTTTTGTTCACTGTTTTATCCCTAGTTTCTAGAACAGTGCCTGGCACATAATAGATTCTCAACAGATATTTGTTGAGTAAAATATTATTAAATAGAAAATTAATTTAATGGTATCTTCTTAGGAAATGCTGTCCTGTGCTTCATTTCAACCACCACTTATTTTCAAAGGTGAGGTAGGGACAGAAAAAAAAAAAGGGAAATCCTGTGTATTAGCTGGAGATAACTGTATTATTCTTTTTTGCTATGTAATATACCATATAGATCAATGGTGAGAAACCCTACTTAAGTCTGGGTGATTCTTTAAACAGGAAAGGAGGGAAGGAGGGAGGGAGGGAGGGAAGGAAGGAAGGAAAGAAGGAAGGAAGGAAGGAAGGGAGGGAGGGAGGGAGGGAGGGAGGGAGGGAGGGAGGGAGGGAGGAAGGAAGGAAGGAAGGAAGGAAGGAAGGAAGGAAGGAGGGAAGGAAGGATGGAAGGAAGGGAGGAAGGGGCATCTGGGTAGTTCAGTTGATTAAGCATCTGACTTCGACTCAGGTCATGATCTCATGGTTCGTAAATTTGAGCCCCACATCAGGCTCTATGCTAATGGTTCAGAGCCTGGAGCCTCCTTCAGATTCTGTGTCTTCCTCTCTCTGCCCCTCCTCCCCTCCTCAAAAATAAACATTATTTTCACTCATATGTGGATCCTGAGAAACTTAACAGAAGACCATGGGGGAGTGGAAGGGGAAAAAAAAAGTTACAGAGAGGGAAGGAGGCAAACCATAAGAGACTCTTAAATACTGAGAACAAACTGAGGGTTGATGGGGGGTGGGGGAGAGGGGAAAGTGAGTGATGGGCATTGAGGAGGGCACCTGTTGGGATGAGCACTGGGTGTTATATGGAAACCAATTTGACAAAAATTATGTTTAATATAAAAATATTTTTTAAGAATGAAATACAGTAAGCCCTTGAACAACACAAGTTTGGACTTTTGTCAGTCCACTAATACATAAATTTGTTTTTCAATAAAAATAATATTATAAATATAAAATTTTTTTTAAATAAACATTAAAAAAATTAAAAATAAAAAAGAAAGAAAGAGAGAGAGAAGGGAAGGATAAATTCATTTGGAAAGAGGACTGCTAATAATGAAAACGTCACATTATCTCTAAGCAAAAAATCAATGATAGTCCCCTTAGGAAATGTTTACAAGACCTTCAGTTGCTGAGAATTTTCAGTGATGGAATTTTCAGTACGTTCCAATGGAAGGTGCCTGGGCCTTAGAGTCCCAAAGTCCTAAATTCAAATCCCAGTGCTACCACTGACAAGCCCTATGACCTTGGGCAAATGGCTTAACCTGTTGGGCTCTCAATTTCCATCATATTAAAATATAATTGTATTGATGTTATAAGAATTAAATGTTAAAATGACTAAACAAGAAAACATATGTGAAAATAGCAAAGAAAGATGATATTCCTTCTCATTTGGTAAGGTTAATTACTCCTCTTAACTCAAAATTCTATTCAGTTTAGAATGATCTCCAAATCATTCTAAGTCATCTCACACTTCTTATCCACATATGGTTGTAACCTCTTATACGAGCCTGTGTGTGTGTGTCTGTGTGTACATATATGTCTGTACACACAGACACACACACAATGCTTACAATTAGAACTCTGGATGAGTATGCATTTTAAAAAGAGAAATGCACAATTAGCATGAGAATCGTTCTTCCATTTGTTCATTGACAAAAACCATTCCTCTTCTTTATATTTTCGTTTTTTTTAAATACAGTGAACATGTATTAGTTACATAACCTTTTAAAAATTGCCAATTTCATTGTGGGGCAGGGGAAAGCCATTTCTTAGAATTCAAAGAAATAAGACTTCTTCTCTCATCACATATTTTCTATGCTAAGTATTCATATCTTCAACTTTCAACCACATGAAACTATAGAAGATAAGTAGATTTATGTATGACAAGGCAAAAATGCTCATTAAATTGGAGAGTTCATATCTTAAGAATATCTTTAAAAATATTTTCCAAAAATGCTCATTTTCCATTTCTTTGATTCACCCAGAAATTTTAATCAGAAGGAAGTGACTGTATAAGCATGGGAACCACATTCCCTTGGTTTTAAAATGGTTTTCAAAACCAACATGAACACATCAATTCAAGGCATTTCTTATTCTCAACCCAAATCAATGAAAATGCAATGTACTTAGATTTCTGTTCTGTTTAAGAGTCCCTAGAAAAAGGTCTCACTCAGAGTCAAACCATGCACAATCTGGCAGAGGGGAAATTTCCACAGCAGCTGTACAAACACTGAAACTCACCTGGACCTTGACTGACATCTGTGGCAGCATTTTCAAAGAGGGAAAGGCAGAGGAGAGAAAGGGGGAGAAAAAGGAAGAAGAGTGTTAGAAACACACACACACACAGTGCAACGTGCCCTTGCATGACTATCATGTTCATGCAAGACCCCAAAGGTACTCAACCTCTGAGCACTTAGTTCTACCTTCACCCAAAAACCACCCATGCAAGCTGAGGGGCCAAGCTCCCTTTCCACTGTGCATGTAGCAAGAGAGGGGTGTTTCACATCTGTCCGGAAAGACATCATCCTGGAATCAGATAGGGCTCCAAAAAAGCCAAGCAGACTGGAATCCTGCAAGAATATTGGTTAAAATATTCTGGTTGATTTTTACACAACAACACCCAAGCAAATCCTCCTCGCCTCCAGATACAGAACACTGGACATGATGTCAAGCAAGTTTCCCCACAGAGAGAAAAATAATAATAAACCACTCCCTTGAGGAACAAAGAAAAAGAGGCATAATAATTAAGAGCAAGTTGCAGCATTATTTACCATATAGGACTGAAGGACAGAAGATAACAAAACATTTATAATCCCCTCCCTCCTGATATACCCAGGGACCATCCTTTATCACAGACAGCAGCGTGTGTACATGAGATTGTATGTGAGTGGATCATTTGCCATACAAATTGAAATCTTGTCTCCCCTTTTAATTTTTCTCCTTGCTTTTCACCCCATCATTAATGACAGGAATTGCCATTTGAAATCACTTTTGACAACTACAAATAAACATCCAGCCCTAGGAAGGTTGACATTTGAATTAAGCCAATGAACTTTCAAAAAATGAAGAACGGTTCACTCCCATTGTCTTCATGAACACAATCTCCTCCTCCTACCCTCAAATGCAAGATAGAATTGTGCTGAGAAGCTAAGTCAAGAGTAGGCCAAAACTTTGTTAAAACCTCTAGACCCACCCTGAAAGGATATACCTGAGCTAAGAAGATGGAACAGGGGGCTTCTTCAAAAACCACTGGCCATCCAAGCAATCCTGGGTGACTCACTTAGAATCATTGAAAGGTAGACCTGGGATACCCACAGACATCATCTAGCTTAATTCATTTTTTGCTCAAATGGGGGATGAAAGAGGTTGAGAGACTCATGCAAGTTCACGCGTTTAGTTCAGGTACAGAGACTAGATAAGACCCTAGACCTCTTGAATCCCACCCAGTCCAGCATTTATTCAACAGAAACCCAGGTCTCTCAAGGGCATATGGAACCCAAATTCAGTTTGTAGGCTAAAGTGAGCATCCTGAAGCCATGGGAGAGACCCTCCTAGCTAACCCATGAGTAAGTAATGGGTTATCCACTGCACCTCTAATTTGCTGCAATTAGTTTTGTAAAGCTTCAGCAAGTTCCTTAGGAACTGTAACTCTTGCCCCAGGAAAATGCAGGCATTGACCTAACAGAGCTGTGCCCCCCACATCCAGGAGAGGCAAACCCACAGCAACAGCTGAGCATTTCTTTAGCCCACACCCTGTATTCCCTAAAAGCTGTATCTGCCCAAAAAGACTTCTAGAGAGCTCTGAATCATTCCTCAGCCACACCCCCTTTCAGATTTTCTGGTGAGTTGCTAGATTCAGGGGTGGAGTGGAAGCAAGAAGTGGCAAAATAGAAGAGGTAAGAAGGGAAAACATTCTGTATAAATAACTAAGCAGGGCCATTAACCATGACTGATGGATTGCCTAGAAGAGTGGTCATTAAAATACCCCTTCATTAAACAGGATATCAAACTATTTACACGTGGTGGAGTTCAGTGGTGGGAGTGTCAACACCATTGTTCATGGAAACATGCTCTTTGGAGGTACCAACATGCAAGGGAGACAGGATACCTTGGAACCCCAAAGTTTCCCATTTCAACATTGTGTTTACAATCTTAAACTCTGGAGAGAGACAGGTTTGAGTTCAAATCCCTGCCTACTGAATGGCCTTGGATCAATCACTGAACCTCTGAGTTGTTTTCCTCAGCTACACAATAGGAAGAGAACAAAACCTCCCTCATGGCAGTGTTAGGAGATTAAATACTTGTAAAACACTTAACTCAGTACAAGGCAAACTCTGCATAAATGTTAGGTGTGCTGATTGGTATCACTTTGAATTACCACAGACAGAATTACCAAAAAATGTTGACCAGATGGCTCCCTGGAAACACCAAGAGACCACAGGAATTAAGATGTGTGTGTGTGTGTGTGTGTGTGTGTGTGTGTGTGTGTGTGTGTGTGTGACTTTGGTTCAGTTCTTCTACTTGTCAATGAAGGCATGTGTTCCAGCCCTCCCCCACCTTGGGTCTTATTCCTCCCTTCTTGTCCTCAGTGGGAAGTGGGGCAAGGGAGGGTTAAGAGATTGTAGGAGAGCAGGTACAGGAGTCAAAACAAATGCTGTTCTTGTCTCTTTTGTTTTCCCTCCTGAATCCTTAATTGGCCTCAGTTCTAGTCGTGAGCATAAAACATACAGCATCTCTTCTCGCCAAAGAGGGGCAAAAGACCACCAAGATAAGCTTCCTACAGTGAGGGGTAGGGTCCAGGTTCGGTTTTTAGCTGTGTCACTGAGCTGGAGGCAGTTCTGAACGTTGTGTCCAACTTGAGGAAGAGAGAGACACAGTGTCACCTGGCCCCTGTCCCAAGAAGCAGTAACCTGAATCTCCACATTCAATTCTGACCAACAGAATGAAATGGCAAAGGTTGATGGGGGTGTGGGGGAATCATCTGTTATATTGCCTGTTGATCCTTTACCCCTTCTTTCTTGTAACAAGTCGCAGTTATCTTCTGGGGAACTCCTTTCCCACCCTAAATCCATGTGGCTTGGTAGAGATGACCCCCACCCCCACCTTAGCTCCAAGTGTAGCCATATGACTCAGACCAAGTCACAGGAATTGACACAGAAAGGGAGATCCACAGCTTGATTGCCAGGTCTACAGGCTATGTAGACCTTGGGTCAGTTACTGAAACTTTCTGCGCTTCAGTTTTCTTATCTGTAAAATGGGGATGATAATAGTTCCTACCTCCTAGTGTGGTTGTGAGGAGCTTAGAACAGTACCTACATTTAGAAAGCCTTCAATGTTAGCTAGTAATTTTATTACCTTCATATATGAGAAGACAAGTGTATTAAATATCTCTCCTGTGGTCACAGAGCAAGGAAGGCTGACCTAGGATGCAGCTATGAGCATTTCTGATTCTATGCCTTGCTGCCATTCCACTTCCTAGGTGACCATCCCCAGAGCTCCCTCTGTCTGTGGTTGCTACTGGTCTGCAGCCTAGAGTCTATGTATGGGGAAGCAGCATTGGACCCCAGCACTGGTCAAAGAAAAGGTAAATACGTAAATGTGTGTATGTATATCAATTTTTTGTGGAAAAAAAGGGGAGCAAATTGTAGAAGAAAAGGCAGTTGACAAACAAATAAGATTGATCCAGGCATCCTCACCCATGCCGACACTTCCTCTGTTCCCCCCCACTGTGTTATTTTCTCACACTGCTGGGCCTGTAGTTTTCCAGAGCACCACTGCATTTAAATCTATATTCTATTTTCTCTCCTAGAAAATAGGTCAGACCCAAGACAGAGTTCACCAGGTGGGATCCCAAAAGATTTGGCTGGGCCTCGCCTCCAAGAGGCTGGCTGTGCAGCCTGCCCCACCCTCCCCAGAGCTCCTGTGTGTGTGTGTGTGTGTGTGTGTGTGTGTGTGTGTGTGTGTAAGTAGTGAGTGGGGGGATCTTGGACTCCTCCCTTGTGAAATGATCTAGACCAAATGAAGGGTGAGGCAGGAGAGCTCCCTCTGTAAACACAACAGGAGCAGATGAAAGGTCCCTCATTTTTCCCCCATGGTTAGAAGAACCAGATCTTCCCACACTACAGGAAAGTGTTTCCTTTTGAACTTCAAAATAACCATGCTGAGCATATGTACTTGTGGCTGAGGTTATTGGTGAATACACCATAAGTGTCTGCTGGATACTGAGTGAAGGGCGAATGCCCTAATTTACTTCTTCTCTGGTTGTGATGCTAAAGACAGTAGGTGAAGTGTGGCAATGGCAGCCAAATGTTTCCTCTCTGGGTTGCTCCCCCATCCCTGCTTTAAGCATGGCATTCCTAACAGAAATAGCCCCAGATTGGGCCAGAATTTGTTTTCATCAGGCATTTTTTCCATCAAGATCAGTGTGAGTGCCAGAGCTAGGGGGCCAGAAGAGAGAAGGTGCAAGGTTATGAGAGCCAGTCCTCAACCCCCTATCATAATAGAAGTAACTAACACTAATTGAGCAAGTCCTGCCTGCAGGACTTGTGCATGTGCTAAGCACTGGACTGAATGGTCTTTGTCAGGCATATATAAGGCCATTTCTCACTTTCTTCAGGTATCAGCTCAAATATTACTTCCTCAGGAAGGCCTTTCTTAACCACCTTCACTAACATGGGACCCTTCTCTGCCACTTACCCTGCTCTTCCTTTCTCATGGCACCAATCACTATCTGACATCACAGGATGGGTCTCTGCTTTTATTGTTTATATCCCCCTGGAAATATAAGCTTCATGAGAGCAGCACTGTCTCTCTCATTCATTGCTTGTATCCCCAGTGTGTAAGCTGGGTCTGGCCTACTATAGGTGACCAGCAATATGTATTGAATGGTTAATAAATCATCTTGATTAATATTGGAATCTCCATTTACAATTGAAAAGGGAGGCTCAGAGATGTTATGGCACATGCCTATGGACAGAGGGGCAGAGCTGCTATCAGACTCTGGGTCTGTCTTAATCCCCTCCTTAATTAAGAACAACTGTTTTCTCCTGTGCTGCCCTCATGATCAGGTGGGTTGTCCCCCTGTGGTAACAAAGATGGATCCTGTCAGCTCTAGAGAAAAGGGAATAGCCGATTTCCTGGTAATACTGGTAAAATTCCCTGGGAAGGCTCTCATTGGTTTAGCTTAGGTCACTTGTTCCTGAGCCAATTGCTGTGTCCAGCATCACGTCACAGGGTAAGTGTGGTGATAAAATATAATGTCTATATATCCCTGGCACAAAACACTACTAACTCATAATAAAGTTCACATTTATCAAATATTCTGTGTGCGGGGCCCTGTGTGAAGTGCTTTATATACCTCATCTCATTTAATTCTCACCAAAACCCTAGCAGGTAGGAACATTCTTCATCCTGTTTTACAGACAGGGAAACTAAGACCCAGAGAGGAGACTCTCTCATTATCAATATCTCTCATACTCAGAGTAGTTTATAAGGGTCAAGCTATATTTCTAAATAAAAGAGCAAACCAGGACAAGTACCATCTGACCCATCAAGCAACAAATCAGGGATAGGAATGTAGGGCATCTCACAGAAGTGAGAAAAAAAGCACAGCCCAGGGCAGAGGGAAGGGGTCAAATGCAATATGACCATAGGCCTGGTTAATTGGGGCCCTTGCCCTGGGCGATATGCTTTACAGGGAGGAGCATGCTCTGGCCCTCCTGTAGCTACATCTCAGCCCAGGATCTGAGGAGTCTACAGAGCCAACTAGATGTTCCCATTGGGAATCAGCAATTCCTGCCACTAAGCCCTTTGTAGAGTACAATCAGGTACTCAGAATTCCTTGCTCAAATTGCCCCAAATTCACATGGGTCTCTTCCTTGGGTCCATTCTCCCAAAAGCTGACCAGTCCACCAATGTGCATACTCTAGTGTCAAGAAATGGCCAAGGGAAAGCAATTTACAGGAGCTATGGACTTCTATAGGCTGGGGTGTCCACACAAATGTCCAGAAGGATCTCCGTGCTGCTGGAGGTAGAAAGAAGGGAGGCTGCCCATTGTCTCTCATGTACATTCTTGCCCCAGGCCCACAAGCATCAGATCAGGCCTTCAATTGAAGAGTACACCAGACTACAATGTTAGGAGAGGGAAGAAAAAAAAGGCAAGGACTGCATCTCCCCAATGGCCTCTCCTTTCATGCCCCTGGGGAGAGTGAGCACAAGGTTCTTCCCTCTACTTCAGGAACAAATACAGAAACGATCTCGTTAGTTGAGCTACAGCAAACTTCCAGCAGCGAAGCGGCTGGGCTTCCTGTGTTCTGGGGCTCTTTCCAGCTTTCAGTGTTTGAGCTCTTCAAACACAGGAAGAGATGTCTCTCCACAAAAGGCCAGGTGGTATTAACTTCATCCTCAACACAGAACCTATTTATCTGCCTTCGTAGAAGACTGAGCCCCCTCCCCTCCCCAGTCCCACTCTCCTTGCTTTTGTTCTTTGGTGCTAATAACTCCAGCCTGTAAGATGGAGGGGAGAGATAGCTGCTGGGTCAAGTGCCAGCCAGCCAGGGAAGGCAGCAGCAGGGAGAGGAATGGGCTGCAAAGCAGAAAGGAACACGGATGGCACACCCCTGGGCTCAGTCAGTACTGTGCCCAAATACCTTAGGGGCTCTCACATACTTGTAGTGGCTCTGGCTTGAGGAACCAGAGTTTGACTGACAGTTGGAGGAAGAAGGAGTCTACTTGTTACACATGCAATCAAAGATCAGTGCAGACACCAGGGTTTCTGGTTTTGTTTTGTTAGTGTTTTAGGGAATTTGAGCACAGACATGGGGGTAAGGCAATCTGGGGTTTGAATCCTGACTTTACTGTTAGTTATTATAAATATTTTTGTCAAATTGCTTAGCCTTACCTTCTACTTTGTCCACATAAAAATAATGTCGGGGTAATCAGTTTGGTTAGAAGCATGTGTCAATTCTTAACAGTCACAACACTGTGCAAAATCATGCAGTAAAAACACAAGGCTAATGGGGAAAATGAAGTTGGGGCATGACACCCAGAAACCTCATCAGTGACCCATAATAGGAACCAGAATAGGAACCAGTTTTACATGTGTTAAATAATTAAGAAATATATAAATACTACCATCAGTAGAGCCCTTGAAAAAGACTTGAACTGTGCTCATGGAAACAGGAAGCTTGTGAGCTGTTGCCAAGTAGTAAAAGGAGGATGCTCTGACACCGGACAGAGCTGTGACACCAGATGTGCAAGGGTGTGGCTCACAGCACACGTGCTAACTGAAGGAGCTTTTGAGGTGTGTGCATTTGTGTATTTCTACACAGCCTGGTTTGGCTTGCTGAAGTTTTCTGCCTTTACCTAGTGTTTCTTGTGGACAAAATTGTGCATAATCAAAGGCAAAAGCATTATGCCCAAATTGTTCCCTAATAGATCGATCACATTGGAACAAATTTGTATTTTCAAAATAAGCATTCTAGCAGAACTGACTGTACCTAATTTATGTGACTATTATAAGGGTCAAATGAGATGATCCATATAAAGGGCTTAGCACAAGGCCAGGCACAGAGTAAACATTCAATAAACACATTCTGAAGTTGTTATTAGGAATGTCTGTGCTGGCTTGTTGATATACGCCTTGTAAACTAAAAGTGCCAAGTTTAGCCTCTATCCAGATGTTTAAGCCTTGCAAACAAAAGTCATCCCTAGCTAAACAGTACTTCTCGGTATTAGGCCGTGAGGTTGGCACCTGCCACAGGCTCCCGCCTGATAAGTCTTTAGAAAAGTCCTCATAGCAGGTGGACACAGCCAGGAGACGGGGCCCAAAGGCTAACTTCCTAGGTAAAAGTGGATATTACCCTCCCCAAATGGCATGACCCAACCAGGGAGAAGAGTAGACACCTGAACACCAGGAAATCAGGAGACAAACTGACCTAGATGAGAGGACGTCCCTCATCTTCATAGGACAGAGAGAAGTGCATCACAGGAGGGAACAGAAATCAGGGAAAAACAGCTGAGGTGCAGGCACCTTCCATTTCCCTTCTTCCTGCAGACAGTGCAGGGGTTAAGAGGCAGGATCTGGAGTAAAAGACCTGGCTCTTCCACAAACTGCACATGAGCTTGGCCGGGCTAAATGACCACCCCGAGCCCTAACTTCTCAATCTATAAAATGGGGAGAGTTTACTTATCTTGTAGGACTGATGTAGGGGTTATAAGGAGCAAATTACGCAAAAGCACTGGGAGGTTGAAGAAGTACTAATCAATGTTAGCAAATCATTGTTATTTGACCCAAGTGGTTTCCATGAGACTGAGGATCAGTCCTCTTTCCAAGAACCCCTTGCTGTCTGGAAAGACTAACTCCTTGGGCTTTTGCCACTTGGAAGAATGATATGGGAGAAGAGGGTCTTCTCAGCAGAGGTGAGTTCTATAGCTTTTGTAATTCAGTACAATGGGCGTTGGAAGAGGCCACCCCCACCCTGGCTGCTCATTCCTCTGTAGGGAGTGCTGTTATGTGTAGGAAAGAGCCCTGCCTTTGGAATCAGAAACCTTGACTTTTTTTTCCTAAATATTTTTGTTGTGGTGGTGATTACATACACATTACATAACATTTACCATCTTAAACTTTTTTTTAAGTCTTTGTTTTATTTTAGAGTGAGTGTGTGTGCACATGCAGGCACACAAGCCAGGGAGGGGCAGAGAGACAGAGGAAAAAGAACTTCAAGCAGGCCCCACACTCAGTGCAGCGCCCCACTTGGTGCTCCATCTCACAGCCCTAGGATGATGACCTAAGCTGAAATCAAGAGTCGGATGCTCAACTGACTGAGCCACCCAGGTGCCCCATCAAGTCCATTCACACCACTGTGCAGCATTGCACAGTCGTCTCTACGTTCCATCTCCTGGACTCCTTTCACCATGCAAAACTAAAACTCTGTTCCCATTAAACAATGCCTGCCCACACCTCCTCCCCCAGCCCCTCACAACCACCTTTCTACATGCTGTCTTTACGAATTTGACTACTCCAGGAACCTCATGTAAGTGGAATCATACAGTATTTGTCCTTTTGTGACTGGCCTATTTCACTAGCATAACACCCTTAAGGTTCACCCATGTAGTGGGTATCAGAATTACCTTTCTTTTCAAGGCTGAATAATATTCCATTGTATGTATGCACCAAATTTTGCTGACAGAAGCCTAGGTTTTGAGCCCTGACTTTCTAGCCTAATATCAGCTGTGTGACCTCTGGCAACTCACAGCCCTCCCTGAACCTCTTTTTGCAACCATACCTAGTATCAAAAAGATTAAATATGGTAACTATTCACAATGATATTATAAAAGAAACTTGGGGCGCCTGGGTGGCTCAGCTGGTTAAGCATCCAACTCTTGGTTTCGACTCAGGTCATGATCTCATGGCACCATGAGTTCAAGCGCCGCATCAGGCTCTGCACTAACGGTGTGGAGCCTGCTTGGGATTCTCTCTCTCTCTCTCTCTCTCTCTCTCTCTCTCTCTCCCCCCCCATCTCTGCCTCCCCCGCTTTCTCTCTTAAAATAAAATAAAATAAAATAAAATAAAATAAAATAAAATAAAACTTTAAAAAATGAAAGAAACTTAAAAATATGACCCAGAAGTCAAGTGCAAGGGTCATTCATTGTCCATTATAATCTCTGCTATTTAATGAAGACCTCCTGTGGTAGCCCCCTGTGGTAGCATCGTATATACATGACTTCATCTAATGCTGATATAGACACGGTTGTTATCCCCACTTAACAAACAGGGAAACCAAGGCTCAGGGGAGTTAATACCCTCAAGCTCACTTCACTCATACAGAGTATCCAGGATTTTAACTCAGATTTCTCTGAATTCAAAGTCTTTTTCCTTCTCATAGTACTGTTCATCCATTCCCAATTATTTCTTCTCTCACTAGTCAACCACCCAAATCTAGGTCATGGGGAACTGGGGGCAAATTTCAAGAAATTGTGGTGTGAGGTTGCCAATTCCAGTGACAATAATTGTTGACGGTCATTAGCAAAGTAAACCATCAACAAAACAAAAAGACAACTTACTAAATGGGAGAGGATATTTACAAATGATATACCTGATAAGAGGGTTAATATCCAAAATATATGGGGCACCTAGTGGTTCAGTCAGTTAAGCATCTGACTTTGGCTCGGGTCATGATCTCATGATTTGTGAGTTCAAGCCCCACACTGGGTTCTGTGCTGACAGCTCAGAGCCTGGAGCCTGCTTCGGATTCTGTGTCTTCCTCTCTCTCTGCCCCTCCCCCACTTGCACTCTGTCTCCCTCTCTCTCGCTGTCAAAAATAAATAATAAAACAAAAAAAGTCATCTGCAAAATATATGAAAGACATATACAACTTACACAGCTCAATACCAAACAAACAAATAATCCAATTAAAAAACAGGCAGAGGACCTGAATAGATGTTTTTCCAAAGAAGATATACAAATAGATGGCCAACTGATGCATGAAAAGATGGTCAACATCACTAATCATCAGGGAAATGCAAATCAAAACCACAATGAGATATCACCTTATACCTGTCAGGACGGCTAGAATCAAAAAGACAAGAAATAGCAAGTGTTGGCAAGGATGTGGAAAAAAAGAACCATTGTGCACTATTGGTGGGAATCCAAACTGTGCAGTCACTATGGAAAACAGTATGTAAGTTCCTCAAAAAATTAAAAATAGAATTACCACATTGTCCAGTAATTCCACTACTGGGTTTATACCCAAATAAAACAAAAACACTAATTCAAAAAGATCTATGCCCCCCTATGTTTACTGCAGCATTACTTACAATAGCCAAACTATGGAAGAAGCCCAAGTATCTATCGATAGATAAATGGATAAAGAAGACGTGGCATATATACACAATGGAATATTAATCAGCCATAACAAAGAATGAGATCTTGTCATTTGTGATGACACGGATGGACCTAGAGGGCATAACGCTAAGTGAAGTAAGTCAGAGAAAGACAAATACCATATGATTTCACTCATATGTGGAATTTAAGAAACGAACAAACCAAAAAAAGAGACAAAAAACCAGACTCTTAAATACAGAGGTGGTTGCCAGAGGGTAGGTGGGTGCAGGAAGAGTAAAATAGATAAAGAGAATTGAGAGTACATGTATCCTGATAAGCACTGAGAAATGTATAGAATTGTGAATCAGTATATTGTACACTTGAAACTAATTAACCATGTATATTAATTATATTTTAATAAAAAAAAGTCATTAAATTTCTTGGAGCATTTATGACTTCAGGACCCCTATTTCACAGAAAGGATTATAAATTGAGGCAACATATCCAGAACAGAATTCCACAAAAACATACATCCAGTAAAATGTAAATAGGAGTTCCTCGCCAACAGCAACAAAATAATAAATGTAGAAACAACTGAATTAAACAAAAATAATCAAGTTTCTCTATGGCAAGACTTCAGAAAGCCTTGCCTGCACTAAGATACACTGTGAAGTCAAAGAGAGGATACAGGATGCAGTTTTACAAATGTTTTTGAACACTGGGCACTTCTCCTTCCATAAAATACCTAGTAAAATCTCGTGGAACACAGTTTGGAAAAGGCTGGCTGAGAGATTCTCAGAACAGCCAAGAAGGCTTTCAATTTGCCATAAGCCTTTATCCTCACCCTTTGTGTTCCCAGAGTGAGCCTCTGTGTCAGGTTCAATTCGAAATAACTAACATTTACTGACCACTTATACATGCCAAACACCAACTTAGGCACTGGGGACTGAAAAAAAAAACTGCCCTGGATGCAGTTAGTAGTAAATCTAATAAAGCAAGAGAGTAGATAAACATGATAGGGTGGCCCTATCTGGCCTATTATTGCACTTAGCACTAATACAGGATTTAGGGTTGACAGAGAATGCTTCAAAGTTTTTTTTTTTTCCAGCGTAACCTTGAAGTGGCCCCAGAGGATGGACAGCGACAATTAAGTGGAGACACATCTCATAAGAACGTTTCACCATTACTGGCCTGGTGGTCAGATTGACACCCGAGGGTAGGACTCCCTGGAAGGCATGGCAACATGTAAGCTTTGAGCCCTACCAACGTTGCTATTAGATGACTTTGTATAAGTTACTTAAACTTCATCTGTAAAATGGGGATCATTCACATTTGCCAGAAGGTTCAAAACAGACAAATGTATATAAAATGTCTAGTGCTTAACACACGTTAGTTTCATTTTCTTTGGTGACATTTTTGGAGTAATGTGTTAAAAAAAAAACAAGTCCAAGGGGGCACCTGGGTGGCTCAGTCAGGTAAGTGTCTGACTTCGGCTCAGGTCGTGATCTCATGGTTCGTGGGTTCAAGCCCTGTGCCAGGCTCTGTGCTGATAGCTCAGAGCCTGGAGCCTGCTTTGGATTCTGTGTCTCCCTCTCTCTCTCAGACCCTCTCCTGCTCACGCTCTGTCTGTCTGTCTGTCTCTCTCAAAAATAAATAAACATTAAAAAGCTTTTAATTTTTTAAAAAAAGAGTCTGAGGCTGCATATGGGTTTGGAAAGAAAAGGGGGTCAAGATTGATTAGCAGTGTCTGCCATGGGCTCGAGGAGGGGGTCAGATATTGGCTCATGTTAGCTGGAGACTTTCAACTAAATGCTCTGAGAAAAGAAGTTTCTAAGTGACCTGAGAACCTCAGAAGAAAGCAAGTAGCCCTAAGGCTCTCTCACTGCCAAGCTCCCATCAACTCTTCCGCTTTCTCTTAAACACTCTCCCTTCTTTCATTTTCAGAAAATTAGCAAGGTTGACTTCTTCCCTTTGAAAAGCAGTGTGTGCTGTGATGTGAAATTAGCACACTATCTGCTCTGCAGCTAAAAGAATGATTTTCGAGTCTGAGAACCATGCATATAGCCCACTAGTTAGTACCAGGCCTATTCTGAAGGGTTCAACAGGATCCTGTAGGCCCTGGCAGAGGGAACTCAGAAGCCCAGGCAGGGTGGCATTCCACTGCCAGGACCCATAGAGAACAAGCGAACAAAGGGAGAGTTCTTAGGAGGGATTTCATATTTTATATATCAGTAATATGCTTTTTGAATTAAATTATATTATTCATCACCATTTTTATCTTATAACTTCTGTGGTACTACAGTTAAAAAACCAGTCAAAACATTAGAAAGGGGGGTGTTTATGTGATTGTTTTGGAGAAAATACAGTAGGAGAGATGTAGAGAATTTTAGAAGTGGAAGAACTCTAGGGTGTCCAGCAAATCTGTGTCTTCTGCTTTACAGGTTCGTTCCATTGACACATATTCAAAGCACATCCCCACGAGTGAGGGATTGTGCTAGGCACTGAGGGAATGGCAGATGAACAAGACAGATGTGGGGCCTGCACTCTTGGATCTTAAGGTCTAGCTAGGGAGATGGGCCACAAATAACCAGATAATCAGTTATTGAATAATCATAATTGTGATCAGTGCAATAAAGTCATACAGGATCCTTTGAGGCTCAGAAGAGAGACACAGACCCTAGACCAGGTAACCAACATGTCATCCACAGGGACAATGTTGATGCTGAAGCCAGAATTCAGATCATTTACATCCCAGTTCACCTCTATCCCCACTGTGCCACAGCTGGGGTACCAGTGCCCCAATAGGAGGGCTGGGAGAAGAATCTGGCACTGAGAATACAGTGGTGGCAGTTGGGAGAGAAAAGCAAGTGACCACATCTCTGCAGCTTTCATAAAGGAACAAGAGCATGAACTTGGAGATTTCACTGTCTTCTCAGACACTCACTCATGCTCTGTAGCAGTGGAAAATGGTTTCCACTACCCTAGAGTGGGGGCCTAAATGCTACAGCCTTCAATGATCAGGATAACAAGGCAGTGAGAGAAGAGCCTCCCCCAAAACCAATTAGAAAGCGCAGAGAATAGAGGGTGTAGACCCACCACACAGGCTGAGCTCTAATCTATCTGCTGTACTTTGCTTGGGAATTAATCACACAAATCCCTAGATAAATCTGAGGCCATTATTAGACAACACTAATATCCCCCTTAGAGTAATCCAGACAAATACAATGAGAGAGGGGGGAGTCCCAAGTGGCCAGAAAACAGGCTGCTTTCATGTTCACACAGTTCTGCACATGAATACGGCGGGGGGGGGGGGGGTACTGCCCCCCTGCTCCTCACCCCCAAGCCCAGATGTCTGCTTCTCAATAGCAATGTGGCTTCTGCCCTGACTGCTTTAGGGAAGAGGGGGTGAACTGAAAGATGGGAGAACAAGGTCTGGATTCCCTCCCCTCCCCAACTCTGCCACTGACCTAATTCTCCACAAGAGAGGATTTTTCCTTTTTGGTCCTGCTTGTTTGTAAATCATGCCACCCCAGTGCACACACAGCTTAAGGCGGGCCTAGTTAGGAAGCAGGGAGAAGCCAAGAGGCTTCGAACTGGGGCCCCAGCTGCTATTTCTCAAGAAGGCGGGTAGGTGGAAGTTCCATTAGACTCAGAAGGGGGAATGAGAGGGTAGGAGCAGATAGTATGCCATCAAGATCAACCCAATCTTACATTCTGATATGTCCTTCACTGAACTAGTGGAGTTGTATATGCTGAAATAACCCAGAAGAACTCTGCCAAGAACATGATGTATGACCTTGGGTAGATTTCTTAATCCTTCTGGATCACTGGTCTCTTTCAGCAACACAGAATATTTGGATCCTGAATTTTTGACCTCTCAAGTACATTTTTGCACCTGCTAAAAACATTAGGCAAGAGGCTGACTTTAGTTGTAGGAAGATGTGGTTCTTCGAACTGTAAAAAGTGACCTGGAAAAAAATCAGAACTGTCAGGAAAAAAGTCAACACAAAATGGAACTGACAGCAGCTAAAAATGCACATAGTAAAATTTGTTATTGACTAAAAAATTGAAGGAAGAATCAAACATTCTTGACAAAATTTAGACCGGCAAACTTGATGTGAGAAAATTGGATGTGGTAGAAATAATGACCACAAAAAGAACGTTCACAATGGCAGAAGCTATATAGGCAAAATTTGATAGGCACACACACACACAAAAATAACTGATCGATTAATCAAATCTTCACTGTAGAAGACACATGGAGCAGAATTGATCTGGTTAAAACTAATTTAGTAAAATATAAATGAATTGGAAAAATAAGAAATGGTTTAAGTATGCTGAAGGAAAACTGGATTGAGGAATCATCTGAGCCCCACATCATTTGCCTCTAAAAAATACTCCTATAATAAAAATGTTTCAGTGTTTGTATAATCTTGACTATACCAACATAGAGTTAAAATGTCTCAAGGTCAAACTGTGCAATCAAAACATCTTGATAAATGCTGAAGAAAGATAAATAATATGATCTCAGAGCTCCTGTCCAGATGCATTTTTTCCGACAAAAGATCAGAATAGAAAGTGAAAACAATTATATAAATACTTTATTCATAGGAAGAAAGTAGCATGGAAACCACCTATTGCCTGCGATAATAACTGGCACACTACTAGATTTTACTCTCCTGTAATGTATTTTAAGCAATTTAGTAATTTTGGAAACATAGAATAACTATTTTTATCTTGCCAAGAAAAAGCAAAAGCCCCAAAACTGATGCTTTGTATTACCAGGCTTTCTTAAAAATAAAAAGTAGTTTAATACCAAAAAGTAAAAGGGCATAATCTCAAAGTTAAAAAAAATGTGCCTTTACAATAAACTTCCTACATTATGTTTATTTCTCTCATTTTCCCAACGAATGGCAAAACTTCATTCTGGTATCTTTGCATGTCTGCCACAGAAGGTAGATGGGGAAAGTGTGCTCTAGTCTGCTCGTCAGTTAAACGGGGACAAAAGATAAAGCTACTCACACAGAGCCTGAAACATAGTAATTGTTCAATAGATCTTAGCCTAAAGCCCAGGAAGCATAGGACACTTAGCACCAAGCAGATTCCCAGCCTCAGACTGTCCCCCTACTCCTCCAAGCTGAGAACTGTTTACATGTTCTGGACTATAAATGTCCCTGGGAACAATAACTGAAGAGTGTGGATTAACCAGGGCAACCCCCTCTGCCTCTTCCCACACCGAGAAAACACACATGGCAGGCAGGAGCACCTGGGAGGGCAGCCCGATAAAGTCAGCGCTAGGAGGAAAGGCAGCTGTTTGGAAATGCCGTGGGTGGCCCTCACGCTGTGCAGCTATTTGGGGAACAAGTGTCTTTGGACTGGCAGCTAATGACACTCACTGGCTTGCTTGTTCTAGCAGCCTTTCATCTTCACCTTCTCTACATAGAGCTTCCTTTACAGAGAGATTCCACGCCCAATCCTCACCTCTAGAGTTCTGAACTCTGGATGGAGGTGTCCCCTAGATATGCCCATTTACCAGACAAGACCAGAGTCCTCACCCTACCATACTGAATGAAGGTTTCTCTTGTTCTTCATCCCTGTCCTCTCTCCCTCCATCTGCATTACCCATCAACCATATTCCAAACAAACATTTACAAATAAAAGACACAGCTCCTGCCAGGGATAAGAGACTAATTACTCTTGCCCTTAGGCCAAACAAGTGACAATGAAGAGATGCTGCCCCTCTCCACTGTTTCCTCCTGGTTCCTTCTCATCTTTACTCTCACCTCCTGGGGGAGGGGGGGCGCCTCCCTGAGCACCCTTTTTCTCATGAGATCTCCCCCCATTCCGCTCTTGCCATCTATACCATTCATCACATTTATAATCATTCACATATTGGATTAAGTTTCCATCACTATTTTCCTCTAACTTGTAAGATGCACCAACACAGGCACCATAGCTTCACCACACACTGTGCTTGGCAACCCGTGTTCTGTGGAATCAGCCAGTTCTCTTGGGCCACCTATCTCTTCTCCGTGTGATATAGGGGAATGGATGCCAGACAGGGAGTTAGAATACCTGGGCTCTAGTCCCAGTGCCTCAGCCACCTGCTGGCAGAGTGGCCTATTGTAAGTCACCTTCCACTTATGAAACTATAGTGGATGCTACAGGAGTTCAGGAAGCGCCATTTAGTCCACATGGAATGGGCTGGGCATGGGGTCCAGGAAAGCTTTCTGGAGGAGGTGAGGTCTGAACTGAGATCTGATGGAAGAGTAGGAATTAGTTGAGTGGAACTAGAGGCCTGTAGGAGGTTGGTGATTAGAGGTGAGGAAAGGGTAAGGACAGGATAGCAGGTTCTCTCACAGGGAGACTTGAGTCTGGGGGATGGGCTGAATTGGAAAAATGAGGGTCTGAGTCACTGTTTGTTGTGTGTTGTATATAATACTTTTACTTTCACAGTGCTCCTCTGTTATTTTTCCTTGTTGTCTTAATATCCATGACATTATTATTCTATCTGAAAAAATTCTTGAGAGGATCCACTGGAGAATGAGCTTTGGTGGAATACCTCTCGTCCATTTTCTCCTTAACTACACATTGTCTTTAAAAACTCAAACAGTGGTGTGGGGGAAGGGAGGAAGAGTGGACAAAAAGAGACAAGCAGGACCCTGGAGACTAAATGAACTACGTTTTCTGTCTCAGGAGTTCATGTAGGACAGCACTGAATTTGGGGTTGTGTAACTACCTCCCGTGTAGCATAATGGCTAAGACAGCATGTGCTCTGGAGTTAAAACACCTGCTTCCAATGGAGAATGACTGGCAGCATGACCTTGGGAAAATAAGCATATGTCTCTGGATCTCAGCATATCCATCTATAAAATGGGAATAGTACAGCACTTCCTCAGAGAACTGTTGTGAGCATTAAATGAGTTAAGGTGTGTAAAGTGCTTAGAACAATGTCTGGTGCATAGATACTCTTAACTACATGGCTAGCAGTGACCATTACAGAGCCTGGTGCAGGGATCAAAAACCATAATGGTTCTCATCGATCAAGCATCTGTTATTTGACAATCAATGTGCTTCTTGCTTTGCCTTCATTATCTCATTTAATATTTGTAACCACCTTATAGGGTAATCACCCTCTTTTGCACCCAGGCTCGCTTCTTAGGCAGATGGATGACTTTCTCTCTTCAACTCTGGCTCCTTCATCTACAGCCAAGAACAACAGAACCTCTTTCATAAGGGGTGGTTGAGAGAATTAAAGGAACTTACATTTGAGAGCACTCAGCCCCATGCCTGACATGTAGAAAGTGCTTCATTGAGGATTAGTTCTTCATCATCATCGTTGTCGTCATCATCACCATCATCATCATTAAATTTAGTCAATCAAAATAATCAAGTGATATAAATCTATAAGATTTCCACAAAATTAAAATGGCATCAGGGTATAGTTAGAGCAGAGCACTAAGCTAAACTCAGCCTTGAGCCTACCAGCTTCTCTTGTGGTCTATGACCAGCAGACTCCGATTGGGAGAGCCAGCCTGAGAACTGCATCTAGAAAAGCCCTGGACCTCTTGTGATTCCTTAGAATGTCTTAAGCATACCCTTGAACTTCCCTGAGTCTTTGTTCTGCCAGGGTTGAAGAGGGACCCCTGAATGCACAGAGACCACTGTTACACTACACTTCCCCTTCCAAAGCATCCATCACTTGGTAATTGCTTGGTGGATTAAGCAGCATGAAGGCATGTCTGTCTTATTCACTGTTCTACCCCCATGCTCCCTCCCTAACACACAGTAGGTCCTCAGTAAGTATTCATTGGTGTCAAGGGTGTGGAAAGAAGTACCTCTGGAATAACATCATCAGTAAGAGATTTCATGTGGGCATGCACGCTCACGTAGGCTCCATTTCTTGGTTCCTATCACACGCCAGCTGGGCCCCTAACACCTCAATTTCTTCTGCTTAGAAAAATGTTCGAAGGCGTTCCCCCTCCTCCCCAGGCTCCCCATTCTGACTTGTGCTGGATAAGCAACTTCAGATTGCTGAACAGCAACACACAACACAGCTGGGTGAAAATTCCTATGTCCTGAAATTCCTGGAAAACTGTGCTGCACAGCAAGCATTCGGAGAACGGACACAGCACCCACCCCCAGCCCTGGAGAGTCAGAGACAGGAGGAAGGCAGCAAGCAGGCAACTAGAAGAGAGCCTCAATTTCCTTAAGAAATGATTTTGCTCCCTTTCCAAACACCCCACCCATGGCAAAGGTAGAAAAACCACAAGTGAATTAATTACCAGCATTTACATCACTGGCTGCTGAGCCAGGGGCTTCCAAAGCCCCCTATGTGGAGGATCTTGCTCTTTTAGTTTACAAGGACCAGAGTTAGAAGATCTCTTGCCTAATCCCAGGAAAAGGTGCATGGCTTTGAACCGAGTGCCAGTGCTGGTATCCTCAAGAGTTCAATGCCCAGCTCCAAGAAAAACATAGACAAGGCATTTCATGTTTAATCACATGGTCTCAAATGCAAAGCACAATTAAGAATGCCAACTGGTTGGTCTTAGGCAAGTCATTTCTTTTTCTTTGGATTTGTTTCTTTCAGATCTTTGAGTCCTTGATTCCCACAGGATTCTGATATTCTGGGAGCCAGAAATTCCATCATGCAAACATCCAAAACCCTCAGTTTCACCATCTCTATCCAAGACTTCACTTCCTATTTGTAGAAATTTTCTCAAATGAACAGAACACACTAGATTGAAGGTAGAAGAAAGGCCAATGTGAATAGTTTTAAAATTAAACTATGTAATCTTTTGATGCTGTTCTACTACATTCAAATCAGTGTCCCAACTCCAACGAGGTTAAGGAGTACTCTTTCATTTATAGACCAGTGAAGAATTTTAAGGAACTTTCCTTTGTTCCTAGTTTCCTTCTACATCTCTGGTCATCTGCTTTCATCAAGGTCACAGATTCCTTTTTTTCTACTATCTATAAATATTAAGGTTCCCAAAGGTTATGTACCTTCTTCCCCTCTGAATTATACTCTTTGCCTAGACAACCTCATCCATGTGTAAGCCTTCTTTCACCCCCACAACAACTCTGACATCTATATCCAATCCCACCCTCCCCCCTAGAACAACCATCGCCCCCACCTGCTTCTGCACATCTCCTTGCAAGTATCTTACAGAGTCAAAAGAGAAGGTGGGGTACAGACAGACAAACCAAAATTGATTATTACCCCCCTCTTGTCTTCATGCCAGATCTGTTCCTCCCACTGACTTTCCTGCCCTAGTTATACCTACAACCAGAGCACATCATCAAAGCTCTTCCTTCCCCTTTTGAAGAATAATTGATGCTAATTAGTAATAATGGTTAACATTCACTGAATGCTTACTACGTGCCAAGTGTTGTCCTAAGAATTATCCATGAGAATTCAGTAAAACCTCATAGCAATCCTAAATGGTGAGCACTATTATTACACCCATTTCACAGATGGTGAAATTAAAACACAGAGAAGTTGTCCTTTATCCAAGTTTGCACAGCTAGTATGTGGCAGAGCCAGGCAGCACAAGTCCAACACCGCTCAAAGTCATTGCCTTTCCAACTATTAAGTTCTTTTTCTTAACATCTCTGCAATTGACCCTTCTTCCATCACTACTCCTTTGGTATAGACTTCTCTCTCAACAAAACCACACAATAGCCTCCACCTAGCTTCTCTGCTTTAAGCCTTCCAATAGCCAGCCAATCCATCATGCAAACTGCCCCTAGGGCCATCTTTCTAAAATTCAAATCTGTTACTACTCAACTGAAAAACTTCCAATAGCCCTCAACTGCAGGAAAAAAATAATGTCCAAAATCCTTACAAAGCATTGAGATCCACCCTGCCTAAGGCCTCCTCTCATTATTTTCCTATTGGCCTCCATCCTTCAATCCAGCCACATTAACTACTGCAAATAACTGGTTCACAGGGCTGCCCTGAAATGTCCTTTCCCCAACAGTCTACCAAATAAAACTTCTAAGTCTGACTGTGAAATATCCTCCCATCCCAAGCAGGGTGGGACACCCCTTTTGGAGCTACTCTATTAACATTCTACCTGGTACTTTAGTGGCTCTACTGCATGCTGTACTTCTTTGCCTGACAGGCTTCCCAACTAGACCACAAGCTCCACATGGGCAGGGACCTCCCTGGTACATAATAGGCACTCCCTCTGTGAATGCCTAATCACAGAATATACTTATTCCAGTAAATAGATGGCCTACTCCAAAAAATAGATGGTTATATGTCAAGAACTGCTTTATAAATGCTTGATGATACCTCAGACTTTGTTCTCTTCCACAAGCCAAATTTGCCCCTGAAAATGCCATGATTTTATGCTGAAAGAAGCTCTGAGATAGTATTAGGAATTCCAAACAGTGAGGCCCCTGAAGAAGGGAGGTATGACCAGAATATGTTCCCACGGGACCCTCCAAAACCACCTGGCCAGGTCAACAAGACCACCACACACAGGGCTAAAGACAGAGGACAAGAGCCCAACACACATATCCCTGGTGTCAGCCTCCACCTGAAAACTGCAAGCCCCCGGGGGGAAGGAATTGTAACAGGAGGCCAAGAGTAACTACAATCAATTAAAGAGAGATAAATATAAATTTTAGTATTGATCAGTGGCCTCTAAACCTTTCTGAACAAACTGCCTATTAGAAAAAATAACTTTAATGTGTTGTCGCAAGAGATGTTTATCTAGTTATAAATAATTTGTATATAAGTTAACTATACATATCCCCGAAGAATGGTCCTGCATATGCCCAATTTTTAAGGCCAATGATCTAGAGAATAATCTTCTCACCCCCACCCCTGAAAGGCAGAGGATGAACATGATCAAACATAAGGGTGGGCCTGGAGGCCGAGACCCTCAGAACCATGGCATCCTTAGTGTGAAGGCACGTACACACCAGCACACACTGACAGGTGTTGCCCCAGCACCTGCTGCATTCCCTCCAGAGATGGGGGGAGGCATGGTCCGACAGCTCTCAGCATCAGGATTCTTTCTCTGTAGCTCTGATCTCTCAACCCTCCCACTCAGTATCCGCTTCCTCTTCTTCGTGGCAGCTCTTCTGATATCCAAGGACAATTATCCCGTCCCCAGTGAGCCTCATCTTCTCCAGGGAATCCATACAAGCTAATGGGGCCTCTCCATCTCCAGTGACAACCACATGTCTGCCTCAAACAGCCACTGCACAAGCATTTACATGGTCCCAGGCTGGCTGCTGCCTGTAATTGTTACAGGAAACCACTGGTTTGTAAACAAATAAGAAATTCTTTCTAGTCTGTCTTCAACTGGATCAAACCAGGTAGAAAGTGTATGCACTTGACACAGATTCGATGAAAACTGCCCCACAGTAAGCATGCCACTCTTTCCATTCAAAGAGAGGAGGCATTTCCAGTGCCTACTGCCCACTGCAGTCCAAGTCATATCTGATACACCACCAGTTAAAGTGTTAAACAGGTATTACTAAACTCACATTCCTGGGAACCTACATCCATCCATCATGTGTGTTAGCACATGAACGCAGACACCAGGGCATGCATACAAAACATGAAAGCGCACATATATACACACAGAATGTGCTTTATTAATGCAATATTTATTGAGCAACTGCTGTCTGTCACACTCCAGTGGTTTAGCACCAAGCCTGTACATGCAGTAATTAACAAAGGGAAACAGCGTTTTCCCTTGGTTTCATGTCTTAGAGTTCTCAAAGAGAGCGCCTCCTTATATACACTCCTGCAACAAGAATCAGGAAACTCAACTGAGTTACTGCAACTTGCATTAAGGACGTGAAAGCCAAAGGGAGCCAAGAGACACATTAAAATGTAGCCACTGATTATATATTCTACATGGGGGAAAAACAGCCCCAATCTGCATTAACACAAGGCCGAACACTCAACATCAGGAAGAGCAAACAGCAAAGTTTTCTACAGCAACTAAAACCCAACCATCTGCCCACATGCCAATTCTCACATGACCATGTGATGTGGTCATGCCCACTTCCCAGCACATGTGTGTAGTCCAGAGAACCTGGATGGACAATGAGACCCCGGAGTAGAAGCTGATGACTCTGGATACATTTCAAGTTTAGGGTCAAAATGGCATCTGTGGCTTTGCTCTTAAAAGTAAACTATTTTAAATCAGAAAATTACGAGATGAGTTCTCCATTCTTTGCTGCAGTGTCAGTAAAATGACCACCAGTGAGGAGGTGACTGAGCGCCAGGCTAGCCTCGTCCCCTTTAGGTTGCAGGATGGAATTTGCTTGGCAGGTTTACAGTCTATGCCAATGTGAGAGGAACATGTTCTAGCCCTGCCTAATCCCTCTCCCTAAGAGACTTTCGCCCAACAGGGCCAAAAACATGGGAAACCCAGGGCAACCTGGCAGAATAGAAGCATTTTTGGATCGGGCATTTGTTTCCAAGGCCAGTTTCCAGAAGTAGCTACTTGATACTGCTTCGTTTTATGATCTTCTTTTCTAAAAACCATTCTGTTAGGCTTTTTAGCAAAACCTTGATGTCTATTGGGGTGTCTGACCCTGGATGCCAGGATGGGCTTGTTAAGCTAGACCAATCCAATTCCACTTTATGCTACTCCATAGCATTCTAGAATATCTATCTTATTGCCGAGCCATTAGAGATTTCCAGGGGGCTCCCAGGAAAAGCAGAGATGCTACAAAGCCAGCGGGGTGTGGAGGAAGATGGGACATCTTAGGGGGGTGAAATGAGGCACAGACAATAGAGCCAGAGATGGGGCCAACCATGAATCTTCCAGAGTGCAAGAGCCCTAGGAACAAAATGACTAGAGCATGAATCACCTGCTTACCTCAGAGTCTGTTCCCACATCAGTCCCTCCCACGTTGTTTAAGATTAATCTCAAGCAGTTAATTCTAAATAACTCTGTGATGTGAGGGCCGCTAGTGCCATATTAGAGAATCCCGTATGAATTTTACTTGACACAAGAGTTAATTCTTGCAGAGCAGCATCCAGAAATGTTATGACCCACCCATCCCCTCACCCACAAGGCCCATTGCAAAGGTCAGACTGCTTTAATCAGAATGGGGACCAGTGAGGACGTGGCTAGAGGCCGACCGCAGCCTGATGTAGGAAGAGCTAGCTCCTTGACCCTCAGGAGTGACCACAGAGAGATACATTAGGCTGCCCTGAAAGGCACTGAGCCCCCATCCACCACTGCATTTGACTAGGGGTATTTTGGAGAGGAGAAAATATGTCTTACATAGTGGAGAAGAGGGTGGAAAATGGGTAGTTAGACCCAAAGATCCTTAAAATCCCCTCCAAAGTTATCATCCCATGATTCTTTACAATGTACCTTGGTTTCCAGTGCGTTACATAGGCAAAGCCAGGACCAGAAGGCAATGTAAATGCCTCACTGTCCTCTAAATGGATCACGGGATCTGTGCTCCATCCCTCGCAGAATATTTCTTCCCCAGCACCAGGGTCCCCCCAAATTTCAGTGTGCCTCCTCAAATCTGAGAAGGGGCTCACAGCACATCTCCTGAGCCTAAACTCCAGACTTGCCTCTCCTGATCTAGGTGGAGCAAGCATTCTAGGGGAAGATTAGTCTTTTAGGAATCCCACAGGTGAGAGGCTTACCATCCTCTAAGCTCACCCTTCCCGCTTCCTTTAGCGGTCCAAGCTAGCCATGCAAGAGACAGGACCCCTCCCGGAAAGGAAAGAAGCCTGAGAGAATGAGGAGGAAGGAAGAAATCATGAGAATGTGGCAAGTTCCCAGCCTTGCCAGCCCTGTTCCCACTGTTTGGATCGCACACATGTGATTTCAGCCTGGCTGGTCCCTCCTCACAAGAGGGGTATTGTTTTTATTTTAAAGCAACTTATTAACTAAAAAGCTCAACACTCTCTCGCTGCACTTTGTCTATTCTCCTGGGGCTGCAGGTAACACATTCCCAATAATACCTGGAGGAAAGGGTATGGGATTGCCTGGAACACTCTGCCTGAGACAGCAAAGACACCAACCCAAGTGTTGCCAACAACCACGGGACTATTGAGATTCTGTCTTCTAAGAACTTTGCACCTGCAAATAGAACCACTTCAGGAGAACTAAACCAGCAGTCAAGAGGCAAAAATATCAGAAGATCAGACGTAGAGTCTCGTGGAGAAACTTGACAGAAAAGCTCCTCAGAGTCATCTTAGGTGCAAAGATACTTAAATAAGAGCCTCAGTTAAACCCAAAGGATCCTAAGTGCATGTCACAGCTTAAACCAAGAGCCTCATGTTGCCTCCAGCTTATGTCCCTGCCTTTCTTTCATCTCCATCCTCTTCAGGCCCTTGTGTACCCTCACAGAGTACAGTGTTTTTCCCCCCAAAGAGCTGAAACATTAGCCGCTTGTAGGACCACGTGTGAAGTAAGTTTTAACACAGAGCAGAGCTGGGCAGTTTGGCCAGATGACTGTGAGATCAATTTGTTTTTAAAAGCTTTCTAGTATTGGTTCCTGAATTAAAAAAATTTTTTTTTAATTGGAAAATGCATTATTTAGGAACATTGTGGACAGCAGTGGAGGTCTGAGAGCAGATATAGATGATGACACATTTAAAGAGGGCCCCGTATTGCTTTCAAATAGGTTACCCAAAGACATCAATTTCTGGAGAACAACGGCAGTAATGACAACCCACTGGCACTGTCAGTTCCCAAATAGATCACGGAGACAGGCCTGCCGAGCCACGCTTTGTCCCTCTCCTCTGTCAGCCACAGCCTGTCACCTGTAACACAGCCCCCCAGTGAGCCGCAGCGAACCAAACATCCCAACTATAGCTGGGAAAACCTCAGGAGAAGGATGCGGGTGCCCCCTCTTTTTAAACGCCAGCACTTTCCTCTGCATCAACAATAAACATTTCTAGACATGGCCTCTCTCTGCCCACTGGATATCCTAGATGCCTCCCCATATAACATTCCTAGATGCCCCTCATCCTCCACACTCCCCCTCCAAGGCTCTTCCTGCCCTGCCAGTTATGAAGTGAAGGAAAGTGTGTCTGTGATGAAGGGTCATAGGCCACTGGGGAATCACATGTACACCCAGAGCAACATTGCTGCCACTGGGCAGCAACAAGTCTTAACAGAGGCGGATCCACAGAGGTGGAGCTGGAAGCTGATGATACCAGGGATTCCTTAAGAAAAGAAAAATCACAAATACGCATTAAGTATGGCACCTTGAAAGGGACCACGCAAGTAAGGATATATGAAAGGTTTTGTTTCCTGGTTAAATCCGCCTCTGTATTGATTCCCCTCCCCCACACACAAAGGGAAAGAGAAGCACAAACACAGAGAAAGAGAGTTTGGTTTTGTGAGCTGTGAAGACAGTCAGAAGGCAGCAGGAAAGCAAGAAGGAGTCTGACAGAATAATCGAGGAGCTCCATCTTTTACCGCCAACCCTGGGTGTGGTGCTGGGCAATTCCTGGTACTTGGGAAACCAAAGGTTAAGTCTGAAGAGGTCATGCTGTCCAGCGATGCTCCAGCGTGGTGTAGTTGTGCTCCAAATGCCTCATGACCCATGGGTCCAATCCCCAGTCACTTCACTTCAAACCAGGGTCTTGAGGGTGGGAATTGAATACTCAGACACATTCATTTCATCCTCTCTCATTCTCTCATATTCTCGCTTTCTGTCTGTCTGGGAGGAGTAAGGCTCCTTGGGACTGGCTGAGCTGATAACCTCCTACACCAGGAGTTTGACATTTTGCTTATCACCAGCATCCAGGGAGGCAACGCTCCATTTCACAATGGAGACACAGGCCATTTGTGTTAATGAAGGGAGCCTAGGAGCAGAAATAAAATGCCACATTGGGAATCTGGGTTTTTAGGTCCCAGAGACACCCGCCAAACAGACAGCATCCAAACTTGCCCTCATACCCACAAGTTCACTGGAGCCTCATGTCTGGGTCTCCTCACTTTTCAGTGGGATGGTAAAGCCTGTCCTACCTGCCTCATTGTATTGCTATGGGGGCCAGAACACCACAGGTTTGCAAAGAGTTCCATATATGGTCCAACAGGCACAACCATTATCATTGGCTCTCAGGCAGGGGCAAAATGGCAATGAAACTGAATTCCCCTCCTTTTGTTTCTACCATTTCTCAAACTGGGATGCAGGAAAATGGCAGAGGTGGGGGTACTCAAAGGGGAGCATCAAACCTTCTACAAGACCAAATTGACACACAGTTCACCAGGAAGACCAACAGCCCAGAGTCAGGACTTGTTCTTTCCCAGAGACTATGTTGATAACTCTGTACATTTCATCTGCTTTCATGCTCTCAACAACTCCCCGACGTACAATTTCTTATCCTGATTCACTGCAAGGCAGGATGGTACAGTGGTTAAGTGTGGTCTGTGAAGCCAGTCCGCCTAGATACAAACCTCAGCTTTGCCTCTTATTAGCTGTGTGACCTTGGACAGATTATTGAACCTCTCATCCCTTAACTTCCTTGTCTACAAAATGAGAATGATAGTGTGTTGAGTGGCTGTGAGGGTTATAAAAGTTAACTCATGCACAGCAGTCAATATAGTGTAGACACTCCTTGAATGTTAGCTGCTATTAATTATTACGATTATTGATGAGCATACTGAATCTTCTAAAACTTTCTCCAAAGACACACAACTTATAACTGGACAAGCCCAGATTTAAGTCCAATCTTTTTCATTCCAGAAGCCATGCTCTTAAGACTACACTAAACCTTCTTCAAGTTCCAAATTTCTCTGCTTCTCACTTTCCTCATCTGTAAAGTGAGGCTAGTTAATGATATCAACCACATAGGAGTGCCATGAGGATTAGATGAGACAATGCGCATAAAGCACCTAGGCTGTCAGGCACATGATGGCATTCGATAATAGTAATACTGACATCATTATTATTTTTATCCAAGGAAGGGTTCCTGACCCTCACAGCCCTGCCCTGAAGCCTCTCGCTCAAGTTCCACCTCTGGGCCTTGTTGCACAGGACACCCACTGCAGGGAGAGTATGTTGACCCCATCCCCCAAGCATACACCCTATCTCTTCTGTCCCGCAAAGAGGGCAGAGGACCCAGCTGATGGGCAGCTGCCCTAGGAACTGGAAACCATCTTTCCCTGACAGCCTGCAAAGGAAGATAGGGGCCACGAAGCTAATTAGCCCCTGGTGCTGGGCCTGTGGTGTCTCATTACCAAATGCAAATGCAAGCTCACGTGCCACTCCAAGGCTCTTGGCAAAATGCCTGGGTAACCCTCAACCCCACTGAATTCGGACGAAGCATTTACCCGGTGTCCACCCCCTTTGTAGCCTGCAGCTGGTGTATGGATTCTGCGAAGGGAGAAAGAAGACTGTTCTCACCCCCCTGAAGGGGGAACAAGGAAAAACACTCTTATTTCTTTAAAGGAGGCAGAGATGCTACTGTGGGGTGGGGGTGGGGGGGGTATAAAAAAATTGCTCTTCCCTCTGCAGTTAAAAGAGGGATAATTGGTGCAAGTGGCAGGCGGCTGTTCTGCCATTTAGCATACAGCATACCCAGGAAATCTCACTTGGTAATCAGAAGGAGAGGAGGAAAAAGGAGCAATCAGACCCCTATTCAGGCTCCGTTTAGCGACAGCCCCTGCTGGCTGGCTGGGCTGGTCCCACCTAACGCCTGAATGCTGGGTGGGAATCAAGTCTCAGAAGCCGCAGTTCTTTGTGCATGTTGTAAGCCCTTGCTTCTGCGCCACAGTCTCCATACTGGGGAGAAGGATTCTGAAGAGATAGTCTTTACTGATTGCTCACCACTCCCCTGCAGCTCCCACCCCCACCCCTATGCCCAAGCCATGCAGGGTTGACATGGTTTAGGAACAACACTGCCATGTTACAATTCCAGCAGGATGTGCACTGGGGATGGGGAGGGAGATGTTTGTGTTTTTACACAAATGCCCAGAAATGGAGGATCAGCTGGGGCAATCACTAGAACCTTAACTTCAGCATTGGAAGCCTTTGGCCCTTGGTAAACGCTCAGGGGAAATCAGTCTCTTGGTACACCATTCCATCCCAGTTCTGGCTTGGATAAATGGGGGAAGAGTCACAAAATCCTCAGTAAAAAGAAAAGTAATTAAAATTCACTTTCAGGAAGGCATACCAAGGCCACACAGTGGTGTTGAGCCATCAATCCGACCAACCTGCAGCTGCAGACAGCTGGAGGGATGGGAAAGGGAGGCCAGTAGGTACCACTCAACGGTGTGCTTTTATAATAAGGCTCGGGCCCCTTCCACCAACACCCACTGCTGTACCTCACTGTCGGATCACGCCACCTGAGAAGTTAAGAGCTAAGACTCAAGACTGCAGCTTCTGGATTGGGCACCTGCCCAAGTCAGCAGGAAGAGATAGACAATGAACATGTTTTCCCCCAACTGAATAGGACCTCATGACTCTTCACTGAATTAACCTAAAAGTGGGGACACACAAGTGGTATGTGATATAGGTAGGCCCATTTAATGAGACTTGGGAGGATAAATCAACATGTGATGCCTTCTCCATCTTTCCCTGGCCCTACCCCACCTGCAACAGGCTGACTTCATACTCAAGGAGCTCCTCAGTAAGACTATTACTGAAATGTACACACCTTGGGAGCAAATCAATTCTTCATGACCATAAGGTTGTTAAGAAATTCAATACATGCATATTCATAACTAAGAATGGTTTAAAAATAAAGTATCAATTTCAACTCATTTCAAGGTAATAATAAACTCTCAATGACCCATGAGGGGACAGCTCTTTTGGGGGAGCTCAGGATACCTCTTCATTGCCCAGTGAGCTCCAGGATACTGGTAACAGGAGACTGGGCTAGATCAAAACCAGTGAATATGCTGTGCCATAGCTCGACTATATTCCAAAATAGATATGTTTAATTTTAAAATCATTTTGAACTACCTGCACTTCTTCTGTCCTCTAAGACCCTTACTAAAAAGGCAAGATTACACAAACAAGTCCAAAGTTGAGCACCGGAACATTTTGTTTACAAACATAACACCTGGAAGTAAAAATCTGGGACCTTTTCTCCACCATGTGCCAGAATGTTCAATGTGACCATTAATTAAGTTAGGAGCCTAGGAATGAAGTTTTTCTCAAGTAGGATGTGTGGAGTTCAGTCTGCAGCCAGAGAAAATAACATTTCACCACATGAAAGAAGATAGTGAGTCCAGGACCTCCAACCCCTAGGCCCAACTTTTCCACAGCAACCATCTCCAGTATCTTCTAGGTTCTTCCTAGAGAAGACACCCAATGGGGGATCAGAAGAGCCCAAAGCACATAGGGGAGATAGGCCCATCTGTGCATTCTTCCCAGGGTGCAGCACAGAGATATTCTGGAGCCATCAAGGCATGGAAAGCCAGACAGGCCAAGCAAACATCAATGCCGCCAGCAGGCTAGAAGCTAATGGACCACAGAGAGCGCCTCTGATAGGCCCCGACCACATCCATCTGAAGCTGCAGGAGACCTCCCAGCTCTTCCTGTTCTTGAACTGCTAAAGCATGAAGTAAAAAATGGATCTTCCAAACTGGGTGCAAGCCCTCACACAATCAAATGTCAAGGCCTATCCTACAAATCGGGACAATCAGATAGATGCCTGGCACACAGGACCAACAGCTGGGAATAAGTATGCTGGTTTCCGGTCTATGACGTGTACAACTGAAAGGAGGCAGAGTAGGGAGTGGATGCATCCTCACAGCCAACCTCACCACATCATCTTTAGACAAATGGGTAGGCATTTGTTTAGACTATTCATCTTGTTTTAGGTACATCTGCTTAAATTTGTCCCCCTTAATATTTTACAGGTGAGCTTTTCCTGCTTACTAGCTAAAAATTAACTACGTGTACAGAGAACGGGTATTTTCTAAAAGCCTGTAATGTATTTTTTGTGACTGATTAGACATGATGACAATTACCAGGATCAACAGACTCCAAGTTATCAACAGTCAATTCTGATACCTCTCCCAACACCCACCCTCACCTCAACCTTTGCACTGCTCTGTTCCAAGCCAGCCAACTGTTACTGTTACGACAGAGTTCATTTACTCTATTTATGTATCAGGAGAATAAATGAGCTGTGCTCTGTGTTTGCCTTCTTCAGATAGAGGTATCAATCCACAGCCACTAGATGATCTGAACCCTGCAGAAAGAACTATTATTAAAATATCCATGTTGTATTTAGCTATTAAAAAATTGACTGCCTACAATCTGCTCTAAAGAAATGCTACTGGAGACCTGAAACACACACACACACACACACACACACACACACACACACACACACACACCCCAAAAGAGAGAGAAAAGACAAATCATATACATATACAGTATGGAAATTCTTCCTGCAGAAAAGTGCTGATCCAGACCTGCCCAGAGGAAATGAGTTCTTTTTAAACACAAAGAATGCAATCAGGGATAATCAGCAAGTTAACAACACACTTGCAAACACCCTAGTCCCTAGAAAGGAAGAATGCCAGCTTTCAATGCAAGTTCTGAGAACAGAGCAGACCCTTTGGGTGAACAAGACGTCAGCGTCTTCAGGCAGAACTTTCTCCAAAGCGAAGAAGCTTTGGAACGGAGTCAGCTCCAGAAGGCACCTGCTTATAAGAAGTGCTTCAATAACCACATTCCCAAAGTGGCTTTGTGGGCTGGGGTGGCCTCGGGTCCTCTTCCCCATCCACTTTTCCAATGGGCTCCGTGGGGAAAAAAAGAAGCCAATAAAAAGTGGCACGCATGTCTTGAATCTCCCTCTCCCGCAGCCCAGCCACAGGAGGGAAGATGTGATGCCCAGCCCAGCAGAGGAAAGAAGCAGCAGAGACCTGGGAAGGGCTCCCACAATAGCCCCTACATGACCTACAAAGGGGTCTCCAACAAGATCCTCGAAGTGTCCTACTCTCCAGCATCCACCACCTATGAAATAAACTTTGCTTTGATTAAAAAAAAAAACATTTTTAATAGGAGTGGTTAAAATTCATATGAATTACAACCTGCTTTAGGGGTTGGGCTATTATGGGATGGCTTGAGGAACACCTACAGACATTATTTTTAGTTACAAATCCCAAGGCAGGGGCCTCACCAAAATGAAAAAATCCTGGAAGTCAGTGCTGGGACACTCACCTAGCCCCACCTACCTGACCTCTCTTGACCTGTTGGTTCTCAATCTTGGCTGCACAATAGAATCATCTGGGGAGCTTTAAAAATACACATTGGATCCCACCCCCTACAAAATTCTGATTGAATTAGCCCATAGGGTGGCCTGAGAGTTTTTAAACCACCCTGCAAGTGATCCTAATATGCGAAGCCAAGGTTGAGAACCACTGTTCTGCCCTATACCATCCCACCACCTTCCTGGAGAGACCAGAATGGGATGGCAAAACATTTCTAGAAGAATTCAGGGCTTGATTCAAAAAGGAGAAAATCAAACTCCTTTGCCTCCTCCTCATTCCAGCCTCTCAACATGCATACCCATGTGGTCAGTTCTCACATTCTTTGTCACTTCAGTGCTTCCTCCTGCTCAAAGCCAGGCCTTCAATGAGTCCTGGAGCCCATGAATCTGGATTTTAGGTACTTGTCAAAGTAGAGTCTGGGCCACTTCTCTTGGATCTAATCCCATACAGTCAGAATTTGGTGAATAAGGTGAGGGCAATCTAAGTCCTCAGGCATGAGCCTTACCTTCCCTCTCCCTGGGAAGCTGTGGTTGAACTTGAGAGGCTTGTCAAGGCTATACTGAGTATTGCCAGCCCCCTTGGGGGTTTGGCTAGACAAGGCTCCTGTCAGTCTCTGTGCCTTCCTGACCATTCTCAGTACATGAAGAGGAGGAAGAGGACAGGAAAGAGGAACCTCATATGAAAAGTCCTGCTGCTAGAATGAGGAGGTGAGTAGTCCCATCCCCAGCTGCCTCCTCCACCCTCCAGGAACCTCCCCAAAGACTGTGGGGTGAGAAGCAAATGGAAGGGCTGGGATGATAGCAGGCCAAGAATGGACCTGCAATCCATCCACCCTCATTCTCCTTGGCATGGGCACTCTTTTTCCTGGGGACTAAGGAGGAAGTGATGAGGAGTGTCCCACCCATCCCAAGGGCCCAACTCTCAAGGGATCAGGAGGGACAGAGATAGCCACACTGCCCATTTCTATCAGATTCTTGCTCTGTGCTAACCCTGCTGTCTGCAGTGGAAGCAGCTGATCTGGGGCACACTTCCTTCAGCCTGCTCCATCTAGCCCTTTGAGTACAGCCAAACATCTGAGTAAGAAGCCCATGGTTGAGTAGCCAGGATTCCCTCCTTGCCAAGATCTGATGGGTTTTCCATTGAGAACAATCGAAGGATTTCCAAAGGGACCCAATTATCCAACATGTAGCTAAAGATGCCCTTCAACGATAGTGGTGGTTTCTATCCATAGTCTTGGCCTCACCCAATGCAGTGGGTGGGTCTCTAGTAAGAGAGGACTAGGGAAGAAGGTCTTACCTTCTGAGCAGAGCTTGCCACCATAGCCCGTAGTGGAACAGTCACAGGTGGGGTGGCCATCCAGGAGAAAGCAGATCCCACCATTTTCACAGGGACGCTCACCACAGGGTCCCTCAGCATCCAACTGGACACCTTGGCTCCCCAGAAGCCGAGGCTCTGAGTTGCCATATTTGAGATCCAGGATTAATCCTCTGAAGCCGGGCATGGCCTGTACTCCATCAAGGGTCAGGGCAGAAGGTCGTATGTCCGCGGGGACTCCGCCAAGGAACAAGTCACTGACCACATCCATGTAGGGCCGCTGGGGCTGCAGCTCACCCACCTGGCCCTCACCGTCAAGCACCAGCACCGTGCGCAGGCGGTCCCGGCTCACCATGAGGAAGTGCCAGCTGCTGTCATTCACCTGCTTGTTGGACAGCACAGCGGTCTCCGCACAGTCCATGCTGAAGCGGAGCTGTACGCGGCCATCTGCCAGGGAAAGGCAGAGGAAGTCACAGACGCCGCCATCGTCCAGGTAAAGGAGCAGCCCCGTGGAGACATTGGTCTTGAACTGGAAGCTCAGGTCACTACGCGTGCTGGCATCCCAGCGGAGGTAACGGGCCCACTGGTTGGGGAGGCCCATGAACTCGAGGCCCAGGCAGAGCCCCAGCAGTGACCCCAGCAGGACACTCACCTTCAGGGTGAAGAAAACCGAGTGCGCAGTGAAGCTCATTGTGGCTGCCAGGACTGAGGACTGAGGCCAGAGGAGCAGACTGGCAAGGAACAGCCCTGAGGGGAACAATCCCCCTTGGCAGCGGGAAGGGAGAGAGGAAGAGGAGATGGGTGGGGGGGTACAGAGAGCACACAAAAGGAAGGAGGCACACGCACAAATATCCAGAGGGTGAGGAAGAAGGAAAGTGAACAAGACGGCCCCAGATGGGGGCACGAGCAAGAAATCCAATAAAGAAGCAGGGGGGGAAAGACCGAGCAGCAGAAGAGGAGGAAAGTCAAGTGGGAAAATGTGGGATTAGAGTGAGGAGCAAAGTGTGTTTCTCCAAGAAAAGATCTCAGCTATCCATGTGGATCCGGAGGCCTTGATTCAAGGAGAAGAAGGTCCACAGCAGGAGGAAGCCTTCAGCACTGTACTCCTCCCAAAGGACCCCCAAACGCCCCAGCCGGGGAGGCCGGGGAGAGGGCTGGGCTGGGGGTGCCGTGATGGAGGAGGCGTGAGCAGTGAGGTGAGCCAGGTGAAAGGCAAAAACAGGCCAAGGACCAGTCCTGAAGTTTTACCTCCTAGCAGCGGGGGGCTGCAGGGAGCAGGGCAGCCCAAAGCTGAGTGCTCAGGCAGAGCAGGGCCCAGGGCAGAGCGGGAGCAGGTTCAGACTTCATGGTGCGGACCAGAGGCAGTCCTGCCCATAACCTGCCTCTCAGGACTCCAGAAAAAGATCTGCAGGGAGAAGGGGTGCGGGCAGAAAAGAAAGAAAGATTAGGGCGGTGTCAGGAAAATACTGCATCTCATTCACAAATATTGATGGAGCGCTGACTATGAGTCTGGCTATCTAAGGATTCCCCCAGTGCCTGGTGCTTCAAACAGGAGAGAGGGCCCAGGTTCCTCCAGAGCCGTTGCAGGACCCTGAGCTCAGTGCCTAATGATGCACACAGTTTTTCCATATGCAAAAAAAGTACAAAACTCCCAAAGCCGTATCAGCACATTTTTACAATATTCCTATCACAGGGTCACATAGCTAAAATTTATTTTTAAGTTAAGTACTAACATTTTATACACCTGAATACACACACATAATTTTAACTTATTTACCTATTAAGAGGCATGAAATGACATTGATTTCTTTTTAGATTTTTCTTTTTCAACTTGACAATCCAATGCTTGGGTGTAGGCGGCCTAAGACAGATTCCCACTTTTAAGTTTGTGAAAGAAATATTTATAAAAATCAGCAAAAATAAATTAGAAAGTGAGTAACGAACAAAACAACTCTCATCTCTTAATAAATGTTGGTGAAAAGTTCTTATAGGAAAAAATGTGTTTTGAGACTTAAAAAAGAAAGGCTGTGTCTGAAACCTGGTTCTTTTATGTTGAGCTTTGAGCAAATTTCTTAACCTATCTGAGCTTCTATTCCCTCACTAATAAAGCAGAGGAAAATAACTTCTAAGTTTGGAGAGAGGACACCATGAGATCATGTATGGAAGATCTTGGCATGATAGCAGGTTATCAATAAACACTAGGTTCTTTACTTTCTTATTTTGGATACAAAGGGATAGGAAGCACTGTTGTTGATGTGAGTGTATGTACATCTGTGGAGTAGGGGCAGTATATAAAACCACAAGTATTTTTTTAAAAAAACTACAAAAACTTCAGAATGAACAACAAATGAGGAATACAACAGACCTAGAGCACATTCCATATGTTTTATACTGATTGGAAGTGCACAAAAACCCAGTCAAGTGGGTGATCTAGATGTTGAAGGCAGACTCTGGCCCACCTAGCCAAGTGGAGACTTCTTTGTTCACATAAGAGCAATGAGTATAATTTCCAAGAGCTGTTCAAATTGCTGCTTATTAACTGGCACATTCGGTAATTCACCACAGTCTCTATCAGACCATTACTGTCCACGATTTTTATGATGATGCCATTAGCAAAGCTGGTTATTACCCCTGCTTTGAAGAGGAAAATGTTCCTTAACCAGGAACAAACATCTATGCCCACTGAACAAACAGATCAAACCAACAAGAGGTTGACTGAATCCAACATAAGGAAAGCCTTTATTCTATACATGATTTTGTCCAAGCAGTGCTTCCTGAAGTGTGGCATGTACTACCTCCGGAAGTACAAAAGATGCTTAACTAGAATACAGACACAGCAGCATGGAAGTGTAAATCATGTGGGCTTGTCAGAGCCAACCGTTAAAACTTCAGAAATTTTTGAACTGGTTAAGGTCACTTTAGTAGCATGGAACCAACTATGCTAGGCATATTTACACCATGAAAATAGTCAAAGACCACAAATCTGAGTCTTTGAGAAAGTGGGATTTAAAGAACGCCCTGAAAGACAGTGAGGGAATTAGCCATGGGAAGAATGTCCCAGAAGTAATAGTAACAAAGGCCTTGCGACTAGAGCAAACTGGTATGTGTGAAGAACAACGAGTAGGCCGATGCTCTTAGGGTGGAGTGAATAGAAGACATGAAGCCAGAGGTGGATTATCAGGAGGCTAGGTGATAAGACATGACCCACTCTCGATGAATGTGACCATTGTGTGAGGTGAAGTATGCCAACCAAGGCAAAAGGCAACATCCCAGGGAGAGAGGAAACCCTGGTTCTGAAAAGAGGACTCCTTCTGGTTTCAACAACTGCCACGTTCACATATTTCCTTAAATCAACTTGTTGAAAGGGGCCCCTTTCAGGAAATGTGCTCAGAAGACAGCTGCTCCTCTGTCCCCTCCCCATATCATGCATTTGATTTAGGTTAGTGGGAGGGGCAAGAAAAGGGGGAGCAAGGCAGGTGTGAGCAGAAAGAATAAGCCTCTTACGGGAGGTATTCCAATCCTGGAATTATTGATGAGCCAAGAATATAAAAATCATGTGGCCATAAAGGAGCTCAGTGTGTGTAAGCCCAAGAGGCTTGGGAAAATTTTCTCAGTGACACCACCCTGGTTGCTTCACCTCTTGGGGAGGTGGGGGAAACTTCCCTCTCCTCTCCCTGTCCTGCCAGTTTAAACCAGGGAGTACACTGGCTGACAGGGAAGGCCTAGGCTCAGATGGCCAAAGCCAATGCAGGACCTGTGGGAGGAAAGGACATGTTGAAGGAGGTTTCAGTATTATGGATGAGCAAGGACATGGGAAACCCTTGAAATAGACAGTCCCAGAAACTTCCACACTGATCTATACTATCTATTAAGTCACCTCTGAACCTCTGTAAGTCACGTATTTGTCTGTATAAATTAAATGACTTGCTCAATTCAATCTGTTTATTGAGCTCTGATTCATTCCAGACACTGCTCTATCAAAGCAGAATAAAAAAAAAAACATTCTTGTTCTTAAAGCAATCAAAACCTAGAGGGTTCAAGTGTGCTTCAGAGATACAAAGCACAGCAACGAAGAGCTCAGGCTCTGAAAACTTGATGGAGAACTCCCTGTGGACAGGGTCTGCTTCACCATGCTGCCTGCCACAGGGCCTTGGCATGGAGCAGGAGCTCAAGAAACATATGTAGAGAGAACGGAAAGTAAAAACAGAAGCTGAAGAGCATCCCCATGCATCATCTGACTTCTATTCTATGCAGTGGCCTCCATACTACCTCACTTTACACAGTGACAGCAGTCCTGACCTCCCACACACTTCTCTGGATGCCAACCTCAGATGATCCCAAAAGGCAAAGTAGCATATGCCTAGTTATCTGAAGAAACCCATGAATTAAGAACTAAGCATTCCAGAACACTCCCCTATAAGGAAGATCAAGGGAATTTTCCCAGCCTGCTTTGGGGTGGCAACTCCATCCGGCCTGTTGAGTCTTTCACGTCAGATTCATAGGCCTTCCCTCCAGCCCAGACCAGCATTGGAGATACCCATGTTCCCCTCCCTGCATCAAAGGGGATCAAAAAGGCTATCTGAGGAAAACCAAGTTTTCTTTCCCACAGGTGCCAGGAAGAATCTGATTTCAGGACTGGTAACATCAGAATTGGGTTCATCTAGACTTGACACCCTATAATCTGCCCACAATCTCTCCTAAAGACTTTCCATTGCTTTCTTGGATTGTGGACATTCCCATGGCCTCTGGGAAATTGCCAATATGGCCAAAAGCTAAGATGACCTTACATTAAGTAGCACAGGCCTCAAGCCAGTTGCCCCAGGTGTTTATTTTTCAGCCTTCTCTAGCCTTCTAGCAGGGATACACAAGGCTCAAGAAGTGGGAAAATCGGAGCAGAGAGCCCTCTCCACCCAATCAGCCTACTTCCACTCTCTCTTGAGCCATAGGATGGCCCAGGCAGCTGTCGGTACGAGTGGTTTGCCCTAGAGCCTGCACAGAGGGTCTGGGCTGGCGTAGAAGCACAAACGCTTTTCTGTTATGTGGGAATCTAGCAGGAGAGGGAAAGTGAGTGACATTACCTAATTGCCAGCTAATTTACATAATTATCAAATGGCACACTTTTTACGTGGGGTTAACATCTTTGCAAATGTCTCTCAATCCAACTGCTTGGGTTGGGGGCGGGGTGTGGCTCTCACAACTGCGACTTGTGGGCTATTTGCATGAGGCCTGGCTTGTAAGAGCTGGCTGCCATTTGCCCTTCCACCCCTTCCCTCCATTTCCTCCACTTCTTGAGACAGACGCAGGAGAAAATGGGGCCTGTGTCTAGAGCCAGGATGGGTATGTGAAGGCATGATGGTGACTGTCCTCGTGCCCAGCCCTTGCTGGCACACCACAGTCCTCAGACTTGCTTGCCATATTTCCACTAGAAATGCTCATTGATTTCCCTCTTATTCCCTTCACCAGAACCAGAAAATCCATACAATAGCTCTCTGTTGGTTTTACTCACCCCACTTTCACCACATCCCCACTCCACTCTGAAGCTAAGATGACTTTCACTACCAATCTCAGTCCTGGTCATTCAGGTGTGGTTTATCTCAATCCCAGATCCTAATTAGAACATTCCAATCTCGTGCCACAGCCATTAGTTTAGGGACCAACTTGTCCACCAAACAGAGTCAAATCAGAGTTAACTCTGGGCCTTTTTCTGGAATTATTGACAGAAAGGTCCTCTCTTCTCACCATGCTATCAAACTGTTAGAATGAAGCCCAGAGTTGATGATAGATACCAAGATGATCTTGTCTAAGTATAAAGACAACAGGGAAAAAAACAGAGCCAAGAGGTGGCTAAAGACAGATTTCTAGTGAGGTTTTAGCACCTAGATGCAGACAGGCCTGAAGCCAAGTGTCCAATAGATCCTGGGACTTCCACTGTATGAACCACAACTTTTTTTTTCATTTAAGCAAGTTTTAATTAGGCTACTAGACCTCCAAAAACACTGTAATTGACACATTGACAGAAGATTTCATTTCATATGGCTACCCATACCTCTCAGGACTCCCTGTGACCAGAGACACGTGTCAGATGGCTCACCCCCCCACCACCAGTGCTCTACACCCCCACTCATCCATGTTCCTGGGCAAAAGCATAGGATGTGGGCATGCTCTATCCCTAGGTGCTTTGGAGGGGAAGGCAGGCTTGGTCTTATACAATAGCCTCAGAGATTCACTAAGTTGACTAAACTATGCCCCTCCTGACACTATATGATTAGGGCAGCTTCACATGCTGTCCTCCCTACCTTAATGCAACAGTGAAGGCTCTACAGCAGGCAGTGAAGAAGGTAAAGGCATGAATTCTCTCCAAGATGTGAAAGTAGTTCAGGGTAATGATGCACAGCAACGGCTTTGACACCAGACAGGGCTGCATTTAAACCCAGACCTATTATTATTTCTATTCAGCCTGTGGCATCTCTCTGAGCCTCCGTTTGTTCATCCAAAAAAATGGGAATTATAATACCTATCTCACAGGGTACTTTTCAATTTTATTAAATTTTAAAAAGGATAGAGGTACAACTACTTCCAGAAAATTATATGGCAGTAGCTACTAGGGCTGAATGTTTTTACCCCATGACTCCATAATTCCCTTTCTAGGTATATACCAACAGAGATGCTTACATATGTCCAACCAAAGACATGCATGAGATGTTTATAACAATGCTATTTACAATAGCCAAAACCTAGAAAATAGCCAAATGTCCATCTGCGGTAGAATGGACAAATAAATCGTAGTCTATTCACACAAAATGCTGTAGAGCAGTGAGAATGACAGGTCTTCATCTCCAGAGAGCATATGGAAGAATCTCACGGAAGGGCACACACTGAGTATGTCCCATTCATGTGAGGTACAAAAAGAGGCAAAATTACTCTATGATATTAAATGTCAGAATAGCAGTTACCCTTGGGGGAGTTGCTGACTAGAAGAAGGCAAAGGAGTAAAGGAGTTCTATTTATGTACCTGGGTGATGTTACACATTGGGCTCAGTTTGTGAAAATGCATTGGTTGAGCACAATGTATATAATCTTCTACACATATGTTATACTTCAAGTCAAAGGCAATCCCTTATCTGGGAAAATATGGACAAACATCCACAGGGTCTTTCAACAGGGAGCTCACTGTCCTCTCTTCCTGGCCCATGCTGAAACTCACTCAGCTCCCTCTGTTCACAATGTATTCATGTCCAAGCATACCACCACCTCCCACTCCTATTTTCTCTTCCTCCCTTGAAATCTGCTGAGCTGAATCTAGTCTTAAAGGTGTCTTGGCCACCAAGCTTACCCTACCTTCTGTGAGCTGTCTTTATGCCTCCCTGAAAGGTAAGGGAGATTAGGGAGGCCTCCAAGGACCTCAACTCCAGTCAGTCAAATGGGCATACAGAGAAGGGTGTTTGAGCTTTATTGTGCTGAAAAGAGACCAGAGGTGAGGAGAGAATTTTGTAAAGCCTTTAATTATAATAGTTTTTTAAAAAACTCAATTTTCCATAGAAACTAAGTAGTCTTGCCAGACTAACTTGAATTCCTTTTCTGTCAAGAATAGTAATCTCCTATAGTAGAGACACATAGGAGTTATAATACATATGGACTTCAGGCATTGTTTTGGAAACGTTTCTCATGATCTGAGGAATGTAAGGTGTATAGAACCAAGAAGATGTGTCACTGGTTGAACAACAACATTCAAAGAGGGTGAGCCTTCTGGGAAGCAGCATCTAGTGTGAGGACAGGCCTTGCCCCATTCCTCACATTCATCAAGAGCTTGGATGAAACTCGTCATGTTTGTGGGTAACCCAACACTGACAGTCTGTGAGCATCCCAGATGATGCTGTGGGATCCCAAGAGTTCATAGAGGCTTAAACAGCCTGTGTTTAGTAAGACAAACTTTGATGGAGGTAAATGGAAAGCTATATGGCTTGATCCCCCCAAAATAAACAGCCCATAAAGATGGAAGGTATAGTTTGTAACTACATAGTAGACTAGGATGGAGGGATCAAAAAGACAAGATGACACAAGTGAGAGACTGCATGTGTTTTGTGACAGATAGTTTACATGCAATTTTAGACTAGTTAAAATATAACTTAGAGGAAAAAGACAATGATCATTTGTGTCAATTTTATTATTAGATTTTTATTCTGAGCCCCACTATCTGAGAGAGGTGTAAGTAAGCTGGTAGGTAGTAAACTGAAAGGAAGTCTTTCTGTTAACTTTCTTTAACCATAGAGCACCCATGCTATACAGAGAAAGACTAAAAAAGTAGCTCAAACTCTTCAAGGCACTTAAGTGCTAGTAGAAAGCAAAGACATGAGCCTAAATAATATAAGGAGGTAGATCAAAGGTGAGAAGAAGGCTCTATCGAGTATGGGCTCGATACAGCAGTGGTCCATCTCTAGGGTGCAAATAGAACACAGTGTTAGGATAAATAACCCCATTCACAGAGGTCAAAGGCCTGGGCTCTGGAGCCAGACTTCCTGGGTTCAAATCCCAGACTTACTACTTACTGCTTATGTAGCTCTGAGCAAGTCTGTGTGCCTCAGCTGCCTCATCTATAAAATGTTGAATAACAAGCTGCCATAGTAAGGCATCTACTACAAGGTAAAGCCCTTAGAACCATGCTAAGCATAGGTACCAAGTAAATGTTCACCATCACTGCTGCTGCTGTTACTGTCGCCCTTGATATTCATACTTTATCCTGGCAGCATGGGTGATGTTGGCACCTCTCACCTGGCCTGCTCAGGGACAGTAAGATGGGAAGATGGACATCTTTTAAAATTCATCCCAATTACAGAGACAATGTTAAGAGTCATACCTGAGTCTCTTTACATGAGAAACCTTTGGAGGTACCAGGGTATTGGGGCTTACAGAGACAACTCGGCAGTAGCATGAGCAGTACCTTCAGGGGCCTGAAGTGTTATTAAATTGGAAGAGAGATCTCATGGGTTCTCTACAGCCCTTAAAAATAATAAATCTGAGGAAGAGTATTTGAGTCCTTATCTTACACACAGACCATCTCAAGATGAAGTGGGCGTTCCTGTCATTCCTGTCATTGGAGATATTCCAGAAGAGGCCGGACAGCCTTTGGAATTTTATGTCCAGTAGTAAATAGGTCTATGCATGTAGTGCAACAGAGTCCAGAGGAACATGAGGTGACTGGCCTAGTGAAGTCAGTGAAGACTTCTCAGAGAAGTGGAACTTACATGGAAACTTGAAGGATGAGTAGAGCACAGGCAACTGGGAAGGAGAAGTCTGGTGCAGGGGAAAAACCACTTGGCAGGGGAGAGTGGGAGTCAGAACAAGCCTCTGTCTTTATACTAACTTTTGGCCAAGTGACCTATGGAAAACTATTATCTCTTGTAAACTGGAGAGAACAGTGAATACACTTCCAGGATGTTGTGAATATCAAAGGAGGTAAAGGACTACATGCTGTAAGATAATAATCATGCCTTCTTACCACATCTTGACAAGCCTCTAAGTTTCATATCAAACATAATCCATGGATTTAGTTTCTCCGCTGTCTACCACTTCTACTCCATCCCCAAGGGAGCCCTGAGTTGTCTAGTGGGCAAAACACAACAAACACTTGCCCACAGACTGCAGGACTCAGGCCTTGCAAGGTGCCAACAGTTTCCCCAGCACCCCAGGTTCAGCCAGGAACCCAATAAGCCGTGGTCATTCATGATTCAGACTCCTTCCTTCTCCCGTCCTCTTCTCTCCCAGCCCAGAGCTCCAAGCCACGGGTTGGGAAACCATCTGGCTGCAGGGGGAGTTAATAATTTATAATGGAGATAATCACCCTTCAAGATCCTCGCCTCTTGGGACCATTAAAAAGGATTCAATTGAGAGTCAGTGAGTTCTTTACATGAGGGGAAAGGGAGAAAGAGGGAGGGGAGGGGTGGAGGTGGGGAGGTAGGGAGGAGGAGAAAGGGAGGGGGGAAATCAACTAGATATTTAGCCGATCTGTCCCCCTAAAGGAGGTAGGGGAAGAGGGAAATTATTCAGTCCAAGAAGACAATCTTATCCAGCTTCGCAGCACCAGCCCAGCAAGGGTGCAATTTACAGGTCTTTTCTCCTAGCCAACTCTCTCTATACAAAGGAGAAAAAATCAAACACATGCAAGAGATGGGGAGAGAGACGCAGACAAGAGAAAATAAGCCTGCCCAGCAATCATGTCTGGGGCTGCTGGGATGACTCTCTCTGTTCTCTTTCCAGGGCACAGTAAGGCCCCCACTGTGCTAATTATTCCCATTACTTGACAAATTCTCCATTAACAAAGCAAGTAGTGCCAGAGCTGGCAGGGGGATGTGCAGAGGCTCCGGACAGACTAGAGCTGTTCACACCCAAACCAGACAGCCCCCAGCTTCACCATGGGGCGAACATGGGGCACAGATGCATCTGTGGGGTCCACCTCAGAGGTGTGAGGTGCAGAGCATGCTTCTTTCAGTGTAATGCAATGGTTGACAGTGGGGAATGGGGAACACGAGTACAGGAAGCAGGACCAGGGCTATGCCAGAGAACACCATCTCCAGGAAGGCATGTTCAGGACCAAGGCCAGTGGCCATTTGGTCCACTCATGATTTTGGAAAGCCATTGGAAAGGCTGTTTTACAGTTGTGGCAATACACGTATCTAACAGCAGTGGTACTCATATCACACATTGTGCAAGGCATACTCCAAGTATGTTATACCTGACTTCCTACAGAAACCATAAGAAGTGTACCCTATTATTATCCCTGTTTAATAGATGAGTAAACTGAGATCCTCAAGAGATTAAACAATTTTCCCAAAGTCATGCCATTCATAAAGGGCAGAATTAGGTCTAAGAGTCCCTGCTACAGCCCCACCTAATCTACCATATCCCCTTCTCTACCTCTCATGCTCTCCAGGGTTCCCTGACTCTTTAGCAGAGAATTCCAGGCTTGGCCCAGTGACACAAGACCTCATAGGGAAGAGCTTTGGCTACACTGGCCAATTAAGCTATCCCAGTGTTTGTCTGTCTCCTGGACTATGTACTAACTAGCCTCCTAACCAGTGTCCCTGCTTTGTCCTTGCCCCTTATGGGATATCTTCTGCACAGCAGCCAGAATGACCTTTAAAGTAGAAGTCATCACTCCCTCATTCTAAACTCTCTGATGATTTCTCTACATACTTAAAAAGAAATCCAAAGTCCTCCCTATCAATACAGTCAGTGATATTGTAATTGTATGGTGACAGATGGTAACTACACTTGTGGCGAGCACAGCAAAATGTTTAAACATGTCAAATCACTACCCTGTACACCTGAGATGTGTACAACATTTGTAACATAACGTAACACTGTATGTCAACTGCACTCAAAAAAAATTTTTAAGGAAAAATTCTCCCTGTCTTCCATAAGACCCTGCATAGTTCGGCCCCCTGCTACGTCTCCAAGCTCATCCCTGACTTCTCACTGGACCCCACACATACCGCCCCCTTGGTATTTTCAGAAATTGCTAAGTACAGTTCAACCTCAGAGACTTTGCTTTTGCTGTCCACACTGTCCAGAATGCCCTTCCCCAAACCCTCTCATGTTGCACTCCTTCTCCCTCACCCCAGGCCTCTGGCCTCCTCTATCTAAAATAGCTGTGGGGAACCAGCTAGTACTCTCCAGTTTTCTCTCCTTCCATACCTTGTGAGAGAACTGTCCCTCCACATCTTCCCATCCTATCTGTTGCTGAGGAACTGAGAACAGGAGATGCTGCTGCCAAACAAGACCTCAGTTCCTACAGTTACTCAAGAAGTCACCACCTGAGAGAGAGAGGTGGCCAGGGATGGGGATCTAAACCCTGTTGGTGCCTGGGCAGAACACAATGACTCGATGAGCCCACCCTCAGGTTCCCACTGACCACTGCCCCCAATGCCAACCCTTACAGAGTATAAGAGTTCCAACCCTCATACTCTGTCCTACAGAGAGATGTAAACACAGGAGGCAGAAAGAAAAGAAAGGAAGGCTTGGGGTGGCAGGAAAAGACACAGCAAGGGAGCAATCTTGGGACCCTCCCTGACCAGGGCAAGTGTTAGCAGTTTAGGAGCTTTGAAGGTGGGTGTGGTGCCTGGCACAGAGTAAACCATAGATGAATGATTGCTGACTGGACTAAGGTGAGGAAGCAGGTGGAAGTTTGGAGAATTCAAAGGACAGATATGTATGTGGGTCAGACAATTGGTACACTGGCTCTAGAACTCTACCCTGACAGTGTAACAGGCACAACTTCCAACTTCACCTCAACCCGCCTCAGAGATACAGAATATCATAGCTGGATAAGAGCACAGAGACCTGCCTCAAACTCCTCACTCTGTACTTGAGGAAGGAAGGGAAGGATCCCAGAGACAGTCAGGCAAGTGTCTAAGATCACACAACTGGGCAGTAGCAGAAGTGGCCCTAAGATCCAGGTATCAGGACCTTTTGACCAGAGATCTTTCCATGAGAAAAGGGATTTGCCTTTATTAAGCCACCCAAGCCCTTTTTCTTCTAGAAAAAGAAACGGTGCATGAAACCTCAAAATATGACAGAAGCAGAGCTGTTCTGTAGAAGTAGAAGGTGAAATCTTGCCTCCAGGACTCCACCTTCACTTCTGCAATAGTCCTCAAGATTTTACCACAAGAAAACGCCAAAGTCCTAGAGATCGCAGTTTCAAAACCACTGCACCATACCAACTTCAACATCTAAGGGAATATCCCCTACATCTCCTACTTTCCTCTGAAAAACCCACACAGGAACTATCATTTATATAAACCTTTCTTGAACAGAGTTGCCTTTTCATTCATACTAATTTGGGACTGAGTCTCATGACTTTGGCATAACAGCAGTCCTACCATCAGTAAATACCCATGCAAGGGACACATTTCTTGAGTTTTCCACCTTTTGCATGAAACAGGGCTGCTCATTATTTGTCCTAAGCCCCTCTCCAGTAAATTTCAAGGGATATCCTCACCTCCAGGTTCTGGTATTCTAGAATTTGGTTAAGAGCTAGGTTCTGGAGTCAGACAGAACTGGATTCTTATCCTAGATCCACCATATAGGAGCTTTGTAATCTATGGCAATTACTTAATCCCTTGACCTCAGTGTTCTCATTTATAAAGGATAGGTAATACTGATGTCTGCAGAAAAGGCTTCTGTAAGGATTCAAAGGGTGAGGGAATACACACAAATCTTCTAGCACAGAGGCTGGCCCACAGTAAGCATGCAATAAATGTTAGTCATTACCATTATCATCATTGCTAAATCTCTGTTCATCTTATTTGCACCACGACTTTAGAGATCTTTCCCATAATGTCGTACAATAGTTTGATACTACTAGTGACCCAAATTCTTCACCTCACCCTACCTCCGCACCCTTCCCCATCTAACGTTACAGTGCCCAACTTTTGACACCCCACTCAGACTTGTGACTTGCCGTGGCCAAATGGAATGTTTGCAAAATGACTCAAGCAGAGTCTTGAACATCACAGATAACCAAAAATATGGGAACTTGGTGAAAGTCCCAAGGGAAGTGGTGGGCCAAGTCAGTGAATCAGCACAGCTTGTGTGTACCATGAACCAAGAATGTAAAACAGACAACACACATGAAAACCATCATAAAACATGCATGGAGCAAACAATAGGTATTAAGAAGATATGGGGTGTGTGTGTGTGTGTGTGTGTGTGTGTGTGTGTGTGTGTGTGTGTGTGTGTGCGCGCGCGCGCGCGCGCACTGTGTGTGTGGAGTACTTCAGAGTTTATGAAACATTCTCTCATCTAAACTTCAGGGCAACAAAGTGTCAACTTTTTCAACTCTCTTTTACATATGAAGGAACTGAAGTTCAGAGAGAGAATGGTTTGTTCAAGGGTCACAGAACCAATAATGTAATATAACTGAATCTTAAATTCTAGCATTTGGAGAAACGGAAACCCTATTGCACTGTTGGTGAGAATGCAAACTGGTACAGCTCCTCTAGAAAACAATGTAGAGGTTCCTCAAAAAATTAAAAATAGAACTACCCTATGACCCAGCAATAGCACTGCTAGGAATTTACCCAAGGGATACAGGAGTGCTGATACATAGGGGCACTTGTACCCCAATGTTTATAGCAGCACTTTCAACAATAGCCAAATTATGGGAAAAGCCTAAATGTCCATCAACTGATGAATGGATAAAGAAGATGTGGTTTATACATACAATGGAATACTACTTGGCAATGAGAAAGAACGAAATCCTGCCATTTGCAGCAACATGGATGGAACTGGAGGGTATTATGCTAAGTGAAATAAGTCAGTCAGAGAAAGACAGATACCATATGTTTTCACCCATATGTGGATCCTGAGAAACTTAACAGAAGGCCCTGGGAGAGGGGAAGAGGAGAAAAAAAGTTACAGAGAGGGAGGGAGGCAACCAATAAGAGACTCTTAAATACTGAGAACAAACTGAGGATTGATGGCGGGTAGGGGAGAGAGGGGAAAGTGGGTGATGGGCATTGAGGAGGACACCTGTTGGGATGAGCACTGAGTGTTGTATGGAAACAAATTTGACAAAAATTATGTTTAATGGAAAAATTAAATTAAATTAAATTTTAAAAATTCTAGCATTTGAACAATAAGTCCGGTGTTTCATTCATTATGTCAAATGATTAGTAACAAAACACTGTTTCTGTTGTTTTTTTTATATGCATTTTACTATTTTTTTTCCTTTACATTTTTTATTTTAAATCCCAGTATACTTAACATATAGTGTGAGATTAGTTTCAGGTGTGCAATATAGTGATTCGACAATTCAACATCACCCAGTACATCACCTATACATCACAACAAGTGCACTCCTTTATCCCCATCACCTATTTAACCCATCTCCCCACTCCTTCCCCTCTGGTAACCATCAGTTTGTTTTCTATAATTAAGAGTCCGTTTCTTGATTTCCTCTCTTTTTTTTCTTTTTGTTCATTTGTTTCTTCAATTCAACATATGAGTGAAATCATATGCTATTTGTCTTTCTCTGACTTATTTCACTTATAATAGCTCCATCCATGTCATTGCAAATGGCAAGATTTCATTCTTTTTATGCCTGAATAATATTCCATTGTGTATACATACCTTATCTTCTTTATCCATTCATCTATCTATGGACACTTGGGCTGCTTCCATAGTGTGGCTATTGTAGATAATGCTGCTATAAACATAGGAGTGCATGTATCCCTTTGAATTAGTGTGTTTGTATTTTTGGCACCATGTCAGCCTCATAATCTGGGGACCTTTCAGACAAGGAAGGCAAATACACGAATACTCCTTCATATGTCCACAGTACACTTCACTAATCAATCATAAACCTTTCTATTGAGCCAGATGGAACCTCAGAATCCTTCTCAACCAAACAGTCAAGACATACACCACTCACCCGTCAATACAACAAGCATGTGAAATGAAACCTTTGGGCTCACCTTGCAGTAATTAAACACATTTGGATGTTATTCAATGGACCCACCTATGCCAACTCTGCTCTATAACAAACAGTGAGTTCTTATAGAATGACAAACCTCTCAACCTAGGGTTGCTAATCCAGAATTTGCAATCATTCAAATCCAGTTCCATTATCTTCAAAGGTTGAAAGTTCCAATTACATCCTTCTCTACAAAGTTCTAGACTTTTACTTAACAGTAAAAATATTTTAAAGTTTTTAAAAATTAAAAAAAAAATCAACTATTCTACCATCATGGCTTCAACTTCTGGTCTCTGTGAATAATCCTGAAATGTTTATGGTCTTTTCTTTATGCTATATTATTATACAATCAGGACCAATACAACCTGTAATTTTGCATTAATTTTCCCACTTTACTTATTAGTATCTATTTATATCTTAGCTTTTAAAAATGTGCTATGCTTGAAAGGTAACAACACTACATCTTGTTTTTAAGAATACCTTATAACTCCATCTCTCTGCTAAGCCAGGTTGGGCTTTTGTTGTTCCAAACCAGGGGGGTCTTTTTATATACTCAGAAAGGTGAGCCTAAGACAGGCTAACCAGAGGACACTAAGAGGTCACAATATTTATTATATTCAACACAACTCACACTCATTTATTCAAGTATTCATTCAACAAATCTCCAATAAATACCTGCCACTCACCAACGAGCATGTTAGGCCCCAAAGCCCCAGAGATCCCAGCCAAAGCTTAGGGAGTGAGGGGAGACAGATATATGAGTAACAATCATAAGGGGAGGTGATTGGTAATTTAATAAAGATATGTACAGGTGTTACATGAGCACAAAAGATGAGCCAGTGACTGGCCAAGAGATATAAGAAGGCTTTTGAACTACGCTTCAAAGAATGAAGGGTTTTGCTAGACCAAGCCACAGGGGAGGTATATCCACAGAGGGAAGGCATGAAATAAAGACAGGAAGATGTGAAAGATCAAGGGGTATTCAGGAAGCAAAAAGAAGTCCTACCTGGCTGGAATGTAGGATGTGTGGGAGTAGACGAAAACGTTAAGCTAAAAAGTCATGTTGAGGACAGAGTTGTAAAGCTCCTGGGTGCCAAAGCTAAGGAGGTCTTGGAGAGCCACTGTGTTTTAGATGGTGGGGGAAATGGTTTTGAAACAGAGAGAACAATCAGCAGACCTTGCTCTTATCCAGAGGAGACATGAGAGGGATCTGAATTCAATCCCTATACTATGTCTTAACAATACATGGCCATTCCCCATACACCTGAACAGCCACATTGATCCCAGACCTGAGACCACATCCTACCCAAATAGATAATCCAAAAAAAGGAGAAAGAAGTTAACAGCTCCTATTCTAGATTCAGTGCCTTACCTTGGAACTACCTGATTTGTGGAATTCTACCTGATCAAGAATTCCTGTGGACAGGTGTGGCATGTCCACACCTCTCAGCCTCTGGCCACACCCCTACGCAGCCCAGTCTCTTTGTCCCCAAGCCTCCAGAGAGAAAGTCATCCTAGATGCCTCAAATCCTCCCTGAGGTGCAGGGTGCTCGGCTTCTCTGGGGATAATGGACCAAACAGAAGCTTAGCAGGTATGAATCAATCCTGAAACCTGAACATCCACTTCCAACATCATCAGGGTAAAGAATAACCATATATGTCTGAACCCTTTGGGTGCTCTAAAAAGCACATCCTGAGCACAGCAAAACAAAACAAAAACATTAAGTTTGGTGCAGGTATGCCCATGAAGTTGGCATGGGGGTAACCAGAAGAAATTCTAGAAGGATCAGTCCACCAGAATTAGCCTAAACACATACTTCCTAAAGTATGCTCCTCAGAAAACCAGTCCCATTAGGTGCTCTAAAACCCAAGGAAAAAGAAAGGAAAGAAACGCTGCTATTTATATAACGTTTGTCAATAGCAAAACTCATATGTGGAAGCCTGATCCCCAGTGTGATGGTATTAGTACGTGGGGGATTTGGGAGGTGAGTAGGACATGAAGGTGATGCCCTTGTGAGTGGGAATAGGGTCCTTATAAAGGGAGACACCAAAGATCTTGCTTCCTCCTCTCTCTACTTTCCACCATGTTTGGAACAAGAACACAGTTGTCTACAAATCACGAAGCAGGTCTTCACCAGACACCAGATCTGCCAGCACCCTGATCTTAGACTTCCCAGCCTCCAAAACTATGAGAAATAAATGTTTGCTGCCTGGGGCATCTACTCCATGGTATATTTGTTATAGAAGCCCAAGCTGACTAGGCATCAATTGCTTTGCTGTTTCAGAGATTCAAAATGTACAACAGAATATTGAGGCTGCAAGGAGCCTTGTAGAATAGAAACCTGAATAACCTGAATGAATCTGGTCAAGCCTCCCTCTTTTGCAGATGAAGCAAGCTGAGGCTTGAACCATTTCTATATAGCTCTGCATTGTTAGCTACTGTTCCCTAGGCTGCAAGTGAAGATAGAAACCATCTGGCAAGGATTATGTCTCACTCTCTATGAATGCCCAGAGCCTGGACATCTGCTTGATAGCAAAAGATCCCTGAATATTTGTTGACTATATGACCAAAAGAAAGTTTGGAGTTCTTTAAAGTGGAGACAGATACACAAGCTGTTAAGCTTCTTATCACTCATTCATCCACTCAAAAATATTTACTGTGCACCTATTATTTTCTTTGTGTGCTCTCAGCAATGGGGATAGAGCTAAGAATAAAACAGGCTCAGCTCTACCCTCAGAGAGCTTACAGTCTAGTGGGGGAGGGAAGGTCAATAACACCCAAAATTATTCAGAGGTTCTGCAAAGAAAGAAAATATCAGTTTGAGGTGCTCCACCCCCATCCATCTTTCTCCTAGAGTCTCTCTTTCCAAGGATGGATGCTATTTCTATTACTGTATCTCCATTAAAATAGTTTCCTTCCCACACCCACCCTCTTGCTTCCTTATTTGTAGTACAAAAAAAAAAAAAGTTCCAAACACCCTGTCAGAGTAAAAGCAATTGTGAAATCCCAAGTATAGTATGGAGCTGTGACCGCCTCTCCCTAGAAACATCTCCTCCCGGGAAGCATCTGCCCTCCTCAGTTAGTCAGAAAGATCCAGCACGCAGAGCCCCATTCAAGGCAATGTGGGGGCTGGTCTTTACAACACCTTCCCAAAATAATAAGTCTCCCGGAAAGTTTACCTTGGGTCAGTCCAAACTCTTCTACCAGCTGTGTGTGTGTGTGTGTGTGTGTGTGTGTGTGTGTGTGTGTGTGTGTGTTTCTGCCACTTTTATTCCTAAGTCTAGGACTCCAGGTAGCCAGGTGCCTCCTGATGCCTCTTCCGAACCCTTCCCTCTGTGGTCTCTATAATTCCTGCTGTTTGTATATGAATCCCCACAATACAATAACCTGTATCTTCTCTAATGAAATGATTTATTTGCCAAACATTCTCAGTTGGGGCCACTTGTATCTCAGGATGGGAGCAGAGCAGACAGCATCCTTTCTTCCTGATTTTGTCATTCAAGGGTCCTAGGCCATCTGCAATCCATCCTCTCTCCATCCTCATAGAGTTTATCTACCACCTGTGATCAATTAGGTTATTGTGCAAAAAAGATTCACTCATCACCCTTATGATCTCCATGGGTGAACTGTACTTCCCCATCCCTGGACTTTGTCCAAAGAAATGTTAGCAGGCACAACATGACTAAAGGTTTGAAAAGTGCTTGTTCCTTTGCACTTCTGCTATCATGATGAGAAGAGCAGCCTGGGCCAGCCTGCCAGTCCCAAGAGGTGAATGACCAGAGCCATTCCAGGCAGCCACCCCAAGCATAGCCAACCTAGATCAGCCAAATCCCCCATCCAACCTGCAAATGCAAGATCAATAAATCACCCAGGTGAGTTTGGCCTAAACCAACCATCTCCAGGTTTGGAAAGATTAATCAACGCTTACTATTGTGTGCCACCAAGAATTTTTTTGATTATTTGTTATGCAGTAATAACTGACCAATACATCACCCCAAGATCGCTCTGCCACTTTCACTGATACATTGAACTCCTAGCTAACAGTCACCTTCTACACCCTGACTCCATCCACTATGTATGATGCCCATGTGTATAGTGCTCTAGTTTCACAGTCCCGTGCTTTCTTCTGTTTCATTAACCTTCCCATCATCCTCACTCCCTTCATACTGCCTCCCAGACATTGACCTCACCCAGAACTGCTCCATCAAGTGCCTATCTCAGAACAACCTTATTTTGGGGTGCCTGGGTGGCTCAGTCAGTTAAATGTCCGACTTCAGCTCAGGTCATGATCTCACCCTTTGTGAGTTTGAGCCCCGTGTCAGGCTCTGTGCTGACAGCTCAGAGCCTGGAGCCTGCTTCAGATTCTGTGTCTCCCTCTCTTCTGCCCCTCCCCCGCTCACACTGTCCCTCTCTCTCTCTCTCTCTCTCTCTCTCTCTCTCTCTCCTTCAAAAATAAAGAAACATTAAAAAAATTTTTTAAAAAACCTTATTTCTATTTCCCATCTCTTCCTAATTATCCCTTTAACCTTGTAAATCCATGGACCTCCAACTCTTCACTCTGTCCATATATCACCCCTTCCCCCCCGCCTTAACTCCTGATCTAGACAGGACTTCATGGCCAACCATTCCACCATGGAGGACATCTAAGCACACACCCCCTTCCTCCTAACTGATCAGTACCAGAAACCAACATCCCAGTGTGCTAGTGAGTGCAACTGTAATTCTGTCCCTCTCAGTCTTGGTGACTCAGCCCTTAAACTTTTCCCCAGTCTGCTCTCTTCTTCAGTTCTTCCCTGAACTGAATCCTTTCCCCCTTCCTCACTCAGCAGATGCCACAGGGACTTCCATTTTACTGGGGAAATTGGGACCTGTGGGCATACAATTCTGTATTTCTCTCCCCTTCAGCTACTCACTTTTTCTCCCAACTGTTTTCTTCACTCTTACCTTCTCAGTGAAAAATGGTCCCTTCCAGACTGACTCCTCCCCCATTACCTACCTCCTAACTCTCACCTCCCCAGGACCTTGTTCTATACCTCCATATCCCCTCCACTCACCCCCCTCCCACCCCACCTGCTGCTCAGCCACAGGCTTAGAAACTTCAAATGAAACATAAACCTTCCTTCTTACCTCACCCGTGAGATACTCTGTAATTCTTCTGTCAAAATTCATCATCTCCACTCCTCCTTTTCTGTCCTCATCCTCCATATCTGGCTTCTGTCCCCAACACATCCTTGACTCACAAAGCTCTTCCCAATGTTACCAGTGACTTTGAAAATACCCAAACCAGAGCCTCTTCTCAGGTCCCACCTTCCAAGGCCTGTCTATTGCTTCTGGCCCTGTCGATCCCTTCTATGAATCTTCCACTTCTTAAAAATCACTCTGCCTGTGAAAGTAACTCTTAGTTGCCCTCCCTCACCCCACCCTTTGGATGTCAGTGTTCAGTGGATCTCTGTCCCTAAATCCATTCATCACCTACCCACTCCTGGTCCTGAATGTCTCCCAGGCAACTCAGGCATACCTGGACTAAAACCAATTTATTATTTTCCTCATCCACACTCTCCCTTAACTGTTCTTCCTCATTTGTTATCTTCCCTAATATCATCATCCATTCCATAGGTTCAGCTAGCAACCTGGGCATTATCCATTATCCTCACCTCTCTCACACTACCCCACATGCAATCAATCTTCATGTGTCCCAATGCCATCTCGACAGCCCCTATATCCTTCTCTCTTCTTTCTACATCCCTCTCCCTTCCCTCCCTCCCCACCTCACTCACTCTGTTCAGGCACATCTCTCTCATTTGGATCATTTCAAATGATCTTTGTACTTGCAACTTTTTCCAACTTCCAACCCTCCTCATACACTGCTTCCAAGACAGAATTAACTTTCTAAAATTCACATTTAAACATATCATTCGCAAGCTTCTGAAGAAACTCAACGGCTTCCTTGTTGGATGCCAACAGGAAAGAGTCCAATCTCCTTAGCTTCAGCTCCAGGATCAACTAACATTTTTGAAAGCTTACTGCATATCAAGCACTGTTTTCATTTTATCCCTGCAGAAGTCCACTGATGTATTATTACCTGTACTTTAGGGATGGGAAAATTGAGACTTCAAGGCTAAGTAACTTGTTTAAGGTCACACAGCTAAGAAGTAGCTGAGATCAAACCCAAGCCTTTCCACTTGGATTGGGGTGCCTTCCATTGCGTCCTGTAGTGGTTAGTCTTTGAGATCAAATCATTATGACTTTGGCTACATGATATTCTATATTTATCCGATGAAGTTTCTCAAAAGCAGCCTCCGTCTTCTACATTTTTCACCCTATTCAATTTCTGCTAGAAACCAAAATATGAGTAGATCTCACTTTAATCCTGGTTTTTCTGGTCCTAACAACCTTCAATTACTATACAGTTAAAAATCCTCAGGCAAAACACCAAAACATTCTCAGCATCAGGTGTCACAGAATTTCCAATGTTCCCATCATCTTCTGGAAATAGTCACCTTTTCAACCTCCTATACTCCCAGGAAGGTCTTCATTCTCCCACCAACTAGTAGAAACTTTGTCTCCAGCAGACTTGCCTTTGCAAGCCACTGTGAAACTCACGGGGACTGTTGGGTTGGAGTTCAAGGGGCCCTTGTAGTTTTACCACCTCCAGTCAGGGTTGTGGGTGGTGGTAGAACAAGGTGGGAAGGGGCAGTGCTGGTACAGGAGCCGGCACTGGTTCGTGAGCTCTGCCGAGTTGAGCCTCGGTTTGCTCATCTGGAAAACAGCAACAAAAACAACTACCAGGCACAGGGACATTTGGAGGACAAAATGAGATTCCGTATATGAAAAACACTTACAAATGCAAACTATTACTAGCCCCAAGCAGTCTATTCACACCTGGACCAAAGAAAAGACAATTAGCCCCAGAAAAGACAATTAACTTAATACTTTTAGGGAAAAAGAAAAATCTGTCTTTGAATATAATTACTTTTACACTTGCTTGGGAAATCTCTCCCCAGTCTCAAGAGGATTAAAAATGAGGAAGGGAGACACATCCATGCTGAAAACGGTAGCAAAAAATAAAACCAATTAAAGTTTTACATCACACTCCCTAAAACTTTTTTTAAATATAATTTATTGTCAAATTGGCTTACATACAACACCCAGTGCTCATCCCAACGAGTGCCCTCTTCAATGCCCATCGCCCACTTTCCCCTCTCCCCCACCCCCATCAACCCTCAGGTTTGTTCTCAGTATTTAAGAGTCACTTATGGTTTGCCTCCCTCCCTCTGTTTGTAACTATTTTTTCCCCTTCCCTCCCCCCATGGTCTTCTGTTAAGGTTCTCAGGATCCACATATGAGTGAACTGACTTATTTTACTTAGCATAATACCCTCCAGTTCCATCCACATTGCTGAAAATGGCATGATTTTATTCCTTTCTCATTGCCAAGTAGTATTCTATTGTATATATAAACCACATCTTCTTTATCCATTCATCCACTGATGGACATCTAGGCTCTTTCCATAATTTGGTTATTGTTGAAAGCGCTGCTATAAACATAGGGGTACATGTGCCCCTATGCATCAGCACTCCTGTATCCCTTAGGTAAATTCCTACCAGTGCTATTGCTGGGTCATAGAGTAGTTCTATCTTTAATTTTTTGAGGAACCTCTACACTGTTTTCCAGAGTGGCTGAACCACTTGGCACAGAAACAGACACGTAGACCAATGGAATAGAATAGAGAACCCAGAATTGGACCCACAAATGTATGGCCAACTAAACTTTGACAAAGCAGGAAAGAGTATCTAATGGAAAAAAGCCTCTTTAGCAAATGGTGCTTGGAGAACTGGACAGCAACATGCAGAAGAATGAAACTAGACCACTTTCTTACACCATACACAAAAATAAAATCAAAATGGATGAAAGACCTAAATGTGAGACAGGAAACCATCAAAACCCTAGAGGAGAAAGCAGGTAAAAAATTTTAATTAAACTTGCTCCTCTTGTTTTTTTTTTTTTCCTTTCATTGGTCATCTTGGCAGAAAATTCCCCACATTAGCCTTATATATAGGACCAGTTATCAGTCACCATGCTGAGCTTTATTATCTGGAGTCCGCTGCTGGCACCAGGACTACTTTCTTGGAAGGATGCATTGAGGAGAAGGAAAAAGTAAACAGAGAGGAAGGGTCAAAGTTCAGAACATAGAACAGAGGTGGGAGGCCCTGGGAGCTTTGACCCAGGTACACAAGCCTTGGGAGTGGCAACAAGATTCAGAAATGGGCATGAACAACCAGAGAGAGTGTGTGGAGAGGGCATTTCTGTAACCTTGTAGCATTTTATGCAGTGTCCCTCATGTGCAGGGTGGAAATCACTTCAAATGTTTCCTTGTCTATTTCCCCAGTTCTAGCAGGGCTGCAGTTGGGTATTTCTTCTCTTTATAAAGACCTTCCAAAAGCAACTTCCACACACATTGTTGCCTTCTCCTCTTCCAGCATTTAACTACCCTCAGCGCCAGAAAATTCTTCCTGGGATCAGAAGAATCTCTCAAGCTAGAGGCCAGTCTTCTCTTGTTCTGTGTGTTGGAGTCTGTCAAGTGATAGCCTCCTTCCCATTCATGAGTGTTTACGGGCTCCCCGATGAAAGAAGCCTCTAGACATCAGTTACCACTACCCTCTCCTTTCACTGATAAAGGGACCCAGGCTGAGGGAGGCTAAGGGATGCCCCAACTATCTATCACACTTCCTTTTTTCTTCATAGAACTGATGCTCCCCAAATTTAACTTTTTCAGTTCCCTTGAAGAAATACATAAAAAATACCCTATCCACAAGAGAAGAGAGGGCTGAAGTGCAACACCATCAGCGGTACATAGAGCCTGATGGTGTCCCCTGTCACCTGTCACCAGTGGCTTTAGACTTCTTTTACCAAACAGTAATAAAACATGACACAGTAAGAACATTTGTAAAATACTTCAGAGTTTATGAAAAGCACCCTTTCACATACTATCTCATTTAATCTTCAAAGTTTCCACTTAAAATACACCCACTTTGGGGCACCTGAGTGGTTCAGTCAGTTAAGTGTCCGACTTCGGCTCAGGTCATGATCTCAGTTTGTGAGTTCGAGCCCCATGTCGGGCTCTGTGCTGACAGCTCAGAGCCTGGAGCCCGCTTCAGATTCTGTGTCTCCCTCTGTCTGCCCCTCCGCCGTTTGCACTCTGTCACTTGCATTGTCTCAAAAAGAAATAAACATTAAAAACAAATTAAAATACACCCACTTTACAGATGAGGAAACAGCCAAACCAGATAAGGCATATGTACTTAAGTTCAGATCAACAGTGAAAATAGGGCCCATACAGAAGCCAGGCACCTGCCTCAAAATCACATGCTATATGACCACACACAGCCTCCCTTGGCAATGACAGCACTGGGCTTGGAGTTGAAAGTCTCAGGTATGAGTCCAAGCCCTGGCACACACTAGCCATGCCAACACGGGGAAGTCATTCCACCTCCACAGGCGCAGTCTGTGTTCCATACTGTTCCAGACAGTTCCAACATGAGACAGGGGGGTTGGGTGCACAAGGACCTCAAAACTCACTCCCAGCCCTGGAGGAGCATGTGTCACCCTGCCTTATAGTTTGTTTCTATGTGTGTTTTATTTTTATGTATTGGATATCCCAGTATTGTCTTCACCTTGTCTTCCATAGATTATTTCCTAAACATTTGAGCATGTCCGGCATACCCGGCACAGAGATATAAGAAAGAGCAAAGACAGACCCAGTCCTGCCCCTGTGGAGCTTCTAGTCTAGTGGGAGAGCCCAAGATTAAATAAACAATCAGCCACAAAAGATGTACAACTGTGCCTATAATAAACGCCACTGAGGGAAACAAAAAACACAGTACTGTGAGAGTTATATGGGGACTTTGGTCCTCCCAGAGGAAGGGAACCTTAGCTGATGTAGCAAGAAGAGAGAACAGGACACAATATCATCCCAGACAAAGAAAACATCATAGACAAAGGCCCTGAGGTGGAAATGAGCAAGGCAAGGACAAGAGACTGAATGATCAGTGGGGCTGGAACAGGGACAGTGAGGGGTATGTGGTATGCAATAAAGAATAGGCAAGACCCCTGGACCAGGCCAAAAAGGATAAAAGGTGTGGTCTTTATCCTAAGAGCAGTTGAAAACTACTGTTAGGATTTAGAAAGCCAGGGGTAAGGGGGTGAAATGACCAGCCACATCAGGGTAACTTCAGTAATGCAGAGGAATCTTTACTGGAGGCCTGCCCTCAACAAGCTCAGATGATATGCTCAAACACAGCTGAGTGGAATCCCACCACTTGGACACTGAGCTCCTGGGAAATAAGCAGGCAACATTTCATTATGGCTGTTCCCTTGGTCTGGAAAATCATATTTGACTCTCTTCCTCACCTTCTTGTTTCAGCAAACACCTCATTACTAATCTGGGGTGGCCCTCTCCACGGGGGTGGTCAGGGAGGTATACCATTCAGATACCCTTCAAGAGGACTTGCTGCAGAGTTGACAGACAGCCCCGCTTACCATCCCCCTTTGAATCCATCACTACACATCTGATGAGGCCACACTCTCCCCAGGACTGCTCCTAGCTGATGACTAAGCATGTAGGAGCAAGGTGAAGTCCATTTCTCTACAGTGGGAGACTTCTCTAACAAGTAACTTTTGCTTGGGGATTCTCATCAGGACGGCTGAAACTCTCAGAGCTGTGTTGCAGTGGGCCTCTTCAACCCCAGTCCTTCCTGCCTTTCTCCCTGCACCAGGTATCAGATCTGCATCAAGGTCTGAACACTCTGCCTGCATACTTTTGCTCCTTCCCCCTTTATCCTTCACAAGTGTTTCTCCCAATAAAATTCTTGCATGTCTAATCCTTTCTTGACACCTGTCTCTTGGAACACCCAAACTAACATACCTCCCATGCTTGCCCTGCTTCTGTTCTCTTCTTCCCAATTCAGATTAGTACTCTGAAGACTGAGAAGATCGTTACCGCCCTGGTCTTACTTTCACAGGGGCTCTCTGGGACTCGGGAAGCACACTTTGTCATTTCTTATAGCACCTTGCCCAACATCTAGGCTTCTAGCCATCCTCAAATGCCAAGAACCATTTGTTTCCAGGGAAAGCAGTAGATAAGCTTTGCCAAAGCTGTGGTTCCTCAAAGTCAGTCAAACCAAGTCTGCTCCTTAGGGCAGAGTTTTTCATCAAACCATGCCTATGAAAGCCAGGCACTTACAGATGCTCTATATGGATTAAACAAAGGGGTGGCAGGGCTTCAGGGCCTCTAGCCCCACTATTACCAGAACTGCTCCATTGTTATTTTGTTTTGTTTTGTTTAATTCTGCTGCCAAAAGTAAAAACATATGTAATATAAAAACCACTATTGGCACTTTCTCTTTCTGATAATGGCAGGTTATTACCATTGAAAACAACTAAAAATCTAGATAGAATATGCAGTGGGTCTTTTTTAAAATCATCAAAATGTTGACCAGATAGTAAGGAAATACTAATTCAACACTGAAGGGAATCAGGAACTCAGAGAAGTATGGACATCGCTTTTGCCCCAAAGGCATTTTCTGAATCTGGCAAATCTGAACTTAGTTTTGAAAGTCTGCAGAGTTAGAGACAGAAATCAAGGCACAGAACCTGCACAAGATGTGGACACTGAAAGAAGAGCTTTCTCACAATGAGCTGTGACCCTCAGGGTCAGAAAGAACCAGAAACTTACTAATCCTGAAGAGGACCTGTAGAGTGGGTTTGAATTGCCTGTGTGTTGAGAGAAGTTCAAGCTTTTAATAGTTGGGGGTAGGGGTCTCCTAGATTTACAGTGCTTTCAAAAAACTGCCAAAAAAATAAAATGTCTTTCTGTAGGAAGGTATCTTCTTCATCTAAGCCCTTAATTTAAAATTTTTTTTAATGTTTATTTATTTTTGAGAGAGAGACAGATCATGAGTGGGGGAGGGGCAGAGAGCGAGGGAGACAGGATCTGAAGCAGGCTCTGGGCTCTGAGCTGTCAGCACAGAGCCCGATGCAGGGCTAGAACCCACAAAATGTGAGATCATGACCTGAGCCGAAGTCTGATGCTTAACTGACTGAGCCACCCAGGCGCCCAGCCCTTAATTTATACTTATATTTTTCACATACAATGACCAACACACAATCAAAAATAACCAGGCAGACTATAAAAGCACCAGTGAGAACCTGTGGAACCAATACATATGAATGAACTTCTCTTTCCCTCAGTTCTGAGACTCTGTTGTGACTGGAAGTGTCTCCACCATCCTGGAATATGACTAGCCCTATCTGTAATCTCCCTCCTAACAAAGTGGGAGTCTCTATATTCTCTAACCAAGAAGGTCAACTCCGATATGTCCTAAAGGACACCCATAGACCCTGAACATATGACCCCAGAGTCAGCGATGTGCTTTTGCCACATGGAGAAAGTTCCACAGGTATCTGTCCCTGTGGGAAGGTGGAACCAGTTACATCATCAAGACAACAGTGCCCTCCCTTCAGCCCAGGACCACCACATTATAGCTCTCCTTTTCTACTTTTTTCCTCTTCCTCGATAGTTTTGACCCTGCCTGCCCTCCCCCTTGATCAAGACTGCTCTTCTAATTAAAATAAACAAATGTCAGGAAGCAATTACTATAGAGAGTGAGGCAGATGGTAAAATAGTGGCACTCTGGTATTGCATTAAGCAGTAACTTGCTATCTCTTCAAAGTTTCTGCACTTTAATTAAGCATCGTTATAGACAGGTTCAATGAGCTTTGGAGTGGGGTTTATCAAATTAGCTTCTCACAGGGCTGATACTGTGTGATTGTAAGAGGTGTTCCTGATGCAAAGCTCAGCTGTGTGAGAGGGCCCAGGAGGGGAGCAAAGGGCAAGAAGGCCCAGCTCTACCCCTTGTACAGGTCAAAAGATGGACCCAAACCCTACCCACAGGGGCAGGGATGGTGAAACCAGCAGGGACAGCCTGAATCAACACTGAGGTAGGGAAGCCAGACATCCCCCAAACTGAGCATGAGCTTTTCTCATTCTGTGTGTGCTGCACACAGAATTCTGGTCCAAAGAGGACAACCCAGAATCTGGGAGGTGGTAGAACACAGAAGTTAAATCAGAAAGACTTGGATTTCAGTTCTTTCTGGGATCCGAATGACACTGGAGAAGTTACTTTACTTTTCTGTGCCTCAAGGTTTTTTTCTCCATTTGAGAAGTGGAAGTAAGCATAGCCAACAACTATTAAATACTATGTGCCAGCCACCATTTGAAGCACTGTATGTGTTTGCTTTGCCTCATTTACTCTTGCTCCCCAAAATCCTACAAGGTAGTATGGTTATTACCCCCATTTAACAGATGAGAGACCTGAGGCACAGGGAAGATAAACTTGCCCAAAGCCACACAGCTGGTAGGTGGAGGAGCCAGATTTCCAACCAGACAGCCTGGATCCAGAGCCCATGCTCACTTGTAGTCACAAAAACTGCAAAGCAGAATAAGAAACCCTTTTCTAAAACTCAGCAAGAAAATCAAACAAACCACTGCCACATGCAACATGGATAAATCCTAAAAAACGTTACACTGAGCAAAATAAAACATGAGTAGGAGTCCAATTTTATGAAATTCTAGAAAAGGCAGAGACAATAAATAATGACAAAAATGACATCCGTGGTTGCCTGTGGCCATGGGTGTGGACAGGAATTAACTGCAAAGAGGTACTAGAAAGTTTTTTGATGTGATGAGAATGTTCTAGGTCTTGATTGTGGTGTTTGGTTACACAGGTGTGTATATGCCTGCCAATATTCCTTGAACTGTGTATTTGAAATGGATGCCATTTATGGTATGTAACTTATACCTCTAACAAAAAATTTTTAAAGCTATGTCCTGAATGACTAAATACAAAAATACAAATGGCAGTTATCCTTTTTTTTGGTGGGATTCATTCATTCAACAAATATTTATTAGGCACTTACGATGTATCACTAATGTTCCAGGTTCCAGTGACATATCAGTGTAAACGGATTAAGAAACTTGCCTTTATGAGTTGTAAATTTTATTGGGGAGAGTTAGATAGTAACCAAATACCTAAGTATAACAAACAGTGTGCTCAATGATGATAAGTACTCTGGAAGAAAATAAAGCAGGGAAAGGAGAATTAGGAGAGCTGGAAGGAAGGGGTTACAAGTTAGGTAGGACAAGGGGCTCAGGGAAGTCCCCCTTCTCAGCAAGGCACATGAGCAGAGATAAGAAAGAGAGTGAAGCAATCATGCCCACCATGACAGTAGGCGCATCCAGTCTCTGTATTCTCCCTCACGATCTACCCCAAAGCTGCCTCCCAAGGACACAAGCATCCTGGCTGCCACCTCATTTCCCTCAGGCTCCCCAGACTCTCCCTGCATCTTGTTCCTACAGCTGTCATTGTCTTACCCACCAAGGTCTCCAGCCCTCTTCTCCCTCCCTCTCCTCATGCCCCCCCCCCACATACACACACCTCCCAGAGAAGCCTTCACACCTTGCTTCACACTACCTGCTCAGTTTAGAATATATTGCCATCTTCTAAATGCAGACTTACCTCCTTCATACAGGTTCTATCGAGAAAACAAAACCAACATCCTGGGGATAAGATTTGGGAGGTGTGTGTGGCCAAGACATGAACTTCACCCCAAGTGAGATGGCCAGTGTCTGGGTGCATGGCTTCAGGTAAACATCAATAATAGTGATCATCTACTAGGGGAGATACTGGGATTATAAAGCTGAGTATACACAGAGCCCCAACCTTCATGTAGAGACATATGTAAACTATAAATTAAATAGTATGTGACACCTGTTTTAATGGAAATACATCATTAACAATACGATAGTTGCTGTGAGACTACCTACCACATGCTGGCAGTTAGACCCACCCTTAGCATGCATAGTGCCATATTATCCTCGCAATAACCCTATGAGGTAGGTAACCTATTCCCATTACACAGATGAGGGTCAGAGAAGGTAAATAACTTGCCTAAGGTCAGACAGCTTGTAAGTGGTTGAATCAGAATTGGAATGTCTGTCCCACTCCAGAGCCTTCAGACTAACCACTATGATAAAATATGCCCAGGCATCCAGGCATGAAAGTTGCTCAGGGGAAGAAGTGTTATCTGTGTCCACTGGTATGGGGATGGCTTCTTTGGATTATGAAAGATTAATAACTTATCGGAAGGTTCATAAGGGGGAGGAGAGATTGAAATGAAGAGAAGAATCATCCTAGGATTAAAAAACACACACACAAGGAAAAGCACAATGGTATGAAATGTGACAAATTGATGCATATTGTTGAAGGTACAGGGCCAAGGGCAGGAGGATTGAGAACTTGAGCTTGGAGAGGTCAACAGGGGCCCAATTTTGAAAGGGCTGTATGTCAAGCTAAGGAGTTATAACCTTATTGTATTTAACAAGCCCTTATGTAGTATTTGCTATGTGATAAGCACTGTTTTAAGCACTTCACAAATACTAAGTCATTTAACGCTTATAACAACTGTATGAAGTATTATTATTATCTACCATTTATAGGTAAGGAAATTGAGGAATGGAAAGGTTGCATAACCTACCCAAGATAACTGGTAAATGGAATCCAAACCCAGACAATCTAACTCAACTTCAGACTCTTAGCCACTAGCTATGGCACACTGAAGAGATTTTCCATGTAAGGGAGTATTTTACTGATGAATGGTGTGATTAGGTTTGTTTCCTTAAGATTGCTCCCACAGTGTGTGGGAGAAGAAGAGACGATAGAGGAAGAAAAGAACTGATGGTAGGAAGCCCACCCAAGAAAGTGTCAGAGTGTTCAAGTTGAAAGCTGATTAGGACCCATTGGCAAGAAAGACACAGAAGAGCAAATAGAGACCACAGCTATTTAAAAGGTAGAACCAAAGGAGTGTGATGACTAATGTGGTGGGAAGAGAGGGATATTGAAGCTGGCTCCCAGCTTTCCAGCTCAGATTCTTAAATAGGCAGGGATGCTGCCCACTCAGATGTGCAGAAAAAGATGAAAAGCAGATAGTCATGTAGAGTTGGATTCTCAACTTGCTATCGATTCTCAACCAGTAGGCAGTTGCATATGTAGGTCTGAAGCCAACACTGCTAGTTTTATAGCTATTGATTCTGATGTGCCTGTGGAGGGTGAGACCAGGATGTGGATGATCTAAAGTGTATGAAGGAGTTCAAGCCTAGAGGTACCAACTGTGGAGTCATACACCCGTAAATAGCAATGGAAACCATAGGAGTAGATAAGATCACACAGAAAGAAGAGGTAGAGTACAAGGGAGGGAAGAGGGTGAGTGGCATGTCCCCAAAGAACTCAGACATTTAAGGTCACAAAGAAGAAATGAATCAAAAAGAAGGGGTGGGTCCTTATAGCTTTTAAGAAATAAACATCCTTATAGATCTATGGCTAAGATTTTTTAAAAGCCCAACATGGTGAAACGGGAAGAGAATCCAGAAGACCCGCTCATTATGTAACCTTGCGCACGTGGTTCTATACCCCACTGAGCTACAATTTGGACTTAATGAAACTGAAGATCTTCTATCTCCCTACAAGTTATGAATCTATGAAACATGTCAACAACAGCAGAACCATAAAGTGAAATCCAAATTGGATCTACTTAATCAACCTTGGAACGCTCAGGAAGGTAATTCCATGGAAGGAGTGTGGGCCAACCAACTAAAGAGGCCACTATCAAGGAATAAAAGCAATCCCATCTTGGCTGTCCACCCACTGGTTTGGTTGTCTCTTAGCCTGTCTGGGCCTCTGATCCTCTCTACTTACACAGAGAGAATCATTCTTCACAGGAGACAATATTGAGCTCCTTAACCACCTAGTAATTCTTTCTGGGCAGAAAACAGAAGGGGAACCATGGTCTTCCTGGGATATGAGTGACCCAAGAGAAAGTGAAAACCACCTGAGTGACTATATTCTAAGAACACCCACTTATGATTTCATAGAATACTAAGTCCAAACTCTGTGCATTGAAAGAAACTTCTCTCCTGCACTTCACAGGAATTGTGTGAGGATCTGTGAAAAGTAGTCATGAAAGTGCTTTGGAAGAAAAGTCCTATTTTATATAGAGAAACTCCTCCATGGTATTAGGAGACAAAAATGAATCTCTTTTGGGTAGTTTGCAAAATATGAAGAAAGAGTGTCTTCATCTCTGTGTCTCACTGACACTTCAAACACAATATCAGCATTCTACTATCCCCAAAATCCGCTGCCTGGCCTAATTTCTCAGTCTCAACAAATGGCACTCCAACCTCCTAGTTACTCAGTTTGAAATCTCCCCACCACCTGACCATCCCTCTCCATCCTCACTGCCCCTGTAGTGGGTTAGTTTCACCAGCACCTCTTAACCCGAATTACTGAATAGACTCCAACCAGTCCCTCTGCTGCCAGCCTTGGTCCCCTCTAACCCACCCTCCAAGTTGGAACCAAAGTGGTCTTTCCAGAAGTTGAGGCAGGTGACACAATCCTTTCCTTAAAGCTCTTTAATGATTCGCTGTTGTTCTCCACATGAAGTCCAAACTCTGACCTGGCAGACAAGGCCCTTCATCATCTGCCTCCCACCTGGTCAGCTTTATCCCTCTTTTCACTTGCCTCTCGCCCAGCAACTGGTGTCTCTAATGCACCGTGCTGTCCTTCCACCTCTGTACAGGCTATTCCCTCTACCTAGAATACTCTTCTTTACCCTCTTGGCTTACCCAAGCCATAGTCATTTTTTTTTTGGTCTTTCTCCTCACTTTTTCCAGAAAGATTCCATGAGTCACTCCAAGCTAATCTGATTACACCTCCTATGGAGCTCATAGCACCCTATACTTTACTAAGTCGGACTTATACCTTGCAATAATCTATTTACCATTTATCTCCTTCAATTGATTATAAACTCAGGGATTTTATGTTTTACCATTATATTTCCAATGCCTAGTAGAATGCATGACAAGTATAATAAGAGCTTAACAAATAAGAATGATGAATGCATAATGTACACACTACTTAAACATAGAAACATAGGGTTATAGAAACACAGACTTGGAATGGCCCTTAGTGGTCATCTGAAACAAACTCCCACCCAGTACAGAAAACTCTGACAAACATCTGGAGGCTCTGCTGGACACTTTCCATTAGTCCACTGACCATTGTTGAGAATCTCTGGTTTCTAGAAGGGTCTTTCTTACACTGAGCTGAAATGGGTCTCCCCTCATCAGCTACAGCTCTGCTCTCAGGAGTCACACAGAACAAGCTTATTCTTTGTTCCTTATGATAGCCCCTTACATATTTGAAGCCAGCTGTCCTGCCCTACTCATTCCTTCAATTACCTTCTCTTCTCCTATACACTGTACCTGTCTTAAGAGCTCCTCTCTGGGGAGGAATTCTAGTCCTCTCTCACCATAATTACTGCTTCCTCTGAACCGATCCTCAGACTAAAGAGTGATGCCCAAAGTGAACTCAGTATCTTCATCCTCAGAGCACTCATAGCCAAAGGCAAATAAGGCAATACAGCATGAGGCTGTAAGTCATAAAGGTAAATGAAATTTCCAGTTCTTAACGTTCTCATTCACCTAGGATGAAATACATAACAGGAGAAAAACCCATGGCATGGAGTGCCTGCAACTCAAAATAAGGGCATCTTCACATGGAACTTGAGTCTGGGGAAAATAAATCCATTCAACTGTTGACTCAATCTCTCTGCCAGCTGCCCTAGTTCACCTTCCTTTATTATGAAGTTTAATATTTCCTTTTCCTCTGAATATCACTTAATAACTATCATATTATGAGCAAAGACCAACACTGACCTCCTCCCACCATCCTACTGCCCAGAATTGAATTATCCTCTTTTAACCAAACTCTAACCAAGCAATTTCAAAGACTTCCAAACCATCCAAGTATACTGTGAATCATCTCAGCCAGTCAGACATATCCAACATGTGATATATTGTACCATCCAGTGAGACACTGTGATGGGGGGGGAGGGGTAAAAGACACTGGCTTGGACAAGTGACTTAATCCCTCTAGACCTCCATTTCCTCATCAGTAACTGAAGGACTGGCATAGGATTCTGTTCCCAACATATTGGGGTATTTATCATTACCAGAAATACACAAACACAACCAAATCAATCCCACCAGATGACATTATATATCCATCCTTTGTCATTCCCTGCCTTTCAGTTTCCAAACAACAACCCCAATAGTACAGAAATACATCAGTGCCTTGGATGGCATGTCCTATATATCCTGTTGTCCAAGGCAGTGGGCACCATAAGTAGGTTCCTTATCCCACCATCTTGTTACCCCCAAGTAAACACAAAGGCCAGAAAAGCAGATGGAAGCTAATCTTGATTTCCTTGTTTTGACTCTATCCTCATTAAAGCCCCCACTAGGAAATGGTTCTGCAAATTTCCAAAGAGCTCCACTAGCCTCAAAGAATGTGAAGACTTGATAACCTACAACGTCCTTGGAAGAATCTAAGTGACTCAAAATCCAATTACTCAGAGCTCTTTATTTTCATGTGTAATATTTTAGAGTTCACTTGCTAACATCTGCTTTGTGAATGATTACAATACTAATACATGTACTTGTTAAAATTTTTTGAAAACACAAGGGAAAAAGTATAATTATACCATTCAGAAATGATTAACATTAACCTTTATAGCCTTTTTTCTATGTACATATTATTTAATTGAGATCATTATGTACATATTATTTTATAGCCTGATTTTTCCCTATGCTATTAAATTATTTTAATGATTGCATAGTATTCCATTATTACCACTAATTTAACTGATTTCTCATTGTGAGCACTTAGGTTATTTCAACCTTTTTGCTCTTATAAATAAAACTGTGAAAAATATCCTGTAAAAGATGTTTAAATATACCTCATTTCTTGGGATAGAGATCTAGTGTTTTTGCATTACGTTGACACAGGAAAAATCAAAGGAGGTCAATAAAGAAAAACAAACCAAGATGATTGACATCTGTTTTTTTCTTATATTCCCAACAAACCCATCCACACGTCCTGACACTCTATCTTAGCACTGCTTAAGGTTGAAATAGTGAACACCTTTTTTGGGGGGCAGGGGGGTCCTATCAAATAAGCAAAGATTGGCAAAAATATATGGTAAGAGTATTAGAAATGTTTATTCTCATACATTACAGGTGGAATGATGATATAGTCTAAACTTTAGAGGGAGAAACAGTAATATTTCTAATTATAGAAAATGTAAGGCCTAAATTATCTGCTAATAGGGGATAAAGTAAATTGTTACATCTATATAATGGAATATTTTATATCCCTATAACATTTTAAATAAAAATTTAAAGAATATTTATTGACACAGTAATACATTCATATTATAACACTAAAAGAAAAAATAGACTATGTACATCTGTTTTGTTTCTGTAAGAAATATATAAATGCACACAATCTCATACACACATACACACACATCTAGGAAAATCTATACCTAAGTTTTAATAATAGTGGTACATGGTAGGAAAATAGTGATTTTTGCTTTGGTCTCCGGGCTTTTCCAAATTTTTTAAGTCTTCAGTATTGTGTATTATTTACATAAAATACTGTGTGTTAATAGTGGCAATAAAACATTTATCAAATTACTGAAGAAAACAAAACAAAATTAACTTGGATTTCCAAAGTCTGAGGTGGTCAGTCCAACTCACCGCGTCTCCTTCCCCAACCTCTCTGCCTTTGGCCATACCCACAAGAGAAAAGAACAAAAACAACAGGTAGAAAGTGAGCCTGTAACATTTCCCACCCAGTTCTGAAAATGAGCCAAGTTGCTGAGAAAGACTGGGATCAAAGAAACACATCAGACTTGAGAGCTGGAGCCAAGCACCAGGCTACCAGTCACTGATGTCTGACCCTGAAACAGTAACATGGGCAGAACACTTTATACAGATCTAAAATGCCAACAATGAGTAATTAATACTCCCCTTGGGCCCCAGGAAGGAGGGAGACTGAAACAGAAAGGAGGGGCTTCCCTCCACACACCTGACTCTTCTCACCTGCCCGGTAATTCACAACCCCAGGGCCCTAGGATGTGTTCCAGCTGGGAAAGCCTTTTCCCCAAAAGCCCGCTCTCCGGACACAGTATAAAAGCGAACATCTCACATGTAAAGAAGGCACAGAGGTCTCAGATATGAACCTTGGCATGTCCCCATCTTCTTCATAAGTGTCTTCAAAAAGATAAGCCCCCATTCCAGCCTGGGAGGCAGAGTGGGAGGTCACGGGCCTGATCACAGCTGTGAACTGGAGGTCTTCACTTGCTGACCGTGTGACGGCATTCAAGGGTTTGGATGTCTCTACATCTCCATGACCTCACCAAGAACATGGGGAATAGTAATCCTACCCATCCCCTGTGATTATTGTGCTGATTCAACTGAATAATAGACATGAAGAATCTCACTCCAAGCCTGGTACATGGTACTTAAAATTGGTTCCATGTCCCTCCTTTGCCTTTGTTGCTGGAAAAGGCCAGGGACTCTTCCATGACAGTAGCATGCCTCTACCCCAATAACCACGTCTTCCCTGTCTGAATGTTAGCAGGGGACTGGGCTTCATATGAGGAATCTTGCTTAGCTCACTTGACCAATACCTATAGAACAAGGTCAGTCACTAGCATTTATTTTCCCATCTAACAGATTTTTCACAAGAATAATAAAGAGTTGAGAGGGCCTTTAAGGTTACCTGGTTGGACCTCCTCCCCACTGCCCTCAGCTTCCTACCTTACATCCCCTTCCAGGGAAGCCCCCCAGCAGCACATTCTGGTTATGGTTAGCCCACGCACTTGACGCCCCGAGAAACGAAGACAATCTTGCTGCAATGTGCTTCACTGACAGGGAACCCACAAAATCCTTTCACAGAGGACCTTCCCACAGATTCAGATTTCCCTCGTTTCACATTTTTTTATTTTAAGAATTCTGTCAAACCCTGTCTGGCTATAGACAAGAACAGCCTTTTCCTTCATTTTCAGGCAGGGAAATGGAGTCAAGTCGGTAGGCCTTTTGTTTCTCCTACTACTAAACCCAGGACAGCACTCTGCTCTCCAACCTTGGAAGACTAGACAAGGCTCACCAAAGGCAGCATCTCACCTCCTGAGTTGATGCTGGAAAAGGAGACCCAGGAGAGGTGAAGCAGGGGATGGGGGTGCACTATGGGAATGTCTCCCGTCCGGCTGCTTCCATGTAGAGCTGCATCTGAATCAGCCACCCATTCTTGTCCCTGGTGGAGGCCCTAGCCTGTAGGGGGCTTTGGTCGCCAACCCATTTCTGTCGTGGTAACCTCGCTCAGGGAGAAGTACAAGTGGGGCATGCTCAATCGTGCTTTCTTCTGGTGGCCTTCCGAGTCACACTTCAGAAGCCCCTCCTCTGAGAAGACGGAAGAGCAGCAGGTCCGACTGTCTGACAATGTCACAGCCGCTCTGGCTCTACCTGCTGCTTCATCTCTCTCATCAGCCCATGAGCTCTCTTCCTAAGGCGGTGATATTTCTCCTTTCTCCTCCACCTTCTGTCTCCAGCCTGAGACTTGTCAGCAGCCCCTTCGTGTAGCAAACATACAAGTTGGTTTGCCTTAAAAGGTCAATTGCAGCAGATTTGTACATGTTCTCTCCCTCTGACGCCAAAGTCCTGTGCAAGCGAAGGCAGTACAAGCAGTCCTCGATGCAGGCTCTCCCTGCTCCACCCCCAAGCCTGAACAGTATCTTCAGCCAAGGAAGGACAGAAATGCTCACAGGCTGGATGTTTCTCCCAATCTTTCCTGCAACAGCTCCAAAGCGCAGCACACATATCCAATCAAGTAACCCAGTGGAAGCCACCAGAGCCCCAGAAGGGTCAGACAGAGGGATACCGAAGACTGAGGGATTAACCCTCTGTGTAGGTTGACCTCTGTGCTCAAAGTCTTGGCAATGTGGGACAAAGTCAGGCAGCCTATTTGGCTACATTCTCAGGAAGTCATTTCTATTAATGAGGCACCTGTCCGAAAATGCAGGTCTCAAATCAGGGTCCAGGGCCTTCAGTGCCCTAGGAGATTCTTCCAGATGGTCAGCAGGCTGTCGCTTCCAATATTAATACTTATAATATGACAGCATCAACACTTCTGTCTCCAGCATGATGTAACCACGGCCTCTACTTGGCACATCTCTGAGAACCATGGAGTGTCACCACAAGTAAGGAACTCAAAGAGCTCCAAATCCATGCCATTTCATAGATAAAAAACCTAGGTCCAGGAGCCAGGAAGAGGCATGTGACGAATACATGGTAGGGCCAGAATCCCAGTGCAGGCTCCCATTCAACTACACCACACCACCTCAAGGAAACATCAGCCAAAACCATTATCAAACCACCAATCTCCCCCCAACTCAAGTCCAGTGAAGGTTTTTTCATGTGAGTGGGGTAGTTGGACCACGGGGAACTTGGCCTGAATTACTGGAGAACCACTGTTGTTAACTGGATGAAACCAAGGAGAATTAAGTCTATTTTTCATTACACAACAGGAAGCCAGAAAGTGCAAGGTTTTCTCTCCCCTCCCTGAGAGGACACCACACTGCCACTTACCCTAGTCTACAGCTGTGGTTCTCAACCATTAGCATGCCTCAGAATCACTTGCAAGGCATTTCAAAATGCAGCTCACTGGGCCCCATCCCCAAAGATTCATATTCAGGAAGTCTGAGGTGGAGCCCAAGAATATGCATTTTACACAGATTCCCAGGGGACTGGGGACCCATTGAGAACTATGCACTTGAGTTCCACCAAGGCTGACACTTCTGTTTCCACAAGCCCCACTCCATACCCCAAGCTGCACATCCACAACTGATACACCCTTGTTCAGTCTCCTCCCATGGCTGGCTGTAACCTTATCTGATGGTTCTGCCCAATTAAGGCAACTTGCTCATGCTACATCATAATCCGTTGCCCCATTAACAGATGGCTGAAGATTCAGGCTGGCCCTCTTCCCAACATGCCTGTCGTTGTGCTATACCAAGTTTCCCCAATCAGGACAGAGCAGATGAACCAGAGAGGAGTTTCTAACCACCATCCTAACAGCAAACCGTTCCTAAAATGCCTCCCATTACACCAGCCTTGGCAGGGACTGTTGCACCCCAGGAACTACCACAATCTAGAAGGGAGACCCTCAAGGCAACATACACCCTTGGTCTCCTCTATGCATCCCCTACTTGCAGGTCTTTGCTTTGTTTCCAGAAGCAGTTGGCACTCTCTGACTGCAAGTACAAAAGTCTATGACATCCATCCCAGGGGTACAGCCACTCCTACATAATGTATTGAGTCCCTCCCTGGCTCAGAGCATATTGGGTTGCCTTCAGCTCAAAAAGGGTACGGCAGCTGCTCACATCAACAGGTGTCTTCCGGGAGTGGGGGTGGGGGAGCAGCCAGGACTCGGCAAACCTCCTGAGATACTTGGTCATTCACTGGGACGTGGCCAAAGTGAGAAAGCAGGACCCCGCTGAGGCTCCAGGTCCATATTAACAAACAAAGTAGTAGAGTGCACTTAAGAACATGGCTATGTGGTCACAGAGGCCAGGATGTGTGGTCCATTCACCTCAGACTAGTTGTGTGGTCTTGGGAAAGTTGGTGAAGTTTTCTAAACCCCAGTTTCCTCATCTGTAACTTGAGGAAATAATGATAACTGCCCTAAAGCTCTGTTCACAAGAATTAAAAAAAAAAACACCTGTGAAATGTTCAACAGAGCACTTGGCAAAACAAATGTTAGCTGCTCGTACTATCCTTACAATCAAGGAAAACAATAAGGCCCTATGCCTGGCTCAAACTGCTACACTTCAAAGACCTCAGGGAGCAGGGCCTCAGATCCAACAAATGCCCCTGCAGACAAACTGGCTGGAAACCTGAGCAACCTCCAGTGGCACTGGCCCAGATCCGCCCCTGGCCTCTGGTTGCTGCACTTGCTCTTCTCACATGAGGCCTCTCTTGCTGTTTTCTAGATAGTCCATCTTGGCCTCTCAACAATGCCCATTTGAAGCCACAATGCAGGCTCTGACCAGACGCTTCTGCTGACCTCAACACTTCTTCCATTTCTGGCATCACCGGAAATTTCCTTGGAGTCAGGAGGCCCATCCTGCGGCCAGTGATCAGCCAGAGGTTTTCACTCCATCACCATATGACCGAGACATGCCTGTCACCTGGTCCAGACAGGAATCTGCCAGCTAGACACCAAGCAAAGGAATCTTCCAGAAACTTGCCCCAAACTGTAGGAAATGAGCTGACATCTGAAGTTTTATGGGAGGCTAAGTGAAAGAAAACACAGCTCTAAAACCTACCCCCAGTCCTTCCCTTTGAGAAAATTCTATCCTGCTGCCCTCATCTAAATGATGGAAAGCTCAGAGAAGACTTGGACTGTTTAATAAACTTTTAATTTACAAGAAACAAAGGCCCTCTGTGGTTACTTTAGTGGCTTGCTGGGAGGATATGAGGAGCAGGACAGGTGGGACCACAAAGTCATTAGCAAAGGAAGTAGTTACACCTTCTTTTCTCTTTTCCCTTCCTTCATGGCATTGCTGCTTTGCTTTCTGTGTCATGTCCTATTCTCCTGCCTCTGCTGGTCACCATCTCCCACCCTCACGGTCTTTGCACTCAGGAACTGCCACCACCAGTTCACCCAATTCCAGACCCCTGAGGGAGCAGAACCATCAGCCTGACTCATCTTTTTTAAGCTCTATATTGCAAGACCAGGACATTTAAGCTCTATATTGCAAGCCACGAGTGCTGACCACTGGCACAATAAGCTATGACTGTGGGGTGGGCAATGGATGGGGTCACAAGATACAAAGCAGGGCTGCTGTCCACCCAGCAGGGGTGTTGGGAAGAGCAGCTTCTCTCGGAAGAGGGTGTGACTGAGCAGTGGGGAACAAAAGAAGAAAACTGAACTCATGTGCCAGGCAGAAACCAGCCCAGCAGAGCACTTCCTTATCCAGAGCTGTGCCAAGACCTTGAATTGTGACCAGCAGAACCACAGCCAAAGGACAAGTGCAAAGAGTAGAGCCTGGTCCCAAGGATTTGCCAAAGTGGTACAGAGTCCATCTGAGTCATAATCACCCTCAACTGAAAATATTTTCAAATGTTCTTTGCTCTGGGTTGGAGGAGCTACACGATGACTCAAGATTTTTAAAAATATATAGACAGCAATCAACACTCTTGAATGGACATCAAGAAGGTATCAGACAAGACAAACACATCTATCACAGATAAGAGGTATTTAGAAGCTATCTCTTGTCCTCCCTAGGCAGGAGAGAAGGAGGGATAGAGAAGAAAATGGCCCCAGTAGTCTCTCAAAAGGAAAATGCTTGGTCATGGAGCCCAGGAGTCAGGCTTCTCTCACGAAGAGGGGCAAGAAAGACTGCCCCACCCAGCAAATACCCTACCAGGAAGGAAATAAGGGAGTCCATACCCTCTCTTGCCAGCCTGTCCAGCAAGTCTTAGATATGTTAGAAGGGATCAAAACCCTTTTCATGCAGTGCCAGGAAAAGCAGAGCGAAAGGCTCAGCATGTCGGTGGCCTAGGTATTCTCCAGGTTGGGCTAAACAGGCAAGAACCTCTCCAGCTGCTGAGCATGAGGGTTTGGGGCAGACACCTGAACCATGGCCCACCTGCAAAATCCTACCACAGAGCCTTAGAGGTAAGTGGAAGCCAGAAAAAGTGAGCGGGGGGGGGGGGGGGGGGGGGATGGGTAGAAAAAAATGCCAGTGTGCAGTTGAGCACTGTGAATGCAGATGGTCTTCTCCAGCACCGTAGATAAAAGCAGTGGCAGCCTCCTATACTGATTATACACGGATGCCACTGAGTGAACAGGCCCGCTGGGCAGGGCCAAGTCCTGCTGGATAACTTATATGCTTGCGCTGGCCATGGGCAGAGTTCAAAGGAAAGAGCTGGAGAATAGACATTCAAGACATAAGCGAACTGCCACCTTACAGCATCCAGTAAATAGGCAGAGAGGTCTCCTAAGGAGATCATGCAGAGTGGTGCCAAAATGTGCGTGTCGTGACACACTGCTCCCACTGTCCATGACACATCCTCCAGCCCTGAATCCCAGCCACCCCTTCCCTTGGCAGCTTCCTTCAAGACCAGTAGAGTGTCACCACCTAGAGGAAGGCTAATCTACATTCCCAAGTTGGGCTAGGTGACCTCCTTAGTGCTCCCCGGATAACCTAAGGTTGCCTCCATCAAAGCCTTCCAAACCATGCATCATTCAAAGCATTTCTTCCATCAGGAAGCCTTCTCCAACACACTCAACAAAGAGGAACCTCCCATTAGTTTCAGACAGCTCCCTACAACTCTCCTTCATAGCTTTATCCCAGTTTGTACTCAGATTCTTCAGTACTTCTATGCTCACTTTCCTTCCCCCACACCCCAAATGCAAGCTCCATGAAGAAGGGACCTCGTTGGCCCTTTTCACCTGTGCACCCCCTGTACCTACTACAGTACATGGCCTGCATAGAAACACAATGGAGAGTGACTTACTAAATGAATAAGTAAGTCCTTCTACAACATATTACGGTCATATTAATTGCTCTATCTTCCCAGCCAGACTGTGAGATCCTTTAGCACAAGAATATGTCTAATTGGTCTTTCCTCCCCAGCACTACAGGAAGGAGGGGTGGGGTCAAGTATTTCTGGCACCTTTGGGTGATTATTTCCCATCACAGAGATGAACCAAATAACTCCCCTCTTTTTGTTCTTTCACAGTCCTTAGCAAAATTCCTAACCCATCACAGGAGTTCAGTGTCTATTTCAGGTGATTCACCTTTCAAGGAGCCCACACCTAACACTGGCAATGTGTCCTCTATGCCAGCCAGTGGCAATCAGCCCCTCATGGATAAAAGCAGGATTTAGAGCAGGAGGGGCCACCAGGAGATAGGAGGCCTCAGTGTGAGTCCCCACCCTATACTTCCTGGCATGTTGGCATGCAGAAGGCACCAAACTCCCAGGTGTACAGTTGTTTCAGCTCTAAACATGGAAGACATTTCCATGGGTCCAGAGGCATTGATTCTACCACTCCATGTTGTGGTTTCAAAATACAGCAGTCAGTCCTTTGGACCTGCATTTGAATCCTACCTCTGATTTTTGGCTGTGTGATTCAGGATGAGGTACTTGATTGACCACTATACTGACCACTATATTGACCACTGGGTCTCAGTTTCCCCATCTGTCAAACAGGACTCACAGTAGTTTATAAGGATGGAATAGGATGATGCATGAAAATGTGTTACAAATGAGCACATAAGCAGTTTATTAATGGCAACAGGTAACAGAGGAAAGATCTTAGGTTTAGACTGAGATGATCTACTCAAGGAAGCTGGGTGATAATGGACAAGCTGGGTTCTGAGGTTCAGTTTCCTCATCTGGAAAACAGGAAACAAAACCGTATCTCCTCATTCTGGCCAAGGTCACTCCCAAGTCCACATCCTGGATGTCTACACTTGTTGTTCCCAGCAGGGTGGCACCTCCCCAGCTCTGCCATGGTTCTGTCCTCATTTAGGTGTGGTCTCCCCAGATGGCTTTCCCTGCACCTCTCCAAAGTCACCCACCTGCCCTTTTATTTCCTTCCTGGAAGTCACTTATGTCTGAAATTGTCTAATTGCTATATGTTTATTGTCTACCACACTTCTCACTAGACTGTCAGCTCTATGAGAGCAGAAACCTGGTCTGCCCTGGACTCCAATATACCACCAGAGTTTAGAATGCTATCTTGCACATGCCACATGCTCAGAAAATACCAAAAGAATGAATGAATAAATGAATGAATGAATTAATGAACAAATGAATGAACACCCTTCATGATCACTGTGAAGAAACAAATGAACAACACAATGATAATGCATACTATAGTCCTGGCTCACAGTAGCCACTTTATGTTGATTTTCCTTCCTTTCCCTGGGAACTAATTTTTCAAGAACTACAGTCCTTAAACATTATCTCAGCTTGAGATTTAAAACTTACTTAAATTGAGCTAAGGTTACCAGACAGGGAGGAAAAAAAGAGAGAGAAAGAGAGAGAGGTAGGGGGACAGTAATAATTAACCTCCCTATGCAGATCTCCACCAAGAGCTTCTTAACACCTCTGCAATATCTGAGCAACCAAGCCTCCCAGGATCCCCTGAGTTCTCCGGAAGACAGGTCATCAATTGAGCCACTTCTGCATCTGCACACGTTGCAGATCAGACACAAAGACAAATGGCGCTCAAATCAGTGCCAAGGGGTCAGCGCCAACCAGGGCATAGATTCAGGCTGGGCCCCTGAGAGGACTCAAGACTGAAATGCAGGTCCAGACAGGCACTGACCAGAATGGGGACTGAGATATCTACCTCAGGATGCTGGAGCACCCTGCCCCCTCTGTGACTGCTGCCCCTCCATACACTTAGTCATCCATCTCTGGACTCCCTCTGCTCACTCTGGCACATCTCACACTACCCTCCTTTTGACACACCCAGCTTGAGTGGCTCTCCTACTCTGCCAGAGACCCCAGGTCAACATGGTAGATAAGTCTACCCTCCCTCCTCCTGCCAGATGCAGCTAGACTATCCCAGGTTAGGCCCTGACTAATAATGGGCAAAGGTGGCAATGACCTCACCTTGTCCACACATTCTAGGTGTCTACATTCTGAGCCATTGAGCCACAGCTTCCCTAGAGCTCAAAGAAGTAGCACATCAGAGGTCAGGAACCTCACCCAGGTGGCTGTCAAGACTCCATCTCCCCAGTGGGCTCTTGCCCAGTGTGCTGAGCCTAAATTCTAGATATTAGCCCTGATGTGAGCTTCCATTTTAAATTTCAAAGAAAAGTTCTGAAGTTCTCTACACTCAAACACAGTTCCTATCAAAATGCCAAAGCAAGGCTACAATGGGACTGATCTGTGGTTTCCAACCATTGCACTCAGCCCATTACACCCAGAAAACCCTTACCACATGGAGAGAGTAGACTGATGTGGGTCTCACATCATTCTCCTGCCCCAAACCCAGCTTGCATCATCACCACTGGACTAGAGCATAGGCAGTGCTCTCCCATGCTCTAGTCCCAGTGGGTCAAAGTCCAGAGGCAGAGGGGGAGAATTAGCCAGCCAGCCAGCTGCAGAAAATAGGCACTATGATATAAAGTCTGGCAGAATAGGTTGGATGAGGCAGAGAAAGACACAAAGAAGGTGGCCCTCAAGCCATGACACATCAATGGCTCCAGTGCCTGGAGAGAGGACTTTCCAAGAGTGTGGGCTGACAGATAACCTTGAACTCTGTCTTCTAGGTGGTTCAGCTGTAATCTTGACCCCTTCAGTCCCACTTTCACTTGATACTCAGGTTTCTTAGTGAGAGAGCCAGTTCTGTGTATAGGACAGGGGCTTTACCCTCCCCACTCCAGCAGACTCCTGGGGTAGCCTATATTCCTAAATAGCACTGACTTGACTCTCTGGGATCCCTTTCTCTGGTGCTTTTCCAGCCTCCTCTCCCCAACTTTACAGTTACTTACCAGCTGTGTGACTTTATGCAATCCTTAACCTCTTTAAGCCTGAGTTTATGTATCCCTAGAATAGGGGGTGGGGGTTAAATTAGACAAGCTCCAAAATTACGTTTTAGCACTAACATTCCATAATTCCATAATTGTTTGAAAGAACATTAACAGCTGGAGTCATCTGTGACAATAATATCTACTTTATCAGAACTGGACATGGACTGATCTGTCTTCCTGGGTCCCAAGCTGACCAGGTTTTATGAAGTTTCTCTTAGCTTGGTAAAGGTTCTACAAGTCCATTTCTCCTTCTCATATTCTTATTCCATATTGAGGTAGTGAACCAGGAAGGTAGGAGGCACTGGGCAGATTGAGGAGAAATCAGGAAGTACTGATGAGCAGTAATTTCTTATAAGGAAGAGGAAAGTGCACAGGTTCAAACTCACTGGCTGACACTTCTCAGGGCCTCTCCTTCCCCTCCCCTTTTTGAATTATGTGAAATCTGCCCCAGCAATCTGGAGCCATGCCACCCTCCCTGGGAGAGGAGTTCTGATGCCAAGCTTCCGGTGGCTACTCACATCAACACCCTGGGAATCATTCTCCCCACTGATCTCTCCCTTATCACCATATCCAATTCATCATCCACTCAAGTCAAGGGGTGCCACCAGAATATGCGTCAACTCTGCCAGCTGTCACCCACACCGCTGCCCCTACTCCAAGACCTAACACAGTGTCTGGACCCAGCAGGTGTTCAATAAAGATTTGTTGAATGAACGGAATCCAAGATGACTTCTCTTTCCCTGAGAAACAGAACTGAGAGACAAGCTATTTTTGCAGGACAATGGTGAGTTCAATACTTCCTACCCAGCTAAAGCACCCAACCTCAAACCCCATACTAGTGAGTGCAGAATCCCTCTTGCCCTTCTTCCCACTCAGGTTGCAAGACTCAGGAGTGACAGTGAAACCACAAGCATCTCCTCACTCTGTGGATAAGACCTAACTGTAAGTGCCAGTTTAACATCTGAGCAGCATTAATGCCCAGGAACCATCTCCTGCTCTCTGACAGGGTAACAATACCCAAACAATATATACCCTGCACTTCCACCCATGCACACCCACACATACCCCTTGCTCGGGGCAGCAGAAGGGAGCAGGGCTAGAACTCAGAACCCCCTGCTGGGGCCACATAGTACCACCCTGTAAGAATGTTAAGTCTGCCCCTCAGTACACTGGCCTATGGTTTTCATGAATTCAAAAGACAACCTTCCCACCCACCACCCTGCAGCCCCCATCACCAGGGTCAGATATTCAGAATTTTTACACAGGTCAAAGAGGAGAATGGATGGTGTAATACCCCTGCTCACCCCCAATTTCTGGAACTCCACATCCATCTGCAGGGAGTCATTTGCCACAAATGTCCTAAGCTGGAGAGTGACGTGAGTGGGTGGCTGTCTGGTTTCCTGACCATGCCTATCTCCAGATTTGCCTCATTATTTCACATTGGTGGCACAACCACCAGACAACCTTCCAGACAAAGACACAGAACCAGGCTCTAACAGCCCATCTGGCCATGCGGTAGACCAACTCTGGGGGCTGGGAGGGATACCTACAAGGGGTCCTCCCATGGAAAGTCCCAGCCTCACCCTCAGTTTCATTGAATGTATTTCCACACCTGCCCACCTGCCCCTCCAGCATGACTGCTCTGGAAGTATGTTTCGTTGTGGTTATGAACATAGCCACCGGAGTCAGACACCCTGGGTTCAAATCATACACCACTGCCAATGAGGGGGTACACCTAGAGAAGTCCCTTGACCTCTCCACTGGTCTCTGTGTTCTCTGTAAAAGGCAATTCACAATGCCTACCACACAATATTGCCAGGAGAATTAAATGCATTAACTACTGTACGTTAAACTCCGGGCACAGGGTAAGTAGTCCTTCCACTGCTGTCAGTCTCCAACCTCCTAACCCAGCCCCACACACCACACTAGTTACAAATTTGCTTGCACTGAATACACGGCTCCCAAGGCCTTAAAGAATGCTCCACCCAAGTAGAAGCTTTGAAAAATAAGCAAAACAAGGCGAACATGAATTTCCCTTATACCTTTCCTGAGGTGTCTCTGTCTTTCCTGTATGTGACCTTATCTGGTTAGAAACAAACTAACTTGTTAAGCTAAAAAAGAGAGTCACCGATTCTTCCAATTCCTAGTCATGCCTTTCCACAGTTGTCACCATCATTTTGTCACCAGTATCCTTAATAATACCTTCATTTGTAGAATGTCCCTCCCAATTCATCCCTCTCCCCTAAGGAAGAAAACCTGTGACCTAGGGGAAAGCTTGAGGGGTAGGCATCTCAACAGTAACAGTGGTTCCTTCTGGGAGGTGGGATCCCAAGTGATCTTCATGTTCTTCTTTACATTTTTTATTTTGCTTAATGTTTCAGTTTCTCTTTCTTTACTTCTCCCCCCCCCCCACCAATGTGCATGGCAAATGTATTCCTTTTTTAAAAGGAGAAAAAAATGGAAAGCTATTTCAAAAAGTCCCAGGCCTTGTGTCTAGAAGGTGGTTCATGAAGAAGAATGAAAGAGGATAATGTACTCTCATTTGATCCTCAAAGACTAGGCAAGAAGTGACCCACCATAAGAAGGCACCTGAATTATGGAAGCAGGGACAGGAGCATTCATTCATCCAGCAGTTGTTCACTGAGTGCTCACCCCGTGCGAGGTGCCATGTGTGAACAAAACAAAGTCCCAGCCAGCCCTTGGGGTGATGAGGTCCTATTCAGGCAGACAGACAATAAGCAAAATGAACACATACGTACTATGTCAGATGGTGTAAGGTGCTATGAGAATTAGGTGAAATAAGGGGATCTGAGGGCTGAGGAGGGACCTGCTATTCCGGAAGGGTAGCTGGGAAGGCTTGCCCAAGGATGTTCATTTTGTGCAGAGACCTGGGGAATGGAAACAGCCAGGGGAGTGGCCAGGATAAAGCATGGAGGTTGGACTGGGCTTAGCAAGTTCAAAAAGCAGCATGAGCAAGGAGAATGAAAGGAGAAGAGGGTGGACAGGTCTGGGGCCAGAGCTGGTGGGGCTTTGTGGTCATACTTAGAGCTCTCCACCATGGTTCACTGCATAGGAAGCCACTGGAAAGGTCTGAGCACAGTAACATAATTTGACTTTCATTTTAAAGGATCATTCCAGCCTGTTGTGTGTGGGGGGCGGGGGGGGGGGGGCGGGAAATGCACAGACGCGAGAGTGGAAGCAGGAGTGCAGTAAGGAGGACCTTGTAATAATCCAGGCAAGAGGTGGTGGCAGTGGTTTGGACCACATGAGTAAGAAATATGGCCCTATTCTGGGTCCATTTTTAAGGGAGAGCCTACAGGCTTTACTGACAGCTTGAAGTCGGGACAGGAGAGCCAGAAGGGAGTCAACAACAATCCTCAGTGTTTTAGGTGTGAGCACTTGGGAGGATGACGTTGCTTTCTTCTCAAACAGGAAAGACTGGGCAGGGTAGGAGGTCAAATTAAAGGACATAAAAGCACAGAAAGTTTGAGTTGAATCAGTGTTCAACAGCAGGTAGAGATGATAGCTAAGCAGGTGCATGTTCACACTTGAGTTGAAGGGAGAGGTCCAGGCCAGACATACAATTCTGAGAGCACTAAACCAGTCCTCATTTGACATTCCAAACCAATCTACGGGGTGGGTGTGACTTCATTCCTGTTTTGTAAATGGCAAACCTGGGACTCTTAAAGGGGGAGTTACTTGCCCAAAATTTATACACACAGAATAGACTCATCTGCATTCACAACTGAGTCAGTCTGATGCCAAAGCCCAGGACTCAGACCTTAAAAAACCCAGATTATAATAACCAGAAAGCCAACTCAATTAACATGGCAGCCTGTACCTCCCCCGCTCAGTAAACTGAGCCCCACCTCCTTCTGAGATCACAATTGTTCTCATTGACTGAATATCCATGGCATATCCTGGCCCCAAAGTGATCTAGCTGTTATGCACAGACTTCTGCCTTTGTCTCCTGATTTGCCCCTGAGTATCCAAGGAACCTGAAATCAGGCTCCAAATGCCAACCTTCAGCACTGTAGCCTCACTGCCCCATTAATTCCTGCCAGGCTCCTCCCTGGGCAGGCACTGCAGGTGTCTGGGGCACATTTGGGAGGTAACCGTGAGCCTGGAAATCCCATGGCCTTAACCACAGCTGGCTCCTCCCTCTGGGGGAACCTGGTCAAATCATTTGACTGCTAAGCCTCAGTTTCCTCAACTAGCAGAAGGCGGGGGTTAGACTAGAATCTTTCAAGAGTCTGTGAAATACACAGAAAGTCAAGTTTTTCTAAACACAGGTATCCTGCAGTAGAAAACCCTTGGATCCAGCAGTCCCTTTTTGAATCCTGTTCTGACACTCACTGTCTTGGGGAGCCATCACCAATTTAGTCCCTCCATCCTGTCCCTCTATCTCTAATATGAGGGTGACAATATCAACCTTCCAGGGGTGTGGGTAGGACAGTCATGTGGCACATGGGTGTTCCCTATATGCTCACTTATAAAAGTCCCAAGAGCACACAGTGAGCCCAAGATCCCCACTCCACTTAGGGACTCCCCTTGCTCCACAGCACACAAGAAGGACTCTGGCATGTTCCATTCAGCCACCTGATGATTTCTCTCACCTCCTGCCTCGACCTACCCAATCCCTGAAACCCTGAGACCCTAATAGCTCACCCTTCCACTTATCCCTTGTCTCATTTCTTCAACTCCTGCTTCTAAGAAAACCCAGGTCAAAATATCAGGAGGGAGAAAGATGAAAAGAAAATCTGCTGGCCTGTCCCACCCATTACCAGAAGCAGAGGCTTGCTATTAGCATAATCCAAGTGACACATAATAAAAATTACCACCATCATCAGTATCATGGCTATGGCTGCTGTAGACCAGGCAGAACCAAAGTGGTATGAAAAGGGGAGCAGACCATGGATGTGGCATCAGATCACTTGGGTTCTAATCCTCCCATACCAACTACAAAGTAGCCTTAGAGAAGTCATTTGATTCTGAGCCATCCCCCAACAACAAGGATTATGTTATAACTCTGATTTGTGGACAATGACACTGGACTCAGGAGGTGAGGAATCCACTTGACTAATAGATAAGCAGCAGGAAGTTACCCTAGGTCTGCATGTGTGATCCCAAAACTCATGCTTTTCTGCCACATCTTGACACCCAGAGCATTGCAGGCTTTCAAGTCAGAAACTACTGGGTTTATATCTCACTTACTTGCTGAGAGGCTTTGGGCAAATTACTTAACCTTGCTGAGCTTTTATTTTGATCATCTATAAAGTGAAGATACTGCTGCCTGCCTCATGGGTCATATCATGAGGGGCCAGATAGCACAGGAATAGCTCGGACACAGTGCATGCATGAAGCAGCCCCCCAGTGACTTAGAGATGCCTTCTCACTGCTACCTCAGGGCTATTGCAGAACAAGAAATGTTTGTATGGACCAGACAGTCCTGGAACACAGTAGGTCCTCCACACCTGTTCTCTGAAACTTAAAAGCCAAATGTCCAATGCTACATGACTATGAATGATAAAGCTAATATTTAAACATGGCTCTTTTGCCCTAAGTCTATAGATCACCTAAAAGTCATCTCAGAGCAATTGGGTAATCCTGAAACCTGAGAGCACCATATCCCAGACCCCTCTACCCCCACCCCATCATTCTAGCTCAATTTCCAGCTACTCAGAGTTACACACAGGAGGAAAACCACCATGGCAGAAGAGCCCCCTTTTTGTCAGCTCAGGGTGGGATGCCCTAGTAAAACTTCTGCCTTCAATTCAGGGAACAGAAACAAAAAGCATCCTATTGACTTTGAGGCATAAAGCAAATTAATTCTCCAAACATAGTCCAGAGCACATAACAGCCCAGCAAGGGCCAGCTAAATATGATCAGAAACCAGCAAAGCAATTCTGAAGCCATCAGATCCCTGAGGAAATGAGGATGTTGCCAAGGCACCTATCAATCAAAGCTGATCCAGGAGGAGTTGTGCATGTACACACTGCAAAAGGAATAAAAAAAAAAAACAAAAACTCAAATCCATAAAGAATGAACTCGAGTTCCTGCACCTCAGGCTGTACCCGGGAAACCACAAGTCCCTTTAGAAGTATTCTGCAAGAAGCACCCACACTCAGGCTTCCCTAAAACACCCTTAGCCTCTTTTCTCTGAAGAATGACAAAAAACCACAGGAGAATGCTGTTGACAGACGAAGACTGGCTTGGTCCTTTGTAAGTTATCCTCTTGCTCTGTCTGTGTGCCAGGATGAGTCACAGGCACCCACGTGGACCATATTCTGGGCTGGGCTCAATGATCCAGCTTGGTGGCTTCTTCTGAGAGAGTAGACCCATGTCAGCCAGGCAGTGTCCTCCTTGCTCCGAATTCTGGAAATCCAGTGACTTTCCCTTCCCATCTCTAGAGCTTTCCTACTACAAAGGTGAAAAGGCTACCCTGCTGCTCTAATATGTCCCATGTTCCCCGGGACACACACACGAGAGTCCTGATGTCTTTACCCACTATCCTGCAGCGACCAGCATCCACTCTACCCCCACTCATGGTGAAGTAGCCACATGGTTGGGACTGGATGCCTCCGTCTGCTGTCAGGGCAGAGCAAGAGGTTATAACTGCTCAGAGTTGTTACAACTCATTCAGAGAGGGACCTGTGACCTAATTGGTCCAACCAAAAGGAGGCCCAAGACTTTTGTCCAATGGCTGGGGGAAGAGAATTTCTTTACTTTCAAGGGTGAGCTGTACCCACATGAGCTCTAGAGTTGCAGAGCCATTTTACTACCATCGACAGAGCCAGCCTGAGGCCCTGACAATATTGGGCACCCCTAGACTGAACCACAGCTGAGGTCCTTTCTCCAAAACTTGAGTTATGTAAACTCCAAACTCCGTTCCCCAGAGCTCCCTCTGTATTAAGCCAGATTGAGCTGGGATTCCAATGATTGAGATCATCCCAACTGAAACACCTACCATTCCAGGTCCTTTGAAAATGAGCTGGAACATCCTTCTCCAGCCCCATCTCTCACTCAGTCCTCTACCTATGTGCTATAAAAGGTCAATCTCCTATGTACTGAGGACAAATTCCTCATCTTCTTGCCTTTCCTCATGTGGTTTCCTTGGCCTGGCATCCTCAGTCCTTCTCTTCCATCTAGTGATGTCATTCTTTAAATTCCATCTTCTCAGTGAAACCTTCCTCACACTCCCTTACTTCTCAAGAAGTAATCCTCCCTTCCATGAAAGCCCATGTGGTTCCTTCTATCCTGGATCTAGGCCCTCTGCTGTGGTTACATACAGTCATAATGTCCTTCACTACAAAAATGCCAACCATTACTCTCTTCTGTGTGCCTAGCACCAGACACAATGCCCCACCCCCTCCCGAGGCAAAGGAAGTACCTTGTAGATATTTGCAAAATTGAATATGTGGAAACCTGCACCAGGCCAGCTTGGTCTGTGAGTAATACTGGCATTCTAGAGGGCATTCTTCTCTCACACCCCATCTCCTAGGCCTCCACAGACCCACAGATGTGCATATGAGAGATAATGGCATGGGGTACACTGTGGATAAGGAATGGGGTAGGAGATCATTGAAGGGCAGAAAATCAGACCTGTATTGCAAAGTTCCTTTCTATACAGTATCCAAACTCAATCAAGGTCACTGGAACCCCTCCATCCAGTCTGAATGGGCTCCCTCTATACCACTTCTATCAAATCCACCCCCAACCATCATCATGCAACTCTCGCTAGCTCAGCTCCCCAAGTTCCAGCTTCAGCTCTGTCATCAACCACCTGTGTATTCTTGGGCAAGTCATTTAACTGCTCCTAGCCCCCATCTCTACATTGAGGAAGGTGAACCAGCCATGCGCTAAGATTCTACCCACTCTCTAGGATGCTAGGGTTCTATATAAGAGAATGGAATCTCTCCTTTCCAAACCCCCCATTGGGAGAAGTCCCAGACTCTAACACTAAATAAGGGCCAGGATTTTTCCCACCCTTCAAACCTTCTTCTGTCCCTTCCTTATTTCCTGGCAAAGGGACACATTTTCTCCCAAAGGGTCTAATATGGTGCTTGTCTTAGGTACCAAGGAAAGAGAGGCTCAGCAATCCTTCCTTAAGACAGAAGATCTTAGATGCCAAAATTTGCCAACTGCCTCATTACACCCAAAATCTAAATCTGGAAGCTCAACGGCATGAGAGGCTGTTGTGAAAAGTGCTCATGATATATTCTTTAAGTGAAAAATCAAGCTAGTGTGAGAGCTTCCAAAATGTGATGTCGGGCTCTCAATTAGTATTTGTTAAATGATAGAATGAACTTCTTTAAAAACAAAATAGCACACCCTGGTTTGTGGATGCTTAGAAATGAAGCTGGAAGGACAGCTATCAAAATTTTCCCACTGGTTATTTCTGGAGGGGGGATTTACAGGTGACTTCTTATTTTTGTTTTTAGTATTTTCCAAGTGTTCTATAACAAACACACATTATTCTGTAATAAGAAAGCAAGTCACTTTTTTTAAGGAGGTGAATGTAGAAAAATAAAAGTAACCACACACATATGATAAAAGTGCGTGTGCCGGTCATCCAAATGCCACAGCCCACACACAAGCCAACCTCCTTACCTCCCACACATCCCACCCCTTCTCGGAGAAAGCTTCCCTGCCTTCTTTTTTCTGTCTCAATTCCAGGAATCTGGGGAGTGGCCTTCAAGTGTTAGGCTCATCAGAGTCAGAGCCAAGTACTGAGGCAGCCCCCACCACGCCAAGGGCTGCAGAAAAGCAGACGAAAAGCTTGACTGCCCACTTCTGGCATCCCCCTGGCCAGAGCCACCCTGTCAATCCTGGAAGAGGACTCCAGGAGGGTACAGAGAAGCCTCCATCTCATAGGATGCTCGTCTCCATACACATATTTGCTCACCTGCATGTCAGGTCAGAAAGGAGGTTGAAGAAATGAAGTCCTGTGTCCTAGCAAACTTTTCAGGAATTCAGTATTTCACCAGTGCCCTGTGAACACATTTCCTTTCTCTTCACACGTGGTCCTGACTCTCTCTCATGACTCTAGACCAAGTCCGTGACCTGGGTCCCTATACTTCTTCCTACCTCGACTCACATCTGCTCAGTGCAGATCAGCTCAGGGTGGGCCAGAGGACTCCGTAGCTCAAAGGCAGAGGAGACCTCAGATGAACACAGGGAGGCTGTTCAGAGGAGGAGGGAGGGAACTGCAGGTGACCAGCATCTCACTAATTAGCAACAGGTAGGGCTGAAAGGTAGAGGACAGAGGGTAAGCATTCCCTATGGGGCTTGTGGGCCAACAGACCCAAAGGCTGGCCTTGTGGCTCTTGCGAGAGGAAAGAAAAATGGAGACTGCTCATGATACAGAGACTGCTCTGGCTGCCCCAGAGAGGACCTTTGTTCCTCCCTCTGGGTTCTCCCTGACCAAGAACAAGCAGGCCTGTGGGCCTTGGGAGAACCCCCACCGTGAGCCACTCTTTGTGATTAGCACTGCCCAACAGGGGAGATCCAAGCAGCCCAGATGGGGTGGATTTCAGATGGTCCACCGTCTGTAAACTCAAACTCTCACAGCCTCAGGTTCCTCACCTGCAAAAAGAGGATAAGAATTCCTACTGTTTACTTAGTTATTGCGGGTATTCAGTGACATAATTTTGGCCAAGGATTTTGCACAATGCTTGGCACCTAGAGCTCCGCACATGGCCAGAATTATCAGTATTTTCTTTTTTTCAATTATTTTAACGTTTATTTATTTTTGAGAGACAGAGCACAAGCAGGGGAGGGGCAGAGAGAGAAGAAGACACAGAATCCAATGCAGGCTCCAGGCTCTGAGCTGTCAGTACAGAGCCCAACGTGGGGCTGGAACACGCAAACCACGAGATCACGAGCTAAGCCGAAGTCAGATACTTAACCATGCAGGTGCCCCTTATCAGCATTTTCTTAACTTCTCTGGTTTTTCCTCGCCCCCACCTCATCCTTCTGCCTTCAGAACAAATACCAGGTCTTCTGAGGTGGGATGTTTGAGGTGGGGGAAGGTCAGACAGACTTCAGTTGTTGTCCCAGCCTGGGCACTTCTCTGTGCCTGTTCCTTCCTTTGCAACACTGTAATAACAACAGTACTCCCTTCTGAGACTAAGCGTGAAGATAAAGTAAGAAGGTGAGGCCTTTATAATAGGGCCTGTGCAGAGTGAGTACTTGATCAATCTTAGCTGTCGTTTCCTCCACACCATCATGCTACCTCAGGGCTCCAAAATTTGCAGTGCCCCCCGTACTTTTTCCTTCGGAGCAACTCATCATAACTAATGATTACATATTTCTTCGTGTTGTTTAATATTTGCCCTTCCACCCAAGCTTAAGCTCCATCAGAGATAAACCAAGTGTCTCTCTTCATTGTGGCTATATTCCCAGCACCTGGTATGGTGCCTGGATATAGTAGGTGTTTAATAAATATCTGTTGGATGAATAAATGCACGAACAGATAAATAGAATAGTAGCCCTAGCATGGATGATCACCAAGGTCCCTTCCAGCTCTGAGAGTCTGTGACTATTCTCCATTTTTTGACAGCTTTGGAAGAAAAGTTTAAAATGAGCCCCAGAGAAGCTGTTTCACCGATCCCTGGGGAAGACTCAGGGTGGTTGCTGCTGACAGACTTCCAAACACTCAAGTTGTGCAAAGATTTACTCTGATTTTTTTTAAACCTGAGAAGGGAGCCTGCCGAATTTCCAGGTTGAAATCATCCTCTCCTCCCTCAGGGCTGCTGCGCACAGGGCACCACGCAAGGCTTGGCAGTGGGTAGCAGGGACCCAAGCCAGGTGACAGGCCTTCCCATGGCCAGCGGGTCCTAAGCAAGAAAGGCCTTGTCTCACAGAGCAACAGGTAACCACAGCAGTCCCTGGCCTCGCCTTTTTGCCCTCCAAAGAGAGAGGGCTTCACAAGTACTGGCATGGGACAGAGGGGGCTCTGAGGCTGACCTTGTATGTCATGACTTCACCCAGCCACAGAAAGTGCTTGCTTTCAATGCAGATTCCTGGGCCCCACCCCAGGACTCCTAACTCAGATGTGCAGTGGGCTGGGCCTGTGAATATGCATTTTATAAGAGCTCCCCAGACATTTTGATGCATACCAAAGTCTGAAAGAGGCTCTTCTCAGAAGGAAACCGATCAAGATAAGCAGTGTCCCCACTGGGTCCTGGGTGTGTATAACTAATTACTTCCACAATTCCAACGTAATTCTGGAAACAGATGCTGGCCTAGCCTGCCAGCACCTGCTTGGTAGCAGAGAGTGTTCTGAACCACTGGTTTGCAAGCCTGACCGAATCACCCAGGCAGCTTTAAAACATACTGATGCCAGGGTCTTTCCCCTAAATATTCTGATTTAATTAACATGAGGTACAACATAGGTTTGGGACTTAATACAGTAATTCTAATATGCAGCAAAGTTTGAGAACCACTGCTCTAACTGAATGTCACCACCCAGCTCACCCTACAGGCTCCAAGCACTGCGAACACCCCAGAACAGCCTTCGCCCAACCAGAGGCTCGAGCTGAGAAAGGATCAGACAGTGGGGTTCACATGGCAAGACCCCAGATATTCCTGAGGCACATGATCTGGTCAGAGCATCCATCCTAAGAGCCCCACATACTTCCCTCCTAGAAGTTGTAGGTGGCTTGCTGAGCAGGCCCTGTGTCCTCAGTGTGTATGAGATAATGGAACACAACTGTGAAGGTTCCTAGAGTCCTCTTTACTAACGACTTACCTCCGTTTTTACCTCAGCTCCATCCACCAACTCTGCGACCTCAGGCAAGTTAAGCTCTCCAAGCCCCACTCTCCTCATCTTTAAAATGGGAATAACACTCCCTGACACTTAGCCACTACATCCTCACAAGCTACACACGAGGCACTTAATGCACCTCCTGGCACATGGTAAAAGCTCAATCAATCTTGGCCAGAGATCAAATATCAAATGGTTCTGTTTATTGCCTATTAGATGCTGCATTCTTTTCTTTTTTTTTTTTTTTCCTTCGCAGGAGCTTGGGTCCTTGACAGCTGTTCTGCCAACCTGATACTTTCTACTCCTCCAGGGCTCCCTTTCTTGCCAGGCTTTGCCAGCTCTTTGCTCTTGAACTTGCTACTTCACTTCTCCGAGCCTCAGTTTCCTCATCACCAAAGTGGGGGTATAAAAGTACTAGCACCAAGTTTGCTGAAGGATCCCAACATGAAGCCTGGCACAGGGTAGCTCCACAATGCAAAGATGCTGGGGAAGGTGAGGAATAATCATTTCTCCTCCTTGAATTGAGGTTCGGCAAAGAACATTCTCTGTCTGCTCTGGCAGCCAGTGGGTAGAAAAGATGCCTCCTGAAGGCTCATGGGGAGATGGCAATTCCAAATTTAGAGCCCAGGGAAGAGGCAGCCCCAGCTCCCCTCTACCCCCCTGGGGCAATGTGCAGAATGCTGACTCCAGCTTGGGGCCCCTCTTACCAGCTCCCCATCCTCCTCACTCCATTTAGCTCTAGAAATCCAATTCTCTTTCCTCCACCTGGAAATCGATGTTTAATTAACACATTATTGGAAAAATAAACACAGTCTTCAATGGGACTGCAATGAAGCTAATGCAGCTCAGCTTGGGGGCCTCAGACCATCCCCTCAGTCAGAAAAAATATTCTTCTCTCCCCTGCCTCTCAACCAAGAAAAAGTTCTTCCTTTCCCCTTGGAGCCCTCCAGCATGGGGAATCCCAGATTCCTCCCTCTGTGTATCCCCCTCCCTGCCTGTAGGCAGAGAGACCACCCATCCCTTCTGACCCTTGACCTGATGATGTCGACACAGGAGGCAGGAGGTGGGATTTGCTGTCAGTACATGTATCACTATTCCCTGAGGGAAAGAGGCACCTTCTTCTGGACGCCCCTTGACTCCACCTATGAAGCTGTGGATGAGCCTTACCTTCCCCCTCCTCTCCAGACTAGAACAAGCATTCATCCAACTGAGGGTTCAGAAGCAGTCTTGCCCTGCCTGACCAGGATGATGAGCCCTGGATACCCCCTCCAGCCCTCAGCCTCAAGAGCTGATCTGAAGACCTCCCCTCCTCTAGTCCCCATTTTAGATGTTCCAACTCCTGCCCCCTCTCCTCCAGGGTTCAGGAGGGGGAACAGTGCAAGTTCTTGGAAACGGCATGAATTCTAGAGTCAGAGTCAAGGTCTGTTACTTCTTTCTCACTGTCCGATCTTAGACAAGCTATTTAACCCCGTTGGTTTCCTTGTCAGACAAATGAGAACACTACCTATCTAAAGGAAATATGGCAGAACACCATGCTTCGCTTGCAGCAGGTGCTAGATGACAGTCCACTCGCCCGACTCTCCCACTAAGGGCCAGGCCCTACTGTGGGGGCCTTGGGGAGTGTGAGCCCATCAAGGATCAGGGCCATGGAGCAGAGAGAAATACATTGCAGGTTCTCTGCCTTCTGCCAACTCACCACCATCCCAAACAACCTAAATTCCTCCCTCTGACAAGATGCCTGAAGTGAGGAAGAAGGTAACAGACACCATGGGGAACAGAGTTTCCAAGTGCCATCACAGAGACAACCAGCAGTGCCACTACAAGGCCAGCAGTATCCTCCCCCTAAGCCTAAAGTGGCAGCAACTGACTGGCACTAATATCTTCAGCATGTCCCAGAGTTGTCAGTCAGACTGCCCAGCAAGTGGGTCAGTTCTCAGAATCAGGTTCCCAGACTTGGGGAACTGGAGGACAGGCCCACAGAGGTGGTATGACACAGTAGTGAAGACCAGAGGCATCCGAGCCAGGCCCACTGGAATCAAATCGTGACCTTGCCATTTCTACCCACAGTACCTTGGACATGTTATTTAACCTCTTTAGGCCTTGGGGAAGGGGGCATAATACAGAAATGATAATAATAGCACCCACCTCATAGGGTTTGGCAAGATTAAGGGAGATAATGCATGTCAGGGGCTTAGCATAGTATCTGGCACAAAACAGGACTCAAATGTTGGCTAGTGTAGTAAGAGTAGTGAGGTTAGTAGTAGTAGTGATGTTTATAGAAAAACTAATCAAAAGATTCAGGTCTTCATTCTTTACAAATGTGGGATAAGTGGAAATATCTCTGGGGAAAGGCTCTACTCCCAGTCACCTTCTTCCTAAAATTGGATTTCCGTCTCTTGTATTCCCCTTTCCTCTCTCTACCCATTAACAGAAAGTGGGTGATGCCATCTCAAAGAAAGATGACTATATATTTTATCATCCAAACCAGGACACTTTTGAAAGTTAATAATTATACACTAGGACAAAGGCCTAGACGAGAACTGTCTCTGCAAACCAGGGCATCTGGTCACCCCATCTCAAGGTCACACAGAAACAGCTTCATGCCCTATCTCAAGATCCAGGCACAAGGTAAGTCTTCCCTGGTTTTCAGAATCCACTTTACTCTGGCCTCCTTTCCCCCAGCACCCTGACCCCCAAAACACACACACACATAAACACAACACACACACACACACGCACACACACACACACACACACACACACACAGGGCTAGGAGGTCTAACCCCTCCCCAAGTCATGGTCAGTTCCTAGGGGTGAAGCAGAGGGATTTGGTAGGGGCCCTTCACCCACATTTCATGACATCTTGCTCCCCAGCCAGCCACTGGACATAGAAATGAAACACATCAAGGCTAATGTCTGACCCCATGCCTCCCTTTTTTTGAGAAACAAGGGCTAAGCCAGTCTAGGAGAAGTATTCAAGCTCCCAGGTCAACAAGATCCAGTCACCAGCTGCTCGGACTTCTGAATGGAGCCCCAGCTGTATATGAGAGTAACCTTAATGGGTAGGGCTACATGGGACTGAGAACCTAGAGCATGCCACTGCAGTCTCTTCCTCCAGTACATTCAGAGGATGACCTTGACTAGCTCTCAGAGACTCCAGTAACCTTGGAGTATAGACCAGCAGTCTTCCTCCAATCTCTCTCTACTCTGTAAGAATCAACTCTGCCCTCTTTAAAGACACACCTACTCCCACTCATCTCACCTGGTGAGGAGAGACCCACTCCTCTGACAGAGGAAGGAGGAGAACTAAGAGGGGCCCTGAGGCTGCCACTAACACATTATCCTTTGAGAAGGGGTGCACACTCACAAGGCAGCATGATGGTGTGAAAAGAGTAATACCTGGACAGCCAGGAAACCTGGACTCCAGCTTTGTCTCTGGATCAAGTGTCTTTGGACAAACCACTTAATCTCTGGAAACCTCAGTTTTCTCGTCTGTATTTGAGGGCACCGGGTGAGATGATCGCCCAACTCCCTTTTACCTCTAACAGTATAACGTAAGGGTTATGAATTGGGCTCTAAGAGTTCAAGTCCTTGAACTGACAGGTTACTACATTACTCTGTGTAAGTCTAAGCCTTGGTCTCCTCCTCCTTTGTCCAAGGCAGGTAATAAGAACATACTGCATTGAGCAGTCTGGAGAATAAAATGAGATACTGAATGTTTACAAAACAACCCATCTTGGTGCAGAACTTGGTACATATCAAGGTCCTCAAAAATGGCAGCCATACCAATACTATTACCACTACCACTATGATGATGATGGCTAATATTACAGGGATGATGAAGGAGGCAGAGTCACTCTGAGTCAGGCATGGAGACCTTTCTCAATCAGAAAGTTTCATACTTTCCAATCCCTCCAGCAGATCTGGGACTTGCAGGGAGGGATAAGACAGCCAGAGGCCAAGTTCAGCCTTCCCAGAAGACAGGTCCAAACTGCTAGAGAAGAAAAGAGAACCCCAATACCAAACCCATATGGTTCTTTCCTCCAATCAACAAATATTTGTTGAGCACCTACTACGTGGCAGGAAGTGTCCTAGGTGCTGGGAACACTGCGATGAACAGAAACAAAGCCCTTGAGCTCCTGGAGCTTGCATTCTAGAGGAGACGAGATCACCTTAACACTTCAGTATATAATACAGTACTAGGTAGCGATTAGCAAATTTGAATTAAAGGCAGGGTAACAGGCTGGAAAGTGGCTGGAGGTGGGGTCAGGGGGTTATTTTAGAAAGCCAGTCAGTATAGTGCTCTCTGAGTAGGCATCATTTGAGCACAGACCTGGAGGAAGAGACTGGGAGCAGGCCCTGCACATAGCCCCTGCTGAGCCCTATACTGCCACCTGTGGCTGGCCCAGCTGCACGGCCTCACTTAGTCACTGCAGAGCAGCCAGGGCTGGCCCTCAAGGGTCAGAGCTGCGCCTCAGCCATTTCCCCCTGCAGGTGCATGCTTGGGGGAGACCCGGCCTGATCACTGCCGGGACTAAGGTACCAGGCAGGTACGTTTCTAGGAGGCAAGCTTTGGAAGAGGCACTTCCACTTTTTGCAAGTCCCCCATCCACACACAAGGGTCATAAAGAGGTAAGAAGAGAGGGGGGATCCAAAGAGCATTCTCTAATCTGTGTCTGGCACAAAAATTTGCCCTAGAGGCATCCTACTCGCTATTTCTCCCCTTTCTCTGGCAATGACGTAACCCTTTCTCCCTAACTCTTCAAGGTCAGCCCCGGGAAGGGAGAGGGATGTCAGAAATGGAGGACAATCAGCATTTTGCTCTGGGGAGGTTTTTTTTTTTCTTTCGGGCAAAATGTTTACCAATTTCATTTATAATTGCATAAAGAAGGGCACACCTTTAGCCAAAGGAGACAGAAAATGGCGTCTGATAGTTAAGGCAGCTGGAGCCCCGAGCACTGGGGGCTCGGCTGTTTTCCCGGCCCAGGGAGATCTCAGCTCCTGGGGGCTGCAGCCTCAACCAAGGCCGAGCCTCCCAAGGGTGGCTGGTGCTGGGAGGGCAGGGCCCTTCTCCCTGGGGCTCCGGAGGTGGTGGGGAAACCCTCAATTTCGCCCACCTCTCTGCCTTCAGTCTGCATCCGCCCACCAGGCATCCTAGAGCACCCCCCCCCCCCCGCCCACAGGCTGGTTTGGGGACGTGGGGACCTCACGCGACGCTTCCACTGGAGACCCTAGAGGTTTCTCCCCCTCCACCCCCTTCTCAGCTATCCTGAACACTCCATTGCCCTCTGTCTCCCACTGAACACCCTCGCTTTTTGCCCTCCCCTCCCCAAGGGGAAGTCAGCTTCCCAGGGCTGGCACCCCCACACGTCTCCAGAGCCCCGCGCACAGCCATGGCCAACAGTCACACTCCGGCGGCACAAACAGGCAGTCAGCCTCCTGCGTGACCCGCACACATGGTGTCGACACTCCCATGTGGTCCAACTGGACGCACACTGGTGTCTGACAAAACACAAACATCCCCCCAGCCCCCACCCGAAGGGCAACACAAAGGCCACGAAGAATTTCAAGACCAGACGACATCGGACATCAGAGAGAGAGCCGGGTAGGACAAAGACATCACTCCGTGCTCGCAACGAACAACGACAACTCTGGGACTTTCTGCAGTGCCCTCTGGCTTGACACAGCCCACTGAGCAGAGCTGTGTGTGTTGGCGTGTGTAAGAGAGCATACATATGTGTGGGTGTGGGGGTGGTGTCTCTCTCTACTGTCCAAGCAGCAAACCTCCCCAGAGGTAACCCAGTCCAGACTCTGATTTCCCCGTAACCTTCCTCCAATGTGCCGCAAACGCATATTACACGGATGGTTAAATTGGATCATTATCACTGGGTGCTTATTTGGCCAAAAAAAAAAAAAAAATCATTAATGTCATCTACCCCCACTCCACTCCCCTTTTCAAGAGGCACCCTCCCCCAAAGACTCTCCAACATGCTAATCCCATGAACTGCGACACACCACAGCTTTCGGGAAAGAATAATGGCGAGGAGAAAGAAGAGAGCAGTGTGGGGAAGAGACGTGGATAACGTTACTGCATTGCCCGTATGAAGATGGGTGGAAAGGAGCCATGGTGGAGGTAGGGGTGGGGAGAGCCACAGAGGGGAATGAAACCAAACGAAATCCAGCCCTTGGTCGCCTGTGTCCGTGTGTGTGAGTGTGTGTGCAAGAGCGTGTGCAAGTGCGTGTGTAGATGTGCCGACTTAGCCCTCCTATCAGAAGGCTGCATCCGTGTGGCATGTAGGAAAGGCCATCGCACCACTGTTGTGTTGCAAAAAAAAAAAAGGAAAGAAAAGAAAAGAAAAAAGAGCCGCAGAGCCATCAGAATCAGAATTTTCTCATCGAGATGGAAAGGGCTAGAGGAAAGGGGGAGGGGGCGTATGGGTAGGGGAGAGCCGCGTGTGGCAATAGAAGGCAAGAAGAGCATGGCAAAATTGGGGGAGGATAAAGGGGGTAATTGGTGGTGGGGTGGAAAAAACTACACGAGCGCCTGAGACACACACACAATACCCAAACGCCAACCCCACCGCTCCACTGTTCATCTAAGACTGACAACCTGTCCCCCATCTCCCGCTGCCTCTCTGTGCCCCCAAAGCTGGTGCCGGTGGATTTCTCTATCTCGGTTTTGCAGCAGTGGGCTAATTACAACCAAGCCCCCTTACCAAATTAACCCCTCCCCTCCCTCTCTTTTTCTCTCTAAAAGGCCAATTGAAGAATAATGTGTTTTTAGAGATAATGGATTTTTTTTCCCAAGGAGCGAAAGAAAGGGGGATGCAGAACAGAAATTCTGCAAACCGGTGACTTCCGACCCCATCTCCATCTCCCCTCATATCCCCACTCGCTGTAGCTTCTCATCTACCATTTTCCAACCATCCCCTTGTCCCCCACCACCCAAAAGAAAAGACCTTCCTACCATGCATATCGACAAACACACCAACCGCCACCCAATCTCAGTAGCCGATCTCAAAACCCCAAGCATCAATCCACCTCAATACATTCTTTCCCTTATATAAGAACCAAATCATCAACATATTCAGTAGAAACGCAGCATTAAAAAGAAATTAACAAAAAAGGAGGCCAGACCCCGTCAAACCCCCAATAATTAATAACAGGGAGCTACCAGAGAAGCAAAGAAGTAGTTGTCTCTCAAAATCTAGAATCCCTTTGATTTCTGGCCCCCTCATCTTAAGAAACAATTTTTTTATATCATTATTTCACTAGAAAGGGCCGGAAAGCTCCAGAAAAGGGCATTCGCACAGTCCGGTTGTTCAAAAAAAAAAAATTAACCCAGCCCTGTTGCTCACTTTAATAACGAACTTCCAGCATCCAGCCTTTTCCCCCTCTTCCAGAAGGAAGACTGGCTCCCAGGATGAACCCCAGGCTGCAGAAAATGGGCCAAGAGCCCTTGCTGTCCACTCCCCAACCAAAAAAAAAAAAAAAAATCAAACAATAGGAATATCTCTGCACAACCAGCACCCATCTGAAATATCGTTTGCCCCAATATCACTTAGGCAGATTAAGCTAGAAGATTAAAAAAAAATACCAGCCTTGCTATGTCTCTCCCCCCCTCCAACCCTCCGCCACGTACCCAGTAGCCCTTAGGTAAACTTGCCCATCATAACCAGCGGGACCATTTTAACTCGAAAGGCGATGCAGAAGCCCTTGAACGATGAAAGGAGACTCTACCCCAGAATGGCAAATTCATAGAGGGCTAGTTCTTCAGGTTCGCCAGACCTAACCTCCAGGTGCCCCCAGATAGACTATCCTGAGCACAGAGTCACCCAGTGCGCTGGGAGTTCAAATTTCCATTGGAACCTTCATCACAAAGGCAAACGGTCATCTGACCCCTGAAACTACACTGTCCTCCAGGTGTGATGAGGAGTGACCCTCATGCTCCCAGGGCCATCCATAGGACCCAGGGCAGAGAAAGAATTAGGAATGTTGAGGTGGATTGGTCTAGTAAAAGGAAACTATCTCCCCAAGCGGGAATGACCGGAGGAAGCGGGGAGAGGACGGCCCCAGCTCTCCCACTTTTCCTAGGTGGTCTGACTGTGTCTTGCTCCATCCTAGCCTAGCTATTAATGATCTCTGACCTTTGCATTAAAAAAAAAATTAAAAATCAGTGATCAGGGGAAAGAAATCCTACCTTACCTAAACCCCTGTAAGAGTTAGCAAAAATACAGTTGTCTCACTGCATGATGATATTTCTATATCAAGATCAAAAGAGGAGGCATTTAATGGAGGGAGGAAGAAATTTATTTTTTTTAACAAGTAATCACAGGGTAAGTCACCTGCAAAGCAGCCGAGCCCATAGGTTGGTATTACATCACTGGCCTAGGAAGGGATGGGGGGTGGGGGGAGGACAGATTATTTTTCCCTTGTCATCAGGATGATGTTTCTAAAGCAGTTAAGTTTCATGGTTAAAAGAGAGTGAAAGAGCCAAAACTCTGGGTACAACACAATACCTTGAAAAAAAAGACATCGAACCAGCTTTTAAGGTCACTGAGAGCTTGCAAAACCCACAGTGCTTACACAGAGTGGAAGTTTTCAGGCAAGCCTGCTACTAAATCATTAATATAAACAAATGGAAGGCAGAGAAGGAAGATTCCCTTGTAACGGATCCAAACAGGAGCACACACGCGCACACACACACACATACACACACACACACATACATACTCCCTTTTCACCTCTGATTATGCCCACCTTCACAACAAGATAGCGGGAGTCCAACCTGAATCTTGAGACTCAAGAACCACATCCTCACACCCCTTCCAAAAAAAATCTATTCCTCTCTCTCTCTCTCTCTTTCTCACACACACACACACACACACACACACACACACACACACACACCCCTCTCAATTCCTCAACAGCTAGGGAAATCCCTGTCTCAATTCAATTTTGTCTTATGATCCTCAGAGTGTCTCTTCTCCTTCTCATTTGAACCAGCCGTCCCCCCCCAAAAAAAATAATAATTAGGGGGAAAGTAACTACAAAATGCCAAAAAACTATCTGCCCAAAATGAAGTGACAAGCACACATCATTTCAGACTAAAAATCCAAGCAAATAAGAGAAAGACTTAGGAGAAAAAAAGATTTAAAAAAATCTAAAACATTCTCTGACTTTTCCAACATCTGGAGCAAAAGAACTCAACTTCCAGGAGCAAGTGAAGGAAAAAAAAGGCAGTTGAAAAGCCATTCCCGTGGTCAGCTGAGACTCTCTGATCCAGCATACAAAAAAAAAAAAAAAAAAAAGAAAGAAAATCTAGGTTGGTGGCTCCCAACTGAAAACTTCTACCCTCTCAGGAGCAACCTCTTCCCAGAACGAACAAGAACCTTGAGTTGTTTCACATCCTGCCTGCCTGCCTTTCCCCCAAAACCTTACCTTTCCAGTTGAACAGAAGATTTGGGATCTGTTTGTTTGTTTGATGTTTAATCAACTGAGTTTGCTGGGTATGTTTCCTCTTTGGAAAGGTTCAAATTCCAGAATATTTCTCTCTCCTTCTCCTTTTCTCTCTCTCTGGGAGGGAGTGGCGGGGAAGAAGGGAGGGGGGTGTCGGAGGTGTGAAAAGCAGGTCCGCGGTGGCTCAAGATGCTGGCGGCTGCGAGAGAGGGGAGGACACGCTCGCCTCTCCCTCTCAGGGAGTTGCATGCAAGAGGAGATGTGTAGGGCTGAGCTCGGAGCCTGAGACTGCCGGGGAGCCCAGGAATTTCACGCACTCCAGAGCTGGCCCCTCCCTCTCCCACACAGACCCCGGCATTTAAAGAGACAGCCAAGCTGCCTGGCTCAGGGCTTCACCTCCTCCCTGACTGTTTTGCAAACAGCTGAGAAGATATCATCAGGGAGGGGCACTGTGCAGCCCCCTAAGACTAAGAGGCAGTGTCAGGAGCTCAGTTCTCCCCCTACCCCAGCCTGAGGAAGGTTCTTTGCCAGAACCGAAGCAGGAATGAAAATAAAGACAAAATCTTCATTTATAGGTTCAGTAGACTAAGCCACTTCCCCACTGCTGAAGATGCATGTGTCTCATTGCAGACAGGGAGTGGAAAGGACCCTGACCTAAAGGCATGCCTCAGTTTCCCCAAGTAGCCACTCCTTGCAAAACCAGGGCAATCCTTGAGCATCAGATGGAGGCTAGGGCTGTAACTAGGACACAAAGCCATTCCTTCAACAAGCACTTTGGATGCCTGCTTAGGAAGAGGCACAGCGTATAGGATGAGGGCTGGGGACATAGAAATGAAGGTGACAAACTGGGCTTCCCCTCCAAGGGCTGCTAGTTACAAAGACAGATGGAGGCATAGCCAACCCTATGCACAGGGGCTGTGAGCTAACAAAGACAGAGGCAAGGGTCTAGCATTGTGGTGGGTCAGGGGGATGGCTCCCATCTGTGGCTCACACCCTGAGCTCAGGGCCTAGGTATTTCTACTGCACCCCCAAACCCTTCAAAATCCATTGCCAGTTTTGCTGAACTAGTCTATGTCTGTGGAAACACTTCCCCATTCAAGACTAAACAAGAGATGACAGTCGGTGGCACCAAACACAAGGTTTTGTTCAGCATCAGGCCCTGGTGCCTCACAGTGGGAAAACAGCCCCACCCCCTTTCTTCTCCAGCCTTCCTTTTCTGAAGGGCTACATGGCATGTCCCTCATCTAGCCAGTGCCAATGGCAGGTATCGCCACTAACAACTGTTGAGCACTTACACATGCAAGCACATGGGTCATCTCATTCAATCCATGGAGACCGGTGCTATTTGACAGTTGTCCATCTTACAGTTGAGGAAATCAAAGCTTTAGAGAGGCTCTCCAAGGTGGCATAGCCAGAAATAACCAGAATGAATTTGAACTTGGGTCTGACTCCAGAGCCTGCCTACTCAGCCACAGCACTACATTGCCTCCCTTCTATGGAGGGTAGTTCTTATATTTCTGTTCTTTACTGGACATACTGAACATTCCAGCCATCCTAGCACTTGCCCAAACCTACAAACTTTGACAGCATGTGTACCAGGAAACATGCTAACCCGAAACAAAATGAGTGAGATGAGTTCCCTGCGCCAAGGAGTCCCCTATGCATTGGTAGAAGATGGCCATGTGTTTCTATAAAGGGAAAAACAGCAGTCACAAAAGCAACGTAAAGGAGGCTGTATGAGATTATCAAGATGCAAGTGATAAATGTTGATGTTATAGCAAGCTTGGTGGGCTAAAGTAGCATTTAGGCTGGGCATGAATAGACACATGTGACACCAGCATGCCTAGTCTACTCTTCAGTCTGCTTTACCTTTCAGATCATAGTCTCATTTTTTTATGTTTCTTTGGGTCCCCAATCTTCAACACCTCTATGGTATTCAGCACCTAATAGGAATACAAACAAACATGTCTTAATGGATTAATTTCATGCGTGACACTTCACCTTCTGCCAGTTCATGCCAGACCTAAACTGCCCTGGCCAGCTGATCTGTATCTTCCTTACCTGGCCTTCCTTGAAGCCCACGTACCTTATTTGTTCTTGGAACCCAGACGGGAAATTCAAAGAATACAGTGCATGGGGTTCGGCAAGCTGTATGGAGCTCTGGAGGGAAGAACCATGTAAAGAAACCACCACGATCCATCAGGATGTTGGAAAGAGCTGCACACACACTTTTGGGAGCAACAGGAAGAGACTTAAGGGACATCAGGGGGACATGAGGGCATTAGCCCACAGGGAAAGCCTGAGGGCTCACTGCCCTGAGATGTCAGTTCCCACCAGACTCCTTCAGCAAACACTGGCCTTGGAAGAACATCCCCTAGGGAAGTCCACCGCATGTCTGCAGGGTAACTTAGAAGTTAGGATGCATACCTGGATTCCAATTCCAACTGGGCCAACGATGTTCCATGTGACTTGAATAGTTTGCTTTGCCCTTTCCAAGTGTTAGCATCTTTACCTACAAAATGGAGAGGACACCTGCACTTACTTCATAGAATTTCCACGAGAATTAGTGATAAAGTAACACACAGAACACCTGCCCCACAAAAGCGCTAAACAGGTGTCTGCTACTTCGACCCAATGGTCTGCCTTTGCCCCTGCCTGGGATTATTAACTTCGGACTGCCCCCTATAGTTAGCATTCTCTTATTTCATCATTTCACTTTTAATATTTTAACTTACTTGTTATCACTGTACTTACTCTCGTTTACTTGTTTTTAACCCTTTTGCTTTCTAACCTTGTGTACTTTGAATATATTTATTATTATCATTTTATTCCACTTAGTGGGTTCTTGGGCTTAAGTGTTATTTATCTTTCAATTACTCTGGTGTATTCTTTTAGTCTGCCTTTTATCATGAAATCTCTGGGCTCATTTTATTCATTCCTCCATAGCATTTTAGCTAACTACACTCTGCTTATTCTCAGTGATCTAGCATTCCCTCAGCTCCAGATTTATGAGGGTGGATATATACAAAAGAGCAGAGAAAGACAACATCAAAGACAAGAAGACAGGTCTCCTTGCAGACATGGAATGCAACCACAAGCATAAAGCAATAGCAGGTGTTTGCCTCAATGATGGTGTCATGTCAGCTGTGGTACTGATTTTCCTCTAAAGGGAAGAATCAATGGCGGCCACCACAGCCCTCGGACAATCTGGTCTTTCACCACTCACACCTCTCACTGATAGTCGTAAGGCCACAGTCAAAGGTCATTAGGTCAGAAGGTTCCCTTGTGGGAAAGAAGCCTATATTCCTCTCCCCCGGCTGTGTGGCTACTGTCTTCACTTAGTTCAAAGTGAGAGCAAAATGGGACAGAAGCTGTTTCGGCTTTTCTCAAATGTGCCGGACTGGCGCTTTCAGGATGGAGCAAGGAACAATGTCATCGCCAATCAAAAGAACAAGTTGTCTATGACATTCTGGGAAAAAAAGTCAAGTTAATGCAAAGATGTTAATGACAGTAATAATAACCATCAGCACAAGTCACCCTGCTGGCCCTCTACTTGGTAGCATTGTGGTTAAGATCCCAAGGCTCTGCCTACAGGACATCTGAGTTCAAATCCTAGCATTTGCTGGCTATGAGACCACAGCCAAGTTAATAACATTTCAAGCCTCAGTTTTCTCATCTGTAAAATGGGAATGATACCATCTTCAAACACTTCCTGTGATGATTACATCAAGAGCATCTGTAATTGAAAGTCCATAACAAAGAGAACCAGTTATCATTATCAGAGTGGAATTTTATTTTTTTCAGAATTTTTTTAATGTTTATTTTTGAGGGGAGCGGGACAGAGAGGAAGACAGAGGATCTGAAGCAGACTCTGTGCTAAAAGCAGAGAGCCTGATGCAGTACTCGAACTCACGAACTGTGAGATCATAACCTGAACCGAAGTCAGACACTTAACCAGCTAAGCCACCCAGGCACCCCCAGGGTGGAATTTTAAATATTTAATATCTGAGATGTTACAGGTAGCAACCAATCAGATTGGAAGCTGGCTGTAAGCAACAGGTTTGACCCTACCAGGGCATACCAACAATCAGCCCCGATCATTAGCATGATTACCACCTGCCAGGTACAAAAGTAAGCACTTGGCATGGACTAATGCATTATCTCATTTAGTTTTCCACAGCAAGTTGCCTTTATGTTATTTATTGAAATACATGCAATTGCATATTTCTACATAAGACCGTGCCCATAAAATTGGGGTTACAGATGAACAGACTTAACATATACATTGCTGTCACTCTAATAATTCTTGCATATGAATTTCAGGAATTTGCTTTGGCTGGGAATTTTTAACCTTCATTAGATAGCTTCCTTCTTTTACTTACCAATTCTTTCAATAATATTTGGAAGATAATGATAATGGTCAATGGCCTCAGTTTCTTCATCCATTAAATGGGTGTACATACTATCCTTTCTTTCTGAGTTCCCACGACTCTACCCCAATCAATCCTGGGAATATCAAAGGGTTCTCAAGCCAAGACCAAATCACTAGAAATTGGACATGACATTGAACAGTTCTGCTAATCCCTGGCCAGCACATCCGTCAAGATAAGTTCTCAGGTCCCCACATGCCCTGCTCCTGAGCAGATGTCAAATTCAACTTCAAATGCTCTTGGCTCTAAGCAGTTTGCCCAACGCTCCTTGCAAGTATCCCTTACACTCTTCTTTCCTATCTTCCCCCAAGAGCCATGCTGCATTGCTGGCCTGCTGGAATTTATTTGACTTTCTGTCACCTACGTGATGATGTTTCCAGTGTTATTAATAAGTGACTGCTTATTAATTAGTATTATTAGACATGCACCGTGCAGTGCAGACAGTAGCACAGAGGGGCCTAGCATCTTCAAGAAGAGGATTTGCACAGAAGGATTTGTCCCTGCAGCCCAGTTAGAGGACACAGGGCCAGCAGTGAGTCCCAGGGAGCAGAACTCCCCCCATTCTGAAATCTGTGCACCTACTCCAGACCCCTGTGTTCTGGCATAGGCTGGAAGGAGAACAAGTGCACATGAGATTTGCAGGGGTTTGATGGCATAAGCCCAAAGGGGAGACTGAGCATTCAGGGCCTGAGGATGTGAGGGCCCAAAGAGCAGTTCTAACTCCAGGCACCCCTTCCACCTGTGTATCAGCCACCCCCAAAAGGTTGCAGGAAAGACTAGCTCTTGGGAAGGCCAAAAGTCTCCACCTCTCAGATCCAACAGGGAGCTCTCTACCCTCATTTTCCTTTCCTGCTTATTCTATGGAAATAAAATATTCTCTGGGGCTTGCAGCCAGCACAAGCCTCTCAGCCACCTCCATGAATTCAGCAGGCTTCCACCAGCTGAGAAGAACCAACCCTCGGTATGGGACTCCCGACTGCAGCCTCAGGGAGACCCAGGCTGGAATGTGCAATGGCATCCCTGCGGCTGTATCCTTCTCCCTGAGCACCCAGGAGTAAGCAGCTCAGCTAGACTGATGACGACAGAATAGCTCACCAGAAACTTTACAAGGAAAAGACTGAGAAGGAAATTATTTCCTCCCACTCTGATCATGTTCAGAGCAATTCTAGAATTTCCTGCCTGGGGATCAAATTTTAACATGGTCCAGGTATATTTGGAGTATTTAATAGGTTTGAATGTTTAAGTGACAAGGAGTTACCTATTAATACTTGATGGTTGCTTTTTAAAAAATTACAATTTTCTCCATTTTTCATTTAAGTTCTTGTCTGTTTTACACTTCATTCCTCCCACCAGAGAGGTAAGAGCAGACAGGGTTGGCACAGCCACTTTTAGACTGAGCGCTGAGAGGATAGGACAGAAGTAGCATAGTGTGGTGGCAAAGGTACAAGCCTGCACAGGCTGGAGCCCAGTTCTACCACATACAAGCTCTGGGACCTTGAGCAAGTTGCCTGACCATTCTTGTATCTCAGTTTTCCCCTCCATACAGTGGAGATCATGATGGGACCTACCTCATAGGGTTGTTACAAAGATTAAAGGAGTTAATATTTTTAAAGTGCTCAAACAATGGTTGTCACAGTATAAAGGCTATCTAAGTATTTGTTAAATGAAAAATAAAACTTCCCATCAGCACTTCTCCCAGGAGACCCTTAATAATCATAAGGGAAATGGTAACGTGCTTGCTCTGGAATATCACAGGATCATGGGCAGGAAAGATGTCTATTCTGCTATCCTTCCTGGCAACCTTGGTCGTGGAGGTTCAACGGGGCCCAGTTCCCCGTGCCTCCCCCTGCCCCGTCGTCCCTCTTTCTCCCTCTACTGGACAGCCCTAGTACCATCCCTACCCCTTCACACTGTAAAGCCAGCTCAGCTGCAGGTGCAAGCAGGAAAGACAGCAACAGCAGAGATGATTTTGTGGAGCCCAAAGCATGCCTCATCTCCATCCCCATCCCCAGCAACCATTCTCTCTGACCCACGCACTACAACTATTTTTAAATGATATACTTTTGCCCAGTTGTGGGGGGTGGGGGGGGGGAAGGGGGCGGGGAGAAGAGAAAGAAACACCCTCCCCAGATTCAAGCTGAAGATGGAATGATTGCCAAATGCTAACAGCTTTTTGAACAGGACGCAGTTAAAAATATGTTTGAAATGGTTTTAACTCAAACTCAAAAAATAGCTTAACTGACTGGGGAGCCATAGGCAGTGGGGGTGGGGAAGCAGAAGAGGGATTCCCTTGGGAGGGGCCACAGCAAACCTCATCACAGGGACACAGGAGAGATGCCTGATTTATTTTCCCACATGAATAATACCTTTTGAAAACACAGACCAGACCTCCAGGGAAAGTAGTGACACCAGAAAGCTTGTTGCTGCTCTGTATGCAGAGAGATGCTCCTGATAATCGCCATGCAGTGAGGCTTCCTGGATCCTCATTGCTCTAAGTGTGGCCACCCCTACCCCCAGCAGACCTGCTGAATCAGACGCTGCACCTTAACACGACACCCAGGTGATCCAAATTTCAATCTTATAGGTGCTATTCTAGACTCTATCATGACACCTCAACCCTAAAAGGATTGAACTCAAAATATTTTTACCCATATGACATACGAGGAAACTGAGACACAAGTAGGGACTGATCTAAGATCACCAGCTGAGTCAGGTCCAACAGTACCATCCAAAATCCCCCAGGACTTTAAGCCCCAAATTAGGCTTCATCATCAAACCTAGCCAAGGACTACAGAGAGCTTGTGATGTCTTCTTTCTAGAGGCAAAGGACCTGGAACATAAAACAACCACTTAAAGCAGTGTTTCTCCAAATATGCTCAACTGGTCACTATCCCTACCAGATACTCTGTGAAAAAGAGTTCTATTGTTAAATATATTTAGAAAATTCATAACTCACATTAACATATTTAAGTCTTTGAGAAGTCCTTTGGAAAATAAACTTGCTTAACATTTTTTAATTCAGTGTTTTCCAAAGCCATTTTACCAAAAAACCCTTGGTTCCCCACAAGAGACCTAGTAACATGAAAAAGATCATGTTCTGAGAAATACATGTTGGGATTCACCACCATTTACCACTTAACATGCTCAGCATGTTAACATTTCATAATGTTTCTTAAAGGTTAAAGATGTCACCATTCAATCTGTGGTTGATTACTTCCTGCAACAGGGAGGTCACTACCTTACAAAGCAGCCCAACTCATCGTTGGACAATTCCAATATTTAGAAACATTATTATGGTAAGCCAAAATCCTCCTTCTTATAACGTCTGGACCTATAATTGCTTAAACTCTATCTTTATCACTAGTGCACACAGGGAATTAATCACTGTTTCTCACAGTTATTCTTCACATACAACTCTAATAATAGTAGACTAATAAGTCTACTCTGTCTTCTACAGTCCAGACCTTTAAATATTCCCCAGAATCACAGAATTTTAGAGCTTAACAGTATTTTAAATATCACCTAGCCCAACCCTTTATTTTATAGATGAGAAAACTGTCCAAGAGCAGTCAAAATACTTGCCCAAGATCAAACAGGTAATGGAAACTTAACCTGGGATTTTAGATTTGAATATAACAGGGTTCTTGTGTTCTTTTCTTGTAGGAGAGCTTTTTTTCCTCACCAGGAATTCCTGGATGCTTGAAGTTCATGTCTAATGTCCAAGGCCCATCACAAAGAACCTCATAGTCTCCAGCATCCTTCTTCCTGATACCCCTGTCAGACAGCACATTGGGGGCCAGATGAGTCACAGAGCTCACCCAGTGTGGGGACTTGTGTTCCAGCCTCTCCCCCATCCTGGAGTGGCCGAGCTGGGACTGTTCTTCACCCCACGCTGCCTCCTCACCACCACTGCCATCTGCACCCTCCTTCTCAAGGATCACCATCTGCTTTCCTGATACCACTCAGCCGCCCCCAGCACTTTGCTCAGTTTCCTAACCCACTGCTTGAGCCACTCTCCCTGCAACTTGTGATTTCCCTTTCTACAGTCCATCCACTCCATCATCCCATTCCCAGCCCACAACTTCAAGAGCTTGCATGCTATAATCTCCTGCTTTCTTGCTCACTCCCATGCCAAGCCCCCACTAACGTAGAAATTCCACCAGAGTCCACTGCTTGGGCTAAGATATTGCTACTGTACTATGCATGTCTGCTGAATAAACAAATTAGGCTCTTTCTTTCTGCCCCTTCTCTACCTCAGCCTGGCCTCCCATTTTCTGACACGTACTTAAGCCCCTTGCCCCTCTTCCTACAAGTTTATTCCCTTCCTACAAAGTAAACAAGGACTGAGTACATAGTAGTTGTTAGGTAAATGCAAAGTGATAGTACAGGGTCACTAAGAAATATTGCTAAAGATTACTGCTGCTCTTTTTTTTTTCACTAGAAAGGTCTATACTATAGGAGGGCAGTGATCACGTCTATCTAATCATACTTAGCACCTAGAAGTACTCAATAGGGGTACCTGGGGGGCTCAGTGGGTTGAGCGTCCAACTTCAGCTCATGTCATGATCTCACAGCTTGTGAATTCAAGCCCCACATCTGGCTCTCTGCTGTCAGCATAGAGTCTACTTCAGATCTTCTGTCCCCCTTTCTCTGCCCCTCCCTCACTTGTGTGCACACTCTCTCTCTCTTGAAAATAAATAATTTTTTTAAAGTTCTCACTAAATATGTGAAAAACGTCTAAAAGAAGGTTTAGACACTTATGCTACTCATAATGATTTCCACTTGTCTGGCATCTATTCCATGCCAGAAATTTCACATATATATTATCTCACTTAATACTTAGAAGAATTCTGTAAGGCTGGAAAAGGAGGTTCAGGGAAGGGATTCTATTTCTAGGGCTTTCTGGCTTCCATACCTGTGCACATACCTTTTCCTCTCTGTACCCTCAAAGGTACGCATCAATAGATCCAACCCCAGGTCCTACATCCTCTTATTTCTTTTAATAAAGATTAGTTTCAGTTCTCTACTTCCCCTCTGTCCTTCCTAATCAGTAGTTCTCTTCTCTGACCACCCACCCCCCCACCTTCTACATATCCAACCCCCTGAGAAGCTCTTCCCATTCTTTTCTCCCCATTGGATGTATGGAAAATGCATATATCAGCAAATAGAAGTTTTGCACCAAAGGCTACTCTGGAAGCAAATCAGAGTCCTGTGTGAAGGATAACTGTGTGAAACAGATTTCAGTGATTAATGCCCTATGCACACTGGTGGTGAAAATAGACTTCAGGCAATTGTTGACTAAGAAAATCGCAAAATATGAAAATCTGGCATGTAACTATGGGGACCAGGGAATCAACCTCTTCCCCCACCAAATACTCTAATGCATCTGCTTCAAACTCTGAATTAACTGGTTCAAGTCTTCTCTCTGCTTTACAGCCTCTGGTAAGTGAATAAGTGGGCACTATCAATGCCAAAAACTGGAAAGAAATTTTTTTGAAGTTTAGAAAATCAACTAAATATGGATAAATCACCTTTGAAGAATTCAAATATACCAATAGCTTCACATTCTTGGTTTTTAAATATTAACTATCTACTTTGTCCTTCCATGCCCCATCACCTTTTCTCCAATTTATCTTCTGTCTCATGTAACAAGTGTGGATCACACTAAAAACTGATGATCCCACACCCTCTTAGTGTTGTGGCTCAAACCTGTGAGGACCATGTTGCTGGGGATTGGCATGATCTCTACAGTAGGCATCTGAGGGGGAAAAAAACCAAGATGCCCCTTTTACTTACTGGAAAAGTCAAGGACAAGAGACGACAAGATCATGAGTTGGTCTAAATGCCTCACTGTCCTAAACCATACCCCATCCTCCTTCATGTCAATCTCCAATGTGAGCAAACATGCAGAACAACTCTGGTGGAAGGGTGAGACATACTAGTCTTGCAAATACAGCTACCAAGACACCTGTTTACTTTGGCTTCCAAGAGCTAGTGGTTGCCCTTGCTGATTGGAACTGGTTCCTCATCCAGTTCTCTTTTTTATAAGCCATATCCTGACTATTTCTCCCTTTTATACTTGCTCTTACAAATCTCTCTTCATTCAGAGGACTTTATTAACTCTTCCTCTCTCTCTGGATTTTCCTCCAAAAGTCTGCCAAACTATTCTTGGGCATGGATTCATTATTGATCATATCACATTCCAAGTAGAGGGAATACAGCAGTAAACAAGACAAATCTCCTGTACTCATGTACCTTATTTACTAGAAGGGATGATGGATAGAAAACCATAGAACACATAAACAAGGAGATACTTCCAAATAGTGATAACTACTATGGCCAAAACAAAGCCATAGGGTGTGATAAAAAGTGGTTAGTGGAAGGAAGAGGCATTTTATACTGAGTGGGCAGGGAAGACTTCTCCAAATTTTGACTGATAAGAAGGAGCCCAACATGAATGAATTTTTTATAGGATAGGACAAATATTACTTGGTAAAATTCAGGTAAGAGGTAAATACCATTTCACAAATGGCAGTAAGGTGTGTCATTCTTAGAAGTCAATTTGTAAAATGACATGAGACACATTTGTTATATGAAGGACATGAGAACAGAGGGGAATCAAGCCGTCAAAATACTTTTCTTTACCTCAAGAAACATGTAACTGCTTCCTAGGAAGTTGTAATCTTCAGCTTTTTATAGCATAGAGATTAAGGCAATGGACTCTGGAAGTAGAATACATGGAATCAAATCCCAGATCTGCTATTTACTAGCTGTGGGACCTTTGGCGAGTTATATGAGGCAACTTCTTTGTGCCTCATTTTCCTCATCTATATAATAGTTATAATATCACCTACCTCAAATCTTGTCATGAGAATTAAACAATATATGTAAAACATTCATAACAAATCACATAATGTGTGCTATATAAGTATTACCATCATATTGCTAAGTGCATCCCTTTATGAATACCCATGCACACAGCAGCATCAGGCATTCTCCCAGACCACTCCTCAGGACAATCCGTGCAGAGACCCCTGTGCAAATTGAGGGATCTAGATCCCAGCAGGAAATGGATCCAAGCCTAAGCTTGAAGAGATTTTTTTAACCCATAGATAGAGACTCTGTTCATATACAAATAGAGAGGCTTCTGCTTCCTTTAGAACCCTCTCAAGCCACATGATGTTCCTCTACTGTGACACTCACATTCAGTTTATAGAAGTCACAAAAGGAGCCTGAGCATTCCCAGGACTTTTTCCAAGTCTCTTGGCTATCACCACTACCTGAAGTTCAGAGTTGTTAGTCACCAGATATTAGTTCTTGTCAAGGCAAAATGCAGCTCTTCTGGAGTCACCGTTCATCTGATTCCTGTATGAGCTGTAAGTGTGCCCAAGGCTCTGCACTTAACACATTGCCTAGCATATTAAAGGTGCCCAACAAATGTTTGCAGAATAAATGAATTGTGGCTCTTTCATTATGCTTATGCTTCAGGTGGACAATAATATACTCCTTGTAATTAATACAAGCATGTACTTTCCCCTCTCACCATTAGGAAGGAAACTAAATAAACGGAGCATTATAAAACAATCAGTTGGCATCACAGAATAAAAGCAAATGTGAAAGCAGTCATTAGTTTTTAGGATGGACATCCATCCAGCAAGCCCTCAATGTCTTGCTACTCTGATTTCATCTCAACCCTCCTGAGGGGCAATGATGATATTTAGAGCTGTTTGTGGACAATTTCCACTCAAATTCTCTATAGAATTGTATTGCTGCCAGCACCACAGCGAGCTCCCTACAGCTGCCCTGTTCTAGGAGCGGCCTCAGTTTTCTCAGCACCACGGAGAGCTCCCTTGCTGCACAGCACGTGTGCAGGACTTCCCATCTTTCACAATCAATGACAACTCCACTAGGAATAGCGGACCGATGAACCCCAGTGAAACCACCTCCACTGCAACTCAAATATCAGAACAGGGCAAAAGGTGATCCTGGTAAAAAGCTCCCCAAAGTCCAAAAAATATCCAAAGAATCTGTTATCCAGCAGTAGGGATAGAAAGAGTGGGTCTGAAGACAGCTGACTAATGATTGCAGCTACTTTTATGCCAGATCGGCATTTTTATTTCCCTTTCCCCCCAAGAAGTTAAATGCCCAAGGTGAATTCAAAAACCGCAGTCCAAACTGTGATCAGATCAACGTGGCTGCACAGACAAAACTGATCTTATCTGAATGGTGACTTTATCCACTTTGGAGAGCAGAACTCATTACAATAATAAGGAGCGACAGAAATGGGAGGAAGAGCAATCACAGCAAAGCCAGGAAAGAATTCACTTTACTATCATTTTGGAGGATTAATTCTAAGCTTCCCTCCTATAAATGTCATTTTTCACTTCAGCAGGAGGTCCAGGGTCTGAAATTATTCTAGCCGACTTGCAGAACGCATCACTTTGCACCTGATTTGCAATCCATTTCTGCTTCCTCCTACCAAGCTCAATGGTATTTGTTTAATGGTCACCTGGCCCTCTGCATGCTCCACTGTGCTGGCATAGAAAGGTGTACACACACTGGAGATCAGGGATACAGGGTGTTCAGGAAGGTCTGAGAGTACGTAGGTAAGGAAAACAAGGTGTAAGCTTACAAGCATAAAAGAGGTGTCCACACTCTCACAAACCAGGTTGTATGGTTGCAAGGGGAAATGAAGAGGGAAGGAAAAATGTTGAAGCAGCTGTGTGTGATTGAGAAAATGTATTATTTCTTGACCTGCCCCCCCCCCCAGGTCCCTTACCTATTACCCAATTTAAATGGGATGATTGTATAATTACTTAGATTCTCCTCATTGGAGACACTAAGTATTTCCAGTCTCATCTCAGCAGCCCCCTAAATGATAGCCACACTGGATTAATTGCCTTTCCTCAGACTTGCTACACACGTTTTTACACCTCTAGGCTTTTACGCATGCTGTTCCCTTATCCCAAAATTCTCTCCTATTTCCTCCTCTCCACCTCCCCACCCAATTAAAATTATATTCACGCTTCAAGGCCCAGGTTAAAGGCCAGCTCCTCCATGACCCTGCCCCTAAATCTCCTCCATAATAATTCACGTCTTTCTCTTTGTCCTCACAACAGGCTATTTTAAACTCATATTAGAGTTGTTTTCATGTTTCTCTCTCCCTCTAGATTATAAACTTTCTTGGAATCAACAGTCTTTTTAATCTTTATATTCTTGAAAGAACATTGCACCATTCCTAGGTCATCATAGACACATTTCAAAATACATTTTTGAGTAAATGAAGGAACAAAATTTAGCAATATAAAGCACAAGCCAGAATATTTTCCTCTATCACCTTTTGCCTCAAATCTTACACTATAAATAACTTGGAAATGGCCAAATTTTTCCAGATCCTGATTTTCTCCTACCAGTTTAACAACTGAGAAAGAGAAGAAGTCTCTTGTGTCCCTGGCTAGGGCTAGATCCATAGTCCCCAGCAATAAACAGAAGAGAGCCTTTGACTTAAGATCAGAGCACACCTCATTAACTCTTATGTATGCCACTAGCAACATCTCTTCAACTGGTGGTCAAATTCTGGACACTACTCATAGCCTCGTCATGCTTAAAATTTCCTGTCCTAGTACACATATCTGAACTTGACTTCTAGCCTTTTAAGATTTATATCATATCTCTGTAATTTTATAAGTCCTAGCTTTCCCTCCAAAATTCATACTCTTACCTAGTAATTCTTTACCACCTCACTGTACCTCAGATCCTGGATCTTTAAAGCACTTCTGTACCTGGTACTGATGCATTATCCCAGAGTAACTGTATGTGTGAGTTTGAATGTGAATATGACCAGACACTATAGCATGTGTGTATAAAGTTGTTTGGACTCTGCATCACCCTGTGTTCCATTATACAAAGGTTGGTGCACACTCCCATTAAGAACAGAGCACTCTAGGGGCGCCTGGGTGGCTCAGTCGGTTAAGCGTCGGACTTCGGCTCAGGTCACGATCTCACACTCCGTGGGTTCGAGCCCCGCATCGGGCTCTGGGCTGATGGCTCAGAGCCTGGAGCCTGCTTCCAGTTCTGTGTCTCCCTCTCTCTCTGCCCCTCCCCCATTCATGCTCTGTCTCTCTCTGTCTCAAAAATAAATAAACATTAAAAAAAAAAAAAGAACAGAGCACTCTTCACAGGAAGAACATTGATAAACTCAATGTCAGTGAAATGCCTCCATTTTCTTCTTCATAACTATTCCATCTAAGAGCAATTTTCAGTCCCCAGCACATCCTCCACATTCACTACTCTTAGGGTGGAGTCTGACCAATGGGAAAAGAGAGGGAAGGCTGCTGAATCTCAGGTGGAGCCCGCCTTTTCACTGGCATCATCTGGGAAAGACTGCAGCTGGCGTTTATTTTCCATCGTCCCAGCTTTCCCATTCCATGCATCTCCCATCACTGGCTTCTTCATGCACCACCCCCACATCTTGCTCATTTCCTTTCAGATTTCTTGGCTGAATCTTATGGATGGATTATGACCTTCCCATCTCGCTCAGTCCACTGGAGTCTGTGTCCTTTGATTTTCATTGATTTGCTTCCTGAGTCTTGAGCTGTCAGTGGGCTTTGTCTGCTGGAATAACCCAAGAATCTTACTTTTCCTGCCACCCACATCCCCTGACAAGAAGAACAATATAGAACACCTGAGAAGGAAGAGATAGGAAAAGCAACACTATGCTCTAGTGGAGGGGACAGTCTTGCATCCTGAATGATCCTTGAGTCTCATTGTAATCGCTTTGAGGGCTTAGTGGCTAATTTCCACTGTTCTGGGATCACTTCTCATTTTTTTAAACTATTACCTGCTATTTCTGCCAGAATCAAAGGAGTTAAAGTCAACATGTAAAAGAAGAAGCAGTATACTGAGTTTGAACTTATTTCTACTTCTTCAAGCTCTGTGACTTACCAATCTTGAACTTCAGTTTCCTCATCTATAAAATGGAGATCTCACTTAACTTAGGACTGCAGTGACAAAACCAAATGGCATAAGTGATGGTGCCTAGGACACCGGGCACATATGAGAAACAGTTTGTTCCTGTGCCCTGTGGGGCAGGCCTTGAGGACTTCCATGGTTAGTGTGGACTTGTGGCAGCTGGGGGCAGCAGAGGGCCACTGGGGTAGAGGAAAGCAAGGGTAGAAGGCCCTGAATCTTTGGTCCTAGGAGAAGGGTTCCAAGAGCAGGCATCTCAAGGCAGGACAGGTCCTCCGACAGGAACAATAGAAGATGGAGTTCATAGGCACACAGAGGTAAATATGTAGTGAGGGTCATGAGGTCTAGATGTCAGAGAACTAGCATCACAGAGCCAGCCATGCCAGCTGGAGAGACTGGGGTTACCACATAGAGAGGCCAACAACCAGCCATTACAGAGATTTCCTCCTTCAGTGGCTTCCAGCTACTACACCATGGGAAACAGGTTTTCCTCCATCTCAACACAGGCAGCCCACATAAGCAAAACTATTTTGCTGGGAAAAGTTTTTTTCTTAATGTATAATTCACATCCTGAGCACAACTATAAAGATTTAAGAGTTTCTCTTGGACAGGGGCCCCTGGGTGGCTCAGTCAGTTTAAGCTTCAGACTTCAGCTCAGGTCATGATCTTGAGGTTTATGAGTTTGAGCCCCGTATGAGTCTCTGTGCTGACGGCTTGGAGCCCAGAGCCTGCTTTGGATTCTCTGTCCGCCCCACCCCCCCCCCTCTCTCTCTGCCCCTCCCCCACTTGCACTCTGTCTCCCTCTGTCTCTCTCAAAAATAAACAAATGTTAAAAAAAATTTTTTTAAGAGTTTCTCCTGGTCAGATAATGTCCCTGCCTTGAGGCACTTGCTAAAAAGCTCATCCTCGCAGCCTCCATGTCTCATATTCTCCACCTACAAAAGTAACTCTCAAGTGGGCTGCCTAAGGTACCTGGGGTAGGTATCAAACAGCCACCCTTGGAAACAATGGAGGTACCTGAACCTGAATTTTGTCATATGTACAAAGGATTGGGCCTTTTTCTGTATTTAAAACCTTGAAGGTTCAGAAGCTGGGAGCTTCGGCTTTCCCTTCATTCGTCTTGTGCTAAGAGTGGCAGCTCCACACTGAGTGACCTCTTGTGGTGATGATATCACTTTACTGCTAGGGACCCTGAATGGGGCATCAGAGTAGTTCAACTGTCCCCAACACTGGCTCCTGGGGCTTTGGGGGCATTCAGACCTTGAAGATGTGTACACCACACATGGGTCTTAGCCCCCAAAACCACCACTGGCTGCACATTAGAATCATCTGGGAAGACTTTAGGCTTCCATAACCAGGAATTTTTTTTATGTTTGTTTATTTTTCAGAGAGAGAGCACAACCAGGAGAGGGGTGGAGATAGAGGGAGACCGAAGATCAGAAGTGGGATCTGTGCTGACAGCAGGGAGCCTGATGCAGGGCTCAAACTCACCAACTATGAGATCATGACCTGAGCCGAGGTCGGATGCTCAATCTACTGAGCCACCCAGACACCCCATGAATAAATTGATCTAAGGCACTCTCTGCCCTGGGAAAGAGAACAAGGAGATGAGGTGGTGATCACACAGTTTTGAGGGCAGAGCCAATGTCACCTTCCCCTTTGACTCTCCAGTGCCTCTTACAGTGTCTGATACATAGTAGGGAATCAACAATATCTGATGGATGAATGAATATCACTAGTCCTCCATGGGCTTCAGTCAGGAGGCAAATGACATATATAACCCCACATAAAATACACATAAACAATGTGCACATGCTTCTTACCCATTCTATAAAGCTGGCTTTATTTTTATTGGATGAAGTGAAGTGGGTGCTGTTCATTTTTCACATCAAGCATTTTCAGGGCAATCACTAAGTAGTTTAGGAGAAAGTGGGGAGTTCTCATCTTTGTGTACCTGCTTCATCCCAATCCCTCTCCTAGGTCTAGGAAAGCTTTCTTTGTGGGTAAATTTCTAGCAGCACCAGACAAACCCTATGTTCTTGTTTCCAGAAATTCTACTGGACAATTCAGTTCTTCCTCAGTCCCCTGACACGTCCCTGGGCTTGCTGCCCCAGCTGGAACTATACTGGAACCGTTTCCCCACTTCTCTTGACACACTCCCCTAAGCGCCCACAGCACTGACCCACTTCTGCCGTCTGCACCATGGTGTAGGTCTCTGGCTGAATTAGGCATGGGGGGAGGGGGGCACCAGACAGCTATTTGGAATCTTAATGAGACCAAGTGCATTTCATTATGTTGTCATTTCATATTTCACCACCTTGACGGAGAAGGCACAAGAGACCCCAGAGGGCCTTTCTGCTTTGCAGACACGGTGGAGAGGGAAGAGGGAAGTGGTTAATAGACAGGACACCATGCCTCCTCCATCAGCCTCCCTGCTCACACTAAAATCAAAGTAGGAGAGGACAAGTCCTTTCTTTTGAGACTAACCATGAGAGCCAGATTCAGGAGGCTGATAAAGGACCCTTCTCCAAGTTAAAGACAGGCTCATATCAAAACAGGGCAGGAAGGGAGGAGCCCCCTCAGTGCCAAGCTGTCACGTGTTCTCAAATACAAACAGAGCTGGCCTCAGGGCATCATAGAAATTGCTATTATAAATTCAGATGGTACACCAGGGGGTGCCTCATTTTCTATTATTGTGGTTGGTCTCGTGAGCCACTCCAGCAATAGGATCTCAAAAGTGCAAGTGCTACCCCCAGGGGCACCGTTAGAAACACATTATTTTAAAGCACCGCAATAAAGCATGAACTCAAACAACTTCATTGAAATAAAGATTAATATGGAACATGTGTTATTCAGCCTCCTCCCACCCAAACACCCCACGACCCATACCTTTTTCCCCACACAAATACCTGGTGGTCCACTGCCCTGCCTACAGCCCAGTGCTTGATAAGGTATAGGACACAGAACTCAGGAAACCCTTAGGAGAAGAGGACATAGAAAGGCCAGGCAGTGTTCGATATAACATGAAGAAGCCGAGAGGCCACTCTATTGAGATTCCATGCCCGTTAGCAGTGACAGGAGGCTTGGATGGGAGTCCTGGGTTCTGGCCCAGGTTCAGCCACTAACTAGAGGCATTAACCTGAGCACATCATTTAACCTCTCAGAACCTCAATTATGTTTTCTAGAGAAGAAAGCTAAACATACTTTCTATTATTCCTGCTTCACAAGGTTACAGTGGCAATGAAACAAGGTAAGCTGGGTTGAATTAAATGTCATGAAAACTAAAATGCACCATCCCAACCTAAGGTACATCTGCCCTTCTGCAGGGTGTGGTCCATTGGAAAAGGCCTCATTTCTTTCTGGCCACTAAGCCATAGGAAAGTGAATGAGCCCACCAGCAGCCAAAGTAAGCCCTTCCTCTCAGCTCACCAGAGCTGGGAACTCGTGGGAAGGAAGGAGGGGCTCATACTATGCAGGGAAGCCAGGGCTTGGAGAGGCGCTGACCAACTGGGACACTCTAGGCTTTTCTATGAAGGCCCAGAAGATTCAGGCAATACAGAGGTGGGCCAGTAAAAAAGAAAACCCATTGACCTACTGAAAAAGGCTTAGAAGAAGAGATATGCTCCAAGAAGGCAGAAATAAGTAATGAAAATAATCTTGCTGAAATTCATAACCTTCCATCAGAGAGCACTGAGCTTTTATAGTCTCTAATCACCATGGAGAGTAAGGGTAAGAGACAGTCTTCCTTCTGTAGACGGATGGGGTATAGAGAGTTTATCTAAGTCAGGGGGAAAAACCAAGGCTAGAAGACCCAGATCCTGGACTCAGGGCCTGAAATCAGGGAAGATCTACAGTCCAGGCAGATTGAGCCAAATTAAGATAAAATAAGCAGATTATAAAGCAGTAGCATTGGCTTCCACTGGCTTCCACAATGGTCTCAGCAGGCATCTGTGACTGATCAGAGCAAGCCTGGGCTTCTGGGTTTGGGAAGCGAATCTGGTGATATAAGGAACCAGTGGACTAGAGGTACAGGTGGGACTACAGGTATCTAGAGGAAGGATGAGGGAAGGTCAGGGGACATCAAGGAGTTTTACTTACCAGAAGCTCAGACAGGACAAAGAGATTGCCAGTAGGAAGGCTGTTTTGTGAAATGCTGAGCTCCCTGTCCATGGCAGTATTCAAGTAACATCTGAATAAAGGAGATTTCTACATCAAGGCAGCAGTTACCCTACATGAAAACTTAAGATCCCATGATTCCATTACTTTTCGCCGCCTCCTACCTAACCTAACTTCACACATACACACATACACTATTACCCTCAACTACCCATGTCACCAAATTAGCAAGAGAAACTGTTGGATATCAGAGGGAAAGTATACAAGTCCACTAAAATTCAAGGTCATATCCTCTCAAACAAAAGCTCTATTATCTGCCATGTTCAAAAGGTGGACCCAGAGATCTGTTTCTCTCAGTTATAACCAACTGAGTGTTACTGCAGTGTTCTTATGCCCTCACTGGGGATCAATATGTTCCCCCAGGTCAGCATCTTAACCACAGGGAATGAATCCTGATCAGTTCAAGACAGCATCATAATTCCACCCCCTTTACTAGTAACTGGTTTTAGAAATGGCATTGATGCCATTTCGACCAATGAGACCTAATGGGAAAACCCAGGCTTCTGGGAAATTTTTCTCTCTCCAAAATAAGCCTATGGCTATTTGCATGTGACACCATCTTGGGACCATCTTGAGACCATAAAGAGAGGCCAAACTAACAAAATCAGCAAAGACACAAAGGATGGCAGAATATGAGGAGAGAAAGAATCTGGAGATATGTTTGGGGCACAGAGTTAACCAACCCTAGAATGCTTACACCTAGACTCCTTGTTCTTAGAAATGACATAATATTCTCCTTATTATTAAAACCACTTTGAGCCTTATTACCTGCAATTAAAAGCATTCTAATGGAGAGACACACCATATCACTCTCACCTCTAGGGCCTTCACATGTATGCTCTTTTCCTTCCATCTGGGCCCTCTTTTCTCCCTGGCCTTCCTCATCACTGGGGTTTTTTTTTTTTTTTTTTAATTTATTTTTGACAGAGAGAGAGAGAGAGAGAGAGTGTTTGAGCTGGAGAGGGGCAGAGAGAGGGGGAGACAGAGAATCTGAAGCAGGCTCCAGGCTCTGAGCTGTCAGCACAGAGCCCGACACGGGGCTTGAACTCACGAACCATGAGATCATCACCTGGGCTGAAGTCGGATACTTAACCAACTGAGCCACCCAGGCACCCCAATCACTGGGGTTTCAATGTAGACATCATTTGCTCCAGGAAGCCATCCCTGACCCTCTCCTATCTGCTTCCCCTGCATTCCTTACTTCCCTTCTCACAGCACTTATCCCACTCTTCTGCCCTGTCCTCCACCAGGCTATAAGTTCCATGAAAACTGGGACAGTTAACATATTGTTTGTTCACTGTTACAGTGCAAGTCTAGCACCTAATAGGCACTCAAACATTTTATCCATTCAACAGATAAAAGGAATAGTTGATACTTAGTAAGCATTTTACACGAACCAAGTTCTATTCTAAGCACTTTAATCCTTACACCAACCAATGAAGTCGGCCCCATTTTTCATGTGAGAAAAAAAGCACACAGAGGTTGAGTCACTTGTCCAGGGTCACATAGCTAGAGATTGGCTAAGCCAGGATTTTAGTGCAGATGGTTTCTCTCCTCTACACAATACAAAACCATTGTTGAGCACCTTACTGTATGCAAGGGATGGTTCTAGATTCTAAACATACAGTAAGACAAAGTTCCTGCCTTTGGGGAGCTTACAATTTAATGGAAAGAGACAGATAATAAATAACAAATACAGAAATGTAATGAATGAATTAGTGAATGAGAGAGGAGAAATACAGGGTGTAAAGCAAAGCAATGTAGAATACATACTGGTCTTGAAATCCCAATACTGAGATTTAAACCCCATGTCTTCATTTATCAATGGTATGGCCTTGGCCAGTTATTAACCCCTTCTGAACCTCAATTTCATCATCACGCAGAAATGGACTGATGTGGGAATAAAATGAGAAAAACTTGTAAAATGGCCTTTCACCCTATCTGCCTTATAACAGGAGCTTAATAACGGTTACTTGAATCTAGATCCTACAAAGTATGAGTCCCATGAAATGAAAGGAGTCTTAGAACTGGAGAATGGTTGAAAGAATCCATAGAAAATCTGATAGCTAACTTAGGAAAGAGTAATTTATCTTCTGAGTCTAGAAGGATTCCAGAGCCAGGCCAATTCCTGATACCCACTTTCCCCCAAGTTATCATCTACATCTGCTGGAGACAAAATAGGGATCATCAAGTCTGGGGACCAAGTTATTAATTTCTGCTACTAACTCACCATTCATGATATACGAGAGGCTGCCCATGTGTTTGCATTAATAAAGCCCTATCTGGCCTGTTAAAGTCTCAATAATTGTCCAGGAGACCAGGAGGAGACCATCATCAGTAGAACAGATCCTAAAGGTGGATGGTGACAGAAAAATGAACCCCAAGGTCCTAACTATTGATGGATTCTTTTTTTTATATATAATTGCATTGAATTAATTAACGCATATTAACTAACCTATTAGAAACCATTCATTATTTCAGAATGGATAAATGGTAATATATTTAACTGGTATTATTTTGAAAACTGTAATCCCCCTCAACTATCTTTTTTACTGCTCCAAAGCAAGGAAAAACCAAACATTTACATGAAGCAGGGGAGAGCTGACCCCACCTAACATCCACGAAAAAGCAGTCTTAACCATCAGACTAACACCCTGGCCAGGCTGAGAGAAGTGCAGGATTCTGCAAAAGATGGCTTTCAAACAAGTGAGACTGCTCCCTGGCTACCATGTCACTTAAAACATAAGCTCCAAGATTATGGGAGAAAATCCTCCGCCTTGTTTTGTAGGGAGTGCTACATGTTCCTTATAGAACCAGAAGTTTTATATCTAAAAGAGCAGGCTCTCCTTCAAATTACTCACCTTTGAAATCCACACACTTAAACCAATGATTTGCCATGACTTAAAACATTCAAGGAACGCTGCTTTTGGATATAACATTAAGTCAGATTGATCCACTCAAGAAAACCAAATTTATTACTCTATAGTCACATGGATCTGTTGGCTTTCCCAAAATATATTAGCCAGTTTAATAATGGAGATACCTAGGCTTGGCTCTAAATGACTTCTGGCTGTTTCCAAAAATAAAATCTATCCTCTTCAAGAAAAATATTTAGGCCATGGAGGATGTTCAAGGCAATGTGCTACAACATATTTTTAAGCAGCCTAAATGACTGTGTAAAGATTACTGCTCAGTTCAGTGAATAAACATGCATATGTCCGAGTATGTGCTTACATCCATGTTTGCAGATGCATAAAAAATTACCAGGAAGGGGCGTCTGGGTGGCTTAGTTCATTGAGTGTCCGACTTCAGTTCAGGTGATGATCTCATGGTTCATGAGTTCAAGCGCCACATCGGGCTCTGTGCTGACAGCTCAGAGTCTGGAGCCTGCTTCAGATTCTGAGTCTCCCTCTCTCTCTGCCCCTCCCCCTCTCACATTCTGTCTGTCTCTCTCTCTCAAAATAACAAACTTTATAAAAACAAACATTATAAAATAAACATTAAGAAATAAACAAACATTTTTAAAAACCTTAAAAAAAATTACCAGGAAAACACACTTTACTTTTGACAGGGATCTTCTCTGGGTGCTAAGATTATGGACAATTTATTTTTGTGTGTGTTCTTGTACTTTCCAAACTTGCTGTAGCAAACCTATATGACTTTTGCATTCAGGGAAAAAGAAGCACAATGAATATTTTATATTTTTAATGTGCCACAGACCCTGAAGGCAACTTCAAATCAGAAGTTACAACAATGCTTGGCCCAGGAAAGCGTCAATGGATTAAATGCACTGCCTTTCAAGCTACAACTTTTGAAGGGCACAACCCTCATTTAGATGTACAACTTCTATTATGTTTGTTTTTTTAAAAAAAAATCACTCTCTATTAACTTAGGGCCACACTGTAGAATGTCATTCCATCCATGCCAGTGGTGACTAAGCATTGTAATGAAGACCTTCCAGAACGTGCAGTCACTAACCCCTGTGGACAGAGCCCAAGACAGGCCTGCATTGTGCCAAACGCTATTCTGCTACATAGGGTCATGGTCCCGAGCAAGGCCCCAGTGAATTTCCTTTGAAAACTACAGCGCCAATTCAAGAAACCTTTCGAAAGGAGAAGAAAAGGCATGACCCCATCTGAAATGTAATTTCTTATGTTCTCTATCACAAGATATCCAAGGGTATTGGCAAGAGGCAACAATTACAATAGCTGTAATGACAGGGTAATCCCAGATGTTTCAGGTACTGTAAGCAAATAGGAACTTCTGTCCCTTTTTCAGGGACCAGGTGGCCCCAGGCCTAAATTTCTTTATGATGTCACAGTTGATATGTACTAGTAAATGGGATGAGAGAGGAACTGCAGTGAGGTAGGGCCTGATTTTACTGCACTGGCCACAAAGTGGTAAGGTTCTTGCAATAAAGAAAACGGACCACTTAGATTCCTGGGACTCTTCAAATTTCCAGAAAATCACTTTTTCTTACAGGAAACAAATTTTCTCTCTCCTGATACATTTTCCCATTTCATGACACCATCTCCAATCTTCCTGATGGGATTCTGCCTTGATTCTTGGTGTGGAATCACCAGGAATACTCAACAACATCAACAACAATATTGCGCGTGATGGTAAAATTTTTTTTTAAAAAAGCGGGGGAGCAGAGAAAACAAAAGGATCAGGAGTTGTAGAATGACTGAAATGTTTTCAGCAAACTGGAATTTAGGGGTGCCTTTCTCCTGTACGATGTGGCCTAACAACAGCTCAGATTAGCAGGACAGCTGGCAGGGGGGAGCCTAGATTAGAGAGAACAATAACGACTGCCATAGCTGTCAACTTCATTATTTTTCATCTTTAAAAACTTCATAAAATCCTGAGATTGCACAGAAAACTAGAAGGGCAGGGGGTTGGCCAGGAAGAAGAGCTGTAAGAAACACCTGGCCTCACCATATCTCGTACACTTTAGATGATAAGGTGAACCCTGAAAGATGATGTTCAGTTTTGCTGTATATAAACTATACCCCAATAACATGACTTTTAAAAACAAGAGACACAAATGCAGAAAGTGTGGAAATTCTCCTATAGAATCTGACCCTCCCCCCCAACCCCATATAACTAACTCTTGGTAATAAAGAGGAAAGTCCATGAGATCTCCCACTCTGGGCTGAGTGTCATAGAATAATCTAGGAGTGCTCCCTCTTCCCAGATGGCCTAGATACCAAGATACTTCGATGGAGTCTTGAATCCACTAAATGTCTTCCATAGTAATAAAATTCTTCCTACTGTGAAACATCTTTAAACTTCTCTGTACCTCTTAAAAACAGACTCCTGAAAGGTACAACTGTGCATCTGTAATGATGTAAGAGAGAAATACTTTCCTTGCCAAAAAGCTAATCAGTCAATCAACACCTAGCCTTTTAGAAAGAATTCATCCACATTTCACTGGGCTCCCTGTCTATCTAAAAAGAAGGAAAGCTTCATGGGATATGCCTGGCAATAGTTCAGCAGATGGCAGAACTTTAAATATGGAAAAAAATCAACCAACCAACCATTTTTGAGCATATGTTCTTTTGAGACACAGGACTAGACTCGGAGGAGACCAAGTGTAAAAGAGTTTCTTTCTGCCTTTAGTAATTTCTGATCATCATTGAAGAGATCACCTACTTGTTAAAAATGGAGTATTTCAAAAAATGTTAAGCTATTAAATTATATACAAAGTGAAATACAACAGTTTATAACCATCACTTTCACATACATTAGTCATACTCTTCCTATATAGCTATGAAGTTTATGTTAATCACCCTGCCTTATAATTAAGTAACATAAAACAACAACATAAGTGTCTTTCTACAGGATATGAAGACTGACAAATGTATAATATGGGTAATATATGCCATGGGTCTGGTTTCACAAAGGAAAGGAAACATGACACTAAAGCTTTATGAATATAAAATATTTGAGTGTAAGAAAAGAGAAATAAGGACATTTAAGGTAGAAAGAGTGGGATGAGCCCAGGCATGGCTGCATAATGACTACCAGAGAATAGACCACTGGACTACAGAATACCTTGGCCCTGGACAGAATGTAAGGTTTATGGCCATTTAAATCCCATATGATGACTCAGAATGAATGCCTGTCCAATTTGGGTGGGAGAAGGGCCCTAGGTAGGAGTTCCTTGGCAAACCAATTCTCTGATCTTATCTAGAAATATATGACAATCCCATACATTACAACATAGAAAAATAATCAAAAAGAGAAGGGGGTGGTGTCTTAGTCCATTCAGGCTGCTATTAGAGAATACCATTGCCTGGCTGGCTTACACAACTTTTATTTCTCATATTTATTTCTCAAATGTTTATTTCTTTTAAAAAAAATTTTTAATGTTTATTTATTTTTGAAAGAAAAACAGAGTACATACAGGAGAGGAGAAGAGAGAGAGGGAGACACAGAATCCAAAGCAGGCTCCAGCCTGTGAGCTGTCAGCACAAAGCCCAACACAGGGCTCGAACTCACAGACTGTGAGATCATGACCTGAATCAAAGTTGGACCTTAACCACTGAGCCACCCTGACACCCCTAAAATGTTTATTTCTTAGTTCTGGAGACTGGGAAGTCCAAGATCAAGGTGTCAGCATATTCAGTTTCTGGTGAGTCCTTGATTCTTGGTTTACACAATTATCTTCTCTTTGTATCCTCACATGGCCAAAAGAGAGGGAGAGACAAGAGACAGCTCTCATGTCTCTTTGTAAGGATACTAATCCCATTCATGTGGGTTCCACCCTCATGAACTAATCACTTCCCAAAGGCCCTACCTCCAAATACCATCACTTTGGGGGTTAGGATTTCAACATAGGAATTTGGATAGGGGAACACACACTCTGCCTAAAACAAGTGGATATCAAAAGGGGTTGTGCTAAGATGTTTGGAGAGAGACTTCTAGGTGTCAGGGTTCTGAGTCATCTCTACACATCCAGCATCACTGGCTAGCTTAAGCGCTCTTAACCATCCTTTTCTTCTTTCCTCTGCTAAAGAAAAGAAAAAGAAAGAAAATTTTAAGGTGGTATGGGATGTCGCATTGTTTAATTATCATTCAGATAATTCTCCAAAAATCTTTCACAGAAAATACTACTACAGTATAAAATGTTGTCATTACCAAAATCTAGAATAGTCTTGGGTTCCTGTGGTAAAGAATTTATACAGCTTCTTCTCTGAGTTTTTCAAACAGGTGGGTAGACCCAGTTGGCAAGCAAAGAAAAAAAATGGCTTAAAATAAATTGTAATGTTTTACTGTAATGTATCAGTCACTGAATTCAAGTTTTATCTAAACTGCATTAACCACAATATGAGTGTCCCTGTCTGACGTTAAATTCTAAGCCAGTTGCTTCAGAGCTGGGTGCTGTTCCCTTCTCCATGGTCTGACCCAATGACCAGGCATTTATAAGTGTTCTTTCTGTAACCAAACAGCACGTATTCTGTATTTTTTGCTGCTTAGGCTGTACCACAGAGGCAGCTGGAAAATGCCTCAGCAGCACGGCTTTTTGCTTTTCCCTGGAGTGGTTAAGCCTTAAGCAAGTGTCTTATCCAGATGTATCTTTCCCCTCCAGATTGGGTCTTATCACCAGCTCAGTCACCCTCTTAACCCACTTCTGAGCAATGAAGACTGGGGGCCAGAAGGTATGATTGAGTAGCGCCCACTCAGACTCCTGCACGAGCACATCTTATTCTGCAGTCACATTTTCTGAGAGGTTGAACAAGTAGATGTTCCAAACTGAGTGATCCCATTATGGAAACTTCAAAGGAATAAAATGAACATCACAGTTCCTTATGTGGGACAATATTCCAAAGTTCAAAATATTATTCCATCTGGAAGACTAGATAGGACTTGGCGGTACCATTTGCGTGTATGTGAACAGACTTAAAAGAATGGCAGCATTATGACTGATGGCCTCTACTTATGATCCTGTCTACTACAATATAAGCTGTTTTCTTCCAGGAGAGATACTACTGTACTACAGGCGATGCACACCACGTAACTCCAGGTAACTCAACTGCTCAGCCATCCCCCCTTTCAGAGATCACCACAAGAGCCCTCAAAGCCAAATGAATCCCACTACTTTCCGAACCAGAGGACCACTGGGTTGCTTTTACGTCACCTATATGAGAGTCCTCATATTTTGGAAAGTTTGAATGTTACAGAAAGCAACATTTGTCTAGAAATGAAGATCCTCATCCCTAAGAAAGTGAGTTCTAGTGACCTATTTCAGTAGGAAGAATGGTGAGGATTAAATGCTTAATATTTATCGAGTACCTGCAGTGATCTATGTCCTGCTCAGAACATAGCAGAGGAGGCATAACTTCTCTTTCAATCAGGTTAATGAGGAATTGATTTTTGAAGCTTTTTAAAAACACAAAGTACAATAGCAATGTTAAACACCAATCATATTGGGAGTGGTGCTCACCTAGCTGACTACCTAATATGGAAGGGAAAATGTGGGCAATCGATAGCAGATCTATAACTCTTTCCCAGGGTGGTCTTAGAGTGCTTTCACCCTCAGCAGCAAGTGCAAAAACACAGCCTCTTTGCTTTAATCTGTGTTGGGAATCAGAAGCGGACTCAACTTCTCCCTACAAGTAAATGAGGGCCGTTTGTGATCAGGAGATGGGGCACAAACAAAATTTAGAAAGGAAGACTTAGGCCAGGAACAAGCAAAGACTGTTAGAGCCTTTTGCAAAATGTATGTCATGGTTTCTCAAGACAACTGAGCCACCTGGTGTTAGAAAGTTAACAGCTAAAGCTCCTCTCTTGCTGCCTTCCTTGGAGGACAGATAAAGCTTTCCCCAAATGGCCTTAGGACAGTGTTAGCCAACACCCTCTGTAGTGAAGGTGAACTCAGCATGAAGCTTCTTAACTACAAACATTTTCAACACTAGCCTGGGAACACGCAGGAGCATATCCTGCATTGGTCGGATCTGGACTGTGCAGATAAATTTAAATCTATTGAGACCTGAGTGAGAAATCCACAGTGGCAACAAAAACAAAAATAATGGTAGCTACCATTTATTGAGTATTTAGTATGTGCCAGGCCCTGTGTCAGAAAGATACCTTAACTATAGTATCTCATTTAATCTTTACATCAACCCCATGGACTAAATATTATGATCACCATCATAGAGATGAGAAATCAAAGGTCATGGAGAAGTGAGTTGCCCAGCTGATGAATGGGAGCATTGGCATTCTATCCCCGAGTGTCAGGCTGCAGGTCCTGTCCCCTTAACCACCCTACTATCTGCCTTATAACAATTATAGCTACCATCTACTGGACACTTTGTTACATGCCATGCTTAACAATGGGCAGATTATGTAGCCATCTCATAATATAGGCAATTAAGGTGAGTAATTTAGCAACTCTTTAGTCCACTGAGGACTGACCTCCTATACCATGCCAAGATGTTTTCTAAGTGGGAAGGAAACAAAGGTCACTGCCCTCAAGAAGGTCATCAATCTTCCAGCTGACCCAGAAGTAGATCCTGAGATGGCATCAGGGTGGCTTTCCCTACTGGAACAATAATACAGCCAGAACACAGGAAATATATAAATAAAGAGGGCTGCCTGCCTTCATTAAAAAGTCTGAATTTTAAAACATTTTTAATAAATTCACGCTTTCCACTAGAAAAAATATATATATAACCAGACTTAAGGTAACAAAGTATTGCCAAGAAAAAATCCTGAATAGCTAAGAAAAATTCTATTTATCATTCCTTTCACTTTTCACAAATTAGAAGTGCTGCTACAGGGCCCGTAGTTTATCCTCTCAAGATGAAAGAGTCCCTCTGAAATCCAACTGCCACCTGACTTATGACAAATTCCAAAATAGTGGTCCCCAGTAGGATTTCTATTAATGAACATATATTTTCTCATATTGACTTTTTAAAATAGCTCTTTCCTAAGGAATGCAAATGGTTTTCGTCCATCATCTCATTTACTTTTATATACTAAAGTAGGATAAACTGTGATCCATAGATGAAGTTACATCTCCCAAGTCACACATGGAAATGAAAATAGAATCCAGATCCTGCTGTGCTGAAACTTCTGGTCCAGCCCATGTTTGCTCTTCACGTTCCTCCCACCCACCCTATATAAGTAACGATATCACATTTAATGATAATAGAAGTTACTCAAGGAGGAACTCTAGTACCAGCAAGAAAGGAAGAAAACAAGGAATGGAAGGAAGACTTGTTTGTCCATTATGTATGTTTTTAAGTTTAGAAGAAACAAGGAAGAAGACCATGACATATGCCAGAACTGTTAGCTATGCCTCTATTCTAGTCTCTGCTGCTTCCTTACCACAAAACCCCAATTTTGTTCAGGTCTACAATACACTCAGCTAAAGACATTAACCTTTCCAGATGTCTTCAGAGTGAGTAGTCATGTGACCCAGTTTTGGCCAATGAGACATAAGCAGAAGTCTATGGGGGATTTCTGAGAAAAGCTTCTATTTTCCTGATACTGGCATTTTCTCTTCTTTCTTCCTCCTTCTTCTTTCTGCCAAGGGTGTAAGCAAGCATGTCACAATCATGAGGATGAAAGTCACATGCTATGAATGACAAAACAAGAAAACAGAAGGAGCCATGGTGTTCAATGACACCCCTCAGCATCTGCGCTAGCTGTGGACCCCCCTCCACCCCTGCCACCTGTGGGCTTCTCTCATGTGAAAAAAATTTTATTTAATCCACTATAATCAGGATTTCTATTATCCTCCACGAAAGCAATTTTTTAAAGATTCAGTGCATTTGGGGGTGTAACCAAGACTTAGGGTACACAGTTGAATGGATCTATGCAGGTCATCTAATTAAACATGTTTTTAATCAAATGAGTAAATCAAAGAGCAAATTAGAGAAGATGTGCTCAGGTCGCAAAGCTAGTGCTTCTGTCCCCTCAGCCCAATGTTGCCCCTATGACTCCATGTTGCCTGCCCTGAAGAGTTAACACTGGAAGAACTAGAAAAAGAAACATTTCTTACATAGGCAGATAAAAGCAACTCTGCAAGAGAATAAGACAGACTCAGTATCTGGACAGAGATGTAATCCAAAACTGTGTTAAAATAGTCCTTGTAAGAGAAACAAGCACAAGATGAAGAAGGAAGAGGGGGTAGGGGAGAAGGAGAAGAGAAAAAAAGAAAAGCTCATGGACCTCTATAACCAGAAGTTGGAAACTGTTTATTAGTTATTTTTTAGCGATCTCCCCAGAGTAAGCTGAAAATAGCAATGTTGGTTTTATTCTTTAAAAGAAAGTGGAAAATTGCCCTCTTCTTCTTTGAGAAAAAATATTCAAAAGACAGTTCATTGTCTATACAGTTTATATAGTCTCCGTACAGAGCATTTTCTATCTCTAGAGGTTTAGAGCATGGACTCAAGCCAGACTGCCTAGGTTCACATCCCAACTCTACCACTTATCAGATGTGTAACCTTAGGTAAGTGATATAACCTCCATGCACTTCTGTTTCCAACTGCAAAATGAATTACTAGTAAGGTTGTTGTGGACATTAATTGAGGTAATATATGTGAAGTCCTTAAAAGTGTGTGTGTGTATATACACATACATATATCTACATGCACACACACATATACATATGTAGATTATCATTACTGTGATAGCCATGGTCACATGAAATAGAAGATGAAGGCATTCAAAGGAAGAAAACCCAAATTCCCAGAAATTTTTCAACAAACTGAGAACACCCATGTAAATGACTTCCTAATTTGAAGGACTCAACCAAATATTTGTTGATTGAATGAAGGACTGTCATTGGTTAAAGGTAGCTGCAAGCATTTTTGATGCCTAACAGGCCTAAAGTCCCAAAGAATCTTATAAATCTCAGCAGGGATATCTAAGGGTAATGCAAAAAACAAAAAACTTTAGTCAAATTCAGAAATATTGCTAGGATTAGTTAACTCATAAATTACAACTAATGAACAGCAAGGAAATATGTAATTGTACTTCTGGCATGTAGTTTTTTCTTTGATAATCTGCTAGAAAAATGAGGTGTTTAACTTCATTGGCTTTATTTTATTTTATTTTAAATATTTTTTAATTTTTTTTTTTTTGAGAGAGAGAGCATGAGCAAGGGAAAGGCAGAGAGAGAGAGAGAGACAGAATCTGAAGCAGGCTCCAGGTTCTGAACTGTCAGCACTGAACCCAATGCAAGGCTTGAATTCATAAACCATCATATCATGACCTGAGCTGAAGTCAGACGCTTAACTGACTGAGCCACCCAGGTGCCCCTAACTTCATCAGTTTTTATAATAAAATTATATTTTTCCTTCAAAAGACAGAATGGCTACAAATCTGTAATGGAAACCTTAACAACCCCAGGGAGAATGCCAGGACATATGCAGCACCTGGGGCTCACAACGCAGTCCTGGCATCTACTGCCACTTGGTGGACACTCCCCACCACCTCTACATTCACAAAGATAATGACAGCAGTGGACTGAGAACCAGGACCCTGAGCTCTGGGTATTGCAGTGTGACCTTGGGCAGGTCAAAGAACCTACTTGGGCCTGTTTTCTAACAAGAAAAACCAGAGTCTTGGATTAGATCACTACCAGTGTTTCTTGGTAAGTCCAATTATTTCAAGAAATCTTCTATAGAAATACAACTAAGGGGCGCCTGGGTGGCTCAGTCGGTTAAGCGTCTGACTTCAGCTCAGGTCATGATCTCATAGTCCGTGAGTTCGAGCCCCGCATCGGGCTCTGTGCTGACGCTCAGAGCCTGGAGCCTGTTTCGGATTCTGTGTCTCCCTCTCTCTCTGACTCTCCCCCGTTCATGCTCTGTCTCTCTCTGTCTCAAAAATAAATAAACGTTAAAAAAAAAAAGAAATACAACTAAAAGCTAAAGGATATAAATGATGATAAACGCCACAGATTTCAAGCCAAGGAAATCAATAAGGATGTTTTTTAAGGCTTGACAAACTTGGACTGTTTTATTTACTTTCAATGTACCTATCACTAATCACCTGTAGAGTTTTCACAATGATTACCACATTACTGTTGCAGAAGTAGTACCTTTTGCATTTGAAATACCTAAGCTATTGCAACAACCAGGTATGGGGTCAGATAGCACATCTCTGAGGCCATACTCCCAAAGAGCAAAACAGGGGATGGTGGGGGTGATAATTAGAAGATATTACAAGATGGAAACTAAAGTCATGCTCAAACCTTCTGTCAGAGAAATCATATTGAATGCCATGTCATTTCTGGATGGAAGGGCAGAATTTTGAGGCAATGGTTGAGTTGCAGTAGAGAACATATGTCGTTGCCCCAGGATCTGTTCCCATTTTGCCTTTCTTAACATCATCTTGAATTTTCTAGGCAAGAGTTTAGCTGAGATGAGCAAGAGGAATTGAGTCCTGACGGGCCTAAACAATTCTGTGTATCTTCTCCGCCCTGGCCATAGAGATTGGTTGAAGGAAGGCACATGTTATTGGTGGAATGTTAGTGCCCCTCCAAAATTCATATGTTGACATCTAATCCCCATGTGATGGTATTAGGAAGTAGGGCCTCTGGGAGGTAATTAGGTCATGAGGGTGGAACCCTCATGAATGGGATTGGTGCCTTATAAAAGAGGCTAGAGAGTTAACTTACCCTCTTTCCACCATGTGAGGATACTACCTGGGAGAAGACCTTCATCAAAACCCAGTCATGCTGGCATCCAGAACTATGAGAGGTTTCTGTTGCTTATAAGTAACTCAGTCTATGGTACTTTGTTATATACAGCTTCAACTAACCAAGACAGCACATGATCAAAATGAGGCCAATCAGAGCCAGTAAGACACAATTTTTGGTTGAGCCCTCAGGGAAAAGTTTCTCTTCCTCCAGGATCTGAATGAGGAAACTGCCAGGGGAGATGTTCATAACAATCTTTAGAAGCAAGAAGACAGCCTGCTTAACAACAGGGCCAATGTCAAGGAATGGGGAGAGAAGCCAGGTTCTGGTCACTTCATTTGAATTCTAATTCAAGCTTTACCCAATCCATTTAGGTACAAAGCAAATAGATTCCCCTTTTCAGCTTTAACCAATTTGAGTTGAATATTCCATTATTTGCAAGCGAACACTTCCTAACCAAAATGCTTTGCTGACTGTTGAGATGGGGTTATTGGAGTCAAATGAGGGTGCATAAGAGAGCTGGTCATGATTCAAGAGAAAAAAATACCAAAAGTAAATGAGTTAGCAGGAAAGAACTAGCACAGGAGGCTGGTGGGGAAAGGTCTGAGAGAATTCCACTGGAAGCATCTGCTCATGTCTACTTTAAGAGATAAGGCACACACCTTCCTACTGGTGACATAGGATGTCTTATGTGGGAGAAGTAAAGGCAGGAGGCTTCTGGGACTCTATCTGTCAAAACGCGGAGGAATTCCACTAAGGGTCATATCAAGACTGTTGTGCAGAAAGAAAACAAAAAGGCAGGCAAGGCTTGGGAAGTGAAAATCATTAACCGTTGTCCAAAAGGCCTGGAAAAGCCTGATATGACTTAAAGCAGCATCAGTAACTACAGTGTCCAGCAAGATGGGAGTAAGTGCCTCTAGGCAGCAGCAATACATGCAGTCAGAGGATATGGGATGGTTCCAGGAGGAGTAATCCATGTAGGGGCAAGACCCAAGCAGGGTGAAAAGTACAAGGGACAAGATCCCACCTCTTGGGGCAGAAGTTGAGATGAGCAAGAATTGAGCAGAAGATCCCTCTCCTTTCACTTCAAATGTCATTTCTTCTGTACTTCCACCCCCAACACTTCAATAGCCTGGTAATTCAGTGTTGTACTTTATAGAGACCTAGGCAGAAACACTGATGTCCACGAGTATAAGTCCCATCAGGGAGGTGACTTGTATCTGTTTGTTCACTCTTCCATCCTCAGCTTCCAGCACAGTGCCTAATACATAAAAGGTGCTCAATGAATACTTGTTGAATGAATGAGTGTACTTGGTAACCTATTCATTCCCAAGGTACCAGAAGAGTCTTCAGCTGCAATGGAGCAAGTGAAGCTTCTACAGGAAAATCCTGGGAGGGGAAGGTTGATGGGCATATAGGTACAGCCAGTTCATTGTCGGCAAGAGGAAAAAACACCAAACCTCATTTTCTGGGAGGGGATTAATATGGATGTCAAAGCTGACACTTGGCAAATACACATCAGTTCAGCTCTAATGGCTATTTACAGCTAAGTGGTCAGTGCCATTGCAATACTAGTTTTAAATATTTAGAATATTACCCTGGGGAGAGTGGGTACAGTACTTTGGAAAGTACTCTCTAATCTGGACAGCAAGGCCCCCAGGCCTAAGCAAGACTAAGCATGCAGGTGAAATCTATCAGGGCCAAGAGATGAATCAAGATGGCCAAGGCAAAGGTTGATAAGGCAAGACCTTAGGTTCTGTGGCTGATGCCAGGATAATTTTTCAGTAGCCATAACCCTTTGGGGTCCTGGAATAAATTCAATAAAGGCCAACAGTAGTTGGAATCACAAAATTTAAGGAAGTTTTATGTATGTCATGTGGTACCCTTTGTATCATGGAGAACAAGGTATGGCCCCAAAATAGACATTCTGGAAAAGGTTTATAGGAAGGGGAAAAAATACCTTTTCCTTCACTTTGCCACTGTGATCTTCATCCTTAATTTGTGATGTCTATCCTGGACAGTCCCCTCCTACTCAAATATCCAGATTCAAGGTCACTCATTTATTCATTCATTCATTCAAATAATGTGCTTTGAGTTTATACTCTGTGCCAGGCACTGGAGTTACAATAGTGAACCAAAGATAAAATATCCCTTCATCAATAGAGTGTATAGTCTAGTGAGAAAGATAATAAGCAAATAAACAAGATGAGGTCATTTAGAAAGTGGTAAGTGCTAGAAGGAAAAGAAAACAGGGTACTCGGGTAGAGAGCAACCATAAGAATGGGAGGTGCTTTAGGCAGACTGGCAGAGAGATGCATTTTGGGCTTCAACCTGGATGAGAGAAGGTAGCAAGTCCAGCAGATATTTAGGAGGGTTTGGGAATTAAGGACAAGCAAGTGCAAAGACCTTAAGGGTAGAATTTGCCCAGTGTTTTCAAGATACTGAAAGGAGGCGAATGTGGTTGGGCTATAGCAAGCAAGGGGGACTGACAGGAGATGAGGTAGGAAAGAACAGGGCCTGGGTCTGTAGGGACTAGAATTAGGAATGCTTAGAAATTAGGATGCTAATCAAGTTTAGTGGAGAGCCAGAGGATTTTAAGTAAATGGGTGGCATTATCTGAGTTAAGTTTTGAAAGATCATGCCTGTGTGACCAATGGACTATAGGAGACAAGTGTGGAACCCCGGAGAACAGTCAGGAATAGGTTGTGTGTAGACTCTGGGCAAAAGATACTGGTGGTTTAGGTGGTAAAGATGGTAGCAGTGGACATGGAGAGAAGAAGAAAATTCTCCTTGGGAGCTCTTAGTACCTTGTAACATTTTTAGTCCCTTTCTTACAGCCACATCAAAATATAACCACAGCAGCAGCTCTAAGCAGTAAGCGTGTGCCAAGCACTATTGTTCTAGAGATGTACTTTTCACTGAAATCTCATTTCATCTTCTCAAAAAATCCATGAGGAAGTTTATTTATGGACTAAATTGTGTTGCCCCAAAATCCACATGCCGAAGCCTTAACCTCTGATGTGACTCTATTTGAAGATAGGGCCTTTTGGGGGCGCCTGTGTGGCTCAGTCGGTTGAGCATCCGACTTCGGCTCAGGTCATGATCTCGTGGTCCGTGAATTCAAGCCTCATGTCGGGCTCTGTGCTGACAGCTCGGAGCCTGGAGCCTGCTTCTGATTCTGTGTCTCCCTCTCTCTGCCCCTTCCCCGTTCATTTCTGTCTCTCAAAGATGAATAAACGTAAAAAAAAAAAAATTGAAGATAGGGCCTTTAAAGAGGCAATTAAGGTTAAATGAGGTCATAAGGGTGGGGCTCTGGTTCCATAGAGCTAGTGTTCTTATAAGGAGAGGGAGAGAGACCCCAGGGATGCTCACACACAAAGGAAAGGTCATGTGAAGATAGGGAGAAGGTAGCCATCTACAAGCCTAGGACAGGAGGCCTCAGGACAAACCAAGCCTGCTGACACCTAGATCTTGGACTTCCAGCCTTCAGAACTGTGAGATAAATTTCCATTTTTAAAGCCACTCCATCTGTGGTGTTTTGTGATGGTAACTGCAGCTAATGCAAAGACACTAGCATTAAGTAGGACATCAGAGATAGACTTCACACCTATTTTGTGACTTCACACCTATTTTTTTATGTTTTGTTTATTTATTTTGAGAGACAGAAAGCATGAGCAGGGGAGGGGAAGAGGGGCCGGGGGAGAGAGGGTGAGAGAGAAAGAGAGAATCCTAAACAGAATCCACACTGCCGGCGCAAAATCTGTCACAGGGCTTGAACTCACGAACCATGAGATTATGACCTGAGCCAAAATCAAGAGTCAGACACTCAACCAACTGAGTCACCCAGGCACCCTCTGAATTCACACTTTATTAACTCACCTGCTACCTTGGCTCCTTTACCATGATGCTCTGCTGTCTACCAGAGAAAGAGCAATTACTCTAATGAATATAAATTGACATCAAAATTATATTAACCCTACATATCATCCAGTGGAAAATAAAGGCAAAATACCCCCAGCCTAAAAAGAAGGCAATCTGTCAGTGAGTGGTTCTATTTGACAGGTAATGGGGGTAGGTGGGAAGGAAATATGATTTAGTGCCAGGGTTCAGTGGGAAAACAGATGTGCCCCTAAAGCTTTGACTCCAGACCCTTGTTACCCGCTGATTGAAGCCACCCTCAATAGGTTCCATTGGGCTACAGAATCACAGGTTAGCCCCAGAAGAATGCGGTTTCTATCTCGTCCAAACCCTTATATTCGTAAGTGAGGAGACAAGAGGCCCAAAACGGCCAAGTGACTTGTGGAAGTTCACACAGTTGGCTGGGACCCTACTGTGGAATTGGCCAACTACAGCTTCAATGGATCAATTTTTTTTTAATCTCCCTGCAAGTCTATATATTTTAGCAGGACAGCATCAGACAACGCTTCAGCCTCCAACAAGGCTGGAGTTCAGGCTGATCTAATGACCAAAGAGCTCAAAGGAAATCTCCTGGGGCTGCTTCTTGCCATTATTTTAATTCTCTTTTCAAGGACACACAGCCCACAAGATGGTCAGGCAGGTGGGAGCAAATTCCTCCAGAGCAATTCAGCCACTGGAAGGGATGGGGCACCGTGCTCCCAGTAGATTTTTTAAAAATAAATACTCCTCTCCTTCCACATTTTGCAATAGGACCATTTTGTGACACAAAAGTGTTTCCCGTTCACGTTCAGCTGCCTGTACTTCATTACTTTCTACTGATGCTTCCAGACTTCAGATCACGCCAGCTCTTTGTCACTGATACACTCCTGCCATTGAGCTGAAGTTAGCAGGAGGAGGGAGGTGGCGCTTCTCCCTTGAATGGCTGAGAAAGTCACTCGCCCCCACATCCAATCAGCCACGAAAGTCTGTCATTTATTCCTTCCCAATGTCTCTTGCATCTGTTCCTCCCTCTCCACTCCCACTGTCACTACCCTGGATCAGGACTCAATTGCCTCCTGCCTGGGCTGCTAGTGCAACAGACTCTTGCTTTTCCTACCTCCAGCTTCTCCCTCTCCACCCACGCAGGATACCACCATTCGAGCCTGACCTCCTGCAGCTTAATTCACTCCCCTGGTCAAAAACTTCATACGGCTCCCCATTGCCCATGGAACGACATCCAGCTGAAGCTAAATCCTGTGTGTTGGTCCAGTCTACCCTCCTAACTAGATCTCTCACTCCAGCCCTGTGCTCTAGCCAACAAGAACCCAAGTATTGCAAAGATGGCATGCATCATTTCCTTCCCGTTATTTCTCTTGTCTTTTAGAACTTCCTGATGGTCTTCCACTAAAGCGCTACTGATTCTCTAAGATCTAGCTCTTCATTTGTTCAACCTTTCCTCATTTAACAAAGCATTACTGAGCAACACAGTGGCTCTCCCAAGGCACTGGGAAGGCAATGGGTGAACAAGGCAGCTGTGATAATTCCTTTATAGCATTCACAGGCTAGTGGAAGATATAAATAACTAAAGTCATAGTCACAAATATGATAAGGGCCAGGAGAATTCTTCAAGAGTTGGATGATTATTAGGGTACTCACTTTTGGGTGGGAGGTCAAGGAAGTCATCTTTGGAGCAGTGAAATCTGAGCTGAGAGCTAAAGAATGAATTGGCCTTTACCAGTGAAAGTGGGGTGTCATGAAGGCTCCATGAAGGTATCAAGGAAAACAGAAGTAGGTCTTCCCTCCTAAGAAATTACAGTACAGAAAGAAAAAAAAGAAGCCACCCCTCAAAATGAAGATGACACACACTTGGAATACTCATTTACCTGTCCCTTCTGAGAGGAGAACAAAACTTGCAGCCATGAGCTGCATGATGATGACTTCTCCATTGGTGTCTACTGATCCCATACTCCATGTTCTATGCGCCAGAGTTGACTTTAGCCTCTGCAGGCCCCCATGAGCTGTGGCAGAAACCTCCTAATCATTTGTCTCCATCATGTGACCAGCCAGCTTACCTGACCTTCTGCTCTGGCTCTTTCTTTCCATTCTAGTTCACCCACTGAGATGGAAGCCCAGTCCTCAAGTCCAGCAACACTTGACCACCCTGTTGCCCCACGACTATTAGTGCTAGCTACTCCCAGCACTAACAACTATCCTTGCCAGAATATCCCTGCCCCACCTCAGTTCATCCACCTATATTCTGATACTGACAATTATCAGACCTTGAGCCACATGTTCTTAACCATCCATGTCAGACTCACCAGAGATACACACCCCCAGGCTGGCCCTACCCCAGACCTTCTCGAGGTAGAATCCAGCCATTTGTATTTTTAATTTTTTTTTCAACGTTTTTTATTTTATTTTTGGGACAGAGAGAGACAGAGCATGAACGGGGGAGGGGCAGAAAGAGAGGGAGACACAGAATCGGAAACAGGCTCCAGGCTCTGAGCCATCAGCCCAGAGCCTGAGGCGGGGCTCGAACTCACAGACCGCAAGATCGTGATCTGGCTGAAGTCGGACGCTTAACCGACTGCGCCACCCAGGCGCCCCAGCCATTTGTATTTTTAACAAATTTCCCAGATAATGTTTTTGGACATCTAAGTTTGAGAGTGAATTTTCTAAACCTTGAAAACTTGCCAATTTAAGTAATGGTTGCACCTCTTTCCCCAAGCCAACCTTGGTTTCCTTTTTTCTCTCTGCCAAAAACTCCCAGGATACTGGGGAACCCAGACTATGCAACCCACAACAACCCCAAGCAGAGTAGCTTGAGCATGGTTAATAATTTACAAATATGTTCCAAATCATTGTAACTGGCCTGCATTGAGAGTAGTAGCCTGTCAGGGGACACTCTATGCATGCTTGCCTCTGTGTGCCATTCTATGTAGGTGAGGGCCATAATTCCAGAAGAGCTAGTACATAAAACCAAGTTGCAACCTGTATTTTCACACTAGGCACACATCTTTTCCACCAACACAAGAAGCACCCTGAAACTCAACTGATCACTTGGTCATTGGTTCCTGCAAACCACCTGTTCCTGGGCCAGACTCTGAATATGCGAACACCCAATGGAGAGTAGGACACTGATCTCCTCCTCACATAAAGCCAGTGTATTTTAGAGTCATTATTATTACTTTTCTCAGGATAAAATTAGCTTGCTTTTGCCCAGTATGTTTATATTCAGGCCAATAAGGACAACAAAATTGGCTCCTTAATTGAGTACTCTGATCAACACAGTTACCTGTAATAACTCTCATTACTGCCTACAGCACAAGGGCACTGGAGAGCATCTCAGTGCAGCCATCCCTCTGTTTTATTGCACTTTGCATACAGAGCAGGGTTTGTTTTATTTTATAAAGTAAAGTTTTGTGGCAACCCTGCATCAAACAACTCTATCAGTGCCATTTTTCCAACAGCATTTGCTCATTTTGTGTCTCTGTGTCACATTTTGGTAATTCTCACAATATTTCAAACTTTTTAATTATTATTATACTTGTTATGGTGATCAATGAGGACTCATCTTTGATGTTACTGTTGGAATTGTTCGAGATGATCATGAACCGTGCCCATATAAGAAGGCAAACTTAATGTTGTATGTGTTTTGACCCATTTACTGACCAGCCATTCCCCTTTCTCTCACCCTCTCTTTGGGCCTCCCTGTTACTTGAGACAAAACAATATTGTAGTTAAGCCAATTATTAACCCTACAATGGCCTCTAAGTGTTCAAGTGGAAGGAAGAATCATGTCTTTCATTAAACAAAAGGCTAGAAATGATTAAGCTTGGTGAGGAAAGCATGTTGAAAGCCAAAACAGACCAAAAGCCAGGCCTCTTGCTCCAAATAAGTAGCCAAGCTGTGAATGCAAAAGAAAAGTTCTTGGAAGAAATTTTTTTTTTAATTTTTTTTTTTAACGTTTATTTACTTTTGAGACAGAGAGAGACAGAGCATGAATGCGGGAGGGTCAGAGAGAGTGGGAGACACAGAATCTGAAACAGGCTCCAGGCTCTGAGCTGTCAGCACAGAGCCCGATGTGGGGCTCGAACTCACGGACGTGAGATCGAACTCACGGACGTGAGATCATGACCTGGGCCGAAGTCGGGCGCTCAACCGACTGAGCCATCCAGGCGCCCCAGTTCTTGGAAGAAATTAAAAGTGCTAGTCCAGTGAGCACGTGTATGAGGAGAAAGCAAAACAGCCTTACTGAGAAAGTGTTAGTGGTCTGGATAGAAAATCAACCTGACCACAACATTTCCTTAAGCCAAAGCCTAGTCCAGAGGAAGGCCCTAACTCTCTTCAATTTTATGAAGGGTAAGCGGTGAGGAAAGTACAGAAGCAGAGTTTGAAGCTAGCAGGGGTTGGTTCTTGAGGTTTAAGGAAAGAAGCCATCTCCATCACATGAAAGTGCAAGGTGAAGCAGCAAGTTCTCCAGAAGATCCAGCTAAGATAGTTAATGAGGGTGGCTACACTTAACAGATTTTCAATGTAGACAAAACAGCCTTCTATTGGAAAAAGATGCCATCTGGGACTTTCATAGCTAGAGAGGAGAAGTCAATGCCTGGCTTCAAAGCTTCAAAGTACAGGCTGATTCTTGTTAAGGGCTAATGCAGCTGGTGACTTTAAGTTGAAACCAATGCTCATTTACCAGTCCAAAAATCGTAGGACCCTTAAGAATGACATTTAATCTATTCCACCTATGCTCTCTAAATGGAACAACAAAGCCTGGATGAGAGCACATCAGTTTACAACATGGCGTACTGAATATTTTAAGCTTACTGTTGAGAGCTACTGCTAGGAAAAAAAAAGATTCCTTTCAAAACATTACTGGTCATTGACAATGCACCTGGTCACCCAAGACTCTGATGGAGACATACAATGAGATTAATGTTATTTTCATGCCTGCTAACACAGCAGCCACTGTGCAGCCCATGGATCAAGGAGTGATTTCAACTTTCAAGTCTTATTATTGAAGAAATACATTTTGTAAGGCTATACCTGCCACAGATAGTGATTCCTCTGATGGATCTGGGCAAAGTAAATTGAAAACCTTCTGGAAAGTATTCCCCATTCCAAATTGCATTAAAAACATTTGTGATTCATGGGAAGAGACCAAAATATCAGCATTAATGGGAGTTTAGAAGAAGTTGATTCCAGCCCTCATGAATGACTTTGAGGGGTTCAAGACTTCAGTGGAGGAAGTCCCTGCAGATGTAGTGGAAATAGCAGGAAAACTAGAATCAGAAATGGAGCCTGAAGATGAGACTGAATTGCTATGATCTCAATGAGAAAACTTTAATGGATGAGTTGTTTCTTACAGATAAGCAAAGAGAGTGGTTTCTTGAGATGGGATCTACTCCTGGTGAAGATGCTGTGAAGACTGTTGAAATGACAACAAAGGACTCAGAATATGACATAAACTTATTTTAAAAGCAGCAGCAGGGTCTGAGAGGACTGAGTCCAATGATGAAAGAAGTACCGTGGGTAGAATGCTATCAAACAGCATCACATGCTACAGAGAAATTGCTCATGAAAGAAAGAGTCTATTGATGCAGCAAACTTCACTGTTGCCTCATTTTAAGAAATTGCCACAGCCACCCAAACTAGCAGCCACTGCTCTGATCAGTCAGCAGCCATCAACACTGACACAAGACCCTCCACCGCAAAGAGATTACAACTTACTGAAAGCTCTGACGATGGTTAACATTTTTTAGCGAAGTATTTGTGTTTTTAGACATAATGCTATTCCACACTTAACAGACCACCAATCAGTGTAAACATAACGTTTATATGCACTGGGAAACCAAAAACTTCATTTGACTCACTTGATTGTGGTGGTATGGAACCAAACCCACAATATCTCTGAGGTATGCCCGTATGGAAAAGCAGAAGGGGACACTGTGTGTGGCTTTGACAGACAGGCAGACCCAGGTTTAATCCCAATGCCAGACCTCATTAGCTGAGTGATCTTGAATAAGATGTCTGGATTTTAGATGCAAACCCCTGGAACTTCCATTTCCTCATCTGTAAAGTGGAAATATACTTCCAAATTAACATGAATACAATAACCCATAGCCCTTCCCTCCCTTCCTGGTGATTCAAACAAGGGCTGGGATGAGGGAGCCAGTATGACCCAAAGCATTGTCTCTGCTTGCAATTTGAGTTATGAAATCAACATCTGTCCCAGGTCCCTCCACAGTTCCTGGGCCTCAGGAGCCCAGGACAGATCTGGGGATGAATAATGAAAAGAACCATTAAGCCATCATGGCTAAGCAGGTGACAATAAACCGGGATTCCCATACGTTGGGTCTCCTGCCTGGGTCAAGACACTCATTAGTCTTAAATCGTCCAAAAATCAGAGTGACACGTTATACTCTGTACAAGAATAACGTGTGGTAAGTGTAACTTTGCATTTCACATAAGCTCCATGAAAGCAGAGACTGAACACATCCGAGGTAACTGTTGAAGAACCCTGGCCCAAGGCATTACATAGCCATAAAGCAGAAGAAATCCTCAGGCCTCTTTCTCCCCTGCCGCTCCCTTCAAGAGGAGGAACTTATCAGGTCAGTGAAGGAGAGAGAAGAAATTACATATGCAGCATTCCACCCACTGTCTCTCTCATTTGCAAAAAGCCCTGACCTCTAGGTAGTTTTTTCTCTGCTTGTCCATGCAGGAAGTTTACCGGGTTCTGCACAAGAAAGAACAACAATGATGATAACAACCAAAGCCAACTGAGTACTTAAAATATACCAGGCACTCATTTAGCATTTTATAGGCATTAACGTGTTTAATCCTTACAACAATAAGGTATATTACTATTGATAGCTCCATTTTACAGATGAGATAACCAAGACTCAGAGAGATTAAATAACTTGCCCAAGGTCACATGGCTACCAAGTGGCAGAGTCGGGATTCAAACTCAGGCAGTCTTGTTCCAGTGTCCTTGCTTGGGACCACAACACTCTACTGCCTCTTGCTATACTGCAAAGGGCAAGGTGTCCATTTAGAGGTCAACTTCAATTCAGGGGCATGTTTTTACAGAAGCACATTGGAGCATATGTTAAGCCATGTTCTCATACTCAGCCATGGCTTCTTAGAAGAGAGGTAATGAATATCAACAACTCTCTGAAACCAGGACAGACAAAAGGCACCAAATAAAATAGTATATGATGGGGCACCTGGGTGGCTCAGTTGGTTACATATCCGACTTCTGCTTAGGTTATAATCTCACACTCCGTGAGTTCAAGCCCCATGTCAGTCTCTGTACTGAGAGCTCAGAGCCTCGAGCTGCTTCAGATTCTGTGTCTCCCCCCCCCCAGATCACACTCTTTCTCTCTCCTCTCTCTCTCTCTCTCAAAAACAAATAAACATTTTTTTTATTTTAAAAAATAGCACATGAGCATGCACCCAAAGCTCCCTGGGGGAATCCACCTGGAAGGAAAGCCCAGGTACCTGCCAGAAACACTCAACCATCAGCCTAATTCATTCATTCCAAACCAGCGTCATATGGAAAGAACAGCAATTGTGAAAGCACATGTGTATGACTTGGGAATGAAGAAAAATTATCATGGTAATAGCAAATATTTACATATGACCAGACACTGTTCTAAGGTCTTTGTTCATATTATCTCATTTACTCCACACACAATCCTATGGGGAAATATTACTGTTATTCAACTTTACAGATGGTGAAAATGAGAGAAGCTAAATTACATGCCCGAAGTCTCACGGCTTGTAAATGAGGGGGTGAAGATTTGAAGCCAAGCAGTGTGGCTCCAGAGTCAGTTCTCTTGACCATTCTACTCTGCAGGAGGGAAACAAATAGAGAAAGGAAGCAAGCTCAGGCTCTGGAGTCAGAACTGAGTTTGAATCCCAGCTCCGCCACTTCATGAAGTAATAAGCCAGTTGTAGAACCTCAGACTCCGTTTACTTCTGTGTAGAAGAGGACAGCTCCCCAGGAGGACTGTGCTGAGGATTAAGTACCAAACCACATGCCCAGTGACCAAGGACCTGGTAGGAAGTCAGTCAGCATTGGTTTCACCTGCTCCTGGCATCTCAACACCGGACCCTGTGTTGGGCTCTGGGATGCAAAGTTACCTAGATCTCATCCCTGTCCTCAAGGATCTCCCTGCCTTGCAGAGGGACACTGGGGGAACACAAGGAAACAAGATTATAACATTAGGTGAGACCTTACAAAGAGAGGCATGAGCCTAGGGCTACAGAGGACAGAGGATGGAGTAATTTTTTCTGCTTAGGAAAGTCAACCGTTAGATCTAGATCTTGCTAGTTACATGACAGTTTTCCAGGTGAGGAAAGGAGTGGCTATTTCCCATCTAACTTAAAAACCTTTTAGTACCACCATTGTCAAGGTCAGCCCCAGCATTTAGTTTCTGTCTTCTCTTCCTGTGACATTATGAGGTTAAGAATATCTGTTTCACTAACTTCTTTGAAGGACATCACAGGCCAAAAGCAAGAGAGCTGACCCCATCCAGAGGGCTGTCTGTGGGCTGCATTTTAAACTGCTATTGTTTTATCATAACACAACAGGGAACCCAAGGGACTATTTGATATTCCAAATACCTAAAGATTCTAATCCATTATGGGGGTGTATTTTTTCTTGGAACTGAGAATACTGGGCAAAGCTGCAGAATTAATTGCCCTGAAGCTATAAATCTCCTATTTATTTCTTGATGAGTTTATAATAACAACTTGTAAATGCCTTCATACCTATCTATCTACACACACACACACACACACACACACTTGAGGTATGTCTAGTTGGAAAGGTAAACCAGGGAGTTGATTGTATCAGTGACAAGAACATAATAATGGCAATAATAGAAGTTACAATTCAGTAAATGCCTCCTGCATGCCAGGCTCTACATTACGTGCTAAAGCTACATGATCTCATTCAGTCCTCCTAGCAACCCCATGAGGTACGTTATATTGCCCTCATTTTAGATAAGATGACACACTGAGGCTCAGAGCAGCTCAGAGAGGAAAGGTAATTTGCTCAAGACACAGAACTAGTAAGCAAAGTAAGAACTCAAATCCAAATCCATGGCATGTCCACATCTGTAACTACAAGCTGTGTCAAGAGAGCCCAGGAACGTGAGACAAGGTCCCTGCTGAGTGCTGATACCAAGCAAAGACTCCCAAGCAAAGGTTTCTGGGAAATCAATATGTGGATCCCCAGACTTGTGGGTGGAGCTCAGTGCCTCAGGTGCTGGGAAGAGCAGAAACCCAGGGGCTTGCAGGGTCAGTGCTTTGAAAACCAAAGTAGGCACCTGTTTCAGTTCCCAGGCCAAGAGGCTGGTTATTAGGTGATAGGACCAGTATATAGAGTGCTCAGTAAATGATGAATAAAGAAAGTGCAGAAGGGAGGAATAAAGGAGGAGACTGCCATAATGGAGAGTAAGAGGGAAATAAGGCAAATGAACAAGTTTTCAGAAAACAGAAACTCGGGAAGTAGTTGCTACGGCATTGTAATAAATTCTGCCCAACGGCACATTCCTCACCCAGGAGCCCTTGAGACAAATCGACTAAACACACACCAGTAACTACTTTATAACATCTTAAAGGGGCTGCCTGATTCAGGACAAGATCTGTATTGTCCCCCAAATAAGCCTGAGCCCTTTGTTCTCCACGCTGCTGACCCAAGCCTTATAACAAGATTATATAAGGGCAAAGCCTGAATAATTCATTCATTCAACAAACATTTATACTATAGTGCAGGCAGTGTACCGGGAGCTGCCGATACAGCAACGAATAAAACACTCACAGGGCTTAATACCCTAGTGGAAAAAACAAATAGGTAAAATATAAAATATGCTACATAGCCATAAGTGGAGAGAAATAAAGTATGAAAGGGGGCCACAGAGTGCCAAGTAGGAGATGGGAATTATGTTTGGTTTTCAATAGGAAAGTCAGAAAAGACCTCATCTGACAATAAACAAAGGTAAGGAGAAGGTTGGAGAACAATGGGGGTGGGGGAATTCAAGCAGAGAAAACAGCAAGTGCAAAGGCCCTGAGGCTTAAACATGTCTGAGGCAATTGGAAACTACCAAGGCTGGGGCTGAGTGATCAAGAAGATGTAGAGTAGGCCAGAGAGATCAAGGGTTGGGGAGATCTGAGGCCACTGTGGGAATTTTGGCTTTTATTCCAAGCAAGATGGGGGAACCACTGAAGGTTTCTGGGCAGAGGAGTGACATGAAGAGATTTATGTCTGATCAGCATCATTCTGGCTAAATTGAAAAGAGACTTGATGGTCTAAAGAAGGAAGCAGGGAGGCCAGTGAGGAGGTTCTCACGGGAACCCAGGTGAAACAATGAGGGCTGGGATCAGGGTGATGGCAACAGATGTAAGGAGTGGCTAGATCAGGAGAGGCCAGAGGACTGGATGTGAAGCATGCAGGGAAGAAGGGTCAAAGTTAACTCCAAGGTCATCCATACCCAACTCTGAGCTCTCAGCTCAGTTCCTACAGAGCACTCAAGTCTAAGCCCCCTTGAATAAAACGTGAAGACATTTTATTCTTCACATGGGTTTGATTTTCTTCCAGTATACCTGAAATTCGGGAGCTGTGGGCATTACCACCTACAGGGAGTGAGGAACCACTTTCACATTATGCATGGCTCACGTGGGTTCTCATGTAATCCTCCCCAACCCTCAATATGAACACCATAATTGCTACTTCATAAACTATGGTTCGGAGAGATGAAGAGCTTTTGTCCAAGTCCACACAGCTAGAACGGGGTGATGTCTAATCCTAGAGCCCAGACCTCCAAACTGTGTTTCTCGTGAGCTTTCTATTACCTCAATGGTTCTGATTTTGTCAGTTCATTCAACAAATATTTATTGAGCATCTCTAGGGTAAATACCAAGCACTGTGCTCATGTCTGAGGCATAGCAGGGAAGCCCTGATCCTGGCACTGAAGGAACTCTCAGTGCTGGCTTAGGAGGGAGACAGACCCAACAGCCCTCCACACTGGGAAGTGCACTCCCCTGTGCCTGCAGAGGGAAGGGGCCATTTGTCCTGTGCTCTCCCTTCTCCCTTTCGCTTCCTCTCATTCACAGGCAAACATGCCCTTCTCCCTAAAAACACTGCTAGAATTCAGCTCTAGACCCACTGGCTTGGAACTGGCATGCTGACCCAGTGCAGATGAAGTCACTGTAACCCAGGCTCCCAGCTGGGTGTGGCAGAATTGGCCGCAAGCACAGAAACGATAAAGAAATCTCTAACATGTGCCAAGGGAGGGATTATCATATGGGCTCTTGCTTTTTATGAAATACGAAAAGTGGATTTTTCTAGTTGACTGCATTTGATCGTTTTTCCTCCATTTGTTTTAAAGTTGAACATCTGATCTGGCAGAGACTCCTCACATTCAGCTGAGAAAAAAAAAGATATCTTTTGAGCTCCTCTCTCAGCCTCTTATCATAGGGGATGGGGATGGCAGGGTTTGGAGCATCATTCTACCACCAGCCCCTAACAACACATCGCAGCCCTCGGCATGAATCTGCCTAAAATTCCTTTTCATTTTGTCCATGCTTCCCCACCCAGGAACGTTTTCCTTCTGGGTTTATCAAAATCTCTTTATGTTTTCCCCAAGGTCTATTTTTTTCTGTTACCTCTGAATTGTCTTATACAGCTGGCCTCTGCCCCCATGGTAAGCCACCTGAAAGCCAAGAAGAGGACATCCCACTTGGACCAGAAGGCCCAAATATCTTCCCTATCCAAATCCAACATAAAACAACTATTGCCACTGACCTGAGGCTCTCATATCTGAATCAAGTCATGGATGGCTTTGAAGCATTGAGGCAGCAGCAGGCAGTGGGGCAAGGCATCCCAGTCTTCAGCGTGCACACCAATCACCTGGGATCTTGTTAACATGCAAATTCTGATTTCGTAGGTCTACAGATTCTGCATCTCTAACAAGCTCCCAGGTGATGCCCATGCTGCTGGCCCACAGACCACACTTTGAGTAGCAAGGATGAAGTAGAAAATGCATGGGTTAGGAAACTGTGACTCTACAATTAATTCATAAATCTTCCAACTGGGCAAGATTAATGCTTCCAGAATGTGGCTTGTAGAATATAAACCCCTTGTGATGATCCTTTAAAAAAAAATGATTTTATGGTCAAGGTCACAAAAGCTTGAGAATTACTGCATAGTTTACATGAACACCACACTTGCTAGCAAAGTCTCTGCAAAACCCTGTTTCAATATTGTTCAATATTGTTTAACTCTGCTTATCCCAGCAGGATGTACTTTCAAGGTCCCATTCCCAGCATGATTTGTAAGTTTTCAGCCACCGAAATGACAGCCATATGCCATCCTTGTGGCAATAATTCTGTTTCTGTCCAGAAAGGGACCTATTTTGGGGGACCTATTATCACTTAGGCATATGTCTGCCTTTTTAGGTTCTTCTCCTCCTCTCTCCTTTCCGAGTCAGAAAGAGAGGGGCCACCAGGGCATTCTTCTCTCAGGTCTAAGATTTGGAGGCAGACCCAACAGCAGGGTCTGTCATAGACAGTGGGGCCTCAGGCAGGGAGCCAGGCGAGGCGGGGGAGGGGGGAGTGGATATTCCAGGAAAAGAACCCTAGTGCTGCAAAAACTTGAAGAGAGCTATCTCCCATAGGACTGAATCCTTCCTTTGTACATAGAATGAGTTCAATGAAGGTTGGCTCAAAATCTAGGAAATCCTATCTCTTTCAGAAATCTCTTCCTAATCCTAACTTTGCAAATGTCTCACACAAACAAGGCTAGAGAGAGAGAGCAGGCAAAACCTAATTTCAGTCCCCCACTTCTACACAGTCATTTTGTCAAAGTACTTACAGCCAGTGCTGAGAAGTGGCCCTCACAGTCACAGAGAACCACAGAAACTCTTTGTCCTCATGGATTCCCAGGAGCTCAAGGGCAAACATACCAATAAAATAGACAGACTTATAATATGCTTTATTTATATTCTGAAAAACATCTTGTAGCTCGAAGCCATAGTAACAGCAGCACTTAATCTCTGGGGCAGGAAGTGGGGGTACGAGAGGGACAGAGACCAGTAGCCAATACCCAACAAAATCATTTTAGTTATTTTTTTTAATGTTTTATTTATTTTTGAGAGAGCACACGTGGGGGAGGGGCAAAGAGAGGGGGACAGAGGATCCAAAGCAGGCTCTGTGCTAACAGCAGTGAACTTGACGTGGGGCTTGAACTCACAAACTGTGCGATCATGACCAGAGCCAAAGTCAGATGCTCAACCAACTGAGCCACCTATATGCCCTCATTTCAGTTCTTTAAATGAATTTTTTTAAATGTTCAAGTACAAAATACCCTAATAGAATTGACTATCTATTGGCTATCAGTCACTACTTACAGCCCAGTGAAATTACAAATTAATAAATGCAATGAACTGTATAAACTATTCATTTAATAAGTAACTATCTGGTTCCACTGGGGCTGGGCAGAGCTGGGGTGGCAGAGGGGACAGGGAGTAAGGGCAGAGGCAGAGACTGATCAAGCTCCGTAAGTCACTGGTCATCGAGATGAAGGTTTTAGGACAAAACATGAAGCATCTGAGAGGGCTTCTAACTTCCTTCCCGCCCACCATCACCAAGAAATCCCAAATACCTGAACCACCTGGTTTTCAAGCCTAAAAATTTAAGGTCTTTAATAATAAATTCCCTCTTGATCAATAACTGACAAAACTGAGAGCAGAAAGATCAAGGAACTTACATATAATCACATAGCCAATTAGTGACAGACTTTGGGCCCAGAAGAATATAGAACTCTCTTCTTGAGTAGAATTCTACAAGACTGTCTTACTTACTGTCCAGCCCCCCCTTACTGTCCAGCCCCCTCCTATCCAGTAACTTCCACTGGGCCCCTGAGTCTAGGGGACAAGATGGGAGGGGGGGAGGGGGGAGGGAAGAAGTGAAGCAGGCAGCAGTAGGTACAAAAGGCAAATTCAGTTTAATCAACATTTGGCCAATGCTGCCCAGTCCTTCTACCTTCCAACCAGATACCAGGTCATATAAGCATCACAGCTACTATTGCTTAAAAATGGAACCCAAGGTGGAAGAGTCATTTCCCCTCCAAATTGAGTCTTTCTTGAGATTGTAGACTACTGGAATGAGGGAATAGAAGCCTGAAGTACAGAAGAGCCATCATTCCAACTCATTATAGCATCTTTGACCTCTTTCCCATTTCTTAACCATCTAGCAATTTGAACATCATTGACTTGACTTTAACTCCTTAGTTAAACAGAATTAACTTTGGGGAAAGTTAAGTCTACCAGTTAGTCACACCTGGGTATAAATTACTGTTATTCACCTGATGAAACTGGCTAAATGGCTGGGGGAGGAGGGAATGCAGAGACTTTAGAACAAAGGCACTTGCAGAAGGGCCTTGGTGACCTATTAATTACAGCATTCTAAATTGCTCCTAGCACTAAGCTAAGAATACCAAGTAGAATGGAAGATGTCTTTTCTAACTATGCTTGAAAATCTACAAGGCATGTTTTTAAGTTGATACATATTATTACATTAAAAATTTTTTAATAAAAAGATCATGGCAAAAAGCAAACCTTATAAGGTAAGCCAAAAGACAATAAACAGCAAAAACATAATAACATTTTCCACTTGTGTCACAGATAAAGAGCTTATCTTCCCAATATATAAAGAACTATCAGAGTCTGTAAGAAAGAACTACCAGAATTGGTAACAATAAAGTCCACTGAAAAATGGGAAAATATTAGAGTTAACAGAAAATACAATGACTCCTGGACATATAAAAAGATGTTCAATCACCATTATAATAAGAGAAATGCAAATTAAAACACACTACAATGCCATTCTTCACCCATCAGACAGGCAAAACTCCAACAGTTTGACCATATACTTTGTTGACGAAGCCATAGAAAAACAAGCACTCTCTTACTTCCTGGTGGGAATATAAACTCCTACAACCCCAGTGGAGGATAAGTGAATAAACTGGATCAAAATTATAAATGAATGAATGAACCCTATGTTTCTGCAATTCCATTTCTGGAAATTTATTCTATAAATATGCTTACATATATGCAAAATTACATATACACAAGGTTATTTCCTGAGGCAATGTTGCAGTAATAGCAAAGATCAAAAGCAACCCAAATCATGATAAGGTTTGGCTAAATAAATTACGGTACACCCAAACCATGGGATTCTATGAAGTTATTAAAGGATGGCGATGCTTTCTATTCACAGACATCAAATTATCTGGATCTAAGCTATATCACAAGAGGAAATAAGCATAAAATTAGGTAGTATATAACAAACATGATTATGAAGCAGGGCATAAGAATCTTTATTCACATTTGCTTGCATAAGCATAAAGAAATTCTGGAGGCTTCTCTAAAAAACTAATGACAGCAGTGCCTACAGTGGGGCTGAAGTTGAATCTCAGTGGATGTCCAGGTTGAAGGTAGGAGCTAGAAGATTTTGAACCACATAAATATACTACATATTTAAAAATTAAAAAAAAATTAAATAAGGGGCACCTGGGTGGCTCAGTCAGTTAAGCGGCCAACTTCGGCTCAGGTCATGATCTCATGGCCCATGAGTTCAAGCCCCACGTTGGGCTCTGTGCTGACAGCTCAGAGCCTGGAGCCTGTTTCAGATTGTGTCTCCCTCTCTCTGACCCTCCCCCATTCATGCTCTGTCTCTCTCTGTCTTAAAAATAAATAAACGTTAAAAAATAAATAAATAAATAAATAAATAAATAAATAAAGTATTCCAAAAAGTATTACTAAGACATGCATCCTACCTCAAAGAGCTCACAGAGTACCTGTATATATCCATATAGATGCACACACAAAAGGACCTACTATAGCTCTACTTAATGATGCCCTACAAATAAGAATCTTGTTTTTTAAAGTTTATTTCTTTTGAGAGAGAGAGAGAGAGAGACAGAGAGAGAGAGTGGGGGAGGGGCAGAGAGAGATGGAGAGAGAGAGAATCCCAAGCAGGCTCCACGCCATCAGTGCAGAGCCCCAGGTGGGCCTTGATGTCACAAACCAAACCATAAGATCATGACCTGAGCTGAAATCAAGAGTGGGAGATTGGATACTCAACCAACTGAACCACCCAGGTGCCCCAAAGAGAACTTTTTTTTCCTTTAATCCAAGTTAGTTAACATATAGTATAATAATGGTTTCAGGAGTAGAATTCAGTGATTCATCACTTACAAGAACCTGTTTTAAGCAGAAAATGAAATCATCAGAACCCATGGCAAGACAGGCTTGCCTCCATCTCCTCTTTCCTGCAGCCTCCTGTGTCAGCACTTGTGTATCTGAACATAGCAAGGCTCCCTCAGGACTGAGGGCCCAGCTGGGGCTCCTCCATGCTACCCATCTTTAGAAACACAGCAAGAATGTCAACATGGCCACCATGAGTATGGGCCCACTGGCAACCAAGACTTCCTGCCAGCCAACCACCTTCTCCTGCCACCTCCCCTATCACACAAAGGTGTTTGTATTGGGGGCAGGGAGTGAGGACAGGGATGCATTGAGTTGCAGGAATGTTCCTTACAAAACCACCTGCCTTAGTTTAGATTCCCCACCAAAGTAGGCCTGGAGACAGGAATTCAGATACAGGTCTTTTATTTGGGAGATAATCCCAGGAAGCACAGCAAGGGCATGAAGAAATAAAACAAAAAAGGGAGAAATCAGGTAAAGGTGTGTCAATGAACAGGTGACTGCTGTGGGGAAAAGTGGAGCTCAAATCCCACCTGGGAACCCTTTGAGAAACTGTGTAGAGCACACAGCAGAACTGATGCCCCAGTGGGGGAGGAAGCTGGGATATTGATCCACCAACTGCCATTCCTCATTGGTTAAAGGACACTCTAGGGTATTTTTCTGCCAGCATTTCCATCTTATGTGAGTAGACAGTGTACATCTGAGGCCTGAGAATATCTGCAGGCAGAAACACAGGAAGGCATCATGTCTAAGAACTACATTAAACTAAACTCAGGGTGGGTCTCAGGGATTTGGCAATAAACCTTCAGCATCGGTGACACTACCCTGTGCAGAGCTGAAGGGTAATTAGAAGGAAAAAAGACTCAGAAAGACACCCACCAATATTTTCAAATGTGTGAGGTCTCACACAGAGTTTGTGGAAGTATAAATCACTACAAACATTTTGGAGGACCTTTAGAAATTATTTACTTAAAAGTCCATAAATCACCCAGCCAAGTAATAATTCAGTCTTTTCTGATCTTTCCTTTCTTCCTTCAAAAAAAAAACGTATGTGTACCAGGCACTAGGAATACAAAGATTAGAATGTCATATTGCTATCCCCACTCAAGGAACACACTGCCTACCCCCTACCACACCCACCATCACCAAAGTCATCTATTCCATGTCCCGTGTTTTTCAGGTGTTGTAATTTAAAACAGCTAGGAGGACCAAGAAGTAACACAGATGAAAGAAGTGAGTCAAAGTAATGAAATAGAATACAGAAAATGGCAGGGACCATTGGCAACTTGAGAACACAAATCCTCTCTAAGGACCTTCAAAAGTAATTAAAAAGAGAAGGAAGGAAGGAAGGAAGGATGGAAGAAAGGAAGGAAGGAAGGAAGGAAGGAAGGGAGGAAGGAAGTGGGGGAAGAAGGAAGGAAGACCATTACTCAAGGCTTCTATTCCAATATGGAATAACAGGGAGATTTGCCATCCTGCCTGAAACAACCAAAAAATAAAAATGTACATTTTTAAAAAAATGGTTTTTAAGACACTGGACATCAGACCATGAGAGACAGTGACACCTGAAAGTCAGGAAATAAATGAGGTGAGCCCTAAGATTATCCTGCTTTCCTGCCTTGAGAGACTCTCCAGACCACGATGGAAATCAACAGACTCCCTGAGCTGAGTAGACAGTTGAGAGTCCTAAGGCAACTACCACTTGAAAGTCAAATTACCATGAAGGAGAGAACCTTAGAGACAAAACTCCAAAGATCTACAAAGCATCCTCCTCAAGTTTTCACGCAAGTCAAGAAAATAACAAGGGCTGAAGAAAGAATCACCCAAAATGATTAGAGGAAAGAGCACCCAACATCCACTTGGGGCTCACAATAGTGCCTGTTCCTACCAGCCAGACTAGAAAAAAATGAAATTTATCAGGCATTGAACAGAATATTCAGAAGGGTCTTCCCTCAGCAGTGGAAAATAATTTGCCCTAGACTAATCATTCCTCAGGTTCTGTGTAATAAATCTTAAAATCAAAACTTGAAAGGGTCACACTGTTTTCAAATAACCTAGATGCATCCCAAAACAATAATCACATTAAATATAACTGGTAAATAAATAAATAAATAAATAAATAAATAAATAAATAAAATTGGTCTAAACACCATTTTTAAAAAATTCAGAGATTGTAAGATTGGTTAACAAATCAAGGCCCAACTATATTCTGTCTATAAGAAATGTGTTTTAAATATAAAGACACAGGGGTGCCTTGGTGGCTTGAGTCAGTGGCTCAAGAGCATCCAAGTCTTGATTTTGGCTCAGGTCATAATCCCAGGGTCATGGGATCAAGCCCTGCATCAAGCTGTGGAGACTGCTTAGGATATTCTCATTCTCTCCCTCCCTCTCTCTCTCTCTCTCTCTCTCTCTCTCTCTCTCTCTGTCTCTTTCCCTCTCTCCTGCTCGCCCGCTCAATAAACAAACAGACAGATAAGTTAAATATAAAAGGATGGAAAAATGGTATGTTAACACTAACAAAAAAAGTTTGAATGGCTATATTAATATCAGACAAGGTATATTTTTGAGTAAACAATATTACTAGGAATAAAAAAAGATCATTTCATAATGTTAAAGGAGTTGTTTTGTCAAGATGATATAATCCTAGGGGCACCTGGGCGGCTTAGTCAGTTGAGCATCCAACTTCAGCTCAGGTCATGATCTCACAGTTCACGTGTTCAAGCCCCGTCTTGGGCTCTGTGCTGACAGCTCAGAGCCTGAAGCCTGCTTCGGATTCTGTGTCTCCCTCTCTCTCTGCCCCTTCCCCACTCACGCTCTGTCTCTCTCTCAAAAACAAAATAACATTTTTTAAAACTTTTTTAAAAAGAAGATATCCTTTTTGCATTGTTGGTGGGAATGCAGGCTGGTGCAGCCACTCTGGAAAACAGTATGGAGGTTCCTCAAAAAACTAAAATAGAACTACCCTACAACCCAGCAATTGCACTGCTAGACATTTATCCAAGGGATACAGGTGTGCTGTTTTGAAGGGACACATGCACCCCCTTGTTTACGCAGCACTATCAACAATAGCCAAAGTATGGAAAGAGCCCAAATGTCCATCGATGGATGAATGGATAAAGAAGATGAGGTGTATATACATACAATGGAGTATTACTCGGCAATCAAAAAGAATGAAATCTTGCCATTTGCAACTATGTGGATGGAACTGGAGGGTATTATGCTAAGTGAAATTAGTCAGTCAGAGGAAGACATAAATCATATGAGGACTTTAAGAGACAACACAGATAAACATAAGGGAAGGGAAGCAAAAATAATATAAAAAACAGGGAGGGGGACAAAACAGAAGAGACTCATAAATATGGAGAACAAACTGAAGGTTACTGGAGGCGTTGTGGGAGGGGGGATGGGCTAACTGGGTAAGGGACTCTAAAGAATCTACTCCCAAAATCATTGTTGCACTATATGCTAACCAATTTGGAGGTAAATTTAAAAATAAAATAAAATAAAATAAATAAAATAAAATAAAATGAAAAGAAGATATAATCCTAAACACTTATACACCTAATTACAGAGCTTCAAAATACATTAAGAACTGATGGAACTGCAAGGGAAATAGACAAAGATGATGCATTTACAGTCAGAGATTTCAGTACCCCTCTCTCAATATCTGACTGGACAAGTAGATTGAAAATCAGTAAAAATATAAAAGATTTGAAGAACACTATCAAATAATTTGTCCTGACATTTAGATAACCCTCTGCTCAACAGATTACACATGCTTTTCAAGTACACACAGAATACTTACCAAGATAAACTATATCCTGTGTTATAAAGCAGTCCCTCAATAATTAAAAGAATTCAAGTCATGCAAAGCATGTTCTCTGTCCATGTGGAATTTAATTAGAAATAAATATGAGAAAGATCTTTGGAAAATACTCAAATATTTAGAAACTAAATAACACACTTATAAGTCATCTATTGGTCAACAGAGAAATCAAGAGGAAAATTAGATAGTATTTGGAACTGAATGGAAATGAGAATACAACATATCCAAGTTTGTGGGATGGCACTAAGACAGTAGTTGGGGGAAATTTTATAGCACTAACACCTATATTAGAAAAGAAAAAAGAGTTCTTTTTTATTGTTTTTTTGGAGAGAGAGCACACATACATGGTGAAGTGGCAGAGAGGGAAGAGAGAGAGAATCCCAAGCAGACTCCTAGCTGTCAGTGTAGAGCCTGACATGGGGCTTGATCTCTCAAACCATGAGATCATGACCTGAGCCAAAATCAAGAGTCAGACACTCAACTGACTGAGATACCCAGACACCCCCTTTTTTTTTTATCTTAGAGAGAGAGAGAGAGAGAGAGAGAGAGAGCGCGCATGACTGGGGGAGAGGCACAGAGGGAAGAAAGAGACAGACAGACAGACTTAAGCAGGTTCCACACTCAGTGCAGAACCCATCACAGGGCTCCATATCACAGCTCTGCGATCATGACCTGAGTTGATATCAAGTGTCAGACACCGAACGGACTGAGCCACCAAGGTGCCCCAAGATAAAGGATTCTAATCAATGATCTAAGCCTTAAGAAACTGGAAAAACTAGAGTAAATTAAACCTAAAGGAGGCATAGAAAAGAAGTAATAAACATTAGAATTGAAATCAATGATGTAGAAGAAAGGAGAAGAAAAGGAAGAAAGGGGGGTGAAGCTGGTTCTTTTAAAGAATTTATAAAATTCATAAACCTCTAGCTAGGTTAGAAAAAAAGAGAAGATACAAATTACTAATATCAGAAATGAAGATACAGATGATACCACTATAGCTTCTGTACATATTAAAATAATAAGGCAATTTTATGAATGACTTTTTGCTAGTAAATTCAACAACATAGAATGGACAGATTCTTTCTAACAAATTGATAAAACTTGCTCAAGAAGAAATAGGTAATGTGAATAGTCCTATATGTATTAAAGAAATGGAATTTGTAGTTTAAAATCTCCCAAGAAAGAAAAATTCAGGTCCAGGGGTACCTGGGTGGTTTAGTTGGTTAAGTGTCTGACTCTTGATTTTGGCTCAGGTCATGATCTCATGGATCATGGGATCAAGCCCCATGTAGGGCTCTGTGCTGATGATGCAGAGCCTGCTTGGGATTCTCTCTCTCCTTCTCGTTCTGTCCCTCCCCCATTCGCATTCTCTCTCTCTCTCTCTCTCTCTCTCTCTCTCAAAATAAATAAATAAACATTAAAAAAAATTATTAAAGTGAAAAATTCAGGTCCAGTGTCTTCACTGGTGAATGGTACCAAACATGAAAAAATACTCATCATTAGATATAAACTCTTCCAGAAAATTAAAGAGGAAGGAAAATTTCCCATCTCATTCTAATAGGCGAACATTATCCAGACACCAAAACCAGACAAATATATTATAAAAAAAAAACTACAAACAAATATTCCCCAGCCAATGTAAATGGAAACATCCTGAGCAGTATTTTAGTAAATTGAATCTAACAATATGATAAAGGATAATATAACCATGTGGGATTTACCTTAGGAATGCAGGACTGATTTAGTATTTTTTTCAAAAATCAATGAAATTCATTGTATTTAACAAACTAAAAGAGAAAACTATATGATGTCAATACACACAGAAGCATTTGGTAATATCCAACATCTATTCCTGAATTAAAAAAAAAAAATGAAACTCTCAGCAAATTAGGAATGGAGGGAATCTCATCAACCTGACAAAAGGACATCTATAAAAGAGCCACAGCTAACATCATACTTAATGGTAAAAGACAGAAAGCTTTCCTGCAAAGATCAGGAATAAGAAAAAGATGTCCATTCTCAGCACTGTTTTCAACATTTTCCTGGAGGTCCTAGCCAATACAATCACACAAGAAAAAGAAATTTTAAAAATTTCTCTAAATTAGAAAGGAAGTAGTAAAACTGTCTTTATGCAACATATAGTTGTTGATGTAGGAAATTTAATGGAATCTCCAAAAACTAATAACCAAGGTTACATAACATGTAAAAACTACGTAATAAATATACAAAAATCAATTGTATGTCTATATTCCAGTGATCAACATTCAAACATTGGCTTTTTTTTTTTTTTTAGAAAACTGGGAAAAGAAAAAAAACACACACTTTATAGCCCTCCCAGATAGTTTTTCAAGGCTCTCAAATGCCTTTAACCAGAAGAACTGAATAAACATAGAATTGAAGACAGGTTTCACATGGGAAATGCAGCTGGACAGTGTCTGAAATGCAAGTTCTGATCTCAGAGTAATCAAAAGTCACCAGGCTAAACTGAGATTCATCCCAGTGAAGTCTCTAGCTCCCTGACAAGGGAAGTCCCTTTGTGATTCTAGTTTCTCTATCTACAAAAATGATGCGACCTTGGCCATTCCTCTTGCAGTTGCCCTGAAATGGCCATTCAGTATGAAAGTATGGTAGGAATGCAGGAAAAAAAAAAAATTGTTGAGTCCTAGGCTCAGGTTCAAGGTCAGCCCCAGACAGTCTCTCTCAGCTGCAGAATTGTCAAATAAGAAAGTTCCTTAAGCCATGGAAAAAAGGAACCTATGGATAAAAGCAGAATTTGTCCCCAGAAATCCTGGGCCAGTTAAGTTCCAAGAGCAGAGCCTATCCCCACCCCCACCCCCAAAACACAGAGAATCCAAAAAGCCAAGTCTGTCTATGGAAGAGAAAGCAGAGAATGATATAACTTATCACCTTATAATAAAAGGCCCTTGTTTTAGCCTACTTAACAAAGTCACACACTGGGTGGCTGGAACATTTTCCAAAAATTCTGGAGGCTAGATATCCAAGATTTTCAAGGTGTGTCAGGAGGGCTGTTTTCTTCCTTGGCTTGTAGATGGCCATCTTCTCCCCATGTCTTCACATGGTCTTCCCTCGCTATATGCCTGTGTCCTAATCTCTTGTAAGGACACCAGTCATATGATTGGATTGGGGCTCACTGTAATGACCCCAATTTAACTGAATGATCTCTGTAATCATTCTGTCTCCAAATACACTCATATTCTTAGATACTGAAGGTTGGGATTTCAACATACAAATTAATGGACACAATTTAGTCCACAGCTACTCCCCCTGCTTCTGAAAGATCCAAATCCTTGCCAGTTCTTATCACCCTCACAGATCAGAGGGAAGCAGAACTGCTCTCACATACACTGTCTTCCACTGTCCAAAGCCCATAGCCATTTTTCGCTCCATTCACTTAGGTTTTTCTAGCCCCCCCAAAACACCAGTGGGACCCTGAGCCCACCATCCTTATCCCTTTGGATACCAGTTAAGCACTTCTCCCTCCCCTGCCCTGTTCATTTCAGGATTACCACATTTAGAGAGCCAACATGACCTATTTAGGCTCTGACCCACTTGCAACAGAAATACCAATCACAAACACTATCCAGAAGGGGGAAAAAATGACCACAAATTTAACTGATCATATATTAAAAGAATGATAAGAAGTCTTCACTGGTGTACCTATTGCTGATGCTACTGCAAAATGTCCTGAGGGGAGCTGTTATGGAAATGTGGGCAATACCTAAGCTGCCCCTTTTGGCATCAAGGTACTATGTAGAATTTCCAGCCTTAAAAGTGACCTAGAAATCAGTTAAATAGGTCCGTTTATCTTGTTTTGCTCAAAGATGAGCTAAGCGTTTCCAAATGTCTGGAGTACATTATTTCCTGTCAAGAGATGGGACAACCCTCACACAAGTGTGAAAATGGAGGAATCAAGGGGCATACTGGATCAGCCTTCCTCAACCACCCCAGACCAAGAATGAGTGGAATTAGTCTACAGGCCTCTGGAACAGGAGCTTTTGTAGTAAATACCAGTTTGAGTAGCTGCCTGACTCACAGCAGCAGTTTATTTTCTTTTCTCTAGCAATGGTCTATTTCCCAAGGATAGCCGTGTCTTTGCTATGTGACAAATCATCTTAAACTCCTGTCACAGTTTATCAGTCCCAAGAAAGAAACTTGATCCAAGCCTGAGCCAATCAGATTCTCTCAGGAATTTGAGACTTCAAGAGATATGAGGTTGGAGAGACTTCTGATAAGGAGGCAACTGAACCCTCTAGGAACCCTAGACAGACTGCTTCTTGCTCTTCCAGAGGCCTGGCCAGTCTCTTCTGCAGATTTTGGCGACCATCCCAATACCCCTCCTATTAATTGCCCATTTGGTTTACATTAGCCAGGGTTCCTCTCTATTATCAAAAGAATCACAATAATAACAATAGTGTAATACAATCTTATTTTATTCATATTTTGGTCCCAGCACCTACCACAAGATTTAACATGTCACATGGTAGACATTCCATATCTTTGTTCTTAATTTATGAAAGGCCAACTTACCCCTGCCAATCTGCACAAGATAAGAATAAGAACAACAGAGTGCCGTGGGGTAGAGAGGAAAATATTCTTTGGTGCCAATCTTTCCTGTCACAACAAATTATATAAAGACTGCTTCTGGTTTTCCTTGAAAGGGGAGAAGGTGCTAAAGTTTTCTAGCAAAAAAAATGACCTGGTACCAGACGCCCAGCAAGTTAGAAGTGGGAAATATTTGGGTCCTAATCTCTGCTAACCATGTGGGCAACATCCTCAGGGCTTCCAAAAGCAGGCTGGAGGCAATAGGCACTGGTCTTGTTGAGATCTGCTTACCCCAAGTAGAACTTCACACAGTTATATCCTCACTGAGGTTCCTCACATTTATATATCGCTTCATGCAACCTCCATTCATTTGCATGGCCTTGTCTAAGACTTGGGATATCCACCCAGCCATCCCACCCACTCAAGCTTTGAAATTTACTGAGCCCTTGGTTTTGACTCTAGACTGTACACGTAGGTGACTATGCTAGTCACAACAACACAGGGGGTGGGACAACCATTGCAGGTCACTTTAGGCCCCCCACTCATCTCTAGACTTCTACAGAACTCTTCTAAATTATGACTCAGTCCCTGGCCTCTTGCTTCCTGGTCCAAACTTCATTACACCAATCCTTTCTTCCCAGGATGTCAATTTAACCATGGTACTTTCCTATTCTTAAACCTGCAATAAAGCCCAAACCTTTACCTTAGCATTTGACAATAGCTACAACCTAAACCCAATCTTTTTTTCTTTAATTGATCTTTAGGGGCACCTGGGTGGCTCAGTCAGTTGAATGTCTGACTTAGGCTCAGGTAATGATCTTGTGGCTCATGAGTTCAAGCCCCATGTCAGGCTCTGTGCTGTCAGCTCAGAGCCCAGAACCTGTTTCAGATTCTATGTCTCCCTTTCTCTCTGCCCCTCCTCTGCTTGCACGCTGTCTCTCTCTCTCTCTCCCTCCCTCTCAAAAATAAACATTAAATTTTTTTAAATAAATAAAATAAAATTGATCTTTATTCTTCCAAATTTATCTCCTGCACGAAACCTCTACCCTCACAGAAGCAGCCTATTCGCGTGCCTCACTGCTCAGCAGAAGGGTGTAAGCCTAGAGCTTCTAGAAACCATGCTGCCAACATGTGGGGAAAAAGAAGCCAACACACAGAAGCAAAACTGAGTGGTGGAAAGAGGTTCCTGGTGACATCACTTGGGAACCAAGATAAGGCCTCACGTTAAATCTATGTCTGGACCTTTTGGCTATAACTTTTTTTTCTTTGCTTGATCATTTTTTACCCCTGTACAACTGAAAGACTACTAATACGTCCACCTACATTTCATGGTTCACTTTTAGGCCCTGATGCCTCCCCAGGGCCCTCCAGGGCATGGTAACAGCTCTCATCTCTAATTTCCTATAATATCATGGGCTGTATCACTCATGGGAGCCTTTCAATACGCCTGTCACTAGACAGGTATTTCTTGACCCCTTTATACAGGCAAAGGGCTTCCAATCCCTTCCCACTGTCCCTTCCATCCCAACTTGCTAAAACCAACACCTGGTTCAGTGGTCAGAGGTACAGGCTAGGGCAGCCATAAGAATCCAGAAGGAGCAGAGCCTCTGCGGTCATCCTGAGCTAATGATCTAAACTCCCCTTTCAGAATCCACTCTGGCTGAGCCTTGGACAGCTTCTAGCAGTCAGCACACCTTAGGGGGCAGAGGGAGGCATGTCCAACTGGGGAAAATGACAGCGATGAATGCCCTCAGTGTCCTCCCTCCCAGAGTCTCACTGCCACTAGGGGCTAAGGTGATGTGATGCAGCCACCACAGGGTACTTTAGGAGCCCAGAAATGGACTCCTGGGAGGCACAGCATTGCCCCAGTCTTCTCCCGGGCCAGTGTTTCTCCACCACCATTGCCCATTCAAGGATAGAAATGATTTTCCTACAGTGCAAGAGAATTTGGAGTGCAAACAAGGTGCCACGGATGGGAGCTACAGAACACTAGACTCCATGACTCAATTAGCATGGCAAGAATTTAAATGCTGTTATCCTGATGGCCACCCAAAGAGCCCCAGGGTTGCAGGGAGCTATCTCAGCACCCCCATGGAAGGTGAAAAGGAGATGGAAAATCAGAGCATAGGCACCTTGTCCCATTTCATCCTAGGCAGCTCCCTGACGAGCTATCTTTGTCTCTAGGTTTTTGGTTTGTATTCTTTGCAGCATGTTTTATTTATTTATTTTTACCATTTTAACCACTTTATAGTATATGGTTCAGTAGCATTAAGTACATTCACATATTATACAGCCATTACTGCCATCTATCTCCAGAACTTTCCCATATACCAAACTAAAGCTCTGTCCCATTAAACATCAACTCTCCACTACCCACCACCCTCCGCCCAGCTCCTGGCACCCACCATTCTACTTTCTGTCTCTATGAATTTGACCACTCTAGGTATTTCATGGAAGTAGAATCATCAGGTATTTGTCTTTTTGTTACTGGATTATTTCACTTAACATAATGTCCCCAAGGTTCATCTGTGCTATAGCATTTATCAGAATTTCCTTCCTTTTTTTTTTAAAGCTTCTTTATTTATTTTGATAGAGAGAGCATGTACATGCAAGCAGGGGAAGGGCAGAGAGAGAGGAAGAATCCCAAGCAGGCTCCATGCTGTCAGTGCAGGGCCCCATGTGGGGCTCAATCCCACAAACTGTGAGATCATGACCTGAGTCATGATCAAGAGTCAGATGCTTAACCAACTGAGCTACCCAGGCATCCCAGAATTTCCCTCATTTTTAAGGCTGAACAATATTTCATTGTATGTGTATTCACCCATCTAAGGACACTTGGGTTACTTATACCTTTTAGCCATTATGAAAAATTCTATGAACATGAATGCACAAATATCTGATTGTGTCCCCGCTTTCAACACTTTTAAACATATGCCCAGAAGTGGAATTGCTAGATCACATTGTAATTCTATTTTGAATTTTTTGAGAAACTGCCATACTGTTTTCTACAGTGACTGTACCATTTTATATTCCCATCAACAGTGTGTGAGGGTTCCAATTTTCTCCACATCCTCAACAACACTTGTTACTTTCTGTTTTTGTTTTTGATAATAGCCATCTTAATGAGTATACTTTAAAAAAAAAAAGCCACAGCTGGTTAGGTTTGGAAACCATTGCTCTAAAGCACTCAGAGTTCTCTTCCTTCTTACTTTCCTGGGCCTCCCTGTCATCCTATTCACCCTGAATCCACTCTTTGACCCATCAGATCCAGGCTGAGTGAGCTCCTCTTTCCATCCCTCACACTCCACCCCCTGGGCATATCATGGCAAGGCCCCAGCTCCACACCAGCCAAGCTTTGGATCCAGACTGCCTACCTCATATGCCAACCTCAGGATGGTAGACTGCTTATGAGACATGCCCTCGGGAAGCTCCAAATGGCTTCAGACATTCAAGTGCATATCCTCTCCCTGGCCAGCTGCCTCCAGGCCAGTCACTTTGTCATCTCAAGAGCCAAGGCAGCCAACAGCATGTTTACCAGGTCACGAAAAGAATGTGAGTGCAGAAATCTCTTGCTCAAAATCAGTCCATCCTGCTAACCAGCTATGTGACCTTAAGACTTATGGAAGGCTGAACATTGTCCCCTACAAAGAAGCCTACACCATCATCCCTGGAACCTGTAAATGGTTACCTCCCATGGTAAACAGGACTCTGTAGGTAAGTTAAGGATCCTGATGGGAGATTTTCCAGGTGGGCCTGATGTCATTGCAAGGAGAGGGAGGCAGGAGCCCAGAAAGAGAAGGCAGCAATGTGACCATGGCAGTAGAGCCTGCAGTGGTGTGGCTGCAAGCCAAGGAACATGGACAGCCTCTAGAAGCTACAAGGGGCAAGGAACACTCTGCCCTGGAACCCTAAGAAGGAACTAGCCCTGCGGACATTTTGACTTTAGCTCTGTAAGGTTCACTGGACTTCTGACATCCAGGCCTGCCTGCAAGAGGATAATGTGTGTGGTTTAAGTCCTCTGTGTTCTGGTTGTTACAGAAGTAATATGAAACTTATACAGGGCCTCTCTGGTTCTGTTTCCTCAGCTATAAGATGAAGGGCTCTGAACTACATTGTAACTTCCTGTTCTAACTGTCCTGATGAAAAGAGCTAATCAGGTGCTCGTCATGTGCCAGACCTTTATGTTCTAAGTCCTTTATGTGCATTACTTCTTTAAACCTCAAAACAAGGCTATGAGGTATGTAGCATGATCATCCCCTTTCAGATCAAGGAGGAAACCAGAGCCTAGGAAGGTAGAGTAACTTGCTCATGGCCACACAGTCGTAGGGAACAGACCCATAGCCAAGATTTGAATCTCAGCAGTCTGGCTCTAGAGAACCTGTGCCCTTCTCCACCAAGCCACACCAATATTGACGTCCTGCTCACAGATGAGGAAGCCCAAGACCTTCTGAAGCCGGCACTGGTCTCACCATTCCATCTGATCTCCAAATTCCCAAAGTATATTTAGGCAAAACTCAAGACAATGAGAGTCTAACTTCTTATTCCTAGAATCCAATTGTTATGCAGATATCCCACCCCTGCCCTCCACTCTCTCATCTTAAGTCCTCTGCTCTTTAAACAGAGTAAAATAAATTAACTACATGGATAGGTTTTTTCCTGTTCCTTCTCCCTACCTCACCAACTCCATCTTCGGTCTGCCACCATAAATCACTAGCAATTCAAAAAATGGTTTCTGAGAAAATGGGCTTTCCTGGCTTGATGGATGTATAAATTTCCATCTCCTCCATACATGTCTTACTTTTCAGAGGGAAAAAAAATCTTTATTGGCGTTAGCACATTTATGAGTTTAAATAAAAACAAATACATCTCTATTGACTGTAGTTATTATGCTCAGTTTCATGCAACGTAAGTGCTTCAAATAAAAATAGATTGGTTGGAGTGAGCGTGCATCAGTTCCAATAATGATGCAGCCGGTTTCCGTAGCGTGTGTGTTCCAGTTAATGTTCCCCAGGCTTGCAGGAGAAATGCACATTGCTGCACAAAGCTTTTAGGCTCCATTTTCTAAATGTCTAAATGCTCTGGGTAGGTGTGAATGTTTATTAGTGTCGTGAAATTCATCCAGCAGGCCAAGTCTGGCCTTTGCAGAAGAGACCAGAACCCAGTGCCTGAGGATGGGCCAGACCAGGCAGAAAACGCAAATCTTGTGCCATGTGAGTCCAGCACCAACCCACCAAGCATGCATGTGGCATCCACTGCACATCTGCCACGTAAAGAAGGGCCATCCTACAACAGAATACTTATTACTCACTTGGGCCTGTCTTTGAAAGGGGTCGTAGCTCATGAGAAGGGCAGCACCTTTCTTTTCTGCTCACACAGATTCTTTGTTAGATTAACATGGGCTTGGGCATCAGACTGCCTAATTCATATCCAAGCCCTATCATTTCTAGGCAAGCATTTATGGAGCACCAACTGTATACTGTATAGCTGTTCTAGGTACTGAGACAATCACACTGAGCCAAGTCTCTGCTCCTATGAAGCTTACATTCTATAGCAGGGGAGGTTTGGCTCCGAGTAAGCCATACTTCTGGAACCTTAAATTCTTCATCAGTAAGATGGGGATCATAGCACCTGCTATGTAAGAATGCTGTGAAATTTAAATTTAAGTGAAATTCCTCTAATGTATTTAGCACAGGGTCTGGCGCACAAGTGGTGAGAATCCACTACCTGCATTACTTCTGCCAGTATGGACTCCCCCATATGCACCACTTTATATGCTTCTAGCCTCATCTCTTATTCCAGCCCCTGCTGCAGCACACAGCTCAGAGTGGCTGCTGACAGGTCCACACAGGTGCAGCCTGACAGTCCAATCCCCTTAGGGCCACATCTAGAACTTCTCAAACCCATACCCTAAGGGTCCTCTGTGCCAAGTAGATCGCCTTGGCACCCATGTATATGCAACCTGGAATACAGTAGAGTTAGCATCATGGGGAGAACCTTTAACCGTGATATTGTGGGTTGAACTGCAACCTCAAAAAGATAGTTGAAGTCCTAACCTCCTGTGACATAAGAAATACATATGCTCCCTTTCCTGCCACACAGCTCCTAAAATCACTGGAATCTCCAGAAGGCCTAAGTGTCTTTTGTATGCTAATGAGATGACTGGTGGCTGGAGGCTCCTAGAGAGCCTCAGCAGCTGCTTGTCTGGGGAACCACCCATGATTACAGGCTAGAAATTTTAACCCCACCCATCGCGCAACCCCCAGACCTCCAGGGATTGGAGAGGGTTGGAGACTGAGTCAATCACTAATGGGCAATGATTTAATCAATCATGCTTACATGACAGAGCCTTTATAAAAATCCCTGAAGTACTGGCTCCTAAATTGATGAACATATAGACGTGTTGGGAGGGTGGCATGCCTGGAGATGACATGGAAGCTGGGCACCCCTTCCCCCATATCTTGCCCTCTGCATCTCTTCCAGACTGTTCCTGAGCTGTGTTCTCTTATACTCAACTGGTAATCTAGTAAGTAAACGGTGTTCTTGAGTTCTGTGAGCCACTCTAACAAATTATCAAGCCCAAGGAAGAGGTCATGGAACTTTCCCCTTTATAGTGAGTCTGTCAGAAGCACAGGTGACACCTGGATTGCAACTGGCCTTTGAAGGATGGGATTGAGCCCTTAACCTGTGGGACTTAACTCTACACCCAGGTGGACAGTGCCAGAATTGAGTTAAGTTGTAGGCCACCCAGTGGTGTCAGAGACTTGCCTGGAATGACACATCTGGTATCAGAAGTGAAGTATTCAGAGTAGTGCTGTGAGCAGGAGAAACAGAGGTTACCCTTTTCACTTCCATACTTGCAAATAGGACTTTATTTGGAAATAGGGTCTTTGCAGATATAATCAAGTCCTAACTTGATAAGGTCATCCTAGATTAGGGTGGCTCTTAAATCCAATGACCGGCAGCCTTATAAGGAGAGAAGGATTTGGAGACACACGAGGGGGAAAGGCCACGTGAAGACAGACAAATCAGAACGATGCAGTTATAAGCCAAGGAGTGCCAGCAACCACCAGAAGCAAGGAAGAAGCCAGGAAGGAAACTTCCCTAGAGCCTCCAGAGGGAACACGGCCCTGCCAACAACTTGATTTCAGACTTGGAGCCTCCAGAACTGTGAGAGAATGCATTTCTGTGTTTGTGGTCATTTGTTATGGCTCCCAAGGAAACGAATACACACGAGGTATTGAAGTGCATGTACAGATGCTTCTTCCTCACCCACCCTGGACAGGTGGTCCTGAGATATGTTTCACAGGGTCAGATGTCCCATGGGGTCTATCACTAAGTCACCCATAGCTGTGGCCAACTTAATAGTGCAGTCTGTTTGAGCTTCCCCTCCTTCCTTGCTTTGCTGTTCCTGTCCCTCACTCCTGCCCTACCTCCGATCATTCCCCAATAAAGGATTCCCACATAAGCCATCCATCTCAGGTTCTGCTCTCTGGGAAACCCAGGTTAAGGCTGTTGGTACCTGGCACATAGTTGACATTCAACAAATACTGACTGATGAATCAATGAAAATGTGAATGAAGACCCAATCCTACCCTCAAGAGTCTTTCAAACAAAGTATCAAGATAAAAACACTCACACGGTATAAGGAAATAAATTACAGGGGCATTCAGAGGACAAAGAGAAGAACTTGAAACTCCCAGCTGCCTGACCTAGCACAGATGGTAAAATGGAACAGCCACTTCTAATATTTTCTACGGCTTTCATCCCTGGCCCCTCCATGCACTTATCAATCAGGGTTCTTAGAATCCACTCTAATTTAAGAAAAGGAATTTATTAAAGGCTACTAGGTATTTCACAGAATTTCTAAGTAGGCCTATCTCTGAAGACAAGGGACTAGGAAACCAGGAGAAGAAGGGCTCAGCAAACTGGACCCTGGCTGCAACCTGAGAAATCCACAGAGTGACCTTGGCCATGGTGAGATCACTCCAATACACAGATGAGCCAAGAAGAGTGGACTGAACCAACCAAACCTCACCTACTCCTGGGCCCTATATTAAAACTCCAAGCCCAGGGTAAGCTTATTGCAGACTCTTTTCTAGGACTTTCAGATGTTACTATAATGTACCATGCTTTCCTATCTGGTAAGTAGCTAAGCCAGGATTCCAGCCCAGGGTCCAGACCCTTTATGCTCAAAATATGGTTTATGGATAAGCAGTAGCAGCATGGCAAGAGCTTGTCAGAAACACAGAATTGGGGCTCTGACCAAAACTGATTGAGTCAAAACCCAAGGTTTACCCAAATGACCCCCAGGAATCACTCTGCATATCAAAGTTTGAGAAGCCCTGGTCTGGTATCTTTTCTCAATTCTGTGGTTCCCAAATCTAGCTGATCATTTGAATCTTCTAAATAACTTTTTTTAAATGAAGATTCCCAGGCCCCACTCCAAATGAACTTATTGAATAGGCCTGGAGTGGGGCCCAGGCAGATGTGTTATTTTTAAGTTCCTTGGAGGTTATTGTGATCTCTGCTTTTGGGAACTGACACCCTACAACATACAGCTCTAGTCCCTCAATGACTTTCTCTCAACACTGTGACAATCTCAGGAAAGCCATGAGGCTAGCATTCCTGGTAATCACCTGGCAAATCCGACGAATATGCAGATTTCTCATCCTACCCTCAGAGATTCAGATTTCTTAAGGTCTGGACAGAGCCATCTGAAGACTGCAGGAGGCCCCAGGTACTCTGTGGGGGTGCCACCTGACCTCACAATCAACAGATTAAAGTTTATTTGTGTATGGGGGTGGGGAGGGGGGGAGGCAGAGAGAAAGGAAGAGAGAGAGAGAATCCCAAGAAGGCTCCACACTGTCAGCATAGGGCCCGACGCAAGGCTCCATCTCATGAACCTTGAGATCCTGACCTGAGCCGAAATCAAGAGTTGGAGGCTCAGCCAACTGAGCCACTCAGGCACCCCACACAATGAACAGATTAAAAGCCATCTGCATCCCGCATTAAATATAAATGACACATAACCATGTGAGAGTGAACAGACTTGCGGTTGATAAGTTGACAGTTACATTTCTAAATATTTAATTAAACACTTATTAATTTTGATTTTACAATTTTCTTTTAACATATTGTGGCCAATACTTCTTTCCTTTCAGGGCTCAATTCAGGGCCCGAATTGCTTATAAGCTTTTCCACCCTAAAGCACTGAATGGATACAATGGTGGTAAGCCAGGGAAGAGCTCAGGACTCCATATTTTAATAGGACCCGAGGGTGACCCTGGTGAGCTGGGTGAGATGATCCACAGATCAGACCTTGACCACAGCTGGGCCACTGGCATTCAGAAAAGTGACGGTGGGTCTCCAGATCAGGCCTGCATTAGGATTGGATGGCTGGGGGAAGATGGAAGGCAAGCTCTACTGCTCTGCCTGGAACACCCCATGATTCCAGAGAAGCTCCAACCACGGCATGCTTCCCATGAGGCTCACCTAATAGAAAGAACATGGCATACAGGGTATGCTGCATCTGCCCATGCTATTCAGCACTGCTCAGACTGTCCCCAGGGTGTTGGCCTTACACCAAAGAAAACCAGCTGAACTTGAAAGGGTCAGAAGAGCATTACAAAGTGCATAAGCAGGTTAGCAAGTGGATGGTTGTAGGAAACATGATTATTGAGTGTGGGGAAAAAGGCATCCAGATAACCCACAATAGCATTGCAGGCAAATGATGAGCAACTGTGTGGGCAACAGGCCTCCCTGCCTGAGCCTGGGCATCTGGCTTGATGGGGAATCTACGGGGGCAGGCCTGCCAGAGCTTTGTTGTGGGTCCCAGGATCTTTCTGGGGGAACTCACAATCCATGGAAGCCCAGGGTTGGGAAGGAGAGATTAATCTATGCAGGCTCGCAGACCTACTCCTCATGAGTAGTCAGTCCTCATGAGAACTAGGTCTGAAGTCTGGAGGGCTGGGGGATGCTGGAAATAAAACTGAAGAGAGACATCTCAAGAGAAAATCTATGAGATCAGGACAGATGCTGCCTTCCATCAAAGCATGACCCCAAAAGTACACTCAAAGGAATTCTCTGTCTTCACTCTACTGTCATCAATCCATGCTTTGAACAGGTGCAGGGGCAGCCTTGATGGCTCATGGGCTTCAGAGGAAAGATGGACAGGCATGGAGAGATATCAGGTGGGAGCGTCCACTGGCAAACAGTCGGGGAGAAAGGCAAGGGAAAGAACCCAGTGGGCTCAGGCAAACCCTGAGACTCCAGACCAGCTCTGATGCAATTGCTCAAGACCCTTGCCCCTGGACACTCCTAGACATATCAGGGATAGAGGGCTGAGGTCCCAGGTAAGCAGGTAAAGTCAGGAGCCAGGGAACCAGTCGTGGCCATCCATGTGACCCATTAGCACTCTCATATCTATAAGTCCTGGGAAATAGGTTGGCAGGGTGAACAGTGAGTTGTGGGGACCAGATGGCCATCACAGGATCAAACAGGGAGCTTAAAGGCACTGACCTTGATCCTTTCCTGAAAGGCAGATGTCATGGGTACATCAGAGCACAGCCACAGTGTACAGATGTGAATCAAACTAAGAGAGAGGAGGCAATCAACATTTACCCCACTGGCAGCTACAGACCAGCTGGGTGATAAATGCACATTAATGCAACTAATCTTTCCCACACCTCCAAAGACAGACATGGTTATCCTCATTTTCAGGGCAGGAAACAGGCATAGAGAGGTTTCATCTCTTTCTCAAGGTCACTCAGCCAGTACACAAAGGAACTTGTATCAGAACCCACTTTGGTCTAAGTCCAGAGCACAGGTCCTCAACCCCTGTACACAGCTCTGGTGACTGAACTAATGAAAAAAATGGAAGCAGGTCCTGCTAGGAACACCCGGGCTCTGAGATATAAGGATCTGTGTCCATGAAGCCCTGCTAATACAGTAGCAGGTGAAACTCATCCTCTATTACTCTACTGATGCTGAGTGGCATGGGAATCAGAAGACCAGCACATTCTATGTTTCACTCTCTACCCACAGCCTGCTGAGCTCCCAAAGAGCCATTGTCTGCCTCCCTCTGCCAGGCCTGCCCCAAGAGACCCAGAGCTCCAATGTCCAATGAGTAGACTGTGCCAACTTCCCAGAGAATAACAAGCAGTGCCCCCTAAATGACACCAGACCCCTGCCCTCTGCACCATTCCCTCCCCTTTCTATCCCGCAACATACACACTACCAGTGACCCCATGTTTGGCTTCTGCAGTCACTCTGACTCCAGGACTGCAGGGCCCTGCAGCCGTGGGAACAGATGTTCCCCTCGCACACGGCTGGACTTGGATCTCAGCGGTGATGGACAAGCATCATTGACCAGGGTGGATGGGCAGCTGCAGATAACAAGGAGGAGGCACCAGCTCCCACCCCTCTCCCATCTCATTTGCGGAACAGTTACCACCTCCCTTCCAAGGCAGGGGAGGGCAAGGACAACTCAGACAGTGGGGCATGCCCACACCACCCCCTCCTCATCACTGCTCCCAGGCTGAGCACCCAGGCCAGGACACCCAGGAAGCCACAGAGCCACACCACCCACCCAGTAACTCACAGGCCCCTGCAGTCTCTCTCCCCTCCCCTCCACCTCATCTAATATCTCTCAGTGCTTATTCTGCTGTGACGGAATGACCCTTCCATTAGTGCACGGTCATTGCTGTTGTATGGATGTATAATTAAGTTTCAAGAAAGACCTCGAGCCTGTTACAGAAAAGGGCATAGAGAATATGTAGTGGTCATCCCTGAATGGAAGGACTACACCTGATTTTTATTTTCTTTCTTTGTAAATGTACCTTATTTTCTTTTTACTTAAAACTAATTGGCATGTCATGACCACAGGCCCTCTTTGTTGAGAATGAGGTCTTTCATCGAGGTCATTCATAATGACAAACCCAACATGGCATAAATTATCTAGGGACAGGGGTTATTCTTGGGCCCAAAGCAAGACTTAATTAGAAAGTACCAGAAGAGTGTATGGAACTGGAGAGTCTCTGAGACCTGTGGAGACAAGCTGGCTGGGGTAGGGTCAGAATTCTCTATGTAAACTGGATATGTTTATGTGTCTTATTTGGTATCTGTTTGTCCCTTTTGTTTCCTCTGAATCTCTGAACCTCTTAGCTGCACTAAAAATGACTGAGAAAAAGTTGTGCCTTCACTGGACCCTAGCCTTTAAAGGGAGGAGTAGCACATCTCCGGAATCACGGTTTCAGTGATCATAGGGAATCTCTCCCCACAAAAGCAATGGAAACTCAGGGAGCCCTTGAGCTACACAATCCTTCCCTAACTGCAAGGTTATCCTCATGCTGAAATTTTTGGGTTTTTTAATAAGGATTATTAAACTAGGATGGTTTTAATAAGGAACGTGATTTGGGGCACCTGAGTGGTTCAGTCGGTTGAGCGTGTGACTTTGGCTCAGGTCATGATCTCACAGTTCGTGAGTTTGAGCCCTGCATCAGGCTCTGTGCTGACAGCTCAGAGCCTGGAGCCTGCTTCACATTCTGTGTCTCCCTCTCTCTCTGCTCCTCCCCTGCTCACACACTGTCTCTCTCCCAAAAATAAATAATTTTTTTTTAAATTAAGAAAAAATAAGGAACATGATTCTTTTGAGTATACACATACACACACCCCCATGCCCCCCCCCACACACAAAAACTTCATTTAACCCAGCTGACCACTCTCACTCTCAAAAATACTCCTCAGTCTCCAAAAAGCAAGGCTCCCTCCAGGAGGCACCCTCCACATGGTTGTCCCAGTGAAGGTCACCCCTTTGCCACAGACCTGAGGTCAGCAATCTATAGCCTGCTACCCAGTTTTGTAAATGCAGCGTTACTGGAACACAGTCAGGTCCATTCACTTATGAACTATCCATGGCTGCTTTCATGCTACAACAGCAGAGTTGAGTATTTGCAACAAAGACTATATGGTTCACAAAGCCAAAACTCTCATCTGGCCCTTTGCAAGTTTGCCAACCTCCGCAATACCAAGACATGAATGAAGCTTCATGGAGTTGTGCTATGAGCAGCCCAAAGAGAGATTGCAGGCAGCGGCCATTCAGGACAGAAGCAGGGCTCAGACGGGGCACACACAACTCAGGACCCCTAAGACCCCTCTAAGCAACGCTTATTCTCATGCTCAGCACCCTTCTCCAGGGTTGCTAGAAGACAGTGATTGTGGCAGAGAACTCAGAACTCGGTAGTATGGTGTCAGGCAGACTTGGGAATTACAAAGCAAGTCTTCTGGGATTTTATCCTCTCATCTGCAAAATGGTACTGATAATGGAACCTCAGAGGAATGTTGTGGGAATCAAACTAGGTATTCCAAGTTACATGGCTAACATAGTACCTGCTACATAGTTAGCATTTAACAAGTGCCAAGCTCCCAGCAAGCGGTGGTGGTGGAATCAATAACAGCATTGCCATCAACCCACATTGCCTCTCTCTAGGGAAAGCAGCCATCGGCTTCCTACCCTGACAGGAACATGGCAATGAAAGGCAGGACTGCAGAAGGACTCTGCTCACAGCCCAGCACCCGGCAACCAAAGCGGGCTTAGAACCTTCTTTTGATCGCTGGGTGCCTATAGCAAGGTGTCAATTCTCTGGGATGATTTTAGCAAGAAATTTTCTCAAAAATATCAGGTCCCGTAATTGCACAGCACAATGCATGCACACGCACGCGCCCACGCACGCGCACATATACATGAAACTAGAGACTGAGGACAGCTTCAAATTCCTTATGCAGTAGTTATGAATGGAGAGGCCAGAATTTTTGCTATTTTGCTATTTCCTCGCGGTTTTTTTTATTTTTTTAATGTTTTTATGTTATCTTTGACACAGAGACAGAGCATGAGCAGGAGAGGGGCAGAGAGAGACAGAGACACAGAATCTGAAGCAGCTCCAGGCTCTGAGCTGTCAGCACAGAGCCTGACATGAGGCTCAAACTCATAAGCTGTGAGATCATGACACTTAACAAGCTGAGCCACCCAGGTGCCCCTAAATTGTTTTTTTTTTAATTGAATGCATTGTGTAGACTGATCTGTGTGCAGGGATCCAAGACACCCTGTCACAAATGGGCAAACACCCTCAAACACGCAGACTCTAGCGGTGCCTCTAAGGCAGATAGCCACAAAGAAGGAAAGGGAATATTCTAAAGCAGAGGTGGGCATATGAGCAGAATAGGACAAGAGACATGGCTTCTAGAGATTCCCAGATCAGACACATCCCTAAATATTTTTCTTGCCCACCCATGTGAGGCCTTGCCCAGCTACTTACTTTTCTGCAAACCTTCCCCTTTCTTCAAAAGCTTCTTAATGTTCTCAATTAGCTGCTAATACACTTTTAACACTTGCTAATCTCCCTTTTAAAAAAGAGGTTATTGGCCAAACAAATCTGTGAATCACTGCAGTCCCAGCTGAGGGATGGGAGGCAAATGTCTGTGATAGCACATTTTCTCAGGTCTGAGAAACTCTTAGTTATAAAAGTCATCACTGACTTAACAGCTCTAAGGGGAGGAAGATAACAAAACACTACACCTAAAATAAACACATCGGCTGTAAGACAGGACAGGATTACAAATACATTAAAGTGGGGTGGAGGGTCTTAGAATAGAGGGGAAAATAAGAAAAATTACAATGGCAACAATTTATTGAGCCACTACTATGTTCCAAAAACAGTGCAAGGTGCCTCTCCTGGGTTTTCTCACTGAATCCCTTCCCCCTTGTAAAGCAGATATCATTAACCTATTTTATAGATAAACACACTCAAACTCTGGGAGCCTTGATTCCCAGAACAGCTGAGCCCAGAGTAACCAAATCCAGAGTAGCCAAGCTCTTCACTGTTGTCCATCTCCCCACTCTGGCCCCAGAGCTCCACCAGGAACCAAGATCCTGGTAAGACAAGCCCAAACTCTTCTTCCAAAAGGAGAGGCCACAGGGGCGCCTGGGTGGCTCAGTCGGTTAAGCGGCCGACTTCGGCTCAGGTCATGACCTCGCGGTCCATGAGTTCGAGCCCCGCGTCAGGCTCTGTGCTGACAGCTCAGAGCCTGAAGCCTGTTTCAGATTCTGTGTCTCCCTCTCTCTGACCCTCCCCTGTTCATGCTCCGTCTCTCCCTGTCTCAAAAATAAATAAAACATTAAAAAAAACAAAAAACAAAAGGAGAGGCCACAGAGCAAAGATGCTTGCTGAGGCCTGAGCCCTCCCTCCCCCTGGGTACTCCAGTCTCCCTGTTCAATAAAATATTTAAGAAGATGCATTCACTTGATTATTAAAACTAGGATGGAAATGGATTGGAAGAAGCAAGTGTCAGCAAGACACAATGGGACTGTGTGGAAGGCGGTCATAGCTCCCTCCCCTGAACAGGAAGCCGGCAGGCCACACACCACCCCCCCCCCACAATTCTACTCTCAGGGCAGTACCCTCTGCTCCCCTGCCACCCCCAGCCTGGGCCCTAGGCCTCCCCTGCAAGCTCCTTGCCACCACCACCCCCGGTCCTCAGGACCTGGGGCAGATAGAGCTGGAAATTAGCTTTAGTTGGTCTCCTAATGGCAGACATCAAGCAGGAATCCAATCAATCCAGCCACAGGCAGGCAGCGAGGAGATCGATTCCAGCACTGCTTTTCATCCTTGTGGCCCAAAGGCAGTGTCATAAGACCAGTGCTTCAGGGCGCTTACAAGCGCCCCCTGAGTAATTAATAGAGAACCCCTCTGGGACTTGCCTAAACCCTGCAATTGACTGCCTTCCTTCCCCTGACAGCCCCAGGAAGGGGAGGCCTACAAGGGATGGGACGACCCCACTGGCCCGTAACCTTCTCATTGTGCACATTACCTTCCCGATTTCCCAGATAAGGAGGAAGTCACCTGCCCAGGGTACACAGAAATTGGCAGAGCTTCGACTCCAATCCAGGTCTGCCCAACTCCTTGCCTCTTTCAGTTTAAACATCACTTGTTAAGCACCTACTGTGTGCCAACTATGCACCAAGCCTGGGCAGAGAGCTGGAGAATACAGAAATGAATCAAATACAATACTGAAAAATGGTGCACACCTGTCTGCACATTTATAATCACGAGAAGATATTTTTTAATAAGGATTCCTAAACTCGATTCCAGAAAATTCTATTTCTGTATATTTAGGGAAGGACCTTAGAAAGCTATACTTTTTAAAGACTTCCCAGGATAGAAGTGGATAAGTTGAGGGGAATTTTTTTTATTTCTTATTAATATATATAAACATATATTTAAGTAATGAGATTACGTGAGTGACATTTACTTTCAGTGGGGTAAGGGTCAGTAGCTTTCAAATTAAAATTTTTCTAATTAAGTGAAAGGCTCTCCTGGTGATTCTGAAAGTACAGCAAGGTTTAGGAATTCGACACACACAGTGCTATCTCCAGCATTTCTTTGGAATTAATACCCACTTTGATAAGAGATAGCAGTGGAGCAGGGAGCAATGTGTAGCTAATGTACAAGTTCATTCACACTAAGATTTTAAATGTTTAATAATATGCCAGTCTCCCAAGGTACCACCATTTCAAAACAGAACTTTATGGAGAAAGCACTGTTTACTCCAAAAGAAAAAATCCCTAATGATAAAATATAGGCACAAGCGGAGCTATTTCAAGACAGGAGAGTCTCCTGGCTTCTTCAAAAAGCACAGCAGCTGTCCATAAGAAAGAATCAGGGCCTAAGCGAGTTCCGTGAGGCCTTGTCCAGAGCTGGGGAGGAGCCAGATGCTTCATCACTGACACAAGATGCTGTTTATGCTTCAGCTTTATCTAGTTTCAGGGAGGGTAAGACTTAATGATTTATAGGCCAACCGCCTGGTGGCAGCTGGGCCATCTGCAGTGGTCAGCCAGCTCAGGGCTGCCTCAACTGAAATCCTTTCTCATCTTCACATCAAGCAGCCAAGCCTAGGAGCTCCCCACTAGGAGAAGGACACTACACTGGGAACACGGCTCCTGGGGAATCCTGAGGGTTTCCACTGGTCAGTGAGACTGAGCCTCCATCCTGCAGCCAGCTAAAGGTTGGGACCTAGAGCTCCCAAAGAAAAAGCCAACCACTCCTACTCAGGGACCCTTGATCTGGCTAGGAAAAGACAACAAACTATATGTCAAATATGAAAGCAAAATAAGGGAGAATGACTGGGCTGAGTGACTCCTGGAAACCAAACCCCAGCAGGGAGAATGGAATAATCTTGCAACAGTAAGCCTAGATGACAGCTAACACCTATAAAGGGCCATGTGCCAGGCACTGTTCTAAGCACTGCATATGCATTAATTCATTCAATTCTCAAAGCGACCCTCAGTGTGCACTGTACAAATAAACTGAGGCACAGATGTTAAGTCATTTGCCCGTCACACACAGCCAGCAAGTGCTGAAGCTGAGATTAAACCCAAGCAGTACGACCCCAGAGCAATGGTGTACTGGTACATGCTTAATGACCGGCTTTCTAAGAGGAAGGGCCCTGTTTTATCTGCCAGTTTCCTTGGTATACATACTCCTGCCATGGCCAAGATCAAGCTACCAATGTGACATGACTGAACCCAGAGCTGGGAAGAGATGGGCAATAGCACAACTTCCTATAATATTTCCTCCATATAGGGGCACTTGGGTGGCTCAGTTGGTGAAGCATCCGACTCTCAATTTCAGTTCAAGTCATAATTTCATGGTTCATGAGTTTGAGCCCCACCTCAGACTCTGCGCTGACAGTGTGGAGCCTGATTGAGATTGTCTCTCTCCCTCTGTCTCTGCCCTTCCCCCACTTACACTCCCTCTCTCTCTCCCTCAAAAAGAAAAAAACTGTTAAAAACTGTATCTCCACCATACAGATATAACAGACGTAACCTGAAGAGTGTAAATAATAGTCAAAGCAGTAAAACAAGAAGTGAGGAGTTCTGAGTACTTAGTACCTTTGTTTTTAATAGATTTGTAAGTCATAGAATTTAATTTTTAATAATGACTTTAAGAATCAGCTCCCATAGGGGTGCCTGGGTGGCTCAGTCAGTTAAGCGTCTGACTTCGGCTCAGGTCATGATCTCATGGTTCGTGGGTTCGAGCCCCGCGTCGGGCTCTTTGCGGACAGCTTGGAGCCTGGAGCCTGCTTCAGATTCTGTGTCTCCCTCTCTCTCTGCCCCTCCCCCGCTCACATTCTGTCTGTCTCTCTCTCTCTCACACACAAGTAAATAAATATTAAAAAAAAAAAAAAGCAATCAGCTCCCATAATTCCTAAAAATGTGGAAATTGGCTCTCACAAGCTGGTGCATACCAGCTCAAGCACACCACTGATCCAGAGCTACTACATTATGGAAGAGAAAGGGATGAAAGAGGACACAACCACTATTCTGAAGGGCTTTTACTTGGAAGGACAAGGAGTCAGTCGTAGGTAGAAGACCAGATTTCATATCATAAGGAAATTTTTTTAACAGACACAGCTGTCCAAAGACAGAATAGACTTCTAGGTAGGTACCAAGTTATCTACCAGAGAAATCCAAACAAAGACCACACAACTATCTGACAAGTAGAAAGGACATGAGTTGTTAAATTACAACAGTGTTTTCTGGGGCGCCTGGGTGGGTTAAGCGTCTGACTTTGGGCTCAGGTCATGATCTCACCGGTTGTGAGTTCAAACCCCCACTGGGGTCTGTGCTGACCACTCAGAGCCTGGAGCTTGATTCGAATTCTGTGTCTCCCTCTCTCTCTGCCCCTTCCCCATTTTCTCTCTCTCTCTCTCTCTCTCTCTCTTTCTCTCTTAAAAATAAAAAAAAATAAAATTTAAAAAAATAAAAAATAAATAAAATAGTGTTTCCCAAGCAGTGGTTTGAAACTTAATATTGAGATACTGAGTCATAAAACCAATTTAGCTGGGTGTAGGTAGGGTCAACATTTTTAAATGTAATAGAAAATATAAGCATACTAAGGGTGAGCATTGCTTTGTAAAACTTTGTTATACTTTATGTACTTAATATGTATGAGCATATGTAATAAACGTACATAATGCATATTGGTTCATGTAAAAAGCTTACATAAAATATATTTTTTACTACTAGTCATAATCAAAGAAGTTTGAAATGTATTGGAATAAATGATAAGGTTCCATCTGACCTTGAGATTCTAGGATCCCCTAGGTCATTAGCTATCATTTGACAGGCATTTCCTGTTCCACCAGGACAAGAATGGGGATGGGGACTAATTGCAACACACAACTCCAGCCTGGCCCCATAGCTGGACAGCCAAATGTGCTTCTTCAAAGACAGTTTCAGTGAAGAGGACAGGGATGGAAATGATAAGAACAGTTTTCCCTCCAAGGGTGGGAACTCAGTCACATGCAATTCACCCAGGCACAAGTAAGCCTGAGATGACACCATCCCATGGCATCTCACCCTGGAACTGTCCTTTCAATGGCAGAAAGTGCTCTGCAGAGCCCATCCTGACCAGAAGGAGTTCCACCAGAGACTGACAAGAGCCTTGTGCAGACAGTTTGCCTGGAGGTCCTCGGAAAGGAGGAGTAGGAAGCTTCTGTCACAGAAAGAAAGGTAAACCCACACCCAGCATGGAGACAAGAGAGGCAGGAGAGAGTGGCAGGAGGTGGGGAAGTATCATGGAAAGCTTAGGAAAAGGAAACAGAGAAAGGAACAGGCAAGATGACAGGTGTCATTTAGGCAAGAAAAGCCACATGGCAACAGAAAAAAGCACTGCCCAGGATTTGGATACTCATAACAATGTCTGTTGGCTCCTCTAAATTCTAAATCCCATGAGTACTGAGACTCATTGGCTGTTCTGTCCCTGGTACCTCCTCAGCAAGCAATAAATATGTTTGCTCAACAGACAGATGATCTTATGAAAGTAGGATCTATTACAACAAGGAGCCCCATCTATGCCAGACCTGACCCGCCTCCCATTTTGAAAATCATTAACAGATTCCAGCTCCCCAACAATGCTGGTGCTGGGGTGAGGACTAGAATCCATCCACTTAACATTCACCAAACATTTGAGACCCAACTAAGTCCCAGTTGCTTTTCCAGGTGGCCAATAGTATTAGCCAAGCCAAGGTCTTGGTGGAATGGCCAGGGGCTTCTAGATTCCCAAACCTGAATCCAACAGGCCAGTCTTCCCAAATACAAAGGAGAAGGCTCATCTCCAAACTGACTTAAAGAACTGGTTGTAGAACTCTGAGGGCCAACGAGAGGGTGTGTTTCACATTTCCCAAACCCAGCACTCTCCCACCTGTACCTAGGAAAGTACTGAAAGAGGTAGAAAACTCTGGCTGTTAGTACTAAAGTTTGAGTTGAGAATACTTTGCAAAATGGTGATACAAGCAGATTAGGAGCATGCACACACACCTGCACACTCACCTGCCCTAAAAGTTTCAGGGCAGAGCACGCCTCCCCAAACCAGGGCTCAGGAAATCATGCAGCACAGCAGGAAGAAGGCAGGCTTAGAAGTCAAAGAAGCCACCTCTCAGCTTCTGACTTTGTCCTTCACTAATAGAAAATTCCTGAACTTGCCTGAAACTCAATTCCCTTGATCAATACCATGATCTACCTTGCAGAATCATTTTAAGAAGCCATGAATGTTCCAGACACGGAACAGATGTGCAATAGTCGTTGATGTAGATATGGAGAACTGGTCCATTCCCAGCCACACCAACAGCAGAGTCCTTGCTGGACAGTAGCTGGCACGCCCTACCCTGGGCAGGCAAGCTTGGTGACAGATACACTGATGTGCCTTTTTCTAAACCTGGCCCTCAATTTACCCACTCTCACTCTTGTCTCACCAATTGGGCTTTTGCTTGCTTCCCTACACTCCCTCAGGAAATGAGTTTCACGGTGCTGGGTATTTCCCCTTTCTGGCTTCCTTTTTCTGCTCAAACCTTCTCTTCTAATTCCCTCAGTAAATGGATCTCCTTTTCCTTCCTTCCCCAAGTACCTAAAGGGATTCCCCATCTCATTCTAGTTCCCAGACTGAAAGCAAAAGTGAAACCAATAAAGAACAGAGGAATGTCTACTTTCATCATGTTTATTTGCCTTTTAAATTTTTTATTTATTTATATGAAAAATGAAAAAAAAACACAGGAAACCAAAGTTATCTCAGAAGGCTTGGAGTTCAGAAACAGGTAGAATTAAGAAGAAAAAGAAATACTTATCCCATTAAGAATTACTCAGAAGAAATGAATTCGGCAAGATTGTAGGATACAAAACCAATATACAAAAATCAATTGTATTACAATACACTTGCAATGAATGAACAATCTAAAGATGAAATTAAGAAAACAATTCTATTACAATCACATCAAAAAGAATAAAATACTTAGGAATAAACTTAAGAAGTATACAACTTATACTCTGAAAACTACACATTGTTGATATTAACAAAGACTTTTAAAAACATGGAAGGCTATCCCATTCATGGTCATGGATCACTAGACCTAATATTGTTAAGATGGCAATATACACCAAATGGATATACTGATCCAATGTAATTCCTACCAAAATCCCAGCTACCTTTTTTGCAGAAATTGACAAGCTGATCCTAAAGTTTATATAGAAATACTAAGGATCCAGAATAGCCAAAAAATCTTGAAAAAGAACAAATCTGGAAGACTTATACTTCCCAATTTCAAAGATTAGATACATAGATTGGTGGAATAAAATTGAGAATCTAACAAAAAATTTTGCCAGAAAAGCTTTTTATGTCTGGTATAGGTAGGTATGTAATCAATGTTAGTTAGCTATTTAGAGGCCCTCTTCCCATTCCCTTCCCACCATAGGCCATGGGGATTTGGCTCCATATCTGTAGTTCTTCCAATGCACTTGGTCAGGGCATTCTTTTTTTATTCTTATTTTTATTATTTTTTAAAAATATTTCTGAGAGAGAGAGAGAGAGAGAGAGACAATACAAGCAGGGGAGGGACAGAGAGAGAGAGAGAGAGAGAGGAAGACACAGAATCTGAAGCAGGCTCCAGGCTCTGAGCTGTCTACACAGAGCCCTACACAGGGCTCAAACTCACAAACCACAAGATAGTGACCTGAGCCAAAGTGGGACGCTTAACCGACTGAGCCACCCAGGCGTCCCAGGCATTTCTTGATTGATGGACAAGAGGAGTTTCATTTTCAAGACAATTTTTTATTTGTCTTATAAAAAGGGGAAAGCACTAAGGAAATCAAATAGAGTAAAACACACCAAGGAATAGACATCCAGAGCCAAGACCACAAGGCCTCCACACTAACCCTCACACAAAAGTAAGGTGCAAGCCAACCCATGGGTCTGAATCATCCAACACTGGTTCTGATGGGGTTTTGGAACGGTGGGGGTTCAGAGCTGATAGCCAGGAAAGAATTCTTGGAACATCTTTGGTGCAAAAAAGGTGATTTTATTTTTTTAATGTTTTTATTTAATTTTTGAGAGAGAAAGGGTAAGCTGGGGAGGGGCAGAAAGAGAGGGGGACAGAGGATTCAAAGCAGGCTCTGTGCTGACAGGCTGACAGCAGTGAGTCCAATGTGGGGCTCGAACTGACAAACCATAAGATCATGACCTGAGCCCAAGTCAGATGCTCAGCCAACTGAGCCACCCAGGCTCCCCCAAAAAAGGTGATTTTATTACAGCACAGGGGCAGGACCAAAAGAGCTGCCCTGGGGTTGTGAAGACTGGTTACTTACTATGGATTTGGAGAAGGTAAAGACAAAAGGTAGGCCTCCAGAAGGACTTTCATATGCTAAAGAGGACTCATAAGATACCTGAGGCCTAGCTATTGTCAAATTAAGGTTGTTTTTCCTCTAGTAAGGCATTAACATTATGACAGTAGGGGGTTCCCATAACTAGAGAAAAGTTATACTCTGTATTTGCCTCAAGTGTCTGTCAATGGGCTTCAGGTTATAAAGAAATTTAATTTTACCTGCCATTTCCTTCTTGCCTTTGTTCCCTACATCACTATGGAAGGGAGGATGATGTTGGAGCTCCAGGAAACTGAGTCTATAGTTTTATGGAAATTAGGCTATTGATAAGATTGCCTTTTGCTTATAATTTACTAAGATATTTGTAAACTGATGGAGACTTGAATGTGTCTTGAATGACTGTAATCTCTATCAGTTAACCATTTATTTTCCCCTTTCCTTTATTCTTGGGCAGCCAGGAGTACCTGAGGAATATCACACATATCCCACCTGGGGGGTGGAGTGTTGGGTATGCTTTGCTCTCAGTTTGCCTTATGGTCCCTCATCAATTCTAGAAGACAGTTCAAGGAGTCTGGACCTCCTAAAACCCAGGAATACAGCCTCCAGGTTTATGCTTCTAAATCAGGAGTACTTCAGCGGCATGGAGTAAAAATATGACCAACAATGGCTTAAACTATAAAGAAGGTTATTACTTACGGAACAAGTAAAGGTAGATAGTCCCAAAGTAAGTACCCCAACTCAGCCATGTCTTTGGGACCTAGTTCTATAAAGCCTCTGCCATCCTCATTACACTATATGTCATTCAGAGTCACAACGTGGCTGCTGATAAGGGAGCGTGGGGCAAGCTGAGGGCAAAATACAGTCTAACAGCACCCCCTCCCAGGTGGAGTATGTATGATATTCCTTGGACACTCCAAGAACAAAGGAAAGGGGTTTAAATGCTTGCCATAGTGATGTGGGAAACTAAGGCAAATGAAAATTAAATTTCCTTACTGCCTACAGCCCATTGGCAAGTCCTTGAAACAGGCACAGGGACCTCCCTCTAGGAGCCTGGCTGCCTGGATGATGACACCTTGCCAGGACAAAAGAGAATTGTGGCTTAACATTATCCTTGCCCCCCAGGAACCTGTAAGTCTACATTAACATATAAAAATTCCCTGGGAAACTTCCTTTATCTCAACTTCCCCAAGATATATGCTGGCAATCATACTCCAAGCTTATGGCTCCCTGATATACATCTGAAGGGTCTCATGACTAAGGTTTTACTGAATGGTAATAAATGGTGTTTTACTAACCTAGCCCCTCAAGATCCTGGAAACCTTGCTTCCAAAATACCTTGAAGAATTACTCTATCCCTAAACCCCTCCCAACCTGAGGGTATATAATCCGTTACCCACCACAACCCCAGTGCGGCACTTTCTGCCCACGGGTCCTGTCCCCGTGCTTTAATAAAAATCACCTTTTTGCACCAAAGACATCTTCAAGAATTCTTTCTTGGCCATCAGGTCTGGACCCACCCCCCCCCCATCACCCCAAAACTTCATCAGCTGCCACACACCCAAGCATCGTATCATACAACAGTATCCAGAACAGTATTCAGAACAGAGAGAGCAGGAGAAGAAAAAAGACTTTACCCTTTCATACGTCTCACTTATCAGGAAGGAAACATCTTTTCAGAAGTCCGCCCCAGTCTTACTCCCACAGTTCATTGACCAAAGCTTGGTCACTACAGACTATCAAGCAGGGAAGGAGAATTGAAAGTAGTCTACCCTGATCTTACTTTAAGCTTCTTCCCAGATTCACTTGGCCTGGCTTGCTCAAGGAGAGGGCTCCAACCACCACTTCCTCCCCCTTATCTCCTGATATGACTAGATCAGCTCAGCCACCCTGAAGGTGAGGGCTGGGCTTTGACGTGGCCCCCATCACACCCAGCAGCAGATTTGCCTCCCAGGCCTGAAGGGATCGTGAAGACGGCTCCTACCACCATTTTGTATTTGTATACTGTAAGATGATATCAAAGGTTTTTCTTACTATGGGAAATGGGCAAAAAAAAAAAAGGGAAGAAAAGAAAAAATTCAAAATACATGCTCGTCCTCACCTTTACTTAGCTGTGGGTACACATACTGAAAAGGTTCCAGACCACCCAAGGGTAATAAGTGGTAAGAGAGACAGAGAAACAGACAGGTACAGGTCTCTCCCCATACACAGAAGTTCATATAATTACACATTTCCTTCACAGAGCATTAAGTTCACTGAGAAAAATTGATCTGTTCTCTTGTTTCTTGCCTGTTTTTAAACCCTTTTGACCTGTCTCAGCAAGGGGCCCTAGTCCTGCCAGCCTCCGTGGAGAAGCATGGAGGGTACAGGGCCTGGCTGGCAGCTGAGGTCAAGCCCTGCTTACAAATCATGCTCTGGCCATGCTTCAGGCAAATTTCCACCTGGTACTCAGAGAGCTGCAACCTTTAAATTAATCCTGAATCTGTCAGCTTGCATCATGTTCAATTCACATGGGAAACACAGGGGCTGGCGAGTGGGTGCCTTGAACTGTGTTTCCGATCCTCTGCTCACAATGCCCTTCTTCTGCTTGAGGCCCCCATGTGCTGCCCTTCCTCAGCCTGGTTCCCACGTGAACCCTTCCTTTCCAGACTCTTGGATGTTCTTCCTCACTTCTAGCTCTCTAGCAATCTCCCTCCTCTGCTATTCCCTAGTAGGTCAGAGAACAAGCTTTGGGATCACACAGTTAAGGGTTTGAGCCCTGGGCCCACCACTTACTGGCTAGGTTCTGTGAGTAAGTTGCTTGACCTCTTGGTGACTTGATTTCCTTATGTGCATAGTAATAAGGCCCCCTCTTAGGGTTGTTGTGCAGATTAAATCAAGTATTAATAGGCAACATTGTTCTAAGCACTTACAAAGTACCAGTCACTGTTCTAGGTTTACAGATTACCTCGACAAGGGAAAGGTTTAAGACAGTGTCTGGAATATATAAGCGCACAACAAGTGCTAGTTATTGTTATGACATCATCATCATCATCATGATTACAGGGAGAGGTCCTCCTCCCTGTTCCCCTTGATGGCCTGGCTCTCAGAAATTCATTAATTCATTCACTCGGCAGTCATCTGTTTCCTGTCTACTCTTGGTGTGGCCCTGGGCCAGAATAGGGCAGGCACTGCACCATGCAAGAGCTTGAAGACTAGCTAAGCATTCCCCTTCTCTCTCTGGGCTGACTGAGGCTGGTTCGAGCCCACTCAGAATTAAAGTGCAATATGAAGCTTTATCATTACCCAGCAGGACGATATTTTGATAACTGCATCTCTAAACAAGAGCCAGCTCAGGTCGCTCTATATGGGGCTGGCAATTATTCCTGTTGAGGGGCCCCCAAACCTGTGGGTGGCCCAGTGTGGGGTTTCTTCATCCCCATCTACCCCACAGCCTCTCTCTCCCACCTACTGGGATAGAGAGAGAAATTAGAAAGGTGGTCCTAGGCAGGGCAGACAACACTGAGCTACAAGGCAAAGGGCCCAGAGTGAGGAATCTTAGCCACTGTCCTGTGGCTGCACAGCAATCCCTCCAGGTCTCTGTTTGCTAATCTCTAAAATGGGTACAGCAATCCCCCCTACTTCCCTGTTGGAACATCAGGACTATTTAGAGAAGTATTAGGTAAGGAAGGGCTTTGAAATGCCCAAAGTCCAGTGTCCTTGTTATCAATGCTGCTTTTCAGTACAGGGCAGGTGATGGGGGGGAGGGGGCGGGCAGAGGCTGCAAATTGCATGTCCCATCCAGCTTACAGCCGTGTTGTGTTTGGCCCCATGTTTCCTGGTGTGTGTGTGTGGGGGGGGGTGTTAATGTGGATTTGTTGTCAGCATTTAAAAACCAGGAAATTTCACATAAAAATCCAGATTTCTGGCTTGTACTGAAAAACTGAAAGATCCAAGCAACAATTAGCCACAGCTGAACAGCACTTGCCGCCTTCATCCAGGACAGTAAGGGAGTTCTGTACACAACACACACACACACACACACACACACACACACACACACACACACGTGCACTCCCCACCTCCACCTCCCCCAACACCCTGGCCCTTGTGTTTGAGACTCCTGGTCCCCTAGTAAGACACTAAACTCTAAAGACGGTCAAACCAGACATTAATCTCAGCTCTGCCATTTGCTCACACTGTGACCCCCAAGAATTACTTCACCCCTCTGAGCCTCAGATTCCTCTTCTGTTAAATAAGCATTTATTTTCAACAAATATTTACTGAAGACCGATTCTAGGCCAGGCATTCAGCAAACAAGGGAGACAAAGCAGACACTAAATAAACAAGTAAAAAATAAACAGCATAATTTTCTGATTATCATTGGTACTATGAAAGAAGTATGGCGAGGTTCTAGGGCCCCTCTTAGCTAAGGTGGTCAGGAAAGGCCTGACCCAAGAGCTGGGGCAAGTGATTGTATGCACTGCCCGGGGCTGCTTGGGAGATTACATGTGAGGTACTTCATACCCGGGGAACACGCAGCTAGTCAGGCCCCATCCGGGGCTGGGTCTGGTTAGGAGCCCTGAGGAGGAAGGGATAGTGGGGGAGGGGCAGCCCCCAGGAGCAGGTGGGACCCAGGCCTCCCCACCCCCACGCACCAGCCCCGTGCTGCCAGCGCGCTGCTTTCAAAGCCTCGGCAATTATCCCATCTATAAATACAGCCTGCGAGAGCCCAGCCGAGAGGGGCAGAGACAGACAGGAGGAATTAACCCTTGAGTGGGCCTCCCCCTACTGGCTCCCCCAAGTTTTCCCCTCCCCCTTCCTGACGTTGGCCCCGCCCCCTCCGCCCTGAACCCCTTCCCACCGGCAGCTGAATCAACGTTTGACTTGCACAAACAGCTGCCCCACTGCAAGCGGAAAGGGATTCGGAGGAGGCAGTGGATAACAGTCTAGTCCTTGGTGGTATTTATTCTAGAGGCGGCTAGCTGCTCCGCATCCGCTCTGAACCAGCCCTCAGCTACTGGCGGACCTACACCCAGCAGGGGCCAGGCTGCAGGCCGCCTTCAAAGGGCAGTTCTGTCTCCAGTCTCACTCTACCTGGGATGGGGAACCATTTGCTGCAAGCCTAGGATTGAGTTACATTGGAAAAAAGTCTTTGTTCTGTTTGTCCAGTGTTTCGCCAGCCCCTACTAATAATGTCCCTTCTCCAGAGCTCCAGGCTCACTAGCCTACCCTGGGTTCTCAAGAGAAATGGCTTCCTCCCACCCTGGGTGCTTCTGTTCCTGCTGTTGGGAAAAAGCAAGCCCCATGAAGTACCCCAGACTATATCCAACCCCTTCATCAGCTTGATAGGACTTACAATTTTTGATTATCTGTCCCCTCCCCTCATACACTGTCCTGTAAGTTAGGTGCCTACTGATACCGTTGTATCCATACACCAAGCACAGTGCTCAGAACCCAACTGGTACTCAAATATTGGTGAATGAGCAAACAGGTGAATGAATAAATGTCCACTCATGTGTTAACACCATGAGATGTGCAGAAGGACATAAAACTCCTCTAGAATATAAGCATGGGGTGTCTGGAGTGGTGCCTGCCTTCTTCAGCACTGTCCCCAGCACTTTGACCAGCACTGCCACATGCTTCGTACTCAATGAATATCTAGTGATTGAAAGTTCTTGCCACCAAAGAGCTCATATTTAGATATTACCAGCCCAGTGAGAGGCTTTTCAGCAACAATGCCGCCCAGTTCAGAAGTATTTTCTCCCAGCAAAGCTACCACAATAAACATTACAAAGCAAGCTGTAAAGTTTGTATTTAAAAATATTAACTATTGGTAAGAAAGGAAACTTGTTATGATCTGCACATGCATTGTGGGTCCCAAGCAGTAAGTAGTTGTGATAGAGAGCTAGTGCTGGCAGAACTTTCCTAGTCAGGGTAGGACTAGACGTGGGCTAGATTTGTAAGGGGGGACAGGAGAGTCTCCCCTTATTAATTTACTGAACAAACCTTGAAAACGTGGCAACACAGGGAAAGCTCCAAGAGCAATGCCTGTCTCCCAGAAGCACTCAGTAAGCCTTGATGGCTATTACCTATTATCATGTATGAAGCCACCTGATGCAGGTCTACACCATGGGCGTGCTGTGGTGAAGAGAAGATCCCAGCTCTGCTGGAAATTGCATTCTCACAGAAGGACGAGTAAATAAACAGATAATTTCAGAAGAGGAGAAGCGCTATAAAGGAAGTAAAATCTCTGGCAGAGGCCAGCTTTAGACAGGGTGTTCAGGAGAGCCACTGCGAGCAGGTGAGGTGACAGCTGAGGCAAGAACGAGCCACCCATTGAAGAGCTGGAGGGAGGGGGACATCGGACAGGTTGTTCTGGCACAAAGGTCAAGCTAAATTGCTCCTACAAAGGCACTGTCTAGCCAGAACAGCCAGATAGAGTCCAGAAACACAAGAACCAGTATGGCCAGACTGGCAGTGCGTGTGACAGAAAGACCCATCCACAATCTCTTACAATTCCAGTTATGGACCGTCTGTACCCCCAGCCCCAGCCTGTTACCGCGGAGGGGCTTACTGTTTCCTGTGGCAGGGCAAAGGGAGAAACAGCTAGGTAAAATTAAATAGCTTTCTTCATTGCAGTGTTTCTAAGAACGCTTAACTTGCTAAGTTCTCATCTTCAAGATGAGGACACAGAATGCATTGTCTGCCAAGCTTATGTGACAAGGGAAGAAAAGTGCCTCCCAGGACTGTGCTCTAAGGAAGTCACTTCTGGAAGAGCTGCTCCAGACGCTGAAATTACACCCTTCCCGGACCTCCTGGAAACGGCCAGGCTGATTCATAGGTTTCTGAACCAAAAATCTGATGCTCTCTGGGAGAGGTCAGACTCCAGGTAGAAGAGTCAGACTCAGCTCCTCAAGCCCGTCCTTCCAGCATCCCCCTGACTCTGCATCTTTAACTGGACCCACTCACTCTCCCATAAAAAAAAAAAAAAATGTGTCTGTTGCTCAGGGCATGGGCAAGGCATTAGTCATGGGGCCTGGTCTCCTTCTTCCTTCCTTTGTGTACCTGGTTCCTGGCTAGCCTTTGAATTTCATTTTATACACCCCGCACTCACCTCTGTGGCTTTTCCAATCTTACACACTCTCTTGTTCCTGCTGCCTCTAGACATTGTTGGTAGCCACTACCCAGACTGAACAGCCCTGATCCTTGAAACAAAACTCTGACATCAGCACATGCAGCCACCCCCTGTTGGAAGTGGGTGGTGGGTACTCAAACCTACCAATGAGACCCATATTTCAATTACAGAGACACCAATCAGTCTCCAGTGAGGTTCATTATGGAAAGAGACCTACTTCCACAGGGTAGAAAAGTCATCAATTTTGGCTGAAAATCCTGGCAAGCCTTGGTCAATGTAATGGCTAAGCTGTAAAACTTTGACTACTTTACTGTCCCTCACCTCAGCCACCAAGCATTTTATTTTTTCATTTACAATCCTTTGTGTTGATAAAGTGGTAAGTTAAAAAAGAAGAAGAAAGGACTTACACTCTTCGACAAGATGGAATAACAGGGCCTAGATTTACCCTCCTACCTTAAACTTGGAAACCCAGACAAAACATAGGAACATCAGTTTTCAGAAATCAGATAACAGGCAACACAGGACTGTGGTAACTGAGAAAAGAAAAGCCAGATGAGCCCTCCTATCATACCAGCTTACTACACAGAGGCAGTTTCTGACCAAAACAGAAAGAGTAGATGCACCAACAGAGCCTGGCAGTCTCTCTGGGTGGAGGGGCCACAAATCAACACTTAACAACAGCTACCTAATTCCACTGCCTTCATGGCTACTGTTTACCTCATTATTTCTCGAATGCTCATACATTGCACCAGCTAATCCATTCTTGTCCACTGGTGTACAACCCAAGTCCCCACACATTAAACCTTGCACCACTCCACCTACCTTTATTAACACGGTCCTCGCTGCCCTCCAGGCAATGGTGATCCAGCTCCCAAATGCTAGCCTTTCATCTGCTCCCCCAGACCCTGCATGGCAACTGCACTCGCAGGTTGGGTTTGTTATTGGCTCTGGGAATCAACAACACCTGAGGAGAGGGAGGGATGGAAGCAGGAATATTGAAGCTGAGATGACATTTCCAGGTTAACCTGTGTTGGGGTGAGGGGGCTAGAACTTTATATCCTGGCTTCCATCAGTCATTGGATATAACCCACTCCAGAAGCAGCTGTGGCCTTGAACTGGTGGCTCTTTGCAACTGAGGTAGTTCCAAAAGAGCTGACAGCTGAGGGCTCTCAGCCATAGCACTCCCAGCAGATGGGGATCAGCCTTGTATTCCTTTTTTTTTTTTTAAATATAATTTATTGTCAAATTGGCTAACATACAGTGTGTAAAGTGTGCTCTTGGTTTTGGGGGTAGATTCCCATAGGGTAGATTCTCATCCCAACAAGAGCCCTACTCAATGCCCATCACCCATTTTCCCCTCTCCCCCACCCCTCATTCACCCTCAGTTTGTTCTCTGTATTTAAGAGCCTCTTATGGTTTGCCTCCCTCCCTCTCTGTTTGTAACTATTTTTTCCCCTTCCCTTCCCCCATGGTCTTCTGTTAAGTTTCTCAAGATCCACATGAGTGAAAACATGATATCTGTCTTTCTCTGACTGACTTATTTCACTCAGCATAATACCTTCCAGTTCCATCCACGTTGCTGCAAATGACGATTTCATTCTATCTCATTGCCAAGTAGTATTCCATCGTGTATATAAACCACATCTTCTTTATCCTCTCATCAGCTGATGGACATTTAGGCTCTTTCCATATTTTGGCTATTGTTGAAAGTGCTGCTATAAACATTGGGGTACATGTGCCCCTATGCATCAGCACTCCTGTATCCCTTGGATAAATTCCTAGTAGTGCTATTGCTGGGTCGTAGGGTAGTTCTATTTTTAATTTTTTGGGAAACCTCCACCCTATTTTCCAGAGCGGCTGCACCAGTTTGCATTCCCACCAACAGTGCAAGAGGGTTCCCGTTTCTCCACATCCTCGCCAGCATCTGTAGCTTCCTGAGTTGTTAATGTTAGCCACTCTGACCGGTGTGACGTGGTCTCTCAGTGTGGTTTTTATTTGTATTTCCCTGATGATGAGTGACATTGAGCATCTATTCATGTGTCTGTTGGCCACCTGGATGTCTTCTTTGGGAAAGTGTCTATTCATGTCTTCTGCCCATTTCTTCACTGGACTATTTCTTTTGTGGGTGTTGAGTTTGGTAAGTTCTATATAGATTTTGGATACTAGCCCTTTATCCGATATATCATTTGCAAATATCTTTGCCCATTCTGTTGGTTGCCTTTTCGTTTTTTTGATTGTGTCCTTTGCAGTGCAGAAGATTTTTATCTTGATGAGGTACCAATAGTTCATTTTTTGCTTTTAATTCCCTTGCCTTTGGAGATGTGTTAAGCAAGAAATTTCTGTGGCTGAGGTCAAAGAGGTTGTTGCCTGCTTTCTCCTGTAGGGTTTTGATGGTTTCCTGTTTCACATTTAGATCTTCCATCCATTCTGAGTTTATTTTTGTGTATGGTGTAAGAAAGTGATCTAGTTTCATTCTTCCACATGATGCTGTCCAGTTCTCCCAGCACCATTTGCTAAAGACACTGTCTTTTATCCATTGAATATGCTTTCCTGCTTTGTCAAAGAGTAGTTTGACATACATTTTTGGGTCCAATTCTGTTCCACTGGTCTATGTGTCTGTTTTTGTGCCAATACCATGCTGTCTTGATGATTACAGCTTTGTAGTAGAGGCTAAAGTCTGGGATTGTGATGCCTCCCACTTTGGTTTTCTTCTTCAATATTACTGTGGCTATTCGGGATCTTTTGTGGTTTCATACAAATTTTAGGATTGTTTGTTCTAGCTTTGAGAAGAACGCCAGTGCAATTTTGATTGGGATTGCATTGAATGTGTAGATTGCTTTGGGTAGTTTTGACATTTTAACAATATTTATTCTTCCATTCCATGAGTATGGAATGTTTTTCCATTTCTTTATGGCTTCTTCAATTTCCTTTATAAGTTTTCTATAGTTTTCAGCATATAGATGTTTTACATCTTTAGGCTTATTCCTAGGTATTTTATAGTTCTTGGTGCAACTGTAAATAGGATCAGTTTCTTTCTCTTTCTGTTGCTTTATTATTTGTGCATAAAAATGCAACCAATTTCTGTACATTGATTTTGTACCCTGTGACTTTGCTGAATTCATGTATCAGTTCTAGCCATCTTTTGGTGGAGTCTTTCAGGTTTTCCATGTAAAGTATCACATCATCTGCGAAAAGTGAAAGTTTGACTTTTTCTTTGCCAGTTTTGATGCCTTTTATTTCATTTTGTTGTCTGATTGCTGAGGCTAGGACTTCCAACACTATGTTAAACAAACAGTGGTGAGAGTGGACATCCCTGTCGTGTTCCTGATCTCAGGGGTAAAGCTCTCAGTTTTCCCCATTGGGGATGATACTAGCTGTGGGCTTTTCATATATGGCTTTTATGATATTTAACTATGTTCTTTCTATCCCAACTTTCTTGAAGTTTTTATTAAAAAAGGATGCTGTGTTTTGTCAAATGCTTTTTCTACATCTATTGACAGGATCATATGTTTCTTATCCTTTATTTTATTAATGTGATGTATCACACTGATTGATTTGTGAATATTGAACCAGACCTGCAGCCCAGGAATGAATCCTACTTGATCATGGTGAATAATTCTTTTTACATGCTGTTGAATTCAATTTGCTAGTATCTTTTTGAGAATTTTTGCATCCATGTTCATCAGGGATATTGGCCTGTAATTCTCCTTTTTTGTGGGGTCTCTGGTTTTGTAATTAAGGTAATGCTGGCTTTATAGAATGAGTCTGTAAGTTTTCTTCCATTTCTATTTTTTGGAACAGCTTGAGAAGGATAGGTATTAACTCTGCTGTAAATGTCTGGTAGAATTCCCCTGGGAAGCCATCTGGCCCAGGACTCTTACTTCTTGGAAGAATTTTGATAACTGATTCAATTTCTTCACTAGTTATGGGTCTGTTCAAATTTTCTATTTTTTCCTGTTTGAATTTTGGTAGTGTGTGGGTGTCTAGGAATTTGTCCATTTCTTCCAGTTGTCCAGCTTGTTGGCATATAATTTTTCATAGTCTTCTCTGATAATTGCTTGTATTTCTGAGGGGTTGATTGTGATAAATCCATTTTCATTTATGATTATATCTATTTGGGTCCTCTCTCTTTTCCTTTTGGGAAGTCTAGCTAGGGGTTTACCAATTTTGTTTATTTTGTCAAAAAACCAACTCTTAGTTTCATTGATCTGTTCTGTGTTTTGTTTTGTTTCTTGTTTTTGGTTTTGGTTTTTTTTTTTTGGATTCTATATTATTCATTTCTGCTCTGATCTTTATTAGTTCTCTTCTTCTTCTGGCTTTGGGGTTTCTTTGTTTTTCTGTTTCTAATTCCTTTAGGTGTGCTGTTAGATTTTATATTTGGGATTTTTCTTGTTTCTTGAGATAGGCCTGGAATGCAATGTATTTTCCTCTTAGGACTGCCTTTGCTGCATCCCAAAGGGTTTGGATTGTTGTGTTTTCCTTTGTTTCAATATATTTTTTTATTTCTTCTCTAATTGCCTGGTTGATCCATTCATTCTTCAGTAGGATGTTCTTTAACCTCCATGCATTTGGAGGTTTTTCAAACTTTTTCCTGTGGTTAATTTCAAGTTTCATAGCATTGTTATCTGAAATTGTACATGGTATGATTTCAATTCTTTTATATTTATTCAGGGCTGTTTTGTGATCCAGTGTGTGATCCATCTTGGAGAATGTTCCATGTGCACTCAAAAAGGATGTGTATTCTGCTGCTTTAGGATGAAAAGTTCTAAATATATCTGTCAAGTCCATCTGGTCTAGTGTATCATTCAGGGCCATTGTTTCTTTACTGATTTTCTGTCTAGATGATCTGCCCATTGTTGTAAGTGGAGTATTAAAGTCCCCTGCAATTACCACTTTCTTACCAATAAAATTACTTATGTTTGTGATTGTTTTATATATTTTGGTGTTTCGAATTTGGTGCATAAACATTTATAATTGCTAGCTCTTCTTGATGGATAGACCCTGTAATTATGATATAATGCCCTTCTTCATCACTTGTTACAGCCTTTAGTTTAAAATCTAGTTTGTCTGATTACGTATGGCTACTCCAGCTTTCTTTTGAATTCCAGTAGCATGATAGATGGTTCTCCATTCCCTCATTTTCAATCTGAAGGTGTCCTCAGGTCTAAAATGGGACTCCTGTAGACAGCAAGTAGATGGGTCTTGTTTTTTACCCATTCAGATACCCTCCCTATGTCTTTTTTATTGGAGCATTTAGTCCATTTACATTCAGTGTTATTATTGACAGATATGGATTTAGAGTCATTGTGTTATCTGTAGGTTTCATGCTTATAGTGATGTCTCTGGTCCTTTGTGGTCTTAGCAACATTCTACTCACAGAGTCCCCCTTAGGATCTATTGTAGGGCTGGTTTAGGGGTGATGAATTCCTTCAGTTTTTGTTTGTCTGGGAAAACCCGTATCTCTCCTTCTATTCTGAATGACAGACGCTGGATAAAGGATTCTTGGCTGCATATTTTTCCTATTCAGCACATTGAAAATTTCCTGCTACTCCTTTCTGGCCTGCCAAGTTTTAGTAGATAGATCTGTAACTACCCTTATGTGTCTACCCTTTAGACACATAAAGTAGATTAAGGCCCATTTATCCCTTGCTGCTCTCAGAATTGTCTCTTTATCTCTGTATTTTGCCAGTTTCACTATGGTATGTCATGCAGAAGATCAATTCAAGTCATATCTGGAGGGAGTTCTCTGTGCCTCCTGGATTTCAATGTCTGTTTCCCTCCCCAGATTGGGGAAGTTCTCAGCTATGATTTTTTCAAGTACACCTTCAGCCCCTTTCTCTCTCTTCTTCTTCTGGAACTCCTATGATATTGATATTGTCCTGTTTCATTGAATCACTTAGTTCTCTAATTCTCCCCTTGTGATCCAGAATTTTTTTTATCTTTTTCTCAGCTTCATCTTTTTCCATAATTTTATCTTCTATTTCATTTAATCTCCCCTCTGCCTCTTTAATCCTCACTGTTGCTGCCTCTAGTTTATTTTGCACCTCATTTACAGTATTTTTTAATTCATCATGATGATTTTTTAGTTCCTTGATCTCTGCAGCAATAGATTCTGTGCTGTCTAATATGCTTTTTTCAAGCCCAGTGATTAATCTTATGACTATTATTCTAAATTCTTGTTCAGTTATATTGTCTATATCTGTTTGATCAATTCTTTAGCTGTCATTTCTTCCCGGAATTCCTTTTGAGGGGAATTCTTCTGTTTCATCATTTTGGCCAGTTTTCTGTCCCTTATGTGTTTTAAAAGCTTATTATGCACCTGAACCAGTAAACACTACTATATTAGAGAAGGGTGATACACTGTCCAGTGCCTGGCCCTTCAGGAGGTGTTTTTGGAGAGTGTTACTTGCTCTCTGTTGTTGTGACTTTGGTTACTTTATCTCCCTACTCTAGTGATGTTTTGGACCCTCCACCAGGTGTGCTTTCATTTGTTTGTTGAAGTAGCCCTGAAAAGGAAAACAAAAAAACAAACAGAAAACAAAAACAAACACACAAAAACAAAAACAAAAAACAAAAAACCAGAAACACCAGCTACAAGTAAACAATAGGGTGGAGGCAGTGCTGATGGAAGAGGACTTATTCCATACAAAGAGAGAAATGAGAGGGGAGAGGAAAAAGGAAAAAAACTGACCAGAGAAACTATATGGCTTAATCCAGAGAGAAGGGAAAATAAAGAAGGACGTGCAGAACATGTATCAAGAGAAGAGTAAATACCTCTGCTTAAACAAACCAACAACCAGAGTAACCAGACTAGACGAGGGAAGAGATAAGAAGGAGAAGAGGAAGGGGGGATATATCTATATAATAAGAACTGTCCGAGAATTAAATCAGGCAATGCAACAGTGCTGGTCTGGAGGAGGGGCTGTCTGCTTCCTCAGCCTCAAGACACTCCCGCTCCAGCAGACACATGATTACCAGGGACGGAGGGACGTGGTTTGGTGTAGCCATGGCGCCTCCACTGTGGGCCCCGCTGTCGGTTCCCGGAGAAAAATGGCGACACCCCAGTCTCTTCTCCACGGACTCGGTGTCCCAAACCAGTCTGTTCAAGCTGTCCTCACTGTGCCACGGGGGCGAATGAGGCGGTTTGCCCTGCTCCGCTGACTCCCGTGCCTCCCTGGTGCTTGGCTGGGACTTAAACCGCGATGTCTTAAAGGGTCCTGCTCCATGTGCCCCAGTTGCGGCAAAAAGTTGCCCAGCTGCCTTGCGGGGTTTGTCCAGCTCCTCCGACTCCCTGCCTTCCTGGCGCTCGGCTGGGACTTAAACTGCCATGTCTTTAAGGTTCCCACTCTGTTCGCCCTGGTTTCAGGGAGCGGATATATACCTTCTTCCCACAGCACTGCAGGGAGGGGATTACTTTCTCCCACGGCAGACTGTGCCTCTGAACTAGTTACCGAGTTGGAGCTGCCCCCACCCCGCCTCCCCAGGTGCGGGAACAGGGCAGCCAGCCCCGCTGGGAGAAAGCCCTGCAATTAGAGATGGGATCCCTCTCCGTCCAGGTCTGTGGCTTTTCTCCTGTCCAGATACAGTCCTATGCTTCCCCAGCCTCTCTTTCTCTTCCCTTTGTCTCTGCGCAGAAGGGGATCCCTCCCCTCCATTCGTTTTATCTCTCCCAGTTCGCAGTCACGCACCTATCGCCCGTCAGGTTGTCCAGTGGGTCCCTGGAAGCGTCTCTATCACTTTGCTGCCTGGACTCTTGGAGTTCAAAGTCCTTTGGCCTCAACACTGGTGTGTTTGAGAGACGAGGGAACTTCGCATCCACCTACTTCTCTGCCATGTTGGCCCCGCCTCCCAGCCCTGTATGCCTGCAGAAGTTCTAAGCGGCACACCCACCATCCACTATCCCTTCCATATCCCTACCTGCACTTAAGTCTTTGCTTCAAGCTTTATTCTCAGGAAAACCAAACTAAAAACAACTGGGACCAGTTGGGATGATTAGTTCACTTAAAAGGGAGCAGAGATTTCCATAGTTCACTAAATTATTTAGGAAAAGAAGAAAAGGAGAGCTTCTCTATGGGAAAAGGGAGACTTTGTAGTCTCTGGAAATATCTGAACGAAGCCTTAGGAATTTTTTTCCCTATTTCTTTTTCAGGAAAGTCCTTTGTTACACCCAGCTTGAACCTGCCACTGATGGAGGACTTTCTGGATCTCCAAATACTGAACATCATTAGTCTCTGTGAATGAAGCTCTGGCATTCAGCAGCTTAGTTGCAAACTTCTTGTGGAAAGCTTTGTGCAAGGCATGAGAACTGTAGGAGGCTGGGCTGGGTGCTCAGGTCCTAACTGAAGTCTAGGCTTGGAGCAGAGCTACATCCAGGAGAGCAAGCTCAAACTGGCTGCGCCTATATTTGCCACTTTCCTCTTCTTCCCTAAACACATCTCCCCAGGGCACCACCCATCTCAAGGCAGCACAAGAGCATAGGGAGAAATCGTAGAGCTTTAAGCAGCTTAGAAACCAAAAGGATTGGCTACACTGAAAGTGCAAGGTACGCCTAGGAAGAAATAGGGGCTGATATATGATAAATGATCCAGGGGGGCAAGAGAAGGTACATTCTCTGGGCTGGGCTCATTTACAGCATCATTCTAGCCAGAGCTTTGTGCCATTGAGCTGACAGCATCAGCCCCACACAGCAGTCTCAGCCAGAGCCTCCAGCAAGTATAGGTCAGCACTAAACAGGTCCAGCCTTTACTTTCTCCCTTGCATGGACTCTAACCTCCCTCCTTCCTCACTGAAGACACCCTCCTTATTGAAGAACAGAAAGGTTGGGTACCATGAGTGAGGCATGGTATAAAAACCATTTCTGTTGGCATCACACTGACCAAAGATCCAGTATCTGCTTTACTACTTACCAATCTTGGCACTTGGGCAACTTTCTCTGCTACCCCACTTAGAGGGTGGCTGTGTGGATTACATGAGAAAATACATTTGAACCTTACCCAACGTACTTAATAAAATCTGCTTCCTACCTCTCCTACCATCAGATGATTTTGACTTCCCTCAACTGTACAGAGAGCTACAGGAATACACACGTGACTTTTATTAAAGGCCTTACTAACTATAAGCTCCACAAAGGCAGGGACCATATCTCTTTTATCCGCCATGTCCACCCAGTGTCTAGCACAGTGCCTGGCACACATACGTACACAGGCCCCAAATCATTGACTGGCTTGCCCACCTCAACTGATATATAACTAATATGTAGAACACTGTGATGAGAAGCATTCTGAGGCCATATCTGTACTCAGCAGGAGAGAGCAGTGTGATCAGTTAGCAATATCTGCCAAAAGTGTGAAAAGGAGTAAAGCATCACCAGTGCCTATACTTCTCCTTTCTGGTTCAAACTAACTCAAGTAAAGTAAAGTAAACTAACATTACTTTACCAATGAGGAGTGGGAGATCAAAGATCACACAGCCAGTTAATGGCAGTCTTGATCACAAACATCAACTCTAGGTATGAGCATAAGAGAAAACAAGGCTGGCAAAAGCCTGATTTGGAGAATAATGGCAGTCAGTTGAGAACAGAGGCCAAGAAACTCCATCCAAGCAGCCTTTCCTTCCAGCCACTGCCCCAAGATAAACATTTCTCCTCAACCCCCATTAGCAGAGGTACAAGCAGTCTTCCAGAAGAAATGCTGATGGATAGCACAGACTGAGAAATTTCAATTAGACCCATAGATCAAACTTCCTGTTAATTCCCTCTTACCCACATTGTTTCCCTTCAGGCCACTTCAGGTGTGTGTGTGCCCCACTCCCTCTGTTTTTGGTAAGTGTCTGCCCTCACTCTTCCTCAGACTCCCAGATTCCTCAGTAGATGCAGCCCTCATTTCAGATAGATTCATCTCACCTCTCAAGATCGCTGCTTGGGAGAAGCAGAGAGAGAGTGATTAGCAAATTCAGCATTCTGATAACCCTTCTATGGGGAAGGATAATCATTTGTTAGCTTAAGTAAATCCCCATGCCTTGATTAGCTGTCTTACTCTGACAAAGAAATGAGATGGGGCTCACTCGAGCCTAGGGCTTGTCATGAGACCTGGCAGGCAAGCAAAAGTCAAAATAGTTTTTTGTTTTTTTTTTTTTTTCATTAAAAACTGAGGACTCTCCCCAAGGAGGTAGAGCATAACTTCCTACTTCATCAGTGTTGGTGTGCCTAATGACTTCCTTCCAAAGAGCACAGCATAAAAAGGGACAAAAATAATAATAATTTTACATTGGAGAAACCTGATGAACACTATCTCAGCCTCATGGTCAAGGTCAGCATTATTAGTGATAAATCATATTGACATGATCTGATGAGAAGGGCACTTCACCTCTGTGGTCTTCCTCCCCAAAACCCACAACCCCAGTCTACTGTTGAAAAACCCCAATGGAGGGACAGTCCACAAAATGCCTGACCAGAACACCTCAAAACTGTCAAGGTTGTCAAAAACAAGGAAAGTCTGAGAATTGTCACAGCCAAGAGGAATATAAATGTAATGGGATATTCTAGATGGGATCCTGGAACAGAAAAAGGATATTAGGTAAAAAACTAAGGAAATCTGAATAAAGAGTGGACCCTAGTCAACAACGGTATTTCCTTATCAGTTCATCAATTATAATAAATATACCATATTACTATAAAATGTTAATATTAGAGGAAACTAGATGGAGGGTATATGGGAATTATCTGTATTATCTTCACAAATTTTCTGTAAATCTAGAAGGATTCTAAAATAAAATGTTTACTTAAAACAATTGAAGGCAAGGTTCTTAAAGTTCATCTCTAGAACAGCCCAAGCAGGTGGCTCTGGAGGCACTTCTGGTGATAGGACTTGTCCACACTCTCCCTCCCTATGAAATGACTTTTTTTCATTGAGCAGCAAATTGGCCTCTTCTTTTCTTGCCTAGAGAACTCAGAACTCTGATCTCAGTTCTGTCCTCTGAAACCCCAGAAAAAAATTTGAAGTCTAGACTCCCTTCTCCAATATGCCCTCAAATGTTTCAGAGTTATGCTTTATCAAATCCAAAGAGACGTGCAAACATATTGCAGTCCCAAAACTTCATTTTTAAAAAAATTTTTAACGTTTATTCATTTTTGAGAGAGAGACAGAGAAAGAGAGAGAGCAGGGGAGGGGCAGAGAGAGAGGGAGACATGGAATCCAAAGCAGTCTCCAGTCTCCAAGCTGCCAGCACAGAGCTCGATGCAGGGCTCGAACTCACAAACCGGGAGATCATGACCTGAGCCGAAGTTGGACAGCTAACAGACTAAGTCACCCAGGTGCCCCCCAAACCTTCAATTTATCTTATTTTTAAAGATGTTTTAAAGTAATATCCACACCCAACGTGGGGCTCAAACCTACAACCCCAAGATCAAGAATCACATGCTCCACTGACTGAGCCAGCCAGGTGACCCCCAAGCCTTCATTTTAGAGACAAGGAAACTCAGACCCAGGGGGCAGGAAACTCACTCACAGTCATACAAACGCTGAAACCCAGGTTTGGTACTCCAGTCCAAAGTATTTTTCTTTATGACATGCTGCTTTTTAGAAGAAGGTTAAAATGTGTCCCTGTCATATTACCATTTCCTTCACTGTTATCATAATTGGGGACACCCAGATGTTCCAGTACCCTTCCAGGAAGACCCTCATCAGCTGTGAATGTCTCTTTGAACCTCCTCCATAGTCCTTTCAAGAAGCTGTCAGCATTAGGGATATTGAAGAAATCAATATCCCCTCCTTCCTAATAGTTGATGTCCCAAATTGAATAGAATGCTCCAGATGAGACCTAACCAATGCCATTCTGTGGTATGAAGTTACAAATAAATAAGCATCCCTTCCTTAAGCAAGCCTCTGATGTACATTGGCTAACTGTCACAGGCACAAAGCATGGGTCCTCATTCAGCCTTTTTAGCCAATCAAAATGTCAAAGTCAAAGTCACCATCACTTCATCACCCCATTCCACCTCCGTCCTGTCTCTTCCAAAAAACTTTTACCCACTGAGAAAGAATAAAGGAAGGAGCTAGGCAAGAACTAACATTCATTGAGGCTGTATAAGGCACAATATATATATTACCCATTGATTCATTCAATTAACATTTATTGAGCACCATGATGTACCAGAACTTGGGGAAGAACTGAGAATACAAACATAAGATATCATCCAGGCCTTCAATGATTTTAGTCCAATAGGAAAAAAATATTCATGTCAACAATAAATTGCAGAACCACATGACAAATAAAGGCAGCATGAGGTTGGGAGGTAACACCCAATATTTTGTGAGGGACGTATTCTTTGCCTATGACTATATTTTCCAGATGAGGCAGCTGAGGCTTCAAAGAGTTAAGTACCTTATCCAATGAAATGAGTTACTCAATGATTGAGGCAGAGATTTGAATTCAGGACACATAGCTCTGAAGTCCATATTTTTCCACTATAATAATGCTTCCCAAACTAAGTTATCGATTTGTGCTATACAAAAGGTGTCCTGTGGTCAGTTAAGTTTGAGAATATAGAATACCATGTCTTCCCCTTGGAAATTCAAAATGCCCATATGCATAATAAAGGCTTGGAGAAGTCTTGCAATAAAATAGCTATTTAACCCAATAGTGTCCTAGACATAAGTGGCCACTGAAATATTTTTTCTGAACTTTTTAATTTAACTTATATATAATTGACATAATACTATATTAGTTTCAGGTGTACAACATAATCATTCAATGTTTGTATATATTGTGAAATGATCACCACAATAAACCTAGTTACCATCCATCATCACCCGTAATTATAATTTTTTTCCTTGTGATGAAAATTTTTAAGATCTACTCTCATAGCAACTTTCACACATACGATACAGTATTGTTAACTATAGTCCCCATTCGATGTATTACATCCCCTTGACTTACTTATTTTAGACCTGGGAATTTGTATTTTTTCACCTCTTACTCTATTTCACTCACCCTGATCCCCTCCCTACCCCATCTCTGGCAACCACATATCTGTTCTCTGTATCCATGCATTTGGTTTTTGTTTGTTAGGTTGGTTTGGTTTTTTTCTGTTTCTAGATTCCACTCTGAACTCTTTTTTTCAAAGAGTACTTACTAATGTATAGAGAATCAACATTACAAGAATACATACCTCTCTATACCCTGCTGTCATTCCTAAGGTCAGTAAATATCCCTATGGCACACCTGAGAGAAAAAAAGAGAAGCCTAAAGTGGATTCATCAGGTTAGAAATGTGAGCAAGCCAAAACGTCCTCTGAATAAATACATAACCATGAGACTTAACAGAAGGACTTTTAGCCTAGATGACATGAAGGTAAAGATATATCTTGGGCCAAGACAGCTTGGGTTCAGCTCCAAATTCTATTCCTGGGCAATCTTCCAGAGTGTCCTGGGTATCTCTGAGGTCTGGACTTGCAGGAGGCCAAGAGAAGTTCTAGAGATACTCAGCCAAAGAGAGGGAGGGCACAATAAGAGAAGAGAAGGACATTTGGCAACGCAAGACAAGAAGAAAAGTAGGATAGGAACTGGTCGGGAAAGGTAAGCCCCTTGGAGAGGAGAGAGGTTAAGTGTTACCTTGTTATAGCAGCAGTGGCATCCAGCCACTGCTGTGGTCATATAGCACTATATTTGTTTCCTTTTTCCTTATCAAATCACTCTACATCAGGGTTTCTAAACAATAGCTCTGTTGACACTGGGCCAGCCAATTGTTTAGTGGGGGAAGGTGTACATTGTACATTGTAAGGTGTTGAATAGCATCCCTAGCCTCTACCATATTCCGGAATTATATGCCAGGAGCACCAAAAATGTCTCCAGATTTTGCCAAATGTCCCTTGGGGCAGAGGGTGGGGGTGAGGAGTGGGGAACGGAGGAGAATCACCTCCAACTTTGAACCACTGCCCTAAACAGTTCTTTGGCATCATCACCACGCCATGCTACCAAATAAACTCCAAGTAAGCAATTAGCCTGCAAAACAAAGACATGACCTCTCCTGAATAGTATCACCTGGGCCTCAAGCTGCTTTCCAACCTCTTACTGCTTTCCCAGTTTTTACTATCAGGTCATGTGACTTCTGCTCACTCATGAGGGCCCTTCTCAAATCTCATCAACTCCTTCCATGAAGTCTTCCTGTCAACTTGAGTCAGCTGTGAACCTTAACCTTCCTCCTCTATCCTACAATTCATGGTACAACACTGTTAGCAGGGGTGCATGATTGACTACAACTGTTCATGGTACAGCACTGTTAGCAGAGGTGCATGATTGACTACAGCTGAACATCTATATATATTTGATCTTGTGCTGTCCTGTAACTCATTTTCAGTGAGCAAACATTGATAGAGCATGTATGATATATAAGACACCAGTGCAGTGGGACACAGAGACACAGGATATGATCTTTCCCTGTAAGAAGTTCACAGTCTCAGGGGAAGATAGACCCAGAAGTTACAGCTCTACACAGCTGCTTGTTTTGTCTCCTCTGTGGGTCCCTGGGTATAAATGCAAAAGTCTAATCCTTCTTTGGTGTCCACCAGAGTGCTGAGCACACGGCAGGTGCCCAAGAGATTGCAGTGAACTGGAATCAGTGAGGAAACAGAGCTTCTGTAAGACCATATCTCCATGAAGGCAACTGATATCTACTGGGTTTCCACTGGGCATCTTCTTTCATGAAGATGTTGTTCAGTCAGGGCAAAGATATGCAAACAGTGGTTGTCTTTATCTGAAAAAAATATAAAGATAGCAATCCTATGTAAGTTACCCTGACTTCCTTTAAAAAAAAACAAAAAACAAAAAACAAAAACAAAAACAAAAAAAAATTTACTGCATGAAATCCAAAAATCTAGGACCCACTGCTTGAATAGGCAAAGTACAAAAAGGAAAGGTGGGAGGGCAAGATACACATTTAAACAATTTGGAAATTATGAAGACTTTGCAAAAATAACTATTGACAACAAATAGACTAGGGAATACTTGGAAAATGTGAAAATATACAGAACAAGCAAATTGTAAGAGTCTGCATTACTGAGTCTTTGGGGGAATATACTAACGCTCTAACATTTTTGAAATTGATGGGGAACACAAGGACAAAAGGAATGTGGGAAGACAGATGGAGGTATTTGCTGTCTAAAGCCAGAAAAAACAAGAGCCCTAAATGGCCATGGTTTAGGAAAACTAGCTCTAGCATTTCCAAGAAACAATGGAATGGAGTTTAAAATGTTTGAACAACAAAGATGAATAGTGGACACAAGCTATAATAGCAAAGACACAGCTACCATTTTGAGTCAGAGGATGGAATCCACAGGTGTCAAAGCTCAGAGACACCCCAACTCCCCCAATAAATAGTAGCAGGAGTTTTTAGTATATCATTGACATATTAAGTTCCCCTGGCCCTGTAACCTTTTTCCTTCCTCTTCTTGGACTTGAATTAGTATCACAGGTGGCATTTATACACAAGCCTTGAAAAGAACCAAGCTGGTGACTTGACAAGAAAATTACCCAAGAGTTCTATCCTTACCACTCACTCAACAAAATTGAGAGTGGTACCAGATCCAGAGCAGCAAATGGAGCTCAGGCACATCTGTTTCAAAAGGCACCTCTGTCTAGAGTTTACAGTTCTAAAACCCACTTCAGGACACGCTCCACTACCCTCTCCTTCAACCACAGCACAGCCCAGCCCATCACAGTTCTCCAGCTTCAAGACACATTTTCCTGCTCACCCTTGCAGACACCAAAAACTCAGGAATATGGGTATGCCAGCAGAAGTTCTCCGCTTGTAGAATTGGGGCCCAAGAGCCAAAGTCCCATGTCAGGAGAAGGAGTGGTGATGACTTATATCTGATGGGCCAAGGGGCAGGGCAAGACCAAGGCCCTCCCACAGCAGGCGCCCATCGACCTTAGGTGGAAGGATTCAAACCAAGAGGCCATAAAGACAGCATTATGTTAGCCAAGTCCAAACTTTGCCCAAATGGCACACGGCCTTTGACACAGTTACTTTCAGGTGGCAGCTCCAGTCCACCCAGCCCTGAGAAAGTTAGAGCTTCATGGAAGAGTTGCACCAGAAAGAAGCACAAATCTCAAGGCCAGCCCCAGCCCAGAGATGTATCCAGCCCTGGAACAGGAGAAACTCTCTTGACCAGAATGTAACCACTCAAGAACTTGAAAATGAGAACATGAGCCTGTCTTTTACAGTCAGGGCAAAGATATGCAAAGCCTACCTGGTGATATTAATACATCTATGGATGGAATGTGTGTGTACATTAAAGAAGGAATTCTCTTAAGCAGTTGTTTTATCAAATTGCCAGTCCTTTCTCCTTAGTAGGTGGTAAAATGTATGAGGGGGTTAACAGTATTTTTATTTTATCTTATTTTTTAATTTGCATCCAAATTATTTAGCATATAGTGCAACAATGACTTCAGGAGTAAATGCCCCTTACCCATTTAGCTCATTCCCGCCCCCCACCACCACAACCCCTCCAGTAACCCTCTGTTTGTTCTCCATATTTAAGAGTCTCTTATGTTTTGTCCCCCTCCCTGCTTTTATATTATTTTTGTCTCCCTTATGTTCATCTGTTTTGTCTCTTAAAGTCCTCATATGAATGAAGTCATATGATACTTGTCTTTCTCTGACTAATTTCGCTTAGCGCAATACCCTCCGGTTTCATCCACATAGTTGCAAATGGCAAGATTTCATTCTTTTTGATTGCTGAGTAACATTCAGGTATATATATACACCACATCTGCTTTATCCATTCATCCATTGATGGACATTTGGACTCTTTCCATACTTTGGCTATTGTTGATAGTACTTTTATAAACATTGGGGTGCATGGTTAATGGTATTTTTTAAGTGAAATAGAAGATATAAGAATGCACCACACATGATAATAAGTATTGCTTCCACTAAGTGTCTGTGTCTGTGTGTGTGTGTGTGTGTGTGTGTGTGTACACATGTATAGTAGTCTCAATTTAAAATGTATATCTTGGGGGGCACCTGGGTGGCTCAGCGGGTTGAGCATCCGACTCCTGATTTTGGCTCAGATCATGATCTCATGGTTTGTGAGTCAAGCCCTAACAGTGCAGAGCCTGTTTGGGATTCTCTCTCTTTCTCTCTCAAAAAGAAATAAATAAACTTTTTTTTTTAATCTCTGGCAAAAATTCCTGCAGCACAAGTTTTTCCAAAGTCGCTTCTGGTGTTGAAATATACATGCAATGTGCATAGCTACATATACTCGCCTCAAGGCAGCCAAAAACCTCAGCCCTAAAAGAAATTTAAAGGAAAAACATCAGTCCCCAAATGCATTAGAAATGGAATCTCTCCCATGAGGCTGGACATGCTTTCAAGATGTGATTCTCCAAGTGTGCTTCCCAGACCTTATAAGAAATGCATACTCTCAGCCTCACCCACACCTACTGAATCAGAAATGGTGGAGGTGTGGCCCAGCCATGTGTGTTTGAGAACCACTGCTTTGGAGAAACTTACCAAGGAGGAGACAAAAATAAAAGCAACAGCAGTCCAGGCAACAGCACACATGAAGAGCTGTGCTCATGATACCCACTGGGCTACACCATTTAACACAGAGGCTGAAGAGCTCAGATTCTGTAAACCCACAGCCTGGGGCTTGAACCCCAGATCTGATACTTGATGGCTGCTACTTCCTTTAACCCTTGCATCCTCATCTGCAAGTTGTTCTCAGAACTCAGTGACACATTCCCTATAAAGCACTTAGCACAGAGCAGCTGAGAACCAATATCCTGGAAGAAACTCAAGCAAGTCTATCCCTTCTGAGAGTGTCAGTATCTCTACGGTTTTAGCAGCCTTTGGAATAGCGGTCTTCAAATTGGGGTACACAGACCCTTGGGAGTATAAGCAGACTTGGTTTGGGAGCACCGATAGATTTATGAGGATCAATTTCCAAACCCTCAGTTTTCTGGCAGACTCTCCTCAAATTGATCTGCCTGAACTGGGGGCATCAGGCAAGTTCTCTTTCCTAACCTTCTCTTTCACGGAAGTCTTCCTCCCACTGATCAAAAGAAAGACATAGTTCTCACTCATCCCAAACCTTAATAGGATCCGGCCTGGAGTATAACCTTCCAGGGCTCCAAACAGAGGGTGTAAATAGACATACTCATGTGAATGTCTCTAATGAGCGGGTAACAAGGCCATTTGCAAGTGAACAACTCAAATGACTGGTTACCTGTCCTTTTCCAATTCACATGTTTTCAACATAATCCAAGAAAGATCTAACTGAACTATCAACTGATAGATCACTAAAAATAATTTTTGATGATAGATCACAATGTGATTTTAATATATGACTTCAACATACTCAAAATAATTCAGATAAAGAAATATTCCTTATATTTCCATCTACTGCTATGAACATTTTCCATCTACTTATGTGAACATTTTCAGCACTTGTGTCTTAATAAACAAAAAATAGGATTGTAAGTAAACTTGTCTCATTCTAGCAGTAATATTCATCTACAGGTAGATGAAATAATTTTTAAAATTCCTATCCATCCCCTACAGATGCATTTCTAATGAATTTCACTTTTTATATTTAATAATTATATATTAAAATGTATATTTATGTGTTTCTCAACTGCATAGTAGTAATAATTATAACGATAATTCAATCCAGAAGAAATGTTTCAATACTTAAAGCCTTTTAGTCACGTGAAATATTTTCAAATGCTATTTCAATTTATATGCATGTTATTGTTGCAGAGAAGTATGATACAGAAATCAATAAAAAACTTTCAAGCATAAAAATATATTACATTAGGATAAAATTCTGTGGGGAAAGCAGAATGAAAACGTAAGTTAAGGAGAAAATAAATGATGTAAAAATGTCTGACTACTGAAGAAAATCTTGTTTGGGTATTTATAAACTGAAGGTAGTAGTATGATGATATTTAGACTTCATTGGGAATTGAAAAAGAGCAAACAAAGGCTTATTCTTAAATGTCAGTATTTACAATATGCCAAAAATTACACTCTTTGCAACTATGTAAAGTTATAATGGGAAACTGTAGATATCAAGTTAAAAACATGCAAGGGGGTACATTGTCTCTCAAAATCCTTTCAGGCGACATGCAAGGAAAAATTTCTGAAGACCTCTGCACTGGAAAACCTCCTCCTTATCCTCTTTCTTCAATAAGTAAACATTTTTTAATATAATTTATTGTCAAATTGGTTTCCATACAATATCCAGTCCTCATCCCAACAATAGTAAACATATTAAACAGAACTGATGTTCTAAGTGCTGAATTGGACACTGAGAAGCTTCCCAGAGAAGTAATCAGCATCGTCTGTTTTCAAAACTCATCATCTAGTTGAACCAATTTGGATATTCCAGTTACTCTTACTATGTAACAAGCTAACCCAAAACATGGTGACAGAAAAACATCATTGGATTATGGTTTCCACATAATCCAAGGAGGACCTAACTGAGCTGTCAGCTGGTAGATTAAAAATAATTTTTAATGCTTAACTGTAGAGAACAAACAGATGGTTACCAGAGGGGAGGTGGCTGGGGGGATGGGTGAAAGAGGTGATGGGGATTAAGAGTACACTTATTGTGATGAGCACTGAGTAATGTATACAATTGTTGAATCACTGTATTGTACACCTGAAACTAACATAACACTTTATGTTAACTACACTGGAATTTAAAATAAATAAACAAATAAGTAGTTTAAAAACAATCATTGTGAATGATAGACCACTATATGATTTTAATATATGACTTAAGAGACGCTCATAATTAAAACGTAACAATATTCCTTACATTCCTCAGATTCTGTGGGTCAGGATTTCAGATGTGGGTCAGGGGTCCCGCAGGAATGGTTTGCCTCCACTCCACCATGACTGGAGCCTCTACAGAGGAAACAAACAGCTGAATGCCTCAAACACCTAGGAACTAGAACAGCTAAACCTGGAGGATCTACTTTGAAGTGGCTTCTTCACTCATGTGTCTGGTATTTGGGCTGACCTAACCAAAGACTAGACTCAGATGGGACTGATGACCAGAGTACCTTCACATGTGACCTTTCCATATGGCTTTGGCTTTTCACAGCACAGAGAGCAAGCATCCCAAGAGAATTAAGTGAAAGTTGCATGGCTTTTTATGACCTAGCCTCATGCAGGAATCATGCAATGTCACTTCTGCAGTACTCAGTTGGTCAAAGTAGTCACCAGACTCAAGGAAAGGAGACACAGACCCCATCTCTCAATGGGAGGAGTATCAAAGAATTTGCAGTCATATTTTTAAACCACCACATTGGTTCAGGTGAGGTGTGGTTTTTTTTTTTTTGCAACTTACATTCCTAACTGATAGAAGAGATGATATAAGATAATATAAAGTAGACATGATGTTGAACAGTGCAAGTAGGCTGTTGACCTCAAAGTAGGAAGAAGTAAAACAGATAAAGCCTTCATCATAAACAAACACCAACTGAGGGCCTGTAAGTACACAGCCCAGAATAAAATGCCAAGAGGACTGAATAAACACTGTAAGACTCAGTATATATCTCCAATGCTAGAAATGAGTTCAAATCTCAACCTTCTACCCACAAACAGCATGGCTTTGGAAAATCCTAGCTAAGCCTTGGTTTGTAGATCATAAAAATGGAGAGCATACACCAGGGTTGTGGTGAGGCCTAAATAAAATAGCATGAGAAGAGCCTAGTATGGTGCATGGCACTCAGTAAGTGCTCAATAAATGCTGTGCATTTGTTTATTCACTCAAAGAACCTACACATGTGGGAAAATTGAATGAGCATCCACCATTAAATTGACAGAGAATTAATATTCTACAAACATAAGTCAGAGCTCCAAAACTCCCTTATGGGTTCAGCAGACTTGACTGAAATTTATGTAGTGCAAAGCTTAGAGGGCTTAGACCAATTTTCCCAGAAGAAAATTAAAACAGACTTTAGAAGATCTTCTGATATCCAGGTGAAGAGTCAAGTCTTTTGCCTGCAAAGCTCATCCCCACCATTTCTGCCAATTTGGGAAAATCTGTATCATTTCTCATGAGAAGCCAACTATCCCAGTCTGGGCTACTTTTTCTAAACATTAGATCTGAATTGATTTATTTTATCCCTAAATGCATTGGGCCACAATCTTCCTGAATGGATTAAGTCAGATCTTCTATTTTTAGCAGCTGGCTTATTCAGTCCATTTCCCTACTATAAATACCTACCTACACTTGTTTTTAAGTAGAATTCTTTTGTCTTCTGATTGTCCCAGTCTAGATTAGAGGGGGAAAGGTGAGGGAGAATGCAAAATGGGATAATGGAGAGAAAAAGAGGGACTTTCACAGACTCCAAGATCCACAGCTGACTGGATGTGGGAGAGAGCCAAGAGGTTCTCACCCTTCTCCACATATTTTCTTGAGAATTTGGCAGTTGTTCAGGACTTAGAGGAGCCATTCAGGCTCTCTCCTACCCTCTTATCTACTGGAAATTTCCTTTTCCCAGTCTCACGTCTCAGTGCCGCTGCTCAGAGCATATGGACAGTGACCCCAGCTTCCAAGACAGACCAAGAGACATTTTTTAATCCTTGGTCTTAATGATCTCAAGTCAAAATAAATTTTCATAGTATCTCATACCCATATCCTTGGAGTCCCAAAGAAGGGGGACACTGAGCTTTCACCAAATACTGATCAAACTCCTAATGAGCTCAAAGCACTAAAAGGAAATAGGCCAGAGTCAGATGAAGGAGTGGGTCCACCAGGAAGCTGCCTTCTGTGCTGGTACACATAAGGAAAAGTGTGCTCATCTGTCACCAGGGCGCTTGTACACCACAAAACTTAAGGCAATGGAGGAAAAAATGGAATTTCAAAGCACTTCTCAGAAAAACTAGAAGGAATACCATAAAACAATCCTGAAGATATGACTAACACACCTAGGAGCCATACTTTTGATCATGAATATTTGTCATTTTAGGGGAGTCAGCATCTAAGTGTTCTCCCTATTTTGGGGTTTCTACTAATAGTCCTCCTTCTCCCTTTATTATCCTCCCTTTATTATCTCAGTTTTCAGCTCCTCCTCCAGACTAAAGCTGAACAAATATTTGATTAGAACAAATAAATTGATACAAGGGGGCAAGAAATTATCAAATAGTCCACCAAGATTCCCATGTGTCTCAGTCTGGACACTCCCCTCAAGGATCTCAGAGGGTTACAAAACACACTTGTCCACCCACGTTCAGGCACCAAGGCACCACTGTAATCCAACAGCAGCCAATGGGGAGTAGAGTCTCCAGACCTCTTGATGATGCATGAAATGCAGATGTGCCTCAAATAGTAGAAAAGTGAAAAGTATTCATCAAATATTTTCAAAAACAATTCATACATGATGATGAAGTGGGGTTTATCTTGGGGTAAACTTGGAAGTTTAAGAAAGAATGACATAGACAAGGTAGCTGCCATTCCTGCCTCCACCATGCCTCTAACTCCCCAATCTCACCATCACAGTATCCACCATTACTTATTGGGTAAGTATGGAATATTATACTAAAATAGAGATAATTGAAGAATGTACCTATGGAGTTGTATATAAGGGTAGACAAAAAATTACAAGTCAACTGGCAGCCAGGAAGAAAATCAGACTAGGAAGTAAAGAGGAAGATGTTCCTAGTACTATAATTCAGGAAATTTCTTTATTAAAAGAAGTTTGTCATTCAAATATTGTCAGTCTTCAAGATATGCTTATACAGGATTCAAGGTTATATCACATCTTTGAATTCCTTGGATCTTAAGAAATACTTGGATCCCATCGCTCCTCGTCAGTTCATGGATTCTTCACTTGTTAAGGCTTATTTGTACCAAAAATTAAGTGTTAGGACTTCATCAAGATGAAAAGCTTCTTCACAGCAAAGGAAGCAATCAACAAAACTAAAAGGCAGCCTACCGAACGGGAGAAGATATTTGCAAATGACATATCTGATAAAGGGTTAGTATCCAAAACCTATAAGTAACTCATCAAACTCAACACCCAAAAAATAAATAATCCAATTAAGAAATGGGCATAAGACATGAAGAGAGCCTTTTCCAAAGAAGACACCTGGATGGCTAACAGACACATGAAAAGATACTCAACATCACTGATCGTCAGGGAAATATAAACCAAAACCACAATGAAATACCACCTCTCCCCTGTCAGAATGGCTAAAAGTAACAATACAATAAACAATAGGTGTTGGAGAGGATGAGGAGAAAGGGAAACCCTAAACCCTCTTGTACTATTGGTGGGAAGGCAAACTGGTGCAGCCACTGTGGAAAACAGCATGGAGTTGCTTAAAAAGTTGAAAATAGAACTACTGTGGAGCACCTGGTGGCTCAGTAGATTAAGCATCAGGCTCTTGATCTTGGCTCAGGTCATAATCTCATGGGTTAGAGAGCTTGAGCCCCACATAGGGCTCTGCACTGATAGAGCAGGACCTGCTCAGGATTCTGTCTCTCCCTCTCTCTGCCTCTCCCCCACTTATGTGCACATGCACATGCTCTTTCTCTCAAAATAAATAAATAAACCTAAAAAAAATAGAACTACCCTACAATCTGGCAATTACACTAGTTGTTTGCCCAAAGGATACAAAAATATAGATTCAAAGGGATATATGCACCCCGATGTTTATAGCAGCATTATCAACAACAGCCAAACTATGGAAAGAGTCCAAACATCCACCAACTGACGAATGGATAAAGAAGATGTGAGATAGATATATATATATATATCTCACATCTTCACACAATGGAATATTACTCAGCCATCAAAAAGAAGGAAATCTTACCATTTGCACTGATGTGGATGGAGCTAGAATGTATTATGCTAAGCAAAATAAGTCCATCAGAGAAAGACAAATACCATATGATTTCATTCATATGTGGAATTTAAAAAACAAAACAGGTGAACATATGGGCGGGGGGAGGATGAGAGAAGAGAGACAAACAAACCACAAGAGACTCTTAATGATAGAGAACAAACTGAGGATTGCTAGAGGGGAGGTGGGTGGAGGATGGGCCAGATGGGTGATGGGTATTAAAGAGCGAATTGTTATGATGAGCACTGGGTGTTGTATGTAATGATGAACCACTAAATTCTACTCCTAAAACCAATATTGCACTGTATGTTAACTAGAATTTAAACAAAAATTTGAAAAGGAAAAAAAAAAGGACATGTTTGTACCAAATCATTCAAGGGATGTTGTTTTGTCCCTCTAGAATAGCTCCCCACAGAGGCTTAAAACCTTGAAATCTATTGGCCACAAAGGAACAACTAAATTGGCTGGTCTGGGCCTTCCCAGAGCTTTTGGAATACCTGTCAGAGCATATATATATGAGGTAGTAACACTCTGGTATAGTTTTGCCCAAGTATTGCTGGGGTCAGCTCTCTATTCAACTCCAGTTGACCATATTTGCAGAATTAGCAACTAATAAGCCACTTTTCCATAGGGATTCAGAAATTTATCAAGTCTTCAGGATTTTTAGAGCTTTGGGCACCCCCAATAATGAAGGGTGGGCAGAAGTGGATTCTTTAGAAGACTGTAAGAGTAAATTTCCCAAGTGGAAACCAGGAAGTCCAGCATCCCATATTAAAAACTTGGTTGAAAATGGCTTAGATTTGCTTTAAAAAATGTTAATCCCAACAAACAAGTTTCTGGCAAATGACATTGAATCATCCATATTTTAATGATTTGGACAATCCGATTGAGAAGATGTAGCTTTCTGACAAAAAATTTCCACATGCTGTCTCAAGAACAGATAGTTATATTTTTACTGTTACCTCTATTTTGGTCTCATGTGTTCTTTTCTATGTTGTAAAACTTAAGCTACACTTCATCATCTAATTTCAAAAGTGTAACTTAAAAATGTAAATATTGTTCTATATCAATTTAAATATAGTAATTCTGTGTATGAGTGTAGATCTCACTGTAACAAACTGTAACAAATATTTGTTACTATAATAAAACTATAAATCTAGTATTGATGACAGGAATTAGGGGGAAACATTTTTTTAAACCTGTCAGTAAACTAAGAGCAGACAAAAACTTCCCCAACCTGATAAAGAGCAGCTCCAGAAAACCTACAGCTTACACCAATACTGATGGTGAATGACTGAGTGGCTTTCCCCTAAGATCAAAAACAAGGCAAGAATATCTGCTTTCACCATTTTATTCAACATTATACTAAAAATCCTAGCCAGTTTAATAAGGCAGTAGAATAAATAAAAGGCATGCATATTTGAAAAGAAGTAAAACTGTCTTTGTCACAGATGACATGATTGCCTATGCAGAAAATCCTAAAATATCTGCAAAAGAGCTGATTTCAGCAAGGACACAGGATACAAGGTCTATAAAAAAATAGAATTTCTATATTCTAGAAACAAAGAATTAGAAATTATAATAGATACCGTTCATTTAAAAAAAACACTGCTGTATTAGTTTTCAATTGCTACAAATTAGCAGCTTGACACAACAAACATTTATTATCTCACATAGTTTTGGACAGTCAGGAATCAGGGAGCAGTTTCAGGGGGCAGCATAGCTCGGGGTCTCTCAGGAGGTTGTCATCAAGATGTTAGCCAGGGCTGCACTCATCTGAAAGATCTACTTCCAAGATCACTCATTCACGTCTTGCTGGTAGAGGCCTCAGTTTCTCCTTTATGAAGGTCTCATTTCTTCACCACGTTGGACCTTCCAATAGATCTGCTCCAATGTATTTCAGAGCAAGCAATACAAGAGAGAGCAATGAAACAGCTGTAATGCCTTTGATCACTTAGTCTCAGCAGTGGCCTCCTGTCACTTCTGTCATACTCTCTCGGTCACACAGATCAACCCTGGTACAAAGTGTGTGGAGGGTGAGGGGTTCTATACAAGCGCATGAATACCAGGAGGGAAGGAGCATTTCAGGCCAATCTGGAGGCTGGCTACCACAAATACCACTTATAATAGCATCAAAAGACATAAAACACTTCTGGATAAATTTAACAAAATATGTGCTAAACCTCTCCACTGAAATGACAAAATAATTACTGAAATATCTAAAGAAGGCCTAAATAAGTAAAGATATATACAATGTTTATGGATTGAAAGACTCAATATTATTAAGATGTCAATACTTTTCAATGTATTGGGATTCAGTGTAATCTGAATCACAATGCCACCAGGTTTTTTCTTAATAGAGATTGACAAACTGATAGTGAAATTTGTATGTAAATGTTAAGAACTTAAAATAGCCAAAACAACTTTGAAAAGAAGAACAAAGTTGGAGGACTTAGACTACCTCCTACACTGCAGCCTAAAATAGTGTAAGAACTACACTATTTTAAGATTTACCATAAAGCTACAATAATAAAGACAGTGTGCTATTAACATAGGATAGACATATAGATCAATGGAACAGAACAAAGAGTCCAGAAATAGGCCCACTCATATATGGTCAATTAATTTTTGACAAAAATGCCAAAGAAATCCAATGGGGCAAATTTTTCAACAAATGTTGCCAGGACAATTGAATATCCCAGGAAGAAAATAACCTTGAACATTGCCTTACACTATACACAAAAATACCTTAATATTGATCACTGGCCTAAATATAAATGCTAAACTAAAAAATTCTAGAAGAAAGCAGAGAAGGAAAATATTATGATCTTAGTATAGGCAAATAATTCTTAGACAATACACAAAAAGCACTTATTCCAAAAGGGAAAAAATTTGATAAATTGGACTATATCAAATTTAAAGTTTCCTATTCTTTGAAGAACAGCATTAAAAACAAACAAAAAGAAAATGCAGAAAAAAATATTTGTAATACATGTATCTGTCAAAAGGCTTATATTTGGAATATATAAAAAAAACTCTTCTAGCTTAATAATAAAATATTAACTCAAAAATAGGCAAAAAAAAAAAAACCTTGAACAGACACTTCACAGAAGAAAAAAATATAAGTAGCGGACATACAAATGAAAAGTATGCTCAACATCATCGTCATTGGGGAAAGGCAAATTAAAACTCCCAGATACTACTACCACCCACTAGCATAGCTAAAATTAAAAAGAGAAACCATACCAAGTGTTGGCAAGGGTGTAGATCAACTAGAAATCTCATACTTTGTTGGTAGAAATGCAAAATAATACAGCACTTGGAAAAATTCAGTGATTTCTCATAAAGTTAAATATTCACATAGTATCTGACCCAGCAATCCTTTAGGTAAATTTACATAAGAAAAATGTGAATGTAGGTCTGCACAAAGACTGCTTGCAAGTGTTCATAACTTTTTCATGATGGCTTTTATTCATAAGAACTCAAAAGTAGACAACAATCTGCAAGTCCATCAAAAGGTGAATGGTGAATAAATTGTGTAATATCCCTACAACAGAATATAGCTCAGTGTTAAAAAGGAACAAAATATCGACGTAAAAAATGATCAAGAGGAGGGGATGTACTGTAAAAAGCCAGTGGGGACTTGATGGACACATTCTATGTCTTGACTTTGGGGGGGGTTGTGTGGGTGCATACACTCAAGGAAATTTATTAAAGTGCACACTTAAAATAGGTACACTTTATTATATGTAAGTTATACCTCAATAAAATTAAAACATTGTTAAAAAAATATATTCATATGGTTAAAAAACAGCAAGTAAACACTGAAAAATTAGTACACTTCCATCAAATGTCCAGACCTCCAAATACCCCATCTCTCTACCCAAAGGTAATCTCCAGTGATTTCATGCCTTATTCAAAAACTGTGTGTATATGTGTATACACCTCTACACTGGTATTTGTATGTGGATATTTATATAGATATATGCACACAAATGCACACATATACTTTGTTTATATACAAGTAGACATATTTCTATTATAGCAGATGCTTTTTGGTGCCTAATATTCCCTTAGACCACCTCTGATTTCTGCTGCAACTCCCATGGTCAGTCTCTTCCTTGTACACTGACAAGAGTCCCACCTTGAACACTACCACTTTCTCCAAAGTCACAGGAGCCTAGTCAGCCGACCCGGAGAGGCAGCCTTAAGCAACAGGAGTTAAATCCCTGGAACACCCCAACTAATACAGGATGGGTTTAGTTAATAAACGCCCCAGTCTTCCTTCTTGCCAACAGATAGGCAATTCTGGGAGACAGGCATTCTGTGTGTTTTCCAAAGGTCTGGACTTAGGCTGCCTTTACCTATAGCAGCAACTCATAATACAACTTGGGTGGGTTTTTTTGTTTTGGGGGGGCTGGGGGGGGTTGTTTGTCATTTTTGCATTTTCTATCTCGCTGTCTTCACCCTCTCACTGATTTTTTCTGGGGTTATTTCCCAAATAAACCACCTGCACCCAAGTCTCTGTTTGAGGCTCTGCTTTCAAGGGACCCCAAACCAAGACATGCACACACCTTATTTTTTCACTTGATATATCTTATAGGTTGCACGATGTCAGCCCATACAGTCTGTCCTATTGTGTCTCATGACTGTGCAGTTCTCAACTGCATGTGTGTACCATAGGTTTTATAACCATCCCCCATCAGTGGATATTTAAGTTGTTTATTGTCTTTTGTTATTGTATACAATGTTTGTTTTAAAAGATCCCTAGGCACGTCTTTATAAGATAAATTTCTTGAAATAGAACGGATAAGGCAAAGGGTGTTCTTGATAGTCTTTAAATAGGATAGTTCTTTAAATAGGACTAGCTGATATAACTCATATAACTCAGGATACTGATACAACTGATATAACTCAGGACTCTCTGATATAACCCTGATATAACTCAATGGTAAAGTCTCACCTGTACACACAGTTTTTCAGTCACAAATCCAATGTGTAATCATGTGCAGTTATCCCTATCAGAGTTGATGCTAGGCCACAACCCTATACCCTAAGCCTCCTTCTGCTCAATTTTCTAGTCCCCTTTTCTATGGGGTCCACCTGCCATCTCACTATGACCTCAAACACAATCAGGAAGAGGCCCTGAGACAGAGTAAGAACACAAACTAAAACAGAGAGAAGCGGCAACGGGCAGAATATATATAAAACCACTAATTGACTGCCAGAAATTTTACAAAATAGTTCTACTATTCACAGAAGGAAGAAAGAGCGCTAAGAGTCAGGAGGCCTAGGCCCCAGGTTCTAGCCCTCCCTCCGCCAAACCAAGTGGTTTGATAAGGTAGTTCTCCCCATGCCTCAGTTTCCTCATTTGTAAAATGAAGGGGTAGGCCTAAATTATTCTCTCTAAAGTCCTTCTCACTTTGATATTCCAAATTTCTATGACCCACGCAGTTTGTAGAAAGGGCCACCTAATACTCCTATCAAGTACTGAATCTAGAATAATTCCAAGGTATCAATCCAGCCACCATCTATCAAAAAAAAACTCTTCCAACCACAGGCAGATGCTAGAAACTACTGTGTAAGCCGCAAATCACTTGAGATCACAACAGAAATGCAAATACCTCAAGAACAAAAGCAAATATCCCCTGAGAACAGGGGATATTTCCTTGTAACATTCAGTAGGAGTGGAGTTCTGCAGACCACACTTTGGGAACAATGTTCTAACCTCACGGGCAGCTGGAGTTCAGGTTTTAGAGTCAGGAGGACCTGAACTTACATCCGATTTCCTCCATACATGCATATGGCCTGGAACTAGTTGTTCTGTAGAAATTGAGGCAAATAAGCAATGTTATGAGGTTGCTGTGAGAATCAGAATAGGTGACAAATAGTGAACTTGGGTCTCATGCTTCCAAAAACCACGGTAAGGGAAAGAGTCAGTTGAGGGAGCCAGGTTAACCTATACACACACACATACATATTTTTAAGAGCTAAATACTTGCTACAGATTGAATGTTTGTCCTCCCCTATTCATATGTTAAATTCTACCCCCAAGGTGATGGTATTGAGAGGTAGGATCTTTGGGAGGAATTAGGTCATGAGAGTGGAGTCCTATGGATGGGATTAGTGCCCTTATAAAAGAGACCCCAGAGAGCTCCCTTGCCCCCCACTACCGCCACCATGTGAGGATGTGTCAAGCAGATATCCATCTATGAACCAAGAAGTGGGTCTCACCAGATACGGAATCTGCCAGCACCTTAGTTTTAGACTTCCCAGCCTCCAGAACTGGGCAAAATAAACTTTTGTTTATAAGCTGCTGAGTCCCTGGTATTTTTGTTATAGCAGCCCACACAGACTAAGACAATACTAATGCTATATGCTAATCTTTCACCACTTAATTGTTCTGTTGCCATGAACGTTTAGTGATTTCCAAAGCTTTACTTTTATAAATAATGAGCCAGTGAATATCTCTATATACTCATCTTTGACAGGTCCTAACTAGATGTTAGACAATGAGGACTTTTCTGTGGGGTGATGGGGGCAGCTAGATTTCAACTGCACAAGATACAAATTAATCCCAAGTTCATCCAAAGAGCATTTACTGAGCTTCTGGATGGCAGGCACTAGCAACCCAGGCACACTGCATATCATCATACAGTGTCTCCCAGAATGGGTACAGGTGTATTTCTTTTATAGAACCAGTGTGGTTTTGTGGTATAAACTGAATTCTTATGAAATGGGAGAGAAGAGACAAGACCCGAGGTTTAAATATGTCTCAGCCTACCGTAGACCAGATGAGGGGAAACTCTTCCGAGAAGTGGGAGAAGAGAACAGAAGAGTCTGGAATACTCAGGACCCCAAACTGAATATGGAGCATCCTGTTTCCTCCCATCATCAGAACATGAGTCCAGCCACCTGTGTGCAGTTTTGCCATAATTTATTCAACTCGTCAACTATTTACCGAGCATCAATTATAGCCACTAATAGCTCAGCTGTCATTCACTGAGGCAGAATAGTGTAGGGGTTAGGAGTGCAGACTCTGCCTTTTAAGAAAATGAGGTCAGTCTATATAAAATGACCTGTAGGATGATAAGTGACAGAAGTAAGGTGCACAACAGTGTGTAGCAAAGGTACACAAAGGTATGTATAAAGAAGAGGGGATATAAATGCTTGTTTATGCATAGCCTATCACTGGAAGGATTCACACACACAAAAAAAGAAAAAACGATAAAAGTAGCACTACTTCTGGCCATGAGAGAGTACTAGAGACTCCATCCAACCAAATTTACCCTACTTCCTTAAATAGCTCTTACAAAAAAACAGACAAAATTAAGCAATGGTTTTAAATATTGAGCAGCAGACAGTGTGGGAAGGGTCACTGATGTCTGAGAGGAGGAAGAAGAAGAAGGCGAGTCCTAAACTGCCCCAGCTTACTGCTGGCGGGTCATTTCTGGCCACCAACCAGGGAGGAGGACCCGAAGCATACAGCCTGATGTTCTTCCTGAATTCAAGAGACCGAGATGGCATTCAGGGTGGCAAAGCAGCCAGATTGCCAGGGAAGAGTGTCAGAGAAGAGAGACTCCAGCAATTTGCAGAGGGGTCCCCTCTAATTGTGGCCTGACTATGGTCATCACACACGTGAGAAGCCACCAGAAGCTGGGAAGACCCACTGCAAAGCAGTAAGCCCAACAATGTCCCTACTTCACATGGGGGTGGAGATGGTTTCTGTTCCCAACCACGCAAAGTGGAAAGACCACATAATCCATGGAGCATGAGGCAAAACCCTCAGAAGTGGGAACACGTTAGCCCTAGACCAGAGGCTATTGTGACCGGCATAATAAAGCATAAAAGTAGGGCCTCTGGGTGGATGATTGGGGTCAGGAAGGGGGAGATTGGGCCTCAGGGTCAAGGCTTGAAGTGAACCTGCCTGTTCACTGTATAACTTTTTACATTCTTTCAAATTTTTACTGTATGTAAGCACTCCTTTTTAAAAACTTTTTTTAAACATTTATTTATTTTGAGACAGGGAGAGACAGCATGAATGGGGGAGGGTCAGAGAGAGAGGGAGACACAGAATCCGAAACAGACTCTAGGCTCTGAGCTGTCAGCACAGAGCCCGATGCGGGGCTCGAACTCACGGACCTCGAGATCATGACCTGAGCCGAAGTCGGACGCTTAACCGACTGAGCCACCCAGGCGCCCCTAAAAACTTTTTAAAGGGGGAAGTCTCTGGAGTCAGACTGTCAGGGTGAGAACTTGACTCCATTTCCTATGAGCTATATAAATCCCAGCAAGTCGCTCAACCACTATGTGTCCTCGTAGTGGGATGGATTTCTTTGAATCATTATGAATATTAACTGACATGTTTATAAAAACACAAGCAGCACCTGGCACTTCTGTACAGATGTTGGTTTTGCTTCCCCATGACCCATATTTCTGGCCAAAGCATCCCATTTTTCTTTTGGGAAACACACATGCCCCACTCACCCATGTGACCATGATGCCATTCCCCAGCTCCAAGAACAGACGTATTACTATGGCATTAGAAGGTAAAGCCTTTGGGAGGTGACTAGATCATGAGGAGAAGCCCTCAAAAATGGGAGTAGTGACCTTATAAAAGGGACCCTAGAGAGCTCCCTCGCCTAATCTGCCATACGTGGTAATGGTGGAAAGGTGCCTTCTATGAACCTGGAAGCAGGTCCCACCAGACACTGACTCTGTTGGTACCTTGATCTTGGACTTCTCACCCTCCAGAACTAGAACTGTAAGAGATGCATTTCAGTTATTTCCAACCTATGACCACATTTCATGCCCCTGGAACAGCAAGTAATTGGTCTAATGAGAGTGGTATGGAGGCTTTTGCTGAAATATTGAGACAGAGATGCTGGTTTTTCACTGGGTTGCTAAGTGAGTTGGCTGAAGCTGCCACTGGTCATTTTCAGGGAACCAGCTTGAGAGGCAAAAGAAGCAAAGCCTAGAGATGGAGACAGATGTGGTCCTGATGATGTCACTTGAGTACTGGGTTCCAGCCATACCTAAAGCCAGTTTCTGTTACCAGAACCAGAAGAGGACTGGCAAATTCAGTAGGGGTTATCATTATTCAATTCATTCAACAAGCACTGAGCCCACATGAAGTGCCAGAAACTGTGCCTGGAGCTAGGCATTCAAATATGAGGCCCTGACCCCCGGAAGTGTATACTCTAGTGGAGGAGACACTTATGCAAAGCAACAGCTTCTGGGACAGAAATATTCCCAGGGTGCTCTACGTGAGACATCCAGAGAGCATCCTGGGGAGGAACAGGCTGGACATCCAGAAAGCCTTTGTGAGGAGGTGATGCCTAAATTGGGGCTCAGTGAATGCTGAAGAAGTGGCCATGAGAAAAGAGAAAGTAAAAGCATTCTAGACAAAGAGGTGAGAGAAAATAGATATGCTTGGGGGAGGGGGACAAACAGGAGGGACAGCAGAGAGAGATGTGGTTGAAAAAGTAAGCAAGGGGTGGGGGGACACGCCTGGGTGGCTCTGTCCATTGAGCGCCAACTTAGGCTCAGGTCACGATCTCGCAATTTGCGAGTTCCAGCCCCATGTCGGGCTCTGTGCTGACAGCTCAGAGCCTGGAGCCTGCTTCGGATTCTGTGTCTCCCTCTCTCTCTGCTCCTTCCCCACTTGTGCTCTCTCAAAAATAAACTTATATATATACAAACTTTGTATGCTAATTGTTACAGGGTGCCATTTAAAGACTTACATCAAGAGAGGAATATGATCAGATTTTTGTACAGAGAATAGATGAAAACACAAAACAGGTAGGCGAGACTAACCAGGCAGATGTGGGAGAAATCCATGCTTGGAATTATGAGGGACTTAATGAAGAAATTAGTAGGGATGGGAAGGAGTGAAAGAATGAATTTGAGAAGTTTTGAGAGAAAGAACTGACTGGACCTAATGCCAATAACGTATTTCAGTTTCAAACATTAAAATGGGAATAATAGTGAACATTCTTATAGTCCTTACTCCCCACCAAGTCCTGTCCTGAGTGCTTTACACAAATTAATCTATTCAATCCAGCCCCATGAAGTAGATATTATTGTGATTTTTCATTTCAATGTTAAGGAACTGAGTCACTGGAAGGTTAAGTCACTTGCCTGAGGTTATACTCTAGCAGGTGGTATAATTACAACTGGAATGGTGGCAACCTAAGCCTCGCCCTATGCTATTGACCCCACACTCTGCTGCCTTGTACAAGCATACATTTAAAAGGTAGATGATAAAGTAAGGGGAGTTGGCCAAGGAGAACAAAAATGTCTAGGGAAGCAGAGGCCAGCATCACAGAAATAAGGAAGGTGAACTCTTGTTTCCTACCTCAGTGGTAATTAAATACCCAATTATGTAATTGGAGGAAGACAGCCTGGGCTTAGCTGGGAAGAGAGTGCGAGGTACTTCTGCGCATAGTATCTCCTTTATTTGTCATGGTTCCGTAAAACAGGTGTGTTCATAGCCCCAGCTTCCAGATAAGGAAGTTGAGAGATCAGGGGACGCCCAAGGTCACACACTGGTAAGTGACCCAGCCAGTTCACAGGCGTGGAGAAGACTTGCATTCTATGCTTGGCTCACTGGAGTGTTGTCTGGGTCACTGGACTGTTGTCCAGGGCTGTAGCAGGGTGGGAGGAGGTACACAAGAATGGCCACATCCCTGCTCTCAATGGGTCTATAATCTTGTTGCTCCAATGAGGCTATAACAAATGAAAACAAAGATCATGAAAAGGCAGGATGAAGGTGTGTGCCTGGGAAGTGGTACAGACTCTGGGCCCCTAGAGCAGGTGAGGAGGCATCATGGGGCTGGTGGACATGGGTTGGGTATTGAAGGATGGGTTGAGTATAAAAATGAAAGGATATTTCTAGGAGCTGGGCCCTCACCTGGGTGCTCTGTCAGTGGCAGATACCTGCTGTTTCCACCTGTGCAGCATCACTATTATGTCCTTCTATCTTCTTTTAAGGAACCACTCCTCCCCATTGGGAACCATGTAGTTTGGACAGGACTGGCCTGACTTCTCCCTCAGATTCCATCAGGGATCACTTGAGGCCAGCCTGGCCAACCACTCGGTTTCATTTCCCCCAACCCAATGACTGGCTCTGGACCCAATCCAACCCAATGAGACTCAATCTCAGGTGTGTGCTGGAACATTAGGAAGGAAAAATTCCCCAGGATGGCTGGCTCTAGGAATGTTATTAGCCTGGAGATCCTAGGGGTCATGCTGTAGAGGGGCCTGAGAGTGAAACCCACACTGAGGAAAAGGGACAGGAGGGAGAGAGATCTGATGTTTCAGTTCCTGGATGCAGCCATACCTTCAAACATCCCCAGAATTTTTAGTTATTCCAACTAACAAATTTCCTTTTTTGTTTATGCCGATTTGAGTTGGGGTTTCTGTTACTGACAAGAGAAAGGGGTCTTACTGACACAGAGCCCCAAAGACGGTTGCTGTTAAGCCCCAGGAATCCTAAGCCAGGGTCTATCTGCCTTCCTCAAAGTAAAGGAGATCAGGAGTACAGTGAGGTGAGGTCCATAAAAGAGACAAGGGCTATGGCCTTCTGTGAAGGATGAGATAAGTATAGACTTTGGAGAAGCAGCTTTAGTTTCAATCATACCTCAAAAGGTGGATAACTTTTTTACCAACTGGCATTTGAGAAAAGTACAGCACCACAAGAAAGGGACTGCCTCACATGTGAAGGCACGGAAATAGAAGAACGTGGGCATGTTCAGGGTGCCGCCCACGGTCAAACCTGGCTAGAGGATGGAGTGATGAGGGGCAGTGGTGAAAGGTAAGGCTGCAAAGGTGCCCTGAAAGGCCTCAAGAGGTGTATACTTGGGGATGCTTGGGGACACAGAAATGACAGTTTCATGGGATTGGAGACGTGTTCCCTTCCAAAGCCTCTAGAAATGGTTGGATCCCAGCTAGGCAGAGCAGGCTCTCAGGCTGTCCTAAAGCAGATAAAGAGCTAAGTGTCCAGTTAAGAGATGAGAGAGGGGCTTTGTTCTCTGGCTCCACTGTGCTGGGCAAGAGACCATATCATGTCCTCTGAGCCTGGATCCTCTCCTCCCTGCTTCTGTGAGGCCAGGACAGGGGGTGAGATGGAACCTGGCACAGCACCCCGCCCCCCTGCTCCAGGTGGAGCTTGGGGGGGGGGGAGGCAAGACGATGCCTAAGCCCCAGGGAGCAGGGAGCCGTCTGAGTTTCCTGGGGCCCCCAGTTCCCCTCAGCCTCCCCTGCAGTGCCTCACAGCAACCACTGACTAGGGGATGTGTCCCTGCTGCTTGAGTTAATTACAGTAATTATACCTGCTCCCTCTTCGGCTCTGGTTCCCTTTGTTCCCAGTTTCCTGCCCGCTCATTTGCAAATCTAATCGCTCTGTGTATTTTTTTTTTCTTTAAAGAGAGAACAGGATGGAGAGACAAAGATAGGGAGCAGAGAATGTGGGAGAGAAAAAGTGGGGGTGGGAGTGGGCTGGGAAGGGGGAAGGGAGGGGACAGATGGAGGGACAGCGGTGGAAAAGCGGACAGGAGCAGCAGAGAAGACAAAGGACCATGAGAGCCAACCCAGGGCACCTCTTAACTGCAGGGTCACCCTGAGTCACCAGCTGAGGCCCCAAAGGTGGAAATGTGGGACCACCATTGGCATAGAGTCCCAATCTCTCCCCATACTAGGCTGGTCCAGCACAAATTACAGGCTGTAAGGGCTTCAAATTCAAACAATACCAGTAGATACCCCAGTTCTTTAAATAGTGCTTCCCCCAGGTACTTGTGGGACTTTGGCTCATCCAGATCACCTGCTAGACACTTACTTAATTCAGTGTCAGATGGCTGACAGGTGGCCATGGGGACTCAAACAGGGAGCAGGAAGGAAACAAACTACTCTGAGGAAAATCTGAGAGATGGTTGAGGGGTCTTTCCTCTCTCACCCAACCCCATCCTAGAGACCCTCAGGAAACATCCTGGTCCAAAGATTTTCCAAATGTTCTCTGAGGAGCACTGAGTTTCCATGGAGAATCCTCAAGGAGTGGGAAGGAATAAGTGGGCATAGGTATCCCCCAAAACCCCTTTCAATGACCTTTATCCAGCTCATATATTGGGTTCCCCTAAACTTTTATTTGGAAATAATACAAATTTATTTGTTTTCTCTTTTTTTAAAGTAGTCTCCATGCCCAACATGGGGCTCAAACTCACAACCCTGAGATCGAGTCACATGCTGTACCAACTGAGCCAGTCAGTCGCCCTGGAAGTAATACAAATTTTAAAAGGAGAAAAATCCTTCCCTCCTATAAGGGATTAGAAAACAATGAATCTAATCCAAACTTCTCATCTGTCAGATAGGGGAAACTGAAGCTCAGATGGATTAAGTAGCCTATCCTATATCACACAATAATCAGATCACCTCTTGACTCCCACTTGGAGATTTCCACCACCCCATGCTGCTTGTCAGGATGCCAGGGGGATGCAGAGATTTTGCCAACGCTCCTGGCTCTTCTTGGGCCCATCTGGAAGAAGGCTGATGGCATCATCCTGCCAGAAGTCCTCCGTGAATCTGAGAATCCTCACTCTTCAGTCCTCTGGATGAACCCATCAGATAAAGTATTTCCCAAAAAATAGCTGCACCTATATTTACAATCCCTCATGCCCTTTGCAGAACCTTCCCACCATCACCACCCCATCAAGAGGTAGAATCTATTTCTTCTCCTCTTGATCTCGGCAGTCCCTTTCTGATTGCCACAAAGAACAAAATATGGCAGAAATGATGCTGCATGACTTCCCAAGTTAAGTTTGAACTATGGCAATACAGTTTCTACCTGGCTTTATCTTTTGTGAAGCTCACCATTGGAGCCCAGTCACTGGGCTGTGAGAAAGCCCAAGTTACAAGGAGAGACCACGTGTAGATGTTCTGGCAACCGCCCCAGTGAAGGTCACAGCCAACATCCATTGTCAGACATAAGAGCAAGGAAACCTTCAGATAATTCCAGCCCCCAGGTGCTGAGTCAGCCTGAGTCTCCCAGCTGAAGCCCTGACTTTGGGGAACAGAAGTGAACCATCCCCACAGTCCCTTTTCCAAATTCCTGACCAGCAGAGTCCTTGAGCATAACAGTTATTTCATGCCACTAAGTTTTGGGGTAGTTTGAGACGTGGTAACGGATAGCCAGAATGGGTGGTACCCAGAAGCTAGAGCAGATATTCCCCATATGAAGTTAAATTCAGTAAGCGAGCAGCCAACAGCCAGGGATCCCAAGAATAGACTTTATGCCATGAATCCAAATCTCCAGCTAATATTTGGATTCTCCCCCCGCCCAGTTCTTCTAATTAATTCACAAGAGAAGTTCAGAGTTCAGGTCATTTTGGAGTCAGGAGGGGGAATGGGAGTGGGTGTTAACTCCCCACACTGGATTCAGCCAATGTTTACTAAGTACCTACCATGAGTCAGACACAGAACAGAGTCCCCGCCCTCAAGGAACACAGTATAATTGGGGAGGCAGACACATCCACACTCAAAAGTAATTATAATGCAATAAGTTAAGTTGCTATTAAAAATAAAAGTACTTTGATAGTACTTTGAAAACAGTCAAGAGTATTAGCCTCAAATTTTTGGTATCCTAGGATGGTTCCAATCCACCCAGAAGTATAAATGTTACTCACCTGTGGTTCTCAGCTCTTGGACTCCAAATCCTCTTTTTATCCAGTCTTTGGAATGAAAGGCCTGTGGTGCACCCTTGCTTGGAAAAAGTCAAGGGCTTAATAAATGTCTTTTCACATTTTACATAACCCTGTAGAATAGAATGTTACTTGTTCCCCAGAATCCATTCTCCCATTCTTCAGAATAACAAGACCCTTGGTTTTTTGCTGGTTTTCCTGGCCACCTGGAATAAGGGTTATGTTTCTCAGCCTCCCGCTCACTGAAGCTGCATGTGGCCATGTGACTTATGGGATATATAGTAGGTGATGTATGAAACTTCTGAGTTGAATCTCAAGAAGAGAGAATGTGCCCTGCTTGACAGCATTTCCACCTCCTTCCTAGCTAGAATGAGGATGTGGTTCTAAGCCACTTTATATGATAAGATGAGACAAACACCTTAGACAAAGCAGAGCTTGGATCCCTTTCACCTTGGAACTCCCTTCTCGCTGTTACAGACTAGGTCACATGCACAAAAAATAAACCCTAGGCTTGTCTAAGGTACTACTATTTAAGGAGTCCTTCATGCTAAATCAAATCCTACCCAAAAAGTCCATTAACTCAAACTATTAGCTCTTTATTTATTCCCATGTGCACACAAACACACACACACACACACACACACACACACACACACACACGCACTGTGTCGAGCCTTCAGCAGATGCTCAAGAACTAGTTGAGGAATTTGTTTTTGGAGGAGATCAACTGCACACTGCTGGCATCACTGCTCCCTGCTGCCTGGGGTACCAGCTCACAAGTGTGTAAGATCAAGCTTTCCCACGGGGGTACTGAAGCTCCTGAGGATACCTTGTGGTATGTTGAGTGATATGCAAAACAACACTTTCCTAGAGACCATTTTGCTCAGAGTTGGTGAAAATGATTTTGAATTGTTTATCTCTTAAGACACTTTGTCATATATACAAGACAGAAGCAGCAAAATTCCACTTTCCTGTGTCAGCCAATCTTGTACTTTTCATGAACACCGAAAAAGCAGGAAATGTTTATGTGCACCAAGCAATTGAAAAAGTTGGTTTTTTGTGTGTGTTATCAGGGAAACCTCAGTGGTACCCAAGCAAAATGAACTATTACTTTAGGGAGAGGAGATTAAGCCAGACTTTCCCTAAGCATGTTCTGTTGATAGATGTCACATGAGGAAAAGAATGGAAAGGTTTCATGGTCAAATGAGTTTGGGAAAAGCTGGATTTAACAACAACAACAAAAAAAGACAAATAACTTTCTTTGCTGTGGGATTTCTCATGGTTTTCAATATGGTGACGTGTATTATGAGTCTCCAGCAGGGAGATACAGCGTACGGAGTTGCCCACAGTACACCTTCGCATGGACAGTTTTATGGTGAGTGTTTCCAAGGAACTCACTTGCTGAGTTATATAAATATGAGTGTTCTCATTGTTGGTCGTGTTTGCTGGAGTGGAGGAGTGTGAAAATGTTTTTAACCTATTAAATTCTGGATGGAGCAATATGCCAACCCCTCTGATATCAACCCCTCTGATATCTTATCTTGCCTTTCTGCTGTCCCACTTGCCCACCCCATATGTGATGATTAGTTTGATGTGTCAACATGGCTAGGCTGCAGTACCCAGTTATCCAAACAAACACTAATCTAGGTGTTGTGTTGAAGGTGTTGTGTAGATGTACTTAACATCTATCATGAGATGACTTCAGGTAAAGACTATCCTCGGTAATGTGAGTGAGCTTCATCTAATCATCTGAAAGGCTTTGAGAGCATAACTGAAGTTTCCCAGAGGATAAAGAAAAAACTCCCTAAAGTTTCTGCACCAAAAGAAGAGAAATGTTAGTTAAGATCAATATTATGAAATGCAAACTCAAATATTAAACATTGCTTGATGCCCTTTCTGAAGTCAGTCTCAGAACTGTCTGAGAAGGTAAAGTTCATGTAATGAGAGAAAATGTGGTACAACTTTGCTTTCTATAGATTTGTCCCAGTCTGTTTTCAAAGAAGCAGCCAAGCTAAAATGGGTGAGTTTATTCAACTTATTTTTGCAGGCAGATATTAATGTACTCAAAAGTATACTTGAACAGTTGGTCAGGAAACTAGAGATGACTGAGATCTCTTTGTTTTATTTTAATAGTCATATAGCAATTTTTTTCTCATTATAAAAATAAGTCAGATTTCTGGGCAGAATCATCTAAGTAGAGCAAGTACACAGAATCTCTCTACTCAATGAAATAAAGCAAAAAAAAAAATAAAGTGAAACAAACCAATAAAAAGTCACAAGCAGCAATCAAAAAAAAGAATGGAGGAGAACTTTGTACCATAGAAACCCAAAATGGTAGCCAAGAAAAGACAAAAGAATATTCTGGCTCCTTACATTATTCTGAACAAGGTAAAATGTAGGAAAGTAATTGAGTCCAAGGATTCCTGAGAATTCTCACAATATCCTACAGCTGGGGAGGTATGGCCTCAGAGAGTAAGGAGGCAGATCTAGGTAAAGCTACTAGAAAAGCTCCAGTGAGTAGAAGCCCCTCCATCACACCAGGGGCCTCAGCAGAAGCAACAAGGGCCACTGGGGCTGGCCATCTTTCCAGGGAGACAGATAAGAGGAAAGAGAAAGAGTATAAACCCAATCTAATCTAAGTTGGAGTATGAGAGGAAGTAACCCAACAAACAGAACTAGGTCCCCATGAGAGTTTTATTCTATAGAATAACTTGAAAATATAAAATCAGTAAACAGAACATGATAGAACAATAAAATGAAATTACAAGAAATGTCACAGAACTAAAGAAACAAATTGCAAACTAAAATAAATGTATTACAAATTGAATAAATTAGGAGCAGCTGAATGAAATGGCATCGACCCAGATGAAAAATAGAACTGACAGGATTGGGGAAAGCCTGATGTAATCACAGTGCATGAGGAGAAAATAAAACAGAGACTGAAGTAATTAGGGAATGATAGGTACAGAGGACAAAGACTGTCAAACTTAAGGATAATTGGTGCCCCTGAAGTTAAAAAAAAATAGAAATCAAGAAATGTTTTGAAATATAATATAAGAAAGTTTCACTGAAATGAAGCAAGAATCAGCAAACAAGATGGTACATCATATATACCAAAAACAATTATTCCAGGGTAATACATACCAAAATAGAGCTTAGTTAAGTTGCTGAAGAAAAAGAATAATCAAAATAAACAAGTTATAATGGACTTCAAGAAAACACATCCTAGTTAAAGCACTAGACCTCAGAGAAAAAGAAAGAATAAATGGAATAAGCAAAAGAGAAAACAATCAGACTGGCTCCAGACTTCTCACAGAAACATTCAACTCTTGTAAGGTCTATGAAGGTCTATGAAGTCTATGAAGGTCTAAGGGAAAGCAAGTCTAACATACTTACAAATTATAGAAGACTGTGTTCAAATGAAGGGCACAATCAGATGTTCTCAAACATGGTAGAATGCAGGCAATAGAGAATCTCAGCAACTTCTTTTAAAAACCAAGAAGACCAGGACAGGGAGTATGTTAGAAGCCCTCAAGAAGATCTCCTACATGGGGCTTTTAGATCTCCCAGGAGGCCATGTGGAAGTCTTCCCTTCTCTCAGGGAAAAATGAGACCAATAGACCGTGAACCTTATTTTCAGGCAATGAGTATCAAGTGCATCTGTGTGGAAGCAAAATGAGGGTAACTACAAAGTCCTTCTTTGATGCCTCTTTGGATTCTCATTCACCTGGTCACTTTCATACCACTTTCTAATATTAAACAAGGCAAACTGAAGTTGTTATTGGATTTCACTATCAGCCCACAATTTCTGCACCAAAGAAAGTAACTAAAATCATGGAGTACCCTTCATTTTGTGGGAACGACTGCACTGGAAACCCCGCTGTCTGCTCCCAACCGCTGTATAACCAAGCCCAGCTCTAGAGTCCAGGACCTTTCAGACAACAGGTGTTCTCACTTCCAGAAGCAAAGCTGGAGGCAGGAAGGCTGGTAGTGTCTAGACCCTGTCTGGGTGCTGCATTTGAACAGGAACAAAGGGCACGTGAAGTCCTTTTCCCCATCTATCTCAAAGTGCTGAAATCGCCACCTCGCTGCAAGATAAAGGAATGATGGCACCTCTGACCTGATCAGGATGCATCACAAGCTGGGACACCCCCAACACCCTGAGTACAGGGACAGCTCCCCAGAATGAGATGCATATGCCAGTTAAAGTCTCTGCTGAGGCTGCCTTCTGCTGCTCCTGCCAGATGAGAGGGTAAGGGACCAAAACCTACCTGGAGAGGCAGGATAACACAAAGGTTAGATGAGGACTTTAGCATCAGATGGCCTGGGTTTTAATCTCCTCTGCCACTTCCTGTGTGACTTTGGGCAATTTCCTTTTGTCTGTCTGTTGCTTTAGTTTCAACATCTGTAAAAATGAGGTTAACAGTAGTCCCTACTTCATAAGACAGTTATAAAGATTAAATGTTAATCCATGTAGCACACTTTGAAAAGCACCTGGCACATAGTAAACTCAATAAGATGTTAGCTATGAGTGTTGAGTGTGGAAGAGAGTAACCTAGAAGTGCCTACACAAACACACACACACACACACACACACACACACACACGCACACAATGCCACCCTGGGCAATGAGGCTCCTCTGCCCAGGAGCTGGAACCAGGAAAACTTCCTGCTATAAAATCCTCTGGGAAAGTAGGATTAGGGTACAGGGGACTAGAGTTTTCTCCCAGAGCTTCTGATAGCGCTTATGCCCACCCTTAGGATTCAACATATGCCAGGACCACAACCTCTCTCTTAAGGCCTGGCTTGACATCAGGTAATAGCCACGGTAACTAGAGTGTCAATGCTTTCCCTTTGGTCCTCATCACTGTGATACAGATGAAGTAAAATTATTCCCATTTTCAGATGAGAAGACTGAGGTTCAGAGCAGTCAGGTGATTTTTCCCAACTTCACAGAGCTTGAGGTAGATGAGCTGGGATGCAGATCTATCCTTCTGCCTCCACATCAGTGCCCCCACCCTCGCATATGTCCCACGTTGTCTCTTTCTGTATCTCTGTCTTTCTGTGTATCTGTCTTTCTGTTTTTCTCTCTGATGTCTGTTCGGCTGTCTCTTTCCTCCTGTTCTTCTCTGATTTTCATTTCTCCCATTCCTTTCTTCCCAGTTTAGACCTTAGATCCCCCACAGTCTATCTAAAACAAAAGAGGTTTAGGGCAAATAGCAGCTCAGGTCACAAGCCTGCCTGGGGATGGAGTTCTGTGTGCAGAAATACAGGACAACTTTGTTACTTCAGAACAAGAGCAGAAGGGAGATTCAGAGAGAGAGAGAGAGAAGCAAGCACTGTAAGAAGCAGCTCCTCATCTGTCATCTTTCTCAGTTCCCTTCACCTTCATTACAAGGCTGCGTTCTGATCATTTTCCCAGACCCCACTGCTCATTCTCAGGGAAGAGAATCTCTAGAAGGAAGGGACAGAGAAATGGCTCTGGTGGCTGAAGAAGTAAGGCCCCATGCAGTTTCCTTCATCAAGTGCATTATGTGGCTGTTTAGAAGAGGCAAATCTGGGCCCTGTGTCTCAGAACCTCTGAAACGGCAGTCCAAGCTACAGAAGCTCATTTTTTCCCTCCCCACAGTATGGACCCACCACTATCAACTGGGCAGCGAAAGGGCGCCACCTCCTGGCTAGACACGAGTTCAGGACAATGCAGGCAGTTCATGACCCACATCCCCCCTTCTAAAGTGCAAGCAGCACAATCTTCAGTGCCTTACACACCAGTCACCCTTCTAGGTTTTGGGAATTAGCCGACTCCATTGAGCCATGGAAAAATGACCATGCCTTCACTCACCAATTGGAGTCAGCAAGATCACTACCATTGTCAGTACAGCTGTGCAATGGTCTAAATATTGTGTTCAACGGGGCGCCTGGGTGGCACAGTCGGTTAAGCGCCCGACTTCAGCCACGTCACCATCTCGCGGTCCGTGAGTTCGAGCCCCGCATCAGGCTCTGGGCTGATGGCTCAGAGCCTGGAGCCTGTTTCCGATTCTGTGTCTCCCTCTCTCTCTGCCCCTCCCCCGTTCATGCTCTGTCTCTCTCTGTCCCAAAAATAAATAAACGTTGAAAAAAAAATAAAATAAAAAAATAAATATTGTGTTCAATTTGCCACTTTTTTTTAATAATCAGGAAAGGGAAGGGGAAAGTGTTGATACTAGTAAGAAAGTGAAAAGTCTCATAAACTTAGGACAATGGAGGCAAAGGTGAACCATTAGCTTTGACTGGCCACTCAGGGCTCTCCAGCCAGCCAAGTCTGCATTCAACCGTGAAGGAAAAGTGAAATTAAAGGCAAGTGAAGCGCTAGAAATAGAGACACAAAGGTTATGTCTAAAAGGTAAGATGTAATTACAGATTATATAATTTGATCAGAATGCCATTGATAACATGTAAGTCCATTGTCCAGCTTTCAGACATTCTGCTTCTATATGTTTTCAAAAGCATATTATAACAAAAGCAAAGATGGCAGCATCCTCCTGACCTACAGGACAGACCTGTGGTGAACTCTCTCCGCCATGGGACACTCCAACATGGTCAGAGAAGAACACGAGGCAGCAGGGTGGGAGGAGACAACTTAGGGATGAAAGGCCTGAATTCAAATCCTGACTCTCCTATTTGAAATTTGTATGGCTTTAGGAAAGTCAGAATAAATCTCTCTGATCCTGGTTTTTCATCTGTAAAGTGGGATGATAACAATAAACGCCAAACTTACTTCCCAGAATTGGTGTGAGTTTCAGGCGAGATAATGTAAAGGAAATAGTGAAGGAAACAAATGCTGATTGAATGTGCATGTGCTGGCAGTGGGCTAAGCACTTTACATAAGTTGTCTCTTTTAGTACCATGAGGAATAGGTTATTACTGTGGTCTATAAATGAGGACATTAGTAGAGGTTAATTTTCCAGAGATCCCACATGTGGGATGCAACTTTAGGGGCACCTGACTTTTCAATGTAATATTTTATAAGCTATGAAGTGTTATATGAATGTAAGGGCAGGGTTTTTTTTAATGTTTATTTTTGAGAGAGAGTGAGTGGGGGAGGGGAAGAGAGAGAGGGAGACAGAGAATCCCAAGCAAGCTCTGCACTGTCAGCTCAGAGCCTGATGTGAGGCTTGAACTCAGGAACCACAATCATGACCTGAGCTGAACTCAAGAGTTGGACTCTTAACCTACTGAGGCACTCAGGCACCCCCAGGGCAGTTTTTATATAGGAAATTTGTGGGCAATGACTTGTCAGAAGTTAGTGCTCTTTAGTATCTGAAATTTCTAGACCCATCTTCCTATTTCCCTTGCTCTTTGCCCCAGACTTCAGATTCTCTCTCCATCCAACTCCCAAAACCTGGCATCTGGGAAATTCCAGTATAAGTCATCTATATGTCTCTCGAATGAGATGGAGGGGGAATGCTTGCCTTTCTACCTTCCCTCTGGTAACCAAGTGAGCCACTTTCCTGCCTGAGGGAATGTCCGACATCAGGGAGATGGTGAGAAAGCCTGTGGTTCTGGGGACAATTACTCAAAGGTCCTATAGCCACATAACTCAAAGCTCCACTTAGGATGGACCTTACTATTGATATTATGAACCACCATGACCACTCTTCCCTCAATACCCCCTCTCTCCCCATCAGAGATAGAATCCCAGATTGGACAGACTGGTAGTCAGTCCCTGTGTAGAGTTCTGTAAGTTCTATTACATTCCTGCCTATCTCTCTAGAGGCCCTGATTTCCATACCAGGGTTACAACTTCCCTTCTCCATCTCTACCTGCTAGTCCAAGGTATCTCAAACCAAACCCATCTAAACAACTTAACTGTCCTCAGTACTCCCTATCTCAACATCTTGTGCCAGGCAATAGTATAATCTTCCACACAGAGGACAAAACTAAGTCCACAGTGTCTGCACATAGTAGGAACTCAATAAACATTTGTAGAGTTCATGCATTGAACACACATTTATTGAATGTCATTGGTGTGTCAGGTAGTCTTATTGAAGCTGGGGATGCTGTGGTCAACAAGGTAGATGAAAGACAGAGACAGAAAAGGTATGAGTATGGAATGTAATTTTATGTAGTGATGAGTACTAACAGGAAATCTAAACAGAACAATGAGGTAGCAAGTCATGGGTTATGAAGTGGAGGGAGGAGTCTGTTTTAGATAGAATGGCCAAATAGGCCTCTGAGGAGTTGACATTTGAACCCAGGTCAGGGTGAAGCAAAAGCATGAGACAGGCAGATGTCTAGAAGGAAAATATTCCAGGCAGAGGAAACAGCAAATACATAGGCCTTGAGGCAGTACCAAACTTGGGAATTTGAATCCAAGCAAGAAGGCCAAGGTCACCAGAACAAAATAAGCTAGGAGAAAGGTAGTAAAAGATGAGGTTGAAAAGATAGACCAATTTGGGTTCTGTGGAGCCTGAAGGCCATGGAAAGGGTTGAGATGGGAAACATGTGAAAGCTTTCCGATCAGGGGGTGAAAGACATGACATTTATATTATAAAATACAGGGTATACAAGGGATACAGGAGTACTGATGCATAGGGGCACTTGTACCCCAATGTTTATAGCAGCACTCTCAACAATAGCCAAATTGTGGAAAGAGCCTAAATGTCCATCAACTGATGAATGGATAAAGAAATTGTGGTTTATATACACAATGGAGTACTATTTGGCAATGAGAAAGAATAAAATATGGCCCTTTGTAGCAACGTGGATGGAACTGGAGAGTGTGATGCTAAGTGAAATAAGCCATACAGAGAAAGACAGATACCATATGCTTTCACTCTTATGTGGATCCTGAGAAACTTAACAGAAACCCAAGGGGGAGGAGAAGGAAAAAAAAAAAAAAACAAACAAAGAGGTGAGAGTGGGAGAGAGCCAAAGCATGAGAGACTCTTAAAAACTGAGAACAAACTGAGGGTTGATGGAGGGTGGGATGGAGGGTAGGGTAGGTGATGGGTATTGAAGAGGGCATCTTTTGGGATGAGCACTGGGTGTTGTATGGAAACCAATTTGACAATAAATTTCATATATTAAAAAAAAGAAAATACAGGGTATATTCTTGTAAAAACATATAACTTACACATGTATATATATATTATGGATATGCATACATGTATAATACATATATTCAATTGTACATCTCAAATGCTGAACAATTTTTAAAATTTTAATCTGTTTGATTGTATTCAAAATATACAAAATGGGATAACTAACTAGCCATGAATCACATTCTGTTGTCAGTCTTCATATGACAGAGAAAATAATTTAGATGTAAGATAGGAGCTAAAGAGTTATAGTGTAACCTGAATATAAAATAGATTCTGGGGAATAATAGTGTAAAAATAGATACTACCTTATAGTAAACCAAAAAAAAAAGGCTAATAATTTTATTTCATTGTCCCTGAGTTTCTTTTTTGCTATATTATTGATTTGATCAAAAGATTGTGAAATGCATTTTGAATGCCTGAGGAAAGGTTTTTTTTCATGCCATATTTTTAAATTGGGGTATTAAATATACATAACAAAAATTATATCATTTTAACCATTTTTAAATGTGCCGTTTAGTGGCATTGAGTTTATTTATACTGATTTTTAACTAATTTTTTAAAGTTTATTTTTATTTATTTTGAGAGAAAGATAGACAGCAAGTGGGGGAGGGGCAGGAAGAGAAGGAGACAGAATCCCAAACAGGCTCCACACTGTCAGCACAGGGCCCAATGCAGGACTTGAACTCACAAACCTGTGAGATCATGACCTGAGCTGAAATCAAGAGTCAGATGCTTAACTCACTAAGCCACTGGGCACCCCTATTTATATTGTACAACCATCAATACCATTCATCTCCAGAATTTTGTTCATTCTCTACAACTGAAACTGTGTACCCATTAAACAATAACTCCCCATTGTCCTCTCCCCCAGACCCTAGAAACCAACATTCTACTTTCTACCTTTATGAATTTTACTACTCTGGGTACCACACACGTAAGTAGGATCATACAGTATTTGATCTTTTGTGATTATCTTCTTTCATTTAGCATAATGTCTTCAAGGTTCATTCATGTTGTAGTATGGGTCAGAATTTTCTTCCTTTTTAAGGATGAATAATTCTACCTTGTATGTATGTACTACATTTTGTTTATCCATTCACCTGTTGATAAATACTGGGTTGCTTATACCTGTTGTCTATTTTGAAAGTGTTGCTGTGAACATGGCTGTACAAATACCTGTTCAAGTCCCTGCTTTCAGTTATTTTGGGTATGTATCCAGAAATGGAATTGCTAGATGATGATAATTCTATTTCTAATTTTTTGAGAGACCACCTCTTTTTCATAGCAGCTGCACCATTTTACGTTGCCACCCACAAAGCACAAGTGTTCTAATTTCTCTATATCCTTGCCAACACTTACTATTTTCTGGTTTTTTGATAATAGCCATCCTAATGGATGTGAGGTGGTATTGATTTGCATTGTGGTTTTGATTTGCATTTCCCTAGTGATTAGTGATGTTGAACATCTTTTCATGTGTTCTTTGGCTATCTGTATATCTTCTTTGGATAAGTATTTATGCAAATCCTTTGCCCATATTTTAATCAGACTGTTTGGTTTTTGTTGCTGAATTTAAGGAGCTCTTTATATATTCTAGATATTAATCCCATATCTGATACATGATTTGTTAATATTTTCTTCCATTTTTTAGTTGCCTTTTCACTTGCTTGATAGTGCCCTTTGAAGTGCCCTTTGAAGCACATTGAAGAAATTTCAATGTTCTTCAATTTATCTGTTTGTTCTTTTATTTTCTGTTCTTTTGATATCATATCTGAGGAATTTTCTTTTTCAAATTATTCTGGCTGGCATTTTGAGACTTGACTATAAGTTAAGGATGAAAACAGAGACAAGGTAGGAGGTGACTATGATACAGAAGGAAGTTTATGTGGGCATGAACTAAAGTGGTTGGTAGTAGAAACAGAGAAGAATGGATGCGTTTAGATATATTCTGAAAATAACAGAGAAACAACCTGATAATTTGGATGAGAGATACAATGAAAATTAAGGAATAAAAAATGATTCCTACTTTATGACCTGAGCTACTAGATGAATGATGGAGCTGTCATAAGATGGGAACATTTAGGGAAAGAGCTGCTAATCAAAGACTTTGGTCATGTTTTGCTGGAACTGTCTATTATATATCCAAAAGAGGCACCTGAGAGATATACAAAGCTGAAGTTAAGAGAAAAGATCCATGTGGTAGATACAAATTTGGAATCCCCTGGTTATCTATTGCCACAATGCTGCATAACAAAAAGAAACAACCACAAAACTCTAATTGTTCGTGCAGCTGGAGTGACTGGCTAAGAGGCTCTTCTGATCCTGGCTCAAATCAGTCATGTATCTGGGAGTCCACTGGCCATTATTTTATCCAGGCCAGCCTTAGCTCTCTGCTTCACAGATCTCCCATGCCCTGACAGCCTAGTTCAAGAATATTCTCATAGTAATGGTAGAGGTGCAAGAGTGGAAGACCAAGCCCAATTGTCCAAGCATTTTTCAAGCCACTGCTTGCATCAAACTTTGCTAACATTCACATCATCAAGCCCAGGGTCAGTGGAGAGCACTGCCAAGTTATGTGGCAAAAGTTGTAGATCCAGATAGGGTTGAAGAACTTGGGCCATTGTGTGATCTACCACATTACCATTGTGAAGAGAGTGTACTGAATGCCTTAGGACTAGAGGGAAAGTAAAGATGAGCAAAGAAGAATGAGCAGTTTGTCTTTGCCAAGAACTGAAGAGGAATTCTAACAGGCACCACCCTCAAGCCTTAAATCTTTTTGTCTACCTCTCCTACCTGGTCTCCTGCAAGAGTAAAAACAGTGAGATCTGAGGATGAGCTGAAAGATGATTAAATCATGGCCCAGAACAATGTCACTGAGAATGGTTCAAATTCACATATGTTTTGAAGGTAAAGCTGACAAAACTTGATGGGAGTATAAGGGACAGGTAAGAAACAAGGAGACTCTTAGGGATTTTGTCTGAACAACTAGTAGTGCCTTTAATAGGATGGGGAAGACTGGGGGAGAAGCTGGTTGGCGGGGACAAGATAAGAGTAGTTTTGGACATGGAAGGATAAGATCCCAGTGAAGATATTCAGCAGGCAATCGGATATAAATGTGTGAAGTTCAGGATGAAATGCTAAGGCCAAAGATACAACTTTCTGAAGTTACCAGCATATAAGGGGATTAAAAACCAAGGGAATGAATGAAATCAACTAAGGTATGATGTATCTAGAGAAAAAAAGACAAATAGGCTAAATGATTAACTGCATTCTCCCTCTTTACCCCTGCCTCCAGTAGACACCTCTTCCTGCTTAATATCTCCCAAATGTGGACCCTCCTGTCCACCTCTACAACCCTTACCTTAGCAAGAAATTTTCATTTTTCACCTAGACCACTGCAATTGTTTTCAACTGATCTCACTGTCTCCGGGATCACTTCATTAGTCTCGTTCTCCATATAGTCAGCAGGTGGGTCTTTGTAAAGCAAACCTGTTTTTGCCTAGCCTACCCAAAACCTTAATACAAACTCTATAATGAATGGATTAGCCTGACATTACCTGAACCCAGTAACTAAAGTTAACTTCACTCGCCCCGGAACAACTAGTAATTCAATAGGAAGCATCAACTACGAAGCCTTTCTGCCAAAAGAAAGAGCCTGTATTTGAACAGCTGCTAGCTCTATCAGTTCCTAGGAAATGTGGCAGTTGGAAGAGCTTGTTCAAGAGCACCGCAAGGGTACAATCAGCCAAATCCAAACTCTGGAAGTTCTGCAGGAAAAAAACCCCAGTTTCCTAACAAATTTTTTACTAAAATTAAAAACTTTTTAAAAATTTGTCGTAAGTCAGAGGGTGAGTGCATAGAGAACTAATACAGATTGAGAGACAAGAGACAAATCATCCATACGCTATATGTGGACTGTGTTTGGGTTGTGATTTAAACACTGCCGGAAAAAAGACATTTCTCAGACAATCAGGGAAAATTGAGCATGGACTGGATTTTACTTGATACTAAGGAATTTTTGTTTATTTTGTCAGGTGTGAAAATGATATTGTAGTTGTATTTTTTAAAAGAAATAATCCTATATATATTTTTTTTGTTATATTTTTAATTTTTTTAATGCTTATTTATTTTTGAGAGAGACAGTGTGAGAGTGGGGGTGGGACAGAGATACACATAGAATCTGAGGCAGGTTCCAGGCTCTGACCTGCCAGCACAGAGCCCGATGTGGGGCTCGAACTCACATGCCATTAGATCATGACCTGAACTGAAGTCGGACGCTTAACCGACTAAGCAATCCAGGCGCCCCTCTGTGGTTATATTTTTTAAAAGAGAAATTATCCTGAAGTATCTATGGGTACTGAATTTGCTTCAAGATGCTCCAACAATTAAAAAAGAAAATTGAAAGAATCAAAGAAACAAAAGTGGAAGTTAGTTGGTGGTCACTAAAGCTGCGCTATGGGTATGTAAGACTTCATTATACTAATCCATCTTTATGTGTGTTTAAGATTTTTCCATTGTAAAAAGGGGGAAAGAGGAAAAAAGAAAAAACCTTCACACAAGTAGCAAGTTAACATTAAGTTGGCCCTATGCATCTTCATTTCATTCTCCAATCTCTCACCCTCCTGACATGTTATGTTCCAGATACACAACAACCCATGTCTATCTAATAAAATACATTCACAATTGATTAATGTATTTTATCTAGATGTTAACTAATATCAATTTCCATTTTCTCAAAGTCACTAATAGTCAAAATTCCCAAGACCAACACCAGTGTACTGTGATAATGGTCTACAACAGACAGACTTTATTTTGAGTTGCTAACACATAGGTTTTATTGGAACGCTATACACCCTATTTCCTGGACACCTATCCAATTCCCCTTCATACCTCCAAACCTTTCTATGTATCATTTCTTGTTTCTGGGTGCCCTGCCTCACTTCTCCACCAGGAAAACTTCTCCAGTGTTCATGACGAATGCCAGCTCCATCACAAACCCTTCCCCTCCATAGTTCCTACCTCCCATTCTAAGTAGTCAGGTGCTCCCCACTCTACCCCCGATTCCTTGCATAGATGTCATTGTTGCTCTACATAATTGTCTGTAATGTCCCATGCTAAATGGAGAACTTCTTGGTGTGGTTTTTCTACAGGTATATCACCCAACTCTAGCACATGGCAAGTGCTCAGATAAATTCTTTTTTTTTTTTTTTTGATTTAAATTCTAGTTAGCTAACATACAGTGCAATATTGGTTTCAGGAGTAGAATTCAGTGATTTATCACTAATATGCAATGCCCAGTGCTCATGCCAACAAGTGCCCTCCTTAATACCCACTCCCCATCTAGCCCATCCCCCACCCACCTCCCTCCATCAACCCTCAGTTGTTCTCTATTGTCAAGTCTCTTTAAATTTTTTTAATGTTTTTATTTATTTTTGAGAGAGAGAGAGAGAGAGACAGAGAGAGTGAGGGAGAGGCAGAGAAAGACACAGAGACACAGAATCCGCAGCAGGCTCTAGGCTCCAAGCTAACAGCACAGAGCCGGATGCGGGGCTCGAAGTCACAGACTGTGAGATCACAACCTGAGCCGAAGTCCGACGCTCAACTGACTGAGCCACCCAGGCACCCCTCTATTGTTAAGTCTCTTGTGGTTTGTTTCCCTCTCTTCTCTTCCCCCCTTCCCGTATGTTCATCTGTCTTGTTTCTTAAATTCCACATATGAGTGAAATCTTATGGTATTTTTCTTTCTCTGATTGACCTATTTCACTTAGCATAATACCCTCTAATTCCATCCACATTGTTGCAAATGGCAAGGTTTTATTCTTTTTGATGGCTGAGTAATATTTCACTGTATATATAGACCACATCATATTACCCAATCATCAGTCAATAAATTCTTGAAGAAAAATGAGGAAGAGAGGGAGAGAGTGAAGAAAAACGGTAAAAGCAGAGCCTCCCTTCCTCCCTTTTCATTTCAGAGATTCCTGAGATAATATATGTGTCCTCAGAGGGCCCAGAAGTATTTTATCCCTCACTGCTTACATCAAGTATATCCAAGAGCCCACTGCCCACTCAGTTCACACCCACCAGGGCAAATAGTCTCTAAGCAGGTGTGAACTTTCATCACAGAGGTCCCATTTCTCTGCCTCCTCCAATCCCTAATTTAACAGTAATGACATACACAGAAGTCAACCTTCAAGTTTCCAAAAACTTTGCCTTCTCAGCCCAGACCCTGTAGACTATAAAGGAGGATGGACAAAGCCCCCATAGCTGTGTTTCTGGGCCTTTCCTGGGGCCTCCCACGTGGGATGGGCTCCAGCAAGATGCTATAGTGTCTTGCAGGACCCAAGGCACTGATAGAAGCAGGAAACCTGATTATGGCCACTTTCTCCAGCTGATTACTGCCTCTGGTACTCTGACAGCCCTTAGCAAAAGTTACCTCTCCATCATCATGAAGACAGCAACAGTCACCACACACACAGACACACACACACACACACACACACACACACACACACACACACACACACGATTAGGGTAGGAAAATATCCAGGGAGAAAACCAAGAGATCAGGTTTATTTTAACATGTGTCCAATTAACATATGAGATCATGACATAATTCAACTGAGAAAATGCGCATCAAACTGTGCAGTGCTCTTCCAATGCTACAAAGATATGGAAGATGAATTCTCTGTCCCCAAAAGGCTCACAGTTTGGGAAAAGAAAGGCAAGTATGATATAATGTAAAAAGTGCTACATCTGGCCTGTGAGCTAGAGTACCATATATTGAAGAGAAAAGGGAGTGATTAACTGTGTGATTAACTGTGCAGTATCACACCTGTGGAAAAATGCATTTCTGTACAGTAATAAGGACATAAAGGAAATTTAGAGTAATAAAGTGAACACTGTTCTATGTTCCTTGTTTTCTTCCTTTTATTGAGGGTAGAATTCAACAAGTCTTTCTTTAGAGAAACATAAAGGACTTAGATCAAGGAATGAAGGGAAGCTATGTGAGGTAGTTTGGAGGTCCTGTGTAGCCTCTTCCCACTTTGGAAAAACAGATTATGGCACGAGCTTTTATGTTTTTGATATTTTTAAAATTTATTTATTTTATTTTGACAGAAAGCATATGAGTGAGCAGAGGAGGAGAAGAAAGAGAGGAAGAAAGAGAATCCAAGCAGGCTCCACACTGTCAGCACAGAGCCCTACGTGGGGCTCCATCCCATGAACCAAGAGTTCATGACCTGAGCCAAAATCAAGAGTCAGAGCCTTAACCAACTGAGCCACCAGATCATAGCATGAGCTTTTATGAGAAAACAGCCTTGAGTAAGTCACAGTTAGGAGTGAAGGCTCTGGAGATGGACAGGCTGGGTGCTCTCTGTGTGTACCAACTTGGCTATTTATCAGCTATGAGACCTTGGCCAAGTTATTTAACCTGTAAGCCCCAGTTTCCTCGTTGTAGGATGGAGGTAATAATGTTTGTTGAAATAATTATATTGAACAATACTTCAATGTTTCTTAAATGGGAATCTACAAACATGTTTTCTGAGTCTTAATAATTTTCTTAAACTACATTTTTAATGGAATAGTTTTCCATTTGGCTAGTAGATTTAAGATTCTAATATTAACATATTCCAGATCCTCTCTGGCTGACTGCCTCAGAACTAAGTCCTGCTGAAAGACTTCAGCATCAGAGGTTTTGATGCCATTCACACAAGTGTTGGCACCAATGACTACTACTTTAATGACGTTAGGCTGGTAAAGAAAGAGAGAGAGAGAGAGAAAAAGAGAGAGACTAACTTATATGTAAATTCTTCTTGAGTTAAAGATAGGCCAAATGATGTCATATCACACTGTGCAGATGGAAGTTTCAGGGTGGTACAGTGGTTCGATAGAGAAATTTGTGGGAGAACTGAGTCATCACTCAGGGCAAGGGAGCAGTGATGTGCCAAAAGAGTCTGTACCCCAGTTATGCACTACAATTCACAGTACGAACAGCTATTCAGTTTCAGCAAACATCATCTGTCACATTAAATAAACGATGTTGATTTGAATTGTTTTGTGTTGTACTTTTGTTTGCACTTAATTTTTTTTTTCAACGTTTATTTATTGTTGGGACAGAGAGAGACAGAGCATGAACGGGGGAGGGTCAGAGAGAGAGGGAGACACAGAATCGGAAACAGGCTCCAGGCTCTGAGCCATCAGCCCAGAGCCCGACGCGGGGCTCGAACTCACGGACCGCGAGATCGTGACCTGGCTGAAGTCAGACGCTTAACCGACTGCGCCACCCAGGCGCCCCTGCACTTAATTTATATCCTTTTGTTTTGTAGTTGATTAAACACTGTAAGCATAAGAAGCTGAGACCTAGCTGTATGTCAATATGTATTTAAGAAACACAATGATCAAGGAGGAGCCAAGATGGTGGAACAGCATGGAAGCTTTTCTGTGTGTCTCATGTCCATGAAATACAGGCAGATCAACACTAAACCATCCTGCACACCTAGAAAACTGATCTGAGGATTAACACAACAATCTGCACAACCTGAACCACAGAACTCAGCAAGTACATGGCATGGAGAGGTGAACTGGGGGAAAGAGAAGCCACGGAGGGCAGGGAGCTGTTTTTGTGTGCAGAGAGAGGATGGAGATCGGGGGGGGGGGGGAATACGGGAAAAGCACACCTCCCAAAAGCAGCTGGAGAGAAAGTGGAAAGTGGAAACGGCAGCAGGGACTGAACTAAAAAGGGAGAAAGGAGAAAGGAGAGGGTTTAAATTCCATTAACACTCTATAAACAGGGGGAGCACAGAGTCTGAAACTATGCAGCTTGATACCTGGCAGTGCTCTGGCAGGAAGGGTGAATCCCCAGGAGCAGAGTGAAGTCTGTGGTGTTCGGGCCACATAGAGAGAGGTGGTTCCCCTGCTGGGAGGACATCTGGTAGAGGCTGTGTGGTCCCCCAACAGGCAAAGTCCCCAGTGGACCTGGGAGAACAACCACATTCACTAGTGCTGGAACAAGATCTCTGGGAGTAAAGCCTGGTGCCAGATGTGTGTTGTGACTTACCATAACCCCTGAAACACTGTTGCTACATGATCGTGTGAACTTTTTCTGGGGCGGGCTGGCGCCCAGCCACAGTCTCTGGGCATCGGCCACAGCACAGTCCCGTGAACGTTCCTGGGTGCAGCCGGCACCAGCAATTGCTTAGTGAGACCCTCCCCCAGAAGGTCTGAGCAGGTCAAAGCCACAGTCCCTTAGAAGTAAGGGGTTGGGAAAAAAAGCCGCATCTAAAATAAAACTCAGGAAGAAGGTTCTGCCTGGGTCTTCATCATGGACAGTGTAAAAGTGGGGAGAGGATGGAGGCTGAAGACAAAGGACGGGTGCACAAGTGCTGATCAGGGAGAACAGAATTCCGAAACTAGACACTGGGTAGCTGGGTGATGCCATTTTCACCACTCCCACACATGTACATACACACCTATGAGTGCCCCGACAATCCACCCCAGTAAGCTAAGCAGCACCATCTAGCGAAGAACGGAGCTGTTACACCACTAAGCCCCGCCCAACTAGGCCAACCTCACTCTTCAGGAACACAAATCTCTCCGCCTGCTTAGTTTTTGGACTATAAAGCGCTTCATAGCTTGACTTCTAGGGGAAAACGAAGTAATTTGAATCGTATTTCAGTCTGTTCGGTGGTCCATCTATTCCATTTTCTTTTTTTTCCTCTCTCTCATTTTTGTTTCTTTTCTTTTTCTTAAATACAGAAAGAGAAAAAAATTGTTATTTTCAATTTTTATTAAAAACATTTTTAATTGTTTTTTTCTACCATATTTCATACTTCTGTGTAAATTTTTTCAAATTCTATTTTACTTCCATCATTTCATTTTATTTTATTTCAGTGTATTCATTTTTTCAAATTTTCAAATGATTTCCTTTTTTTCTTTCCCCTTTTTTCTCTAATCTGTCAAGCCCCTTTCAACACGCAGACCAAAACACACCTAGGATCTAGCATCATTTATTTGATTTGTGTGTGTGTGTGTGTGTGTGTGTGTGTGTGTGTGTGTTGTTTTTAATTTTCTCATTTTAATTTTTTTATTTTAATTTTTTTATTTTAATTTTTGTAATTTTAACTTTTTTTACTTCATTAATTCCTTTTCTCCCTTCAAAATGATGAAATGAAGGAATTCACCCCAAAGGAAAGAGCAGGAAGAAATGACAGCCAGGGGCCTAACCAACACAGATACAAGCAAGATGTCTGAACCAGAATTTAGAATCACAATAATAAGAATACTAGCTGGAATCGAAAAAAGATTAGAATCCCTTTCTGCGGAGATAAAAGAAATAAAAGCTAGTCGGGATGACATAAAAAATGCCATAACTGAGCTGCAATCTCGAATGGATGCCGTGGCAGCAAGTATGGATGAGGCAGAGCAGAGAATCAACAATATAGAGGACAAACTTATGGAGAGAAATGAAGCAGAAAAAAGAGGGAGACAAGGCAAAAGAGCATGATTTAAGAATTAGAGAAATCAGTTCTAGTATTCGTGTTAAATTAGAGTCCCAGAGAGAAGAGATAGTGTGCTGCTAAACATTTTTTTAACAAATGATGGCTGAAAACTTCCAAAATCTGGAAAAAGAAATCAACTTACAAATTCAAGAAGATCAACTCACCCCAAACACAATAAACCCAAAGAAACTCATGCCCAAACGCATCGTAATCAATTTGGTGAAAACTAAATACCAAATAAAAGTCTTGAAAGCAACCAGAGAAAAACAACACATTATCAATAGGAGAACAAGAATTCCAATGACTGTGAATTTGTCATAAGAAACCATGGAGACCAGGAAGAGAGTCACACCCTTCTTAAAGTTGCTGAGAGTGAAGAACTACCACCTAGGAGTCTATACTTATCAAAAATACCCTCCAGAAATTAAGGTGAAATGAAGACCTTGTCAGATGAAGGAAAACTAAGAGAATCTATTGCCAGCCAGTCTCCTCTAGGAGAATTGCTAAAGGAAGTTCTTCAGGCAACAGGGAAATAATACCAGAAGAAAATGTGGAACATCAGAATGACAGAAGAGCACCAGAAAGGGTAAGTGTCTAGTTAAGCATGATACACTCTTCTTCATCTCTTAAATTCTTTAAAATATGTTTGATAATCCAAACTAGAATTATAACATCATCTGGTGGACCTTTCAAGGTACACAGATGTACTATGTAAGACAACCATACCATAAAACAGAGAGAAGAGAGGGTCTGACAATTGCTAAGATTTTTACAGTCTACCTAAAATGGTAAAATATTGCCTTTAAGTAGTTTTTGGAAAGTTAAGATGTATATTGTAATCCCTAGAGTAGCCACTGAAAAAATGTACAGAGACATAAGCAAAAAATTAATTAATTAAAATGGAATACTAAAAACTGTTTAGGGGCTCCTGGGTAGCTCAGTCAGTTAAGTTGTCTGACTTCAGCTCACATCATGATCTCACAGCTCATGGGTTCAAGCCCTGCATTGGGCTGTCTGCTGACAGCTCGGAGCCTGGAACCTGCTTCGGATTCTGTGTCTCCCTCTCTCTCTGTCTCTCTCCCACTCACACTCTGTCTCTCTGTCAAAAATAAATAAACATTAAAAATTTTTAAATAAAAACAATTAAAAAATTAAAACTGTTTAAATAGTCTAAATAAAGGCAAGAAAAGGGGGATTCAAGGAACAAAAAAGAGGGTACAATCATAAAATAAATAATAAAATGGTCGACCTAGGTCAAAACTTATCAATAACTGCATTAAATGAAAGTGATCTAAACATCTCAATTAAGACAGATGTTGTCAGAATAGATATTTTAAAACCCATGACTTAACTATTTGCAGTCTATAAGAAACTCACTTCAAAAAAAATGATAAAGGCAGGTTAAAAAGTAAAAATAAGGGAAAAGGTATACTGTGCAAACACTACACAAAAGACAGTCAGCAGGGCAATATTAATATCAGCCAAAAAAAGAAGAAGAAGAAGAAGAAGAAGAAGAAGAAGAAGAAGAAGAAGAGGAAGAAGAAGGAGAAGAAGAAGAAGAAATGAGAAAATTACCAGGGGTCAATTCACCAAGAAAAAATAGCAATCCTAAGTTTATATCTAACAACAGAGATCAAAACACAGGAAGCAAAAATTGAAAAGAACTGAAAGGAGAAGTAGGCAAATATATAATTATAGCTAGAGACTTGAATGCCCTTAATGATAAATAGAACTAGTAAACAGAAAAACAGCAAGAATATAGATGAACTACACAACACCATCAAAAACTGGATCTAACTGACATTAATAGAGCCCTCCACCCAATCACAGAAAAATATCCTTCTCTAATAAAACATATCCTTCTCAATAGAACAGCTTACCCAAGAACAGCAGAATATACATTTTCTTGGAATATTCACAAAAACAGACCATGTTGTAGGTCATAAGATAAACTCTAACAAGTTTAACGGAATTGAAACCATACAAAGAATGTTTTCCAACCACACTAGAATTAAACTAGTTTGGAGGAAAAACCTCCAAACACTTGGAAATTAAACAACACAACACACTTTCAAATAACCCAGGGGTCAAAGATGAGTCTCAAGGGAAATTGGGAAATATTTTTAGCTAAATAAAAGTGAAAATACAACACATCAAAATGTGTGAGATGTAGTTAAGGCAGTACTTCCAGAGAAATACATAGCATTAAATGATTATACTGGAATATAATCAAGGTCTAAAGACAATAATCTAGGGTTTCATAGTAAGAAACTAGGGCAGGGAAAAGAGCAAAATAAACAGAGAACAAGTTAAGGAAGGGGTAATAAAGAGAGCTGAAATCAATGAAATTGAAAATAAAAAGAAATCAACAAAAACCAAAAGCTGGTTATATGAAAAGATCAATAAAACTGAAAACTTCTAAACAAAACCCAACCAAAAACAAACAAACAAAAACAACAGAGAAGAGACACAAATTGCCAATATCAGGATTGAAAAAGGTGCTATCACTATAAACCCCACAGACATTAAGAGGATATAAAGAAATACTATGAACAATTGTACACACATAAACTCAAAAATTTAGATGAAATGGATCAAGTCTTTAAAAATCACAAATTACCCAAACTCACCCAGAATGAAATATATAACCCAAATAGTACTATCACTATTAGAGAAATTTAATTTATAGTTTAAAACATTCCCAAAAAACATAAGCCACAGGACTAAATGATTTCACTAACAAATTCTACCAAACGTTTAGGAATAAATAATACCAATTCCAGACAATGTCTTCCAGAAAATAGAAAAGAAAGGAGCATTTTGTCTCAATTTATGATGTTACGATTACCCTGACTCCAAAAACCAAAGACTATATCACCTCTCCCCCCAAAAAAAGGTAAAAAGAAAAAGAAAGAAAACTAGAGTCCAATATCCCTCATAAATATAGATTTAAAATTTTCTTTTTTTTTTTTTAATTTTTTTTTCCAACGTTTTTATTTATTTTTGGGACAGAGAGAGACAGAGCATGAACGGGGGAGGGGCAGAGAGAGAGGGAGACACAGAATCGGAAACAGGCTCCAGGCTCTGAGCCATCAGCCCAGAGCCTGACGCAGGGCTCGAACTCACGGACCGCGAGATTGTGACCTGGCTGAAGTCGGACGCTTAACCGACTGCGCCACCCAGGCGCCCCAGATTTAAAATTTTCAAAAATATATTATCATATTAAGTCCAGGAAAATATAGAAGGACAAGTGGAGTTTATTCTGGAAATGCGAGGATGATTCAATATTGGAAAATCAATCCATGCAATCCACCATATCAACAGCCCAAAGAAGAAAACCCTTAGGATTGTATCAACTGATGCAGAAAAGCATTTAACAAAATTCACTATCTAATCACTCTAAAATCCCAGTAAACTAGGAGTGCAAGAGGACATTCTCAACCTAATAAAGGGCATCTAGGGAAACCCTACAGCTACATCATGTTAAATGTGAGACATCAAATTCTTTTCCCCTAGACTGGGAAGAAAACATATTCTCACCAGCCCCATTCAGGTGAAAATCTTAACAGATTGGAAAGGAAAAAATAAAACTGACTTTATTCACAATTTTCAAGGTAGAAAATCCTAAGAAAACAACAAAATTCCTGGAAACAAGATGAGTTTAGCAAGGTCACAGGCTACCAGATAAACACAGAAAACTCAATCATATTTTCAGATACTAGCAAAAATATATACCATTTATAACTTCAAAAAATTAAATCCTTAGATATAAATCTAACAAAATACATGTAGAATCTGTATCCTGAAAACTATAATAAAATGCTGGTGAAATAATTCACATTTGACCTAAATAAATGGTGAGGCATACCATGCTCATGAAGTAGAAAAATCAATATAGTAAACATGTCTATTTTTCCCAGATTGATCAATAGATTCAATACAGCTTTAATCCAACTCCCAACTGGATTTTTGTATAGATTTGGGCAAGCTAATTCTAAAATGTATACAAAAATCAAAGGAACAAAACGGTGCTAATGGACTGAATGTATGTGTCCCCTCCAAAACTTATATGTTGAAACCTTAATTCTCAATGTAGTGGTATATGGAGATGGGGCCTTTGTGAGCTAATTAGGTCATGAGGGTGGGGTCTTCATGACAGGATTAGCGCCCTTATAAGAAGAGACAAAGGAGAGCTTGCTTCTTCTCTGTCTCCACCATGTGAGGATACAGTGAGACTGCAGTCATCTATGAACCAGGAGGAGGGCCCTCACTAGAACCCAACCATGTCAACACCCTATTCTTGGACTTCCAGCCTCTAGAGCTGAGAAATAAATGTTTATTACTTAAGATACTCAGTACTGTTACAGCAGCCCAAGCTGATAAATAGCTTAAATAATTTTGGAAAATAAAGAATAAGATTGGAGAAATCAAGCTACCCGATCTTAGCACTCTCTACAAAGGTACAGTAAGTCAAGACATGGTACTAGCAAAGAAATACACACACACACTGGGGTGCCTGGGTGACTCAGTCAGTTGAGCATCCGACTTCGGCTCAGGTCCAGATCTCGCGGCTCGAAGTTCGAGCCGCATGTCAGGCTCTGTGCTGACAACTCAGAGCCTGGAGCCTGCTTCAGATTCTGTGTCCCCCTCTCTCTCCGCCCCACCCCTGCTTGTGCTCTGTCTCTCTCTGTCTTTCAAAAATGAATAAACATTTTTTAAAAAGAAAAAAAATACACACACACACACCAATGAAATAGAATACAGTCCAGAAATAGAGCCACACAAATATGGCCAACTGATTTTTGACAAAGGTACAGAAACTATTCAGTGGAGAAAAGACAGTCTTTTCAGCAAATGGTGTTAGAACAACTGGACAGCCATATGCTAAAAAAAAAAAATGAATTTCAAATTAAATTTCACATCTTACACAAAAATTCACTCAAATAAATCATAGATCTAAGTATAAAATATAAAACTTGTAGAAAAAACAGGTGACAATCTTTGAGATGTGAAATTAGAAAAACATTCTTAGATTTAACACCAAAAATATAATCCATAAAGGAAAAAATTGAGTATCAGACTTCTTCCAAATGGAAGACTTTTGGTCTGCAAAGGACACTGGTAAGAGAATGAAAAGACAAACTACAGATTGGAAGAAAATATTTTCAAATCACATATACAACAAAGGACTACATAAAGAATTCTTAAAACTCAACAATACAAAAACAAATAATACAATTTTTAAATGGACAAAGGAATAAAATAAACACTTCATCAAAGAGGATATATGGATGTTGAAAAACATGTTCAACATTATTAACCATTAGAACAATGCAAATTAAAAATCAGTGGCTTGTCCACCACACATCTATTAAATGGCTAAAGATAAATTTTAAAGTTCCCAAAAGACCAAGTGTTGATGAAAATGTAGAATAACTGGAACTCTCTGAACTTGCTGGTAAGAATGCAAAATTGTATGGCCACTCCAGAAAACAATCTGGCAATTTCTTAAAAAGTTAAATATACACATACTAGCAATCCCATTACTAGTTACTTATCCTAAAGAAATGAAAACTTACATTCTGGGGCACCTGGGTGGCTCAGTTGGTTAAGCGTCCCACTCTTGGCTTCAGCTCAGGCCATGATCTCACAGTTTTGTGAGTTCGAGCCCCATGTCGGGCCCTACACTGCCAGTGCAGAGCCTGGTTGGGATTCTCTCTTCTTCTCTCTCTCTCTCTCTCTCTGCCCCTCCCCTACTCGCGGCGTCTCTCTCTCAAAAAAATAAATAAATAAAACTTTTTTTCAAATTTCCACCATAGGAAGCAGAAGGCAGCAAAATCAGGGAGATTCTTCCCTTACCTACTCCACATCAGGAAGGAAGCACATGTCAAAACTTCTCTTACCAGGGAGTGAACATCTTTCTCAGAATCACCCAGAAATATTCCCTTGTATCTCATTCACACATTCGTTCCTGGATCAGGAAGTGGGCCCACCTCCCCAGAGATCACACCTGAACTGATACCTGAACAAAACTGATCTTCTGTTGGCAGAGAGGGAAAGGAGGCAATATATGGTGTCTGCCGTGGCAGTGTTATTATTTCCTCCTCTTTGCAGATGAGGCAACTGTGGCTTAGAAAGGATAAGAGACTTGCCCAAGGTCACCCAGCTGGTAAATGCTGAGGCCAGGTTTCAAACCCAGTACTGTCCGACTGCCAAGCCTGTGCTCAGAATCTCTGTGTCAGTACCTTTTTGGGATGCATTTGATGCAGTGACCAATTCCTTCCCCCCCCCTGGAGTGTCAAGCTGGAGGGCTAGTCATGATCGCACTGCTAATGATATCAAAGGTCTTGCATGGAGCATGGAGCAAGGGTCCCACTGTGGATCAACATCTGGGCATCCTGCATGTTCCTCCCTGACCGCATATCTGTGAAAGCCCCATCTTCCTGTGGGTCTGCCTTCCTTGGCCTCTCCCTGCTGACCTCTGTTTTCCCCCCTTGAATGGGCCTTTAGAGACTATCAGGCAGAACAGAGCTGAGTAAGGAAGCTGGGCTGGAAATTCTGCCCCTCTGGCTCACTCCTTTATCTGCCTCTCCGGGCTACTTCCTTGGCCCTGTTCTGTCTGCTCATCTTCTCTTTGCTGGTTTCCCCAGGGACCCTGACACCTAAAATAACTCAAAACTCACTGTATATGATTCTACTGCAAACATATCCTCCCCTAAAGTGAGGGCTGCAGACTGTATTTCAATGAGAAAATAAATTAGCAGGTAATAAATTTTCCCTTCTTTCTCTGTGTTCCTAGTGGGCCTTGAAATTAGCAAGAACCAAATGTCACATTAATTTCACTGTCAGGGACCAGGGCTAAGGATGACATCAGAGCATCCCCTGGGATCGGGATCCATTAGCCTGAGGACCAGTGGAGAAAGGGAAGCTGACACTATTCGTGAGCAGGTCCCGTGTGAAGTCCTATTGTGTTTTTTTTCTGGGAAGTTTCCCAGGAGGATAGAACTGAGTCTCTAAAAAGTGAAAGGTTTTGGGGTGTGGGCATGAATAGATTTTCCAGCACTTTGGTCGTGTTCTCAACATACTGCTTGTACTCCATCTCTCTTTCAGGAGTGCTTGTGGGGAAAGAGCATCTTGTTGTGTCTAAGTGATAGTCTCTCCATTCCAAAAGAATTTCTGCAAAACATTATTGAGTGGGACAAGGAAGGATTAGCAAGTCCTTGGATTACTTGAGCAATGAAGATATACTGCCATGGGCCTTTTCATTTGGAACTCAGTCTTGGTCAATATCAACGTCTTACGGCAAGTCGATAAATCCCAGTATCAACCTCAGTGGAAGAAGTGTCAATGCCTGCTGCCGGCAACTTAGTTTATGGTGAATCAAGACCTCGAACGAGGCTTTAAATTTGCTGATGCTTTTTTCTGTGGGGTTTGTCGTGGCTCACCCGGCCAGATCGATCTGATGCGTCGCGCTGGGGAAGAGGAAAAGGACTGTGGCTCTCAGAGTATTAGCAAGTTCATTTCACGCTGATGTTGCGACAGAGGCCAGGGGAAGGTTTACAGAAGCCGCATTCATCAAGCCAGCAGGTCGCCCACGACAGCCCTCAGGCTTGAAGCAGAGAGACATAGAAGGGAGGGGCTGGCGGGTGGCAATTCATAGGGAGAATTATGGCTTCTACTGGCAGGGGCAGGTAGTGAAGAGAAGAGAGGGTCTGGAGGCTCTGATGGCTCACAGCCTACAGAGAGGAGCCAGAAGTGGGCAGGAGCCTAGTTCACCTCAACCATCAGGAGCTATTTGGAACAAGGGCATTATTTCCTCCCCAGAGTTTGTAGCAGATTGAATGCAAAAATGGCCCTAATTCTCCATCCTTCCCACACCACTTGCAATGTGACTCAGTAGTTCCTTCCATCAAGGGGTTGAGTCTATTTCCCTGTTCTTTGAATTTAGGTTGCCTTGTAACTTACTTGGACCAACAGACTGCAGCAGCACGAGTGGGCAGCAATGTCTCAGTTCCAAGCCTAGGCCTCGAGAGACCTCACCCACTCCCCACACCCCCTCTCTGTCTCCATCATGAGAATAAGAGCAACTAGCCTTCTGGAGGATGAGAGAGCACATGGAGAAGAGCTAAGTCTCCCCAGCTGAGGTCACCCTAGACCAATCAGCCTCCCGCCAACCTGTCAACTGACCACAGATGCATAAGCAAGCCCAGATGAGCCCAGCCCAGATCAGCAGAGTTGGCCAACCAATCCATAAACCTGTGAGCTATGATAAAGGGTTATCATTCTAAGTCAGTAAGGTTCGGTGGGTGGTGGGTTGTATAGTATCATCATGTCACCAGATCATGGATACAAGGTTCATCCGATTATTCTTGTAACCACAGCAGTGCCCAGAGGAAAGCACCCCAGGCCCTGAACTTTAGGGCTCCTGGTTCTCTGAGGACCAGAGTTCTACCAGCTGGTACTAAAAACCTAAAGTTTATATACACACACAACAAAAAACCCACAAGGTTGGTCCATCCCTTCCCCGATAGGCTGCCAGCAAAAGGTCATTCACATTTGCCCAATCTATTCTTAGAGGCAAAGGTCATGACTTCAAAGACAACCAGTGCAGCTTTAGCTCCAGGACAACATGGCTTTTTTTCTGTAATGAATGGGCAAATGCCCATCTGACCGCCACCTCCCCAATATGCCTCTGAGTCACTGAACCATTTGGTGCAAGTGGAGGGTCAGCCATTCCAAGCTAAAAAGAATAGCGGGGTAGGGAGTATTTTGTATTAGTCATCTGCTGCTGCTGTAACAAATTACCACAAATTCAGTCTTAACACTAATTTATTAGCTGACTGCTCTAGAGGTCAGAAGCCTGACATGGGTCTCACTGAGCGAAAACCAAGGTGTTGCCAGGACCATCTACCTTTCTGGAAGCTCTAGGGGAGAATCTGTTCCTTAGCTTTCCAGGTCTTAGAGGCTGACCTCACTGCAGGGCTCATGACTCCCTGCCTCCATCTTCAAAGCCAGCAACAGTGGATCAAATCCCTCTCACATGGCAGCTCTCTGGCCTCTCCTGCCTATTCTCCTTTTAAGGACTCAAGTGATTGAATTGAACCCAATCAGATAATCCAAGGTCATCTCCCATCTCAAAGTTCTTAACCTTAATCATAGCTTCAGACTCACGTTGGCACTTTAAAATAATATCATTAGGGATGCCTGGGTGGCTCGGTCGGTTGAGCGTCTGACTTCAACTCAGGTCATGATCTCACGGTTTGTGGGTTCAAGCCCCACATCAGGCTCTGTGCTGACAGCTCGAGCCTGGAGGCTGCTTTGGATTCTGTGACTTCCTCTCTCTCTGCCCTCCCCCATTTGTGCTCTGTCTCTCAAAAATAAATAAATGCAAGAAAAAAAAATTTTAATACCATCATTAAATCTGGGGATTAGAACATGAGCATCTTGGAGATCCATTATTCTGCCTACCACAGTTACACTGTGATTTTACAACAAGGATTGAGAGACAGGAAGCCTTTATTTTTCTTGGATATCTCCATGGAATTGATGGTCCTACACCTAGAATTCCCTAAAATGTAGGCTCAAGTTAAAGGAAGGAGGGATGGACATGGGCCAGGATTAGTAGCATCCAATAAATCATCCTCAGAGTGGCAGAACATCCCTCCGTCCCTGAAATGCTGGTCTCAATATTAAGGATGCAGGGTCTGGCTCCCAGTTAAAGGGCGGGACTAGATGGCCATAGCCCAGTGGGAACACAGTCACCATGCTGCCATGATCCACACAGACCTTCCAGAAGCTGGTGATGCCCTTGTGGCAGTTCAAGGAGGCCATTCAGGAGCCACAGCAGACTTCAACCAACAAGGTCCTCTCCCCACTTACTGATCTTTGTGTTAAGAACCGAGGGGTTGCGGAGGTGGGTCTGAACAGATTCTGCCCTCAAAGCTCTTACAGATTAGAGGATCACACAAAACATGCCCTTCAATAGGTGACTACTTAAAATTTTAGAGAAAAGTATCACAAGCAACAAACAGTAAAACGTGATGGACGTTCAGAGCAGGAAAAGATGGGAAGCGGGCACTCGATAGGGAGAGGAGGAGTACAGAAGAATCCGGTGAGGCTTTTCGAAAGAAATTAAGGAAGCGTGTTCTATGTCTTATAGTTTAAGCTGGGGTAGGCAAACTTTCTGCAAAGGGGCAGATAGTAAATACTTTAGGTTTCGCAGGTCATACAGTCTCTGCTACTCAACTCTGCTGTTATGGTAGATAAGGAGCCACAGACAATAAGTAACTGCAGTACATGGCTTGTGTGGCAATGAAACTTTATTTATAAAAATAGGCAGTGGGCCAGATTTGGCCCACGAACTGTAGTTGGCTGATTCCTGTTTTAAGCCATGCTGTAGGCATCCAGTGAACGTTTGCATAACCATGAAAAGATATATAGAAGATATAATGCTTTGGTTAAGCTTTGATGAATGGAGAGAACTTGAATATGAAGGAAAACCAGGGATAAGGTAAAATTAACTATTTCTATGAGATACTGAAGAAATCAGGCCCTCAAGAGTTTCCAATAGAGGATTTTGGATAGGGGTAAAAACTTGAAATACGACAGGTATGTGTAGGGTTGTTTTAGGAAGAGTCCTGATAGACAAATAAAGAAGTTTAAATGTAAGACAATGGGAATTTGGGAACCCTTGATAGTTTTTGAGCTGGAAAATTATGGCATGCAAATATTTTTCAAATCACTGAGTAAGTTCAAGATTGGCCTCAGGCTATGCGCGCATGCAAAGCAGAGCTCCTGAGTGCTGTCCCCACTGGATAAAAAACTTGGCCTTGTCTCTGCCAGCAAGTGGTCATGATGCCACCTGCTCCCACACACAGTTGTCACCTCACACATAACTGGGCCCAGATTCACAGAAGATTCCAGTTGTCCATTAGGGTGTGGGCCTGGCTTCCCTAAAGCATTGGACAATTTTGCCTTCCCGTCTTCTGTGAGGCGGCCCCTGTCTCCATCTCTTCCCCTGTTCCCTCCTCCACCGCCTCCACCCTAGAGCCCTCCTGCTGCTGTGAATCACATGTTGTAACAAATGAGTTACCAAAGGTTCCAACAAGCTGCTCATCATTGTCCCCAGCAGGAGAAAAGCAGCCCCGACCTGGAGCTGGGACCTTGTTAAGAGTTTGTAATGAGCTGACGGGAAGCTATTTCTGCCTGATTAGAATCCTAATGCGCTGCTGACTAGGTGAGTAGGAGAAGGGCTTCCAGCTTTCTCGCCAGCACTCCCACCCCTCTCCCTGCTCCAAGCAGAGCTCCAGGCAGGAAATGGTTCTTTGCCAGCAGTTAAGACCATAAAGAACAAACACAAAGCAGCCCCAGAAACTCCCTGCCCATCCTTCTTCTCCTCCTGAACAGGATACCTCCATCTTCCTCATTTTTCTGAGCACACCAACCTCTGCCACCTGCTAACATCCTAATGAGGCCACCTGGACCTATCCATAATTGGTCACAGGTGCCCCCACAGGTCCTGGCAAGGTCCTCACTCAGAGAGAGATGGAAAAGCAGGAGAACACAGCATCCAACTAGTCACTGGAAAGATGAGGCCACAGGGCCAAGTTCCCACAGTGACCAGTCGTAGCAAAGTCTCCAATGCAAAGAATTTCCCTCAGGTTCAATTCAGAGAATATTTTGATATCCCCATTTTCTTCCAGTTGACTGGCTTTAGAAAGCATCTGGATTAGTTCCAGAGTGAACTGATTCACCACAACAATGATTTTTAAGAAGGAAAATGAAAACTCACAACATATTTTGGGGGTAGTTCACGGTTCAATAAAAAAATAATATTTGGGTTCAGTTTGGGATTCAGGTTGTACTTATGTTCAAGTGCCTGTGTCGGAGGAAGTTGGATTTTTGAAAGCATAAGAGCTTTTCATGTAGTCCTGGGTTATGGATTCAGATAAAAGAAGACATTTTGAGGTGACAGAAAAAGAAAGTATTCCCAGATTGGGTAAACCCCCCTTGGGGTGCCTATGGGGTACAGTCCGGTCTGGCTCCTCTGCTTGACAAGGGCAGCTCCCATGTCATTCCAAAGGGATCCCCATCACTACCAGGAAGTCCCTTTGCTGTACCCTCCACAAAAGTAGGTTCCCATTCCAGGCTAAATCACAAAACATGAGGCCTTTTGCTCCCACCAAGCAAATCACACCAAAGCAGGTCTTCTCAACATTGACTGTACGTTGTTACCACCAGGGGATCTTCCAAAAATGCTGATGCCAGGGTCTGCCCCCCCGACCCCAGAGATTCTGACTCAACTGGCCTGGAGTATAGCTAGGGTATTGAGACTTTCTAGTATACAGCTAGAGCAGAGAACCACTGGTCTAGAGTAATGCTTCTCAGACTTCCATGTGTATGTGAATATCCTGGGATCTTGTTAATCCTGGGATCTTGATTCACTAGATCTGAAATGGGCCTGAGATTCTGCATTTCAGCCTCCAGGGGATGCCCGTGCTGCTGGTGCATGGACCATTTTGAGTAGAAAGGATCTAACGTATCATCCTGAAGTGCTATAACATTTATTGGACATTACATTTTCCAGGACTCTGTCAACTGTCATCAATAGAAACCCCACTCAAATTGGAATAATAAAAAGGAGGAATTTATAAGTACAAATAAATGGGAAATCCAAGGGTGGGACTGGCTTTTGGCATGGCTGCATCTAGGAGCTCAAATTATGTCCCTAGGACCTTCTGCTGCTATTCTGCCTTCCCTTGAGTTTGCTCCATTTTCAGGCAGGCTCTCTCCATGTGGCAACAAAGATGGTCCAGGCAGTCACACAGGCAGCGACGCCAGAGAAAGGAGTCTGCCCCTCTCTCCCTCACCATCCATATTGGTCCTTGAAAAGGATTTGCTTTCCCCAGCTTGGGTCATAAGCCCACTGCAGGTCAGGGACTGGTCACCTGAAACACAGGTATTGGGGAGTGACAGTTTCTTAAAGGAAGGGAGGCAGAGCAAACCACAAAGGAACCAATGACCCGCATGAGCACCATAGTTATGCACCAGAAGTTTCTTCAGCTTCCACTACCACCCCCCCTTCTCTTGCCATGAGCTCTCACCCACCATTACACTGCTCCTCACAAATGGGCTAAGATCCTCCCTATTACTCAACAATTTCTCCCTTACAGATTCACTCTGGTCAGATGCTAGCATCCAGGGTGAGCAAGAGCCAAAAAAGGAGTGCTGACATCTCCCACTTCCTCCACCCCTACCAACCTCCACAGCCAAGAGAAGAAGACGACCAAGGAACACACAGTGTTCTAGAAATGGAAAGAATATTCAGAGATCAATCCCTCCATTTCACAGATGAGAACACTGAGGCTCAGGGTGGCTGAATAACTTGTCCAAGAGCACTCAGGCAAAGTCTGGTTTTCTGACTCCAGTCCTGACTTTATGATATTTATATTGTCCCCCCTGAGATCAGAACCAGTGCAGTCTAGGCGTTGGACCTCCTTGGGGCTTAAAAACTACTTTTCACTAAGGGCACCCATGTGGTTCAGTCAGTTAAGCATCCAACTCTCGATTTTGACTCAGGTCATGATCTCATGGTTCATGAGTTCGAGCCCCATGTTGGGCTATGCACTGACCGTGTGAAGCCTGCTTGGGATTCCCTCCCTCTCCTCTCTCTGCCCCTCACCACCTCACATGTGTGTGTACTTTCTTTAATAAATAAATAAATAAACTTAAAAAAATATTTTTGGCTAAAAGGGAAAGGTAGGATGGAGATATCTCTGCATCCACAGGCACAGACAGGTTTCCAGCCCACTGCTATGTCTACAACTTCTCAGGAACCAGCATGTATGAGATGTGTGCGCTTGCCCACAGGGTTCTGCGTGCACAGTAGGAAGAAGTAAATTCAGGTGCCCAGTGGCTTTGGGTTCTGAGCATCCAGCAAGGAGGAAACACCAGCAGAATCTATTCAAAACAACCCCTCAGGCTCCTGAAAGGGAAACTGACAGTTTATCACCCCTCAATATCATTTACAATGTTATATTTTATTCCTAAGAATAGCTAATATACATAATGTTTAATATGTGGCAGATCCATTCTAATTTAATTTACATTAATTAACTCATTTAATCCTCACAAAGACTCTATGAGATCGCAACAGTTATTATTCCCATTCTACAGGTGACAAAATTGGAAAGCACACAGAGGCGGGAGGGGTTGGTGCTAAAAGATGTGATGAATTAACTTTCAAAGCATTTTCCTTTCAGGGGGCACATATCTGCCCCTCAGCTGCAGGAACAGTAAAAGCACTACCACTGCGATTCTACAGGCAGAGAAATTTAGGGCCAGAGAAGGTACAAGATTTCCTAAGGCCTCACACCTGTCTTAGCATCTGCAACCAGGCCAGCCTTCTGCCCCCTAGAAGTTGCTGCTGCTCTTTGCCACAAGGGGGCACCCATGCCCTGGGCCCCCATCTCCTGAGTCAGAAACCTCCCCACCTAACCCGGGCAATTTAAGGCAGGAGGGCATCATGGAAGGCGTAGAAGGTGCCTGGGCAAGAAGAAGGAGGATTTTTGTAAGTCAAGAGCCTAAAGAAAAAGATTCATTGAATCTTTGCTAAACACGTACTAGGTGTGCAAGCATGAGGCCAAAGCACATCACTCACATCATTTCTTCACTTCTCACGCTGAAAGGTGGGCATTCAGATTTCAGTGCCACAGGCAAGGAAGCCGCAAATATGAATCAGCTTGTCTAAGGTCACAGCAGCAGTAGCATAGCAGAGCGAGTTGTGTGCCTCTCTCGCTAACGGAACAGCCAGCACCCTGGTAGCTTCAGATCAAAAGTGGTGGGAGTATTTACACCATGGAAATGGGCAAACACCTTGGAGAGCCCACTATTAGACATTTCCCGGCACAGCATGGCACAGCCGGTGAGAGAAGGAAGGGCTGGGCCTTGAACCCACGTCTCTCTCACTCCTAAGCTTGGGCTTTTAGCCACTGTGCTACCCTCAGCATGGCTCAGTATAACTAGTGCCCGCAGGCTCAGAAAGGACTGCTTTTCAAAGACAACCAACTGGCTGCCTTCAGACCAAATATGGCATCAGCTCTTAGTCTCTCTGTGCCTCCATGTGTTCATTTGTAAGATGGGGATCGTAATAATATCTATCTCCTAGGGTGGCTGGACAAATTAATATACAGGAAGCTCTCAGAGTAGTATCTGGCACAACTGTTAGGTTTCATTTGTTAGGACTACACAGTGTTTAAAATGTTTAACCAAAAATATTAATTGGTTGCCAACATTTTCAAATCACATTTTTTGTGTAAAAGTCCCGATATCTAGGCTGTTTAGAAAAATTGTAGGATCTGACCTCACTTTACCATGTGACAATTACCAGCTGGAACCAGACCACAGCTTCCCCCTCCCTCCCTCCCTCCCTCCCTCCCTCCCTGGATTATGCTCTTTGAGGAACCGCTCTTACTTCACTTACCCTCCACCTACCCAGACAGCACCCATCGTCTTCAGAGTTTGAGACCCCTGCCCTCTCTCCTTAAAATGCACAGAGTGAATGTGCTAGAATGGATGACCTTCCAGCCACATGATCATCTGCTATTACACCCTCTTAAAGCTGAGGAAGCAGGTCTCAGGGATGCTAACCGTGCCTAACTCCGTGTTGGAAGGGCAGGGACTCAGAGCCCAGGCCTTCTGGTTCCTAATTCAACACCCACAACCCACTTCTGAGCCAGAGCCTGACCTCAGAAGCAGCTTGGGAAGCTCTCACAATATTGGGAGTGAGGTGAGGTACGGTGCGATGAGGGCTCTACATCCTTCCTTGTTTCCTGGACATGGTGGGATGCAGGAGATGTGGCTCTCAGAGTAGGGTTGCCTGATAAAATCCAGGATTCCAATTAAGTTTGAATTTCAGATAACTTTCAGATAAATGACCATATTTTTACTATAAGTATATCCCATGTATTATTTGGGACATACTTACACTTTACAAATTTGTCAAACTTCAGATAATGAATACTTTTAGTATAAGCATGTTTCAAATAATGAATGAGACATACTTACACACACACACACACACACACACACACACACACACACACAAAGTTCCTTTATCTGAAATTCAAATTTAACTGGTACTTTTATTTGGTAAGTGCTGCAACGCTAAAAAGTCCCTGGCCTCTGCCAGCCCAGCCCCAAGGAAGCCAGAGAAGGGAAAAGAGGAGTAGGAAGCCCTCACACCGGGGCTGCGGGGGACGACAGCAAAACAGCCAACCCACCACCGCACACACCTGCACCAACAGTTAAAAACTTTGTCTTCCCTACATTTATTTTACAAGTCAGTACTGTTTTTATTAGCTAATGTGAGCAAGTGCTGGGTCTTCCAAAAGTCGTCACCCACGGCTTCATTTCTGCGGTCACCAGGGAACTGACCCGAGGCATCTGAAACAGAGGGGCTGGTTGCCATTTGGGGGTGTGGGGGAGGGGGCAGTGGCGGTGGCTTCCTATGGGAAACCCGCAGCAGGACCAAGACCCGGACTGGGCTGCACTCTCGGGCCCTTGACGCCCTCCGAGCCCCAGCTGCGCACCCCCTGGACAGCGCCCTCCCCTGCCGGGAGCTGCCACACCGCCCCAGGGTCGGCTGTGTGCGAGGAGGACTCGCCGCCCGCCGCCCCTCCGCTGGCAGACTGGCCGCCCTCGCCCAGGCCGAGACTGCGCCAGCCTGTGCGGCCCTAATGATCCGTGACCGCGCAGACACCGGCTCCTGGCCTCCCCCAGCGGCTGGCTGCGCTGCTCGACCTTCCTCTGCAAACCCAAGGGCCTGGGTCGGGGGAGGGCAGCAGGCTGGGGGTCCTTCCCCATCCCTGGCCTCCAATAGGGGGCAGGCGATTGGCTCCCTGCAGGCACCTGCCCAGGTGAGGTGGGCCAAGGACACGCATGAGGACACACACACACACACACACACACACACACACACACACACAATCTCGGCCCTGGCTGGGGCCCAGGCGTGCATTCTACCAATCCACCCCCCTCCCTGGGTTAATAATGATCAGGCCCGAGGCTGTGCCAGCTGTTCCAGGTGGAAGGCAGCAGCACCATTGAGACGCTGTGTGAACCCCATCCCCCAACTCCTAAAACCCCAGGTTGCCGGCAAACAAGGAAGCAGAGGGTCCCAGGGCAAATTTCCCATGGGAGGGGGTGGTGCCCCTACCCCATACACAGAGGCAGAGAGATGGGAGCTGGCTGCTCCAGGGAGGGGCTGTCCTGCCTCTAAACTGTCAGGCCTCTCCCAAGTTTGCCTCACCTCCACCCCCACCTTCCCCCTCCTGGTCTAGCCATCACTCAGCTAACCCTGTTTGTTTTCTGCTTTGCGCTTCTCACTGTCTGACGTTATATATATTTGTTTGTTACTGCCTCTCCCTTGTTATGGCCGTTCTCATTCACTGCTATGGTCCCAGCACCTGCAGCAGTACCCGACCCGCGAGACTCTTAATAACCTTGGTGGACACCGTGATAGAAATCGCCTCAGCTGAAGAGAGCTGCTTGGCCCAGAATCACACAGGCCCTTCCCAGGGGGGCCCATGGGCTGATGGAGGTGCAGCTTCTGGGCCCCACCCAGGATAGCAGCGGAGGGCAGGTATAACTCCAAGGGGTACGTGGGGTTGGCCGAGGGCATCGGTGGTCCTCCCTGTGCCCCATTCCTGCATCTCTGCCCTCCTTTCCACAGGTGTTGGTCGAGGGACACTCCTTAAACAGCCCACTCCACAATCTTAGCCTCAGAGTCACTTGCCAGGAAGCCAAACCACAACAATAAGCATTTGTGGAAAGAAAGAGGAGAGACAGGGAGAAAGAAAAAGCTTTGACCCTTTACTGTTAATCATTTTCCACCTCCAAAGAGGACCTCAGATTTACCTACTTCCCTCCGCATGCAATGCCACCACCGTAATCAAAGCCAGCACCCTCTGTCGTTTGGAACCCCCGTTTTGTCTTTGCAGCAGACACAGTTGGTACTCACCCCAGACCCTCTCAGCCTCCTCCGGGCTCATCTGCAGCTGGGAGGTGGGGGTGGGCTTGCAGCCCTCCCCCCCACCCCAGGGCTTCCTTCCATAGCACAATAGCTTGCTCAGCCCTTGAGCTGGGCAGCAGGCAGTGTTAGGGATTTAACGCCCAAGGGACCCTCCTCAACCAATGAGAACAAGACTCATTGATAAGTAACCCCCCCCTTGGGAAGACAATACCCACAAGACTCCTCTGAGGCCCCCACAAAATTCAGCCTCTCTTCCCAGGCCCACAGTGGTGCCCCATTCATCAACACCCCCCCCTCTATTTACTAGCTTTTCCCTTTTCTTCTCAGTTACCCCATTCCCTCACTTGTGCTCCCCAAATAAAGTGCTCGCCACTCCACACAGAGCCTCTCCTTTCTCATTACACCTGTCACCAGATTTGTCTCTTCCAACATCATGCCCACTCCACAAGCACAAGACAATGCCCATTGCTCTCTCCTGTGCCTTTGGCACTGTGCTTGGTACCTAGTGAATGAACCAATAAATGAATGAGTGAGTGAATGAATGAATGAATGAATGACCTAATGGCACCATTGTCATGAAGGAAAGGTAAGAGGAGAAATGCAAAACTCATCCTTGTGCATGGGCAGAGAAAGGCAGATGAGATATTTTTCACAGTAACCAGTACTGGTGACTGAGATGACAGTAAATTTTGGAGTCCTAGTCCATCAGATAGCAGCAAGAATGTCCCCGAGGTCAGGAGAGAATGGCAGGGGGCACACACAATGAGATGCAAAAAAGGCAGTCCACCAAAACCAAACTATTTATTTCTCCTTTACCATCTCCCAGCCACAGAAAGGCAGAAATGGAAGGTATCTCAGGAAACATCTATCCTCTTAACACACAGGTGAGGAAACCAAAACCCAGAGAGGCGCTTTCTAGTGAAGGTCCTATGATTAGTGACAAGCCTCCAAATGCTGAACTCACTGCCCATTGTTTGTTAAAATCAGAGACTCAGGCTGGTCCATTCCAGGCTGTAGGCTCAGATTCCCACAGCACTGTCCTCAACTTGAGCAGCTCATTGTCCAGGAGAGATGGCTTTCAGGCTCTATATCAGCAATCAGTGATGTGTAGGATGCCTATACCCCTGTCCTTGTAGCCTGGTACTGCCACATTTCCTTTCTCCCTCCAAAGGACTGCTCTGGGGAGACCACCCAGACTCCACCTTTCTAGAATTTGTGCTTTAGACTCCAACAACCCTTCCCAGGATTGAACTTTTGCTTTACTCCTGCATGTTCAGGACTCCTCAAAGAAGCTCAGTGCTCCCAGGTGCTCTGTGCATCTGGAAATGACTCAGTAAAGGCAAGCCTCCCCTAATGGACACTTACTAGGCTCTGCCCACCCATTTTGGGGTCTGTCCTAGCATCAAACCTCATCCCAAGCTGAACAGCAAATGGTCAGTGACAACTGGGTAACATCCCACCTAAAATCTTTTTATACCTGATCTTCAACATATCAGAAGAATAAGCAAACATACAGAAAAAATGATAGCTCACATTTATCAAAGGCTTATTATGTGCCAAGACCCATGTTAAGCATTATATCAGTTTTAATATAACAATTGTATGAGGTGGAAAGTTTTATTATAAACCCCATTTACTTATAAAGAAACTGAGGCTCAGTGAAGTCAAGTGACTTGCCCAAGACCACACAACTAGTAAGTGACAGAACTGGAACTCAAGCCCAGGTCCATCCAACCCCAAGCTCTCAGTTTCCTCCCATCACCAAACCACTCACCCTTTGCCAGAGATCAGCCAGGACCTAGACACCAAAAGAGAGGCCAAGTGTGTGCCAGGCACCAACATCTCTTTAGAAGATGGGTGTCCCAGAGCCAATAGATTATCAAAGGATGGTGAGGCCTGATGATACACAGGTAAGGAGAAGTGGTGACTATCACATATGGCCCTATGCTGACCTCTGAGCTTTGTTCTGGGGCCCAGAGCAAAATGTGAGACTTGAGAGCCCTCAGCCCCCTTCTCTGTACCATCCATCCCCTTTCCAGCAGCCTTACCCCAAATCCCTTACCTCCCCAGCCACACACAACTGACACCACTCCAGCACTATATAGAGAAGTGACTAGGGAGTTAGGGGCGCGTTATCCTTCAAGAGCATGCAGTTTTAAAGTGGATGCAGAAGGAGGCAATACTAAAAGGAAGAGTTGATTCCCTATCTTAGAATGTCCCCATCAGTTGTAAGGTGATTTTCACTACTGGCAGTGAAAATACTAAAATTTGTGGATTAGGTAGGTTTTGGAAAACTGGAATAAATTCAGGACCTTTCTTAAAACCACACCACAGTGACTTGAACGTGATATGTATGTATTCTTGATGGAAGAGAGAGGATGGCATGGCAGTTGGTTCACTGGTAAGTGCATGACTCACAACCCATTCTGAATATGGCACAATCCAAGTGAATAATCAGGACCGCTATATTATTAGTAATGTGGCATTTAGGAATTGTTACAGCACTTTACTTTCTTCCAGGTTTTTTTAGACTATATCAAAACCTGAGTATCCCCAGGGAATATACTCCCTGACACGGGAATATCATCCATCATGAACACAACAGCTAGGAAAAGAAGCTCGAAAGAAACTGCAGGCTCAAAAGGGCACTTTGCTGAGACAATAGGAAGGTGTGACAGCTTGTAAGATGCTCCCTGTGTTCATTCAAGAAGGTATCCAAACACTGCATCCCCCATGAACTCTTCTTCCACCAATGTGAGAGAACTGTCTGGTCCAAGGCCAGAGCCCTCCCAGGGCCAGGGGTGTCTACCTGCTCCAGTCTGCTCAGCTGCCATACAAAATGCCACAGACTGAACATCTTAAGCCATAGACTTTTATTTCTCAGGGTTCTAGAGGCTTGGGAAGTTCAAGATCAAGGTGCAGCAGATGGGGTTCCTGGTGAGGACTCTTTCTGGCTTACAGATAACCACCTACTTGCTATGTCCTCACGTGGCTTTTCCTTGGTGTGTGCAAGTGGAGAGAAAGAGAGAGATGTCTCTCTGGTGGATAAGGCCACCAATTCCATCATGAGGGCCTTACCCTCATGACCTCATCTAACTCCAATTATCTCCCAAAGATGCCAGCTCCAAATAACGTCAGTTTGGGGGTTAGGGCTTCAACATAGGGATTGGGGAGGCAGGGCGGAACACAAACATTCATTCCATAACACCAGTGATGGGAGTGATCTGTATAAAAGCTGGTCCTCAGGTGACTGCTGCAAAAACTGGATCATTCATTCATTCATTCATTCATCAAACTAATATTTTTTAGTACTTACTATATACTAGGCATATACTGATATTAATTAGCACTTATATCAGTGTTCTGTAGTGAGGTTCCAATGTTGATTCAAGTAAATCTAGTTCCTGTCTTCATAAAGATAATAGTCTTCAAAATCTGACAACCAGAATCTACGGAAAAGAGAGCACCAGATGTCAGCATAGGTCTGTACAGAGTTCATCGATTCATTCAATATTCAGTGAGTATGACTATAAGCTGGACACAAGAAGAAAACACACATGCTCTCTGCTGTCAGAGAGCTCACAGCCTATGACATAGAAGCAGGTTGCAAACACACTGTGGTTAAGTTCTACAGAGTTGAATCATGACATATGCATGTAACATTTGTGCATGCAATTATACAGCAAAAAAAAAGAAAGAAAATCAGATAAACAATACAGTGCTTCACCCACCATTCCTCCCATTAAGCAATGCCCCAGCACTGGCATGAAGTAGGATGTGAAACTAGTGTACCTTCCATGTATTCCACTTGCCTTTATCTCTCTTGGTGTGATCATTGCCTGCTTGACTGACATTTGTTCACTATTAAAAAGCCACATTTTTCTTCACTCAAGGCCCCTAAACTCAAGCCAGCCACTTCATCTGGTCATCAGCCACAGAAGCGGGATCAGTTTCATCATAGGGTGGGCCAGACTACTTTTTTATTTTTTTAATATATTTATTGTTGCCATATAGTTGACATATAATACTATATTTGTTTCAGGTGTACAGCATAATGATTCCACAATTCTGTACATTACTCAGGGTTCACCGTGGTAAGTATAGTGGGCTGGACTTGTTGTGGGCTGTGATGCACTTTGTAAGCTGCCCAGACAGTTAATCATTCAAGCCGGGACACCACTGAAAGTGAAGTCAGGCAATGTTGATAATTACACCAGAATAAGAGGCATAAAGCAAGACTGTACTGAGCAATCCAGGAATATGACATCACTATCTACAGGTGACTTTCAGGGATTTTTTTTCAATCTGAAAAGAGGTTTTTTTTATAACAAACAATATGTTTTGTCATACAGGTATTAAGAGGTGAATCACTGGAATCTACCCCCAAAACCAAGAGCACACTATACACACTATGCTAGCCAACTTGACAACAAATTATAGTTTAAAAAAGAATGTTTTCTAGCTTTAATTTTACTTATTTTAAAATAGATTAAAGTTCACAATGATTATTCAAAAAGAACACAGAGAAAAGTCTCTCTCTGACTCCTGTCCTCAGCCACTTAGTTGCCTGTACAGGAACTGGCAGCCTATATATAAATACATACACGTGTGTGTGTGTGTGTGTGTGTGTGTGTGTGTGTGTGTACATATGTATGTACAACTACATTTTACACAAATAAACATTCACACTGCTCTGTACTTATTTTTTTCTCTTCACAGTACAGTTTAGAGATAATTTCATATCGATATGACAAGCTTCCTCCCAATTTACAATGCTTACTATCTCACTGTATGGATGCACATAATTTATCTAACCAGCCTCCATTGATGGACATATAGACTATGTCCCATCTTCTGCTGCAATGAATGACCTTGACCATACATCATTGTGTATATGTGCCAGTATATCTGTAGAATAAATTCCTGGAAATAGAACTGCTGAGACAAAGGGCATATCAACTCAGATTCTGTTTGGTTGCTCATAACAGAAAAGCCAAAATAATGGTCACTTAAACAAGATAGAGATTTATTTCTCCCTTGAATAAAAGGAGTCTGGCAGTGGGCCATCCATTTGCCATGGGCTCCCAAGTGTCAAGAGGGACCAGGATTCTATCTTTCTGCTGTGCCATTCTCCATTCAAAGCTTATACAACTATGGAGGCCTTCTTTCAGTAAAAGAATACAAAATTACACATACCCATTTAGAGTGAGAAAAAAATAATATATACAAATTCTTAAAAGCTGAAATAACACAAACATCACAACATCTGGGAAAAACAATATAACCTCTCAACCACCCACCGTATCTTTATAATAGGTTTTTTTCCTCACTTTTTTTTTTTTTTTTTTTTTTGGCTACATGATCTTTGATCACTTCATCACAGGACAAGATTTTATAATACCTCCTGGAAAATAAATAAAAAGATAATTGAATTTTTCCTTCAGCACAGCTTGTTAAAATTTACCATTGTTGTTGATAGTTGAAATGCATAAAACATGTGACACATACTATTTCTAGTACTACTACAGATTTTGCCCTACAAATATAGGAATTCTGATAAAGTCTATGATTCACAATGCCCATCAAAAAAAAAAATACCTGGTGTGTTTATCAATGTATAAGCTAAGTTATTGAGCATGTTCCCAATAGGAGAAAGTTCCCATTTTATGTGGCATCAGTGAATACCAAATTCTCCACCTGCAATTTTGTATATCTCTTTAAGTGGGAGAATATTACACAGACTAGCTTCTGGCTCCATACATTTTAACCTTTTTTCCTCTTCCACTACCAAAGATTTCTGATGCTGGGCATAGGACTCGTTCACATTGGGATATGACTTGGTATCCAAAGCAGGGGGAGCCGGCCCAGTGACCAGCAGAGGTGTTCATGGAAGCCATTCCCACAAAAGGATGACGAGCAAATGACTGCAAACCACAGAAGCATGTCCAGTTAAACACCAACTAAATGCAACCCCAGTTCCTCTTCTTCCTGGCTGGGTCCTCCAAATTCCCATGACCATTCCAATGCCAGTCAACCCAAGGGAAAGTGTGACACAAGGAAAAGCAGAATAGAAATAGACAGCAGGCTGAGCCATTTGCAGTTAGAATATGTTACTTCTGCAAAGATGGTCACAAGAGCACCTGACCATGTGAACATGCTAAGGCTCTGCAGGGCAATGCCTGTGCAAGTGAAGGGCTCTGAAGGCTCAGCTCCCTTACCTGCATGGTAAAGTGCCCCTGGCCAGCAAGGTTCTGGATTCAGACTGATCAATCGCACACTCATGATTTGGAAGATTGAAGGGAGGCAAACGCGCTTGTTCTTTTGCCACTGGCACTTGCTGGGGCATCTGTTTCAGCATTCACGACTTTTTGCACTGGCTATAAGGCTCCACATTGTGCAGTCCATCCATCACCCACTTTGGATCTCCAGGCTGGATAGGGCAGCTGGGTAGGTCCAGGAAGAGCTTTCACCTGCTCTTTGTTTCAATGTAATGTCAGTTCTGGTCTCACACATGCAGGAAAGAAAAGAATACAATGAACACCTACCTATGTACTATCCCACCCAGTTTCAGCCATCATTAATATTTTGTCATTTTTGCCTCATAATTGAATCATTTTATGGTAAATTAAAAAGACCATGAGAGTTCACCCTTAAATACATATTTCCAAAGAGTAGGGACAGTTCTTCAATTAACAAGACCAATAACATCCCTAATTAAAGTAGCAATAATTCACTAATACCACCTAAAACTCACTTCATATTCAAATTTCTACAACTGTCCTAAAAATACATTTTAGAGTTGTTTCTTTGAAACAAGGATCCAATAGGTTCATGCAATGTATTTGTTCGTTATGCCTCTTAAGTGTTGTCTTATTTGGAACAATCCCCCTCATGACATTGACTCTTTGAAGAGATCAGGCCTGCTGTCATGTAGAATGTCCCACATTCTAAATACATCTATTTCCTTAGGCTGTTGTTTAGTTATCCCTGGTATTTCCTGTAAAATGAGGTAGATCAAAAGGCTTGGAGGTTTTTCAGGTCAGATTTATTGAGGTATAATTTATATATTGTAAACATCATCCTTTTTACTTTACAGTTCTTTGCATTTTGACAAATGCAAACAGTCATGTAATCTAAAAGCTTGGTTTGATTCAGATTTTACACCACTGGTCAAAATAGTTTACAGTGATGCTGTGAACTTTCCATTGAACTTCTTATCACATCCTTAGGTAATGTCTAGTTGTCCCACTATTAATGATACTAATTTTGAACATTGGGTTCCTGTAGCTTTCTGATCTCTGAACATGTATTAGTTTTCTATTGCTGTGCAACAAATTACTACAAACTTAGAGACTTAAAGCAACACCTACTTATTAACTCAGTTCTGCAGGTGGGAAGTCAGGTATGGCATTGCTACGTTCTCTGCTCAGGGTACCACAAGGCTAAAATCAAGGTGTCAGCAGGCTCCATTCTCATCTGAGGCCTAGGCTCCTCTTCTAACCTCATTGAAGTTGTTGGTGGAATTCAGTTCTGACTGATCTTGATTGTCAAGGGAAAATAAGACTGATGCTACTCAGTGGTGACCTGAGAGGCATATGTCTGGAATGACAGGATTCCTTGGGATACCTACTTGTCCATTAGGAAAAGTTAATGGAAAACTATAGTAACCAAATACAGGCAGAATCACCAAGAGAGTACATCCTTCAGGAAAGCAGGCTTGGATCATTCCACCAGATAGAATACCCTGAATAGCTGAATGCTGGCTGAGGGCAAAAGGAATAGGAATAGATGGCAGAGGCAGGAAGTTATAATGACCAAAATGTAGTAAACATGCATATATATTCTTCCTGGTTTTGTTAAGTATTTTCTTCCTCTTTCCTCCCCCTGTTATTTTACATAAGGGGTGTTAGTGGCAGCTGACCTTATAATGTAGTCTTTAGAATATCAGATGGATTGTGACTGAACTAGAAGGGGAAAAAAACATTCAGCCAGAGATGGGCACTGTGACTGACGACAGAGTGGCTACCTTCTTGTTTGCATTATTTTGTGTAACTATGCTTTCTTTTAGAGGGAAGCATGTTGTTGAATTGTTGCTTCTGGAAATTTAAATATGGACAAAAGGGTACATACGGATGCTGGGAAGCCAAAGGGCTGGATCATATGAGATGCTATCTACTGTCATTCAGCACCCCTTTCAATGCCCTCCTATACTCTCCCACAGGGAGATATGATACAGAACACAGGGGTTAGAAACTCAGGAACTACACTTCCCAGATTTTCTTCCCAACTGGAAGTTGGGTTTGGTTTCCCAAACAATCAGTTTTTGCCAATGAAGTGTGTTCACAGTGAAACACAAAAGACTAAAGGGATAGAAGCTGTTCTTAATCTGGTTCTGATGGCAGCCAACACACATAGGCTTTGGCCACTGTGAGTTTTGCAATAGTAAGCCTATCACTGGCTTCAGGGCTACAAGGCAGCTGTGACTTTAGTTGTGACTTCCTAGTCTCTGGATGGCAGCTTGGGGCAGTGTGACCAAAAAAAGAGAAAAAAAATCATTGCATAATCCTATCATCCTAAATTTGGTTCTTTTAGTCCATCCAGTGGACGCCATCATCTAAGTCCCTTTATTAAATCCCTTTCTGCTTGAAATACCTCAAGTCATTCTGATTCCCTGAAGACTGATAAACTCTTCCATAGTGTTTATACTAATTTGCAATTCTATCGGCAAAGTTGGAAACTGCCACTTTTTCTCATAGCCTAAGCAACACAGTGTATTACTAAACTCTTTGTCTTCTGACTAATCTCTTAGGTGGAAAAGGTATCTTAGTGCAATTTAGTTTGCATTTCATTCATTCAGTGACAATGAACATCTTTCCGTGTGTTTAGAAACCATGAGGATAGGGGCACCTGGGTGGCTAGTTGGTTAAGCATCTGACTCTTGATTTTTGGCTCAGGTCATGATCTCAACGTTTGTGAGTTCAAGCCCCGCATCAGGCTCTGTCTCCCTTTCTCTCTATCCCTCCCCTGCTTGTGCTCTCTCTCTCTCTCAAAAATAAATAAACATTTTTTTAGGGGCACCTGGATGGCTCAGTCGGTTAAGCGTCTGACTTCAGCTCGGGTCATGATCTCACAGTTTGTGAGTTTGAGCCCCACGTCAGGCTCTGTGCTAACAGCTCAGAGCCTGAAGCCTGCTTCAGATTGTGTCTTCCTCTCTCTCTTTCTGCCTCTTCCTTACTAATGCTCTGTCTCTCTCTCTCTCTCTTAAAAATAAACATTAAAAAAATATTAAATAAACTTTTTTTTAAAGAAGCCATGAGGATTGCTTTCTCTGTGCATTGTGCCACTAGCTTGCTGTCACACAGCTGCAACCTCAAGGCTTGGACCCCAGGGCCCCTAATCACACCAGGTCACCAAAGACCTCCACGTTGCCAAATCCAGTTGTCAACCTTTGATTCTTTAATTTATACTACTAGCAACATTTAACAAAAATGGCCATGCCTCTTCTTTGAGACACTTGCTGTCCTTGGCCTCCAGAGCTCATACTGTCCTCCTTTTCCTAACTCACACTTCTTTTTGTATGTTCCATCTCATCTCCCCAGCTCTGTACTATCTGGTTGCCTTGGGCCTCTCAGGCCTCATGCCTTCTTGGTTGATACCCAATCATCTATGATCTTGCCCAGGCTCATGACTTTCAACATTTCTACACTGAGGGTCCCAAATTTATATCTCTAGCTCCAACCTCTCCTACTCGAAATGACCACTTGATGTTTAAAAGTCATTTCAGACTAACTATGTCCAAACCAAACTCAACTCCTCCCTTACAAAAAAATAGAAACTTTGGGGCACCTGGGTGGCTCAGTCGGTTAAGTGTCTGACTTTGACTCAGGTCATGACCTCATGGTTTGTGAGTTTGAGCCCCACATCAGGTTCTGGGCTCCCTCTCTCTCTGCTCTTCCCCCCCCCCAAAAATAAATAAACATTAAAAAAAAATAGAACCTTCGCCTCCCACTGTTCTCAGTTAATAGCACAGCACCTTCTCACCAGCCACCCAGGCCACAAACCAGGCAAAAACCAGGACTCCTTGATTCCTCTCCCCCATTACTCCTCATCCAATCCTTGGCAACCTACTGGGTCTACTTTAAAGGTCTATCCAGAACAGGATGTTTGCAGTCCTATCATGGGTCCTAGCTTATTGTAGTGGCCTCCAAATGATCTCCCTGCTTTCACTTTTGCCCCCTACCAACTACTCACAGCCTCCCTGCCAAAATTATTCCTCTAAAACATAAGTCACATATGGGGCACCTGGGTGACTCAGTGGGTTAAGCATCTGACTTCGGCTCAGGTCACGATCTCACTGTTTGTGAGTTTCAGCCCCCCGTTGGGCTCTGTGCTGACAGCAGAGCCTGGAACCTCCTTCGGATTCTGTGTCTCACTCTCTCTCTCTCTCTTCCTCCCCCGCTCGTGCTCTGTCTTTATCTCCCCAAAATAAATAGAGATTAAAAAAAAAAAAAAAACATATGTCACATCCAGTCACTCTAGTCAAAACACCCCACTGGATTCCCATATTACTCTAAGTACCTTCCAGCTCTTACAATAGCCTACCAAGCCCTTCTTGATCTGCCCTCCTGGCTAACAAGTCTCCAATCTTACTGCTACTGCTTTCCCTTTCCTATTCTCCACTCCAGCTATACAAGCCTCCTTGTACCTCAGATCCACCAAGCACATGCCAGCCTCAGGGCTTTTGCACTTGCTGTTCCCTCTGCCTGGAATGATCTCCTAGAAGGCCAAGCTGCCAGCTCCCTCACCTCTTAGGGGTTCAAATGCCATCTCATTGAGGAGGCCCTTCTTATTTAACCTAGTTGCTTCTGCCCTCCCTCCAGGAATTCCCACCCCCTCTTCCTGCTTTCTCATCACAGCATGACAAGATTTGAGCCCCTGTCCTCCAACACCACAACCTCTCACTTCCCAACAGGGTTTGTAAGCTCTGTGAGAATGAGGATTTCAGGCTATTTTATTCTTTGCTAAATCCCTAGCACCTAGAATGGTGCTTGACACATAACAGACACTCTGTAAGTATCTACATGAATAAATGAATGAATAAAGCTAATATATAGCCTAAAGGACACTCATGTAAACAGAACCAGGAGATGTAGCTTTGGGAAGCCATGGGAGTGGATGAAATTACCTTGGAGGGAGGAGGTAAAGCTACAGACGGGAGATATGAACTCACAAGCCGTGCAAAGTGTCTAACCTGGAGATGAAGAGTTTAGTGAGAACAGGATGAAAATGCTGCAGAGCAGGTGACAGTTAAGAGTAACAGCCAACGCATAAAACACGTCAGGCACCCTATATGTATTAAATTACAACAACCCGATGTGTTCAATACCGTTACTATTCCTAATTTTACAGACAACTAAATGAGTACAAAAGGTTTAAGGACTTGCCCGGGGTCGTTTGGCAAAACTGGGGTCTGAAGCTGGGCTTTAGTCTTTGTGTTTTTACTATGACTTCTTTGATGAGAGCTGATCAGGACTGTACCAAGTTTGTGGACGATCCCATCTCCAGTCTCCATCTCTGTGCTCACCACGAAATATAGGAAGAGCATACATGGAGCGAGGCAATGTGGCCTTCTGAAGGGCGGAAACACGTTACCAGAACAAGCTCTGGGCAGAGGACCAGCATGGGTTCCTAGCCTGGCTTTGCTACTAACTCTTTGGACCTTTGGCCTGGTTACTGAACACTCTGACTGTCCCCTGCCCCATTGTGCGAAGAGTGGGCTGGCTCACATAATCCCTCGAGTTCCTTCTGGCTTGGAAATTCCACGGTCTATAGTCAAGGGAGATAAGCACATAGGACAGAGGCACCTTTCCTGTAACACCAGCTACAAGGCCAAAGGGAAAAATCAATAAATAATTGGGGCCTGCCAGACAGACTTTTCTGATGGAATCGACAGCTCTAAGAAGGTTACTAAGAACTAGGGCCTTGGAAAAGGGAGCTATGGAGAAGCCTGGGCAGCTAAAATGTAGTCCCCATAGGGTGGCGCTGCACATTTTGGATGCATGTTCATTACTAGGGTTCTTCTTCTTTTTGGCATTATAATTAGTAAAAATAATAATGTTGGAGACTCTACAACATGTCCGGGGAGAGGCCAAGAATAAAATTTAATTCCTGAAAGCCTGGATTGTAGAAAACATAAATCTAAAAAGGAGGAAAATACAGTTAAAACCTAGAAAGAAAAAAATAAGCTGAAGCTTGTGTTGATTTCTCCACACACCTGTCCATAATCTGTGCGTATGCACATGTGCACATACACATGTCCACACGGGCACACCTAGGAGAACATGTGTGTCTATATATACCCATAGGAGTGGCCAGGTATATATTTTTCTATTGGAGCCTGGCTCTTTAAAATGGGGGATAATGACACTGAAAATTATTCTAAGCTTTTCAAAGACATAAATGACCAAGCTGCCTCCTGACTCCTGAATTACATTACCCAGAAAGAACTTAATAACATGCTATTATCGCTTCTCCTCACTGACAGGATTTCGGGGCTGAAAAGACAAACAAGAAGTACGTTCGTAATCACCAGCACAGTCACCTCTGCCGAGCTGCGACCGCAGCTAATTCCAGGTAAGTGCTATAGGGTGGAAGGAAGCCTGGGGCTGGCAATGCGACTAGGTGCTTGGTAATTGTCACCAGTTCAGTTGAGCTGTCACCAGCTGAGAGGGGGCTACAGGAAGCTCATGGAGCCAACGGAGAATCCCACGGGGTGAAGGGTAGAGAGACTGCATTATGGGAACCAAAATATAATTTCTGAGTTCAACTGACATAATGCACATAAAATTCCTTACAAACTGCAAAAGTGCTCTACCAATGTGACTATGAACAGAAAGGGGCGTCATTAAAGGGTCTTGTTTGGTTAGGGCTGCCATGTACAGCTGTATAGGCTGTGTACTGCTCAACTTCTGAAAATGTCATTAGTCTATGAAAATGGTGCCCCCTGGAATTGTGCATTGTGGCAGCTCTGTTAGTTGACGTAGGGCTTAGTTAGCTGATGAAGTCCACTATAGGGGCTGCTGTTTTTCCTCCTGGATAATGCTTAAGTCCCAGTGATGAACCATCGAAGTGTGCTTCGGGGTAATTAAAAGGCAATTGCAATTAAGATCCTTGAGGACAGGAGTCATGTCTTATTCACTCAGTATCCTGAATCTTATGATTGGTATATAAGTCTTCATAAAAAAGTTTGTTAAAAATAAGAATGGATGGATATTGAATGAATGAATCAGATAGAGACTCATGGGGGTCAACTCCTGGGGAAAATCGGTTATAGTGATCGCAGAATCTGTTTAGCTCAGAAAGTGCAACTGCACATTCCATGTCTCCTCTTCCATGACTTGGATTATGACAAGGCTTTAGTGAAGGGCCGTGGACATGTCATGAGTTCAATAAGAGTTTGTTCAAGATTTATGAGGTACCTCACCCAACGGTAGGTGCTATTGGCTCGTATAGTGGTGATAACACCGGGGTCAGAAAACAGAGCATAGGTCATGATCCCTGCCATCAAGGATCTTACAATTTAGACAGTTTAGTCAGATATAGGTTTATGGAGAAGTGAAATAATGCTATCAGGTAGTATGTCCCAAATATCAAGGAATAGCAAAGATGATAAGTATCATAGGAGTTCAGGGCAGAAAGCACAGGATATCTGCTCTGCCACCTGCTGTATGGTCATGAGAAAATTACTTAACTCTTCTGCCCCTCTCCAAGCTTGTAAGACTGATGTAAGACTAATCATGCTTACCATGCAAGGTCCTTAAACAAAAGAGTAAAACAGGTAAGTATTTAAAGCCCAGTGCCTGGCACGTGGTAGAACTTTCCAGAATGTTGGTTCCTATATAAGAACTTTTCAGTCACAAGTGACAGAATACCAGCTGATCCCAACTTAAGCCAAAAAGGGAGGCGGGGTGGTATTTTTATATATACTCACAAAGTGAAGCTGCAAAGGCTTCAGGCATAATGGTATCCAGGAGCTCAACTGACATCACTAGTGCTCTGCCTGCATTTCCGTTTCTCAGACAAGATTTCTCTAGGGATAGGAATAGCTGTCAGCAGTCAGGGTCCAGCTTAGCCTCAGAAGGAAGAGCTTCTCTCCCCAGAAATTGGGAGGAGGAAAGTCTCAGGGAGCACTCCGACTGGTCTGGCACAGCTCATCCAACCATGTCTTACCCAATGAATATGGTCAGAGGAATGAGATGACCCAGTTGATGAGGGCTGGGTTGTGTGCAGACTCGTGTGTATGGGGGTGGGGGGGGTGTGGGGAGGGTGAGCTCTATCTAAACCACCTGCAATGAATTTGAGAGAGAAAGGGCTAGTTCTTGAGTGTGTTCAGAAGAAATAAATAAAAGAGCTGCATGTTTCTACCAAAAATAGGAGAGCTCGTAGTTCTTTACAGAAGCAAAAAAAAAAAAATTATTTCTATTGGTTTCATATGCAAACACTATGTGTATGTGTACAAATTCCCAGAGTAGCTGCACAGAGATGGCACCCACCTGACCCCTGGAGCCGGGACTTTGCGACCCCTGGCGAGCAGGCACAGTGCTGCAGTCACTCACCGCGAGGGGGCGGGCAGGAAAGCCCACCAGATGGGGTCTCTAGCGGCTTGGGGGAGGTCAGAAGCCGAGCCCTGGTTTGAGGGGAGACGGTGGCATGGGAAGGGCAGGGAGGCAGTGCGGAGCCCCGGCTGGCTGACCTCCCGTCTTTTGTGCCTCAGACTCGTTTCTGCAGGGGCTACGGAGGGTCCCACTGTCTACTGCGGACACGCGCTGGGCCAGGGACATCCTAGCCCCCAGAAAGAGGCGCGGACGATACCAAACCGCTCGCGGTCAGAGCAGCGCGGAGCGTCCCCTCGGAGACACGAGCAGCCCGGGTGGCCGTGACCGCCGATCGCGATCGCCGGCCAGGGACTGGGCCAGGCGTCCGCACGACCTCACGGCCACCACACAGGCCTGCCAGCCCCTGAGACGCCACGACAGCCTCCTCCCCTAACGCTCTGTTCCTTTTTCGCGTCTTGAAAAGAAAGGGGGGTGGGGGTGGGGGTGTACTGTTTACCTAGCCTCCTGTTACTGTGGCCTTGAGTAACCAAGCATTTATGTCACAGAGCGGGCGGGGGAAGGGGCGCGGAGAGCGGGAGAGAGAGAGGGAGAGGAATCAAGCCCGGCATAAAATTTGCCATCACAATCGTCATTTCAAATCATTTATCATGCATTCGTTTGTCAGTGCATATCTATCTAAACTCTGTTTAGGACACGGCAGTTAAGCGAACAGGCCCCAGAGTGGGAATGCACAGGTCCACACCCCAGCTCTCCTCTGCGCGGCACCTGGCATTTAGAAACTATTAATGCCATCGGCTTTATGGTGCTCATAAGCACCACAAAGTGTTTATGAGGGGCTGCCCTCAACAAGGCCCAAAGTATCTCAACTCCAACCTAGAAACGCATTTTGGAGTAAACGTATTTTGGAGTATTTGTAAAAATATCTACCGGACTGCCCTAGGCATGTGGAAATCACGTGATGTCATAGACTGATTCTAACATGGCCCCCAAGATCCTCCCACCCCCAATACAACCCTACACGTCTTGTATAACCCCCTTCCTTTAGATGTGGGTGAGATTGTGAATATGATGTCACTTCATAATTCTGTTATGTTAAAGGATTTTTGCAGTATCGTTGATTCAGAACTCACCCAAATAGAGATTATCCTGGTGGGCCTGGCTTAATCAGGTGAGCCCTTAAGTGGACGGAGTCCTTCCGAAGTTAGACACTTTCCTGCCTTAAAGAAGCAAACAGACATGTTGTAAACTGCCTGTGGAAACTGCCTGTGAGAGCTGAGGGCCTCAATCCTCTAATCACAAGGAACTGAATTCCGCCAACAACCTGAATGAACTTGGAAGAGGACCCCAGGCCTGGAAAAAGAACACAGCCAGGCTGACACTGTCCAGCCTTGAATGTGGCCTTGTGAGACCCTAAGCAGAGCATCCAGTTAAGCTTCTGGACTCCTGAGCCACAGAAAGTGTGAGAAAAAAAGTCTGCTATCTTTATTCTCTCTGTAGTAATTTGTTACACAGAGTAGAAAGTTAATATACATTCTAAATCTACTCAAAGCCTTGTTGAATTTGGTTTAAAAATGGGGTGTGCCTGAATGCATATGCTAGAGAGAAGAGCATTCAAAATTTAAAAGATGGTCCCACTAGTTTGAGATCATAATAAAAAATATGGACTATTGGGGTGCCTGGGTGGCTCAGTCGGTTAAGCATCCAACTTCGGCTCAGGTCATGATTTCATGGTTCATGGATTCAAGCCCTGCATCGGGCTCTGTGCTGACAGCTCAGAGCTTGGAGCCTGCTTCAGATTCTGTGTCTCCTCTCTCTGCCCCTCCCCGGCTCGCTCTCTCTCTCTGTCTCAAAAATAAATAAACATTTAAAAAAAATTTTTTTAAGTATGGACTATCATTCATTATTTACTGAGCACCTACTCACTGTCTGCAAGGCAGTAGACTAGGAATTTAATCAGGATTTGAAACCAAAACTGGAAATTTATTACTGCTACCACCTAAGAAAATTAAAGGGAAAATGTTTAATATTGAAATATAAGTCTTCCTTCAAACCGAGAAACAGACTCTTGACTACAAAGAACAAAGTTACCGGAAGGGGTGGGAGGGATGGGTGAAATAGGTGATGGGGATTAAGGGGGGCACTTGTGACGAGCACTGGGTGATGTATGTACATGTTGAATCACTATATTGTACACATGAAACTAATATTACACTGTATGTTAACTAACTGGAATTTAAATAAAAACTTTAAAAAATATATCAGGCCTCCTTAAGTCATGCTCATCAGAGTGTATGCTTGTCAAGGATGAGCTTGAGATAGTGAGTGAATACTAGTAATAGTAATGATAATAATAGTAATATAATAATAGTAATAGAAGGCAGACCCAGAATTTTAATCCAGCTCTGTGTCCCAAATTCCATGCAAATAAACTTTGTGAAACACCTTCCGTCTGGCAGGATATTAAATGGCCCCTTCGCCTCCTATCCCCTTCACCCCCTCTGCCAGAGGATGTGTGCCCTTATCTGTGTCCCGCCCACCCCACCCCACCCCCAGATTTCCTCCAGAAACAATAGAAAACAAGAAATTCAAGCTACACAGAAACACACGCCCGGCATAACCGGAAGGCAGAGAATTGCCTAAAACTTCAAAACCACCATAAACAAACAAAGCAGACATGATTTCCCACTGAGAGATCTTGCACACCCCTGCTTCACAGGCACAAGGCTCTGCTATGAGCTAGGATGAGCCTGCGGCATGGTGTCTGGGGGAGAAGGGGCACAGGAAGGGACAGGCACCCTTTGACAGTTGGAGGGCCCAGCAAGCCAAAAGAGAAAAAAATTAGAAGTATATTATAGATGCTTTAGCAAATGGAAAACGTGGCAGAGTTGTGGCAGATTAAGATATCTGCACTCTTCAGTGATGGGATCCTCCCCTTCCCCATTTCCTGTCCACCTTCCTCCTCCCCAGGGTCACCATCTAGGAGCCACCAGGCTTCTCTCCGCTGAATGCCTGGGAAAAGTTAAGGCTTCCAGAAGGGGTGGTTGGGGAGGGAATCTCTTCCTGGCATTTGATTTCAAACAGCGAGCTATTTGGATCTTCCCTCAGGGAATGTAATAGACTCAAAACTTAAATGAAGAATCTGGGAGAAATATTCGGAGTAAGAACAAGACTCCCCCGCCCTTCTATGCTCTCCACCACTTTCTCCAACCCAACCCCGACTAAAAAAAAAAAAAAAAAAAAAAAAAAATTCCAGTCTGGTAGGAGGGGAGATGGCCAAGAAAAAATTATAAAAGCTGAGTTATCACTGGGTCCCAGACTGGAGTCCTAAACCCTCTTCCTTGCTATTTTATGTCTCAGGATTCCAGAGGGGTGTGAGGTCAGAGGACACATGCGGCCACCTACTAAATGAGAGTCTGCATTTAACAAGAATGCATAGCGAGGTTCCCATAGGAAGGCCTTCTGTGACAGACAGAAAAGAGCCGAGAGAGAGAAAGAGAAAGAGAAAGAGAAAGAGAAAGAGAAAGAGAAAGAGAAAGAGAAAAAGAGAAAGAGAAAAAAAGAGAGACAGAGACAGAGACAGAGAGACAGAGAGGAGAGGGTTATAAATGGAAAGACCAGTGCCATGATTAAGAGTACCTTAGGGGGCAGATGTTCATAGCATCTATTAATTTCTTAACTAATTATTATTTGACAAAGAAAAAAACCAGAGATACCTACGATAGAATATGTGTCACCTGCATCAAACGAGCCTGTCTGATCCCCGAGTGTGGCACATGTAAGGTTTTTAGCATATAAACATTCATAAGTGAACTACTAGGCCAGCAGGACTTACCCACCTACCCTTTGCCCCTACCCCATGTCCCTAGGGGGCCTTTCATGACAACCCTAGCCCCCACCCCATCCTCCCACCTCAGGAGAAATTGACCATTTCCTACTTTATTCCTAGCGCAAAGTAGGCGCTCAATAATTGTGTGCCAAATAATGAAAGTGTTGTGCTAGCAGGCTTTGATCAATTAGTAATTGTAATTGAAGCTGAATGTAATTAATTATATGATTTTGGGCTGTTCAGGTTTAATTCTACTAAAATTACATCATGAAAATAGGGCTGGTAGAAGGATTTCAGATAGAAAGGAGCTGTGACTGAAGCTTCCGTGTACAGTATGGTGCAGGCTGAGTTGGCCCCTTTGCCAGCAATAAAAGATTCACGCAGCTACGTAACTAAGGGGTTCTGATCTTGAATCCCATTTGGATGCAGAATCCAAAATCAAGTCCTATGCTACAATACCAAGCTTACGGAGCTGTGGGCACGCTCTGCTATGGACTCTGCTTAATTTGGGGACATTAATTTGCCTTGATCCATTTCTACTGCTGCATGTTTTCCATTTTTCATGCCATGTGAATTCCTTTTCAACTCTCACAGCCCCAGAGGGTGTTAGAGCTAAAGAAGGATCTTTGGGGGAATCTTTAGAACAATGGTTTTTAGCCCAGTCAGACCTAACACAGCGTTTTTACAACAAATATTTTGTATTGCCCCTTCCCATCTGAAATGAAATCCATAGAAACTATAATCTACCTACATAATTATATATATGATTTTTTCAAAGTCAGATCGATACAGGTGAGTTGTAATGACCATTCAAATGCAGGTCCAATGCAGGTGAACAATAATTCCTAAAGAAACCAATCAGCCCTCAATTCTCATGGCAATTACATTTCTGGAAAATGTAATGGTATTAAAACCAGGCAAAAAAAAAAAAATCCTTTACCTTTACATGTAAAACTGAGTTAGGTTGTAGACTCAGTTCATTATAAATATGATTTTCATCACACAAATATCCTATGGGACATTTGGAAATCACACAAGGTCAAAGGAAAATTCTTTGTTGAGTGAGGCTGTGCTGCCCCCAGGAAGACATCTAGCATCCTCAACCCCACCAGCTCAATGCCAGTAACAACCCCCAGTCATTGTGACAACCAAAACTGTTTCCAAGCACTTCCATGAAGTGCCTGGGGGTAGTAGCACCCCCACTGAGAACCACTGATTATAACCCATTCTCCTTAATGTGTAAGTGAGAAGTCAGAGGTGGGGGAGGGGGAGATTTGCCCTAAGTGACCAGCTGGTCAGCAGCACTCCAGGTCTCTGGATTCCCATTGCAGGATCCCTCCTGGCTCCCTGCTGCAGCTCCCCAAGATAAACAGGGTCAGAGGAGATCCAGGTTTTGCTCAGAAATCCTTTGGGTTCCAATGCAGAAACTCAGGATGGCTCCGCAAACCCCAGAAGATCAAACTCCCTGCAAAAGAAAACACCGCCATGCAGTGTTGATAAAGTCCTCTAACCTAGGGAATGACATCACAATGCCTTTAAATCAATCTGCCCAAATGAGCCCAAGATGTCTCTTTCCCCATCACCAGAAAGCTAGGAACGTTCTGTCAGTGTGGAGAAGTTAACTTGTTTGTTCTCCTGTGTTCACCAATGAGAGCCCTGAAACTATCACAGGTAAAAAGAAAGGATCCAGCTTTGAGAGCAAAAGTAGCAACTGGGCGTTTGCCAACACTGCTCCGTCAGTAGCAGTTGACTGGTATGCTGTGCTAAGAAGGGTTCTAGAATCACATCCCAGCTCAAACCAAAAGGATGCAGTGATCACTTCAGGGTTTGCGCTGGCCACGGTAGGGGTTGGCAACACCATGCTGTATTGCCATACCTGTTTTCGAACCCCAGACAAATCCAGTGTACTTGCCTAGGTCAGAAGCTCATTAGTTTTACTAATGGCAGTCTATTTCATTCCATTTAATTCTTTAAAATTTCAGGCAAATATCTCCATCCTGATGGCTGACACGGTTCAATCGTGAGATAATCTGCTATGAGTGGTGGTACTAGGACCCTGCCTCAGAATCTCACTCCCTCACTCAGTACACACAAGCTCAGTGTGTTATACACCAGTCATTGGCAAGCCTGTTGCGTTGCACATAAGAATCATCCTTTTTCAAGGTCCCGAATTCATAAAGTAATAGGCATCACACAAAACTCAACATGAGTATCCACCATTTTCCACCTGAAATTAATGTACCCTTAGATAAGGGATCAAGATGACACAGTACATAATGACTGATTGTAACTAGAGCCTTGAATATTTCTTGCTAGGACAACTATCTTTTGCGTACAAGTGTCTTTTAGACAAAATGGCTAAATATTGTTTATGTTTAACTTTTTTTAGGTTTATTTATTTTGAGAGAGAGAGAGAGAATGGCAGGGGTGGGGCAGGCAGAAGAGAGGGAGAATGAGAACCCCAAGCAAGCTCCACATTGTCAGCACGGAGCCCGATGCAGGGCCAAACTCACAAACAATGAGATCATGACCTGAGCTGAAATTAAGAGACACTTAACTGACTGAGCCACCCAGGGACCCCCAGAAATATTGGTTATCTTTAAAGTCAATGAAAGTAGGTGACCTAGAAAAAAGACAGCTAGAAGAACACGAAATGATCATTCTAAAAAGCTTTCTGGGTCTCCTGGGTGGCTCAGTTGGTTGAGCATCTGACTCTTGATTTCGGTTCACATCGTGATCCCAGGGTCGTGGGACTGATCTCCCCTCCTTCCCCCAACTCTGCCTCATCAGGCTCAGGGCTGAGCATGGGACTTGCTTAAGATACTCTCTCTCTTTCTACTTCTGCCCCTCCACCACTCACACAGTCCCTCCCTCTCAATAGATAGATGATACATTATAGATAGACAGACAGACAGACACAGGACAAAAAAAGCTGCCTGGGGCATCTGGGTGACTCAATCAGTTAAACATCTGACTTGGGCTCAAGTCATGATCTTCTGGTTCGTGAGTTCAAGTCCCCATCAGGCTCACTGCTGTCAGCATGGAGCCTGCCTCAGATCCTCTGTCCCCCTCTCTCACTTACGTTTTCTCAAAAATAAACATTTTTTAAAAAGCTGCCTGTATAATGCATTGAGGAGGGCACCTGTTGGGATGAGCACTGGGTGTTGTATGGAAACCAATATGACAATAAATCATATATATATATATATATGTATATATATCATATATACGTATATGTATATATATGTATGGAGACCAATATGACAATAAATCATATATATATATAAATCATATATATATACATATATATATACATATATATATGTATATATGTATATATATGTATATATATATATATAAAGAAATACAAAATTAAGTCAAATGCTCTTAAGTGAACTGGTTTTAAAAATCTTAAAAAGGGAGGAACCGGGGTGGCTCAGACAGTTAAGTGTCCAACTCTTGATTTTGGCTGTTTATGATCTCACAGTTTGTAACTTTGAGCCCCAAGTCAGGCCCTGTGCTGACAGGGAAGAGCCTGTTTGGGATTCTCTCTCTCGTTCTTTCTCTACTCACTCTCTCTTCCAAAATAAAGTTAAAAAATTTTTTAATCTTACAAATGAAACAAAAAAAGGCAAGAAATAGGAAGGTCAAATGGATCTGTAAACATTCAAGAACACTTAATTTGAGATAAACTTGTCTCTGGAGAGAACCAATCCTTAGGCAAATGGGTTTTTGGCAATGTGACTATAGACATTTTGGCCTTAGGTAAATTGGACAGGAGCCAGTTTGGTGGGACAAGATGGGAGACTCGGAGGACAGGGAGGGGACCAGATCTAGACCAGGATGGTGGTGGTAAGGAGGTAGAGAAGAGTTGCTGAACATGGGGGGAGGAGTTGCTCTGAAGGTCAAGGAGGGGTACAGGCTGATGCCTGGCTCTCAACCTGGGCGACTACGGGTGGCACCATCCAGTGAAACAGTGGGCCCTTTGGTCAAAATGAAATCTGGAGAAATAATAGCCCAAAAGAGAACCTAGAGATAGTCTCAACAAATCTTGCTTTCAGGTGGAGCTGCCGACTGGCAGCACTCGTCCCCATGAGTTGTTTAAATCCCTTTCTCCTCCCAGGCCACAGACTCCCAGCTCACCACTGCCTCCACCAGCAATAGCCTCCCTCCTTATCCAAGGCCATCTCCTTTTGTCAGAGAGACCACAGGTCACATTTTGTCTCTCCCCTTCCCTCCCCAATAAATAGGTGTTGAGGGAATACATGCGATATGCATGAACTGAGGCATGTGTAGGTGGCCACACAGTGACCAGTAAAGGGCCTGCTATGGCCTCCACTGTCACACATGAGACAAAGAAGTGCTCTTCCCCCTCCAAGACCTGCAGACAGAGGGTAGACAATTGAGTGTGGATAGTGGAAATGGAGAGAAGGGTCAGAACTGGGAGGAGAAAGAAGCCACAGGGGCCCAGTGGTCTTGGGAGGCTCCCTACGCAAAGCAGGGCCTGAACGCTGTCACGAGCGGAAAGCAAAGGGGACTTAGATATAAGGACAAGCAGAGGAGGCAGAGTGGACAAGAGCAAGGCCATGGAGACGGGTGAGCCTGGTGTCTGTAACACACTGAGATCAGCCTGTTTAGGAAGCCCACAACCCAGACAGAGAGAGAGGTAACAATCCTCATGTGAGCCCTCATCTCACTTAGCCAGACATGTGGCATTAGGGAGCGGAGCAGGGACAGAAGCTTCCACACACACAGTCCCGTTCCTAAACTTGTCCCTGGTTAAGCTCAAGTTCCGTGAACTGGCCTGTGCAGCTCTCAGGTCTACAGGGAACACCTGTCTTTATCTTAAATGCTCCCAGGGACGTCTCTATCAACCTAACACTGTGATTAAAGAAAGAGCTCCTGCCAGCTCTCTGGGGGTGAACTGTGGACAGCAACTAGCAGAATCAATAAGAGAAATCAAGCCTATTTCAGCCAAAGAGCCAGCTTCTGAGAACCCCACGGGTCATTAGAAAACAGGCATGACTACTATAAAAAGCACATCCACACAAATGGCATCCAGCCAGAACGGCATGGGTCTCTGTGTTCATTCTGACCAGAAAATGGCATTTAAAGTAACCAACTAGTAGCCCTCACTCTGTCTCAACAATGGCAATAAAAAACCTACTGTAATTTAACTCTGTCTGTTCTTGTTCAGTTGTATGGAGAGCATCCAGTCTATAATCATCTCTATTTTTTCTATGGATGTGTCTGTTATTTTCCTCTAGATTTCCTCGAGGCTCTCCACATCCTCCAAACATGAGTCCAGGGCCCTTAAAGATAATAGCTGCAATGATATGGACCCTTTTGGTTAAACATAAGATACCCAATTTAAAACAACTTACACAAAAAAGGGGAGGCAGATTTGTTGGCTCAAGTAACTGAAAAATCAAGGATGGATCTGACCTACAGGAATGGTTTGATCTAGGGGTTTAAAGGATGAGGCAGGCAAGATAGCCACCAGAGCTTAGCAACCAGTGGGAAGGTAGTCATTCTCCATATCTCTAGCTGAAGTTACAGGAAGGTCCTTCGGGTCATGAGCCCCTACCGGAACCAATCTCTGCATCCAGAGAGGTGGCCATCTGTCTACCCCCATGGTTTGTGAGAGCTCCTGGATCAGCACAGTTGCAGGAATGGGTGTCCCTGCAGGAAAGGGGAATTCTGTTCAAGTGCAAGGTTTACTGGGTAGATAAACTGTCTATGTGCATGCTGTTTATCTATGTTTGCTTTTCCCTATCGCTTTTACTAGCACTAACTCTTCGCATTCACCACAGTCCTCTGAGAAGGGCAACCTATGGAAAACCAGGCAATTTCACAGCAGGGGAAGCAGAAGCTCCAAGACCAAAGCAACCTGTCCACTGGTAGCAGAACTAGGGCGATGGGACTACTTCCAGCTGCTTGGCCCAGTATGGGCAGAGACGCTGGTCCAGGCCAAAGGTAGGAAGAAGTTCCAGATCTGCTCTGGACACATCTTGCCATTAGATTATTAGAGACATTAACCGTTACAAGTCAGAAGTCACTTCTAACCAACTCATTAAAATGGCCCACGTTGGGGGCACCTGGGTAGCTCAGTTGGTTAAGCATCTGACTTGATTTCAACTCAGGTCATGATCTCACAGCTGATGGGATTGAGCCCTGCACCAGGCTCTGTGCTGACAGTGTGGAGCCTGCTTGGGATTCTCTCTCTCCCCCTCCCCCACTCTCTCTTGCTCTCTTTCTCAATAAATTAAAAAAAATAAATGTCCCACATTGGTGGTTTTTCCTCCTCCCCCATCTTTTGACACCTCTCCCTGCATACTTGGGAGAGAGAGGAAAAGGTAAAAAAGGCAGACCCCCTCTATATTCCTACTTTCCATGGAGCACACTGCAATCTCTGCCACTGTTAGCTCCCTTTACAAGGATTTCCCTAGAAGGGGGCATATCCCAGTGTCCACAGTGGCCTAAGGGGCTTGATGTTTGAGGCGCTGTTGGCCAGGTGAGCTCTGGGCCACACAGGCCTACCCTCCACAGAGAGATGGCTGTTCACAGGGTGTCCCTGCCCAGCTGAACCCACTGCGAGAGCCTCCCCAGCTCCAGACTGAGGAGGCTGTGGGAAGGCAGGGAGGGTCCAACTTCTTAGCAGGCTTGGTGGGAACAGTCTACTCTTACAGAAGAAAATGGAAAGTCAGAGGTTGAGAGCCTAAGCTCTGGCCGCAGACCACCTTGGTTCAGAACCTGCCTCCACCATTCACTGCCTGTGTGCCTCTAGCAAGCAACCTAAGCCCTCTGTGCCTCAGTTTACTCACCTGTACTAACAGGATAATAGTGGCCCCTAGACTTCATTGGGTTATCATGTAAATTAAGTGAAATCAAATCCAAGGCCAGCACATGGTCAGGGCTCAAAATTAGCTATTATTATTGCTAATATTTTATGATTTATTGATAACTAATTCTTCTACTCAGAACAAAGTCTACCTTAGGATTCCCAAGCCTACCCACAGAATTCAATTGCGTGGTAGATAGCATAGTATTTCCCCCTCCCCCAAGAGGTGTGCTTTCTAGTCTCTGGAACCTGGAAATGTGACCTTACATGGTGGTCAAAAGTATTTGCAGGGGTGATTAAGACTTGAGAATGGGGAGAGATTCCTGGATTACCTTGGGAGGTGGTTAAGTAGTTACAAGGTACTTATAAGAGGCAGGTAGGAGGGTCAGAATCAGAGAAAGCCACAACAAAGGAAGAAGAGGTACACGTGATACAGCCATGAGCCAAGAAATGCGGGCAGCTTCTAGGAATTGGAGAAGAATCCTCCTCTAGAGCTTCCAGAAAGAATGCAGCCTGTCTGATGCCCTGCTTTTTGACTTCTGACCTCCAGAAGTGTAAAATAACGAACTTGTATGTTGTTTTAAGCCACTCAGTGGTCAGCATCACCATGACCTGGCATGGGGCTCCTGACTACCACCCTTAAGGCATGGGTGTAGGGAGCTTTTTATTAAAGAACGCTCAGAAGAAGGCCTCCCCATACTCTAAAAGAACCCCATTCACATTAATCTCTCCAACAAATATTTATCATGTTTATTCTTACGAATACACATGACCACACTCACTACTTAGCAAGGGGCCTTAGCAGGGGTTCATCTAAGACCCAGACTCCTTCCATCTTTCTGGTGGGCTATCCTCAGCTTGTTGGATTTTCTTAGGGGAGAGTCTGACTCCATTTTTGAGGTTACTCTGACAGCTTCTAAGCCCCACCTTTCTCTTTTCCTTTTGGCCACAAGTCTGGGCAAACTGATATGAAAGCCCAAGTGTTTCCTCCATTGATACTAGTGGAAAAGTTCAAATTATGGAAACCACGGCCCACACACAGGAGCCCTCATCCTATCCTAGTCTCACCCCAAGAAAAACCAAGGGCATCTGGGTGGCTGAGTCGGTTAAGTGTTCAACTTCGGCTCAGGTCATGATCTCAAGGTTCGTGAGTTCAAGTCCCGCATCAGGCTGTCTGCTGTCAGCACAGAGCCTACTTTGGATCCTCTGTGCTCCTCTCTCTCTCTCTCTCTCTCTCTCTCTCTCTCTCTCTCTGCCCTGTCTTAGCTCACGCTTTTTCTTTCAAAAATAAATAAACAATAAAAATTTTTTAAATAAAAACAATACAAAAAACAATAAAAAATGTCTGGCCCTCATTCAAGCCAATTCAATCAGAATCTTAGGCATTCAAAGCTCTCTCCTGGTGATTCCAGTGTGCAGGTAGGGTTGTGAACTATAGACCCGAGATTGCAACCATGAGCATGTGCATCAGAATTCCCTGGAGAGCTTATTAAAACAGATTGCTGAGCCCTGCCCCAGAGTTTCCGATTCAGCAAATCTGAGGTGGGGGCTGAGAATTTGCATTTCCAGTAAGCTCCCAGGTTATGCTGCGGCTGCCGGGGCAGAACCACACCTTCAGAACCATCTAGGTCCTTGCAGCTCAAAGTGTGCACTGTGGACCAGCAGCAAGAGATCCCCTGGGAGCTTGATAGAAATGCAGACTCTCCGGCCCCAAACCCACTGAGTCAGAATCCTGTGTTCTAATGGTTGTTACACAAAATTTTGAGACACACTGTTCTAGAATGAAAGTGCAGGGAGAGGGGATGAAGTCATGGGAGCTGAAAAGGCAGAGGTCAAGGGCTTCCTACCTAGCACTTCACCAGTCTTAAGAGCTTGTCCTTACCTCTCACATATGGGAAAAAGAAAAACAGGAAGAAACATCGACAGAACCATGCAACTGTTAAGTTGAAGGCAGAACTGAGCAGAGTGTTTTCTGCCCCCAACAGTGCCTGCCAGGGGCACAGTGACCTGGCTGATGGCACGGCTGAGGCAGCCTCCAGAGAAAGCAGGCCAGGAGGCACTCACCACAGGAAAATGGACATCACAGCTAACCCAAGGTTTAACATGTACTCTGCTGAGGGCTGACCTCATCTTTCCTCCAAAAAAGGAGAGAGTGCCAAGCCAGTCTGTGCAGCTTCATAAGAGGCTTTACTTTACAGGAAGGAGGGAAGAGAGGAGGTGAGAATAGCCTTTTGAACTAACGAGCTTTTACCAAAATGTTTATAGATTTAAGGCTGAGGAGACTGGGCCTCCTGCAGTTTCCCTTTGGCCAGTTACCTGCAAGCAGGGGGTACCAGGATACCTGGCATTCAAGGCCTCTTGTTGAATACAGGGCTTCCTGATCCAGCCCGACAAACACCACCGTCCCAAAATGTCAGGCTGCAAAGAACATGCCACTCTCTGTGGACTTGTCTGTCCTGCCTACTAAGATCTTGACCCCTTACCAGTTCCCAACTTTTAGACCCTAGGCCCTCATGGCTATACCTGGAAACTACGTCAGCCCCAAGTGTCACTTGCACGGCTCCATTTACCTCTTCTCTCAGTTGCTTACACTGAGGGTAATTCTCAACCTCCCAATGAGTCCTGCCTCTAAGGATTTGCTCAGGTGCCTCTAGGAACCACTTTGGCTCTCTGAGAGGTCATTCATTGGCTGTTCACATTCTTGGAGGCCTGGGAGCAGGCTTGGAGCTCTGCGGAAATTAACCTGGCTATCGGACAAGGCAATATTCCTTATGCAGGGGATGAGCGACACATGTAGTATATTTTTAATGTATGGATTTCAGGAGCCCTGAAGATAAAGTATTCTGAAATTCTAAATACTTGCATGTTGGGCACCTGGGTGGCTCAGTCAGTTAAGTGTCCAACTTCGGCTCAGGTCACAATCTCGTGGTTTACAAGTTCAAGCCCCATGTCAATCCCTGTGCTGACATCTCAGGGGTTGGAGCCAGCTTTGGATCTTGTGTCTCCCTCTCTGTTTCTCTCTCTCTCTCTTTCTCTCTCTCAAAAATTTGAAAAAGAAAATACTTACATGTTTATTTAGCACTTACTACAAGCCAGGATTCTGAACTTGCTAAGAACTGAGCACATACTTGAGAGGATGTAGACCACATGGCCATAGAGCTGGAATTTCTCTCTACTCCACCGAAAAGAGGAAGCAGGAGGAAATATCCATGTTGCCGAAATCAAAGAAGCCAACACCTAAACTGAATAAGAATTTAAGTGTTAAAAGGTAAAACATTCTTCAGAGTGAGCTGGTGATTTCCTGACACACTGTCGCTGCTGGGAGAAAAAAATGTCACAGGATTTTACTGGGAAGCATCAAACCCAAATCCATTTACGGCAAGTTCCACAGGCCAGAGAAGGGATCAGAGCAAGGTCCTACATAGAAACTCAGCCATGCTATCGCTGAACCACGGAATAGAGATGGAGACAGAATGATCTCCTACAGTTCTGGGCTCCAGATATGGCTCCACCCAGGCCGAGCAGAAAGCACAGGCCAGCGGTCAGTCCATAGAGATATACCTTGGGTCAAGGGCACAGGACAAGAAGACACCAGAGTAGTTATTATATAATAATCTGTCTGGTCTTTGTCCCAGCTTCTGGGAAGGTAACTGTAACTCCTTGGAATTCCTCGGTGATAGGAGTATCCTTTTCAGAGTGTGTCCCTTGTATCACACCCGGGTTTTTACTAGATGGCCCAGGGTGAGGGCGAGATCAGCCCCCTTTCTCCAGGGAGTGGGGAGAAAGGAGGGCTAGAGACGGAGTTCAATCATGTGATCAATGATTCAATCGTGTCTATGCAAGGAAACCCTGAGAAAAACTCTGCACACTGAAGCCCAGTGAACACACGGATACGCTGAGAGGGCAACATGCCTGACCCCAGGGGAGAGGCCGTGGCAGCTCCTCACTCACAATCCTCCTAGACCTTGCCTTACATGTCCCTTCATTTGGCTGGTCCTGATTTGTATCCCTTATAATAAAACTGTAATCACAAGTATCTTGCTTTCCTGAGATCTGTGAGTCATTCTAGCAAATTATAGAATTTGGGGGTGGGAGGGTGGGTATGGGGACACCCCAATTTGCAGTCAGCCGGTCAGAAGTTCATGTGGCCCGGCGAAGCTCCAAACCTGCGGCTTGTGCCTGACATGAGTTTCAAAGGCTCTATGCCCTGAAGCCTTTGGACTCTGCACTAGCTCTGGGTGGTCAGTGTCAGAACTGCATGCAGGCCACAGTGGTCCAGATCCACTCTGCCTCAGGCCCCAGGGAACATGCTGGACTCTCCTATCTCAACTGAAAATCCAATTCCCTCTGAAATCAAAGTTTTTGAGACTCCATTCAGGCACATATGACAGGCCAAAGAGTGAGTGTGATTTAGAACTACAGCACTGCGGAATGGAGTTCCACAATGGACCACCATTTTGCAGCTCTGTGACTTCAGGGAAGTAGGTCAACCTCTCTGAGCCTTGGTCCCCATCTCTGGAAGATGAGACTAATGACTTCTCCCCCTCGTAGAGCTGACAGGACAATTTAATGATGTAATTTATTTACAAAGAGCCTAGCATGGTCTCTCCCCATGGAAGGCACTCAATAATCACCAGCCAACTTTCCTCCTATTTTCAAACTTCCCTATACCCCAAACCCTCCCAGATTCTCTACTCTCCCTGGATAATTGTTCTGGGTGCTGGGCCCACTGGCAACATGCTGATGTTTTAGATCCCAGGGCAGGAGGGAGCCAACCATTAAACTAAAAGTGAGAAGTAACCATTACCTTGAACAAAAAGGACATTATATATTTACTTCAGTGGCTATAAAAGACACCATAAAATATAATATGCAGCATGCATCCTCATGATTAATAACAGATCTTGTAAATTATTCTCCCAGGTCCCCGGGTGCATCCAACTGGTCACTAAGAACAATTAATTCTTTCAGGAAATAAAGGGATTGAAAATCATCTCTGGTCAGCGGAAAACCTGCTTGTTGTATTATGAACAAAGAGAAGATGAGAGTTGGATTCAGGGGCTTTCTGCCCCTGTGAATGGGATGAAGTAAGATCAGAGACACTCAAACACAATTACTGCCAGTGAGCACAGGTGCTCGGTAATAGTAGGACCTGCCAAATGTGGAGTCTCTCAGGGACCTGGAGTTAGAGCAGAACTATGGGGATGACCCAGAAACAGGAGCAGATGACTGAGTGGGGGTGGGGCAGCCCTGGCCGTGGGCAACAGATGGAAGCATGGAGTCCAGACAGGAGACAAGGAGGCTCCAGAGTGGAATCCTAGCCACAGTGACTGAGGCTTACACTACAGTCTCCAGGACTGAGGGCGTCAAATGAGGAGCCGAAGGGCTAAGTCAGGATGCAATGAGTAGAATAAAGCAGGTGGAGAACCCAGAGGAACCAAAGGCAGAAGTTCAGATGAGCCTCTGAGTTCTTGGCCTTGGGCTTCTCAACTCCTCTGACCAAAGCATCAGAGTCTTGGAAAGTAAGAAAAGCCTACATGCGGCAGGAAGCGGCCACACAGGGAAAGGCTGGAAGGATGACAGGGGCAAGATGCCAAGCAGAACACAGTGGCACAAGGCACCCAGGTCCACTCTTACCTAACGGCCAATGTGGACTCACCCCCAACCTAGAATAAAAATCCCATCAACAAAGCCCTTCCCTGCAACCCTCAAGTTTTATTGAAACACAGTACGTAAAACACCAAAGGGGTCACCGTGACAGCAGTGAACTCATGCCCCGGATGCCGAGCCACCTTGCTCAGGTGCAACACCTCTGGGGAGTGACAGGACAAGGAGAGGGAATCTGTTCCCAGCAAGATCAGAAACAATGCTCTCTTCCAACAAAATCAAAGCGCCCACAAGTTAAATGTAGGAATTCATGTAGGAAGTCAGTGGGATTCATGGTCCATCCTGACAACAGGAGTTGTTACCGGAAGTAGGGTGACATCCAGCCCCATGGCACCCACCTAGAGTGGTGGGCCATCTCCCTGGGTCAGGGGAGAAGCCTACTGCAGGGGACAGCTTGCAGGCCCAGAGACGAGGGCTACAGCATAGGGGAGGGATTCCAGAGGTGTGAAGTATAGTGGTGCCATGGACAATGATCATGGGGCCCCAGGCCACCATGTGACAGAAATAGGGCACCTGGGTGGAGACATGACAGAGGAGTGGAGTGAAAAGTCAACTTGCCCACCACAGAATCACACTGGAAAGGGAAAGGGGACAGCAAGTCCACTCAGTATGGAGTGGGCAACAGCCAGCAAAGAAAGGCCAAGATCCAGCTGGCCAGCTTCAACCCCTTCACACGCAGAATGAGTTCATGAAGGTTGATCTGCCATAAGTTGAAGGCCTCGCTGAAAGAGATCTGGGCCCTTCTGAAGGACGAACAGGTACTCTTCTTCTTGTGCCTGCAGGACAGACAAGAAGGGAGGAGAGAACAAGAGATAAAGAGGCAAGAAGCACTCAGTATCACAACAACAGAAGATCCTGACTTAGTCAACTTACCAGGCCCCTGCCCTAGCGGATAACTCCTGGTTACATGATCATAGCACTGCCCACCCACCCAGAGACCAGAGGGACTCAACTACTCCAAAGGAACTTTCCAGATAAGTGGGGTAATAAAGGCAGCGGTTTCACAGGGCATCAAAGATCTAATGGACCCACTGGGTAGAACATTCCAATGTGTCCCTTTTTCTGGAAGGTTAGTAAATATATGCTAATCCTGAATCCCCCAAATTCAGTATAAAAGCTTTCCCAAACTTTCTGAGACTGAATCACCTGGAAACTAGGTCAGGTGGCCCTGAGAGGCTGAGGCCAGTATGGATTCAACCCAGCTCAACCCCTTCTGCACTAACAAAAGGACATGACAAAAATTGGTGTTATGATAATGACCCTTTAAGACTTGGTTCCCAGAACCCTCAAAGAATAAATCATGCTCAGACCTTTCTGTGTGCAGTCTATTTTGCTACAATCTAATTCAATATCTGATCATGGTTGCATGATGTATGTGGTCAACACTCCCTTCATCAATTTGCCAAAATGACCCATTCCCTGCACTGGATGGATGGGAGTTGACACCAGTGTAGGCCTCCTCTCTCAGAAGAGAAAATTCAGCCAGAGCATGGCCATTACCATGTATCTGCACACTCAGGGAGAAAGGCCTAGAACCTTCACTTCTCTAGCAATACCTCCCTGAGGAAGCACCTTCCCTCCCTCACCAATACTCCAAGGGCACTGAGGCATCTAAAAAGATCTGATATCCCAAGTGAACCTGCTGGTGACACTTCCCTGAGTCAGGGCCACACGTGCAGGGAAAAGAACATTGGCCTTGCCGCTTAGCCGATCCTGCGGAGACGGGTCCTGGGACCAGTTAGAGATGAGATGCATGCATCAGGGTGTCCTGATTCCAAGCCCAGGGGACACTTGGATGGGACTGAGACTCTCAGAAAGCATCTCAAACTTTAGTGAAGGTAAGAATCACCTAGGGGTGCCTGGGTGGCTCAGTTGGCTAAGCGTCCGACTTTGGCTCAGGTCATGATCTCATGGCTTGTGAGTTAGAGCCCCATGTTGGACTCTGTGCTGACAGCTCAGAGCCTGGAGCCTGCTTCGGATTCTGTGTCCCTCTCTCGCTCTGCTCCTCCCCACTCATGCGCTCACGCGCGCGCTCTCTCTCTCTCTCTCAGGAACAAATAAAACATTTTGAAAAATTAAAAAAAAAAAAAATTACCTGGAAAGCCTGACTAGGAGGGTGAGGTCCTAAAATCCACATATTTTAAAGTACAGGTGGCTCTCTGGACCGCCCAAAAACACAGCCCGGAATCAGCGAATTCACTGGAGCTGTCTCCTGCCCCTAACTTTTCCTCCAAGGACAGGTGCAGGCTAGGGAGCTCAGGCAAGGCCCTGGGGACTGGTGGGAGAAAGTGGAGGCAAATGAGACCCCTGGAGCAGGCCAGGGAGCTAGGAGGGAAGGAGAGGCCAGAGCCACACTCACGTGGCCAGCGCTCTGATGCAGCAACGCGACATGTTGAGGAAGGAGCTGGCACTGGCACGGGTGCCCAGGGCAGCCTCAATCCCACGGAGCAAGTCATTGGTCTTGAAGATGAGCAGCATCTGGCGAGGCACATGGTTGAGGAGCTGGCTGATCTCGGGGAGGTAGTTGGCGGCATTGTTGCGGATCTCCGAGTCCTGAAGCAGCAACAGGGAGACAGACATGGAGAGTTGGTGTGGGAAGTGGGGCTCAGGGTGGTAGGTGCCTATGGCTGAGGGGTTGCAAGGAGGCTCCAGAAGGGAGCTTCTAGCATATGGCTGCCTCGGTGCCACTAGGGAGCTCCCCAGAAGGAAGCTTAACATGGGGGCTTTGTAGTCTGACAAACCTGGATATGACATCTCACCCCCACTTCTGGCCTAGCACTGGACGCAGTACAGGAGCACATCGACAGGACCTCTGCCATTCTTGGCTCCCCAAGGTCACCAATACCGATCCTCCGAGCCCACGAGCCAGTACTGACTGGGGCAGGAAGTCTACTTCCTCATCAGCCATTTGATGAGGCTGGAGTTAGCTAGCCTCTTGGCCCAAGGGTTCACCCATGTGAGGTGAACCAAGGCTTTTCTCACTGGCCACCAATTTGATGACAGGCCTGGAAGGAGCCCTGGAAGCTGGTGCCAGCTGAGTCATGTCCCCCATCCCTTCAGCCAAGCCCAGGCTGGTGCAGTTCATAGACCTCAGCTCCTGACCCCAACCCAACTCCAAAGTCTAGCTCTATCCCCTGCCTGACTCTGTGCCCCACCAGACACACCCAGAGCCCCGCCGCCCACTCAGTGCTTGAGGTCCCACTGCCCAAAGAGCAGGAGCCAGGGCTTACCCCATGCTGGTGTCTGAGTGTGAGGTCTGGCTTCTTTTCCTGCCCCTGAACTCTGCAGGGCTCTGCGCAAACACCTGCCCCCAGCCAGAGCCCTGAGCATGATGGTGCACTTCTGACCTCTTCTCAATCTCCAGAGAAAATGGCTGCAGGCATTAGCTCATTTAATTCTCACAATGACCCTATCAGGTAAATGTATCACCCACGTTTGAGAAAAGGAAACCAAAGGACTGAGAAGTTAGGCAACCTGCCTGTGGGCCACAGCTAGTAAGTGGTGAGTCAGGGTTGGAATCCTTGTAGAGCCCAGGCCACCACCACCACCAGGATCTGCCTCCTCTCACCTCACAGCGGGGACCCCGACCCTGGGCAAGTCCTTTCATCTCTTAGAACCCAGGGTCCTCACCTAAAAACTGGGAATGCTGAGGCCCCCTGGGCCCACCTCCCAGTCTGACCAAGAGGGACAGCAGAGATAAGGATCCGGGAGATGCTTGATGTTAATCCAAGTCATGACAAGGGGCGCAGCAATGCTGCCAAAGGCTTCCCCACGCAGCCGCCTTCTGCAGCAAAAGCAGGACTCTCAGCCCTTTCTGGAATATGTGTGCACTGCTGATAACTGAGTAGCTGTGAAACTCAAAATGTCCCTCAGGCAGAAGCTATCAGACTGGAACATCTCAACACCAAGCCAGACACTGAGGCTGTCTGTCTCCCCACCGCCTCCCACCATAGCTACAGGCCACCCTGCCCGAGGGTTAAGGCCAGATCAAGGCCTTGCTCACCATAGGGACACCCTCAGCAAGGTCAGGACTGACCTGGATGGAGACAGCCCCTCTCAGAGCACCTGCACCCACGCAGGCTCCCTCTAGGGGGCATCTCTTCAAGCTTGGACTATCCTGTTGGTGAGTGTCTGCAGTAGACTCTGTTGGGTGCCTACCCAACAGCCATTCCTCATTCTCCTTTCTCGAAAGAACCGCATTTTTATTCACTTGACCCCTTGGGGTCATGTTCTTCAGGGAGGCCAGCCCCTCCCTAGCCCCAGGGTGGGGGATCTTGATTGATCTCAGCCATGGTGTGCCCTGAGCGGAATGCCTCTGCCAAGTGATTGGCTCAGGCATAGACATGAGACACAATTCTGGCCAACTGACCTAGGGAGGAGTCTTTTGAACCCTCTGGGAAAGGTTTTCTTGTTAAGGAACAATATATGAGAAGAAATGACCCCTAATTCCCACCTCTGGACATCAATCAGGGTATAAAGGTGTGAAGCCTGTAACTGCCACAGGCATCTTACAACCATGAGAGTTAGCCCAGAGCCCTGAATTGCTGATCTACTCAGTTAACCAACCTGGACCCACCTACCTCCAGGCTTCTTGTTATGAAGAAAATAAATGCTTAAATGTTTAAGCCACTTTTAGTTGGAAAAACATCTACCCTGACACAATGTTGGAGGTTACACTCATTCTCAATAAGACTAAGACTCAGAAAAATGGAACCCTTACATCTCAGAGACTGGGTTGGGGCTGGTCTGGAGCAGCTAAGTTTATTCTCTCTCTGGGTTTTCGTCCAAAGTGAGGAAATGGATTCCATGTCTCCAGAACCTACACCAATACCTCTCTGTTAGATGTGGTCCCAGAACTGCAGGCCTTTATAAAAAGATGTGCAAGAAAGGATTCTTGCCCTCCAGGTACTCACCACCTAGCTGGAGAATTCACAGAAGTATACAAACAGCCACTCTCAGAGTCTAAGATGGCGTGCATGTGAGTGATACAAGTATTAAGGGGCCATGTTTGGCAAAGGTGATGAACAGGAGCTTCCTGGCTGGTGTTATGGACTGAATTGTGTCCCAAATCAATACGTTGAAGTCCTAACCCGAGTGTGACTGTATTTGGATACAAGGCCTTCAAAGAGGTCAACAAAATTAAGTGACTTCATAAGGGTGAAGTGTGACTTTATATTCTAACCCAATAGGACTGATGTCCCTCAGAAAAGAGGAAGAGAAGCCAGGAGCGTGTACACACGGAAGAAAGGCCGTGTGAGTCATGGCGAGAAGGCAGCTGTCTACAAGCCAGGAAGAGAGGCTACACCAGAAACCAATCCTGATGATAACTTGATCTTGGACTTCTGGTCTTCGGAACTGTGAGAAAATAGATTTCTGTTGCTCAAGCTACCTCATCAGTGGTATTCTACTACACCAACCCAAGCAGACTAATACATAGCATTTATGCTGGGTCTTTATAAGTGAGTAATTCATAAGAACACATATCAGGAGCACCTGGGTGGCTCACTCCAACTTTGGCTCAGGTCACAATCTCATGGTTCGTGAATGCAAGCCCTGCATAGGGCTCTGTGCTGACAGCTCAGGGCCTGGAGCCTGTGTCGGATTCTGTGTCTCCCTCTCTCTCTGCCCTTTCCCCCACTCGTGCTCTTTCTCTCAAAAACAAAAACAAGATTTTTAAATTAAAAAAAAAACATATGATACACCAAGTACCTACTGTGCGCCATGCAATCTTACCCATCTCTGAGGCTTTAAATACCAAGTATACCCTGAGAACTCTCAAATTTGTATTTTGAGCCTGGACTCATTCTTGGAGCTCCAAGCTTGGCTGCCCATGACACCTCCATCTGAATGCTCTGACTACTGTCTCCTGCCCCCTAACTATGTCCTTCCCAGTCTTCCCTATGCCAGGAAGTAGCTTCACCCCCTACCCTACATCTGACCCCAACACATTGGGATGTAACTTTGACTCCCCGCCCTTTGCCTCTTCTCCACACCCAAGTTGACAGAAAGGCCTCCCAATCTTCCATCCAAAGTACACCCTGGCTCCGTCTGCTTCCCTCCAGTTCTGCTGCCGCTAGTGAGGTCTGTGCCCCCCTCACCTCCAGCCTCCTGACCTACTGCCCCTGTGCTCATCCTGCCCCATCCAGAGAGGTACTTAAGTAACAACTCTGGGCACATCCTTCTCCTGCTTGACACCTGCTTTGCTTTGTACTGAGAACTAATCTGAACCTCTTCCCATGGCTTATGAGACCCCGTGTGATGCTCTCTCTGCCCAGCACCCCAAATTCTTCCCATTCCAGCACCCACCTCCCCACAATCCAGACCATGCTGATGCTTTCTCCTCCTGCTCTGTGGCATCGTGTGCCCTCTGCCTGGAATGCTTTCTCCAAACTCTGCCTTGGCTGCTGCTTTTCTTGTCCTCCAGAACTCAGATGTCAGCTCCCAGCAAGATCTCTGAGCACCCAGTCTACAGCACCCCCACTACTCACCCCACCTGTTGCCTCCTGTACCCGTAACCTGCAATTATTCCATTTACCTGTTTGTTCACTTGTTTACTGTCTGTCTCCCTCAATCACAGTGCAAATTACATGGAAGGCCTGTCTGTTCATCTTTGGATCCCCAGCACCTAGTTTAGGTTCCAGCAAAAACAAATGTTTGTTCAATGAACAAACTTCAGGAACTATGGGCAGGCACTTTACATGCATTATCAATAAAGCATCCCTGAAATTATCATCCCTATTTAACAAAGGAAGGAGATGGTCTCACTTCCAAGATAATGAGCTTTAAAGCCACACAAGCCTGGGGCAGCTGGCAGTCAACGCTGCCACCAAGCTTGAGGGGGAATGATGTCAATTTGCAGGAAAGCAGAGCCAAGAGACAGGAGAGGTGGTCTCTTTGGTGATGACATTTGAGATTCCATCCAGCCATTCCTAAAGGCCCCCATCACAAGGCAGCTTAGGGAGGACTGTGAGTCTCCAAGAGGTGGCAAGAACCATCCAAGGCCATGCCACCAGGAAGAGCAGGATCTGCAACTAGAATCCAGGTCTATCTGACTGCACAAGCAGAACCTTGAGCAGGGGCCTCGGCTGAGCCTAAGCCCGTCCCCACACGGCTATGGGCAAGTGTGCATGGGTCCAGCAAGCTGGGAAGACAGAAGCCAATTCCATGAGAGAATGAGAAGCCTGGGAGGGAGGTGGCAGTGAGTACAGGGAGAAGGGGTTCCTAGGACCAGTCTCAGCCCAGATTCCATGGGACTCTCATCTAGATCCAACAGAGAAATGAACTACAAAGCTGTTTTCGCTACACACTCAGGGAGAACAATGGGACAAGTGGCCGCATGGGGAACTGAGGTGCTCTCCCCAGTAGGGAGCCCTACAGGAAGTTTGCAATGGGAGACCGTGCCCAGCAGGAGGCAGCTCAAGTGGAACTAGACTTATCGATGAGACAGTCCCTGGGGATTTCTAGAAGTCTTGGAGGAGAACTTGGTGGAAGCCTGAAATCTCATGTGAGCATGTTGGAGCAAAAGCCACAGCAGTCTGGGTTATACAGTCAACACGACCAGGTTGGTAAGGCCAGGGGGGATACAGTGAGACACCGTTTCCTCTCCCTCCTTGCATCCATGGCTGCAGCTTCTCCTCCAGTATATCTCCAGTGCTGCCCACAGTCCCATTGCCACAGCCAACCAGCCCACAACCTCAGGCCCTGGGTTGGCAGGGGTCCAAAGACCATCCCTGGCCCCACCCCTTGCATTCAGGAGAAGACAGGGCCAGGAGGGGACCACCCACCTCAGTGGCGGTGACCGGAGCTTGGCTGATGCCCCTGTTGACCGAGTCCCAAGACCGGGCTGTCAGCATACAGGCAAACAGGGGGTAGAGGTCCCCGGCTCCCAGGCGCTGGCTGTACTTCTTCACTCTCTCCATGTCAGTCCAAATCAGCGACTGCCAGAGGTGGCAGTAATCCAGCCGAAACTCCTCCGTGAGCACCTGTGTGGGGACAATGTGGCAGGACCTGAGCCTCCTTTCCCCACAGAAGACCTAGACCCTGGCTGGTATGATCACAGTGAAGGGGAAGACCGGGGAACTAGGGCATGACATCTGCTTCTCTCCCAAAGTTCAGCCATCCCTGAAGGCCCAAGTTCAAAGCTACTATCTGGCCAGCCTTGGTCTTGAGGGCCAGAAGCTACCAATTGCCCACTAAAATCATATTCCCCGCCTCCCTCCTACTTGGATGTGGCCCTCTGCCCGAGCTCTGACCAATGGAATGTGGCAGAAGCTCCACATCCAGCTGCCAAAAACTCTCCCACGCATACTTCTCTGAGCCCCCACCCCTGCTGCTGGAGAATGATGAGCCCACGCCCAGGGAAGCCTGTGGGGCAGAGCCTCAGTCAGCCCCTGCCTTCAGACACCTCCACCTACCCGAGACAACAATTAGATGTCTGTTGTGTCTGGGCCATCATTTGTTTGGGGGGCTGTGTCTGACAGCAGCTGGCCTACCTCAAACCAACATACCCAATGTCAGTAAGTCTTTCAAAGGAGGCCAAGATTTTGGGAGGTGGGATCAAGGCCCTGAGGGGAGGAGTAAGAGGTCATTGGGGAAACCCCCCCAGGACCATCTGCCATGAACTCAAGATAGGCCCTGGTTCCCAGGACTGGCAGTGAACTTCCCAACTTCCAGGCAGGAGACCATGGCTCGCCTGAACCCAGATGAGTCCTAAGTTCCAGAGGACAGAGTCTGGGGGCATCCAGCCCCTATCAGTTCCTAGCCCTCTTTCCCACTACACATTACATCCTCCCTGGGGCTGAGTTACCTCCTTACCCTGAATTCCCAGCTCATCCAAGGGCAGCTCATTTCCCAGTGGGCTGGCCTGGGCTTCCCTGGGAAGCAAGGTTTTTACAGCTGACAAAGCACCTGCACATACCCAGGAATATCCCCATCTACTTCCCACAGCAGCCTATAAAGGAAGCATTACCAACCTCATTCAACTGGAGAGAGCTCGTATGATGTGACTTACACAGAACAACAGCTCTAGGGGTAGGGCAGGGCCTCTCCATCTGCCCTGGATATCTGCCTCCCATGTCTGTGGCCGATCGGGAGATCAGCAACCTCTGATCCCAGGACCAGACCCTGGACTGGCTGCGTGAAAAAGGCCTCTTCTACCTGGTAGAGCCCGTGGTCCAACAGGACAATCTCTGCCCTTCCTGTGCCCGGGTGCTTCCGCACCAGCACGTTGCCAGGGTGGGGGTCGCAGTGCACAAAACCATTGACAAAGATCATCTCGCTGTATATTTTTCCCAGGTGGCGTGAAATCTGAAAGAGAAGGGAGGCAGGTGGGAGTTATACCACACGAATACCTATCTCAGAGACTTCGACACTGGCCCCTCAATCTGGTCACTTTCAAGAGGAAGGCCAGCAGTGCTGGGTGGGCCTGAGTGGTCATGGTGGGACAAATGGCTTGTGATTGTATAGTTCTTGAGTTTAAGACAGAAGCTGAGTTCTAATCCAGTTATCCTCAACTTCAGCCACATATTAGAATCACCGAGAACTCAGAAGTGTTAGAGGTGGTCCCAGGCATCAGCACTTATTTTAAAGTTCCCAAGATGACCATAATATAGAACGAGGTAGAACAACTGCTTCAAGCATGCCCGAAGGCTATAACTCCCACCCCCAACCCCTGCCCTCCACCCTTCCCCAATCCTTCTCTTCCCTATTCTCTTCTCAGGATCTTCATTCTCCCACCAAAGCTAAAGATGAGCTGGAGAGCTGGAGTGGTTGTGACACCATCCCAACTTCCCTTTCTCCAACAAGCAGGTCTAGAGGGCTGTGGATCAGGAATACGTTACCCTGGCACCCCCTGGAGCTGTCCCACCAGCTCTGAGGCAGTCCCAGGAGGACCCAGAGTCACAGCCCTGCTCCCCTTTCCTTCAGGCCCCTTTCCCTTCGCGCCTCCCCACCAGAGACCAGGGCTAATCTGATTTATGATGTCTGCACAGAAGAAATGACACTGGAGAGGCCATTTAAATCATCCTGTCACTGCTGCCCTCCATGCCGAGGCGGTCTTCTTATCTTTACTCCCTTTTTATTAAAGCTAAAAGCCTCTTCCCAGCTAGGGAACAGCTGCTGAATAGCACCAGACCTGGGCCCACAGATGGTCTGCCAATGGGTTTCCAGAGGACAAAGAGAGGCTCAACTCACAAAGCTGATGCCCCAGGACACACACTGCCCTTGACATTTCTCTCAGTCCCTGCTGGACCCCATGGTCACTAGCAAATATGTCCTAGCCAGAGGAGAGGAGCTGGGGCCCACGGGTGGGAAACACAAGGAGTAGGGTCTTAAGATGAAGGTTCAATTCCTTTCCTTTGCCTACAAAGCCCTGCACAACCAGGCCCAGCCTCCCTCCCCAGTCTTATCTCATGCCACGATACTACAGTCATGTCTGTGCTCTTTCTCTTCTCCAATGACCCTGTACCTTCCTACCTCAGGACCTTTGCACATGATAGTCCGTCTGCCAAGAGCCTTCCTCCCACCTCCCTCCCTTCACCTGGTTCACCCCTGTCTTCCTCCCCACCCCAGCTCAGCATCACCTTTCTGGAGATGCCTTCCTTGACCTCCCAGCCTAGATGAGGTTCTCCTGGCATAAACTCTCATAGAACTCTGTACTATTCTTTCATGGTACTAGCACACTATTTGTGTCATTATTTGACTAATGACCATGTAGCTCACTATTATGAGCTCCTAAGATGGCAAGGACTGGCTCTATTTTGTTAAATGGCTTTGAGGTATAATTTACATACCATAGACTGGTTCTACTCAGCATCCACTTGCCTATAATAAGCCAAACATGTGAATATAGGACTCTGCCTTCAACATGAATAAAACCCTTGCCTATGTTTTTTTGAGATGCTGTGGTTCCTGCCTTCATGCTTATCCTAACCCCCTTCATCTCTTCTGAATCCCAATCAATTGTAATTGGCTCCAAAATAAATCATCAAGAATCACCCTATAATAGCTGACAGCCTTATAACAGCTTTACATGTAGGTACAATTATGATCCCTATTTTGCAAATAAGAAGCTGAGACTCATCGGGGTGCAACTTATACAGAGCTGAGGACTATAGATAGGTGGAGCCAGGACCCAAGCCAGGTGTGACCCCGCAGCCTTCTAGTAACCACTCTACCACGCAGGCTCATGACAACGTCTGCACTTCTCGAGTGAACTCTGTGACCTTAAACAGGTTGCTGATACTCTCGGCTTCTGTACAACGGAAACAACAGTAGTGCCACTCACAAGTGAGAACATCCGGGTGCTTGGAGCCCAGTGACCCCTCCTGGGAGCCCCGTTTTTACTGACTCCTCTCAACACTCCTGGGAGAGTGGCAGACCAGGGTCCATTACATTTTTTAAGAGATGAAGACACCAGGGTTAAAGAGGTTGTCTCAAGTCCTGACACCTCTCCGATGTCATGCTGGGGGAAATGAATGCCAGGTACTCTGCTGGCATTTGGAGGACTTTGCCCCAGGTCGGGTGCTCAGCCTCAGGCTGAGATGTCAGATGTCCCAGGGCCACCATTTTCTGTTTCCTCGGAGGCGGGCCCAGTGGAGTTGGTCCCGGCTGAGCCAGCAAGTCCCCTTTTGAGAAGCCCTTTTGTTAGGCTCTTCGGAGCTCCATGGAGCCATGCTCTGAAAGGATGCATTTGCCAAACCAATTGCATTTATTAAGTAATAATTCATTTTTATTTGTCAAGGATGCATATAAGGTCCAATCAGGGCTCCTGATCAGCCCAAGATAAGCAATACAGCCAGACTGAGCTGACAGAATTCCAGCCAAAAGCAGAGAAATGACATTTCATTTAGTCTGGGCAGACCTGTCATAGGGAGATGTATGATCTCCCCTGAGCTCTCTGAAATATTGCTAATCGCTCTGGGCCCCCTATTACTACATTGAAAGATAGCCCCCGGGGATCTGGGGACTCAGGACGGGGGAGCCCTTGCCCATGAGGAGTGAGCTGCTGCCGCAGCAGGAGGAGCAAGAGGCACTGCCAACTGAAGCTCATACACATGCAGGCAAAGCCATCAAGTGGCCCCCTCCATTTCGACACCCCAGCCAGCTGCCCCTCCTTGGGTGTCTTTGTATCTGGGAGCTGTTCTTGATGTTCACCTTCACCAGATTTCACCAACAGAGACAGACAAGAGGGGAAACCAGCCTATGCCGTCAGCTTTGCTCTGGAGACCTCTTGGCACTGCCACTCATGGCATGGGTGACCCGAGGACAAGTCACCTGCCTTCTCAGTCCGGGTCTAAGTTCCCCTAGCTGTCAAGTGGAACTAATTCCAGCTGCCCTACTTCCTCCCAGGGTAACCTCGACATTCAAGGTCAAAATGTGACCGCATCTGGGAAAGCACTTTGTATACCACACTATATACTATACCATACACTATGTGTCTGCTAGATCTGCATAGACCTCAAGGTGCTTCATACTACAGAAGACACACAAATGTGTTTGCTGTGATGTGGCAGCTTATGATCTAAGACTTGGAGAAAAAAAACGTAACCATTATCACTTTGATCAAAGTTTCATTTTCAAAAGGCTAAAAACATAACTCATAAGAATATAGGATGAATACATGTCAAAGATTGTTCACCTCGCCAATAGAGGAGCACATAAAAAGAGCAGGTTCAGAGAATTTCGAGGGACTGGGTATTTATGGGAACTTAAACAGGAATAAGAGACTGAGATTCCTGGATTAGATATAAAACTGGTTATTGCTCTACAGAGCAGTAAGGAAATCGTAACCTTTGAGGTTATCTTTTCCCCTGGGCAGAAATTATTTGCATATCTCTACAGGATAAGATCTACAGGTTGACATACGACTTCAGTCTGAGCCCCTAATTAATTGTCAACAGCAGAATCAAACAAAAGTACATTTCTCTAGATATTAAAAAGCCCTCGGTGGGCTGCCTGCACAATACCCAAGGAGGACTGTGAAAGGACACATTGAGCACTCTTGCCCTTAATTTCTAAATTTTGGGTAATTTTTCTTAACATCTGTCAGAGTTTCAGTAAATACTGCCTTGGCACCATTTTGCCCAGAGAATGGCAGCCAGCCCCCCCTCTTACTCAGAGACACCGAGGATCCCAGAAGAAACCTAAGGCCATCGCTGGGCACACAACCCTCTCTCCCATCCCCTTTCCATAATAATTTAGCTATGTCTTGTGATTAAGAGCAAACAAATATAAATACTGCATTGAACATGGGGATGCAGGTATCTCTTCCAGATACTGACTTAATTTCCTTCACATATATACCCAGAAGTGAACTGCTGAATCATACGGGCATTTTATTTTTACTTTTTGGAGGAACCTCCACACTGTTTTCCACAGTGGCTGCACCAATCTGCAGTACCACCAACAGCATACAAGCGTCCCCTTTCCTCCACATGCTCACCAACAAACACTTCGCTCTCTTAGCTTCTCAATGCCCGTTCCAACCGGTGTGAGGTGATATCTCCTTGTGGTTTAGGTTTGCATTTCCCTGACGACGAGTGATGCTGAGCACCTTTTCATGTACCAGTTGGCCACGTGTATGTCTCCTTTGCAAAAATGTTCAGTTCCTCTAAGGCTGCCCCCTGCCCTGTGACAGTGGCATTTGCATAAAGACAAGGAAATGCCATCTTCTTAGAAGGGTAACAGCTAACACTCTATGCCAGGCACCATTCCAGGCACTTTCCATGGACTCACAGCCATCCTCTGTAGGAGACAAGTGGAGGAAGAAATATATAAAAAAGGAAAGAAGCTTGGCCGCCCAGCCAGCAGTTCGTGAAACCAAGCTCCAAACCCAGGTGGTCTGGGTCCAGGGAACAAGTTGTCAATCACCTCGCTATACTCCTCCTCCACTCACAGGGAAGCCCCTAAAGGCAGGGGCTGCAGCAAAACCCTCTGAAGGTCCTCACAGCATCCAAGAAGGCATTCCATTTGGAGAAAAGAGTCTCAGAGGGAAATCCAGGACTGCTTCTCTAACCAAAAAACTGTTAACTAAAGCCATAGTATAGCTCTTTTTAGAAAAAAAGTCAGTGACAAGTCTTTTAATTGTTCCATGTAAAAAGAATGTCCATTCATGTAAGTGACTTTAGTAATTACTCAATGCCTTTATTCCCTGACAGTGGGGAGGTTAAAAAAAAAAAACAAAAAAAAACAGGAATCTATAAAAAGGCTGAGTAAAGAATTAATTTAGTAAATAATATTTAAATCAAGGAGCTATTTTTGGATTTTTCTCAAAACTTGAATTGGCTGAAAGTGCTTTAATTATTCTATAATTGCAAGGATTAATTTATTCCCACCCCCAAGGGAACGTCTATTTATGTTCTTGGGGGTGTCATACAAGCAAGGCCAAGAACTCTCAAAGAAACAGGAGGCTGGTGTTGCAGGATATTAATAATCACGTAAGTAGCCCAATATTAACTATAAAGAGGTTAATAATTCAAACTCTCCTTGCTCTCTGTCAGTTTATGGCCAGGCTTCTTGAGAGCCTGAAAGACCAGACCAGACCACTGCCTACAGAATTTTACTCTCCACCCTTACGCTGCCCTGGGAACCTCCCTGGGGACCCATAAACCTCAGATTACCTGCTGTTGCCCAGTGAGGCCAAATCTATCCATGGAGAGGGTCCATCTTGGACGAGCCAACATTGAGATGAAATCCCTAAATGTGAAGACATGGGGAGCCTCTCCAACCACAGAGGTGGTGAGTGGGTTAATTAGAGGCAGCTGGGGGAGTTACTCTAATTTTGGAGCCTGGCAAAAGGTTCTCTGGGTTACACATCACCTGAGAGCCAGGACAGGGGGTATCCCCAAGGCCAATAAGGGTCTCCCGGCCAGACAGGTTCAAATGATCACAGCGACCAGAGGGACTGAGTCCTAGGGGCTAGGACTATTGAAGACACAGTTAAGGAAGAGCTGTCGACATCTGACATCCCCTGCCTTGGGCACAGCGCACTCCAGAGAAATATTTCCACATCTTTCCACCTTACCTGTGTCAATAGAAGAAATGGGGAAAGGGTTTCTTCCCTACACATTTCCTCTTTCCGGCAACTATTTGACCACTAGTGCCACAGAGGGGGCTGAGGGTTGGAATTCCAGCATAAAAACAACTTCTATTGAGCATGTGCTGTGGGCACTACACCCAAGGCTTCATGTTTCAATCATCAAACAATCCTATGGGTTATTCTCCTGCACCCCACTTTACAAGAGGCAGCTAGGGCTTCCAAAGGGTGACTGGCTTCACCAAGGCAGCATGGTTCGTAAGTAGCAGAGCTGGTACCAGAATCCAGGAAGGCCGACTCCACTCCTAACACCCCTGCTGTTGGGGTGAGAAATCTCCAGAAACCTGTCTCATGCACCTGTATCTCTCTAACATCCCCTATGCTTCTCAAGATTCGGTCTGACAAGTTATGGAGTTCTGTATGTGGACGATGGGAGGAGATGATTTCTTTCTAGTGATTTCAGTAAGTAGGGTCCTTGGTGCCTCTTCAGCCTTGCTTCCCTGGTCCTCTAAGCACCTCCTAACATAGAGCCAGAGGTCCACTGAGTGTGGTATTCACCACAGGGAAACTGGGGGACTAACTGCAGTCTGGCGTTTACAGATGGGGAGTCACCATTTGCTCAGTCGATGACCACCGCTCATTTTCCAAGTCTACATACCCAGGACAACAGAGGAAGATGGAAAGGAGGGGCGCAAAGAACATTCTCAGGAAGACATGCCTCTGTGAATAATGATACCATAAATTATGAATGATTTTTTTACAAACTTCACAGCCCGCAGTCTGCACAAGAACCCTGTGAAGTAAGTACCGGTGTGACGCCACCTGCACAGAGGTGGAAAATCAGAGTTTAAGTAACTTACCCAAGGGCACCTGACCAACAAATGGCAGAGCCAGGCACAAACCCGGGGTGCCGCTACTTTGAAACCCTCTGCGCCTCCCACCACAGCGCCCAGCCTCAGTGAGGCCTCACCCAGCACCACCTTCTCCCACATGCTGTGCCCACCTCGGGTACAGCACCGATGCGCAGTGCCTGCACACAGTAGGTGCGTGATACACGTCTGCCGAAAGACACAGCTGAGACCCTTTCACGGCTCCCAGCATGACAGGGGATGGGTTTTAAAACTGCTGGAAGGAAGAAGCACAGCCAGGGGTTCTGGCTAAATGTGGCAGACTGAATCCGCGCACTGACTCCACTCCATCCCCAACCCCACTAAAATGACTAACAGAAACCATACAAAGAGCCCCCAACAACAGGGCAGAGAAAAGGAGATGAGCAAGACTGTGCTGCCAGAGGGGGAGCAGACAGCTACTGAGAACGGGCTTAGGAGAACAAGGGACCCTAAGCTGGCAAGGGGGGCGCTTGATGTCTGCCCCAAGCCCACAGAGGCTCAGCGACTGAGGGCCCCTGACACCTCTGTAAACAGGAGTTGGGGGTCTTGAAAAAGGAGGATTTGTGGGAAGGCTTCCAGAGAGCTGAACCCCAGATCCCGACCCACCCCGCCACCTTTGACTCAAAGCAAGATTTACTTTCCGGAGAGGCAAAAAGACAGGCTCTGGGGGCCACACAACATACCCAGAGGGCCATCCCAAGGACAGAGGACTGAATCGAAGTCAACAAAACGAGCACTGGGAGCCCCCTGCCCTCTTCCCCCAGCTGGCTCCCAGGCATCTCTCGCAAGCCCCCCATCCCTGCACCCACCCCCACTCCTGGCAGACAGAAGACGTCTGCTTGCCGGGCCCCCACGCCCCATCCCCACCACCCCCAACCTCCCAACTTTGTCACCTTTCTCTCAGCTAATTTCACACAAATTCAATTAAGCCTCAGCCCAGGCAGGGTCTTAAACACACACTCACTGAAATCCAATTAACCTTCGATAAAAGGTCTGCAATCAATAGTCGTCCTTTGGTTTGAGGAGGCTCCATCCAGCCTAGGAAAGCATGCTCCTGCTCGACCTTTACTTTTAATAAAATCAATGACAGTCACTGTCACCAGCTCTTAATGTGACTGGCAAATATGATCAGCAGGTCAGGCCCTCGGTAATGTGCTGTTTCCGGGTGCAGAGACTAAAACAAAAGAGGGCCCCTGCAGGCTGCTGGCCCCCCAGGGCCTCATGCTCGCCAGGTGAGCGAGCACACCTGGGCAGGCTGCCTCGTGCCTGGAGGCTGGCCTGGTGGCGGGTGGCGGGTGGCTGCTGGGCTCTAGTCAGCATCTGAACCACCTGAAGTTTGCTAAAACGCAGATTCTTGCAACCCTTTCCACTCCAGATTCTGGAATAAATCTGGGGTGGAGCAGGCATCTGTATTGTAAAATAAGCTCCCCCTGGTGATTCTGAAATAGATGGGTGAAGTCTTAGCTCCCCAGCAAGCCAGGAATCACTGCTGTGTAAAATATTCAAGCGGGACGTACCCTTCAAGCCCAGCCAATCCAATGCCTTCCGCAAGAAAACTGAGGCCCAGAGAGGGGAAGTGATTTGTCCAAGGTCACACAGCAAGCCACTGGCAGAGCTAGAGCTTGGACTTAGGTCTTCTGCCTCCAAACCTGGTGTTTCTCTACCTGAGTCTATCGGATACTGGCTACTAAGACTGGTCTTCAGGTTGTCACATGCTAGGCTCAGCTAGGTTGGGATGCTGCAGGGTGAGGGGCCTCTCCAAAGTGGAGCGGGGCTGACCCGGTAAGCAGCTGGGGGTCTGGAGTCATCCCCATCCACCTGCAAAGCGATTCCTTCTACAGCCACTTCCTGAGCCCCAACTTCAAGCTGAGGAACCTGCCTGTGGCAGCCGAGATGCCACTAAACACCCTAGTGCCCAGGATACGGAGTGAGATGTTTGCCCCGTATCACTTCTGTCTGTCCCTTGTACTTCCCTGTCCGAGGAACACTCCTAGCCAGGCTGTCCTATGGAGGGCTTCACTCCAGGACCGGCCCACGGAGCTCCACAGTCCTCAGGAGACTTCAGAACCTCAGAAGTCCGTTAGAAGAGGCTTCAGGAACGTGGAGTCTTCAAACCACATGCACACAAACACACACACACCTTCACCCCCACTAGTGTTCCATGCGGCCTGTGGCTCTGATGCTGCTTGGTAAGAGACACAACAGATTATTTTCTGTAAAGTAGGGCCTGTCCCTGGTCTTCTCCCAATATCACCGATGGTCAGTGACAGCACAGTAGAGCACATGGGCCACCACCCACTGCCCAGCCTGAGTTCTCTGGAGACGTATTTAATGACAACATCTCAGAATACTAAAGACACTCCCAGATCATGCAGACCCCAGACGCCAGGGGCAGGGGACTGAGGAATTAAGTAAACAAGACAGTGTGGTACTATTGCAAGGATGGACCAATAGACCAATGGAAGAGAACACAGCTTCCAGAAAAGACCCACAGGTGACTGAGGGCAAAAGACTACACTGTGTGATTCCGCGTATATGAACTTCAGCGGTGAGTGGAAGTGACCTCTGGTGACAGAGTCAGAAAGGCAATTCTGGTGAGGGTGAGGGAGCCTGCCAGAGGGCTAGAAACAATTTGCATCTTTATCTGGCTGGAGACTACATGGGAAATCCATGTGGAAACGATGGAAGTGTGCCATCCAGATCTAGGAGCTTCCCTCTCTGGGTCTCCCGATTCCTCACCTGTAAATACAGACACACTAAGCCGTCTCTCCTAAGTTTACAATGTAGAAAGGGCCTGGCACAGGGATGGTAAACGCTAATGGTATAAGGAGGTAAAGGAAGAAAGGATAGTGCCCCATGATGGTAATAATCAACTACCAACTTGGAGCATCAACCAGACATCAGGCGTGATGCTCAGCCCTGCTCACGCACTGCTTATCTCCTCCTCATCTCTCTAAAAACGGAACAATGTTTACATGAAATGGAAAACACCGTGCCTGACGTGAGTTAAAGGGAGAAGGGTTGCATTCAGATAGTGCCTGTGTGGTGGACCGAGCTTCTCAGTCAGTTCTACACCTCCTTCTCCAAGGAGTTACTGATGCGGCCGTCACCCGGCTGGCCCTGGTTCCACCGCAGCCCCAGGCCAATCCCCGAGAGGGGGAGGGAGAAGGTGGAGGAGCAAAGACTTGGATGTCCTACAGAACTGTGTTCAAATGGCTGGGCTCTGTCCCCACTAGCTGTGTGAGGTTGGACAAGTCATTTGACCTCTCTGAGCTTTAGCTTTCTCATCCATAAATGGGGTTATGGTCTCTCATCTCACCCTTGACAAGACAGCTGTAAGGAGTAGAGACGACATGTGTCACGTGCCTGGCACATCTTAGTTGCTTATAATTATTATTACTGCTGTTGTTTTCCCCAAATCACTCTGATATCAGCCTGCCCCACTCTGCATGTCCACAGAGAACAAAACACCAACGCTCTACCCCAGCCCTGCCTCACAGAGGCTGACCCAGGGCATGAGGCCGGCTTATTTGTTCTCCACTAATTCAGAGGACATCCACTGAGTGTCTGCTCTGCACAGAACACTGGCCTTATCTGCAAGGCCATTTAAAGAGGGGTAGAGGCAGGGGCAGATGAGCCCAGGCTCTCAGAGGGCATCACCCTGCCCAGCTCCTGCAGGCCACCTCCAGCCCAGCTGCCCGTCCTCCCAGGACAGCACTCAGCCACGAGAGCAAGAACTATAGCAGAGCACATCTTTGTTTGCAGTTGTCTTTGAAAATCAAAGCTGCCTCTGATAAAACACCATTACAGCCCTGAACTCACTGTATCCAAAGAGATTAATGGATTTGGGGGTGCTGCTGCAATGAAAATCCCACCGCAGCTGGCAGTAAGTAAATGCCAGCAACCTGGTGGGGGAAGGGAAGGCATGGGCCTCTGGCATCTTTCCTGATCAGCAGGCAGAGACCCTGCTCCCTTTAAAGCTGTTCAGGAAAAGCCAGAAGCGATCTCCCTCCCCTCCCCACTAGAGCCAAAGACTTTGTACTAGAGGGTCCTGGTGGGCAGAGGATCCCTGGCTAAACACAGGACCCACCCCACCCCAACCAACAGTGGAAGAGATGGGCAAGCAGGTCTCCTCCCTCCTTCCTGTGTGGGAGCTTGACCCAAATACCCTCCCCAGGCCCACCTTAGAAGGCAACAGTGACAGAAGCAGTCAGAAGACTCAAGCTGTGCTACTGGCCAAGCGACCTAGGGAAAGACACCTGCTCTTCCTCTGAGTTCCCTGCCATCTGTAAAGTGGAGAGCTCAATTAAAACAGTCCTTTTCTGGGGCGCCTGGGTGGCTCAGTCGGTTGGGCATCCGACTTCAGCTCAGGTCACCATCTCGCGGTCCGTGAGTTCGAGCCCCGTGTCGGGCTCTGGGCTGATGGCTCAGAGCCTGGAGCCTGCTTCCGATTCTGTGTCTCCCTCTCTCTCTGACCCTCCCCCATTCATGCTCTGTCTCTCTCTGTCTCAAAAATAAATAAACTTAAAAAAAAATTTTTTTTAAAAAACAGTCCTTTTCTTATATTTTCCCAGCCCCCAAAGGGAGATCTCTTCCAGAAAAGCCCCTCCTTTTATGAACTAAAAAACAGTGGAGTCAGAGGGACTTGGGTCTCAATCCTAGCTCTACTAGCTGTGTGACCTTGGGAAAGTTACCTCCCCTCTCTGAATCTCTGATTCCTCATCTGCAAAATGAAGACATTAAGACCTTCCTCCCAAGTTTATAATAGAGAAAAGGGCCCGGCACAGGGAGTTAGGCATTCACTCCCTGTGAAGTGAATAAAGGAGGAAGGAGGAAAGGAAGAAGGAGAAAAGGAAGAAGGAGGAAAGGGCAGAGCCCAAAGGTAAGAATGAAAACAACAATCAGGGTGCCTGGGTGGCTCAGTGGTTAAGTGTCCAACTTCGGCTCAGGTCATGATCTCATGGCTCGTAAGTTCGAATCCTGCATCGGGTTCTGTGCTGACAACTCAGAGCCTGGAGCTTGCTTCAGATTCTGTGTCTCCCTTTCTCTCTGCCCCTCCCCTGCATGCACTCTGTCTCTCTGTCTCTCTCTCTCTCTCAAAAATAAACATTAAAAAAATTTTTTAATAAAAAAATTTTAAATAAAAAGATTTTTAAAAAGAATGAAAACAACAACAATCTTGCTTCCAAATCAGAGCACTAAGTACATGCTAGGCACCATGCTAAGCACTCGTGTGGTCCTCATAATCTTCGTAGAAGGAGGTACTGTCACTGCCCCCATTGACAGAGGCCATACAGACACCCGGAGGCCTGGGCTCCCAAACCACACACTCTCCTACCATTCTACTGGTTCATGTGCTGAGCCAGGGCATGGCTTCCTCCTCTGGGCCATCCCACCCCTGGGACCACAGGCTCATCTTCATATGTTGCCTGGAGTAGGGAAAGGAAGAGCATTCACCTCTCTCCATTCCCTCCTCTCGCCTACCCAGAGTGCTAGATCACGTCATTACGATCCTTAACACCCCTTGTGACTCCCCAGGACCTCCGGGGTCCTGCCGGAGGTCTTCACTACCTGCGCCCACCCTATTCCTCCACTATTTCTCCCTGGAAACCCTGCCAAACTTCACCATTCCCTTCCCCTTCCTTGCAGTGCCATCGCTGCCCCCCCCCCAACTCCTCTACCCCGCAGATCCCTACTCATCCTGTTGGGGAAGCCCACCCACAGCAGATGCCAGCACTTCCTCCTTGCTGCTCTCTGGGATCTCCCCCACCCCCCTCCTGCTGCTGCGGGGTGGCGGCAAGGATTTAGCTGTGTACCCGACTGCAACACTAGGTGGGGAGCTCCTTAAAGAAGGGAAATATGTGTGGTCCCCTCTGAACCCACATACCCAGCTCATAGGAGGGACTACAAAAATGATGGGCGCTGTTGAAAAAGCACAATTCCACCCGTACCTGTAAGACCCTATGGCAATCAAGAAGAAGAAAATGGGGTACAGTCCCCACCCCACTGGCCAGCTTTCTTTCCCTGAGATCAACAGGGCAGGAGGTGGGAGACAGAAGCGTCACTTTTCTCATAGCTCTTTGAAGTAGAAGCAGTTGGCTCCTGCTGTCCCCTGCTGGCCTGATCCCTTGAGGTCTGGGAGTGGCAGGGAGAGGGGACGGCGGAAGTGGGAAGAAGCTGTGCCCACGCCCCACGGGGGCAGAAGAAGTAAATCCCACAGATTTCACACCACTGTTCTCTGGGGCCGCTCAGCTCTGTGGGGTGCAGATGGCCCAAGAAGACACATGGTAATCACTTGTCCAGGCAGGGGCTACCACCAGGGCCTTAGCATGTGCCTGCACCCCACTGTGTGCTCCCAACCCCCACCTTAGGAGACAAGGCAGAGGACTGGACTGGACGCCCTGGAAGGGTGCTTGGTGCTCAGCGACATTGTAATTCTTCAGTCAACAGGTCCATTTCAAGGCAGTGAGACCTCACTGGGACATACCTGCCCTCGGTGGGGAGCCCCGACAAAGCCCGTGTCCCTCGCACTGCAGCCATGAGAGCTCAACCTCACCTCGTTGACATCAATCTTGTTCTTCTCCATGTAGTCTCTGTCATTGACCTGGCCGCCATCCACAAACTCCATCAGAAGGACCCGCTTGGTGGACAGCTCCCAGTAAATGCGGGGGACCTGAAATGGGAAAGAGCAGGTCAGAAGGGCTGGCGGGCTGGAAGCTAGGGGCCAGGACCACAGAAAGGTACAGTGAGCCAAGCAAGGGCAAATGCTCCTGCCAGGAACAGGAGACGAAGCCTGAGTGGGACCTGAGCAGTAACAGGTGGGGAAAGCGAGGGTCGGGCCAAGATAGGAGGGCAGGCCAGACTGCCTCCTCTGCCAGCAAGGCCTCTGGTCCTTCCGTTAGAGACCCCCTCCTGCTTGGGGACCATAGAACGGCTTCCCCACCCTCCTCAGTGCCTCCAGACACAATTAAGAGCCAAAAGTAAAACTGGGACTTAGGGGAAAAGGTGTGGAACCCCCCCATACCTGAGCCAGAGTTGGCATTAAAAGCTATTTCCCTCTCTCACTAGGCCAATTGCAAGCTCCTCACATGAATCTCATCCCTTTGCCTCAGCTTCTACACCTGTGCAATGGATATATTATATGTGTATGTTTATGAATGAGTTAACCAAAGAACAAATTTTTTTACTGGATGATAAATTTTTCAGTAAGAAAGTCCTGAGTTTTCTCATGCCTGTTCCTACAGGTCTTCTGTGGCAGACAATGCTGGATCCTAACCCAGTACCTATTCCCAATCCTCCTCTTCCCCAGAGATAGGAAAAACGAAATATTTTCCCTGCTTGCTTTGCAATCAGTATGGCCACAGGACACCGTTCTGGCTTATGAGTGGAGGTCTGCTAGAAGCTCTGGGAAGGTTTTTATTTTCTTCATAAAAAGGGATGTTTGTAAATGGTGTAGCTCTTCTTACCCTTCTGTCCTACTTTGAAAGTGAATGCAATACCTGGAGCTGCAGCAGCTATCTTGCAACCATGAGGAAAAGTCCAAGAAAATCAGAGATGCCTGCCCTGATACGGTCAAACCACTAACACAATATCAGCAGGCAACTGCTGTAAGCCTTCTTGCCATGTGAGGAAAATAAATCTTTTTTGTGTGTTTATGATACTCTAAATTGGGCTATTGGTTACCTGTAGACAAATGCATTCCTAATTGATATGCTCTCCACTCCCTCGGACTCTAAGAACACCCAATAGCCAAAAAAAAGAACAGATTTCACCAGGATTAGGCAGGAGGTCAGACCGCACCAATGGCTGCTGGGCTGCCACATGAGTGAGTGACAGCCAAGAGTGCCACCAATGCCAGGACGAAGGAATTACTGGGATATTTAGCATGTCACATTTCCCCAACAACTTGATGGGCTTGTTTCCACATACAAATAAAGAAACTAGGGCAGTTAATTCAAGGGTTCTGGGGAATAAGGACTTCCCTCATCTCGACCCCCAAAACTCATCTGGCAGCAAGACCCCAGTGCTCAAGTCAAGAAACCTGTTTCCCTTCCTACTTCTGCTAACTCTGCCATGTCTTAGTCCAGCCACTTAACCTCCAACGCCTCAGTTTTCCTCCTTACAAAGGACTGTTCCTGCCCCATTGCAAGGAGCTCTGAGGATAACTGGGGCTGCCCATACCAGTAAAACACCCTGGGCTTCCTGGAACGAGGGTCCCAACTGAAGTCAAGGTGTCATTTGGGTTTGCTACTTTCCTATGGTTTGGGCCATTTGAAAATCTGGGCTAGAGAAATCTGTGACTCTCTAGGAGTGTGAACTGAAATTTCAGTCCTGCTTGGCACTTCTCAAAAGCTACCTTTAAAAATATGAGTGCAAGTTTGCTGTCCTTGACCATGGCTTCCAAAGGGAAGGGACACATTTTGGGGTTAAGTTCTTCCCCGGGTTTGTTTGGAAACCTAAGCTTGGCAGTGGGCACCAGGGGCTCCAGGGACATGAGGTCGAATCCCCCATCTGGGTCTGCCTGGGGCAACATGGAAAACAGCTTGAAAGAGCCACAGATGGGATGAGAAAAACCCAAAGACTGGAGACTCTGGCCTTGTTAATAAGGGCAGTGGGAGGCTGCACTCCCCGCGCCTCCACCTTTCTCCCTGGTCTCCCCCCAGATGCAGCCATCCCTGTCTGACAATATGATGGCCCTCTGCGGCACCTGCTTAGATCTCAGATGACAGAATACCAAACCGGGAGGTAGAGAGCTCTGCCATGAGAGTTCAGGGAGGATGGCAACTGCCCCCCGATGGCGACACCACAGAAAGGACTTCAAAAGGCAGATCTGCTCCCTGCACAGTTAGGAGAAACTTGGCTGGACAGTGGGACGTAAGGTAGACAACTTGCTCCTAAGTTACCCTGTGGGCAGGAGGGTTTGAAGTGTAAGGTGAAATTCCCTTCACCCCAAAACCAGTGTTTCATCCCCATGCCTTACTCTTCTCCTCCCATCACAGTAGGGAAAGATGAAAGAGAATCATTTTAAAGAGGCAATGAAAAGAACCCACCACCTCCTCCAAACAAAACTGAACCTAGGGAGGTTCATGGCCAGCAAGGCCCAAGGGTCACACCCTGGCCATCAGGACTCTAGATCCAAAGTCTATCTCCTTGATAAAGATCACAGGCCCCACTCCCGTGGGCTCCACATACCCCCATGCTGGGGCCAGTCCTGATCCAAAGAAGGAAGGCACAGACTATGGAAAATTCCAGCTCAAGACCTTGGGCCTCAACCTCATAATCTGGCCCTGACCTCACGCTTCTATTTTGTTCCTGCGCTTTGGTGAACACAACTGTGAAGCAGGCCCCAGTTTGCCTGGGCCAGTGCCCATCACCTGAGGGAGCCCAGGGAAGCAGAGCACAGACCCAGAGTCAGATCATCAGGCTGGAGCCCTGGTTCTGCCACCTCCAAGCTATGTGACTGCAGGTACATTGCATGACCTCTCTGAGTGCCAGCTTTCTACCTGAAAAAAGGCGATGACATTGAAGCAACAACCCCAACTTCCCACTAGCATGTGTGGAGTCCTGGCATTCGACACAGCAGCACACACTTAGCACCTGCTAGACAAGCATCAGCTGCCATATGACAGTCGTACAGAGTATCACAGGTGGTTCTGATACACAACCAGGGCTAAGAGCTAATACTACAGACAGTTCAGCACAATAAATTATTGTGCCCCATGAATTATCATGAAGGCAGAATAGCACAGTGATTTAACATGCAGGCCCTGGGGCCAGGTTGCCTCCATCCAGAACCTGCCTCTGCTCCTTACGGGAAGCTGTGTAACCTCAGGCAAATGGTTTCATCTCTCTGGGCCTTAATCTCCACACCATTGACATGGGGCTAATCATGGCATTTCCCTCATACGGCTAGATAAGGATTAAAGAGCAAATACGAGGCGCCTGGGTGGCTCAGTAGGTTAAGCTCTGACTTCAGTTCAGGTCACAGTCTCATGGTTCGTGAGTTCAAGCCCCACATCGGGCTCTGTGCTGACAGCAGCCTGAAGCCAGCTTCAGATTCTGTGCCTCCCTCTTCTCTCTGCCCCTCCCTGTCCCTCTCTCTCTCTCAAAATAAACAAACATTAAAAAGTAAATAGGGGCGCCTGGGTGACTCAGTCGGTTGAGCATCTGACTTCAGCTCGGGTCATGATCTCACAGTTCATGAGTTCAAGCCCCACGTCAGGCTCTGTGCTGACAGCTCAGAGCCTGGAGCCTGCTTCGGATTCTGTGTCTCCCTCTTTCTCTCTGCCGCTCCCCCACTCGTGCTCTGTATCTCTCTCAAAAATAAACATTTTTTAAAAAAGTAAATATACACAAAGCACTTTTAAAAAGGTGTCTAACATTGCATAGACATGTGAAAATTATTAACTCACACTAATTATCATATATCAGTGGTTCTTAATCTTTATTTGTGGGAAATTATTCTCCAAAAGCATACACATCCCTCAAGATCTGCCCACAACTTCTGGAGAGTCGCAAGATCCTAACCTTGCACTAAGGAACCCTGGAGTGGCCCTGCTCTGGAGACGACCACTTTACCTACCCTGCCGTGACATGTGCAGGCGCACTCTCATGTCTTCCGGCCTCAAACCCCATGGCTAAAAGGCTTCTCCCTCCTACCTTGTCCCCAGCTGTCCCCTGGGTTAGCCACAAACCTCACCGCATGCTCTGTCCCCTCCCCATAACACACACACACTCTGACTACAAATCCACAAATGCCCTGGTCTTGACCGTTCAGCCTGGCTGCCCTCTCGCCCTCTCCCAGTCTCCCTGACACCACATTTGCATTCAGAGCTCGTCTGAGGCTCCGAGATTTATGGCGTGGGGCTGAGGTTATTAAGCCCCACTGGAAGATGCCTCACACACTGAGAGGTAAGCTCTTCACTGAGGCTTAATTACGCACAGATGTTGTGATGGGGTGCCAGTGTGCAAAAGCAATCTATCTCCAGTTTTAAGAGCTGAACTGGGTTCACAGTGCAAAATTCGCTTCCCACTTGTTATGTGTTTAAGCAAAATTAATTACTCAGGAGCCCTAGTAGCACCATTGTCTTAGGAACAGTGTGTGGGTTTTAGAAGCAGCAGGTCGAATCGTTACATTAATTATTTACCCATTTGGCATCCTCATTTCAAAAATTTGTGTTATTATTATTATTACATGTCTTGGTCTGGCAGGCGCTAGTTGGCCTCAGCCAGAGGACGATCTGCTGTTTCCATAGGAACGGTGAAGGAGATGGTTCTGTTTGTCAGGTTCATAGTTCTGGTGCTGAGGAGCACCCCTGCCGGGTAAGAGGCAACAGAATGTCCTCAGGTGAGCACCAGAGATGAAATCAGAAAATCTGGGTTGTAGCCCTAGCCCCTCTACTCTAAGACTGCCATCTGTAAAAGGGGATGATAGCTGCTGGCAGGATTCAATGTCATGGTACCTGCAAAGTGTTCAGGGCAGCAGAAGAAACATTTAGTAAGGACTGCCTATCCCTTTGTACAATCAACACTTCTTGGAACCCCGCTCTGAGCTCCTTTATCCTGAGTAGAATTAAGTACTTGCTCTCGGGCATCCACAGAAACACAGCAAAGTCTCTGCCACAGTATGTACCTACGTGCATGGCACAGACCTGCACTGTGGCAACAGTGTGTTTGTCCCCACTAGATGGGAAGTTTGCTCAGGTAGAAGCCAAACCCTCTTCTACTCATCCAGGTACCCCTAGCTCCTAGCAGAGCAACAAGCTCAGGAAATGTGAGATAAAGGAATGAAGGAACGGGATATGCAAGTAGAAGCAAACATAGTTTAGACTCCACAGCACTATGCTAATTAGTCTCACTCCTTGTCTAAGAGAGCCAAGTTTTAATTTTATTGGTGGCTTGAACTTCAAGGCTGGGGCAGGATTACTAGATCTAGTCTGCACATCTGGATCTACAGGCACAAGAGGGTCTGTACATGCAGATTTACAAGGAAAAGCCAGTCAAGTGTCCAGCAGGCATTTAGACAGACCTGGCTCTCAACTCACTCAGAGTCAAACTTTGCCAATGGCTACATCTTTCACCAAAATCAGTGTCAAGACACTACACTGACCCACAGTTGCAGCTTCCCTCCCATGAGCTGAGCTTCAGGATTCTCAGGTGGCTAGTAGAAACACACCCTCAGTCTCCCCATCTCTGTTAATTACCTCCATTTTTTTGGATGTCTTCAGAAGCCACGAACACTTTAGTCCAGAGCAAAAGACCTTCCCATTCAATGCACTGAAACACCCTGCTCCCCAAGAAGAGCATTGCTTGACTGTTTGCTCTGGAACAAGCACCTGGAGCTCCTAAAGGCTCTGTGGCCTCCCTTCCCACATGCTCCAGGCTTCCTGAGTGAAGAGAGAAGGGCCTGATCTCTTCAAAGAGTTGAAAGCCAAGCTCTCTATACAGACTACCAGAGGGGCCCAGCCCCTGCACCATGAAGAGGAGCCCCTGGGTAAACGGGTCCACACCCCGCCACAGACCTAATGTGTTCTAAGAACAGTGGCGGTGACGTGCATCTCTCTCATCCCAACCCCCATGGAGCCCGTGGGGACCATCAGGCCAGTCCTCAAAGGCCAGTGCCAGTGGCAACCTCCTCGGCAGAGCCTTCCCTACCCTACCCTACTCCCTACCATGGGAGTCCCCTCTCCCAAATCTCTAGAACACTTACCAGTGGACCTCGTACAGAGCTGCTACTTCGTATCACTCGATATCATTTCCCTCAGGAGGAGTCTTCTGTCACCATATAGGCAGTTCTACAGTAGTTGAAAACACAAACTTTTTCCGATGTGACTGATCTACCAGGGGTCAGTTTGATCCTAATCCAAATTTTGCACTTGCTTCTATGGGCTGTCATCCACAGGAAGCACTGTATGACCTCAGGAAACTGCTTCAGCTGAACTGCACGACATGGGCACACACAACACACACAGATGCACACCTAAACGTTGCCACGTGCATACACCCGCCATCATCACTTTCCATCCAGTTTCAGACGACCCTCCATCCACACCTCAGAACAACACTCCAACAACTCCTCTGATGCCCAGTTTCACAAGCAGATGTCAAGGTAGAGGCCCGTGTTCTGCTGCCTTACGTACTTCTCAGCCATTTAATGTGTGCAAAAACTACACCACTGCTTTCACTAAGGTTCCCACCTTCTTTTTTTTTCTGGGTCACCGGTGACATTTCTTAAAATGTGCATTTTCTCTTTTGCGAATTGTCTCTTTTTGTTATTTTTTTTCTTTTACTGACGTGTAATTAACATACAACGTTCTATTAGTTTCAGGTGGGTGATTCAACAATTCTATACATTACTCAGTGCTCATCACAATAAGTGTACTCTTAATCCCATTTATCAATTTCACCCATCCCCCCACCCGCATCCCCCCCTTTGGCAACCACCAGTTTGTTCTCTGTATTTCAGCCTGTTTTGTCTTCTTTTGTTCATCTGTTTTGTTTCTTAAATTCCACATGAGTGAAATCATATGTGGTCTTTCTCTGATTTATTTCACTTAGCACTACATACTCTAGTCCATCCAAGTTGATGCAAATGGAAAGATCTCGTTCTTTTTTGTGGCTGAATAATATTCCATTATATATATTGGAATATGTATAATATATAATATATACTGAAATATATGTAATATATATACTAGAATATATATAATGGCATATATATTATATATATTTCAGTATATAGTATATATATTATGTGTTATATTATATATATTATTATATATATACATAATATATATTGTGGAATGTATATAATATATATAATGGATTATATATTATATAATGGTATACGTATAATAATATTATACATTATATAATATCATATATAATAGTATATATTCCATCATATATAATATATACATTATATATACATAATATATATTGTGGAATATATATATAATATATACAATGGAATATTATAGATGTGTGTGTGTATATATATCATTTGGTAATATTATATACTGACTATATATATATGTAAGTACTGTACATATACATATATCACATCTTTATCCATTCATCTGTGGATGGACATTTGGGCTGCTTCCACATCTTCGCTTTTGTAAATAATGCCGCAATAAACACATTGCAAATTTAGTGGGCTTTTTCTTTGGGTAAATACCCAGGAGTGGAATTACTAGATCACATGTTAGTTCTGTTTTTAGTTTTTTGAGGAACTTCCAAAAGTGTTTGCCACAGTGGCTGCACCAATTTACATCCCCACTAAAGGTGCACGAGGGTTCCTTTTTCTCCACATCTTCACCAACACTTGTTATTTCTTGTCTTTTTGATTCTAGCCATTCTGACTGGTACATGGTGATACCTCAGTGTGGCTTTGGTTTGCATTTCCCTGATGACGAGTGATGCAGAACACCTTTTCATGTGGCTGTTGGCACTGGGGTAAGCCTAGCCCTATTTTCCCCCCAAGAAGCCCTGTGGTTTCTGTTGTGTGATTTTTGCATCCTGTGGAGATTTCTAGGAAAACATACATTGTATTATAACAGAACTGACTATATTAAGCGAGGTAATATACATATAATGGTAGGAACAGCGCCAGAGCTCAGCTGCGTTAGCCACCACCATCAGCAGCAGCAGCAGCATCCCACGCTTCACGGAGGCAGAGACCCAGCTTACAGGCCCTTGGGTAGCACTCAATGTCTCAGAATTGCCAATCATTCAATAAACATCTGTTTGACTGACAGGCCAACGATCACATTTGGCATTTCTTTGTAATGCTACCTTCAAGAGCTTTAAGGAGCAACACTAGGGACAAATCATCCATCCTCGGAAAGAAGACTCAGGAAGGGGGCATCCCCACTCATGTCCTGCAGGGGGAATGTTCAGGGCAGGGACGGGCCTTCCCTGTGCTCTCTCACCAGACCACCTTGCCTCCACTGCCCTGCCCCTCCCACCTTTAAGAAGTCAATGTGCTTGAGCATTTGGGCCACTCTCTCAGCATTCCTCCCTTCGTTGAGGAAATCCAGCTCCAAAGGCAGGTTCTTCTTGGCCTCGTCCACCAGCCACATGAATTCAAACTCTGGAAACAGCTGCTTCACAGCCAGGACGAGCACCTGAAATGCACCAAACACCCCGTCAGTCAGCCCACGGCACCCACCACAGAAGCTCGGGTCCCTGCCCTCCCGCCTGGGTCCAGGCAGAAACAGCTCCCCAGGCCTCCTCTGAAGTAAGGCCTCCCTGCTCCTCAGGGGCCCATCTCTGTAGTTCAAATCCAAGAGGATAAAAGCCCAACAGTTGCCAGCAGCCACGACTCCCATGTGCCAAGCCCTCCCCGCATGCCCAGTGCTGGGCTGAGCGCTTATATCGTGACTCCATTTGGTCTTCACAACTCTGGGGCATCAACCATATGCACTTATCCCCATTTTATAAACAAACAAGTCAAGGCTCTGAGAGTTTATAGGACTGTCCCAAATTCGCCCAGCAAGGAGGCACCGAGTCAGGACTCCACTTGAGTCGACCTCGCCCCCAAACCCTCGCTCTTCCTCACTTACTGAACTGCTGCCTTCAGCCTTTGCTGCTCCCAGACTTGTCCCTCATGGTCCTGTTTACAAAGGGCAGGGAGGGTGCTGCAACTGTGTGGCATTTTGTTATTTCTTAAGCTGAGCAGTGGATACACGAGCATTTATAATGTGATTTTTTTTATACTTTTCCCTTGTCTAGAATATTTCTTGATAAAAAGTACACTGCAATAAGAAAACAAGGCTGGACAAGACAAGAGGAGTAAGAGACAAGGGATGTGACTACTAGGACAAAAAGCTCAGGTTTCTGGCAATTTGGCCACCTTTGGATTCTTGAGTGAGAATACGATGAAAAGTGGGATTTTAGTGGACTTACAGGGCATTTATCAGTTTAGTAATATGAAATTAAACAACCCTGGCAGAGAACAGGAGCCCAGTGATATCTGCAGAGTATGCCATATCCCCTCCATGGTCTGGGACTCAGTTCTGAGGCTGCTGCACACTGGGGCTCTAGATTTAAGATGATCTAGAAAGTTCATGGATGATGGCTCTGCAGTAGGTGATGAGGGGGAGGCCAGGAACATGGGAGATGTTCCAGTATTCCCCAAGAGAAACACAGAAGGCAACTCTCCTGTTCTACTATAAGCCTTCCTGTCAGTGTTCAAAGTGATCAATCCTCCCAGAAATTCTTGACATGAATTATAGTCCAAGTTCTCTGAGAATACCCATCTCTACCCCATGGTTACACCAAACAGTAATGAGCAAGAATTAGAAAACCATGGGCCCATTGGTACCAAGAGACCTACCCCATCTTTTGTGGACTGAATGTTTGTATCCCTCTCCCCAATTTAATGTTGAAGTCCTAATCCCCAAGAGATGGTGTTTGGTGATGGAGCCTCAAGGAGGTAATTAGGTTTAGATGAGGTCATGAGGGCAGGGCCCCTATGATGGGATTAGTGCCTGATAAGAGGAAGAGACAGAGCGCTCTTCCATGTGGGGGCACAGAGAGAAAGTGGTTCTCTTCAAGCCAGAAAATCCTCACCAGGAACTAAATTAACCAGCACCTTGATCATAGACTTCCAACCTCCAGAACTATGAAAAATAAATGTTATTTAAGTCACCTAGTCTATAGTATTTTGTTATAGCAGCCTGAAAAGACTAAGACACCATCCCATCTATCCATAAGGACTCACTGAGCCCCAGCTATGAAGCTTGTCATATGCTTCCTTATGTCCTGGTCTGTATCCTGCCCAGCACGGTTATAGGTACACACAATACAAAAGAAAGAGATCTAAAGCAGGGCCATTAACTACAAGGCATTTACGGCTTTGTTTTTAAACCCTATGTCCCAGACGATGTACCCGATGCCATTCTAAAGGAATCACCACTCAGAGTTATTACACTCAATTCCTATCAAAACCCTTTTTAATTACATTCTGCTGCAGTCTAATTTCTTTTAAGTCTTGTCTAGTCTTTCATGAGCTGGACCTGTGACCTTATGATAATCGATTTAGTTTATGTTTTGTTTCTGTTTGAGTCACACAGAGCTAGGAAGGAGAGGTGGCAAGAGTGAAGCCCATACTGCATGTGTCAGAGCCCAGCACAGGGAGCAGCAGTCCCCGGGGCATCGCCTCTCACTGCCATGCCCTCAGACAGCCCTCAGCTGCCACCAATGGGGAGGCAGAACCGGTGCACAGGAAACAGAAGCACTTGTCCAGGCCACACCTGTCAGCTGAAGCACCTGAATTCTACTCTCTGGGCTCCAAGTTCAGGGAGAAACCTCGTGGACATTTTGCTCCAGCCTAAGTTCCAGAAGTTCTCACCCAGGAGGGCCAAGGAAAGGAACCACAATGGGACTCAGTCATTTGTTTGATCAATATTTACTGATTACCTCCCAGGCAGTTACCCTGGGCCAGACATGGGCATACACAGGGAGCTACATGTACCCTAGTGGGGTCTCTATCTGGGGATGAAGCTTCTGGCCAAACCATAATCCTCATCATTTATTGTATGGTCACTGTTATTTGTGACATTTTAAACTATCATTAATATCCAAACAGCACTGAAAGGCATTTTAAAGATTTTTCCGTTACTAATCAATTATATAATTAGGCATTACTAGTACAATTGGTTATAAATACCTAATGTCATTAATCATAAAAGCAAAGACTTTATTGATTGATATTAATTGCTAATAGCTAATCAGTAAACCAATTCGTAATACAAAAAACTTTACAGTACTCATAAAGCTGGTTTCTAAAGCATTGCATGCATAGTGGGTGAGTCACTCCCTTGGTTAACATAAAACAAGAGAGTCTATTTGAATGGAAGTTAGTGGCTCACAGCTTGATAAAAGGATACCATCCCCTTTAGAGTAAGTTTACCAACTTGAAAATGTGATGCTGGCTATGAAGCCCAGAAGATATACATACTCACATAATTTTGTACATAATCGAGGGGAGTTACCAACCCCTTGAACTTCAAGGGGGTGGGGAGATGGGTCAGTCATCTGGTCCAAATCTAAAATGGTTTGGGTTGCTGCCATTTTAGACTTTTCATGGCTGAGGAGAATAAAACAAAACAGTTTCACCTTCTGTTTTCATTCAATTTCTTTCCTAAGAGCCTGCCCTAAGTAGATTGGTTGAAGTTTTCCCTTTTTGACAACAGCTGCAGCCAACTAAAATAAAACAGGTGTTGTTATCAATTTGGCTTTTTTGAGTTTTCTCCCAAGATGTATCTTCTCCATAAAATTCTTCCAAAAGGCAATGTCTCCACCAGTGCCTAGCATGTTCTCAATACTCAGCAGATGTTTATTGAATATTCACGTGAATGAGTGAATAAATGAATGAACAAATGAACATTTCAAAGGGTTTGTCCTCTCCCCGGAGAATAATATGTTCACATGTGCGTTATTCAAATACATCAAATTTTTCTATTTCTGAGGTTTTGGTGGGAAGAGGGATTACCTCTGAATTTTCGGTAAACACAATTTTGGAATGCCTGAGAATCTTCTACGTGATTTGAAATCTTATGAATCAATCAAGGTATGTTCAACCATTAATATTTCCTTCAAGGTGAAATAATGAAATTATTTTCCTATAGGGTCATTGGCTCACAGGAAGAAAAATCAATTGTGAGCCACACAGAAATATAATGGAAAAATTGAAAGTCACATCAAAGTTTGAAAACTACCGATTGCCATTTAAAACAACAAAAAAATGGAAATTATCATTATTTAGTGACTACCCCATGCCAGGCACTGTGCTACGAGGCACTTTCTATACATGCTCTCATTTAATCCTCTTCTTGCCAATTTTACAGAGAAAAAAGGCAGTTCCAGGAGGTTAAAGAATTTCTCAAGGTCACATAGCTTGTAATTTCAAATGCAGGACTTGGACCCAGGCTTTTTTCACTCTTTTCTTTATGCAGGCCTGACTCATGCAATACAATACAGGACAATACAATAGGAAGCTTGAGATAAGGCATAAAAAGAACTGTTGTGAACTGTTAAAACCAACTGAAATAAGAACGACTATTATTAAGTTATTATATCTTATAAAAGAAATAACGCTTTATGGGAAAACAGCACACTAAATAGAACGCCTGCACGGATCTGAACTGGTAAAAAATGCATGTTCGACAAGGATCGAAAATCAATTCAGAGTGATGTAAATAGCTTGCCATTCACAGGGTTTATCTTTGTTCTGATAAGTTATTAAAGTGCACAGTTTTTAGAAAAGAGAATGATAGGGTGAAGAGAAGTTTCCATGGGATAGTCTATCTCTGGGGGTTTTTTAATGTATTTTATAGAAAATAAAATCAGCTATTGGGAGTCTGTGCCAACACAAACATTACCTAGCCACCCACTGTTCAATCAACACATTCAGAAAAGAAACAAGATGACAGACAGCATGCACTGAAAATGTTGTTCAAAAAAAGTCCAAAAGATGACTGTCACAGGTCTTTATTTTTAGAGGCCCTTGGGATGGGCCAGAGGATATCAAACAGTGGATTCTGGTGCTCAGACCAGAGTCCCACCCCTGTGTGGCACAGCACCTTGGGGACAGGACTTAGACTCTTTAGAGAGTGACAGAGCACGAGAGTATTCATCATCAGTTTCAGAAGCTTACGAGACAACAGGGGGTGATACGGGGTGCTGCTACTGGGACCTGGGTATTATGGTTTTACCACCAGCTCACACGTCCTCTGAGTCCTGCCGTGTCTCTAACAGTGAGAACGGCAGTGAGGTCCAGCCTGCTGAACTCCCTGCTCCTGTGGGTGGCCAAGAGCTGCTGCAAAGCCAGCCGGCCAGCAGCTGAACAGACTCGGCCGTGTCAGTTCACCCCTTCCTGCTGAATCATTGTTCCAATCTCTGGGCCCAATGAGTCTGGCTCTGGACAGCCACTCAAATCAATAAGAGTCACTGGCTGTGCATCTAGAAGTAGAGGTGCCCCAACTATTAAAGGGACAATATCAGGTGATAATGACAAAGCTGAAAAACACCCTTGGCTGTGCCTTTGTCATTTGTGCAAAGTCACCAACACCATCAGGTTCATCAAACACCATTTACTGAGAGTCGGCTTCCACCTGGCTGCCACCATTCAACAGTCTACCCGAGAGACCGTCCCCTTCCCCAAGAAAAGTGCCAGGTTCGCAGGAGATACAAAACACTAAGGTCGCCTATGCTACTAAGTGCCAACCCAAAAGCCATTTCCCTCACCTTCCTGGCTAACAGAACCCCAATTTTGTGCATCTTTCATGTCCCCCAAGGAAGGCAGGTCTCAGTCGGAGAAGGTGAATCACGATCAAGTCTCTTATGTCTCTTGCCAAGATTGATCTAGACTTGGGCATGCGGCCTACTTCTGGCCAATGAGATATGAAGGAAATTCTATTGAGGGGCTCTTTTTTGATAAGGAAAAGGAGGGAAGAAACAGGCCCTCTTTGGCACGGGATGTCACCTACTTGTAATAGCAGGAACTGCTGCAGCTATTTTGGGACCACGAGGAGCACTACCTTAGAAGGACAAGCCAGGATGTGGAGATGGCAAAGTAGAAGACAAAAGGAACCTGGGTCCTTAAAAACCACAGTGAAAAGGGCTGCTGGTGGAGTGTTGGGTGGGTGGATGGGCTAAATGGGTGATGGGCATTAAGGAGGGCACTTGTTGGGATGAGCAATGGGTATTATATGTAAGTGATGAGTCACTGAATTCTATTCCTGAAATCATTATTACACTATATGTTAATTAACTTGGATTTAATTTAATTTTAATAACAATAATAATAAATTATTAAAAAAAAACAGTGCTGTGCTGGATCAGTCAACCTTGGAACAGTCAACACTATCTCTGGCTGTCTTGGAATGTGATATGATACAGGCTACTATCATTTACACCACTTTTAATTGGATTTTTCTGGTACTTGCAGCCAAAAGCATCTTAATTGATACAACTGGTAGTAGCCCCCCCACCTCCTCACTCAAAAACCTCACTCCCAAACCTGTCCTTATAGCAGACATGAATTTAGATTTACAAGTTCACTTCTTACACTGCAAATATTCAAAGGTTAAGCCTATTAGTCACTCTGTCCTTACTATGAATTACTCCGGTCAGATTATCTTCCTCTCAAGACCATGCTGTGAGGAATCATAGGGTTGGAGAGGAGAGAGGGACAATAGTGTGCAGCGAGAGGGAAGCATGAGGACACAAAATACCCGCAGTGGTCATAAAAGAAAGCACCAGAAGGCTATGTTTTTCCTCTCCCTTGTCTCCAAGTTTCTGGTGGCTAAGGTCACCCTAATGCCCCCTAGAAATCACTCTTCTCCTGCTAACACACACGACAACCTTTCTGGGGTTTTCATTCCTAAATATAAAATGAAATGAGCTTTCCAGTTAGGCTCTTCTTCGTTTTACAGAGAAGGGTGAGGCCAGGTAGGACACTTTTCCACCAGAGACCAAGCCCAGTGAGAAGGCAGTGCCACTGGTGCTGCTGTGAACGCTGATGTTGGACAGAGGTCACCTCGTTTCCGGCTTCCCTTCTAAAGGCGATGAGTACAGATCTCTGATCAGCCTTGCGACCCCAGCCCCAGCACTGCCTCGGTCACTGTGCATGAGCCACTCTGTGTGTACTCGGCACACAGTTGTCAGGCTGTACTTCCCAAGAAAAGCATCTGGTGCTTATCTCCAGGAGGAGGATGCCAAATCTTTATCACCGCTATTATTGCTATTGACCTGACAGCCACCGTGACTTAGAGAATGAGGCTCTGAGTGCAGAAATGCCAGCAGCGGTTCTCCTGAACCAAGTGGGTCCTGATGGCACCACTGGGCACAGGAGTGGCTGCTGGGTCCCAGGACACCCAAGGATGCTCGGGGGCTCCCAGTTGACTCTCAAGTATGGCTGTTCCGTAGCCACTGACAGGTGCTCCAGAAAACTTGGGTTTCCAGATGGATGCCCAGTGCCACTCGGGAACCCTGCTCCCAAGCCCTGGTCAGCTCCCTTTTCCATCACACAAAGCAGCTATTCCAAACCTTCACCCCCACCCTGGGCCTCCAATGCCACCTCCTACCCCCTCATTCTCAGCAGATGGTCTTGCCTCCTACTGCAGCGAAAAAAATAGAGGCTATCAGGCTGGTACAACTCAGCTGCCCACTTCCCCTCCATCATCCCCCTCTGCCCCACACACTCATCTGTGTGCAGCCTCACCATCTTCCTCTAGTTTCAATCTAGGCTGATTGGGGCTAATGCTTCCACCCACGTCCTTAGAGCCGAACCCCGAGAGTCTCCCCCAGAATCAGATCTGTCAGTTACTTCTCTTTCCTAGATCTCCAGTCCCCCCACGCTCCGTGGCCACCCTCCCCATCAGCAACAGCCTGCTCCAGTCCCCGCCTCTAATCCTGTGCTTTGCTCTAAGCACAACATGGTCCTCCCCAGTGTCATGGCCACATCTGAGAAGAGTGTTCTACATCAACTGTCTCCACTACCTGGGGCCTCAGTTTTCTCCCACCCCTTCACCCCATTCTCCTTGCTCCCTCCACAGGACTCCCAGTAACCAAATCCGAAAGGCCCTTTCCAGAGCTTTACTAATTTTATCTCCAATTTGACAGCACTGAGTAATACTGGCAGACTGCATTTCCCCAAATGGCTGCAACAATATCTCCCACTCTGATGCTCTTCTAGAACCTGGTTGCGCAGAGGGGGCTTTTATGACTCTTGTTCTTAACAACAGAGTAAGGAAGAAGTAGTGCTAGGCTAGGTCATAAAAGTGTCCTGTGCTTTCAGCCTTATTCTCGTGGGACGCTTGCTCTTTGAACCCAGCCACCATGCTGTGAGGAAGCCCAAACAGCCACAGGGAGGCCTACTCGGAAGGACCCAAGGCCCTGCCCACAGCCCCCACTGAGCTGCCAGCCATGTGAGCGAGCCACCTGGAAGCAGATCATCAGCCAGGCCCCCTCACTGGCACCGCATGAAACACTGGTGAGTCTCTCTACCAACCCTACCCGACTGCAGATTCATGAGCAAAAGCACACGACCATTGTTTTAAGCTGCTGTTTTCTAACTCTCTTCTTGAATGGTTTCCATTGCATGTAGCAGCACTGGTCAGTCCTGGTCCTCCTTCAATCTCTCTGGCCTTGCCCTCTCCATTCCTGCGGGGGCTTATCTTCCTGGGTATACACCCCCCATGACGGTGTTCCTCACAGCTCTTCCCTTGCCCTCTCCTTTTCTCTTTGCCTGACCTTCCTAAGTGACCTCAACTACTCCCCCAGATTCAGCTACCTACCATGAGCGTCCCTGCTGTGAAATCCTACATCTCTATTTCCATCCTGAATGCAGACCAGCAGAGCGATCCCCATCCAATCTCCTGACCACAGTATCTTACACCTCACGGTGGTTCCACCACCCGTCCCCCCTTGTTCTGAGGTCATCCTGACGCTACTGATCTCATAAGAAACTGCATTTCCCAGGCTCCCTTGCTAACTGGCTTCCATCTAGGCTTGGCCAGATGGGGCAACACTGGCAAAACGCTGAGGCAGGGCCTGTGGCTCCACCTCCCAGGTGATGGGCCCTACGGCTGTGATCGGCCTCCCAGAGGACCGGCTCATCGTGGGCCAGCTCCACTGGGTGGCCCCAGCTCCTGGGGTCCAGAGAACCATCTCTTCTCCTTGTCCCTCCACCATGAGGGTGGCAGAGGCTTCCTGCAGTTGGTAACTGTTTCACCATCCCATTTGTCTTCTCTGCAATTCCATCCCCTGGGAGCCCCATTTTCTGTTTTGTTTTTTTTTTAATTTTATTTATTTATTTTTGGGAGAGAGAGAGAGCATGAGCAAGGGAGGGGCAGAGAGGGAGACACAGAATCCAAAGCAGGCTCCAGGCCCTGAGCTGTCAGCACAGAACCTGACGCGGGGCTCAAACCCACAAACCGTGAGATCATGACCTGAGCCAAAGTCGGTCGCTTCACGGACTAAGCCACCCAGGCGCCCCAGCCCATTTTCTGCTTTAAATTCCCTCTGTTGGAAATACCTAGAGCAATTTTCTTTCCTCCCGACTGGACCCTGATGGATACACTGGTTAAAGGCATCCATATTTAATCATTTAAGCCAGAAACGTACAATTTGTTTTATTCTCCTCCTTTTCATTCATGCCAGTATTTGCTACCACCCCATGTAAAGCTGGTCACAAAGTCCTGAAGAGTCTGTCCCTCGAGCCCATCCCTCCCCTTCACTCCCATTCCCCTGCCTTGGTTCACAACAGTATTTCTGGTTCCGACCAGTACAGCAGCCCCTCCGTTAGTCTCCCTGGCTACAGTCTTTCTGCCTTCCAGTATATCCTCCAGACTGCCAACAGACTTTTGTTTCTAATGTACATCGGATCATGGCATTCCCCTGATTTAAAATTCTTGAGTGGTTCCCCACGGACTACAGCAGAGAATCAGATCTGCTCAGTTCCACAGCAGTTCCATACTTGCTGCGTATACTGTTCTATGCCTTCGCCTGCAAGATAAGGCCCTCCGTGCTGTCCTGTCGATCTCCTCAGCCCCATCTGTAACCATTCCCAGACACATCACCTGAACCAGCTCAAGTTCTCCTCTAAGCACACCCTGTTTCTCCGAGACTCAGGCCTCGGCACAGGCTGGGCTATCCTTCCCCCACCTGGCTATCTCACCGGAGCCTCAGTGAAGCACCTCCCCGACCCAGGACGCCCCCAACAGACCAGGCACAGAGTTGACAGCACTGTGCACACACCCCTTTCGTGCAGCTCATATCCCCACACGGTGGCTGTTTGTGTCCAGACCTGCCCTTCTGCTAAACAGGGATGAAGACAGAGCTTCCTCACTCCTGTGTCCCCAGCACCCATTGGTGCCTGATGCAAAAGACACCTTCCATGTGTGTGCGAAGTTTAGTCAAGGTAAGCTGAGGGAACAAACTAAGAGTCCAGAGTGAGGAAAGGAATGGAAGGGAGACAGCAGACAAGGGGAGGGACATGCTGGCAGGTTAAATGCACTGACCTCCCAGGCCGGGTGCTGGCTACTGCCCAGCCAGCACCTGGCTCACCCTCCCTTGCTCTGCAGACAGAGCTAGAAAAGTCCAGAGACACAGTCTTCCATCAGGGCTTTTCCCAGGAACGTTTTTAGGTAGACAAGCTTGTTTACTCAAAACATGGGAGATGAGCATACAGTCTACGTAAATATTTCTATGTGATCTTCCTGTCACTTCTACATCCCTGGGTTGACCACATGCTCCCTTCTGTTATAAATTAACAAATTAAGCTGTAACTTTTCTACCCCCAAGGAAATCACTTTTGGTTCATCTCATTTCTACAACATGCAACTGAGGTCTCCTTGGCCCCAACAGCTGCCCATCATGTTCTGAGACCATCCCCAGATAGTTCCTAGGAACAAATTAAGAAGCACTGACCAACCCAGCCAAGGGCCCTCCCCACCCCCACCCCACCCCAGTCATGGCATAGTCACAACACTTCCTTTGTCATGGTCTCAAGCTTTCCTCTCCTGCCTTGCTGCTCAAAAGGTCACACTCCACCCAGCTGCCTTGAACCAGTGTCACAGGAGCCACCTAGTTTCCAGAGAAATATAGAATGAGGATAAAGGAAAGAGAAAGGGGAAGGCTCTCACCTCCATCAGGAGAATGTCCTTCGAGCTCTGAGCCTGTACCTTTGGATGCTGGACCTTCACAGCCACCGTCCGCCCATCATGCAGCACTGCCTTGTGGACCTGGGCCAGGGAGGCGGCCCCCAGGGGGGTGTCATCAAAGCTCATGAACAAATCATGGATCTGTCAAGAGTGGAGAGAGAATGGAGCAAATAAGATGACCCAGTTCAGTGAAAGGGGCCAAGAGGATGGGCCAGGGCCAGTGCTGCCTGATGCCCCGAAACAGACTTTCTGCTCCACCGGTTGTATGTCAACCCAGCACCTTGCCTGGGCTCCCTGCTGCCATGGAGATTCCCAGCAAGCATCTGGAGGGAGAGAGAAAACACATGTGGAGGGTGTGTCCCCATACACATGCATGGGTGCTCAGAGCACCTCCATTTAAGGCCAAAGAAGTGCTGTCTAGAATGTTCAGAATGGAGTACCGTCTGCTCATTTAATTATGCAACATTGCACCCCTGGGACTCTCATGCGCACACATAAAATCAAGAGTAAGCAGAACCAGGGCACCAGACAGCCCAAGGCAGGGATCAGATATTCCAACCAGCCAACATGGAGAGCTCAAGGGATCCCAGGCTGGAGACTCCAAACTTAACAGCCACCTCTTGTTCCTGCTGGAGCAGCAGGCTCAACATGGGTCCCCAAGCCCACTCTCGGCCAGTGGAGCCGAGACCCAGCAAGGACCCCAGGGCCGCACACCCCAGCCTCACTTTTGGCCCCTACCTGCAATGCCACCCAAAGGGAGCCTTGGGCAAATCCCTTGCCCTTTGTCTATGAAATGGAACATGTACTCCTAACTTTTCTGTCTTCTCTTCTCTTCTTCCTTCCTTCCCTCTTAGAAATGCCATACCAAATTTTCCTAAAGGAAAAAAGTCTTTCTGACTTGAGTGGTCACACCTACATGGTCCAGATATGAATATTCTACCAGATGGGAAGGAAGTCCCCAAAAACCTCTTGCCAAAATGTCCAAGGCTGAAATTCTCACTCCCTCCATTTCTTTAAGTCCCTGTATAGCTTCCCAATCCTGGAAGGTCCAGACATTCTCACACACACACATTTAAGTGTGCCCATGCATGCTTAGTCCCAAGGCCCTCCTTCTCATGTCCCCCAGGCTCTCACACCCATTCAGTCTTCTTGCCGCCCCCCTTCTGCAGCAGGCACTCCACCCTGCCCCGCAGCCCCCTCCTCTCCTGGGGCTTCAGCAGTCAGACAGCCCATGGCCACCATCCCATCCCTCTGTTTGCTAGGCTGCACTAGTAGCTTGCTAATCTCCCTCATAAATCACTCCCTCCAGCCCTGTCATCATTTCTGTATCTTTCACTAAACTCCATCCCATTTATCAACATCCTTTGGAGGTCAAAGGTCCAGGCAACATGGGAGGGGCCCACACTTCTGTCACAAGAGATGGGTATGGATTGGCTTCCCTGTTCCCCTTCTTCTTCCTGGGTTTTTATTTGTACTCCTCCCAGTGCCTATTTACCCACCTCCTTCCCCAACCATATACTTGTCTCTTTCCCTCCCTCCTGAGTTCAAGGCTCCCTGAGGGCCAGATTCTCCCTTACATCAATCACCCCAAGTCTCCCCATACAAGAACCCTTTATTCTGGACTTGGGCTTGGATTGGGAGAATGAAAGAACCACCATCCTGTAAACCTCATCAGAATATCTGCTTCAGGTGGGCAGGGATTTTTGTCCGTCTTGTTAGCTGTCGAATTCCCCGCACTTAGAAGAGCCCCAGAACCAGTTGGTGCCAAACACATATTTGTTGAAAGACTGAATCCACTATTCTCTCCATTGGAGAGGAATTGAATCAACTCTTTCTTCCTTTTGAAATGGCTGGGCCTTCCTGCTCCCACACTCCTACTAATCCAAAATCCTCAAATGTAAAAGCACATGTCCTGTATGGGATTTACCTAGGTGGACTCCCCCTGTTACTCCAGGGCAGGTATGAGACCCCAGCCTGGTCGATCAGAACCCTGAATACCCTGGGTCACACTGACTGGTTCAGAGATGGACAGGTGACCCAACTGATCCAATCAGACTCAACTGTTTTACTTCTGTTTGAACTGTAGGAGAAGAGATTTTTCTCTTTCTGCTGAAATTGAACGTAAAAATTGAACTTGAAGTCTGGAGCTATCAGGAATCGCAATAGCAAAAAGAAGAAAGCAGAGACAAGAGATAGAGAGTGAATCCATGGTTGAGCCCCTTGATCTAGCCATGCCTGAATACCCACCCTATAATTCCTTTTTCTGCTTAAGTCAGTTTGAGTTGTTTTCTGTCACATAGGACTAGAGGGGCTCTGATATTTCTTCGGCCCCATCTGGGGTAGATGAAAGAAACATGAGCATGGTGCCCAGCACCCCCAAGAGGCTCAGTAAACGTGAGTTCCATGGCCTCCCCTCTCTCCTCTCCTCGGTGGCCTCTTGCTGGGACAGAGATCCAGGAATAGAAGGGAGGGAGAGCTTCCGCAATATTCCTGGCCATTACATAATGAAATCAACAACAACTTCCTTTAGAAACCCTCTGTCTGTTCCTAAAGGAGCACCAAGGAGAACGTTTTCTGGAGCATTTCTGTGAACTCAGACCCTCATCTCCCAGGCAGCTGGAACGGCCCCATCTTCCCACTGCAAAGGGACTTGGGGGTCATCTGACCCCACTCCCCACCCCAAGCCTCCACCTGGCTTCCTGGGAACATTTGCTCATTTTCTAAGGACAGCCAGTCTTCAAATCAGTGTCATTGCGGGGACGCTGCAGAGTCATTGCAACTGAAGAGTGACATGGCATCACTAGGGCTGTGTGGCAAGAACAGCTGCCAGGAGCACTCCAGGGAGAGGTGAAGGGAGGAAAGGGCTGAGGCAAGCATATCCCAATCTCCAGGGGGAGAAGAAGCCTGGCCCACCATCTCCCCAGGGAACAAGATAGGGGCCTCCCACAATCCCCTGCTCCTACCAGGGGATGCAGGGGGTCCAGAGCTTAGGATACCACCCAAACTCAGGTGCCTCAACTCAGCACCCTGAACAAGGCCCAGCTGTGAGGACCTGCCCTAATCCCCAATTTGACCGATGGAGGCAAAGAGAGGCATGGGGAATGAAGAGGCACCACTCACTCTGCACAGGGAACCTGCTGGGCACATCCCCTCCTCACCCCACCCCTGCCCACCCACCACCTCCCAGGGCCCCTGCAGCCATCCTTTCCCCTCTATCAGGAACCAAGTCACACACCCACACCTTCCTGTGCTTACACACACACACACACACACACACACACACAATTGATTGCTAGTGAATGTTCCTAGCTGGCTTACAAAAAAGGTAATTAAAGATTGGTGCTACAGCCTGTAATTAAATATGAATAAAGTATCTCTAAATGGAGCCTGATTCAAAGTATTCAGTGCAAGTACTTTGTGCTGATAGATAGTAAGGAAAAATAGACACTGTCCCGAAAGCAGAATTACGCCCCCCACGTGGCTGACACAAACACCACCCCCTCCAGTCAGGCCCCGGCCCCCAGCCCTCTGAGCAGAAAGCCATTAGCGGAGGCCAACGGTAGCATGCACAGCAATTAGAGTGGAGCGGGGCCCTGAGCTGCCTCAGTCCCTCACACAAACCTGTCTCCCCTTCTAGGGCTTTCTTTCCCTCACTCCTCTTTCTTTCCTGGGGGTCTGGCAGCAAAATCAATTAAGTAAGACAACTGCATTTTAAAATGACGAGCTGTGCTTTTTAATTACTGTCAGCCCATGATTCAAATATACTGATGTCCCTGTCTAGAAAAGGAAAAATAATCAGGAAAAAAGTTTCTCTAGCTTTGTATTATCTGGTTGTTCAGGGTACATATGTGTGTATGTGTGTGTGTATGTGTATGCGTGCAAATGTAAGGGGCGGTGTTTGTTTTTTTATGAGCAGAAAACATCAGAAGGGCAAGAAGAAATGTGTCTTCCCCCACAGGCTCAGGTTAAGACTTCAGTGGGCTGGCGTCAGCTGGGGTCCAGGAAACCGAGGCCACATGACATCATACCCAGGTACAGGACAGAGTGTGAGACTCTCTGGGAAGTTAGGTCTGCAGATTCTCATGAAGCCAGTTTTCTGGATAAATGTTTCCAAAATGCCACACTGGGCAGCCAAGCACTGGCCAGGGTCCTCATTTCACCCAAAATAAGGTAAGAGGGTGAGGATCTTCTGTAAACACCATAGTAGGACTCCTAGGGAGGAGTTTCACATAAGTCTCTCAGCCAGCCAGCCTCAGGCCCCTCACCAGCCACAGGAAGGGGGATGTCCTGGATTTTCCAAGATGGCCCAAATTCAAATATCCCATCCTGGCGTCCCCATAGTCATGCACATCGGACCTATTCTGGATTTACTACATCAAGCTACATTGACCTAAGATAATGCCAACAAATCGAACAAACCCACAACTGGCTGGCTCCGGTTGAAGACAGGAGCTTGCCTCAAAGCAGGCAAGTCCAGGCCTAGCTGCCAAGGCCAAGCAGCTCCCACTTAGGAGTTGGGAAGACTGCCCATGGCACCTGGGGAAGGTTACCATGGCATCAGCAGCAAACAACATCTGGATCTCGAGGTCTAGAGATGCCCCCCTCCCCGTGCCTGGCTGGGTGCCAGCAGCCATCCACTACAGTCTGATGAGGAGAGGGACAAGTCCCTGTACTAATGGAGTAGCTGGAGTGAACCTACCCCACCCTGAGCCTGAGGCAGGCAAGACAGGCCCAGCTACCAAGGACTCTGCAAAGCACAGATTGCCTTGAACAGAAAACCCACCATCACATCCTATATGCCGTTGCTTAAAACCCACCCAATCCTTCCTCTTGTCACTGTTTCCCAGGGACCTGCCCCAGGCATGCCTCCATCTCACAGTCACCCTGTCGGCTGATACCCCACTTTGCTGCAATTCCTTCTCCCTGTCAAACATGCCTGGTTTATATCCCACCTGTTCAGGGTCATTCCTGCACCTTGTAAGTAACACATGATGCTGACAGCAAATAGGTGGCACATGGTCCTCTCATTCCCCCTGCAGTGGTTTTAAAATAAGTCCACAGGTACTTAACAACTCCTCCCTTTGAGAGGTGCAGCCTACTGCCCGCCCACCTCTGAGTGTGAGCTAAACTCGAGACCTGGCATATGGAGGAAATTAGTGCATGCCTTCTTAGACATCACCAGACATCCTTCCTGTCCTTTCCCAGAGAGCGTGCTCTTGGGAAAGTGAGCTGCCATGTCATGAGGACACTCAAGCAGCCTGTGGAGAGGCCCATGGGGTAAGGAACTAAGGCCTCCTGTCCACAGTGAACCATCCTGGAAGCAGATTCTCCTTCCCCACTCATGCCTTCAGATGACTGCAGCCCTCACCAACACCCTGCCTATACCTCACAGAGAGTCTGAGCCAGAAGCATCCAGTAAGGTCCTCCCAAATTCCTAACCCACAGAAACTGTAACATATCAAATGTTTCTTGTTGGGGGGTAATCTGTTATGCAGTAATAGCTGACTAATAAGCCTCAAGCATACTCATGCCAGATATCACTAATCAATCACAGCATTCATTTCTTCTGGGCACAGATGATGCCTCAGAATCTCTCTCAACACAGTACTCCAGGAAGCCACTACCAACAGATCAGAATTAATATAGGAAACGAAATCAATCTGCCATTCCTTAGCTAAAGTCAGTCAGTCAATCAGCAAATACTTACCTGCAGGCCTGCCACATGACAGAAACCATCCTAGGTACATAAACCAACAAAACAGACACCACCTCTCGCCATGAGGAGGTCTCAGTCTGCAGAATAAGGCAACAGCCCCAAGAAAACATACTTGCTTTTTAAGAAAAAAAAATTTTTTTAATGTTTATTTTTGAGAGAGAGCTCAAGCAGGGGAGGTGCAAAGAGAGAGGGGGACAGAGGATCCGAAGCAGGCTCTATGCTGACAGCAGCAAGCCCGATGCAGGGCTCGATCCCATGAATCATGAGATCATGACCTGAGCTGGAGTCGGAGGCTCAACCAACTGAGCCACCCAGGCGCCCCATACTTGCTTTTTAGCAGGGCCTGCTGGAGGCAGTGCTCCCTGCCCAGTACCAATTCACCCAATCCTGATGGGACTTTCTGGCAAGGTAAGAGGAGACTTCTGATATCACTATGTAGACCCTGGGGGGTCAAGGGAGAGGTCAAGGCATCCAAATGTCTCTTCGTCCCCACTCAGCAACTGCCCTAACTCAAGCCAGGAATACCCCCACCCCAGCTTCCCAGACAGAGCAATTTATTATAATAAAAATAATAATGACAATAACAGCTCAAGGATACATAGTCCCTGTATTCCATGGAATCTGTGTTCCTTCTGGAGTTTTGAAAGATCAAACTGTCGGTTCTGCAGAGCCATTAACTATTGCTACTGCCTAGCTGGGAAGAAAGAACGAAGGCCCAGCAGCAGCACCTGAGGCCTTTCTTGACAAGGGCCAACCCCAGGAATTACCAAACAGTGGTGCTGGCTAAATTTTCACAAGGAGGCTGGCACAACACTCAACCCTTACCAGTTTGCTAAAGAGCCTCTAGGTATAAGACAATCGTCCACCTGACTCTGCCAAGGGCATCACAGTCCCGACCAAGCTTCTATCCTCCCAAAGAATGGTAACAAGCAGCTGTCCGAGAAGTATGAAGCCAGGAGCAGTCATACCCTACGGCTGCAGGCGTGTTCCCTGGGAATGCCCACCAGCTGGCCAGGATAGTGAGTCCTGAGAGGCAACAGGGCACAGTAATTCCAATGCAAGGTCTGGAATTGTAGGCTGGAATTAGCCAATGCAAATCTAATCACAGGCTGCAGGCGCTGCCCACACTCAAATTCTGGCTCCATGGTGCACCAGCTTGTGTAATTATACAACCCATCTGTACCTCAGTTTCCTCATCTGTAAAATGGGAATTTTAGTACCTACCTCAGAGTTGTTGTGTGAAACAACACACGTAAAGGATCTAGAATAGAGCCTACAGAAGACCCCCAATAATGGGTGCCCTATCTAATGCCTCCACGAAGAGGACAGAGTGGTATATGAGGAGGGCGCTAGACAAAGAGTTAGCAATTCTAGGCTCTCAGTTCTCTTCTGTCAGTGAGTAAAAGCGACTGTCTTCATTCACCCAGAGACTGTAATGGCCTCCTGACTGGTCCACTCACTTGCATTCCTTTCTCCTCCAATCTATCCACCCCATGCAGCTAAAGTGCATTTTCCAAACATAAGCTGATCATGTCACTTCTCTTTGTTTAAACCACATCGCCAGCTTCCCAGAGCCAAAATCCTTAACACAATCCAGAGTCTGATTCTGCCCCATCTCCTCCCCCTGCCCCCAGAGCTCTCTCTGTCCTGCCCAGATAGCCTTTTTCAATCACCAGCACACTCCCTCCCTTCCCACTGCAGGGCCTTTGCATATGCTGTCGTCATTGCCCAAAAGGCTCCCCTTTCTGCTCCTCATCAAAGTAACTCCTACTCATCCTCCAAAGCACAGCTCAACTGTCATTTCTTCAGGGAAGCCTCCCTGTGTATATCCTCAGAATTCAGGGTGCCCTTCTAGAGAGCAATTAACATAGCTGCATTCTACCTCGATTTGTATTTGCTTAATCTCCCTCTTTCCTTCTAAATGACAGACTTCTTCCATTTTTGCTCAATACTGTATCCAAAGCACCTGACACATAATTAGTATTCAATAAATATTTCTTAATGAATGCATGAGGTTCAACTTTCCCTATCCTCTTCCTGGTGGGGGGACTTTGGGCCTTCCAGCTGACCTGGGGGAGCTAAAACATCTCCCAGAGGTGGCTACTGTTCCTCCAAAGTAGCTGAGGGAGGCTCGCTGGTGCTGGGCACTTCGAGAGCCGCGGGTGGAGGGACTCTTTGGAAATGTTGTGATAATAATGATTAATAAAAAGCAGATAAACACCCAGTGTGGTTGGCCAGCCTGGGAAGCCATCCATTAGATCTGTCATTCATTAGAGGTGGGGGAGGGGGCAGTCCAATCAGATCTCTTCAGCTTAAGCAAACCTTCTGTAAATTGTAGGCTGCAGGCGCTGACATTTGATGAATTATTCTTCATAATCCACCGTTGGCTGTCATAAATCTAATCTTTCAACGTTCCCCATCTTAATAACTTGTACAGCCTCACAGGGTGACATGTCTATGTCTCTGCCTATGACAGAGATCTCTGGGATAGAAGAGATTGTGCGGTACAAGGTGCACTATGAAGCCAGGACCTCCACAGCCAGGGCCCAGCCCAGGTAGGTATCCGCAGGGTGACCACAGTATAGAAGCAGTGAGGCAGTGAGACATCCTTGGAGCCATGGGGTGTCTGGGAGCCAAGTGCTTATACCCCATCACAGGGCTGAGAGCCAGGTGGAGTCAGGAGCTCAGCCCCAAGAATCAGGCAGACAGCTCTATCCCCTCTACTACAACCTACCCACATGAGGACTCAGCATCTCCTCCTTGAACTTGAGCTTGGTTTGGTATAGCTTGGTTTGGTAAAGGGATGTCAGGACATATTTGGTCACAGGGACTAAATGCTCAACCATGGGTACTTCCTTACTGCTGCATAATGTCCGTTGCCCTCAAAGTGCTCTCAACCTTCTCTCGAGGTTAGGAAGAGGAGATATAATTGCGCCCACTTTATAGAGAGGAATATATTGGCTAAAGGTCTTTTGTTTATTCATCCATCAAATGTTTAAGTGACTAATATAAGCAGGGCACTGTGCTAGTCACCAGAGACTTAATGGGAACTGGGTCCAAATCAGGTACAGCCACCACCCTCTGGAGTCACTACTGGAACCTGAAGTGGTGAGACAGGAATTAATGAAGTCATCAAAGATAAAGGTAAATGGCCAACTCTGATAAGTGCTACAAAGGGACAGGTAGCTGACCATAGAAGCTGTGTTCAGAGGATTAAACCTATCAGGGAAGGCTTCTAGGAGGAGGTGACAAAGACCTGAGACCTGAAGGATAAGGAGCCAGTTCAACTGGATGAAGGAAAGAAGAGCCATCTAGACAGAGAGAAGGACTTGTGCGAACCCTACAAAGGGGAATAAGACACAGTGACATGACAGCCAGGAAGGAGATGGCCAACAACTCCCAACCCAGAATCCAGGCTGCCTTGGGCCCCCCGGGTCTTCCCCTGGCGAAGTCCTTAACTACAGCTCATGCCTGCAATGGAGAAAAAAGCCTGGACTCAGTGGTTTGCATGCATTTCTGGTGAGGTCCTAGGACTTCTAAAACCTGATGGGCTCAGTCTCCTAAAACTCCAAAGGCCTTTTTCCAATAACCTTTAGATGTTCCTATACCCAAAAATTAAGGGAGAAGAAATAAAGCACAGACATCCTTGCTCACAGTGGCAATAGTTGCTGTCAGGAAAGACCTCCTTAGCCTTTGGGAGGTGGCAAAATGCCACATGGCAAAAGAGCTAAGGTATGTCCCTATGCCTCAGAGCCCCAATAAGAGAGCTCAGGTACCAAAGTCCTTGAGATCGGAGCACGTTCCACCCACTTAGAAGTCTTCCAGATGTGCTCTGCATGTGACAACAGCAGTGCCCAGGGATTTATTAAAGGAAGGCAAACCCAGACTTTCAGGATCTACCAGGAAGAGAAAGCCCACATTTTGGGGAAACCACACACATTCCTGGCTGACCCCAGCGAAGCAGACTGTAAAGAACATCAGCTCTGAGGTCAGCAGCCCTACCTGCCAATATCTAGCCATGTGACCTTGGGCAGTGCTTAGCTCCACTACCATTCTGTAAAATGGGAGTGATAATAACAACACCTATTTTGCAAGGGCATTCTAAGTGTTAAAGGACACTCTGCATCTAGAACAGAGGACAGCAAACGATAGCCCGTGGGCCAAATCCAGGTCAATGCCGGTTGTTTTTTTGTGTTGTTTTGTTTTTTTTTTTTACAGCTTACCAGCTAAGAATCCTTTTTTATATTTTTAAATGCTTGGAAAACCCAAAAGAATAATATCTTGTGATATATGAAAACTATATGAAATTTGATTTCAGTATCCTTGGGGCGCCTGGGTGGCGCAGTCGGTTGAGCGTCCGACTTCAGCCAGGTCACGATCTCGCGGTCCGTGAGTTCGAGCCCCGCGTCAGGCTCTGGGCTGATGGCTCAGAGCCTGGAGCCTGTTTCCGATTCTGTGTCTCCCTCTCTCTCTGCCCCTCCCCCGTTCATGCTCTGTCTCTCTCTGTCCCAAAAATAAATAAACGTTGAAAAAAAAAAATAAAAGAAATTTGATTTCAGTATCCTTGAGTGAAGTTTGACTGGGACACGGCACACCCGTTCACTACACGTTGTGGCGGCTCCCATGCTGCCATGGCAGAGGTAAGCAGTTGTGACAGAGGCTGCCTGGCCTGCAAAACCTAAAATATTTACTAGCTGGCCCTAGGGTGGGCAGAAAAATGACTCCCCCCCCCCCCCCACAAAGATGTCCATGCCCCAGTCCCCAGTAGTGTGATTAGGTTAAGGATCTTCAGATGGGGAGAGCATCCTGGATTACCATGTAGGCCCAATGTAATCACAGGGTCCTTATAAAAGGGAGGTGGAAGGGTCCGAGTCAGAGCAGGAACTATGACAAAGGAAGTCCAGATAAAAGGGAGAGAGACTGAAAGACAGCACACTGGTGGCTGTGACGAAGAAGGAGCCATAAGCCAAGGAATGCAGGCAGCTTCTAGAAGCTGGACAAGGCAAGAGATTCCCCCCTAGAGCCGCTAGGAGGAATGCAGCACAGCCAACACTGGAGTTTTAGGTTTTCTGAGCCACAGAACAGTAAAATAATACATGTGTATTGTTTTAAGCCACTAAATTCACACTAATTTGTTACAGCAGCACTAGGACCCTAACCCAGGCCTCTATGGAAAAAGTCTGCTGACCTCTGATGCAGCTCATTAGCCTAACACTCTCAGTACAGCAGTTTCATCCTTTTGTATTTCCCAGGGCGGTGCTGAGGCTAAAGAGCTGGGGGGGGCGGGGGGGGGGGGCGGGGGGCGGCGAGACAGGAGCTGCCCTGGCAGTGTGGAAACACAGGTCACATGTGAAGCCCAAGCTGAGGCAACAAGAGGACACATCATGACTCTGGTTCTGTGCCAGGCAACACCCAGAACCGGTCCTGTTCCCCCACACTGGGGCAAGGGGCCCTCTGCTCCCCCAACTGCCACATACACGCTATTCCCGCCCAATCCTAAAACCAGCCTCGCTGAAAGGATAGCCTCCCCTCCTACCGAGAAGTTCAGTTTGCTTTTGCTCACGAGAAACCACCAGTCATCAGCTCACACCAAAAATCGAAGAGCAGCGGGGGCCTGGGGAGACTTATTCCAATAAATAAGAAGGAGGCGCTCCAGTTGTTGAAGTAACAGCCTCTCCTACAAACCCGGCTATGGGGAGACACACACATACACACACGCACGCACACACTTAGACCTCTCCTTAGATCAGGGTGCTGATGACTTTTTTTTAAGTCTGGAAATCAGGAACCCAGTGCTGGGCGCAACCTCTCAATGCTAGACCCCAAATCACTTAGTCCCCCATGGACCCTCCACCAACTCTCTGACCACCAACTCTTAAGGAGAGAGGGGGCCACTGTGCAAAGCCCAGCCCCGCAGAAAAATCCTTCCCCAAACTGCCAGAAGGGTGACCTGCCGATACTGCCCCACCAGCCCTCTCAGCACCGTGTCTGTTCTCAGACGGCCCCCAGCGTTCTTACAAGAGCCCCTGGAGCCACTAGTGGCCCTCCCTGTCCCTCAGCCCCTCCCCATTTAATTCTTCCTTGAGTCCTGCTGATTCAGTCTCCAAATTATGTCTGTCCACTCCTCCTCTGTCACTCTTGCCCAAATGACCACAGTGCCATGTAACTCTCTCCCAGTTCCACCCCTGGTCCCCAAGTAGCCACTGAGGACTGGACCGTGCCACTCTCTGCACAGAGCCCTTCAGTGGCTACCAACCACGGATCTCCTGAAAGTGCCTGGCACACGTCTCCAGCCACATCTCTTGGTGTCTCTCTGCCCTGCCGCCACCACCCCTTTTCTGTCCCCACACAGATCCAGGCTCTTACCTACCCAAGGGCCTCTGAATTCTCTGTTCTCTCTGTCCTACCCTCTTCCCCTAATTATCCTTGGTCTCAGCTTAATTGCCACTGAGTCCTTGGAAAGACCCCTCCCCCAGACCCCCAAATTCAGAGCACCCTATGCTTTTCTCTCGTGGCATTCATCACAAGGGTCATTAAGTTTTTATTCTTGTGATCGCTTGTTTAACATCCGCTGCTCCCCTACAACTAGAGCCTAAGCACCAGGACAGCAGCTTGTTCAGCCATACAACCTCCAGCACACACACGACAAAAGCTCAATAAACATCGGCTGAGCCAATAAACGAACAAATGGCTGGTGAAGGCTGCGGAGGGTCCAAACACACGACTGTGGGACGACCAAGCCGTCCAAGCCAAGCACCTGCCCTCACCCAGCCCAGGGCCCCACGTTTCCAGCCACAGGCCCCTCGGGTCTCACTCTGGCTTCAGGCACCTCCCCAAGGTGATGCCCACCAGAGACGACATCCTTAGTTCAGGCCACTCCACCTGCCCAAAATGCCCTCTCCGGGCTTTTGTGTTTGTTCTCCTTCTGAGAACACTCAAGTCCTACTCAGGTTTTGCCTTCTCCAGAAGACCCCAATTCACCCCTCTCTGCGGCCCTATTTGTGGATTCCAAGGACACTTCTAAAAGCGGTAACCCAAACCTCAGGTGACTTTCATCTCATCCTGACCTCCTGCTGAGCTATGTCTCTAGTGCATTCTGTACCTAAGCTCCTGAGCTGTCAGAGTTGTGTGATGAGTCAGTAACTCAACAAGAGCGGCTACACAGCACCTTCCTGACTCTCCTGCCTCGGTTGTACTTCCGTGCAAAGATTTCTACCCTCTGAGCGAGCAAACTGGGGTTCCCGTCCCACCTCTGCCACCCACCAGCCCCATGACCTTAGGGAAGATGCTCAGCTTCTCTGGGTCTAAACTGCTCACTTTTACAAGTGAGGGGGGTGTTGGGGTACTTGGTCCCTGACGACTTTCCTGATTCTGTCATCCTATAACTCTTACTTTCCCATGCTGCACTCCCATATTGTGCCCCAGCCCACATCAGCCTCCTTCCACACACACGCTCCAACCTGGCTGTCTACCTGGAGTCAGCTGACCCTTCCCAGTGACACACAGAGGTGCCCTCACACACAAGGAGCCACCTCCAAAGTGTCACAGGCAAGGCCACTGACGGGCTCTCCTTGAAGCAGGGCCCCCCACGCAGAAACCACCCAGGAAGCCTAACCTAGGACATCGGCTTGCTCCTGAAGCCCCATGAATAAAGAAACAGGCACAGCTGGCCTATTCATAATCAGCATAAAAAATTGATTAGCCCTTTCCAGATTAAACATTATTGTTTCAACGACGAACATAAATCAGCCAGACGTGGATGGCTTGCTTCTCTCTGCCACCAAGGAGCTGCGGCAGGTAGACAGCAGGTGGGGCCCCAGGGCAGTAGGAGGAGATTAGAGGTCCTCCCTAGAGAAGGGCCCGGCTCTCAGGAGGTACAAGGGAGAGCAGACCACTCCTCACCCCCATCACTGGCCCCCCACCTGCAAGCACAGAGGGGCAGCACCTTTTCCAGAGAAGAAGGAGAAGGACCAAACAACCTCACTGCATGCTTCTCAGAGCACCTCCTCAGCCATCTGATTGGTGAGGCAACATAGCACCAGGGCCAGCCTGGGGCTGAAGGCAAGGTGGCAGCCTAGTGTGCTGGTAGGGGAAAGAGCGTGGCCCTCAGAAGCAGGCTGGGTCTCACAGGCCCTTTGGCGTGTGTAGCAGCAGCCTGTGTAACTGAAGCACGTATGTCCCTCCAGTCAGAGACACTCAGGTTCCGTTCCCAGCTGAGCCGCTGTCCTGCTATATGATCCTGAGTAAGTCACTTAATATGTCTGAATCTTGTTTTTTACATCTGGGAAGAATGGGGAGAGGGATACCTGACTGGCTGAGCTTCCGTGAGGACTAAAATGAGACTGTGTGTTTGAAACATCTAAACACATGTTAGGGAAGGAGAAAACAGTAAATAAACAGTTCCTTGACCTGCTGGGGCTCCCCATCCATCTGTCCCACCTCCCACTCAGGAATTCTGGGAGAAATCATAAACTGCTAGGACACAAAACCTGGGGAGAGGCCCAGGTCCCCTTATAAGGAGCAACAGAACGCAGGGGTCAGGACCTTGGGTTCTGGAGTCAGGCCTGGTTTTGCTCCTGACTCAGCCTCGGACTTCTGTGCAACCTCAGACACGTGACTCAACCTCTCTGGCCTTGGCTTACTCGTCAGTAAAATGGAGATAATAGTACTCTCGCAGGGCAACTGTGGGGATTATAGGAGAGGGCACTGCACAGTACCTGCAGTGCCCGCCGATTCCTTCCCAAACTTCCCCCTGCTCCCTGCTATAATTTCAGTATTTGCATCTGAGTCAGAGAGGGCTCTTTCTCCATAGCTGCAGGAATTAACGGCCCTCGGGAGCAACCATCACTATGAAGTTAGGATGCTGGGGTCTAAACACCCAACCTTCTCTCTTGGCCCTGGAGTGGGATGACTTTTTTTAATTTTTATTTATTTATTTTTATTTTAAATAGAGAGGAGGAAAGAGTACACCCAAGCATCAGAGAAGAGCAAAGGGAAAGAGAAAGAGAGAACCCCAAGCAGGCTCCACACTCAGCAAGGAGCCTGATGTAAGGCTTGATCCCACGACCCCGGGATCACAACCTGAGCTGAAATCAAGAGTCAGACACTCAGTCAACTGAGGGGTGGGATGATCTTAAGGTGAATGTTTGCCACTATTTCCCAGTGTCCCCACAGCTAGTTTAAGGGCACACAGTCACTGGCTGCCTTCTTTTCCCTGAACCATGTTCCTACTTCCCTACTGGCTGCACCTGACCTTCCCACAAAACCACTTCCACCAGAATCCTTTCCTCGGAGTCATCTTCTGGGAGTGCCCAATCAGGATGGGAACCCAGTTGAAGTTGATGATTATGTGCCTTCTAAGGCAGTGCAGGACCTGGGGTTTCAAATCACTGCTTCTGCCCCGGCCATCAGCAGTAAAGACAATCCTCTGGTTCACTTGGACGTAAGGACAAGGCATCAGAACCACAGCAATCACATCCATCCTGCCCATACTGCCAACCTTAGCCCCGAACAGCCTGCAAGAGGAGACCCACTCCCCCTCCCTGGAGAGGAAAGGAAGGCCACAAGTTCTATTCAAGGAGAAGATGAGGGCCCTGCGGTCCGTCTGGCAGTCCCAGAAGGCATAGGGTCATCTGTCAGGGAAGCTCCTTCAAGAGCAGTGGCTGTGGCAACGATTCTCTGGCTTGTGGCCTCCTGACCCACGGCCCAGCCTGGGACGCTCACACTGAGCTTCCAGGAGATGGCAAGGGGAGAAAAAGTGGCCATGCCCCAGCTCTGGGAGACAACTAACATAGCCTCACAAAAGGGAGAGTTCACCTTTACCAGATGTGGAAGAAGAAAAAGGCCTCCATGCACAGCTCCTGCCTTGCACCCCTCAAGCCATCCTGCACGATTGGCTGACTCTGCCCGAAATCAGCCGTGGAGGCCTGCACACTCATGCACATGCACATGGAAACTATTAGTTGATATGACTTAACACAGGTTCTAAGACCTGGGGCCTGCGGTGACTCCCCAAAGCCTGTACATCAAGATCCAATACCCGCACGCACTCTGTTGCCCCCCAGAAACCAGACCCTCCCCGGGGATAGCAGATGCATAGCAAGAGGGGTGGGCCAACACAGTGGGGTGGCCGACTGTGAGCCAACACAGTTCAAAACCTGGTTCCACCTCTTTTAAGCTATGAGACTGTGGCTGTTACTTAACCTGTCAGGGCTTCTGCTTCCTCATTTGGAAAACTGGAATGGCCAAATCTACCAACCTTGCAGAATTAGAAACAGGGTTTCTAACCTTGCAGGGTTAGAAACAATATCTGTAAAACATCCAGGCAATGTGTGCTACACAGCACGTACCACACAAACAGAAACTCTAACATCATTATCATCCATGGACATGAACATCTTTTATGCCATGTTCTGCCTTGCTGCTTCCCACCCCACCCCACCGGTCACCTTGGGGTTTAAATGAGAGGGATGGCATCTTCTCATGGACCCCACCTCCTCTAACCTCAGTGATTTGGTCAGAGAATGGACATCTGTATTTGTTTCCCAAGGCTACCATAACAAATCACCACGGATGGGGTGGCTTAAAACAACAGAAATGTACTGTGTCACAGTTCTGGGGGTTAGGAGTCTGAAATCAGGGTGCTGGCAGGACTGCATTCCCTCTGAGGGCCCCAGGGAGAGGCCTTCCTTGCTCTTCCTAATTTCCAGCAATCTTCACTGTTCCTTGAGTTTGCAGCCACCACTCAAATCTCTACTGCCACTGTCACATGGCCTCCTTGCAAGGACACCAGTTGTTGGATTTAGGACCCACCCCAATCCAGTATAAACTCCTTAAGTTACCGAATGACAGCTGCCAACACCTCATTTCACATCCTCAGGCTCTAGGTAGAAAAGCAATGGGGTCCAGGAGTGTGGGGGACATGAGGTAACCCAGTACAACACTTAGGCAGAGTCCTGATCCAGAATTTCATAAAAGGAAACTGGGGTTGCGGAGTGGGGAGTCCCTGCTAGGGGCAAACCTAGGAAGAGGTAAGGTTGAGAGACGCCAAAGGCAGCAAGTGAGTCATGGAGGAAACCAACTGTGAGCGAAGTTGACCAGCAGGATGAACATGAGAACATGAGCGACAGAGAGGAGTGGAAGAGCACCCCAAAAGCTCCACTCAACCCCGTCCCTTCCTAAAGCATGGGTAGAGGACACACTAAGTCTGCCCTCTTGCCTCGGCTCGTTCAAGTTGGGATTCTGATCCTCGTGGCCACAAAAGCACTAATACCTCCATCTATGACAGCTTGATCTGCGGCCTCCAACTATTCATATGATGAAGCCATCACCTCCAGGAGTTAACCTCCAGAATGTGACCTTATTCGGATATAGTGTCATCACAGATGTAATTAGTTAATATGAGGTCACACTGGCATTGGTGTGGGGGGGGGAGGTCCCTAATCCAAGATGACTGTGTCCTTATAAAGGGGGGCAATTTGGACACAGAAACAGACATGCACACACAGGAAGAACACTAGGCGAGCATAAAAGGCAGAGATCAGGGTGGTACTTCTCCAAGCAAAGGAATGACAAAGATAGCCAGCAAACCACCAGAGGCTGGAGGAAAGGCCTGGAATAGACTGCCCCTCGCAGCCTCAGATTGAGCCAACCCCGCCAACACCTGGGTCTCAGACTCCTGCCCAGCAGAACTGAGACTACGGATTCCTGTTGTTTAAGCCAGCAGTCTGCGGTGCTCTGTTACAGCAGCCCTCGTAATCTAACACACCCCACCCAAAGGGCCTGCCATCCCGCCCTGCTGCTCTCTATGCTTGGGCACCTGGAGCTGTGCTCAGAACTCACCACCCTCGAATGGCCCCATCCTTTCCCTCTGCCAATCTCACTCATCCTCTGAGGGCCACCTCCCCCAAGAACCCTCTTCTGAACCTCCCCCTGAACTTTCCCTGCATCAGCCCCACAGCTGAGTGCTTAATTGTTCTCTAATTACTTCCTCTGTGAATTGTTCTGTCTGCCCAGCTTTGGGAGAGAGGGAGGGTGGAACATGGCTTTGACATATTCTAGATCCCCCACAGCATTGGCAGAGAGGTAAGTACCTATCAGCTGCTCAACAAGTCTGTATTTTCTGAGCGAGCAAAGCAGTCAGTGGTGGGCCCCAACCTTCCCGAGTCTGTGAATGGGGCCACCATAAGCTGAGGCAGTTTCTCCAGCAAACAGCCCAACACAGCAGCTAAGCGGAGGGTCTGGGTCTGGGCACCACCCTGCAGGTTAGACCCCAAAGAGGGGGACGTGCCGCAAGCATGGTCTGCAGATTGAAGGGGAACAGTGAGTACGCGGATATGACCATCCCAACCACTGTCAAGCGGGAAGGCTGGCTGAAGGATACAAAGAATACCCTAGAATCCTTACTATGATGGATCAACTTATGAAAATAGAGCTTCCTAAAGTCCACAGGAGACGCCAAGGTCCCAAGGAGGTGAAAGCCACTTGAGCCCCTCCACATTTCTTTGCCAGCAAGACCAGCCTCATCTCTGAGAGCTGGCAGTCTCACTTCCAGACAGTAAGCTCCCAGCCCTGAACAGAACGAACAGTCCAGGAGGACAAGCACTGGATCAGGAGTCAGGAGGCCTGGGTTCAAGTCTCGCTTCTCCCGCCAGCCAGTTGTGCCACTCTGGGCCAGTGACTTCCTGCTCTGAGCCCCTGTTTCCTCACCATTGAAACACGAGGGTTGGATGAGGTGACTTCTAAACCGTTACAACCCGGGAGTTAGTTATTCCCTTGGGTAACCTTCATCTAAGGCGCTTTGCCACTGAACAATGAAGGCCAAACAAGAGGAGTCAGTGTTTGTCAACCCCAGTGGGGTGCTGGATATAATCTGGGGGTCCCAGTCTCCCTGCTTCATTTTGTCCTCACAACTGCTCTGCAGGTGACAACCAGAGCTAACAGCTGCAGGATTTACTGTGCACCAGGCCCCGCCCCCCAGATGGGCTATAGTTCTCAAGCCCTGTCATGACCCTATTAGTGAGCAGGTTCTCTTATCCCGGTTTACAGACAAGGGAACTAGACTCAGAAAGAACTAACGACACAGTTAAAGTCTGGTAGCATTTAGGATTTTGGAAGGCCCCCTGCCTCCAAAGCCTATTTTATTAACTATGAGGCCATACTGCCTCAGAAATGACCCTTTTGTTCCTTCCGGAAGCCAGACCCTGCCCTTGCCCTCACCCCGTAGTTTAGATAGCCCCAGACACGCCCTCACACAGCCCTCCACAGGCTCCCATGGGTACGTCCCAGGGGGCTATGAAAGTGAGACCGAGGCAGGAGCAGAGCTGACCACCCTGAGGACTCTAGGACCCATAACGCCATGCCATGACATCCCGCGTCAGAGTGTCTCAGTGCAGGTAACAACCTATTACTGAGCGCCTTTGCTGTGCCAGGCACTGGACAGTGTTCTGAGAGGACCCCAGGATGAGTGGGAGGAGACCACCCACCCCAAGAACATAAACCCAGCACTGAAATGACCAGACACAAGTCAAGTGCTCTGGATTCACAGTCCAACCTGGCTGAGGAAGCCACCGAAGGCTGCAAGGGGACAGGGGCACTCCAAGTAGTTCTGCAATTCAACTCAACCACACTTACTAACACCTACTATGTGCAGAGTCCACACTAGGCCCCATGGGAGGTTCAAGATGGGAAAGCAGCCCACCTGAATGCAACAAATAACTGCATAAGAGCTGTGACAGGGGATGGAAAGTACTCAGGGGGTATGTGAGGAGGCCAAGGTACAATTTCACTGGAAACAGTACCTCAGTTTCCCATCTGTAAAATAAGTAATAACAGTACCTCTCTCAGAGGGTCTTAGTGAGAAGTAAATTCATGTGTGTGGAATTTCTGAGGCAGTGCCTGCCCCTGGCAAGCACTCAGGGTGTGTGTGTGCATGTGTATGTTGCTGTTGTCAGACCCCGAGCTCAGAGGATGAGAAAGAGTCTGGTGACTTAAGAAGGGGATGAGAGAGGACAGACCCGGAGTGCATGGAGTGAACCCCCACAGCGTGTGGCCAGGGTGTAGCCATGTGAAGACGGGAGCAGGCCATGAGGCTGGAAAGAAAGCGGGAAGCAGCTCCTGACCTGCTCTCTGGGGGCTCTGTTCCACTGGCTGTGGAAGGGCCATGCAGAAGCTGTCCAACAATGGGCCAAAGGTGCCTCGGAGATGGAGCGGGGCCCCAGGGAGGAGCCTCTCGGGGCTGAGGTAGGGCAGCACTCAGCGAGGAGGCTGGGGCCAGGAGGCCTGGGGAAGAGGAGCCACCGCCACGGCAGCCACCTCGGTCTCTCCCTCAGTGACTAATGGCACACCATCCGTCCCGGCTGACACTAATGCTTCCTGCCATCCATCTCCTACTCGTTAAATTACCATTTTATGGCCAAAATCTCTCTCTCATAATTGATAAAAATCTCCTTTTGATGTTCAGCATTATTGGGGGGAAAATGTTTTTTTTATTCTTCGTTATGTTTTCAATATAAATGTATTTTTTATTGAGAGCTGCTGGGAAGTCTGGAGGAGGTGACTCTCTCCCCCTCGCCCCCCAGTCCTCCCCACACGCAGCTTTGTGGCCACCAGCTCCTTCTGTTCCACTCCCAGAATGCTCACACGGCAGCCGTCTCGGGGATCGTCTGGGGAGACAAAGAAACCAGACGCTGGAACAAACAAAGGTTGTGCTGAGGGCCAAGAGACAGCTGAAGCCCTCAAGGTGGCCCTCAGCTCCAGGCCAGTGGAGCAGCCAGGGGTGGTGAATCAGGGTGAGCTGGCCTCAGGCGGATCTTTGGCAACGTGCAAGAACAGCGGCGAGAGCTGCAGAGAGCGGGGACCCCCGGGGGCTGACACAGCACATGGCCCAGAGGTGTGCTCAGTAAATATTTGTGAGCAAGTAAGAGAAGGACAGGGAGAAGGTGGATCAGCGCTGGAAAGAAGGCAGCAAGGAATATGACATGGAGGCATGTGTCACCGGGGTGGGGGCGTGGGGGGGAGTTTTCTGCCAGCCACAGGTACCCCAGGTAGAATCGGCTCCTCTGGCCCCCTCTGCCCATGTCCCTCGCCCCAGTCCAACCTAGGGCGTGTTTGTCCCTGCATCTGCCCACACCCAGCTCCTCCAGGACAAGAGAAGCAGAGCCAGCTGCCATCCTACGAGGAGGAGCACAGCACAGCCACCAACTCCTGACCCTGGGCACCTGTGGCTGTTCCCGTGCCCATTGTGTCACCTTTAGGGACCAAGAGCACAACGTAGATGCTACTGATGGCCTCAGGACACTGCAATGGTTGAAACTGCCTGGCTGAGCTGCTAGCAGCCCCCAGGTTGGAGGTCACGGGGCAGTGCTCAGGAAGCCCAGGAGACAGGCTCCCAAGGCAGCCTGTGGGACATTTCTAACAGTGGAAGGGAAGGGGCTGACCAACAGGTGGAACACCAGGTGTTGATCGCGGAAAAGAAAGGAGGATTCTACTAGCAAAATAGTATCTGGGACAGAGAACTGTACCAGCATCAGAAAACCTGGTTAAAGACCCAACGCTGCCATTTAATCTCTCAGAATCCAGTTCTCACACATATAAAGCATCCAGCGTAACACAGAAATCATCGCTAATATTTGCTGGCCATTTGCTCTCTGCCGGGCATGCTCTACATGCTCCACATCGATTAATTCATGTAATCCCCACAGGCATGTACTTCCCCATTTTACAAATGAGGAAAATAAGAGACAGAGAAGATAAGTAACATGTCCAAGGTCACACAGCCAATAAACCAGCAAGCAGTTTAGCTCCAGCCCACCTTCAAGACTCAATAGGAAGCTTAACTGTCGTATGAAGGCAAGACCAAGGGTAGAAATGTTTGGTCCTGACTAAGGGCCACGTGGGAACCAGGGGGGTTAATTTTGTGTGTCAACTTGGCTGAGCCATGGTGCCCAGACATTTGGGCAAACTTTATTCTAATATTTTCATAAGGATGCTTTTGAATGAGATTCACATTTAAATTAGTAGACTTTGAACAAAGCAGACTGCCCTCCCTAATGTGGGTGGGCCTCGTCTAATCAGCTGAAGGCCTGAATAGCATAAGACTGACTGCCTGGAGCACCAAAAGTTCTGCCAGCAGATGGCCTTTGGACTCAAACTGCAATATCAGCTCTTCTTGGGTCTCCAGATGGACACCCCCTCCAAAGATGCAGGACGTGCCAGCCTCCAAATCGCATAAGCCAATTCCTTCCAACTAATCAATCTCTCTTTACTTACACACACACACACACACACACACACACACACACACACACACACACACCCTCTTGGCTCTGTTTCTCTGGTGAAGATTGACTAACAGAAGAATGAAATCCAGCCCTGGCAGAGCTGTCACCTGAAGGAAGGGATGCCCGGAGGGGGTGCCTTTTACTGCTGCTCACACAGTTCTCCATGCACCAGCAGAGATCCCACATGCAGGCATGCAGTAATGACAGGGGTCATCCCAGGCTTTGCTACTCACCATCCACGCCCATCATCCCCTCCCCCAGCCCTGAGGCCTCCATGGAAGCCCCTGCTGCAGTCTCTGTCCAGTCTCTACACTGCCCCCACTCAGCACCACCACCACCAGGAGCCCCTCACACAGGCCAGACAGTCTCCTGCCTCACCTCCCTGCTTCCACTTCTGGTGGTCCTCATGCCAAGAGCACCTTCTCTCTGCACCCCAACCAAGCTTGATAAATGATGGAGGTTCCTGGGGGAAGAGCTATTTTATCTCTTCCCTGAACTTTTGCTTACACCTTGAGCAAAGCAAGACAACATCACCCTCCACCTGTTCCTGTAGGTTCATAAGAAACAATGAAGTATGCATTCCCCCACCTGATACACAGTGGTTCTCTTCCACGTTCCAGTGGCCGCTCTGGTCAGATGGTCCATCAAGAATGCCGATCTCCTATGATAGCCTTTCTCCCCAGGTACTATGGGAAATTATAAAACAAGTACGAGTCTAGATCCCTACCATGTGGAGCTCAGGGGTAAAAGACTAATGAAACACGTGTCAGAGTGCACAAGCCAGACCCCAATCCCCCAACACCAGTACAAGTGGTGCCCCTAAAAAAGGTATTTCTGTGCCTCACTCTGGCAGCTGACCTCATTTCCTTCAGTCTCTCATAGAATTTTAGAGCTAGGAAAGAACCTAGCTGCATCCAAAGTTTCTAGAACTGTGCTTTCTTCACTAAATACCAGCTCTTTGGGCAACAAAGAGAGAGAGAAAGAAGGGAAAATGAAGGAAAAGGTGTCTAAACACAGAACTGCAGGCTGTTAGTGACTGCAGGGGGCATCTGAGGAGTCCTAGCCCAGAAGAGAAATGTGGAAGGATGGGTTGGTAGTCAGAACCCTGCCAGGTCCTTCAGCAGGAAGGAAAGAACTCCTGGGGACCAGAGAAGTCAACAGCTTGTTCAGAGTGCAAAGGTGTCAGCCTGGACTCCTTCCTCTGCGTGAATCATGCCCAGGAGAATAAGGAACCCAAGTCTCAGCCACCTGTCAGGGTTCCCCTCTGCTGAAAAGGGCCAAGCCTTCAGTACCTTTCCCTGACGCTCAAGCTCCGGCGCCATCTGCTGGCCAACGTCAGCACTGCACCTAGACCTACAGTCCCAAGGGCAGTTAGGAGACCAAGGTTGAGACCATTCCTAACCCACTCCAGACCCAGGTGACTTTGGAGACACCAGAAATGATGCCACCTCCTAGAGTTCGGGCTTCCAACTGCTTCCCAGAACGTGTCCTTCAGGACTTAGGCCTAACATTCAAAATAAAAGGGAAAAAGCAAGTTTCTTTCTGGTAATACTAGCTGAGAAACTTCTAAGACACAGACACAAAAAACATTTCTGAAAGATTTCTGCCAGACAGAAGCTCTGTTGTAGAAGACAAAGCACTGGTCTGGTAATCAGAAGATCCAAGGCCTCGTCCTGTCACTCACACGCCCCTCCCTTAGCTCTGTGGTCCCATCCCCACCCCACACATCCCTACGCCAGGACAGTGCCCCTTTATTCGCTCTCCCCTCCACACTGATGGCACCGGCTGCAGTGCAGAGATTATGCACTGCTCCAGAATCACATGTAAATCACAGGGTCCAGAAGAACTGCAAGTTCATGCTCATCTCCCACACCCTGCTGGGGGACCCCTCAGGACCAGCCCCATCTGCCTGGGAGAGGGTAGGGACTGGTGTAAGGACACTAGTGACCCTGTAAGGCCTCTGCTGATGGGAAGGGTAGATACAATGAACCAGCACAGCCAGAACACTCTGGCCACCCCCCTGCACTTCGGTCTGAGATTTAGGGGTAGCTATGTAGTCTTTGAGCTCCAGGTGTCTTCGGAGCACATCCAAGAACTCGAACCCAGACAGCAGATGGGGATACAGGACAGACTTGGCTTCCTTTAACCACGTTCTTGAAACTGGGGATGAAACAAAGCTTTCTACTGAGGTCCCAGGGCAGGTGTAGAGCCCACAACTGGTGGGGTCCACTCAGATATCTTCCTGGTGGGGAGAGCTGCTCCCCAAGAAGTGTCGTGGAAGAGGCGGGAGGAGGAGGGAAGTGCAAAGTGAGTGACTTTCCCCGCCCTCACACCCCCACACCCACCTACCCTGTTCCCACATAGCCCCTTTCCCCTCCCTCCACCCACAGAATGAGAAAGTGTGTCACCAGGGAACAAATGCCATCTTCCCAGGAGGGAGGAGGAGGAGGAAGAGGGGGAGGAAAGACTTCAATTGTGCGTCTGTGGGGGCCGGGGTAAGAAAGCAGAGGTTGCCGAGCTTCCCAGCTGTGAAGGATGCCCCCTCAGAACCGTGACCTTGACATTAGCCTGCCCTATTCAGAGGGCTCAAGACAACCTGTGGGGCAGGAGCCTCAGGCCACCATGCTCAGGACCACATGGCCAGGGAGGTCTACAGAAGAGGCCCTGAAGATGCAGACAAAATCTTTTAACTCCATACATCCTTTGGCCAGCTGGGTGGACCCATCGTGACTGCTGACACCCCAAACTTCTCGTCTCGCTCTACCCTGGCTTACAGGGGGCCACTGACCCACTCTTGCTTCCCACTCCAGCCCTCCACAGACAAGCCGGCCTAGAAGGGTTAATCTGCTGCCTTCCCTCCCTTGCATCCACCCCCACGAGCTGCCACATGCCAGCAATGATGCACTTCACACTGTTATTACAGTGATTTATTTAGTTTTAATTGGGGGGTGAATCTCGTGCTATAGGAAGCAGGAGGCCAACAGCCTTGGCAAGAAGCAAAGCCATGCACAGGCCTGTGCCATGCCAATCTGGTCCCCTCTGCCTGGGGTATCTCCATCCTAACCTTGCTCCTCCTGGCTTGTGGGCTTGCTCCTGACTCTAGCCCTAAATCGGGTTTACCCTCCACTTAATCTCTACCACCCAAGCTTTTATCCCTCATCTGCAAAATGGGGTTAATGACAGGTAGGTACCTAACACTGCTATGAGGATCAGGTGAGATAATGCAGGGAACACAGCACTGCCATCCACACACAGCAAACCCTCCGTAACTGATAGATATGATTAGGTTGAACCATATGAATCCCATTACATTGCAGGGCAAAAACAATCACACATCAACTATTTCATACGGTTCAACCACCTTTTTCACTGAGGGCCACTGAGGTTCCTTCTCACCCCTTCGATTTCACTGCTGAAAGTTGCCACGAAGTATGTTTCCATTCCAGGGGTGAAGCCCCAGCAGCCAGCAGGGACAGCTCTGCCAGGGCCTTAGAAACATCCCATCCCAGCACCCATCGCTCCCGGCACGGGCAGCTACCTCTTTGCCCAGGTCCTCACGGATGACCCGGCGGACCTCTTGCATGCTGCTCTGTGGAGCCTGGCTGTGCAGCACCTTCAGCGTGCTGGTATACTCCTCAGGCAGCAGGTAGTCCAGAGCGCCCAGGTGCTGGCCCACCTTGATGAAAGTGCCCCGGTTGGCACAGCAGAGCTCACAGAGACGCCTGGCAGATCGGAGGTGCACCTGCAGGGAGATGGGCCAGGAACAGAGAGGTGTGAGTGCACACTGCCCACCGGACATTCTTTCCCTTTCCTGCCCCCACTGGTTGAAGAGCCTGATTCGCTCCGAGAGTACGTACACACACACACACACACACACCCTTCATTCACCTTCTGCCTCAATGCTCTCCTTCGGTCTCAGTACCTAGGGCCAGCAATTCTGACCTCATACTGAGTGAGGCTGGCCTCTTCATAGGGCCCGATGTGCCCATGCTTCTGGTCTTTTCTCCATCAAAACTTACCTGGCCCAGGAACCAGAGCAGTTGTTCAAGGCTTTTAAGCAAATCTAATCTACTGATGATTCATTTGTGGGTACACTGAGTTGATGTGTTTGCCACCCAGCCCTCAGACATACCAATAATACTATCTGTTTGGAGGTCTACAATTTCTAAAACATGCTCATACGCATTCTTTCTTTTAATCCTTACGGCAGCTCAGGGAGTCAGGTATTGGTATATTTAAAAATAAGAAACGCAGGGGTGCCTGAGTAGTTCAGCCGGTTAAGCATCTGACTCTTGATTTTGGCTCAGGTTATGATCTCGTGAGATTGAGCCCTGAGTTGGGCTCTACGCTGACAGTGTGGAGCTTACTTGAGATTCTCTCTCTCTCTCTTCCCCTCCTCCACTTTTGGGTGCTTGCTCTTTCTCTCGCTCTCTCTCTTTCTCAAAAATAAACTTTCGGGCACCTGGGTGGCTCAGTCAGTTAAGCGTGCAACTTCGGCTCAGGTCATGATCTTGCAAGCCCACATCAGGCTCCGTGCTGACAGCTCAGAACCTGCAGCCTGCTTCTGTTTCTGTGTCTCCCTCTCTCTCCGCCCCTCCCCTGCTCACACTCTGTCTCTTGCTCTCGAAAATAAACTTTAAAAAAATATTAAGAAATAAACAATAAATAAATGATAGAAATAAGAAACTCAGATGTTGTGCTTATACAGAAATAGCTAATGTAGCTAATAAATGTCAAAGGAAAGTCTAGAAAACACGCTAAACCTAGGTCTCTTTTGACTCAACAAACTTTAGCAGGGGTCTCCTTTTTTTCTTAAGTTTTTTTTATTTTGAGAGAGAGAGAGTGAGCGTGGGAGGGGAGGGGCAGAGAAGAGAGGGAGAAAGAAAATCATAAGCAGGTTCCATGCTGTCAGCACAGAGCCCAACATGGGGCCCAATCTCACAAACCATGAGATCATGACCTGGGCAGAAACCAAGAGTCAGACATGTAACAGACTAAGCCACCCAGGCAACCCTAGCAGCGGTCTCCTCTTAACTGGAAGAAAAGTTTTACTGGGAAGTGTCAGGTGCATGGAGCAGGCAGCTGGGCAGGTCTCCTAGGACAGGGCAGCCTTCAGCCTGATGCCCGCTGTCTTTCCAGAGCTGGGGGGTGGCCCCCATTGGGGACACACTGGGCTATGTGTCCCCAGTCATCACCCCAGCTCAGCTGAAGGTCCTGAAACTGTGAGGTCCTGTCTTCCTGGAGCTACAGCTTCCGAGGCAGGATGGGGCTGTGGGCACACACAGAAGGTAAGGGAGCCCAGTGCCCTGTGGGAACCTCTTCCACCCATGCAATCAACCAAGAGGGAGTAAACATCTACACGGACTTACACTCTCTTGAGTGTTATGGAAGATGCCGACATAATTAAGCACATATTGGAGGCAATAAACCACCTGAGGAGTTAAATAACTTTTGGCAACAATGATGGAACAAACAGTTAAAGATCCTATATAGTTAGTTGCCAAGTGCATCGTACATAACACTGTTACTTTAGAAATTAAGAAGAGAACACCCTTGTCCTAGCAGCCCAGGAGCCCATCTGCCCTGTTCCACCACAGCACAACAGATGCCCCAGACTCCAGGCACTGCGGGACTGTGCCGAGACCCTTGTGGGCACCCACTACTGGCTCCACTGGACACCTCTACCTCCCACCCTGATGAACCCTTGGGGAACCCTATATACACATGACTCCATCCCCCTACACAGAGTATGCCAGCCTTGATGTGGACACCTGGTCCAAGCTGGGCCACAGAGTCTTTTTACCCTGCCGGGAGGGCACAGGAAAAAGGAAATTAACCCTAAGGATTAAGAGGAGAGAAAGCTTTTAGATGGATCAAAGGATCATGGGAATGGGGTGGATTCTCTTTAAGAATTTGGAACTGGGGGCGCCTGGGTGGCTCAGTCGGTTGAGCGTCCGACTTCGGCCCAGGTCATAATCTCACAGCTGATGAGTTCAAGCCCCGCATCGGGCTCTGTGCTGACAGCTCGGAGCCTGGAGCCTGCTTCAGATTCTGTGTCTCCCTCTCTCTCTGCCCCTCCCCTGCTCATGCTCTGTCTCTCTCTGTCTCAAAAATAAATAAAAACATTTAAAAAATTTAAAAAAAAAAAAAAGAATTTGGAACTGGGGACTCAGCGGGCCAGTGGCACATGGGCAGTAAATCAATGCTATGGCTGGCCAAGGCCATGCTCAAGCCCTGGTTTTGAGGAAGTGAGAAAGAAGGCAAACTGTGGTCAAACATGGAACTGGGCATTTTTTCATGGTACAAAGGTCCAGGCTAGTGTGAACAATCATTCCCCAAATTCCAACCCAGAAGAAGAGAGATCAAAATCACTGGCAGAATAAGAGGCAACACATAGGCATCCACAATCCACTAGTCCTAAGACACATTACGGCCGGGGCCCACATCCAACCGGACACTCCTGGCTCGGCTGCCCCGGCACCCGGCCACCCTCTCCCCCAAGGAGGCAGGCTCAGCCCCTACATCAAAGCTGCTCTGGGGTCAAGGCCACATGGAAGCAGAGGACTAGAAGGTGGGGTGAGGCCACATCCCACTTTCCCCTCCCTGCCCAGGAAAGGCATCAACCACTGTGTGTTCACCGGGACTTACAGCAGGCCAGTCCCGTGCCCTCCAGTACATGGGAAGATGTGACGGAGCCATTCGTGCACAGAGAATGACTTGCCACAACAGGATCACACTGAGAACCGCAGGAGCTTAGATGCAAGAAATGGGAGGACCGGAATTAGAGCAAAGGCTTGGCTCACAGGAGGGCAGTGGGTGTGTGCTGCTCAGAACTATGGCCTCCAGACTCCAAATCCACCCTTCTCCACCCTGCACTGTGATCCTGCAGCTGCATCCTGTCATTTCTCCTTTATCAGATGGTTTGTTATTACGAGACTCTGGAGGGACACTGAGGCCACAGAAGAGCAAGGAGGCCCCATTACCAGAGCCAGTGTGGCATTTTAGCTCAGCAGCCGGCAGGCCAGTGGCTTGAGGGTGCCCCCTTTAGTGGCCCTCCCAGACCAGACCCGCCTCACTAAATTTTCCCATAACTGGCAGGCCCCTCTTATGGCCCAGCTCAAGCCCACACCCTCCAGCCAATTGTTCTGACCAGCTACCAGAGGGTTCCTGTACATTGTAGGAGTGTGGCCCAGAGCTAAATTGCACTGTCACCCAGGAGGCTACTCCCACAGACCCTGCCTTCCACCATGTCTCCTCACCACTGGGCAGACCTCCATCTCAGCCCTGCAGGTGGCAGGCCCTCAGCTGAGTTCTGTCCTTATTCACTACCCTTCAGCCCCAGAGGGAACAGCTGCTTTATATGCTTACTACTTCTGTACCCTTAGAATCTTTTTTCACCCCTCGAGTTAACTACCTTTTACTTTTCCTAATTAATCATCTTTTCTATTAAGTTTTCGCCACTCAACCCTCTTGCACTGTTGGTGGGAATGCAAACTGGTAAAGCCACTGTGGAAAACAGTATGGAGGTTCCTCAAAGTTAAAAATATAACTACCCTACAATCTAGCAATCATACTAGTAGGTATTTACTCAAAGAATACAAAAACACTAATTCAGAGGGATACATGCACCCTGATGTTTAAAACAGCATTATCTACAATAGCCAGACTATGGAAACAGCCCAAGTGTCCATCAACTAATGAATGTGTAAAGGAGATATGATATACAGATAAATATATATATATATATATATATATATATACATAAATATACATATATACACACATACACAATGGTGTATATATGTACGTGTATGTATGTATACATGTACAGAGAGATAGATATATACATACACACACACACACAATAGAATATTACTCAGCCATCAAAAAGAATGAAATCTTGCTATTTGCAATGGCGTGGATGGAACTAGAGTATATTATGCTAAATGAAGTAAGTCAGAGAAGACATACCATATGATTTCATGCACAAGTAGAATTTAAGAAACAAAACAAAGAAGCAAAGGGGGGGAAAGAGAGAGAGAAATCAAGAAACAGACTCTTAACTACAGAAAACAAACTGATGGTTACCAGAGGGGAGATGGGGGAGGGGGTGGGAGATAAGTGAAATAGGTGATGGGGATTAAGGAGTGTACTTGTTGTGATGAGCACTGGGTGCTGTATGGAAGTGATGAATCACTATATTGTACACCTGAAACTAATATTACACTGTATGTTAACTAATTAGAATTTAAATAAAAACTTCAAAAATAGTCAAAAAATAGGGTGGATTCCGCTCTAAACTTTTTAATACAGTGTGTGTTATACAATTTACTTACACAATAATCAATGTGAAATAAAGATACCAGAAATGTAAAAAACTTTTTAAAAAGTCTTCCCCAGAGAGATTACTGGTGTGAATGGTCCCTGGTGGATACACAGGATTAGTCCTTGAAATCAAATTTGAATAAATTAGGATAAAAAGGGCACTTCAGATCAAGAGAGCAATACAGAACTACGTATCTGCATGCATGTATGTGTGTTGTTGAAGACCTAACTTCGTTTTCTTTAGACTGGATTCACATCTGCATTTGTCTCTGCTGCTGGCAGCCCTCAGTAATATTCTAGGGGTGCCTGGATGGCTCAGACACTTAAGAGTCTGACTCTTGATTTTGGCTCATGATCTCACGGTTCAGTTCATGAGATCAAACCTCGTGTACGGCTCCACACTGACAGCATGGAGCCTGCTTAGGATTCTCTCTCTCCTCTCTCTGCTCCTCCCATGCTCACTTATATGTGCTCGCTCTCTCTCTCTCAAAATAAATAAACTTAGAAAAAAAGAAGGAAAGCATCAGCCTACTGCCCCTCACCTGTGGCTTGAACCCAGGATACCTCTTGGCACAAAGTAATGGTCACCTTCAAGACACTGTCTGGGCAATACGGGGAGCCCTCTCTGGTCACGCAAGCCCAGGAAAGCTAGTCAGTCCCCAACTCACAAGCTACTCGGCACACAGCCGAGACCATGTGTATCCCTATACGCTCTGTGTACCTCAGGGCAAGCTGTCCATGTGCCATAAATGTAGATTAATGACAACTATGGGTTATATACTCACAAAACCGCCATCCATGAAGCTGAGTCAGCATCTACTGCAAATGGCACCCACATTTCAACTAAAGAAGCTCCAAAGTCACCTTCAACCAGCTTCTAAATACACACACACACACACACACACACACACACACACACACACACGAAGAACATTGCCACTCACCAAAAACTTACATTCTTTTAAGGCCAAAAGACACAAATGCTGAAGAATAGAGTAGGGCCTCTGATCTCCAGGGTCCCTTTTCAGCTCCAGCTCCTAGGGCTTCACTGTCCTTTGGGATCAGAAGGTGGGTCCCATTCAAAATTTCAAGAAACTACTAGCTTAGTAAAAACCCCTCTTTCAGCATTTACTTCCTTAATCTGATACCTTAAGGGGCAGTACCTGCTGGCAGCAGGGACCATCCACAGGGATCCCATGGTTTCTACCACCCAGGAACCTTTCCCCCAACAAGGAGCGTGCTCAATGAAAAGGCAAAGCTTCTGGAATCTCGGATCTCTGCATTCCCCTGAATCTACTCCTTCATGCTACACATCTTCAAGCATGCACCTACATAGGCAAAGGCAGCAGGAAGGACGATGAAAGTTAGTTTACACTAGTACTGTACAACAGAAATCGCTGCAATGGCAGAAATGTTCTACATCTGCACTGTCCAATAACACAGTGGCCACTAGCAGCTACCAGTGGCTGCTGGCCGCTTGACATGCAGCTAGTGTGACTGAGGAACTGAATTCTCCATTTTTTTTTAATGTTTAGAGAGAGAAAAAGCACAAGCGAGGGAGAGGGGCAGAGGGAGAGAGGGAGGGGGGAGAGAGAGAGAGACAGAGAGAGAGAGAGAGAGAGAGAGAGAGAGAGAGGGAGAGGGAGAGAGAACCCCCAGCAGGCTCCACACTCAGCACAAAGACCAATGCAGGGCTAGATCCCATGACCTTGGGATCATGACCTGAGCCAAAAATCAAGAGTCAGATGCTCAACCAACCTAGCCACCTAGGCATCCTTAAAGTATTTAAATTTAAATCAGGGCAGCTGGGTGGCTCAGTCATTAGACATCTGACATTGGCTCAGGTCATGATCTCACATTCATGAGTTTAAGCCCCGCTTCAGGTGAGCCCTGCTTTTCTCTCTCTCTCTCTCTCTCTCTCTCTCTCTCTCTCTCTCTCTCTCTTTCCCTCTCTGCTCCTCTTGAGATTCTCTCTCTCTGCCCCTTGCTCACTTGCTCCCTCTCACTCATTAATTATTAATTAATTAATTTAAATAATCACATGTAGCTAATGGCTACCATACTGGACAGCTCAGGATTATAAATCAGTAACAACTATAATAAATAATCATTTATTTAGTGCCTTGGTCTACGTACTATTCCCGGCCTACAGTAAATGCAGAAATATACGTGGTTGATACTGTCTTTAAATCTGCCCCACATATCCATAAAATAGATCTTAATACGTGTCTTTAAAGATGACAAAATGATCTCAGAGAGGTTCAGTAACATTCCCAAGGTCCTAGAGTCAGTAAAGGGTGAAATGGTGGTGTGTTCAAGCATGTGCCAGGGGGCAGGCATGAACTGAATTTCTCCACGTGTTCGCACAGTGGGAATGCAAGCATTGTGGGGATGGTCTTCGTGGACAAGGAGTTCACCATGCAGACCAAGAGGTGGCCACACACCATGACACTAGAATCACTGATGGCAGGCAGTAAAGGTAGTTGCCCAGTAACTCCCAGGTATGACAGCACCTGGCTGGCACCAGGGCGGCCATGGAAGTTGAATCAAGCGTATACATTTAAAAGGCCAATGAAAACTGCAGACGGCCTTGAACACAACAAGACGGGAGTCATAAAACATGATTAATAGCAATGGCTTTGGAATTAAAAACACCTGAGTTTAAATCCTACTTTGGGGGCGCCTGGATGGCTCAGTCGGTTAAGCGTCCGACTTCAGCCAGGTCACGATCTCGCGGTTCGTGAGTTCGAGCCCCGCGTCGGGCTCTGGGCTGATGGCCCAGAGCCTGGAGCCTGCTTCCGATTCTGTGTCTCCCTCTCTCTCTGCCCCTCCCCCATTCATGCTCTGTCTCTCTCTGTCTCAAAAATAAACGTTAAAAAAAAAAAAAAATATTAAATCCTACTTTGCTACTTACCTGCCCTATAACTTTGGACAAGTTAATTAACTTTGGGGCCTCAGTTTCCTCATCAGTAAAAGGAGGAGAAAAATGGTGACTGTCACTGTGATGGTCATATGAAGCAATTAATAAAAAGGAGTTTTAGTACAGGGCTCAGCACACAGTCATTGCTCAATATATGAATCAAAAAAGATGGTGGGGGGAGTGGAAACCACTATTCCTAGAAAAATGAAATTGAAAATAAAAATAAAAAAGAACACTCCGGGCCCATCCAAACTCCCTATATTTTGTTCAGACCAACAAGTCTAGACCACAATCTAATAGAAACAATAGCTAATTTCATGCTCTGTCATCTAAATGGCAGAGCATCCATACACAAGAAATGCAAACAGCGATACAGCGTTATTCTCAACACTGACTTAACTTTCTCTGCCCCAAGACCCTACTTCCTCTACTACCCTAACACCGACTACCCATCAGCTCACTGACCCAAGTGCTGCCTTAACCAAGCACCTGGTTTCTCTGGCTGGTTGGGGGTGTAGCTGCAGCATGTCCTCACTGCAGAGGCCTGACATTCCTGCTTCTGTCCCTCCCAAAATAACGGCAGGAACAGCTGGCGTGGTCTCCCTGCCCCTCCTCCAACTTCATTTTCACTCCCAGCTCAATAACTTGCCTTATGATTATCTCATTACCAATAACCTTGCTGTAATGAGTTTTAATCTGCCTTATATTAATTAAAAGCATTGTTATTAGCCAGCTTGGTTTAGAGTTTTGAAAGTGAATAGCTAATAAGATCAACTCAGTACTGATTAATTATTGATTGGGAGGGAGGGAACAAAGGCCCAAAGAGGGCAATTCTTGACTCATGTCTAAACACCCAAGAGCAGGGGCTTGGGCCTCCAAACTCAGCAGGAAGGTACCAAAGTCAAAGCCTTTGAATCAATAAGGCTCCTCATCAGAACTGGGCAGTATCTTTCTGTGCCTATAGCCTTCTCACAGCCATCGTGAACATTCCTAAAACCCACCGGACTTTCTGCAAGAAGTGTGGCAAGCACCAGCCCCACAAAGTGACACAGTACAAGAAAGGCAAAGATTCTCTTTATGCCCAGGGACAGCGGTGTTATGACAGGAAGCAGAATGGCTATGGTGGGTAGACTAAGCCGATTTTCCAGAAAAAGGCTGAAACTACAAAGAAGATTGTGCTGAGGCTTGAATGTGTTGAGCCCAACTGCAGATTTAAGAGAATGCTGGCTATTAAGAGATGCAAGCATTTTGAACTGGGAGGAGATAAGAAGAGAAAGGGCCAAGCGATCTAGTTGCTAACTTCATATTTTCTTACATTATGAAGACAATAAAATCTTGAGGTTATGTTCAAAAAAAAAAAAAAGAAATGGGCAGTATCTTTAGTGGGGTTGACTATATGTGTTTGTGACACAAAGAGGAAAGAGACAGGCACACAGACATGCCCCATCAACACAGGAAAAAAGAGAGAGATCATGAAAGAGTAAGTAAAAGACAGACCCCAAAACAAAACAAAGATTTTTGATTAATTCTTCTAGTCAAAAATTCAAGACCCAAAGAAAACATAATAAAATGTAAACAGTAGGGGCACCTGGGTGGTTCAGTCAGTTAAGCCTCCGATTTCGGCTCAGGTCATGATCTCACGGCTCAGGTCATGATCTCACAGCTCATGGGTTCGAGCCCCGCGTCGGGCTCTGTGCTGACAGCTCAGAGCCTGGAGCCTGCTTTGGACTCTGTGTCTCCCTCTTTTTCTTCCCCTCCCCTGCTCACACTCTTTCTCTCTCTCTCTCAAAAATAAATAAACATAAAAAACTTTTTAAAAATAAAAAATAAAATGTAAACGGTAGTATCTCTAGGCTGTGAGATTACAAAAGTATTTTTCTTCTTCATAGGTTTTTCTGTATTTTCCAAATTTCTTATAACTCCTATGTATTACATCCATAATGGGGAAGAATTTTTTTTTAATCATCCCTCCTTCAACATCTTCTACAAATATAAAAGTCCAGCTGATTTTTTATTCAGATTTACAAAACAATGGCTGTTAAGGCATGGGATATCAGGCAGCGAAGGACAGTGATTCCTGAGCAATGGGAAACAAACAAGGTGAACTCTACGATTGTCCCAGTTCACTGCATTAAAAGTTTACAGGCCCAGCATCAGGAAAGGGAACCCAAGAGGTGCCCAGAGAACTCCCTAAGTTGAGGAGGTGGAGCTGAGAGTTCAGGAAGGCCAAAGCAACTAGAGTTCACAGGACAGAGTCCTGGGGAGGAGAGAGCTATACAAAGAAGGAGCCCTAAAGATGTGTGGAGGGCCATCAAAATCCTCGAGAAGAAAGCAGGCAAAAACCTCTTTGACCTTGGCCACAGCAACTTCTTACTCAACACATCTCTGGAGGCCAGGGAAACAAAAGCAAAAATGAACTATTGGGACCTCATCAAAATAAAAAGCTTCTGCACAGTGAAGGAAGCAATCAGCAAAACTAAAAGGCAACCGATGGAATGGGAGAAGATATTTGCCAATGACGTATAAGATAAAGGGTTAGTATCCAAAATCTATAAAGAACTTATCAAACTCAACAACCAAAAAATAAATAACCCAGTAAAGAAATGGGCAAAAGACATGAATAGACACTTCTCTAAAGAAGACATTCAGATGGCGAACCGACACATGAAAAAATGCTCAGCATCACTCATCATCCAGGAAATACAAATCAAAACTACAATGAGATACCATCTCACACCTGTAAGAATGGCTAACATTAACAATTCAGGCAACAACAGATGTTGACAAGGATGCAGAGAAAGAGGATCTCTTTTGCACTGCTGCTGGGAATGCAAACTGGTGCAGCTACTCTGGAAAATAATATGGAGGTTCCTCAAAAAATTTAAAATAGAACTACCCTAAGACCCAGCAATTGCACTACTAGGAATTTATCCAAGGGATACAGGTATGCTGTTTCAAAGGGACACATGCACCCCAATGTTTATAGCAGCACCATCAACGATAGCCAAAGTATGGAAAGAGCCCAAATGTCCATCGATGGATGAATGGATAAAGAAGATGTGGTATGTATACATACAATGGAGTATTACTCGGCAATCAGAAAGAATGAAATCTTGCCATTTGCAACTATGTGGATGGAACTAGAGAGTATTATGCTAAGTAAAATTAGTCAGAGAAAGACAAATATCATATGACTTCACTCATATGAGGACTTTAAGACACAGAACAGATGAACACAAGGGAACGGAAGCAGAAATAATATAAAAACAGGGAGGGGGACAAAACATAAGAGACTCTTAAATATGGAGAACAAACAGAGGGTTACTGGAGGGGTTGTGGGAGGGAGGATGGGCTAAGTGGGTAAGAAGCATTAAGGAATCTAGTCCTGAAATCATTGTTGCACTATATGCTAACTAATTTGGATGTGAATTAAAAAAATAAAAATAAATTAAAAAAAAAAAAGATGTGTGGAGGGTCCATGTCACATATTCAGCACATGCACATGAGAAAACCACATGAGCCTCGAGAGAGAGCAACTCCAAAAGACTAGGGTTAACAGTACCCAGTGCACATATAGGCCCATTGCACCAGCCAGATTGGAAAATCCAATAATTCTGGAGGCACTTGTTATAATCCCCAGAAGGGCCTTGCCTCAGTAATGGGGACTATCCCAAACTAAACACTGCTCCATTCCCATCCAACAAATATTAAAAGAAAGGCTTGAAAAAGAATCAAACTGTTTCCAAGTAACTGAACTGTGTGTCCCAGAACAAAGCTCAAGAGTATAAGAATACAAAGGGCACCTGGGTAACTCAGACGGTTAAGTGTCTGACTTCCTCTCAGGTCATGATCTCATAGTTTGTGGGTTCAAGCCCCACATTGGGCTCTGTGCTGACAGCTCAGAACCCGGAGGCTGCTTTGGTTCTGTGTCTCCTTCTCTCTCTCTGACCCTCCCCCACTTGTTCTCTCTCTCTCTCTCTCTCTGTCTCTCTCTTTCTCTCTCTCTCTCTTTCTCTCTCAAAAATAAATAGCACATTAAAAAATAAAAATAAAAAGAATACAAAAACATCTAACACCCCAAAATATAAAGGTACAATGATGTCTAGCACCTAATAAGAAATTGCCAGGTATGCAAAGAAGAAAAATACAAAATGAGAGGAAATCCAACCAATCAAAACCGTCTCAGAGCCTCAGCAATAAGACAACAAAAGAATTAAAAGGCATTCAAATTGGCAAGGAAGTCTTCAACTATTTGTAGAAGACATGATACTCCATGTAGAAAACCCAAAAGACTCTACCAAAAAATTGCTAGAACCAATATATGAATTCAGCAAAGTTGCAGGATATATCAATGTACAGAAATCTGTTGCATTTCTATACACCAATAATGAAGCAGCAGAAAAAGAAATCAGGGAATCAATCCCATTTACAATTGCACCAAAAACCATAAGATACCTAGGAACAAACCTAACCAAAGAGGTAAAAGATCTAAACTTTGGAAACTATGAAACCCTTACGACAGAAATTAAAGAGGACACAAAGAAGGGAAAAACATTCCATGCTCATGGACTAGAAGAACAAACTTTGTTAAAATGTCTATACTACCCAAAGCAATCTACACATTTAATGTAATCCCCATCAAAATACCACCAGCATTCTTTCCACAGCTAGAACAAACAATCTTAAAATTTGTATGGAACTACAAAAGACCCCAGATGGCCAAAGTAATCCTTAGAAAAAAAGCAAAGCTTTAGGCATCATGATTCTAGACTTCAAATGATATTACAAAGCTGTAGGCAGCAAGACAGTATGGTACCAGCACAAAAACAGATACGTAGATCAATGGAACAGAATAGAAACCCAGAAATGAGTCCACAACGATATGGTCAACTCAATTTGACACAGCAGGAAAGACTATCCAATGGAAATAAGACAGACTCTTCAACAAATGGTGTTGGGAAAGCTGGACAGCAACATGCAGAAGAATGAAACTGGACCACTTTCTTACACCATACACAAAAATAAATTCAAAATGGATGAAAGACCTAAATGTGAGACAGGAAACCATCAAAATCCTAAAGGCACAGGCAACAATTGGTTTGACCTTGGCCACAGCAACTTCCTACTAGACACATTGCTGGAAGCAAGGGAAACAAAAGCAAACATGAATTATTGGGACTTAATCAAGATTGAAAGCTTCTACACAGCAAAGGAAATAATCAACAAAACAAAAAGGTAGCCTACAGAATGGGAGAAAATATTTGTAAATGACTTATGGGAAAAAGGGTTAGTATCCAAAATCTATAAAGAACTTATCAAACTCAACACCCAAAAATCAAATAATCTAGTTAAGAAAGGGGCAGAAGACATGAATAGACATTTTTCCAAAGAAGACATCCAGATGGCTAACAGACACATGACAAGATGCTCAACATCACTCATCATCAGGGAAATACAAATGAAAACCACAACAAGATACCACCTCACACCTGTGAGAATCGCTAAAATTGACAAAACAAGAAACAACAGGTGTTGGCAAGGATGTGGAGAAAAGGGAACCCTCTTGCACTGTTGGTGGGAATGTAAACTGGTGCAGCCACTGTGGAAAACAGTATGGATGTTCCTCAAAAAGTTAAAAATAGAACTACCCTATAATCCAGCAATTACACTATCAGGTATTTACCCAAAGGATACAAAAATACAGATTTGAAGGGGTACGTGCACCCCAATGTTTATAGCAGCACTATCAGCAATAGCCTAATTACGGAAAGAGCTCCAATGTCCATCAACCAATGAATGGATAAAGAAGATGTGGCATATATGTATACACAATGGAATATTACTCAACTATCAAAAAGAATAAAATATTGCCTTTTGCAATGACATGGATAGAGCTAGAGTGTATTATGCTAAGTGAAATAAGTCAGAGAAAGACAAATACCATTGGATTTCACTCATATGTGGAATTTAAGAAACAAAACAGATGAGCATATGGGAAGGCGGGGGAGAAGAGAGAGGAAACAAACCAAAAGAGACTCTTAATGATAGAGAACAAACTGAGGGTTGATGGAGGGAGGTGGGTGGGGAATGGACTAGATAGGTGATGGGTATTAAGGAGGGCACTTGTTTTGATGAGCACTGGGGTGTTGCATGTTAAGTGATGAACCACTGAATTCTATTTCTGAAGCCAATATTGCACTGTATGTTAACTAACTAGAATTTAAATAAAAATTTGAAGAAATAAAGAAGTGAAGAAACAAAAACACAAAAAACTCAGAACTAAAAATGAAAGTTAAGAAAATATAATTTTAAAAAACCAGAAGTGAAACCTATATTAGCATTAGTAGAGAAGGACCTTAAAACCAGTTGTAACTGCATTTCATTTGTTCAAAAGTTAAGCAGACACAAAAACAATATTTAAAAAAAAATAGAGTGAGATCCAAATGAAAATTCTAGAGATAAAACTGTAATGTGTGATGTACAAAATGTGTGGATGAGATTAATTGTAGATTAGACATGGTAGAAAAAAAACATTAGTAATCCTGAAGACCTAGCAGTAGAAACTATTCAAAACAAAATACACAGGGATGCCTGGGTGGCTCAATCATTTAAGCATGCAACTCTTGATTATGGCTTAGGTCATGATCTCATAGTTCATAAGATCAAGCCCCACGTCAGGCTCTGCACTGACACCATGGAGCCTGCTTGGGATTCTCTCTTTCTCTCACTCTCTGCCCCTCCTCCACTCATGAGAGGAAGAGAGAATCCCAAGCAGGCTCCATGCTGTCAGCGCAGAGCCTGACATGGGGCTTGATCTCATGAACCATGAGATCATGACCTGAGCCAAAATCAAAAGTCAGACACTTAGCCAACTGAGCCGCTCAAGTGCCCCTGAAACACAAAATTATAAAAAAAAAAAACACAAAAACACACAAAGAAAAAAGAATTTTTTTTAAATGGAAAGAACATCATTGATCTATCAGACAAATTCAAGCAGCCCAGTAAACATGTGGTTGGGAGTCTCCAAAGGAGAGGATATAGGAAAGGGTAGGAAAAAAAAGACATGAAGAAATAATGGCTGAAATTTTTTCAAATTTGATTTTCTAAAAAAACTATAAACCAACAGATCGAAGAATCTCAAAAAGTTCCAAACATAAGAAACCTGAAGGAAACCACATAATGGAATTGTTCAAAATCAGTGACAAAGAGAAAACTCTTAGAAGTATCCAGAGAAAAAGACACATTATGGACAGAGGAACAAGAATAAGAATGACAGCAGATTTCTCTCTGGCAACAATACAAGCAAAAGCCAGTAGAGCAACATTTCTGAAAGCAGTGAAAGAGGGGCGCCTAGGTGGCTCAGTCAGTTAAGCGTCTGACTTCAGCTCAGGTCATGATCCCACAGTCCATGAGTTGGAGCTCCACGTCAGGCTCTGTGCTGACAGCTCAGAGCCTGGAGCCTGCTTCAGATTCTGTGTTTCCCTCTCTCTCTGCCCCTTCCCCTCATGCTCTATCTCTCTCTCTCAAAAATAAACATTAAAAAATAATAAAGAAAAATTGAAAGCAGTGAAAGAAAACCCAGAATTCTATACCCACCAAAAACAAAGATAAGATGAAAACTCTCTCAGGCATATATAAAAGCTCAGAGAATTCATCTTCCCGTACAGCAAAAAATGTTAAATAAATTCCTTCAGGTAGAAGGAAAATGATACAGGAGAGAAATACAGATCTATGAAGGAAAAGAGACTAGAAATAGTAACTTCATTGGTAAATATACAAGAATCTTTTCTTATACTCTAACTCTTTAAAAGATAACCAATTGCTCAAACAAAAATAATAAAGTAATGTGGAGTTTACAACATATGTAAAAGCATAATGTATTATATCAATAGCAAAAGGCTAGGAAGAAAAAAATGATAGTATACTATTATAAGATTTTTATACTCTGTGACGTGGTATAATATCACTTGAATGCAGAATGTGAAGAATTAAAAATGTATGCTGTAGGGGTGCCTGGGTGGCCCAGTCAGTTGAGCATCCGACTTTGGCTCAGGTCACAAACTTGCATTCATGAGTTCGAGCCCCACGTCAGGCTCTGTGCTGACAGCTCAGAGCCTGGAGCCTGCTTCAGATTCTGTGTCTTCCTCTCTCTCTGCCACTTCTCCACTCACACTGTCTCTCTCTCTCTCTCAAAAATAAACAAACATTAAAAAACATTTTAATTAAAAAATGCATTTTAATTAAAAAATGTATGATGTAAACTGATACAATCACTAAAGTAATAAAAATAAAGCAACAAAGGAAATAAAATAGAACCATAAAAAATATCCAATCTAAAAGAAGGCAGGGAAAACAAGAAATAAAGAGCAAATAGGACAAATAGAGAACAAGATGAAAGACGTAAATCTAACCATACCAATAATCCATTGAATATTAATGGTTTAAACACCCCAGTTTAAAAGCCAGAGATTGTCAATTTGGATAAAAAAGAAAGACTTGAGTATATGTTGCCTATAAGAAATGCTCTTTAAATATAAAAATACCAACAGGTTAAATGTATAAGGATGGGGAAAGATATATCATGCCAACACTAATTAAAATAAAGCTGGAATGCCTATGTTTATATCAGACAAGAAAATTTCTATCCAAGATGGTGTCACAGTTGAATTCTACCAAACATTTAAGCAGGAAATATTAACATTTCACTCAAACTCTTCCAGCAAGTTGAAGACAGAATACTTCCCAACTCATTCTATGAGACCAGCACTGCTCCAATATCAAAACCAGACATTAAATACAACGGGGGTGGGAAGAAGCTACAGACCAATGTTAATTGTGAACATAGATGTAAAAATTATTTTTAAAAAAAATTAGCTAATCAAATCCAATAATTTAATAAAAGGCTCTGTTCTCATTACATCCTATCAAGTGGTGCACAATTTTGATTTGTCTCCCTACAGGCAATGTTAATTTTCATCACTTCATTAAGATAGTTATCCACCTGGCTTCCTCACTTAAAGCTACTTATTTTTATAAGTATCATGTGAGGAAGCACTACCAAATTTTAGAAATAACCAGTTCTTTACAAATTCTCAATTTATTCATCTTGTTTGTTTTTGTGCACTTGGATTCATGAATGTCTGTTTTTTTCAATAGATCACAATCCGTTATTATCATTGTTTAACAGCCTCCCTGAGGTATTCTGACCCATCATAAACTACACATGTACAATCTCATATTTTTTATATATGCATACATTCATGAAACTATCATCATAATCAGGCTGGTAAGCATATCCATCACTCCCCAGTGTCCTTTGGTCAAGCCCCATCCCTCTATATACTTTCCATCTCCAGACAACCACTGCTCTGCTTTCTTTCAGTAGTCAAGAATTTTCTTGAGTTTTACGTAAATGAAATCATACAGCACATACTTTTTTTTTTTGGTCTAGACTTTTTCACTCAACATAATTTTTTGAGATCCATTTTGTTGCTGCATGTTATCAACAATTTATTGTTGATTTTTCTTACTGAGTAGTATTCTACTGTATGAATGTACCAAACTTCCTTATTTGTTCATGTGCTGATGTACATTTGGGTTGTTTGCAGTTTAGGAGTACCAATAAAGCTGCTATAAACATTCATGTACAAATCTCTGCTCAGACATATGCTTTCATTTCTCATTAAATTAGAAATGTAATGGTCAAATTGTGTGACACGTATATGTTTAAATTTTTAAGAAATTAAACTGTTTTCTAAAGTGGTTGTGCCATTTTACATTCCCACCAGTGTGGAAGAGCTCCTCGACATCCCCCAACGCTCGGTGTAAGAAGTCTTTCTCATTTTGGTCATTCTCATACATGTGTAATGATATTTCATTATGGTTTAAATTTGTGTTTCCCTAAGACTCATGTGTTAAGCATTTTTTCATGTGCTTATTTGCCATCTCTACATCTTCTCTGGTCAAATGTCTGTCCAAATCTCTTGTCTGTTTTTTAATTGGGTTATTTGTTGTTGTCTTTTTTATAACTGAGTTACAAAATTCTTCATATATTCCACACATAAGTACTTTATCAGATATATGATTTGCATATGCTTTCTCCCAGTCTGTAGCTTGTCTCTCCTTTCTCTTAACAACATCTTCCAAAAAGAAGTCATTTTTCATTTTGATAAAGTAAAATTCACCACTTTTTCCTTTACGGATCATACTTTTGGTGTTGTACACCTAAGAAATCTTTGCCTATCCCAAACTACAGCCATTTTCTATGCTTTCGCCTAGAATTTTTATAGTTTTAGGTTTTTACATTTGGGTATGTGATCTATGTGGAATCAGTTTCGTATGTAGTAGGAGGTATGGATCAAAGTTCAATTCTGCATAAGAATATCTAATAGTTCTAGCACTTTTGTTGGAAAAAAATCTTTCTAAGCTGAATTGCCTTTGCACCATTGTGAAAAATTAATTGTTCATACATGTGTGGGTCTATTTTTGGACTCTCTAGTCTGTTCCATAGATCAGTTTGTCTGTCTTTACACCAATACCACACTGTCTTGATTACTGTAGGTTTATAGTAAGTCTTGAAATCAAACAGTATTCACCCTCTAACTTTGTTCTTCTTCAGTGTTATTTTTCAGCACTGATTCCAAAACCCTCTGCATTCCCATATGAACTTTAGAATCAGCTTGTCAATTTATACACAAAAGCCTGATAGGATTTTGACTGGGATTCCCATGAATCTATAGATTTATTTGGGGAGAATGGACATCTTAGCAATATTGAGTCTCCCTACCCATGAATATAATACACCCCTCTCCATTTATTAGGTCTTTTTAAAATTTTCTCTCAGCAATGTTTTGATTCATATATATCACTTTAGAAATTTGTCCTAAGAAATTAATCTAAGACATGGAAAACAGTCCATGTACAAAGATGTTCAGCACAGTGTTAGTTATAATGCAAAAACATATGTAGACTCATCCTGAAAGTGGGAAAAAGGAAAAGCTAAGTAAATCAGGTAACAGTCACACAGTGAGTTAAACTGCTTTTAAATGGACTACAGGACAACATGGAAAATACTAAGGATAACAAGTTAAGTGAGAAAAACAGTTCATCATATTGATAGGATACTGTGGATGTAACAGAACAGTATTAGAAGGTATATAAAAATCATGATGAGTTTGATTTGGTGAAATTATAGGTAATTGCTTCTTGAATCTCTAAATTTGTTAACATAATTATTGGTTTAATAATTGCTTTTCTATTTTTAAATTAAGAAATAATTCACATACCATGAAAGTCACCATTTTAAACTATATAGTACAATGTTTTTTTACTATATCCAATAAGTTGTACAACTGTCACCTCTACCTAATTCTAGAACATTGTTTTATGTTTATAAATCAATTATATTTTTTTAGTCCCACTTCATGTATATGTGAAGTCCTGAGTCTTTGCAATGAAAAAATTTCTGTCTTCAATCAGTCTATCATACTCATTAATAGATGATAAACGTTGTGAACATCCAAGTATGTACAAGTATCTTATCATCTAATGTTTTACTAACATCTAATAATGTATATTAAAATGAGGATCAAATTTAAGGTGCCAAATGACCTGTCAGCATAATGGAAGCACAAATAGGTCCTTGATTTATAATTTTCACATATTCTTCTCCATAATCATCCTTTCTGTTTGAATTACTGACTCACTCTACCAGCATAGAATATAAGCTGCTAAAAAACAAAATCTTGTTCACCACACACTCCATACTACTGGTCCCCAGTAGTAAATGCACAGTCCTTTACAGTGCATGAAACCTTTCACACACATTACCTCACCTGATCCAGGTAAGAGCCCTTGAAGGGGGTGGAGGGAGCATACTATCGCGCTCCCCATTGCACAGATGAGGGAACTGAGGCTCAAAACAGTTAGGGGGCTTGCCCGGATTACTGAGCCAGTAAGTAGTATATCCAGGGTTTGAGTCATTGTTGTACAATTCCAAAACCTATCTCCTACTAAATTCTGCCGCCCCCCCAAACACACTGTTAAATATTCCTCATGGATTAGAAGGAAACTCCAGGCAGCCAGTGCCTGCTATGGGCCCTCAGCATTGCCCTCCCTATGTGCTCACAATCCCCCAACTCCCACCCCTTGCTGAGCCTCAGCTATTTCCCACAGCCAGGCCACATGGCCACCACAGGGCTTGGTCATGTCTGGGCTCCCAGGAGCTGTTCCAGTAAGCCAGCTACAACACTAAGACCAGGAACAAATTCATGACTGGAAAGCACCAGTCATACAGAAATCAGAGAACTATTGAGTGAAGGAAGTGAGCAAGGCCCAAGAAGCATAAGTTCTCAGTGCAGCAACTGGACAAGGCCACCGGCTTGTGCAGCCCAAGGAGGCAGGCCCAGGAAGGGGCAGGACACTGGCCACAGTGGGAAAGGAGGACAACCTTCACTGATAACCCTCCAAAAGTCTCCAGGGCCTTCGGTATGAAATTCAAACTCCTACCTGGGCCAACCAGGCCCAGTACGATGCAGCCCAGACGCCTGCCAGCTTCATCTCTTGCCCTCCCCTCATCAGCTATCCCCCAACCCAGCGCACCATACTCTGCCCCCCGGCCTTTGCACAGGACACTCCACAATCTCACCATGCCTCACTTCTTTACACCTGTCAAAACCGTCTTCGGCCTGGACCCAGGCCTCTCTCCCCACCCCTCCTTTCCTCCCAGTCCCAGCCTGGCCCCTTCCACTCTCTTCCCTGCCAGCTGCCAGCCCCTTGTTCTTACAGATGCAGCTACTGCCTCCCCCATCACAGAACTAACAGCAGAGCCCAGAGTTCCAGCCCCAGTGTGGCTCAGCCTTCCATTCGTCTGTGCCTCCCTGGGACAAAGCCGGGCCCAGCCCATGCTGCACCTCTGTGGCTATGATCATAGGCTCTGCTCTAGATGACAAACAGCAGGGAGGCAACCGCACACATGGCCAGGTTGCAACCAGACCAGGCTGGGCCCAAAGTGAGAGGCCCAGGGCAACAGAGCTTCCAAATGTGAGGGATGATGCTGGAGCCATCTTCCAAGGAGGGCAGCCTCCTTCCCATAGTCCTCATCCCTTTCTCAGGGAGCAGACAGACCCCAAGAAGGCCTCCTTGAGGGTCTGAAGCAGAGGTTTTATTCTCTGCAACCAGGCAAGACTGAACCCAGTGATGATTCACTCAACAGAAGCCACACGCCCATCACCACACACCACCCAGACAGCCCTCCCCACCGCTGCCATTCCCTAAAAACTCTCCAAGGGGGCTCCGGACACTGCTGCCATCAGGAAATGCCACTCTACCAGGAGGCAAGGTCAAATAATGCCGGGGCAGACCATTCGACCTGTAGAGTCACCCCTGGCCAGACTCCCAGGATGATCTTGGACTCCTCCAACTCCCCAGGCCTCCCTGTCAAGGCCACCCAAAGGGAACCACTACCGACAGCCTGCGTGGCTACACTAAGGCATGGAAGTAACCACAGCACAGCTTTCGGGTCTGGGCTCTGACTGGGCCCTGCCGTCTAAGCCCATAGGAGAAATGGGTGTGAGGGACAGGGCTGGCACCAGCTGGGCACTGACACCCAGTCTGCAGACTAGGAACACACTGGCATAAGGGAGCAGGGACTGTCTGGGGGAGATGTTATAGCAATGTTCCAATCAGAGGAGAAACCAGGCAAAATGGTCACCAGGACCCCATTTGGCAGCTGGCCCTCGGAGAACCACAGCAGGCCTCCAGGGTTTCGTCACATGTCCAAAACCAAAATTAACTTCTGTGAAGTAGGACATCCAGAAGAGCAGGCATTGACAGACCTGGCACCATCTCACACCTGATTATTGGTACTGCGGGAATTTTCATCACCAAATTATAAATTCCAAGAGTACTGCAAACCCAGAAGATCGCAGAGCATTCAACAGGGAAGGACAAGAGCAGGTGTCTAAATTCTGCAGAGGAGGTGACTATCTAGCAAGAATCTAAAAGGACAATAAAATAAAACTTAATGTTTAGATTAAGTTACTAATATTCATTTACTATTTACTAGGTGTTAGGTTCTCATCTAAACACTTTATATGTGTGTTATCTTATTTCACTCCATAACTACCCCATAAGGTAGGCACAATTATTATCACCTATTTTACAGATGAAGCAGCAATGGCTCAAAGAAGTTACATCGCCCAGCCAAGGGCACATAGCTAACTGGTGGCAGAGCTGGGATCTGAACCCAGGTAGTGTGACTTTAAGACCACAACGCTCCCTAGCAACAGTGAAACGCTTGTTAGAATACCTAGCTCAATCAGAAGAAAAGGTTCCAAACCAGAACTCAAGAACCCTGGATTCCGGACCAATTCTGCCTCTAACTTACTGCTCCTACTGTACAAGTCCTGAACAAATCCTCCCAGCTTTCTGGACCTCAGCTGGCCTATTTGTAAAATGAGAGGTTGGACAGAAGCAGCAATAGCGTGGGTGGCATACATGTCTCCCCCCTATTACCATACCCACGGCTCACATCAGACATCAGCGACCAACCACAACACACATTCACTGAGCCCACGTGAAGACATGCTCATTCTCTACACCGCGGTCAGACAACCACTACCTACAACTGGAGTCGGCAAATGAAATGCATTTGCCTTCCCAGAGCTAGATTGTTTCTAAGGTGTCTTCCGACTCTCAGAATTTACAACTGTATTACTGGGGTTCTAAAGGCAAAACTTTAATTCTAGTCCCACTGCAACCAGATCATCATTATACCTCAGTCTTCCATCTGCAAAATGGACATTATGTTACACATGGCCAGCTCTACTTTTTTCATCTTTAGGATAAACAACGCCCCAAGCCAATGCCTGATCTGTGTTATACAGACTGTATCTGCTCTCAACATGGTCCTGCCAGGCCCCTTTCCTCTGCTCCTGTAAGGGAACCCAATAAAGAGGAGATCCAAGACCATGGCAGGATGACATGACAGGATGAAGGGATACAGGTTCCTTTGCATTAAGCACTGTGTTTCCAGAAAGTTCCAAATACACACTAGAGGTGATAATACCGGAAATTATCCATCGTTGCCACCTTGGCAGGAGTTTCTTTACCTGTCCGTTTTTCCAGCCTTGGCAACTGAGAGAACAGAGTTCTATGAAACGGGATACGTTCCAAATATAGGTTCTGTTTCAGAGAAGGCCATCCTAAAAAGAAAGTTGTAGGAGGGGGCATTTGGGGAGGGCAGCTGCTAGTGGCTGAGAAGGCTTCATGAATAAAACATGCATCACAGCTGCCAAGGATACTTGCATTTTAATAGGGAACAGAGTTTTAGGCCAAAGGAATTAATCTCTAATGGTAGAATTACAAGTATCAGCAATGATTTAGGGAGGTATTAAGCAAAGAAAGTTGTTCCAGCATCCCTGAAATCCCAACAAATGAACTGATGTGAGTGCGCAAGCCCTCAGCAAACAGTGAATGTGCTGCAAATTTAAGGGATTAATAATATTATTACTGGCAACTTGTGACTCTGCCTGCCAGTGAGCAAGCCTGCCACCACACAGACAAATCCAGATGCCCACAGGAGCCCAGGACATGCACTCTTTGGTCTGGAAAGCATCCATTTGGGAACCTAGTTGCCAGAAAAACTGAAGAGAACCCTTCTCTCCATCTGCCCCTTAATCACACACACTGAGAAGATGCATAATTAATTTGTTCTCAACAGTTGCTCTGTGGCTAGAAGAGCGAGGGCATTTCTGGAATGGCAATTACAGACAAGAAGAATAAATGTTAGGCCACAAGCAGAATAACATATCCAGCCAGCCTGCTTCCCCTCCCTTCCCCATCATCCCTGTTCAGGCCATGGGCTTGGGTCTGGGACAGGAGTCTTTTTCATTTTCTCACAGCCTTGAGATCTTGGGGGCTGGTAGCAAGGAAGAGAAAGTAAGATCCTCGATACAGGGAAGGAGGCCTCACTCTGACCTCAGAAAGAGGGAACACGTGCAAAGCACATGTGCGACGTGAAGGTCAGTGGTAGGAGCATTTGGGGGGACAACATAACACGTATAGGAATTAGAAGAAATTAAAGAACTCTCACTAATTTCACACATTGTGATAATGAGGGGAATACTTAGAAAACATCAGCTATTAGAGATACACGCTGAAATTACAGGTGAAATGGCATGATTTCTGCAATTTAAAATTCTTCAGCAGAAAAAAATAAGTGAAAGAATTATAGCAACATATTTTAGATCTAGGTGCCAGGGTTCATCATATTTCCTACTTTTTAATTGCATTTGAATTTTCATACAGGAGGGGTTTTTTTGGGTTTTTTTTGTTTTTTTTTTTTTTAAGGTTCAAAGACAGATCCTAACTAGCCTGCTGTTCTTAACCCTTCCTTGTGGCCGAGAAGCCCTGTGTTCTTGGCCCAAGCCGGCCTCTCCCGCCTCATTTTGTACCACTCGTCCTGTGATTCACTCTACTCCATCCCGTTGGCCTCCTTTCAGGGCCCTGAACAAGCCAAGCTCATTCCCATCTCAAGGCTTTTACGCTGCAATCTTCTCAGAGGGCCAGCTTCATGGGCACGTGACCAGTGCAGCCACACTTGGAAGGCCCACCCTTGGGGGCGCCTGGGTGGCTCAATCGGTTGAGCATCCGGCTTCGGCTCAGGTCATGATCTCACGGTTTGTGAGTTCGAGCCCCGTGTCGGGCTCTATGCAGACAGCTCGGAGCCTGGAGCCTGTTTCGGATTCTGTGTCTCCCTCTCTCTGCTCCTTCTCCCACTCATGTTCTCTGTCTCTCTCTGTCTCTCTCTCTCTCAAAAATAAACATTAAAAAAAATTTAAAAAAAAAAAAAAAAGGCCCACCCTTGGAAGGACCCCACACTCATGGTTTAATGTGGAAGACAAAATAGTGCCTGCACCCCAACAAAGATGCCCACCACCTACTCGCTGAAACATGTGACCATATTACCTATGCGGCAAAGGGGAAATAAAGTTGCAGATGAAGTTAAGGTTGCTGATAGCTGACCTTGAGCTAGAGAGATGACCTCAGATGATTAGGTGGTTCTTTCAAGTGGAAGACGGAAGTGGAAAAAGAGAACCAGAGAGCCGGCAGCAGGACAAGGACTTGGCCGGATGTTGCCAGCTTTGAAGATGGAGAATGGGGGCCATGAGCCAAGGAATGCAGGCAAGAAAAACAAGTGAGTTCTCCCCAAGAGACTCCAGAAAGAACACGGCCCTGCTGATGCATTCATTTTAGTCCAGAGAGAAGCCTTTCAGACTTCTGACCTCCAGAACCGTAAGGGAATAAAGTAGTATTTTAAGCCACTAAGTTTGTGGTAGTTTGTTATAGCAGCAGTAGGAAACCAATACAGTAGCTGGCTTGAAATTACTTTTTTTTTTTAACGTTTTATTTATTTTTGAGACAGGGAGAGACAGAGCATGAACGGGGGGGGGGGGGGGGGTCAGAGAGAGAGGGAGACACAGAATCTGAAACAGGATCCAGGTTCTGAGCAGTCAGCACAGAGCCCGACGCGGGGCTCGAACTCGCGGACAGTGAGATCGTGACCTAAGCCCAAGTCAGATGCTTAACCGACTGAGCCACCCAGGAGCCCCGAAATTCTTCATTTTATCTTTGAATTTGTGTTTTGCAAATGAAGCCAGATGGGACAAAGCAGCAGGCCCCAGGGGGATTCAGCTCCCAAACACAGTCCCACCTCCCTAGCGAGTTCTCAGCTGACCACGCCCCACCCCAGCCCCATGCCCTGATTGCACACAGTCTCCCCACCACACAGCCAGGCTGCTTTTCCACTCACAGTGGCAATCATGTCACACTGGTGGAGAAGACCTGCATTCTGCCACTATCCTCCGTCCCCGCTGGATGCTTGAGTGTAAGTTTAGGCAGGGTAGACTCACGCACACGGCACACAGTATCCCTCCCCAATTTAGACCAGCTTCACCAGGGCAAGTTCAACAGGAGACTCAGCAGTGATCCCTCACCCACCCCCAACCCAGACCCTGAGTACATCCCAGCACTGAGGCAGCAATCTCTTGGGGGCTGCCCATTCATGGTGTGTTGGGGCTGCAGGGCCACGGAAAGAGGAGACTAACTTCCCCACCCCCAGCCGGAAACCCAAAGCTCCATTTTGCACTAAGCCCTATAAATGAGGCAGCCCGTCCTGCCTCTTCCAGCAACAATACTCTCTCTGCTCTTCACCTGCTGCTCTTCCATCACTTTCCCGTGTCAACTGGAAAACCTACACCAGAGACCCCTTCTCCAGCCCAGCTTTGGTCGCTTTTTATTCCATGACCACAGTTTATCTCTTTTCGGACATTCAGCAAGAGCCAACATTATCTTGTTTACTTAACTCACTGATGCACTAAAAAGAGCCCACTGTGTGCCAAGCACTGTTTTAAGTGCTGAAGATACAGCAGCAAGCAGAACAGACACCTGCCCTCCTGGAAAGGATGTTCTCATGAGTTCCACCGCTGTTAAATATCTCCTATCCCCTCAAGAATAGACCACCGTATACCTAGCACCTCGCACAGTGCCTGGCCCATAGCAGGTGTTCAATTAAAATTTGCTACATAATTGGCTGTATGAACAGTGAGTGGCTTAGGTACTCTGCACTGTGATCAGGCAGAGCCTGGAGACATCCCTCTTCATCCTACAGAGTGTGGGGCATCGGATCTGAGGGTGAGGGAGGGGGCAGTACCCCAGCTTCCGAGATACGTTGCCTTAAATTAGCCTCACATATGTCGCACCATTATCAGTCAACAGTTTATTTGTATATTTAAGTGAAGTTATTCTGCTAATTGGACATATGTCTCACGGTTCTACAAGGAAAAGTCTATTAAAAAGTCTTGCTGTAACAGGCAAGAGCTTTGAGGGTAGTTTTTATTCAGGGACAGGAAGGGAGCTGAGTGGATTTTAATTTGGTAGAAAATAGCTGCTTGGGGCCAAGACAGTGAGAAGCGGGGAAATCAAGAACAGGCTCTTAGATTATTAGTGTGGTTAACAAGCGTCTCCATCAACCTTATAGCTGCAGACTGCCTTCCACCAACTTTATTAGTTATTTCACGGCCTTCCATCTACCCCTGCTATTCTAGCAATTCCCATTTTGGAGACGTGGACGCTGAGGCAGAAAAATTCATCCCACCCCTGCCAGTAGGAGTTAGGCCTCACAGCCCCTGTGGCCTAACCTCCTGAGTACATGAAGATGTGAGAATTTCGGAGTCAGGAATAAATAGCTCAAAGGGTTTCAGGAACAACAGTAGAGGGCTGAGGGGGTGGGAGAGAAGGCAAGGAAAGCACTGGTTTGTCAAGACTTGACAAATAGCCCAAACTCCCTTGCACAATAAAGAAACCCATGCCTTGGCTGCTGGTCTGGAGGAACCCTTGAAGCTCATCCAGTCCAGATCAGAGAGCCAGGAGTCACACAGTTATAAACACAGGCTTGGGAGCCACACTATTTGTGACTAAATCGAAGACCCTGTAGTGGGTCGAATGGTGGCACTCCAAAAGATATGCCTTTGTCCTAACCCCCTGGACTTGTGATTATGACCTTATTCAGAAAAAAGGATCTCTGTAGATGTAACTAAGAATCTTGAGATGAGATCTCTCTGGATTGCCCAGATAGGCCCTAAACCCCATGACAAGTGTCCTCATAAGCAAGAGAAGACAGAGGAAAAGACTGGAGTGATGCAGCCACAAGGCATGTCTGAAGCCACCAGAAGGAATACGGCCCCACTAGCACCTTGATTTTGGACTTCTGGCTTCCAGAACTGTGAGAGAATAAATTTCTGTTGTCACTGGCCACCCAATTGGTGATAACTTGTTATGGCAATTACAGGAAGCTAATACACCTGCTTACTAGCCACAGACCTTTGGACAAGTCACTTAATCTGTTTCTTCATCTGTAAAATGGAGATGATGACAATAGTATCTACCTCAGATTGTCGTGAAGTTAAAGGAGATAATATAGAAAGAACCCTTAGTGCAGTGCCTTTCCCACAGGATTCAATCAATGTAAACACTTGTTCTTAACATCAGAAGCCTGCCTGGGGAACTCATTAAAAGTACAGCTTTCCAGGCCTCACCCCAGAATCACTGGAAACAAATCTTTAGAGTACAGAGTCTAGGAATCTGCACTTTATAAGGCTCCTTTATAAGACCCTCAGGGGTCTCTGATCGTGTGACAAGTTAGAAACCACCAGTGAGCTGTCACATTCCCACCTCCATAACAGACAGACAGAATCTCTTCTGTTTCTGGAAAGCTGCCCTTTCAGATACAGATTTCACAGCTGTCCCTGGTAACCCACTGCAGTACTAAATTACCTTTGCAGTAAGAAAGTCCTAGTTTATGGCATCTCTCATCACGTAGCATCATCCCACTCCCCAGCACTACCCCGTTCCCCAGCACTGTTCGGCACAAGTAGAAAACAGCTGGGTCGTGGTAGAAGCACCCAATCCAGGGCAGGAAAGGCAACGGTGTGGGGTTTTCAGTGGGGAAAGCAATAAAGTAATGAGAAGCCCAGCATAGCTAGTCTGAGATGGAGTCTGAGATGGACAAGGTCAGGTTCTCCAGCTGGGGTTCCTCCAGCTCCTGCCCCATTTGATGTAGGCTAACCTTAACATAGCACTATCCCTGAGAAGCAGGGCACTCTGGCCTCCTCCACCCCCCCACAAGAACCAGGAAGCAGGGGCAAGTGGTGATCAGCTCTGTGGCAGGAAGAACACCTCTGTGTGCCCAGGCAGCCTGTGTAAGGCAAACGAGGAACTGGCTAATGCCATTAATTGCGCTGACCACTACAGAGAGATGCCCAGCACATGGCAATGGCATCCCATCACCAGAAACACAAGGGCTTATTTTATTTCATTTCAGCTGTGGCCTCTGGAAAGAGATCACGGTTTCTGAGCAGCAGCAAATACCATCCTATCAGGCAGCTTCAAGTCTGAATCAGCCTCAGGAGATAAATAGGGTGAGCTAAGACAAGAGAAGAGCTGGACAGAGTGGAGACACCCAGCAGGGGAAAGACCGAGGCAAGGATGGGTGCAAGCCAGAGTCTGGCCCAGCATCTGCTACAGATGCTGCAGCCTGCTTCTTCAAGGGGTGACCTGGCACCAGCGATAGCGTGCACAAAGATGGTATAAGCAGCAATTTCAGGTGGTACCCAGGGCACTTCTTATTTGCATATGCAGACCCCCAAAAAAGAGACAGCTAGTCTATCAAGCCTGTAATTTTCCTTAGAACAAAACCAAGTAAAGGAAAAAGTCAACAGGATGAAAAATATCATATAAATACATGAATAGTTGGTTACAAAGAAGTACATAGGAAGGCCAACCAATGAATTCAAAATAGTGCTTGCTTCTGCTTTTGTAGTAGGAAGGCTGGAATCAGGGTAGTACCCAGGAGGCTATAACTGTATGGGTAAGGATTGTTTCTGAAATTATGCAGTGAGTATACGAGTGACCACTAAATTATTTTCTATACCTTTCCTTAGGTCTCATACATTTCACATGCTTTTAAAAATACAAGGGGTATGCAGGTCCATAGGTCGCTGATAAGTCTAGAGCAATCAAGAAGACAACTTGACATTTGCACGCCTTGTCTGAGAACTACAGAGAAGCCACCGCACAGCGAGTGCAACCTCCAGGGAGAAGCCCGAGTCAAGCCACATTTCCCTCCAGGGTCCCCAAGGACAGAAGGAGACCCGCCACATCTCTCCCCAGACCATGCCTAGGTCCCAGTTCCTACTTCTGTGGAACTCTTCCCGAATTAGGGCCACTGCAGAAAGTTCTGCAGGTTTGCAATGCAGTACTCAGAAAGGTCTGGGTACACAGAAAGCTAAAAAGGAGGCACTGGCTGCCATTTCAGACTCTGGCTCCCTGTTCCACAGGCCTGGTCCTTAGATGACCCAAGCAGAGCAAATTAAATGCAGCTCATGCTCCTGCAAAAATTATCACAAACTCTGAGAAAGCCAGTCACCAAGACAGCAAGGATTCCATTTCTCTCCTCCTCTTCTGTATAGAAGACTTTCTGACAAATGTTCCAGGATGAGAAATGAAAGCAGCAAAAGGGGGTCTTAGGGACAGAGTACATGAAAACTCACCAAAAGCTTCCACACCAGGTTTACTGTGCACACACAGAGGAACAGTGGCCCAAGTAGATACCACTACACCAGAGGAGGCCTTCCTAGGTATGCACTCCACCCTCACCCCCCATGATGGGTTAGGAGCCCCTCCCATGCAACGCTCCTACCCTTTCCACCCCCCACTCCTTGGCTGGAAGTTAGCTGGTGTCAGGAGCCAAAGCTGGAATGAAGACAAATCGATCCTTCTGCAACTGGTGATTTCATCCCTGCTTCCCCCACTGGACTGTGAGCAACTGGAGGGCAGAGGTCAAGTCTTATTTCCCTTTACATCTTCTGAGGCTGAGCCTCATGCAAGCCCTGGCACAGAGCAGGCTCAGTTAAGGTTTGTTGAAACAGATGGCTGGAAGAACGGTGAAGACATGTCCTGGTTTGGCCAGGACAGTCCCCAGGTTTCAGAGAATATGCCTGAAGAGCCAGACACTGCTACAGTTCCCCCTGCTGGGCAACAAGATCTTTAAAACACTTCTTGAGTCATCATACCTTCACTAAGCTGGTAGCACACTTATCCTCAAAACTGGCAGTTGTTCCATAGCTTACAAGTCGAAACCCTTTCCCAAAGCAAGGAGCTAGCATCTACGGATTCCTTTGGAGGGTCTATACCTCCCTCCACTAGGAAATGCAAACTCCAAATATTTGTTGAATTAACTCTTTGGTTGACTGATTAAATACAAAAAGGAATTCCTGGGGCACCTGGGTGGCTCAGTCAGTTAAGCATCTGACTCTTGATTTCAGCTCAAGTCATGATCTCATGGTTTCGTGACTTCGAGCCCTGCATGGAGCTCTATGCTGATAGGACAGAGCCTGCTTGGGACTCTCTCTCTCCCTCCCTCTGCCCTTCCCCTAATCACACTATCTCTGTCTCTCTCAAAAATAAATTAACTTAAAAAAAAAAAAAAAAGGAATTCCCAGGAGGAGGTTCTATGGCCCTTCTTCCTCCTCCTCTGTGTTTCCAAACCCATCCCAGCAGGACCACAGCCTCAGGGCTCACACCAGGGGAATGGACCCAGGGGAGAAGCAACTCAGCAGCAGCAGCTGGTTGGCAAGAGTGGCTGCACAGGCAACTTCTATCCAACTTGGTGCTTTCCCCCAGGTTGCAAATGGATAAACAGGGAGACAACCAGGTGTTAAAGTGCAAAGAACATGAGATCAGGCAAGATCTAGATGTCCAAGTCCAAGCCCAAGGTCTGCCACAAAACTGCAGGGTCAGGGGAGGGGGGGCACTTAAAGAAATCCCATCACGCCTCTAGACCTTCAGTTCTGTCTGCACATCAGAGGCCTGAGCTAATTGGTGCTGAAAATACCTTTCTCAAGGTCAATGGCATAATTATAAATAGAGTTATCCCCCCACCTAAGCCCCTTACTCCACTCCTCTCATCAGTATCCTTTTCCCCCAAAACACCCTACCACATGCCATAGTTCTAAAAGCTGACAACATATGATCCTTCCCTCTAAATGCACATTTCAGTAATGTTGAAATTGTTATCCCACACCCAAGCCCAAAGCTGCTGTGTCCCTAAACAAGGTCAGGTATAAATGTTAGCAGAATTTAATGGGCACTAAAGGTTCTTACAGCAACCTCTTATCTGCAGGTAAGTACTGCTGGTGAACCTCCTATCTCTAAGTTATATAGGAGCCCCACTAGGGGTGTACTGCTCTTGACCTCTCTTCTCCCTCTCACTCCCCGTGGGAGGACGAATCGGCAATCAGAATGGTGAATTGGGGAAAGGAAACATTTCATGCTCAGTCCACCCCTTCCACTCCCCTCCCTTTTTGGGATCTGTACACACCCGCAGGACACTGATACTCAGCCCTTCCCTGCCCTAAGAGGCAGGCTCCCATGTGAGAGGCTTGTCCTGCCACAAATGTGCCTGCGTGGCAAGTCTATCAAATTCAGGAGTGAAAGTTCAACAAGCCCACTTGCTCACAGACCCAAGACACAGGCTCCAGCCCAGCATTTATCAGTAATAAAGCCGACATTTTGAGCTCTTCCTGGCAGAGACCTGCATCTCCTTGGTTCTGCTTCTCAGACAAAGAGGAAAAGAGTATTAATTGTTACCTCCTCCGGCCCAAGTCGTAAGTACTAGAACAATTAATATGACACACACACACACTGCTGACCTGAAGCATCTGATACAACAGAAGCCCAGTGACCTGCTCAGAAACAAGAAATTGGATTCGGCTAAAAAAAAACTTCCCAGTCACAGCAGCAGCTGAGGTCCCTCCTACATTAGGACTCTGATTGACAAAGAAAGATGCACCACCTGTGATCTCACTCTCTCCCTATACCTCCCTCTCTCTCCCCCTGGTCTCCCCCCACCCTCCAGCTCACATGCTTCTACTCATTGTCTATAGTGCAGAAGCACAAAAAATATTCAGTGACTGATGACTTTAAGCATTCTTATTCCCTGAAGGCTTAAAATATTTTACCCAAGAACTTGCCATAGCTCCCTACTACATCTGGTATAAAACTTGGCCTCTCATCCCTCTGTGACCTAGCTCTAATTCTCTTTGCCGCTATGCCCCTTCACTCACCCATACCCTAGTCCCAAGTAACATCGAACTAATCTGTTTCTTATAGACAATCCCCAAAATTTTACCCATCAACCTCAGCCAAAATCACCTGTCCGCAGTGTTACACGTTTTAACCTTACCCCCTTTCCAAACCCAGCTCAAATACCCACTTAACTCATTCAATCTCACCCAGCTTGGGCCACTCTCTCTGCTCTGATATACCTCGGGAGTCTTAACTGTCTTAGGGTATATTAGGGTTGAACAAGTGTACATGAATATATTATAGATAATAAGAGGCAGGTTTCTCACTGTCAGAGAAGTAAGTTACACATAAGGAATGGGAGAAAGTTAAAATAAACTCTATGATGTTAGACTGAAATTGGAGATATCAGTATGAACTCATGGTTTTTTAATAGATGAGTGTGTGTATGCATGAGTAAGTACACATACATATATTTCCTAGCCCTGTCTTCTGGGAGGGGCTAGAAACAATGGCACTCTGGGAGCAATACGCAGACCTAGCACCAACATCTTGGTTTCTAAATACCATTCTCCAAGAAAAGGAGCCAGGGCTCTTTGGAGAAGTGATTGATCACGGGGCTGGGGCTGGGGCAAGGAAAATACAAGAGGAGTCTGGGGCTTAGAAAGATAGGATAGTGCTCACTATTAACAATAGCCAAAGTATGGAAAGAGCCCAAATGTCCATCAATGGATGAATGAATAAAGAAGATGTGGTAAATATATACAATGGAGTATTACTCGGCAATCAAAAAGAATGAAATCTTGCCATTCGCAACAACGTGGATGGAACTAGAGGGTATTATGCTAAGTGAAATTAGAGAAAGACAAATATCATATGACTTCGCTCATGAGGACTTTAAGACACAGAAAAGATGAACACAAGGGAAGAGAAGCAAAAATAATACAAAAACAGACAAAACATAAGAGACTCTTAAATATGGAGAACAAACAGAGGGTTACAGGAGGGTTGTGGAAGGGGGGGATGGGCTAAATGGGTAAGGGACAATAAGGAAATCTACTCCTGAAATCATTGTTGCACTGTATGCTAACTAACTTGGATGTAAATTAAAAAAAGAAAAAAAAAGAAAAAAAGATAAGATAGTGCTCAGTAAAGAATTGAGACATACAAAAGGACACAGGAATCAACCTGAAAGAGCTCCCAATGACCAAAATTAGAATAATTGGAACAATGAACTGATGATTGCTTTGGATTGGTACCTGTAGAATAAAATAAATATCCATGAGTTCACAGTGATAAAAATAATTAAACAACTGAAGGAGAAGGGATGGCTCACAAAAGAATGCCAATTAACAAATGGAGAAATAAGGAAAATAGGAAATCATTAATTTGTTCATCAAAACGATAAGGAGCCGCTGAGGCAACCCTTGTGCACTTTGATCTCCTCTCTGGCTAGATTAAATAATCCACAGTATTTAATTAAATAAAGCTTCTCACCTCTTACAAATTTAGCTGAGGCAAAGGCCACGGCCCCCACTTTACAGACAGGGAAGTACAGGTGCTTGGTGGCAGGCCACGAGCCTAAGAACCTGGCTCCAGGGCCAAAATGGCTCAAATACTACTCTGCACCATGCAAACCTCTCCTCACCCTATTTAGACCTTGGAATTTCTATTTCATTTCTTTCTTTGAATTACCAGACCTTTTGTGATCAAAACCTTAACTGTGTTTCAAGATCCAGCATGCTTCTTATGCGGTGCCTGGGTGGCTCAGTCAGTTAAGCACCTGACTTTAGCTCAGGTCATGATCTCATGGTTCACGAGTTCAAGCCCCGCATCAAGCTCTCTGCCCACTTTGGATCCTATGTCCTCTTCTCACTCTGCTCCTCCCTTGCTTGCACCCTCTCTCTGTTTCTCTCAAAATAAATGAATAAACTTAAAAAAAAATCCAGCATGCTTCTCCAAGAATCCCCAGTGTATCAGGATTCATTTGATTGTAAGTAACAGAAAACTGATCTCAAACCATCTGGAGCAAAAAAAAGAATTTCCTGGCACATATAACTAGAAAGTCTATTTCAGGCTCAGCAAGATCTAGAGACTCAAATGACTACTTCCCTCCACAATACTGACTCCATTCACAGACAGGTTTTCCCCTCATGGTGGCAAAATGGCTTCCAGCAGCTCGAGTCAACATCCTATACCCACAGCTAATACAGCAGAAAAGGCAGTGTCCTGTGGGGAATACCCTCAAAAGTCCCGGACCTGATGTTCACTGACCAATAGTGGTTCAAATGCCCGTCCTTGAACCAATCTCTAGGACCAGAGGAATGGACTCTATAGATGACCTAAGTCAAGTGCCCCCTCTTGGAGCTGAGGATGGGGTGAGCCTCACTCAAACCTCATGGTGACTACATGAAACATGAGTGGCTCCCCAAAAGAAGTTTTGGATGCTACTTCCCAAAACAAGAATGGCTCTGGGACTGAAAATTTAATGTATGTCTACCACACCCCAACCCCTTGGTCAGAATCAACGCAATCCTGCCTCCTCCAGTCCAGTCTGGACATCCATACCAGCTGTGACTTCTTTCTGCCTTGTGGACATACTGGTTCACACCTGGTCATCTCTGTTTATAAGCATCCTGGACACCGAGAGTCTGGTTCTCCAAAGCCCTGGGGCTTTGCCACACCCCCTGAGCTGCCCAGCAAAGTGCCACTGAGCCCCTAAAAAACACTACTTCACTTTGACTCCTACCCCCTCCTGATGTGAAGCTGAGTCACTGAGATACCAGCCAGCTGAGCGCCAACCTTGAAAGTGCTTCTCTAAGTCACTGTCTCTTGGCTCTAGCATACTCTGGGACCTGGGGACACTGACTTGACAGGTAAAATAATTATGTTTTACCCTTCACTCATTCTTTTATCAGTCACGAAGACAAGAACAGATAAGTGTTCCAATGGAAGAACACACTCTTGCAGTATTTACTCGTGCTCTTTAGTGCCAGCCAGCTCCCCTTCCCAGGCACAACTCCCAGGGACCAGTCTGCACCCCTGTTATCGGTGCCAACTACCACATGCTGCCCTCCTGTCAAATATCACACTGCACCTTCCTTCCTGCAACCCCCAAAGTCGCCAACTTCTCCAGGAGCTGTGGCACCACTGTCTTTCAGATGACTTACACATGAGGGCAACTGTCTGCACATTACCCATCCCCTGTTCCTCTGCAGAGCACTTGCCCCTGTGTCTCGGCCTGGCCTCTGTGCAGAACGTCACTCTGGGGGCCCCAAGGCCCGGAGCACTGGTTAGATGGAGAAAGAGGGGCCGGGAAAGGCAGGAGTTTGGCATTAAGTCCCAGAAATGGAGGGCTTTGAGTTTTTCCAATACAAACTAACATTTCGTTCATTCATTTGTTCAACAAACCTTTATTCACGACCTACCATGTCTGAGGTACTGCTGTAGGTGCTACAGACATGGAGATACACAGACAGACCAAGTCTCTGTCCTCATGGGAGAATATCTCCCAGTAGACATTGGACTTACTTTTGAAACCTGCTGTACATTTACATTTCACAACGCACCCTCTCAGATATCTATATAATCTGCAATATGTGGCATAGCCAACTGCAGTCTCCAGAAAGGAAAATGGCAGCTCCAAAGGCTAAATGACCATCGCAAAGACAGAACACAAACTCAGGTCTTCCGAATACAAACCTAGCACCCTTTCTAGGTCCTCTCCCGAGGAAGGAGCTAGCAGGGTGCAGCCTGAAACAGATATTAAGTCAACTCAGTCCTAGGCATCATCTCTAGAAGTAGAAAATATGGAAAAGATGAGCCAATCCCTGATCTAAAAGAATCTATATTCTAAAGTGAGAGACATGTAACCAATTATCATCTTTCGTAGGAATAAAGGCGACAGAGTGATTAAATTCAAACAGGAAGATATCTCTGGAAGGATACACAGGACAAGATGATCATCACTCCCAGGCAGGAAAACTAGCTATGTGAAGAACAGCAGGAGGAGGATCATTTTCTATGTTCAAATGTTTCTATGTTCAAACTTGGAATCGCATGCCAGGTGACTCTAGTTCCCATTAAACAACACTTTGAGGATGCAATCAGCCAAATCCTGAATATGCAAAATTCTACAGGACAAATGATCTGCTTTCTTCAATAAGCAAATAGCTCATAAAAGGAGGGGGAGGAGGAAAGAGAGATATTATAGATTGGAGAAGATTTTGGTTGCTGTTTCCTAATGCAATATATGCCACTTCATTTGGATCCAGATTGCAATGAACCAACTTTAAAAAAAAAAAAAAAAGCATTTTGGGGACCAGGGATATTTGAGTATACACTAGATATTAGAAATTATTAAGGACAGGGGCTCCTGGGTGGCTCAGTCATTAAGCGCCAACTTTGGCTCAGGTAATGATCATGTAGCTCGTGAGTTCAAGCCCAGCGTCGGGCTCTGTGCTGACACAGCCTAGAACTGCTTCGGATTCTGTGCCTCCCTCTCTCTCTCTGCCCCTCCTCCACTGACATTCTGTCTCTCTCTCTCAAAAAATAAACATTAAAAAAATTTTTTAATTAAAAAAAGAAATTAAGGACATATTATTAATTTTGTTAATTAGGAGTATGGTATCATAGTTTTTTTAAGGTACTTATCTATTAGAGATACAAAGTGAAGTAGTTACAGATGAAATAATATAATGCCTAAGATTTGCTTTTAAATATTTGAGCAAAGGGGCTCCTGGATGGCTGAGTCGTTAAGCATCCTACTTTGGCTCAGGTCATGATGTCACGGTTCAGGAGTTCGAGACCCACATCAGACTCTGTGCTGACAGCTCAGACCCTGGAGTCTGCTTCAAATTCTGTGTCTCCCTCTCTCTCTGGCCCTCCTCCACTCATTCTCTGTCTCTCTCTCACAAATAAATGTTTTTAAAAATTTAAATATTTCAGCAAAAATAAATGAATGAATAGAGAGTAGATGACACAAGATTGGCAAAATGTTGATAATGTCTGAAGTTGGATGATAGTTCCATAGGGTTCATTATACTATTCTCTCTACTCTTGTTAATGGTTGGAATTTGTATAATGAAAAGTTTAAATAAAAACTTTAAAATTAATTACCCCATCCACCAGGAATGATTGAGAAGGAAAAGTGTCACGGAGGAGAGGTATTTGAGCTGAGACCAGAAGGATGACTAGAGATTTTCTAAGGGGCCAAGGGCATTGCAGGCTGAGCAAAGACATACAGATCTATCACAAACCTCTCTCTGGAGGAACCAAAAGTATCTACACTTGACCCCAAACTCAACTCACATCCAAAAAAATGCCCTCTTGTGTGATGCCCCAACTCATCTCATTGTAGCATCAAAATCAACTGACTGTTCCAAGTGAGGAGACAGGGAGTGGGGTCAACAGCTCCACTCAGAGGCCTAACAGGAAGCCCCAGTGTAGCCTTGAGAGGACAGGAAAGCAATTAACCTCTTTCAACTGGGTTTTGCCTGACAAAGCACTTCAGAAGCCAACTGAGTTACCTCAGGAACAGAGCCTTCATCCCTCCTGAGTCATCCCAGACACCTTGTGCTCCCCAGAAACACCAGCCTCCCCAACAGTGCCTTGTAGATTAATAACCTCAGTATCACAGGATCCAGCTTGATGTCAGCCTGGTAGTCTGGCCCATCAGCACAAAAACACCTCCAATGAGGAAAAATCCTCTGCTCCTTGCCTCCAAGCCTCCAGCCTCAATCCTCGCACAGCCCCTGCCCCCCTTCAGCTCCACACAGAAAGCTCGCTGGCTTGGCAGGTACTTCAGGACTTACCCAGTCTTGGCCTGGCTCAGCTGGGCCCAGGGTTCCTTACCTTGGATAGAAGCTGCAAGTACTCCTCTGAACCATAGGGGACACTCCTCAAAGAGGTGAGATAGTCATAACTGATGACAGCTGTCTGTGAATCAAGGAAACGAGAGGCTTAGCACCTGGACATTCAATAGCGCTCATCTACCCGGTCCCGCAGCTGCCGGCCCCTGACAGAGGCAGTGTGTCTAGAGAAGTAGACAACCCCTCCGCTGCGGTGCTCTGCCCCCAGATCTTAGCCTGGCCGGCTTCCTCCTGTCAGTCAGAGCTCTGCACAAATGCCACCTCTGCAGAGAGCCCTAATCGAAGGCTGCCCCACCCACCAGGAACTCTCAATTATTCATCATAACAAAATTATCCTATCCAAAATTACCTCACTCATTTGTTTCCTGGTAGGTGGACTATCTCCTCTTTGCTAGAATTTCAGCTCTATAAACACAGAGGCTTGTCCTTCCTGCTCATCACTGCATCCCCAGCCCCTTTTTACAGTGCCAGACACACAGGTAAATGCTCAGTAAAGACTAGTTGAACGAATGCTGTTGGATAAACGTATTACCACAAGTAAACATCGTTTTACATTTATGTTTGCTCTAACAGCCTAAGTTTTGATTCTGGGTCCCTTGGCCAAAAGTCTAGGAGAAGTCCCCATGTTCTTGGTGAAATCAGGAAATTACAGGCTTCCAGATATCTCAGACATGGAGGAGGCTTGAGGATTACCTAGGCCAACCCTTCCTTTTTAGAACTGAGCAACTGAGGCCCCTGGAAGGTAAGAGGCTTACAAGGCTGATACCTAGAGGAGTCTGCTCCCAAAGCTTTATTCCACTCGATATAAATGTGTTGAGCACCAACCGCGAACAAGAGTTGGTCACTGAACAAAGCACAAAGCCAATCAAGACCAGAGCCCTGGCCTTCAAAGAATGCACAGCCTAGTGGCTGGTTTATAAATCACTGGTAAATGCCTTCTTCCCTCATTCCCAGCTACAGCTGGCCCTTGAACAACATGGGTTTGAACTGTGCGGGCCCACTTACACGTGGGGTTTTACCGGTAAATTACCGTATGGTACTGTAAATGTATGTTCTTTATGGTTTTTTTTTTTTAACGTTTATTTATTTTTGAGAGAGAGTGTACCCATGTGCGAGAGAGAGGTGGGGGGAGAGGCAGAGAGAGAGGGAGACAGAGGATTCGAAACGGGCCCTGCACTGACAGCAAAGAGCCCGACATGGGGCTCAAACCCATGAACCATGATATCATGGCCTGAGCCGAGTCAGACGCTTTATCAACTGAGCCACCCAGGCACTCTTTCCTTATGATTTTCTTAATAACATTTTTTTCTAGATTACTTTATTATAAGAATACAGTATATAATACATATGACATACAATGTGTTAATCGACTCTTCATGTTATCTGTAAGACTTCTGGTCAACAGTAGGCTATTAGTGGTTAAGCTCTGGGGGAGTCAAAAGTTATACGTGGATTTTTGACTGCATGGGTGTCAGCACCCTAACCCGTTGTTAAGGGTCAACTATATTGAAACCCCTAAGGTTCCATCAAAGCCTACTTCCCCTAGGACACTCATCCTGACTCCCAGCCTACGGGGCTCACTCTTGTGTCTGAGGTCCTGTAGCAGTGGTCACCTGAATCACACATCTTGATCCGATCCATGGCTTTAAAACAAATCCATTGCTTTTTGACCCATTCACATGAGCACTCCTCAACCATCAGCTCCTTCAAAGCTGGGTGTGGGTAGGACGGTTCATTTCTACCTCTCAAAGCCTGTAAAGACCACACTGGGCCCCCAGAAAGCACTTGATAAACACTCAGGAATCATTTCATACTCTATGGCCTATCTATTTATCTATTTGTCCATTAGATTCTATGACTAGCTAGGGAGAAGACTTCACAACACTGAGTATTAAGGAAATGATCAGACAACAACCCAAACAGACAGCGCACAGAGTATATCTATGCCAAGGGGAAGAAAGGATGAGTTCATCCTGCAGCAGACAGAGGAGGCAAGAAAGCACGAAGCATGTGGCAAATGACCCACGAATGGGGCAGTTATATATGCATGTTTGGGAGAGCTCCTTTCAGCAGAGTTAGGAGGACATGATTCAACAGGGAGGATGTTCCTGAGCCACTGGAGAAAACTTCTAATGGTGAAATATTCAACTAAGATGCTCTTTTTTTTTTAATGTGTATCTACTTTTGAGAGAGCGTGTGAGTAGGGGAGGGGCAAAGAAGTGGGGAGGGACAGAAGATCCAAAGTGGGCTTTGTGCGGACAGTAGTGAGCCCAATGCAGGGCTCGAACTCACAAACCATTAGATCATGACCTGAGCCAAAGTTAGACATTCAACTGATTGAGCCACCCAGGACCCCTCAGATTAGATTGAGGGTTGGAGGGGAGCCCCAAAGTTTTCCAAGGCCCAGATGTTCTGAGTATGAGCCCTGCATCAGGAACCACTCACACTAGCACACTGAAGAGAAAGCCAAGTTTTCTGGTAGAGTTTGATCAAGGCTGCAAAGTCTTTCCACGTACATTTGCTGAGGAGCACCGGTCCAGGTCTGTCTCTAAAATTACATACAGAATCTAACATGTCAAAGCTTCAGAACAGAGACCCTGTGCAATCCCATTCTATTTCGGCTTAGTATGACAGAGGTTGGGCGTACAGGAATATAGGTGCCTGAGGGTGCACATCCATGCCTGTGCTACTGTGCAGAGGGAGCTTTGCACAAGGAAGGGCACACATGCAGCTCCACACGTGTGGCTGGCACGTATATCTGTTACATGTACAAACACCTGCAGGTAATACAGCAGTTCCTCTGCCACCCTGACAATAAGAAAAACCTACCGTTGCAACTGCTCTGCCCACCCTGACAGCACCAAAGTCATTAGGATCCAAGTACTTGTTGCTGTAGAGGAAGAAGCCAGAGGCAGCAAGAGCCATGCCGGTCCACGAAGCAAGCTTGAGAGCCCTTCGGGCCATGTCCCCAGACCCTGCCGAAGGAAAGCAGAGAAAAGGAACAGTTGAGTTCCATAGTTAGTCAGACCAGGATTCAAATGCAGGCTCCGCCACTTAATAGATTATACAACCTTGGGCCATTTTCTCAATCTTGCTGATCTCTGTTTCCTCGTTTTTGGGGTAGCTGCCTCAAAAGTCGTTGGGATAAAATGAGATCATGTACATAAAAGGCTTAGCAGAGTACCTGGCACAAGCCAACTCTCAAGGTCATTTTTCCTTCCACAGTGCCAGGCACCATTCTAGGCACTGGGGACAGAAGGAACAAAACAAAGTTCTTGCCCACATGGACTTACACTCTAGATGGGACAACAGATCAGAAGCAAACAGACATATATTAGAATAGCAACTGGTATTAAGTACGGAGAAGAAAAAGAGGGTAAGAGGATGATGAATATGTGACAGAGGTGCTATTTTAAACAGGGGAAGTGGCAGAACATACTAACCACCGTTACTTGTAACTATTATTTGTACTACCATGCACATATAGGCATCATTAGCCCTCCATGCCCAGGTCTGAAATGCTCAGGCCACGGTCAAAATGGCAGCTGGTCAGAATCAGCCAGATAAGCTCTCAGTGTCTGGCTGATTTCCAAAATATTTATTTCAGTTAGAGTAAACTGCTTCCTGTCTAGATTGTGAGCTCCCTGAAGTTTTGCCTGAAGGCAAATACCATGACTATTAGTACACCGTCCACTCACAGTCTTGCAGGATACTATGCGGTTAGGGATTCGATGTCCACGTGCTGATTTGATCTGTTCAACCAAACATACTCCCAGTCGGTAGGATCAAGTGGGCTCAAGGCTCTTTGATACCCTTCCCCACCCTACTTGTACCAGCTCAGCCCACCAGGTGGACTGTTGGAGCATTTGGAGGTCACTGTACCCAATGGGCTGCTTCCTCTTCAATTTCTGGGAACTCTATATCAGACTAAAATCCTCGACCATAGCTGCAGGTACCAGGGGAGAAGTCCCACCCAGGAGAAGTGAATCACCAAGTCAACCACACGTGCAAACCTGTATAGAAGCAACAGGAAGATTCAGGCCATCACTGTTTGCTCTGCTTTGGACTCAGTCTGTGACCAACCCCTCCCTGCTCTGTGCTTCTGTTTCCTCTTTGTATGAAAACTATTGCTACACACAGTCTTGTCTTCATTTTCTTTAAAATGTATTTGGACTCATGCCTCATAGTATAGCCACAGATTTTCTTAAAATCTTTAATTTTATTTGAGTGAAAGAACACGAGTGGGGAAGAGGGGCAGAGGAAGAGAGAGAGAATCTTAAGCAGGCTCCATGCTCAGCACAGAGCCTGACACGGGACTCAATCCTACAGACCTGAGCCAAAATCAAGAGTCAGAGGTTCAACCCACTGAGCCACCCAGGCATCCCACAGATTTTTTTTTTTAAGTATTCACAGGTACATCTTATTCCATTCTTCTACTTTCAACTTAAATTTATACTGTTTCTTTAAACAACATATAGTTGATTTTTTTCTTTTTGCAATTAATATAACCTATGTATTTAGATTTAATTTTAGCATCTTCTTCTATGCCTTCTATTTTTCCTACCTGTTCTGTTTCTTTTTCTCTCCTTTCTTGGCCCTTTCTGGACTCAATAATTTTTATAATTCTGTTGTTTTTCTCCTTTGCAGTCTTCTTTTCCTAATCCAACATTTCTAAAGTATGGTCAGAGGAATACCTGTAAAAATACCATTTCAAAAATGCAGATCTCAGGGGTGCCTGGCTGGCTCAGTGGATAGAGCGTGAGACTCTTGACCTCAGGGTTGTAAGTTTGAGCCCCATGTTGAGGATAAATATTACTCAAAAATAAAATCTTATTTATTTTTTTAAAAGTTTATTTATTTCGAGAGAGCATGTGTGCATGCACAAGTAGGGGAGGGGCAGAGAGAGACAGAGAGAGAGAATCCCGAGCAGGCTCTGCGCTGTCAGATCTCACGGGGCTCAATCTCACAAACTGCAAAATCATGACCTGAGCCAAAATCAAGAACTGGAGACTTAACCAACTAAGCCACACAGGCACCCCTAAAATCTTTTTTTTTAATCTAATAATTTATTTTTTATAATTTACATCCAAGTTAGTTAGCACATGGTGCAACAATGATTTCAAGAGTAGATTTCTTAAGCCCTTTACCCATTTAGTCCATCCCCCCTCCCACAACCCCTCTAGCAACCCTCTGTTTGTTCTCCATATTTAAGAGTCTCTTCTGTTTTGTCCCCCTCCCTGTTTTTATATTATTTTTGCTTCCCTTCCCTTATGTTCACCTGTTTTGTATCTTAAAGTCCTCATATGAGTGAAGTCATATTATACTAAAATCTTTTTTTAATGTAGATTTCTTACACTATATTAACAAAATGAGGGATAAAAATCAGATCATCTCAACAATGCAGAAAACGCATCTGACAAAATTCAACACTCATTAATGATTAAAAACTCTCAACAAAGTAGATACAGGGGAACATACCTCAGCATAATAAAGGCCATATATGATAAGCCCACAGCTAACATCATACTCCATGGTGAAAGGCTGAAAACTTTTCCTCTAAGATCAGGAACAGGACAAGGATGCCCACTCTCACCTCTGTTATTCAACACAGTACTGGAAGCCCTAGCAAGAGCAATTAGGCAAGAGGAAGTAAAAGGCATCCAAATTGGGAAAGAAGAAGTAAAACTGCCACTATTTGCAGATAACATATTATATATAGAAAACCCTAAGCAATCCACCAAAAAACCATCAGAATAAACAAATTCAGTAAAGTTGCAGGATACAGAATCAGCATGCAAAAATCTGTTGGGTTTCTATGCACTAATAATGAATAATCAGAAAGAGAAATTATGAAAATCCCACTTATAATTGCGTCAAAAATAAAATATCTCAGAATAAATTTAACCAAGACCTATACACTGAAAATTATAAGACACTAATGAATTGAAGACACAAACAACTGGCAAGATATTCTGTGTTCATGGATTGGAAGAATATTATTAAAATTTCATTGGGGCGCCTGGGTGGCTCAGCCGGTTAAGCGGCCGACTTCAGCTCAGGTCATGATCTCGCAGTCCGTGAGTTCGAGCCCCGTGTCGGGCTCTGTGCTGACAGCTCAGAGCCTGGAGCCTGTTTCAGATTCTGTGTCTCCCTCTCTCTGACCGTCCCCCGTTCATGCTCTGTCTCTGTCTCAAAAATAAACGTTAAAAAAAATTTTTTTTAAATTTCCATATTACCCAAAGCAATCTACAGATACAATGCAATCCCTATCAAAATTCCAAAGGCAGTTTTCACAGAAATAGAACAAACTATCCTAAAATTTATATGGAACTACAAAAGACCAAGAATACCCAAAGCAATCTTGAGGAAGAAGAACAAAGCTGGAGGTATCATGGTCTCTGATTATACTACTATATTACAAAACTGTAGTAATCAAAGCAGTATGGCATTGACATAAAAACAAACACATAGATCAATGGAAGCCAGTAGAGAGTCCAGAAATAAACCCATGCGCATATGGGCAATTAATTTACAACAAAGGAGCCAAGAATACACAGTGGGGAAACGACAGTCTTCTCAACAAATAGTGTTTGGAAAACTGGATGGCCACATGCAAAAGAATCAAACTGGACCCCTATCTCATATCATACACAAAAACTAACTTAAAATGGGTTAAAGACTTGAATGTAAAATCTGAAAACATAAAACTCCTAGAAGAAAACATAGGCCATAGCTCTTGGCAATGACTTTTTGAATCTGACACTAACAGCAAAAGCAACAAAAACAACAAATGGGAATACCTCCAACTAAAAAGTTTCCATACAGCAAAGGAAACCACCAACAAAATGAAAAGGCAACCTACTGAATGGGAAAAAATATTTCCAAATCATATATCTGATAAGGGATTCATATCCAAGATCTATAAAAAAAACCCATACAATTCAACAGTTTAAAAAATCTGATTAAAATACAGGCAGAAGATCTGAATAGATATTTTCCAGGGAAGACATACAAATGGCCAACAGTTATACCAAAAGACGCTCAACATCAGTAATCATCAGGGAGATGCAAACTGAAGCCACAATGAGATATTACCTCAGACCTGCTAGGATGGCTACCATCAAAAAGACAAGAAATAACAAGTGATGGCAAGGAAATGGAGAAAAAGAAACCCTTGTGTACTGTTGGTGGGAATGTGAATTAGTGCAACCACTATGGAAAACAGTATGGAAGCTCCTCAAAGACTTAAAAATAGAACTACCATATGACTCAAATACCCAGAAGTGGAATTGCTATCCAAAGAAAACAAAAACACTAACTCAAAAAGATATATACATTCACATGTTTGCTGCAGTATTGTTTATAATAACCAAGGTAAGAAAACAACGTAAATGCCCATCAATGGATGAACGGATAAAGAAAATGTGATATATATGTGAATATAATGGCATATAACTCAGCCATGAAAAGGACGGAACTCTTGCCATTTGTGACACATGGATGGACCTAGAGTGAAATAAGTCAGAGAGAGAAAGACAAGTACTATATGATCTCACTTATATGTGAAACCTAAAAAACAAAAAACCAACTCCAGATAGAAAGAACAGCTTAGTGGTTACCAAAGACAGAGGGTGGAGGTGGGCAAAATGGGCAATGGGGATCAATAGGTACAAACTTCCAGTTATAAAATAAATAACTCATGAGGATGTAACATATAGCATGGACTTTTTTTTTTTTAATTTTTTTTTTCAACGTTTATTTATTTTTGGGACAGAGAGAGACAGAGCATGAACAAGGGAGGGGCAGAGAGAGAGGGAGACACAGAATCGGAAACTCCAGGCTCTGAGCCGTCAGCCCAGAGCCCGACGCGGGGCTCGAACCCACGGACCGCGAGATCGTGACCTGGCTGAAGTCGGACGCTCAACCGACTGAGCCACCCAGGCGCCCCAATACAGCATGGACTTTAATTAACAATATTTTATTACATATTTGAAAGTTGCTAAGAGTAAATCCTAAAAGTTCTCATCAGAAGAAAAAAATTTAGGGACACCAGGGCAGCTCAGTTGGTTAAGTGTCCAACTCTTTATTTTGGCTCATGTCATGATCTCACGGTTCATGAGATTGAGCCCACGTCCAGCTCTGTGCTGACAGCATGGAACCTGCTTGGGATTCTCTCTCTCCCTTTCTCTCTCTCTCTCTGACCCTCCCCCCTCCTCACCACGTGCTCTAGCTCTCAAAATAAAAACTTTTAGAAAAAAAGAAAAAAAAATTTTTAACACACAAAAATGCAGATTTCTGAAGTCTATTCACTGACCCACTGAATCACCAACCCTGGAGATGAGACTCAGGAATCTGCATTTTAACAACATAAGGGTGATTTTTACTCTTTAATAAAGAGGCTCCACTACATTCATATCCATCAGTGAAACCATGCCCAAAAATCAAGCCTTCTCAGTTTATTGCACCTACTCCCAAATCCCCAGTGTCTGCAATTGGCGCACAAGAGTGACTGCAAACAATTATTTTTAAAGAAATAATTTCAGAAACTCATTTCTTTCCCTAAACACAAATGCTCTGGCTCAGCTCCTGGTTCAGTTCTGGGAAAAAAAAAAAAAAGGAGTTTATAAATAAAAAGAATAAATTAGATTAAAACCTTGTTTTGTAGAATGTGCTTTATTTTCTTTATATTCTCTTTATTTAGGAAAGCCTCCCTATCCCCACATCATTCTGCATTTTAATTATTTTTTCTGCCAAAATTTATTTTTTTTAATATGAAATTTATTGTCAAATTGGTTTCCATACAACACTCAGGACTCATCCCAACAGGTGCCCTCCTCAATGCTCATCACCCACTTTCCCCTCCCTCCCACCCCCCATCAACCCTCAGTTTATTCTCAGTTTTTAAGAGTCTCTTATGGTTTGCCTCCCTCCTTTTTTTTTTTCCTTCCCCTCCAAAATTTTATTTTTTTTTAATATTTTTTTAAAATAATCTCTACACCCAACATGGGACTCAAACTCACAACCCCCAAGATCAAGAGTCACATGCTCTACCCACTGAGCCAACCAGGCACCCCTCTGCCAACATTTTAGTAAGCCAAGGGTTCCTTCCAGATCAGAGACATGGTGGTTGAGAACATGCACTCCGGCAGGCCTGCATTGGAGCCCCTACAGTCATTTGCCCAAAGGGTTAGCAGCCACACTGCTAACTCTCTCTGAATCTTGTGACCTTGTCTATAAAATGGGGATGATGACATCAGTGTCTACTGGATGGGGTGGTGAGGGACGAGGAAGTCATGCAAAATGTATAGCAAAGAGCCACCTCCACAGTAAGAACACAGCAGCAACTGCTATCACCACCAACACTGTTGTTATCTCTTATTGTTATTATTACTAGTAATTATTTCCTCTCCCAATGCCATGCTCCAGTAAAGGACCTCATTTACACTGCTATCAGCTTCTGCAGGACTTCTGCGTGCCCCACTTCTAACATCCTGGCAGGCTCCCACTTTCCCCTACCTTTTCCCCTTGTTCTCTACACCCTCAGCCTGCAGGATCTGCTCTCAAAAAGGGTAGCATACAGGTCATGATCTCACGATTCATGAGATCCAGCCCTGCATCAGGCTCCATGCTGACAGTATAGAGCCTGCTTGGGATTCTCTCTCTCCTCTCCTTCTGCCATTCCCCTTGCTTGTGCCCTCTCTCTCACACACAAAATAAAAGATGTTTTTTTATATTTTATATTTTTATATAAATAAACAATAAATAATGTTTATTTATCTTTGAGAGAGAGAGAGACAGAGCGTGAGCTGGGGAGAGGCGAGAGAGGGAGACACAGAATCCGAAGAAGGCTCTGAACTATCAGCACAGAGCCTGACGCCAGGCTCGAACCCATGAACTGTGAGATCATGACCTGAGTCAAAGTTGGACGCTTAACCAACTGAGCCACCCAGGCGCCCCAAAATAAAAAATGTTTAAAAAGGGCATCAGCATGCTCAGTTCACCCTCTACCTTGTCTTGCCAAAACACAGGTTCCCAAATGGACCCAGAAGCAGGCTTTACATTAGGCTGAGTGCACTCAGCTCCTTACACATCTTCCTCCTTCAAGATCATCAGTGTAGTCCATGAGGGACCATTCCTTGTGGGGCCTGAAAAGAAGCCCACATTAAAAAGGTCATCTGGGGGCACTTGGGTGGCTAGTTCAGTTAAACACCTGACTCTTGATTTCAGCTTAGGTCATGATCTCACAGTTCACAGGATCAAGCCCCATGTCAGGCTGTGTACTGACGGCACAGAGCCTGCTTTGGTTCTCTCTCTCCCTCTCCTTCTGCCCCTCCCCTGTGTGTGCTCTCGCTCTCTCTCTCTCTCTCTCTCTCTCAAAATAAATAAACATTTATAAATAAATAAACATAGGTAGATAGGTAGGTAGTTAGGTAGATGGATGGATGGATGGATGGATAGATAGATAGATAGATAGATAGATAGATAGACAGACAGACAGACAGACAGACAAATGGCCATATGGAGGGACTGGTAGTCAGGAACTCAGCCTCTGGAGCCAGGAAGAATCCTGCTCTGCTGCTCACCAGCTCTGTGACCTTGAGCAAGCCACATTTCTTGGAGCCTCCAGGTAAACATCTACAAAAGAGTTCTTGATAGTACCTCCCTCCTAGGGCCACTGTGAGCATTAGAGGAGATGCCGTTTTAACATAATACCTAACATACTCAGCAAGTAAGATGTCTTTTCCTTACTGTCACTTTCAACTTCATTTTTTCTTCCCAGAAACACTGACAAGTTTATGTAGACTAAGAACTCATAGCACCTGAGAGACCAGGATTTGGCACAACCTTGTACAATTAACAAAGCAAGGGAGGAAGCCCATCTTATCTTGACTGAACTGCTCAACCATTCTCCATTCCAAAGCCATTTCCCCACATCTCATCTGGCTCTTACTCTCCACCAGAGTCATCACCACCCTAACCTCCACATGCACTCATTATCCTACCTCCCCTCCACCTACAGAAAAGTCCAAGTTCTCTAGCAAGGGGTTCAAGGCTCACCCTATTCTCACCCCGCCCCACCTTGCCTGCTTCATCTCCCAAATACCTCTGCACACTCAGTCCCCCCTCATCCCTCTATGAAGCCTCTAAGTGAACCAACCACTTAGAATTAGTTGCTCCTTCCCATCTGGTCTTATTATGCATTGCTTTTATCTCTAAGAATTTGGTCCTGTATCTGCCTCTTCTACTAGATGCAAAGGGCCGAATTTGTTAATATATTACATAACTAATTTATAAGTTTGCTAACAAATACATAATTGAATGAGTAAGAGAGTGAATTTTTCTACCTAAACATAGAAACTTCAGTCCAATTATGCATTCCCCTGCTCTCAACTCTCTAATGGCTCCCACCTCACTCAGATGAAGACCCAAGGCATTGGCCGACAAAGCCCTATCTGATCTGACCCCCCAGTTTCCTCCAAGGTCTCAGGCCCTTCCTTTTTCCCCCTTGCTACCGCACTCCAAAAGCACTAACGTCCAAGCTATTCATCAAACCCACCAGGCACACTGTGGCCTTACAGCTTTTGCTCTTGCTGTTCTCCCTGTCAAGCACACGAGTCACAAACTATTTCGGTAAAGGGCCATATATTAAATATTTTCAGCTTTGCAGACTATATATAATGCCTCTGTCACAGCTACTCAGTTCTGCATTGTAGCACAAGGCAATGGCAAGCACAGACAAAATATAAAGTTATGAGTGTGGCCAGATGTGGCCCAGAGGCTACAGTTTGCCAAACTCTGCCTCGGCATGGTAGGTGCTCCAAAAGTATTTACTGAATGGATGAATCAAGGGAGAAACTATACCCCACTAGGCCTGTGCAGAGCCAGTAACAACACAGGTCCCCAGGTGAGAATCACTCCAGGGCTATCAATTCAGTAGCCACCCTACCCCAGCACCCCAGCACCACCTCCCAGCTCTTGCCTCTTAAACCCCATCTTCCTGGTGCACCATCCTCCAGGCCTGTCCCTATAGGCAATGGAGCCCTGAGACCATCCCACCCTGGGAGGGGAAGCCACAGCAAGAAACAGACACAATTCCCAAGACCTGGTTTTCATGCAAATGTCCTCAGTAATAAAAGAGGTGGAAATTGAAAAACATAAAATAGATGATAGAGGAGCCAAACTGTGCCTAAATAGGCTGGAGCTGGAGTTTTCCATACGGTGTCAGTGAGTCTTTAACATGCAAATGAGTTGTTTCCCTCAGGTTATTTTAAAAGACCCTGTCAGCCGTGAAATATGTCTGTCGATGAAAAACACCTTTCATTATTAAACCTTTTGCTAATGAATCACCTGCCCTGTTCTGTTTATTTGCCTTTCTGACTTCCACCTGAGTTACTTCTCAGAGGAGTACACACTTTTGGGAGGGGCCTTAAGGACACCAAGACCCTAAAAACCTAAAAATTAGATGACAATTTTAGCAACAACTAACCTTTACAAAGCCCTCTGCACTCATTATCTCATTAGATATTCCACACAACCCAGTAAGATGAGACAAATATTATCATCATCCACAGGCATAAACGAGGAAAGGAACGAGTTGGGAGATTTTTCCCAAGCGCTCAACCAGTAAATGGCAGAGTTGGAGCCTGAGGCTGTCTATGGCACACGGCCTCCTTAGCAGGGACTCTGTTCACCCATGTCCTTAGCACTCTTCACAAATAACCGTATCAGTCACTGTGGGCAGCGACTCTGCTTTCTGACCCTCTACCCTGCCCAAATGGCAGGCATGTGGAAGACACTGCTTAGAGCCCTGGAAATCAACATGTCAGAATATCAACCAAACCACCTCACCAAAAATAACCGATTCCAGTCTATGAAACATTTAGGAGAGCTGTGTTATTGTCAAATCTATAAGAATGGAATCCATCTTGCTGGACCATAGGGAACACCCCAGCAGGTGATGAAATGAGGCAAAAGGCAAGTGTGGAAAGCTCTACAAATGGGAAGTTGATAGTCAAATGGAATGTCCATCCCCTGGACAGAACTAAATGGGGAATCAAGCACTTACAGTTTGTGGTGGGCCAAAGAGTGGCTAGGCCCACCAGTTACCACCCATCCGCAGTCCCCATGCCACATTCCAGGTCAATAAGCATGGAATCACTGTGCCCTGCTTGGTGCACAGGTGAGAATGGTCAGAAGAAAGGCACTCTGGGCTCTAATTCCATCAATCCCATATAGTGACCGCAGCCTCCTCCCATTTCCTAAAGAGGCTACTAGAGAAATGGGCATTATTTCTTCTGGTCTACTCCCAAGACTGGAAAAGACTCAATAATACCCTTGGAGAGAGTGATCAGGTTTTCAGGGAAATCTGGTAATTGATGTGGATAAAAAGCAAACAAGGTGAGGGGCATCTGGGTGGCTCAGTCGGTTTAGCATCTGACTCTTGGTTTCAGCTCAGGTTTCACCTCAGATCTTGAGGTTCCTGAGTTCCAGCTCCACGTGCTGCCAATGCCAAGCCTGCTTGGGATTCTCTCTTTCTCTCTCTCTCTCTGCTCCTCCCCCACTCATGCACATGTGCTCTCTCTCTTTCTCAAAATAAATAAACTTCAAAAAAAAATAAGCAAACAAGGTGGAAAATATCATCATGTCTCAAGTCTGGAAAGATGCACAGTCAATGCCCAGGGACCATCTAACTGGCCTGATGAGGTTTATAACCTGACCTGCCACCAATGATGCAGTCCAAATATAATCATATGTCCAGAAGGTGGCTGAATCAATATTGATTAAATAAAGGAATCCTTGGCTGATGCCACGTCCCAGAACAGACAAGGAAAATAAATCTCACCCAGGCAAGGAATAGAAATTCCCCATTCAGTTCATCCTGGGCAAGTAGGGACTCAGGGAAAACAGTGGAAAATCAAGCACAAAGAGCAAGTGGCAGGTAAAAGGTAGGTCACTGGAGTCCCTCTGGCATAAAAATCTAAATCCAGATTTAGTTAGTTGGGGGCCAGGGAGCTGGACAGGGAGTCGGAGAATGGATACCAGAACCAAGCACTATTCTTATCTTATAGGTCCCCTGTCTGCAAGAAAATGTATATTAGCAGGAAGGAATAAAATGCAAGCTCTCCCGGCAGAGGTAAAATCTTACATCTGTAAAGGCTGTTGAGAAACAGCCAAGCCAATAATAACACAAGAGGATATGATGTAATCCAGGAAAAATGACAGAAGTGTAAATCTGTATATAAAATAATGTAGGGACAAATTAATAGTGTACACAGTGATATGCACATGTTTATCATGACAAAATGTTAAACTAGTAAATAAGGACACAAAGACCCATAACCCAGTGTGAGAAGTTGGTGCTTTAAATTCACAGGATTTTTTTTTTCCTATAAAGCAGTAGTGCTCAAAATTATGTCCGGGGCAGCATCTCTATCTCCAGGGAGCATGTTACAAATGCAAATTCTTGCTCCCCAGCCCAGACCCAGTGAATCAGAAACTCTGGGTTGATTCCAGATGATTCTGATGCAGTTTGATAGCTTGTGCAATAAGAAAATGCTTAAAGAAAACATACAAAGGCACAGATAAAGTCTAGTTCACTTTCAGCTCGGTAAATATTTCTTGAGCACCCATTAAGTGCCAATTATCATGGACGTGATCAATAAATACTTGTTGAATTGGCTGACTTCCTACCTAGTAGAAAGTAAATGCCACTTAACCTGGGGAGAGAGCTGTGCTAGGTGTCTTCCAGAGGCTGCTCTCCATGCACAGCTGTCATCAGCACGTTCCAGTTCCAGGAGAACTGGAAGCGCAGGGCCCCGCAAAGTGTGGGAGATTAGGGGCGCTCCGGGGCACGCCAAGCTACTAGACGGAAGGCAGAGATTTGGGCGGCACCCCACGCTCTAGTCCAGAGATCACGCCCAGCCCCCCGCCGCCCGCGACTCGGAGTCCACACACCGCCTAGGCAGAGGTCGCCTGGGTGAGCCACCCGATGCCTCCTCCTCCAGCTCCAGCCCTGCCTACATGCGAGACTGCACCATCGAAGTAGCCAGTCCACACTTCTGCCCACTAGTGAGCCGAGCTGGAGAGTGACCGCAGAAGAGGCGGGGCCCTGCCGGTCACGTGGCCGCGCGCCGGCCTGGGTGACAAGGTCACAGGCCGCGGGTTCCCTCCTGCGCAGTTCCAGCGGAGGCGGGCGTCCGGGGCGTTTGCACCGCCACCCCAGCACTCTACGCGCCGCGCGACCCTGGTGCGACTACCCTACTCACCCCAAGGGACGCGGGGACGCGGCGCCGAGTTCCGCGCCGCAGCTGGGTGACGGGATTCGCCGGGTCTTGGCTCTCAGCCACCCGCTGATTGCGCCTAATGAAGCGGAGGCGCCGCGCGGCCTGCCGGGACTTGTAGTTCCTGGTTCCCTAAGCCGCGGCCAAGCGAGCCACCGGACCCGCGCTCCCTGTGGACCGCTCCTTCCTAGGAGGTAGAGGGGTCAAGACACCTAACCTGCCAGGGGCACTTATTTCTTTGCCCGGGCTGCGGACACACAATCTTTCTGAAATTTGTTTTCGATAGTCTTTCCGAAGGAGGCGTAGATTCGTGTTCCGTGGAGGATGGAGTTGTGGGCTTGTGCATTTCAAATAAGGTATTAGAACAAGCGAGGAAGACATTCACTGACAGTTGCCGAGTGGTGAGAATGTGCTGATTGATCTTAGTTATCTTTGGCCCCCCCTTCGTTCATTCATTGACCTGTATCGCATGTTTATAAGATGTGCTTTGGAGACATTCATCAGACGTTCATTCCACAAATATCTCTTGAGCCACTCCCCGGGGAGCAGAGATGGGGGCGGGGGGGGGGGGGCGGTCATCTATCAATTCAATCAATTCCAGTCAAATTTCCAACAGGATTTTGCCTGGACTTTCACAAGCTAATCTAAAATTTATATGCAAAAAAAAGGGGGGGTGGGTAAAGCATAACCAAAACACTCCTGGAGGAGAAAGACATGTTTCAAGGACTTGGCCTTTCATACATCAATATTTATTATAATGCTATAAAAAATTGAGGCCATTTAGTATTAGTATGAAGATAGGCCCGGGTGGGGAGAGAGAGAAGAAATCAGCCTAGAGAACCCAGAAACAGATCTAGGAATAGGTGGGATCTTGATATATGATAGAGCTGGCATTATAGGTCAGTGGGGATAGGCACATTATTCAGTATATGAGCTGGAACAACTAGTTATCTGTTGGATTCCTCACTCCAGGTAGATTAAAGACTTTAGGGAAAAGCAAAATAAGATGTTTTAAAAGAAAATAAAGGAAAATATTCTGTGATCTCAGGATAGGGTTTATTAAATGACACAAACTGTATTTAATACCTTGATAAATTTGGACAACATTAAATTCAATAACTTCTCTTCATCGACAAGCATTACAAAACAAGCCGCAGACTAAGACAATTGCAGTACAGAGACAGCAATAGTATAGAATTGCGTAATACAGCCCCGCTGTCTCACATGGGCAGTGTATGCATGCTAAGACAAAAACATGAATAATTTTCAAGCAGTGTAAGAAGTGTGAGCTGAAGGCATGAACAAAGTGATATAGGAACACAAAGAAGGGAGCAGTAATTTTGCCCAGGAGATTCTGAAATGCTCCATAAACTAAGAACTGACTTGGAGGCTGGGAATTAAAGTCTGAATAGGGGCTCCCCTGGAGAAAGTTGTCGGCATCAAAAAAATCCTATAAAAAAATCATAAAAATGCAGTAAAATACAGTAAAAGACATAAAGGTATTTAAATTAAAATGGGAAATTTAAAACCAGAGAGAGAAGACAGAATAAATATATTAAAAACTTAATATGGTTCCTCTAATTGCCCCCCTAAGTTTAACTATGAAAATGTTACCAGCAGGCTAACAGCTACCCTGAGGAATGGAAATGGGGAGGGGAGGCTAGAGAACTTTCAGTTTACATTCTGTGCCCTTGTATCATATTTGAATTTTTTTTTACAATGAATGTGCATATAACTTTCACAACTAAAATTTAATTACTTAAACATGTAAAAAAATTATTATAATTTTTAAGCCTTCCAGTTCAACGTGGTATGTTGAGTATACTCATTTAAATCCACTCCTTCCTGAAATCCCATGAACATGACAGGAAAGAAATAAAAAAGTCATAAAAGCCAAAGGGAACAAGAGACAACAGCAGATAGGAAAAATCAAAAAATAAATGTGGGAAGCTCCAACACAGATAGGGAAATAAGACTTTTATAAACAAGCCTGTGAGCCCCAGCCCCAGAAATTTCTGATTTTAGAGTCTAGTCTGGGATGTGGATCTCCCTTTGTAATTCTTAGAAAGCTCCCTCAGTGATTTTAATGGGCAGCTTAGTGGAAAGCTCTGTCAAGGAGGCAGTTCGTGTTGTGAAAAGTGGGTGGATTGAGAACAGTGGTTCTCAGCCAGGTTAGAATCACCTGGAGAGCTTTAACAATCCTCCTGGGCCACACCCTGGACCTCTTAAGTCATTTTCTGGGGAAAGGACCCAGGTGTAACTATTTTGTAGAGTTCTCTGGATGGTTTCAATGCACAGTCAAGGTTAGACACCATTGAGTTAAAAAGTCTTGTCTGGACTGTGTGACTTAAAGTAAGTTTTCTAATTTGGCAGAGCTTGACCTTCCTTTTGATTTACCAATGGTAAAATGATAAAATGGTGGTTTCCTTCTTGATAAAAGGTGTTAACCGCCATCTGTCCTACCTGCCTCAGAGGTCCTTGGGAGGATCAGGTGAGAAGGGGTATGTGCTTTGAAAACCAGATATTGCTGTGAAGACATGTTCCATTAAGCTTAGAAGAAAATCCAGACTCTTAACTCACATGGCACCCCTGGGCCTGTTCCTACTCCCTCCGTCTCCACCTTCACCACCCTTCTCCCCCCCAGCTCAGGCCACTCCAGCCTAACCAGCTTCCTGTCTGTTCCTCAACCTGCCAAACTGGCTGCTGCCATGAGACCCTTACACCTGCTGTTCCCCCATAATTTCAAAGGTCTGCTCCATCCCAGCAATCTGTTCTCTGTTCCAATGTCACCCTTCCAGGGAGGCCATCCCTGACTACCCTTATCTAACCACCACCAACCCTACACATTCCCTGAGACACATTCTATCCCCTTACCTTGCTTTATAACACTCATCAGTACTTTATATTATTCATTTGTTTAGATGGCTTTTATCTGTTTCCCCCACTGGACTCAAAGCTTCATGAGAGCAGGGATTTAGATCTTCGGTGCCTAGAAAGGAGATAGACAACAGATAAGCAAAGAAATAACAGGATCGTTGCATGACATAATAAGCCTTGTGAAAGAAAGAAGTAGGGGTGTGTGATAAAGAATAACTAAACAGAGGCCAGAGATGGCATCTTTGGAAGGAGAAGTCAGGCAAGGCGTCTTTGAGGAAACTGCAACCTGATGGATGAGCAAACCAGCCATGAGGAAGATGAGAAAGTGTATTCCAAGCAGAGGGAACACAAGTGCTAAGGCCCAGGGGTAGGAAAGAGCCTGACAGGTTTGAGGAACAGAGAGGAGCCTAGTGGAACTGAAGCAGAGAGAATGGTATAGGAGGAGGTAGGAGAGGCAGGTAGAGGACCTCGGAGCACTCACTGGTTTGGATTTTAGTCCAAGTGCACTAGAAAGCCATTGAAGGATTTTGTTGAGATGGAATATGACCCAAGAAGCTAAACAGAAAATGCACTGAGCAACCAAAGCTATCAGGGGAAGTGGCTAACTTATTTCACAACCGACCACAAAGTCCCAGTTGAGTTTCTGAGGCAGTAAGGCCTGGGGTTAGTAAACTGAATATTTAGAATGCTGTTCATGAGAGGCATTCATTCAGGATGCTGTGTGTCTTATCTCGGAAGTGGACTATCTGGAAGGAAGCATCACAGCAGCCAACCAGAGGAAAAGCAAGAGAATCCAAGGAGGGAGATTCTTGCTTAAGGCAATGAGAAAACATTACCGCAGAGAGAGTAATAAGGGAATTGTGTTCTATGCAGGAGGGAGAAAGTCTTAGGGCCTGTAGTAGAGGAAGCAAGAAAGCTGCATTTGGTTCCCACCAGTATTCCAAAGGTGAACAATGCCCTGATTGGGTAACAACCACAGAAGGAGACTTGAGCTGGAGGGCTGGAGCTTGTATTAGCACCTGCCCAGGACAGAGAGTGTTCCAGCAGGAGAAAAGCAATCAACCTAGATCCAGGACCAGAAGGTCAGCCTCCAGCTACCCAGAGGGCAGTTGAACATTTGCCAGAAAGTCTGCAGGCCAATCCATAGGCCATATACATTTGTGTGCTAGGGTCAAAGAGCAGAGGTTAGGGCTGGAAAGAGAGCAAGGCCTGCTGGCTCTGGACACTTCTAGGTATCAATGACCATGAGATAGAAACCTGCTCAGCCTGCCCCATCGGATGGCCAGACTGGCCTGGACTTGATGGGAGTTTAAAGGGATATTTTTTAACACCTGGGAAGAAGTAAATCAAGATGAGTAATCTGGAATTCATTTCCAAGCCAGGGGCTGGAGTGACATGGAGAGCAGGGATTTCTTATCTGCCCCTGACTGGCTGAGGGATCCCACAAAAAGCACATCACACAGGCTCTTCAGTTTTCTTATTCTTTTTCCAGCTTTATTGAGATATAATTGTCACACCCTTCAGTTTCCTTATCTGTCATGAGGAAGAAAAAAAAATTCCTTGCAAGAAACAGCTGATAAAAAGAACCAAATGAATTCTTAACCAGAATTCTAAATCAGTTTACTGGAGATATGTGTGCATATCCCATATATATCCCATAAATATACATATGTACATATATATGGGATATACTATATATATTTATATGTATAAATGTTATATATGCATATATATGCTATCATTTATCAAGCACTTAATATTTCCAGCTGCTAGTCTCAGTGCTTTAAGTATATTTTCTCATATTACCTTCATGATATATGAGATAGACATCTTTATTACCCCCACTTTATAGCTGAGCACACTAAGGCGTTGAGAGTTAAGCAGCTTGTCCATGATCACTCTGTAAGGGTGGAACTGGGATTCCACCCCACAAATCTGACTCTGCATCCCATACTTTGGAATGAGCAGTTCACTCTGATCATAGGTATATTTAGAAGGAATCATTTGAGCCAAATGTCTCTGGGGCCAAGGTAATCCATGGTTCTGAGGTCTTTGAGCAGTTTTAACAGGAAATAGGCAAGCTGGCTCAGCAGTAATCCTTTATTATCAACCAGTAAGTGGCCACAGCTTTCAGTTAAGAGGGAAGATGGACTGGGAGTTTGGTTAGCTGGTTCCAGTCCTGCCTGTGCTACTTGTTGGCTGCCAACCTTGGACCTTGGACTAGTCATTTTTCCTCCCTCGGACTCAGGATCTTCTTTAGTAAAGCAAAGGAATTTTAGGGGCAGAACCCTAAAGTCTCTTCCAGCATTCCACATTCCACGATTCTTTGAGTCTGGAAGCAATGTCCAACCTCCTATAGACTGACACAGAGGGCATAGCTGAGTAAGCCCCTACACTGAATATCCTCTGTATCCTGCCAGAGGTCCTCTCTCCACCCTTCTCTGCCCTGCCCTGTGCCCAGGAGACTGACCAGCGCAGGCTGCATCCCCAGGGGCTCCCCTGTCCTCTTAAAGTGGTTTAGCCAGTGGTAGGAGCAGGAGACAGGAGCAGGAGACAGGTAGGCCCAAGGAGAGGGAGGCCCAGATATCTGTATATCTGTTCACACACACACACACACACACACACACACACACACACACACACACTGCATCCTGTGTGAGCTCCCACCCTTTGTGTCTGCATTCCAGCAGAGGCTGGGTTCCTCTCCTGCCACAGTTCCCGCTGGGGCACTTCTGCCCAGCCCCAGCTCTCACTGGGTTGGAGGAACACCACCATTCCCACACTGTGCCCCCTTAGACCTGAGAGCGTTGATGGCTTCCGCTGTGCTAGTTTCTAGCTGTTTCCCCACCACTGGCTGGTTCCCTTAACTGGTTATGCCTCCACTGAACAATTCATTCATTCAACACCCTGCATTGAAACCCTTGAACATGCCCCCTGTTTCCCACAGGACCCTTTCTGCTACTGCCCCCTTGGTGGTGAGGTGGCTTCCCTCCTTGTTGCTGCTACCATGACATCAGAAATTTCTCCATGTCACAGAATCCCAGACCTCAACATGGGAACTCCACAACACAGGAATCCCACCACCTATCAAAGTCCTGCAGGCCTCCCCACCAAGCCCTACCACTAGCAGGGGACCTAGAGATAGGCACTTTCAGAGTAAGGGAGCAGGATTCCCAATTCTCCCACAGCGCTGGAAGCATCAACAACACTATTTTACTAGCCAAAGTATTAAAAAATGCCTTAGATTCCTCTTCTGTAAATTGGGGATAATAGTATCTGTTCTCAGGCTTGCTATAAGGACCGGATAAAACAGCCTATGCAAGGGCTTAGTACATTGCCCGCCAAAGACTAAGTAGATGTTCAATAAATTTAGTTCCCTTTCTCTATTACACAACTGGGAGGAGTGGGGAAGCCATGAAAACAATTTGATGAGGTAAAGTGGCTTCTCCAGAAATACCATGCCACCTCCTTCAGTTACGTAGTGGAATAGCCAGGGACTGGGATGGCAGTGGACCAAAGCAGAAAAAAAGAACAACTCATCAGAAAAGCAGGCTTTTGTCAAAGCAAAAACAAAAGAAAAAAAACCACAATGCTCAAACCCAACTGCAATGAGCAATTATGGAACAATAACTAAATACTTTCTATAATTAGAGAGAGAAAAACTATGACAAGTGATCAGGGTGCCTTTGTCTGCACTGACCCTCTACACCCAACGAAGATCTTAGCTCACATGAAATGGAGACTAGGGATCTTTGTGTCTTTTTTTTTTAATTTTCTTGAGAAATTGAATCTCACACCACCCTTCTGTTGCCAAGAAAGGGAGGCAGAGGAGACAGTGAGGACCCTCTTATCAAAAAGAAAGGCAATTGGAAATGTGACTCGTGTCAAGGGCTAATTCGACCCTCCTGAGAGAGGCAAGGGTCTTATAGCTTCCCACAAGAGCTGCTGACACCCTGGCCCTACCCTGCTGACGGGGCAGGTGGGTGGGTTAGCATTTCTGTGGGAAGAGGAGGGCACATGGGCTTTGATGGCTATCTATCAGGAGGCCCCTTTGACTGAAATCTGTGGAGGAGCAAATCCTTATCTTTAACAATGGATATTCTGGACAAAAGCAAAGGAGAAGATATTCCCACAAACATTAGTGTTAGAGACTTGTTCTCTCGGTCTTGACAGAAGGACCAAGCTAGCTTCTTCGCCCTGAACCTCGATGGCCGCCCAGGCTCTGCTATTCTCCCAGGCTCCCAGGTTCCTTTTCCCTTCCTTCTCCTCAGTCCCACCTCACTGAGGCTACTGACCCTTCCTTCCATCTATCCCTCCCTCTTTCTCCTTCCTCACCATTCCTGTCGCCACAAGCATTGTCAGGCTCCCCACACATCCCACGTCTAGACTTTTCCACATACTTCCATCTGGTCCCCCTTTCTCCAGACTCCTCCCCCTCACAGACATTCCACAAAACACCACCTATAACACCGCATTCACTATGCCATTCTCTACACTGGGACTTTCTCAACTATGGTATACACTATGGTACACACCAGGTGCCCCTGGTATACACTAGGTACTTTTCGGTGGTGTAATACACATGCTTAGTGTTCTGCCCAGGTCTCCTTTACCAGGCCAGTATCCCCATTACTCAGCTCCTGTGAGTGTTGGCTGCTAACAGTTCACAGCTGCCCCATCCTCCAGAAAATTAACAGGGCAGAAGGAAGCTGCCTCAACAGGAAATGTCTGAAAGGTTACACCCTCACATGTTCCCACATCATGGTTTCACGAAGGTCCTCTGTTTCTTGAATACTGGGATGCTACAAACTGCTTCTTTGGGAGAAAACCAGGCCAGTCTGGGAAAATCTAGGACACCTGAAGTTCAGTTCCATAAGAGGCCACGAAGACCTAATTGTCTTCCCCTTCCCACCTGGAAGAAACAGTTGTTGGGTATCTACTATGTCCCAGGTGCTGAGCCATTATTAAGCACCTTGTTTTGAAGATACTGATGTAAATAATATGATTTTCCTGCCATGCTGAGAATCCCGTAGTCTGATGGTAGACACAGATTATTGTTTTTTAATTTTACAATCAATTTTAAAAATGCTATATAGACATGTGTAAAGTAATACTGGGGGGGGGGGGTAGCGGACAGGGAGCTCCTCTGTTTCAGTTAAAATGGAACATAATGAAGTTCAGGTTCAGCAGCTGGGTTCCAGTGTGGGCTCTCCCACTTACTAGCTGAGTGCCCCCAGGCAAGTCAGTGATGGTGTCTGCTGGGGAAAAAGAGCAATGAAATGCCCCTAGGAAGGCTGGAAGGCAATATATCTACTTAATGCACATTGTGTCTGGGGAATAGGATTGCAGGTGGTTATTTTATTCTGTTTGCTTTACTATTTTTCAAATTTTCACAGAGAATAAAATCCTTTTAAAATCATAAAATGAGACTCACTGAATTTTTTTAATGTGATTTAATTCTCATACATTCTTAAAAAGCATCTCTCCTCCTCCCCTTACTTTATCTATCTATCTATCTATCTGGCAGAGTTCACTAAAGAGTGGTTTTTAGGACCACCTGCATTAAGATCACTTGGAAGTCTTAGTAATATACAAATTCCAAGCACTACTCCCTGGATTCAGACTGTCTGGAGTGGAGCCCAGAAAACTGTATTTTGACAAGCTCCCTAAATGATTGTATTCTCAGCATGAGCCTGAGAACCACTATTGAAGTGAATGAAACATTCTATTTATGTTAATTTTGCAGGTAACTAGGACTTACCACACATGTAACCTTTTAAAAGTTTTACACTTCCTTGTAAAATAAGTTTGCTGAACACAGTGTAAGTTTTCTTGGTGAAAACATGGAGTCATGTCCATGATATGGTGAGGACATTTCTGTTGATGTCTCCCTCTCTAAAGGGGTCCTGGGTGGTGATACTCTTACAGTTCTATTCATTTTGTACCATTATTCACCATCCAGTCTCTGGTACTCTTTTTATTAAAAAGCATTTATTTACCACTTCCTAGTACACCAATTGTCCCACTAAAAGAAATCTAGGCTCTTTAGAGCCTCATTCCACACCTGGGGATGGAAATGTATGAGATAAGATGATCCTGAAATATCTTGTCATACCAGAAAGCATGGAAGCTATCGACGACTACTAGGGTTAGGTCAGAAAAACTCAGAAGTGAACATGAAGAGCCTCCACTTGCAAAAGGATGGGACAATTTGATAATCTGCTAAAAATATCAATGGATTGAAACACATCAAATATCTTTACCTCTGTGAGTTTATGATGGTACTCCAAAAAGAAAAAAAAATTTTAAGTCATCACTGAAGAATGCAAGAAAACCACCTAATTATTTTTAAAATGGGTCATTAAAGAGAAAGAATCTGGCATTCATTCTCTTTTTCCTTTGTGAAATTCTCTTTTATAAAAGTATGCCGGCTAATAAGTAAAAAAGGAATGACAATTAGAACATCACAATTCTGCAATTCCTAATGATTTATGGGTGTAGCAATGATCATGAATGTCTGCTAACATCACAAGAAAGACTACCAGACTTTGGATTTTCCTGATAGAAGTAAACACCATCATGTATGAAGTTGCTTTGTCCCTCCCCTAGCCCCACAACAAAAACAAAGCCAAACAAAACCTTGAATCTGATCAAGCCTCTAGAGCTAATGAAGAATTTACAGGAAATGGAGGAAGAACAATATCACAAAGATGCAAAATCAAAGCTATAGGAAACTCTAGGAGGCAGATTATCTAATTTCTTCAACAAAATATTGCATGAAAAAAATAAGAAACTATAAAAGAGATGTGAGACACATCAACCAGTCACAATGGATAAACCCTATTTGGATCTTGATTCAAATAAGAAAAAAAATATATATATATATATATTAAAACAGCAAAACCAAGAACATACAAGAAACATACAAAACAAAAACGTTTAAGACAATCAGAGAAAGACCAAAATTGGGTAGATATTTAATGATACTGAAGAATTCATTATTTTTTAAATATAGGTATAATACTGGTACTTTGTGGTTTTTGAAAAGGAGTCCATATCTTTTAGAGTGCTGCCATATTTGCAAATAAAATACAATATTTGAGATTTGCTTCAAAATAATCTGGGGAACGGAGTGGCAGGGGTACCATGAGCAAGATTGCCCCCATGGTGAAAAATATTAAAGCTGGTGGTAAATTCATCAGGTTCATTTTTCTGTTCTCTCTACTTTTGAATATGTTTTTTTTTTAATTTTTTAATGTTTATTTATTTTTGAGAGAGAGCAAGAGAGAGCATGAGAGGTGGAGGTGCAGAGAGAGGAGACACAGAATCCAAAGCAGGCTCCAGGCTCTGAGCTGTCAGCACAGAGCCTGACGTGGGGCTTGAACTCACAGAGTGCAAGATCATGACCTGAGCCGAAGTCAGAGGTTTAACTGACTGAGCCGCCCAGGTGCCCCTATGTTTGAGATTTTTAATAAAAAGTTCAGCATATTCATGGTTGAAACTTGAAATTTTCAGAAAAGTAAAAGAAGAAAATTTAAATTATCCATAATCCCACCCCACAGAGATAATCACTACTAACATTTTGCTGTATACCCTTCTTGCTTTTTAAATATAACAGAAACCCTGCTGTGAATATTGTTTTATAATTTGCTCCTTTCACTTAAGATAGTATATTTTTCCTTGTCATTAAAAATTCTAGGGGCCTCAGGGTGGCTCAGTCAGTCAAGCATCCAACTTCAGCTAAGGTCATAATCTCGTGGTTTGTGAGTTCAAGTCCCACATCAGGCTCACTGCTGTCAGCCTGGCAGTGCAGACCCTGCTTCAGACCCTATGTCCCCCTCTCTCTGTCCCTTCCCTGCTTTCATTCTCCCAAAAATAAATAAACGTTTTTAAAAAATTCTAAAACGCTATTCTTAATAGTTGCAATAGTATTTTAGTTCCTAACATTTAGTCAAAACTCTATTTTTGCTACTAAAAAATTTTGCTGCTCTGAACATGCTTGAAAATGTTTATTTGGAGGCCCCACTCTTTTTTTAAAAGTAGAGCTAGTAGTTAAAAGAAGATAAATATTTTCAGGTATTTAATACATACTATCAAACTGTTCCCTAAGGTTATAACCATTTATATTCCTGCCAGGAGTAAGGTTGAATTCCCCTTTTACCAAACCTTACCCTTCTGGGAGGTTTTAATTTTCCCTATTTCATAAGGAATTCTGAGTCCAAAGAGCAATTGATAAGTGTGTTGAAGCCAGACAGGCCTATCCTTGAATCCTATTAGCTCTGTGACATTGTGAGTGTTACTTGACCTCTCTGGATCTGGGAAAAGAATAACACTGGGATATCATGGCCATTGAGTAAGATCAGAAATGTAATGATATATTACCTGGACATTTCTTAGCATGGTGCCAGGCTTGGTAAATGTTAGTTATAACTACTATCATTATCATTATTATTATTACATATTACCTTCCTATAGAAAAAAATTCTTAGCTTTTGTGACAGCTGCTTTCCTTCTCATGAAAAGGCTTTTTTACTTACCTCTGCATTCCAGCTGTGTTTAAGATAAGTTAGGATGCTTCTGGTTGGATCTCAAAGAAACCTCAAGTCAAAATGATAAAGCTGCAGCACCCAAAGGTAAGAAGGATTTAGAAGACATGGTCTGACTCTGTTTTTAGTGACTTTGGCAGCTCTGCCCTTCTCTGTCTGTTGTTTTCAACCCCATGCCAATGTCCCTGGGATAAGGCAGCTCTCCAATAAAAGAGATGCAACTAAATCTCCGTGCTTCTTCATTCACTTCCGGAAAGACTTCCTGCCCACTACCCTCCAGTCAGATCTTGAGATGTACACTGATTGGGGACATGGCTTTATTTATTTTTTGACTTTTAATTTTTTTGGGGGGAGGGGTGGGTGGAACTTGACAGGCTGATTCTCAAGGTAAAGATCCAAGAGGAAATACTGAAATCTGAGGCTACTGAATAAGGAGACCAATGTGAGAGGACCAGTTGTAACAGGAAGAGAATAAAAGAAACCCCAAACAGTTCTACACTTATGGACATTTGCTACATGACAGAGGTGGCCTGCAGATCGGTAAAGAAGGAACAGACTTTTTAATACACAGCGCTGACAAAATTGAGCATCCATGTAGAAAAAATTGAAGTTACATTCCTATCTCACCTCATGCACGGTAATCAGTTCCAGGTGGAATTGACCTACATGTAAAAGGAAAAACTAGAAAGCTTTCATAAGATAATACAGGAAGCATGTTCAAGACCTTGGCATAGAGAAGAATTTCTTAGACAAGACACAAAGACCACTAACCAGAATACAAAAGATTCATAAATTTGCTTAATAATCACAATTTTCTGTTCATCAAAAGATACCATGTTGGAGCAAAAAGACAAGCAGAGCAATAGAAATACATGTGGTAGACAAAGGACTAGTTTCCAAACCACATGAAAAATTCCCACAAATCAACAAGAAAAAGACACATAACCTGTAAGAAAGGGACAAGACATTAGAACAGGAACTTCACAATAGAGGAAATCAGGGGCACCTGGGTGGCTCAATCGGTTCAGAGTCCGACTTCAGCTCAGGTCATGATCTCATGGTTTGTGGGTTTGAGCCCCCCATCGGGCTCTGTGCTGACAGCTCAGAGCCTGGAGCCTGTTTCAGATTCTGTGTCTCCCTCTCTCTCTGCCCCTCCCCTGCTTGCCCTCTGTCTGTCTGTCTCTCTCTCTAAAAAATAAATAAATATTAAAAATTTTTAAAAAAGAGGAAACCAAAGGCACTCTCCTCATTACTAATTAGGGAAATGCAAATTAAAATTGATGCCATCACTACATACCAGATAAAAATTTTACAAGGTGAGCATATCAAGTGGTGGAGGTGAGAACATAAACCGAATCAACCACTTTGACACTGGTTTAACATTATCCACAAGCAGGAAGATCTGCATACCCCATGACTCAGCAATCCATTCCTGGGTATATGTACCCTAGAGAAACTGACACACCAATATTCACAGCAGCATTGTTCTTTACTAACTCCAAATTGTAAACGCCCAAGTGCTCATCAGTAGTAGAACAGAAAGTCTTAGACAAGTTAGCCAATACCCTCTCTAATAATAACAATAACTAATACTCAAAGGGCACTTACTAGGTGCTAAATGCTGATACTAATCATTACAAATACATGCAGAACTTAACTATGTGCCAGGTACTCTTCTAAATAGGCTCCGTGTATTTACTCATATATTTATCATATATTTCACACTTAACCCATGAAGAAGGTACAATTATTATCTCCATTGGCTTTTTTTTAAGTTTATTTATTTGAGAGAGAGAAAGTGAGAGAGAGAGAAGAGAGAGCACGCACCAGGAAAGGGCAGAGAAAGAGGGAGACGGAGAATCCCAAGCAGGCTCTACACTGTCAGCACAGAGCCCGACTTGGGGCTCGATCTCACAAGCTGTGAGATCATGACCTGAGCCGAAATCAAGAGTTGGACACCTAATGGATCGAGCCACCAAGACACCCCTATCTCCATTTTCAAATGAGGAAACTGAAGTCAAGAGGTTCACTAACTTGCTCAGTATCACACAACTAGTGGTAAAAGCCAGGAGTCTGTCTTCATGGAGCATACTCTAAGGCAGAACCTTAAGAAAAACCAGCAGATACAGAGTTAATAAATAGAGGCTCAAGAATTAAAAAAAAAAAAAAAGAAGAAGAAAGTCCATTGTGGCTTCCAGTTATCTCACAGGGGGTCTCAGGAAACTTGGAGCAGAGATCTTTTTATTAATGACATCTTTATTGAGATATAATTCACATACCATAAAATTCACTCTTTCAAAGTGTACAATTCAGTGGTTTTTATTATATTCACAGAGTTGTGCAACCATCACCAGTATCTAATTTTAGGAACCTTTCCAATAGTGTAAAATGAAACCTGCACCCATTAGCAGTCACTGGTCTTTCCTGGTCCCCCCTTCCGATCCCCCAACCCTGGCCCTAGCCCCAGGCAACCACTAACCCGTGCTCTGTCATGGTCATGTCTGTTCTGAATATTTCATATGGATGGAATCATAATATCTGGTCTTTTGTGACTGGCTTCTTTCACTTGGTATAATGTTTTCAGGGTTCAAACATGTCATATCATGTGCTGCTACTTCATTCTTACTACTGAATGATATTCTATCCCATGGAGATTCATTTTGTTTATCCATTCATTAGTTGATGGACATTTGGGTTGTTTCCACCTTTTGTCTATTATGAACAATGCTGGGCTATGAGTATTTTGTACAGGTTTCTGTGTAAACGTGTTTTCATTTTGGGGGGTATATACCTAAGAGTGGGGTTTCTAGGTCATATAATAACTCTATGTTTAACATTTTGAGGAACTGCCAAACTGTTTTCCAAAGTAGCTACACCCTTTATTTCCACCAGCAATGTATGAGGGTTCCAATTTCTCTATATCCCCATTAATACTTTTTATTGTCTATCTATTTTATTATGGCCAACCTAGCGAGTGTGGAATGGTATCTTATTATGGTTTGGAGCAGAGTTCTTGACTGTAGCTTGAACTTGACCTTGATCTCTGCAAGGGAAGTCTCTTCCATCCTCAAGCCTTCACGAAACCTCTGCCACGTCTCTCAGACGCCTGGTAGGAGTGGACTCATGTCTGTGAGCAAGGATAGGCTCTGGTCCTTCACTTTCAGTTGACCTTCCCACCAGTCACAGCTAGACCTGCTAGTTCCCTTGCTGGATGCATGCCCTCAAAAAAAAAAAAAAAAAAGTTCATAGGGTCTACCCACTATCATTACTTTTCCTATGGGTTGAGCCTGGCCTTGACCATTCAGTCTTCCATTGTCAAGTTGAGAGATCCTAGATTCTTTCTCTCTCCTCTGGACTGCTCAAAGAGAAATACTCTCACCTCTGGAAGGTTCTCTTTATTGCCCTGGGAAAATTTTGATTTGCCTTTGTCAGGAACAAGCATGTAGATAGTTTTTTTTATGGAGGGGTGTAAATTCCACCAGCTACACAGATTCTGATTTCTGTTATTTAAACACTAAAATATTCTCAAACTGTCATCTAAAGGAATAGCTTTATATTATTGTTGATGTGTAATTGAGTGATGGATGTGAAAACTCCTTCTGTTAGGAACTTGTGTTGATGGAATTTTGAGAGGTGGTCCCCCAGGGTACACGTGTGTCCTTCTGGTAAGTCAGGGAAATGTGAAGATGTGAGTGCAGCTGGTATATGGAACCAGGAGGACTTGGCCATTGACCAGCTTCAGTCATCTTTTGTCTGTTAGTGATGTGACAGCTAGGGACACGGCCCCTTCTGAGAAGGGGTCAGGGTAGAAGGTCAAAGGCAGGTCAATAGGCAAAGAAGATCCAAAGTCAGCTGCTGCTACCTCTGAGACCTTTCTCAAGCTGTTCCATCTGCTTAAACAACCTCTCAACCCCACCCACTGCCTAAACCTCTGCCACTGTCCTTCTAGGCCTCACCCACTAATAGTATATGACCCTGGTCAGGTGATAGATATTACAGGAAGCATCCTCCGAACTCCCAGACCTGGTGAAGGGACTCTTGTTGGTACTTCCAAAGCATTTTGGGCTTACCTCCAGCATGGCACTCATCACATTGTGAGGTTACCTTTTTACACCAGGGGCTGCAAATGCATATGCCTACAGAGGCCAAGCAAATTATCAAAATAAGTGAAGCCGGTCAGACATGAGAATAATCCTGGCTTTTAAACAAAAAGATCATTCATTTTTCTGAAATCATGCAGCTACTTCGACCCATCTTTTGATCTCTTTTGAGAGCAGCCTAGGTAAATGAAAGGTTTTACTTCTATCATAAGAAAAGCAGTACAGCTGCAACAATGAACAGCCAGTGACTCCCTCAGCTTTGGATGCAACAGGGGGTGGCGGGGTCTGTGGCCCACATTGCCACGTGACCAAATGCATTCTAGAGGACTGCCACCATGGGAGAATGCAGGCCCAGCTCTGCTGTTTTCCAAAAGCAGTGGTAATTCCAGATTTTATTGAAATCTCCCCATTTTGAATTATCTGCAACTAATTCAAAAAGTTTAAAGTGTATGTGTGGGGGACAAACAGAATACTTCTGAAGACCAGGTTTAGTCCACAAGCCCCAGATGGACCAATCCGCTGGTTGTTAGGACTTGGGCCATCAGTATTTCATTGAGTCCCCCAAATTAGCTCAGGGTCTAGTACAGAAAAAACAATTCTTTTTTGTTTTTTTGCTGGTACAGAAAAAAAATTTTTTCAGGGGCATCTGGGTGGCTCAGTCAGTTGAGCTTCCAACTTTGGCTCAGGTCATGATCTCACAGTCCCTGAGCTCGAGCCCTGCGTCAGGCTCTGTGCTGACAGCTCAGAGCCTGGAGCCTGCTTCAGATTCTGTGTCTCCCTCTCTCTCTGCCACTCCCCGACTCATGCTCTGTCTGTCTGTCTGTCTCTCTCTGTCAAAAATAAACATTAAAAAAAAATTTTTTTAAGAAAAAAATTTCTGACAAATTTTTGATAAATTTTTGAAGAATAACAGCAGATAACCATTTAGCACTCACTGTGACCCAAGCATGTAAGAACTTTCCATTCATTATCTCACATCATCTTCACAGCCTTATGAGGTAAGTAGACTTGCTGAAGGATACAGAGCTAGGAAGCAAAGGGGGCAGGACTCAAACTCAAGTCTGACTCCAGATTTCTTAGAAAAGTAGAATCAGGGGTGCCTGGGTGGCTCTGTTGGTTAAGCACCCAACTCTTGATTTTGGCTCAGGTCATGATTTCATGGTTCATGGGATCGAGCCCCACCTCGAGCTCTGTGCTGACAGCATGGAGACTGTTTGGGATTCTCTCTCTCCTCTCTCTCTCTCTCTCTGCCCCTTCCCACTCACTCTCTCTCATTCTCTCAAAAATAAATATATAAACATTAAAAAAATAAAGTAGACTCTTCCACTCCAGGCCCAGTATGGAATAGTAGTTAAGATCATATTCTCTGGAACTAAGGTCCAGATTGGTCACTTTCTATTTGTCATCAGGCAATTTACATAACATCTCTAAGCCTCCATTACTTGGTCTGTAAAATGGAGATAATAAGAATTAACTACTGGGCTGCCTGGGTGACTCAGTTGGTTAAGTGTCTGAATCATGATTTCAGCTCAAGTCAAATTCCCAGGGTCGTGGGATCAAGCCCCATGTCACGCACCATGCTGAGCATGGAGCCTGCTTAAGATTCTCTCTCTTCATCTGTCACTCTCCCCAGCTTGCACACTCTTTCCCTTTCTCTCTCTCTCTCATTAAAAAAAAAAAAAAAAAAAAAAAAGGAGTTTTAACTATTCATAAGGTTTTAAGGGGCAAATGAGTTAAACAGACACAGAGGAGCTCATCAGCAAATAACTATTCTTATTGTGCCAGTATTTTCCCCTTTAGGGTTATTAAATCCATAGCCAAGCACACACACTGAAGCTTCTTCATCCACAATCGGGGATATTCAAGTGGAATATCTTGCTACTAGAGAAGAGACAAGGAAGTAATGTAAGGAGTCACTTCAGATATCAGATGGCTGCCTTCTGAGCCGGCAGCACACTCGATAGGAATGAAAATGATCAAAACAAATGACAGCGCTCAGGGCAGGGGGCAAATTGTTCCCCTGCCAGGCTATTCAACAGAAAAAGGAATAGTTATCTTGGGTCTAAAGCTTCATCCCCACTGGAGCCTTACGTTTCAAATCCCTTTCAGGTTAGAGCCAGCTTTCAAAAAGAATAATTAAATCTGAAAAGAAATGGGGTCAGCAGGTCTTGCAGTGCTTTTAAACAGGAAGTCTCAGAGCTCAGGGAGGGAAGCAGCTGACAGCAAAGCTGCTTTCCTGTACCTCAAAAGGAAGAACGGCTCGGCTCGGTCCCAGGAAGGAAATGCAGGAGCCCGTCCCACCACATACAAGTTCACCCTAACTTTAAGTCATCTAGAATCGAATAATCGATTCTACTCAAAAATTGCTGCATTCCAGAACAATTTCAGTTTGTCTAATAAAAATTACTGTTATCTTTAGTAACAATATAAAAACAGAGATTGCACTCATGATAACAAAGAAATGAAATACCTGGGAACCAATATCCTGACAGACGGGTACAATCTATATAAAGAAAACTCCAAAATATTATTGAAAGTGATGAAAGAAGATTTTAATAAGCCAGAACCCAAACACTGTTCCTAAAACATAAAAATGTAAAGATATGTTCCTAAAACATAAAAATGTAAAGATAGATAACCAGCTAATCTACGTTAATTCATGGTCAACTCAATAACAATATTCCTAAAAGCTTTTCAAAAAGTACTCAACAGGGGTGCCTGGGTGGTTCAGTCGGTTGAGTGTCTGACTTTGGGTAGGGTCATGATCTCATGATTTGTGAGTTCCAGCCCTACATTGGGCTCTCTGCTGTCAGCACAGAGCCAGCTTAGGATCCTCTCCGTCCCCCTCTCTCTGCCCCTCCCCCACTCATGCTCGCGCTCGCGTGCGCATGCTCTCTCTCTCTCTCTCTAAAAAGAAATAAACATTAAAAAAAATACTCGGGGCACCTGGGTGGCTCAGTCGGTTGAGCATCTGACTTCAGCTCAGGTCATGATCTCTTGGCTCATGGGTTCGAGCCCTGCTCAGGCTCTGTGCTGACAGCTGGGAGCCGGGAGCCTGCTTCAGATTCTGTGTCTCCCTCTCTCTCTGCCCCTCCCCCACTCGTTCTCTCTTTCTCTCTCTCTTAAAAATAAACATTAAAAAAAATTTTTTAATACTTGTCAAAATAATTCTAAATTTAATTTGGAAAAAATTAATGAAGGGATACTATGTCATACTTCTTATTCAGTTATTTATTCATTTTATTAATTTTGCATTTTACTTGACTTTGCTTTTACAGCTTTATTGCAATCTATTTCACATCCCATAAAATTCACCTTCTAAAGTGCACAGATTGGTGGGTTTTAGTATAGTCACAAAGCTGTGCCACCATCAGCACTATATAATTTTTCAACACTCCAAAAATAAACCCTTGTACCCACTAGTAGTCACTCACCTTTCCCATCCTCCACCCCCTACCCAACCCAGCCCCAGGTAAATTTTTTTTTAAGTAAGTTCTACACCCAAATTGGGGCTTGCACTCATGACCCCAAGATCAAGAGTCGCATGCTTTACCAACTGAGCCACCCAGAGCACCTACCCCCCCCCCCCCGCCCAGTAAATATTAATCATTCTGTCCCTGCCATCTGTCTATTCTGGAAATTTTATATGAATGGAATTATATCTGGCCTTTTGTGATTGACTTCTTTCACTTAACATAATGTTTCCAAGGTTTCTATACTCAAGAATTTAACCTTGCACAGAGATCTGACCTTTGTCCTCAGCTTCTGGGGAATAATTTCTAAGCTCTTGAAATGTCATGCTTAAGAGGAGCATCATTGTTTGCCTGGGAGACTTGGGTCACCAGATTGTCTAAAAATATAATTTAGGGTGGGTACTGGGCACATCAAATAGTCAGGGTAGGGGATGGCCAGAAAGTCCAGCAATGTGCTTTAGTGTAGGGGGTCTAGGTTACCCAGTATCAGTAGATGTCTGGAGGGGCTATAGACTGAGATCAGCCACATAAGCAATCAGTCACGCCTACATGATGGAGGCCCAGTAAAAACTTGGGATGTCAGGGCTCAGGTGAGCTTGCCTGGTTGGCAATAATCCCTGAAGACTGTCATGTATCACTGCCAGGAAAGCAATGCTGTTCTGGCTACACAGGGAGAAGACAGCTGGTTGCTTCATATTTGGAATCCTCCTGGATTCTGCCCTATGCATTTCTTTCTTCCCTTAGCTGAGCTGAATCTAGATCCTTTTCCTGTAATAAGCCATGAGGATAACATCTTTCAGTGAGTTCTGTGTGTCCCTCTAATGAATTATCAAAACTAAGAGGCAGGTGCCAGGGTAGCTCAGTTGGTTAAGCGTCCCGACTCTTGATTTCAGCTCAGGACATGACCTCACAGTTCATGAGACTGAGCCCTGCGTCGAGCTCTGCACTGACAGAACTGTGGAGATCATGAACTGAGCCAAAACCAAGAGTCAGAGGCTTAACCAGCTGAGCCACCCAGGGGCCCCGCCCCATTCTTGCTTTTGTTTCCTTTGCCTACAGAGACATATCTGGAAAGAAATTGCTAGGTCCTATGTCAAAGAGGTTACTGTCCGTGTTCTCTTCTAGGATATTTATGGTTTCAAGTCTCATGTTCAGATCTTTAATATATTTTAAATTTATTTTTGTGCATGGTGTAAGATTCATTCTTTTGCATGTTGCTGTCTAGTGTTCCCAATACCATTTGTTGAAGAGACTGTCTTTTACCCATTGGATATTCTTTCCTGTTTTGTCAAAGATTAATTGACCATGTAACTGAGGGTTCATTTCTGGATTTTCGATTCTGTTCCATTGACCTATGTGTCTATTTTTGTGCCAGTTCCATACTGTTTTGATTACTTCAGCTTTGTAATATAACGTGAAGTCTGGAATTGTGATGCCTCCAGCTTTGCTTTTCTTCTTCAAGGTTGCCTTGGCTATCTGGGGTCTTTTGTGGTTCCATACAAATTTTAGGACTGCTTGTTCTCGCTCTGTGAAAAATGCTGGTAGTAAACCTAAAGCCAGCAGAAAGAAGGAAATCATAAAGATTAGAGCAGAAATCAATGATATAGAAACTAAAAAAAAAAAAAAAACAATAGAACAGATCAATGAAACCAGGAGCTGTACTTTGAAAAAAGTACTAAAACTGAGAAACCTCTAGCTAGACTCATGAAAAAGAAAAGAGAAAGGACCCAAATAAATAAAATCACAAATGAGAGAGGAGAAATAACAACCAACATCACAGAAATGCAAACAGTTATAAGTAAGCAAACTGAGAGAGAAGTTAGGTTGATGAAGTTTTGAGGTGATGGGGGGGGCGGTTCTTGGGGTCTGGAGCCAATAGCCAGGAAAGAATTCTAAAGATATCTTTGGTGTAAAAGGTGATTTTATTAAAGCATGGGGACAGGACCCATGGGCAGGAAGAGCTGCACTGGGGTCCTGACAGGTAACTCATTATATACCCTCAGGTTAGGAGGGGATCAGGGATAGAGCAAGTCTCTAAGGTATTTTGGAAGCAAGGTTTCTAGGACCTTGAGGGGCTAGCCGTTGCTAGGAAAACGCCATTTATTACCGTTTAATAAAACCTCAGTCATGAGACCCTTCAGGTGTATATGGGGGGCCATAAGCTTGGAGCATGATTGCCAGCATATATCTTGAGAAGTTGAGATAAAAGAAATTGACTTGCAGGATCCTGGAGTTTGGGATAATGTTAAGCTAAGGTTCTCTTTTGCCCCCAGCAAAATGTCATCCTTGAGGCAGCTAAGGTCCTAGAGAGAGGTCACTCTGCCGGTCTCAAGGACTTGTCAATGGGTTCTAGTCAGTAAGGGAATTTAATTTTTCATTTGCCTTAGTTTCCCACTTCACCATGGCAAGCACTTAAACCCCTTTCCTTTGTTCTCGGGTAGCCAGAAGTGTCTGAGGAATATCACACATATTCTACCTGGGGGTCGGGGGGGGGGGGTGTGCTAGCTTGTTCTTTGTCCCTTAGCCTGCCTCATGCTCCCTCATCAAGGTGGCATGTCCAGGATGCACAGCTAGTAAATAAGCGAGTCGGGAGAGGAGCTTCGGAATCTGTCTGTTTAACCACTTCGGACACTGACTTCACAATCTGTGTGTTTAACCACTCCACCCTGTCACCTCACTTGCGGCTAGAGTCACAGCTAGTTAGGAATCAGGTTAGGTCCTCGCTTCTCTGAGAATGAATTTTCCCCTCTACCTGGAATACCAAGAGTGGAGTGAGCAGATGGGTCCTGGCCAACTGGAGCAGCACCAATTCTGACCCACGTGGGGCCCTCCATTTTGAGCTGCTAATACCTGGGTAAGGAGGGCTGTGTGGCAGGAAGACCCAGCACAGAGGAACACAAACCCCCTCACCGACACAACTGAATAAAGGGCTTGGCCTCAGGGTATAATATCATATTATTTGTGCAGTAGATTTGCCTTCTTAATTATGTTTTGCCAAGATTGTTATTAAAGTCAGTTGCTCTTCTGCATATACCCCAAGGACAGTGAGGGACCATGACTGGTAGAAATGCTTCACATGCAGGTGCTTCTGTGAGAAACGAGAGTGGATGGTAGAAACACTTCTCCGCCCCTTTCTTTCAATCCAGCATCCCTGGTCTTGGTGGGTATCTTACGGACTTCCCATGTTAATTACTTTAACCTTGTCCTCAGTGGCCTCCTTTGTCTCTCATCACCATAGAAACCCACTCGGACTTAAGAACTGTCTTTACTGCCAGTTTCTGTGACCCAGCCCTCTATTTTAGCCCTCCTTCAGCTCCACATCACCTGCTGAGTTAAATCTAAGCTCCTTGATCTTGGCTTCTGGGACCTTGTCTAATTTGCTGCTCTTTTATACTCTTTCTAGAAATAATACATTCCTGGAGCAGAGGTTAAAGCAGATCATTGTCAACCAAAATATTAACAGTAATAACTAATATATTTACATAGTGCTTTAGAGTTGAGTAAAACATATTCACCTGCACTACCTCAATTAAACACTCCATGATAGATGTACAGCATGTAACACGATCAGCATATTAAGTTTGATAAAATCGGGGCCCAGAGAAGCATCTCGACTGACAAGGAGAACAATGGCAAAAGAAATGTAGATAAAATTAAATTTCCTTACTACTTGTAGCCCATTGATAAATTCTTGAGACAGGCAGAGTATGACATTCCTCAAGGAACTCACAACTGCCTTAATGTTAATGTTTTGCTAGAGGCAGAAAGCAAGCTCAGTGACTATAGCCAGACCTCCAGGATCCCGTAAGTCTTCTTTAACATATAAAAATCTCATCAGAAATTTCCTTTATCTCTACTCGCCCTCGCCCCCCCCCAACTTAAAAGTATACAATCAATCATTCCTCACAATCCCAGTGCAGTTCTTCCTGCCCTCGGGTCCTGTCTCCATGCTTTCAACGTTTTTGTTTTTTTTGTTTTTTTTTTTTTTTAGGACAGAGAGAGACAGAGCATGAACGGGGGAGGGGCAGAGAGAGAGGGAGACACAGTATCGGAAACAGGCTCCAGGCTCTGAGCCATCAGCCCAGAGCCTGACGCGGGGCTCGAACTTACGGACCGCGAGATCGTGACCTGGCTGAAGTCGGACGCTTAACCGACTGTGCCACCCAGGCGCCCCTCCATGCTTTAATAAAAATGCCTTTTGCACCGTAAAGCCTCAAGAATTGTTTCTACACCGTTTACTCCTAGTCCATGTCACATAGACCATGATAACACAGTTTATTGGTGAAGCTATAGCCTGAATTTATATCTTCAGACTCCTACGGTGCTTGTTACATTACACAATGTGATCGATAATCCTCCATTTACCAAAATAGTTGTTTTGGGTTTTTTTTTTTTTTTTTCCTTTTGGCTTATATGCTGTGACAGACAAGATTCTAAGATCTATCCCAAGATCTCCTCCCTGCCCACCCCTTAGGTACATGCCCAGCATAATCTCTGGGGCTGTTGATATGAGACAACTGTCCCCTGATTATGTGGTTATATGGCAAAGTTGACTTTTTTTTTTTTAATGCTGACTTTTTTAAAAAAAGCTTTATTTTGATAGAAAGAGAGAGAGAGAACCAGTGGGAGAGGGGCAGAGAGAGAGAGGGAGAGAGAATCCCAAGCAGGCTCCGCACTGTTCATGCAGAACCTAAAGGGGAACACACAACAGTGAGATCATGACCTGAGCCGAAATTAAGAGTTGGATGTTAAACCAACTAAGCCATCCAGGTGCCCCTAGGTTGACTTTATAATAAAGAGATTATCTGGATCGGCCTGACCTAATCAATGAGCCCTTTAAAACCAGACAGTTTCCTCCACCTGGCGGCAGAAGAGAAAGTTGGAGAGATGTGCCCCAGCTGGCCTGAAAGAAAGCAAATGTCCATGGTGGGAAGGACCTGAGAGTGGCCAGCAGGAGGTGAGAGTCAGCCCCACTGACAGCACACAACAAAACAGGAACCTCAATCTTACAACTGCAAGAAACGAAATTTTGCCAACAACAAGAATGCACTTGTGAATGGGCTTTCCTACAGAACCTCAGCCTGATGAGAATCCAGCCTGGCCAATATTGTGATTTCAGCCTATGATACCCAGGGCAGAGAACCCAATCATGCTGTGCCAGCCTTCTGAACTACAGAAATGTGAGGTAATGAAGGGTGTTGTTTTAAGTCACTAAGTTTGTGATAATTTGTTACATAACAATAGAAAATGAACACAGGGGAGCCTGGGTGGCTCAGTAGGTTGAGCGTCTGACTTCAGCTCAGGTCATGGTCTCACGGTTCATGAGTTCAAGCCCCGCATTGGGCTCACTGCTATAAGTGTACAGCCCCCTTCAGATTCTCTATCACCTTCTCTCTCTGCTCCTCCCCTGCTCACTCTCTCTCTCAAAAGTGAATAAACATTAAAAAAAGAAGAAAATTAATACATTTTCCATTTCTTTTCTAACAGGGTCATTAGAGCTAGACCAGGCTTTTTTTTTTTTTTTAGTTCTCATTCAGTAAAACTGACTTTTTTGGTATACAGTCCTATGAATTTTAACACATGTATAGATGCATGTAACCACCATCACAATTAGGATACAAAACAATTCCATCACCCAAAAAAACTTCCTTGTGGGGGTCACATCTGTCCCCCACCCTTAATTCCTGGCAACCACTCTCTGTCACTTGAGTTTTATCTTTTCAAGAATAACTGCATGGAATTCTATACAGTTAACCCTTGAACAACATGGGTTTAAATCACAAGGTCCACTTATACGTGGACTTTTGAAAATACAATACAGTACTGTATCTTCTCTTATGATTTTCTTAATAACATTTTCTTTTTTCTAGTTCACCATATTGTAAGTTTTAAGTTACTTTGTCTTTTTTTAATCTTTTTTTAAGTTTATTTTTATTTATTCTGAGAGAGAGAGAGAGAGAGAGCGAGCAGGGGAGGAGCAGAGAGAGAGAAGGGAGAAAGAATCCCAAGCAGAATCCCAAGCCCTGATGTGCAGCTCAGACCCACAAACCGTGCAATCATGACCTGAGCTGAAATCAAAAGTTGAATGCTTAACCGACTGAGTAACCCAGGAGCCCCTTAAGTTATTTTATCTTATGTTAAGTAATAGTAGTTAGGTTTTCAGGGATTCAAATTTAGATGAGGATTTTTGACTGCATGGAGGGTTGATGTCTCTAATTAATCCTTGCATTGTTCAAGGGCCAACTTTAATATATAAGTTTTTAAGACTGGCTTTTTTCACTCAGCATGATGCCTTTCAGATTCATCAAAGTTATGTGTATTAACAGTTCATAGAATGGCAAATTAACACAAAAAAATTGTTTAATTTTTAAGAGAGAGAGAGACAGAGAGAGAGAATGCGAGCAGGGGGAGGGGCAGAGAGAGAGGGAGACATAGAATCCGATGCTGGCTCCAGGCTCTGAGCTGTCAGTACAGAGCCTGACGCCGGGCTCGAACCCACCAACAATGAGATCATGACCTAAGCCGAAGTCAGACTTTTTTTTTTAGTATTTATTTATTTTGGGAGGAGAGTGCAAGCTGGGGAGGGGCAGAGAGAGGGAGACAGAGGATCTGAAGTGGGCTCTGTGCTGATAGGCTGACAATAGTGAGCCCGATTGGTGGCTTGAACTCACAAACCGTGAGATCATGCCCTGAGCCAAAATTGGATGCTCAACCGACTGAGCCACCCAGGTGCCCCTAAAAAAATTTTGTTTAATGTTTGTTTATTTTTAAGAGAGAGAGAGAGAGAGAGAGCATGAGAAAGGGAGGGGCAGAAAGAGAGGGAGACACAGAATCCGAAGCAGGCTCCAGGCTCTGAGATGTCAGCACAGAGCCCAACATGGGGTTTGAACTCATGAACTGTGAGATTATGACCTGAGCTGAAGTTGAATGCTTAACCAACTGAGCCACCCAGGCACCCCTAAAACTCTTTATCTAGAAGTTTAAAAACTGGAAAAAAGTAGGTACCTGCCTCAGTCAATATAATATGCAACTCTTAATCTCAGGGTCGTAAGTTCAAGCCCCATACTGCACAGAGTTTACTATTAAAAAAAAAAAAAACAACAGAATAAAGTACCAAGAATAAAAGGATATTGACACTAAAAGAGATCTTTGATATTATCTGGGCCCACTCTATGCTTTTACAGATAAAGAGTTTATATCCATTGAGGGGTTGAGGACTTGCCCAACATTGTTCAGGCACAGATGAGGAGAGAGATTCAATCTTCTTTGTAGTAAAGTAAACCATCAAAATCTATCAAGTGTGATAAATGTTAAGACTGGGGGAAGAACAAGTATTACCGGAGCACAGAAAACAAACATTGTATAAAGTCCTTTTCATTGCTAATGATAGAGAATCAATTCAAACTACCTTAAGCCAACAAAATAATTTATTGGCTCACTTAATTTAAAAAATTCAGGACGGTGGGACACCTGGCTGGCTCAGTCAGAGAAGCATGTGACTCTTGATCTTGGGGGTGTGAGTCTGAGCCTCATGTTGGGTGTAGAGATTACTTAAATAATTTTTTTTTTTTTTTTAAGTTCAGGATGGTGTGGTCTTCAGGCACTGCTGAATCCAGGAACTTCCATGATGTTGTCAGAGGTCTCAACATCTCTCTTCCCATCTCTTTACCCTTCTGGTCTCCTTGTTTTTGCATGGTGGCCTCATTCTTTCCTGTCACAGGGTCTTGCTATATGCCAGGATAGATAAATACTGGCAACTCAATCTTATAGCTTCTGATCCAAAAGATAGAGGGATGCTTCCTCTCCACTGATTCTATTGATCAAACTTCTGCCCATTCTTTTTCAGTCTCTTTTACTGGTTTCTCATCTCTCCAATCTCTAAATATGGGAATTCACTCCAGAAGGCTGTCCTTGAAAAATTTCTCTTCTGTAGCTACACTTTCTAGATAATCTCATCTGGTATCATAAATTTACATACCATCTATACTCACAAAGGTCTCCAGCCCAGACCTTTTCCCCTACACTTCAAACTTGTATATACAACTACTTACTTGACAGTTTTACTTGGCTATCTATATCTAACAGCCATTTCAAATGTAAGATGTTCAAAACCAAACTCCTGATCTCCCACAAATATGACTCTCTTGCAGTTTGCCATCATAGTAAATAGCAACTCCATGCCTCTAATTTCTCAAACATAAACCCTCAGAGCCATCCGTGATTATTCTTTCATATTTCACATCAATTCTAGTATTAAAATTTGTTCGTTCTACCTTCAAAATAGATCCAGATTCCAATCTCTTCTTGCCATCTCTACCACTACCTCCCTCCCTAAACCATCAGCATCTATTCCTGAATTATCACAAAAGCCACCCAACTGGTCTCCCTGTTTCCTTTCTTGCTTCTTGGAGTCCATTTTCAACACAGCAGTCATAATGATCTTCTTAAAACATAAATCAAATTTTCTCTGCTCAAAATTTCCAATGTGATTTCCATATACTGCAAAGGAGTGATCTCCACGATACAATAAATGGAATAAAGGCAAGGTAGAAAAAAGTGTGTATGGTATCTACCATATGTCTAGGAAAGGAAAAGGAGCATACAAATATATATGTATTTGTGTATTTTTTTAAATGTAAAGATAAACCATAAAAAATTTTTAAAGGTTATCTATAAGGAGAGGAAGGGAAAATGACAGAAGAGTCAGGGAAAGAACCTAGACTTCTCTAAATGTACCACCTTGGTAAATTTTGGCTTTGGAACAATGTAACTGTTTCACAAAACTTTTTTTTTTAAGTGACTCCTAAGAATCCAAAGCAAAAAGAAATAAAACTATCAAGTTAGTGGCATAGTCCCACAGAGAGGAACTATTCCAAGTCTCTTACTTTCTTCCTTTCTTTTTTTAAGAAATCTCTACACCCAACATGTGACAAAGATTTACAATCCTGAGATCAAGAGCCACATGCTCTACCAATTGAGCCAACCAGGCACACCCTGCCCCAAGTCACTTTAAAGCCGTGCAATTTGACTATACATGCCTAGAGAGATATAGTCTAAGGGCAAAAAGAATTGAAAAAAAAATCAGAAACTATTAAGTTTCAATAAGTAATCATATTAGTACTGTTATTCTGAAACTATTTCATATATACAGTAGGATGAAGCAATTATGTTAATTGATTATGTCATTGCCATTATTGCCAAATGTAATTATGTTAATGCCAATAGGTACCAAGATTTTCAGAAGAGATATGCATATAAAATCAAAGTTAAGCAAAATCTGTGGAATCCTAAGTTTGCCCCAGAAATATTAATATAAATTCATGATGCATTTTCTCAAAAAATATGTGTGTATATCTAAATGTTTTAGTTTTGCCAATTAAAAAGGCTTACAAACAATAATCAACCCAGTAACCATGAATATTTGTAGCATCTAGATTGTCTTCTCTAAATATCACTTTCCTACTTAAAGGAGGGCTCCTTGGAGAAATGACTGATTCCAAGTCTGGGGCAGAAAAAGTACTAGATTAGCCTATAACATCTTGTCACACCAGAAATTGATTCATCCTGGGTAGGGGATGTTGCTGCTTCTGTTCAAAGTAGTGTGTTTGGTTCAGGAAAATTCAAAAAGCTGCACATTTACAGTGTATGCACCTCTCTGTATGTGTGCTATACTGCAACTAAAAGATTGTATCTACTTTTTGTCATGGAAAATGTCCAATATATGAGTATAACGAACATCCATTTCCCCATTATCCAGCTTGAACAGTGATCAAAAATGGCTATTCTCATTTCATCTGTACTCTACCCACTTCCCTTTCTCCAGTATTTGTAAGCAGATTTCATTTATCCTATCAGTTCATCAAAGATTATGTTTAATCTATAATCTAAGTGAAACACATAAACTACCTAAAACACAAACATACATAGTATACAAAGGAAGTGTTGTAAAGGTAACTTAACCAAGGATCACACTATCTTCCCAGTAGAGTATTTTGGGGGCGGGGTGTGGAAAGAAAAGTTTCGGGTGTGAATGTTTTTAGAGCGTCCTAAAACTCTCCATTCGACGGTCCCACAATTTCCTATTGTTTTAAAACCCTGTCACCCTTTTATTTAACGTTGCTGTTCCCGGGATACTCTTGTATTTGGGATCCCTCCCTACATGGGGAATGAGACTGAGTGGGGAATAAAATAAAGTCGTTTAAAGGGCATCTCTCACCTTCGTTATTTTGCCTAGGGAACGCTGCATCATGTCACAGTGTACGTCTGCCTTTCTTAAATGAAGCCCTCATCCCGTTAATAACCAGTCGGTCTGGTTAGGACAGAACCAAAGCGTACTCTTGTCCAAAGAACTACAAATCCCAGAAGGCCCTTCGGCTGAGGCGCCTGCGTATCGCGTGCTTCTTCCTCTCCATTTCTAGTCAAGGGGAAAGACCCGCCCCGCGGTGCTGTCGCTCGCGCTGGAAGAAGCGGAAGAAGATGGCGCTCACCAGGTGGGTTGTTGATTGGGGTCCTCGATTCGGAAGGGTCTGGGAGTACCCACCTTTTTCATTTCTCTGCCTACTGTCTCCGGGCGGTGACCTGGCTCAGGGCACAGAGCGACGTGGGCCGCGACCACGGCTAGGCCCTCTTGCCGGCCTCCGGGGCGACTAGGCCTCAGCGAAGCTGGGGTCTTTCCTGAGCGGTTTCCCGGGTTGAGAACTCCCCCTCCCCACCCCATTAGAGCCGAAAGCATCGGCGTGGTGAATAGTTTTTCAGTCTCAGATGGCAAGGAGTCGCACGTGTTTTTCGCTTGAACATCTTGGGGATGTGGCGAGCTCTCCGTCCGGTCCGCGGCTTGCGCGGGCACGGTGGGAATGTGGAGAGCAGTAGCTTATTTGGGCGGAGTGAAGCGGCGGAAGGTGACTGCCCGGCTTAACGGCGGTGGGTCTGCCGAAGTCTCGTCTCTGTCCCGAAACAAGGATTCTTGAAAAAAGCGGGCCCGGTGCTGGACAGAGATTTTAAATTAGCTACTGTAGTGGCCGCTGCGTGCTAATAAGGCGTCGCTGCTCTGCACTATAACTTTGGACCTTAGAATTTCTTCCGTAGGTAGAACGGCTTCAGATTTTTGCTGTTCCCGGTTGCCTTGGTAACCGCATATAAAGTGGTCCCCACCTTTGAGAAAAATATGTTTAAGTGGGAGATTCCGAGGAGTTACGTAACTACTACTGGTGTGCGACCTTGCTGCCCCATCTAAGTGGAAAAACTTTCCATGCGAATGCAAGCAGGAAAAGTTGAATTGTCTAAATTCGTCGTAAAGAAAGTAATCATTTTAGGACATAAGCTTGAGTTCTCTAAACACATTTGATTCTCTTTATATTTAATTTTCCTGGCTAATGAATCCTAAAAATGTTTTAAGCAGAAAATTCTTGGGGGAATTAGGTTTGGGTTCCTTGCTTTATCCTGGGGGTTGTGTATATACAAAAGGAAATCTAACAGTCTTTGCAGGGAAGATGGGGGTACAAGGCATACAGATATGAAAGAAGTAAGGGCACACAAATGCTTGCTTGTGTAGTACTAACCTTAAGTGCAAAAAGAATTAGATGAAATGAGTTGAATGGACTGGGAGTTTTCTTTAGTAAATGTTACAAACAGCAGACTTTTGAGTGCACCTCCAGTTAGGAGGCACAGTGGCAAAGATTACTAGAGTTATGAGTAAAGGCTTTGTGGAAAAGCTGGAATTTGAAAAGGACACACAGGGAAAATAACATGTCGTGGGTATTGTGTGCTTAAAATTGCAGTGACAGAGTGCAGTCTTCAAATGACTAGTCTTGGGGACTACATAGTGTTCTGATTTTGTTGAGTTCTAACTAATTTGATTTTTAGAAGGTGGTCTCAAGTTTCCAGGTGAAGTGTTATTTATCTCCAAGATCTACCAAGGATTCTTAACAGCAGAGACTTGACGGAACTGATATGTTATAGTCTTGGTGTCACCAGTTATTGTTACTAAAGACTGAAAGTCCTACTGATTAAGTTTTCTAAATTCAAGTATATTTAAGGTTATGTGTCTAATAACATCACTTGCATTTAGTATGCTTTATTTAGTAAAGGGGGAGGGTAGACTAAGTTGTCTCAACACTAGCACTGTTGACATTTTGGGCTGGATAATTCATTCTGGTATGGGGCTGTCCTGTGTATAGTAAGATGTTTAGCAATATCTTTGGCTTCCTCCCACTAGATGCCAGTGATACTGCCCCCATTCTCTACCCCCAAGTCTTGACAATCTTAATGAATTGTATGTATCTAGGTATTATCATACACCTGCATTGTAATTATTTTGCCCCCCAGTTGAGAACCACTGAAGTAGCCTTTCGGCCTGCATATGCAGCCCACTCTGTACCCCTTCCCCCTACCCTGCTACTGCAGGAGTGTGCCTCTTTGTGGGAATGTCATCCTTTACAAGGAACTGCAAATTTAAGACCCTCTGGAAGGCTAGAGTATGTTCAGACCCTAATCCAGGCCAGGTAACCTGTTTATTGGATTGTCTGAATTCTCCACTTTGACAGGCTGCCTGCCTTTTGATCATTTTAGTGACCAGTTCCTCCAACAGAAGGTAAAAAGAAGGGTAAAATAAGTAAATATTGTAGCTTCTTTGGAACTTTGTATGCCTTCTATGTACTGGATATACATGGTATACTGAAAATAACTATGGTAGAAACCCAAAACTTTTGGCTCCGTTCATCCATTCATCCATCCTTCAGTTAGTACATATTTGTTGAGGATCTACCATGTGCCAGGCACTATTCTAGTGCTGGTTTTACAGTATTAAATCAGCGTTGCAAACTCCTTATTTTCAAAGAGCTTACATTCTAGGAGAGATAGACTATATATGAGTAAACAAATCAATAATGCAATTTCGGATAGGAATTACTAGAAATAAAAATGAAAGGACAAAGAGTGACTCAAAATGTGGAGTGGGGTCCTGTTTTGGACAAGGTGGTCAGAAAACAGCTGTGGAGAGGTATAAATGAGCAGAGACAAGAATGCTAAGAAGCAAGGACTAAAAGATCTAGGAGGGGTGTGTGGCTGGCCCAGTTGGTACAGCTTGAGACTCTTGGTCTCAGGGTTGTAGGTTCAAGCCCCACATTGGGTGTGGAGATTACTTAAAAATAAAATCTTTAGGGGCACCTGGGTGGCTCAGTCGGTTAAGCGTCCGACTTCGGCTCAGGTCATGATCTCACAGTTCGTGAGTTCAAGCCCCGCATCGGGCTCTGTGCTGACAGCTTAGAGCCTGGAGCCTGCTTCAAATTCTATGTCTCCCTCTCTCTCTGCTCCTCCCCCGCTCATGCTCTCTCTCGCCTTCAAAAATAAATAAAAACATTAAAAAAAATTTTTTTAAACAAAATCTTTTAAAATGAATGAATGAATGATCTGGGAAAGAGTTTTCCATAAAAGCACTACAGGAAAGAATGTTCTTAATAAATGGAGCATTTTATGGTAGATGGAATAGCAAATGTAAAGATCTAGAGATGGCAAAAGGAAAGGCAATAAGATTGTAGTGACATAAAGATGGTGAGTGCAAAGGGCAGAGTGAATTTCGTTCTCCTCCAAACATGTAAGTAGCCCTCGCTGTGAGCTGGACAGTGCCTAGAGAGTTAGGGATGAAATGAAGTAGAAGCCATGATTCCTGCAAGTTGCGCAGTCTGGTGAAAGAGGTAAATGAGTAGATGATTGTGATACAGTAAGATAAATGTTATAGTAGTGGCACATAGAGTGTCTTGTGGGAGCATGGGTGGGGCGCAACTGATCCAAATTGGTGGAATCACGGAATGGCTCCGCATAATCAAATATATATGGAACAATATGCGTTGATGAGTATTTAGACACTGTGCCAAGGGGGTCATAGATTTTCACATTTACTACTTAGAGCAATTCTGTGACGTAGGTGGTCTTTTGATCTGTCATTACAGATGAGAAAACAGAGGTTCAGAGAGATAAGTAACTTATCTGGGTTACTACCTGGCATAGGTTGGATTTGAACTCTGAGCTCTTAGCTGTCACATTCCTGACATTCTGGACTGGATTAGATCCCTCTGATGTATACCGTCATAGCACTGTATACTTTTCCTTCATCGTTTGATACAATTTGTAATTAGGGAATTGTGTAAGCATTTGATTGTCTCTCCTCTGCAAGGCTGTACCTCTCTCTTATAGTCTCATTGCTTACATAGCACAGTACCTGCACCCAAGTGATCAATAAATATTTTGAATAAATAAGTTCTGCTTATCCAAATATGCTTAGTCGCCAAGAATCACAAAGGAACCCTAACTTTTCCATTAAACATATCAATTTACTGGAATCTTTCTGTGATACTTTGGGGTATCTCTATAATAACACTTATCATACTTGAAAGTTGTTAAGAATAGCTTGGTAAAAAGGCTGCTGTGATTAAAGAATGACAAACTACATCTTTAGAATTTCTCCTTTGAATCTTTGACCTCTCAAGTTTTAAATTGCATTCTAAATTAGATACCTTTGGGAAAACACACTCATATATGCAACCTGTGTTTTCTTTCTTTTATGCACCTCTTGGTTACATTCAGTGCTAATCCTTATTATTTTTTGTTGTTGTTGTTGACATTAAAATAGTTAAAAGTAAGAAGAATAAGAGTAAGGTAGTTAAAAATAAGGAGTGTAAAAGTAGTAAAGGCACTAAGACACCATATACTGGACAGTTGGCCCCTGGGTAATTGAGAATGTTTTCTTGCTTGTCACAAGAAAAGAAATGTGGAAGCATAACCACTGAGTAGTTTATCTATTATATGAAATATCTGTTAGTTTTTTATTATGGGCATCATTTGCCTGCATCTTAGTCAGATGTTTTTACTGTATGTCTCTGAGCGTTTATTTCTTTCCAGGCAAAGTAAAATGACTGATATTAAATACTGCCATGAATCATTGAAATGTTTGCTTTTTTGCTTAAGGGAAAAAGTATTATGGTAAAATAGTCTGTGATGGCCAAATTGCAACGATCAAATGTAGGAGTTTTTTTTTAAATCTGACTTTATTATCTTTGCTTATAGCTTTTTACCTGCACCTACTCAGCTATCTCAGGACCAGCTTGAGGCTGAAGAAAAGGCAAGATCTCAGAGATCACGACAGACCTCACTGGTCTCCTCCCGAAGAGAACCTCCTCCATACGGGTACCGGAAAGGCTGGATACCTCGGTTATTAGAGGTAAATAATTGTGTTAACGTTTATTATAAGACCCTTGTAAAATACCCTAGAACCTCTGCACATGAATGCCAATATGCTAGAAATTCTGGTCGTGAGTTCCTAAGACATATATTCCTTTTAGAGGATTGATCTTTTTCTTCTGGCTTATTACCACTTCTTTGTGATCATAAGAGAATTGTACCTGTTTATGTCTCTTCTTATGTCCAACTATTAAACATGTACAAAAGAAACTAGCATACTCTCTATAAATCCAGGGATTACTGCATATGGAAAATAATGGGAAAGTAAGGAGAAAATGAAAAAAAGAGTTCATGTTGGGGTGCCTTTCCCTCCCTTCTCCCCACATACACAATGCCACGTAACCCTGAAGAGACAGCCTTCCTCCAGGGAAAACTCCAGCAGCATTTCTATTTCTGATTTCCTTCTTGTCAAGTATATTGGAAAGAGCATGGGCGAGAAGTTTAAAAGAATAAGTAAAAATAAGTGTTTTTGCATCATAGCTATGCTGCTTACTATTCGTGTGACACTGGGCAGATCCTGACCCCTCTTTATCAGTTTTCTTATCTTCAATTTGAGAATATTAATATATGTCTAATATACATATTAGATAAATATTTTAGAAGGTATAAAAGAATTTGATGGTTGATTTGGAGGCAGTGAGGGAGAAAGAAGACTCTGAAATGATCTTTTTATATTTCTAGCTTATTTCCAAAAAACAAACTTCTTTGGTAGTACCTATCTTCCTAATTACTCTGTATCCTTTAGAGCAGATCAATACATACTCTTTTCCCTAATTCCAGGGCAGTCTTCCCATGCTTGACCACCTTTTTCATCTAGGGAGAAAAGCAAACATTTGAGACAACTATTTTGCTTCCCCAAGACTACTTCCTCTTTGATCAAGCCTTTTTCTTCTCTGTCTCTCAGTATTCATTCTGACTCCTGCAAATTTTGCTCTTCCACTTCCCAAGGAATGTGCCTGCCCTATTAAAAATCTTTGTGCCTATACCATTCGTGTTTGTACACAATTATTTTCATTTTATCACTCTGTTACATTCTGTCCTTTTATGGTTGTGATTTTTACCTTACAAATGTGAAGGGATTGTGCCCTCAACTTTTTTTGTATGCCTCTAAGTGCAGATCATGGTGAACTAAGTATTCATTGGACTGAAATTTGTTGTTGTCTCTATTCTCAGCCACTCCCATGCTTGGCATTCCCCCTGCCTACCAGAACACTCTATAGAGCTTAAAAGACAAACTCCCAACTAGATCATGTCTTTTAAAAAATTTCCTTGTTTTTTTCCCTTAGCTGTCCTCTAGTCCTTATTAATTCTAATGTGTGAAAGCCAGTCTTACTAAAATTACTAAGGGTTTTTTGTTGTTACTTTTGTTTTCACTGATAGTGTAATTTGTGAGGTGTGGGGCAAAAGAAGATTATCAAGGGGGCTGGAATGCCCTCTTATCTGGGGCAAAAAGGTAGTGATTGACATTATCTGATAGAAGGATAATGTGTCCCTTGAGGGATTATAGATATTCTTCGTTTGCCTCTCAATAGATTACAGAGTGGGGGTAACAGACATCATTTTACATACAACAGAAACCTCATCCAAAGATTAGGCTTCCATTTTAGCATTATGACATTCAGGTACTTTTTAAAATCTTACTTGACTAAAGGTTTCATACATCTTGGTAGAACAGAACAGTTTATTTGAAAATCAAACCAAAATGGCCAGCCAATCTGGAAAGACTGTGAATGCTTCTTGAGGGGAGTGAACGTTCTGTGGAGAAAGCATTTTGTTCTAGTGTTCAGAGTAAAAGCTATGATTTTCTGGCAAGCTTAATGACCGCATAATGCCACATCCACAGTCTGAAGTACTTATTATAGTTGAAGAACCCCAGCAGATCTGAGCATATGTCAGATTGATGTCCTGGCTACAGGTAGCACCTTTCTTGGGAATATTTTAACTATTTTCTGCCGAATTCATAAGAAATGTCTCCCTCAGCTTTATTGTTTGTTTTTAGAAATGTAAAAATTTTCTTTAGCAAGTCAGTTTATTGTATCTAGGAAATCACATATCCAGGATCTAATGGAATATTTCTTGAAGGAGGAGGTCTTATAAAAGTAGTTATTTACATAAAATTTTTCATCAAACCCCCTGTAAATGATTAATTTTAATGTTTTTTCCTATCATTTTTTAGTTGTATTGATTTGCCCTTTTTAGAGCTAAAAAGGAAAGAATTTTAGTTCAGTGAAAATACAGTTTTTTGGAGTCAAAAGATCTGAGTTCAAGTCCTGCCTATGCAGGACATCTTGGGAAAATCACTTAATGTTGCTAAACTTGAATTTTTTCCATATGAAAGTATGATTGTTGAAATACAGGAATTAAATGAGTGTGGATTGTTGAGTGTACAATATAATTCCTAAGCAAATAATACTAAGTTTAACAAAGCTATTTAAAACTTGTATTTAACATTCATATGTTTATTTGACCATCTACCTTTTTTGTAATGTTAAACTTCATCAACAGATGTTACTTAGCTTGTGCTACTTGAGAAGTCTTAGTCTTCTCTTCTAAGTAATTGTATATCATCACCATTAGAAATGTGGTGAACTCATTTCTAGAGCCTTCCTTTCTATTTATTTGCTTCTCCTGGAACATGAATAAATACGTTATTAAAATCTGGTTCCAAGAAAAAATTCTTTACATTTCTGCCCTGTTGTACCTTGACCTTTGCCTCACTAAGAACATTATGTATGCTAAAACTAAAAATCTTTTCTTTGTCCTAAACGTTCTACTTAATTTCATCCTGTCATGTATATAAAAATCTTTGCCATGGTCTAGAAGCCCTCTCATGATCTGGTGTTTGTCTGCCTGTGCAAGGTTATCACCTATGTGTCTGCTCCTGTGTCCCAGTAAGCTCCAGCCTCACTGGACACTTGTTTCCAAGGACATCCCAAGCTTGTTCTTATAGCAGTACCTTCATGCTACTTGCTTTACCTAAAAAATGCTTCCCTCAGATCTTCTCATACCTGATTTCTCATTATTTAGCTTTAACTCACATTACCTCTTCACAAAGGCTGTCCTAGCCACAGTATCAAAAGTAGACTTTCTAGGGCACTTGATGGGTCGGTCAGTTAAGTGTCTGACTCTTGATTTCAGCTCAGATCATGATCTCACAGTTCATGATTTGAGCCCTGCATAGTAGTGCTCTGTGTTGACAGGGCAGAGCCTGCTTAGGATTCTCTCTCCTCTCTCAAAAATAAATCAATAAGCGTAATAAAAAAAAAAAGGAAAGTAGATTTTCTTTGCAGTCCCATTATATTTTCAAGGCATTTATTACAAGCCAAAGATTAGGCTTTTTACATCTTTGCCCGCTGGAATGTACACTGTACAAGACCAGCGACCTCTGTTTCTTTACTGCTGTATCTCTTAGCATCTACTATAACAAGGGCTCAATAATTATTTGGTGAATGAATGAATATATCTTGAACCTCAAATTATTAAGTATTCTTTTTATTTCTTTCCTTTTTAATATGTAGGATTTTGGAGATGGCGGTGCTTTTCCAGAGATCCATGTGGCCCAGTATCCACTGGATATGGGACGAAAGAAAAAAATGTCAAATGCGCTGGCCATTCAGGTGGATGCTGAAGGAAAAATTAAATATGATGCAATTGCTCGGCAGGGACAGTCAAAAGACAAGGTAATCCTCTCGTTGATTTTTCCCTCTATTGATAAATACGTATCTGGCCATTTAGCTTTGTTAAAAGTAGCAATGAGTAGCAGTTAGTACTTAGGCTAACTGAAAATATGACTTCATGATTATATGAACAATGTATTATGACTTCATAACAGCAATGACTTTTTCATTTCAAATCTCCCAAATTGATGATAGCTTATATATACTTAGGGTTTTCACTTATTTGTTTAGCATTTTAAAAACAATTTGAGGGTGCCCGGGTGGCTTAGTCGGTTAAGCCTCCAACTTTGGCTCAGGTAATGCTCTCATAGTTCATGGGTTCAAGCCCCATGTCTGGCTCTGTGCTGACAGTCAGAGACTGGAGCCTGCTTTAGATTCTGTGTCTCCCTCTCCCCTGCTCATGCCCTCCCTCTCTCACTCGCTCGCTCACTCTCTCCCTCTCTCTCTCAAAAAATAAACATTAAAAAATAAATAAAAGCAATTTGAAATTGTTAAATTTTGTTTTAAGTTCTTTTATAGTACTAACATTTTTCAAATGCTAGAAAATTGCTAAAAATCTATAATTCTAGCACCCTAAAACACAAAAAATCAAAATTTAGATTTGTTTATAGTCTTCTAATTCTGTCTCATATACTTACAAAGTACTTACATAGATATTTAATTATTTTAATAATTCACTTGAATGTAATGAATTAAACTTTTTTCTCCCCTAAGTATAAAACTGGCACTTGCTGTCCATATTTTTGATGGCCTGCTTACAGGTAATCCAAAGACCAAAAATAAAATTTACTTAAAATAATCTCCTCACAGAGCAGCTACGCTCAGAGCCAAGGAACTGTTTTTGAGAGAAGACCTAGTTTTTTCCCTCGTAAATAAGTACTCCACGCATAGGTAAAGATCTCTTTAGAATTGAAGATGTTGCGAAAAATAGTTGAGGGCCTTCAGTACTTGTCCTTTGCCTCTTTCTCTTCCCTAAATGTTTTCATTTTACCCTCTAAAATTGCAGTAATGACCCCATCCTCTACTCCTGCATCATGGGTGCTGGGTTCTTGGGGAAAACAGTTACCCAGTCATGCAAATCTATGTCTCAGGTTTAGACTGCGCTCCCTTGGTGTTCCTCCAAGCTTTAACTCCTACTCCTCTCCGTCCCCTGTCAGCTTACAGGTGACATCTGTTTGCACATAACGACTAGTGGAAGAAAATTGTCTGCTTTCTTTATCCTGCACTTGGCTTTCTGTCTTGACTTTTCCTTTTGTCTCTATGAGAAATGTCTTCGGTCTAAACCTAATCTTGCCAGGTGTGCTGTAGCGTATCCTGGATTTCATTCCTCCCCCTCTCCTTTACAGCCTCGCTTTTTCTTTATTCTTCTCAACCATGACTTCCACCTCCCCTTCTTCTACTGGCTCCTTTCTGTTAGCTTTTAAATATGCTTGCTTTTATCATCTTTTGAAAGAAAAGTTTTTCCCTGACTACCCTCAAGGCTCCCTCTAGCTACCACCAAATTTTCACCTAGGTTTCTTTATTTTCCTTCAAGCTTTTTGCTTGTTGTTATCTGTTCTACTTCTTCACTTCCCTTTCATTCTTCATTTCACTGTAATACAACCTCACCTCAACCAGTCTCTAAGCAAAGGTCTCTAAGGCTTTTCTCACAACACCATCTCTTTGACTAATCTAATTTATTTCCTTGGCTAAAATTGCCACTCATGTTGATGACTGTTAGATCTGTCTCCAGCCGAGTTTTCTCCCCTGAGCTGTAGGTCCTTATATCTTACTATCCGCAAGGACAGCTCTATTAGATTTCCTCAAAACATCACTCATCAAATCCAAACCTAAATTCATAATTTTCCACTTAATCTACCTTCTCTATTCTCTAACTCAGTGATTGGCAGTGATATCCTCCTGACTGACTATGCTAAAAGCCTGGGAGTTATTTTTCCCCCCACTATTTTGTTGATTTAAAAAAGATACACTAATAATAAATTCTTATGGTAGAAGATATCAACAGTACATAAGTATGTATGTAGTGCCTACTTCTCCCACTTTACTTCCCATAGGTAAGTACCACTACTATAATACATATCTTTCCAGACCTTTGTTATGGATTTAGATACTGATGTATATATATATTCCCACTTTAATACACACACACACACACATATCTTTTTTTACATGAATGAGATTTTAATATTCATAACTTTCATAGCTTTTTTAAATTTAGTATGTTTGGAAGGTTTTTATCAGTATATATAGGTCTGCTTTATTTTTTAAAAATCTATATAGAATTCCAGGTGTGTTTGTGCCCTAAGTTTTTTTTAAGCATTTTTTAGTTTTCAGATTTCAATTTTTTAGTTTTCAGACAGTACTTTATTCAAGGTCCATATACAAATACCTTTTTGCACATGAATATTTGCGTAAAATAAATACTTATGTGAACTTACTGAGTCAAAGATTATTCAAATGTGAGATGTGACACATAATGCTGTAGTTCTCTAAAAAGCCTTTGCTGAGCGGTCATTCCATTCTTTTGTGTTTCCTTCAGGCCTTCCAACTGTTAGTCATTGTGATTTATCTTCTTCCTTAACACTTCTCAAGTATATGCCCTTCTCTGCTACTTAGTTCAGGCCCTTATCACTTCTTGCTTTATTTACTGCAGCAGAGTCTGAAACCACCTCCTTTGCATTTGTTTTGCCTGCTTAGAAAAACAAACTCATCCTTGTTTATATGTTTAGCTCTCTCTCCCCCACGTATACACACACAAGTGTGCACACTTAAAATGTTTCCATAGCCTTTAGGGTAAGAACCAGCCAAGCTCCTTATGGTACACTTGGTCCCTTCCTTATCTTTCTAGCCTAGCCTCAACTTTCATGGCCAGAAAAGTTAAATCCAAAAATAAACAGTCCAGTTTTAGCCATTCTTTTTATTTTCAGTACAAAATAATCGCCACTGTTATGTGGTTGTTAAGAAAACATTTTCAGGGCACCCAGCTGGCTCAGTCAGTGGAGCATGCGACTCATGATCTCAGGGTTGTGAGTTTGAGCCCCCACGTTGGGTGTAGAGATGACTTAAAAATAAAAAAAAGTCTTTAAAAAAGGAAAAAAGAAGAAGAAACTTGCAGACATTTTTTGTAAAGATCTGCCACAAGGAATTCTTGCAGCTCCCCTAATATGGCACATTCTCTCTTACCCTGGGAACTTCCCATGGATGTCCTCCTGTGTGTGGGAAAGCTCTCCCCCTATTCTTTGACTAAATTCTGTTGCTTTTTTTTTTTCTTAATGTTTATTTATTTTTGAGAGAGAAAGAGAGCACAAGCAGGGGAGAGGCAGAGAGAGAGGGACACAGGATTTAAAGCGGGCTCTGTGCTGAGAGCAGAGAGCCTGTTGTGGGCCTCAGACTCACGAACTGTGAGATCATGACGTGAGCTGAACTTGGATGCTTAACCGACTGAGCCACCCAGCTGTCCCTAAATTCTGCTGCTTTCAAATCACAGCTCACTCTTCATTGTTTCGGAAAACTCTTCCTAATCTTCCCTGGCCAGATGGGGTATCCTTCCTTCCTCTTCCCTGTTTATCTTAGCAGTCATCACATTTTGTTCTATTTATCAGTTCACTACTATCTATGTCATTTGACTATAAGCTCTTTGAGGACAGAGATTATATCTTTAGATTTCCTCCTTGGCACCTAATTTAGTGCCTGACAGCTTGACGCACAGACTTTCATCAGTGATTTGTTTGAGGAGTGATAGCAGTTTTCATTGAATAACAGAAAACCACTTCTCCTGAGCCAGTAGGGAAGCATAGTCCACTCCTGCAAAAGGAAAAACAGGTCCCTATACAGCAGGACATATACTGGAAATATGCCCTGTGCTGTGGAGGCCTTCTCTAGGCTTCACTTGCCTTTGTTTTGGTACATCTCTCCTTCTTTGGAATAGTCATTATTCTTTATTGGTACATGCTGCCTTTCCTCTCTCATTGGTTAGGAAAAAGAACACTTTAGGACAACAGTTTGGCATTGGCAGGTTGACTAATTTTGAATGACACACAGTTGTAGCCCATTAAATTTCAAGACTGGAAACCAATTTTCTCTCACGTCTAGGAAGTGTCTGGAAGTTTTTTCTTTCTCTAAGAACCATATATACTGGTGATTATTTTGTCTTGAAAGTAGAGTGGAGGGAGTGCCTGGGTGGCTCAGTCAGTTAAGTGTCTGACTTCTGCTCAGGTCATGTTCTCACGGTTTGTGGGTTTGAGCCCTGCATCAGGCTCTGTGCTGACAGTTCTGAGCCTGGAGCCTGCTTCGGATTCTGTGTCTCCTCCTCTCTCTCTCTGCCCCTCCCCCCCAAAAATAAATAAAACATTAAAAAAAGAAAAAGAAAGTAGAGTAGAAATGTTATAACTATTTATTTTTAGATTTCAGTATTCTGGCCAAATAAGGTCTCTAAAGTAATGTTTCTTTATACACTGAAAGCATTACATGTTTGTCTATAATGCAACCACTAGGAATGAATCCAAAACTAGTAGTTTATGGAGGCACCACTCAGAGGTTCATACTAACCCTGACCCTAATGGAGGAAGCTATGCATGTGTAGGGGCAGGATGTATATAGGAAATCTCTGTGTCTTACTCTTAATTTTGCTGTGAACCTGAAACTACTCTAAAAACATAATGTCTCTGAACACATACACATGTGCGTGTGTACATGCAAACACAGAATGAAGATTTTTTAAAAAATGAGCAGGGTACCGAATGAATTGAGAAGAAAGATAGTGAACAGAGTGAGTACTTGGACTGTTCTGATACTGTTTCTGGTGAATGTATTTCCTTGCTGGACATTATGCCCTGGAATATACACTTGAATTTCTTACACAAATTTAATAAATAAGTATTTTAATTTTTTAAAAAGTGGATGGATTAATGCACGAAGTTTTTGAATGCATTTAATTGAACATTAACTGAGTACACGTTGGCAAATGCGTTTGGAAGAGGGGACACTTGATTGTTCGGGACCGTCTTGCGTGTTGTATAATGTTTAATGTAACTGCCACTACCTATTAAATACCTGTAGAGCCTTGGGGGTGGCAGCAGTGCCCTGTTTTAAAACCACTGATTTTCTAGTTTTAGAAGTAGGAATTGGCTGCTAAATGTACAAAATGGGTCTTTAAAAATTCATTATCATTCAGGAGGCTTGATTTTCAGAGTCTTTGACATAGGATGAAAATAGTTTATTGGATTATTGAATTTGCATTATAGTGTAAAGATTTCTGATTTATATCAGAGGGATCTGGTTTTCTTCAGAAACCAGAAAGTTATCACTGAAATATTAATAGTGAAAGGTCAAGAATGGTAAATGCTAGCTCTAGGTATAAGAGATTAAGAAAAAGGCAAGATTTCAAGGGATAAGTCTAGGCCCTAGATCTCTCTACATGTAAAATATATACCGTATTGACAAGACTTACAGTAATACAAAATTGGAGGGAAAAAAATTTTCTTGAATTAAATTTTGATGGAACTAAAATGTTCTTTTTTTTCCAATTGTGATTTGAGTGATACATCAATAAAAAGCCTTGGTGTTTACATTTTTCCTTCTGAAATATTTGCATAGCAAATGTTACATATATGATATTACCTAAAAGAATGCCTTCAACATTTTCCCCCCAAACAAATAACTCCCAGCAACTTTAAACTGACCCCGAGATAAATCATATATTACCTTGTTCATGATTTCACAAACTAGCTAAGCCTAAAGATAGTGTTTTCTTTCTGCCTTCAAAATGGTGAGTATGTTGACAGATTTATCCAGTCAGGTCAATCTGGTCCTTTGCCAGTTTTCAGTAATAAAAAAAAAAGTTTCACAGATGATTTATTGCTTTATCTTGTTCCCAGAGCCCATTTGTGCTCTTCTTACCTTCTGGAGTATATTGTATTTTTCAGATAACCCTCCCCAGCCCCTTTGCCTCCTGGGATATTCTGAGTTTCTTCAGCACATTTGGTTCTCAGGCAATAAAAATTTGAGGTTTTATAGTTAATTACCATGGAGGAATCTTGCTCTTCAAATGTCCTTCACTCAGCTTTGTGAGATGCTAGAATCTTATTGATGCTCATTTAAAGGGTTATTAACTTTGGAATACCCAAATAAGAAGCAGCAAATGGCTCTTGTATGCTAAATTAGTATTGAGACTTTATGTTGAGCATATATGACTACCAGGGAGCCATTTACTTAGAATCCTTTCCTGTAATGATTGCTGTGTAAAAGTAATTAACTCTTCATAGTCTAGATACTATTTTCTAGAGTATTGATATGTAATTTTAAACTCAAGTGGCATAGATGTTTCCATCTTGAAAAGAAATAAGATTTTTAAGGTCATTACTAGCTGTGTGATGTTAATGTATGGAGCCTTACTCTTCTCCCCAGAGTGAGCTTTAGGTCCCTTCCAAATGAACACTGAGAGGATGGTGACACTACAGCTCACATATCAGTGGTTATGTTTTGTGGTAAACGATCTATACTTTTCTTGCCTGATCCTTTGTCTCATTCCTGAGAAAAACAAGCTAAAGGATTAGTCTGTAGTCATGAGATAGTTTTTTCTGGGAAATCCACAGCTTATATAAAACATTCCTCATCAATAATATAGGTGTAATCATTGTGCATATGCATACCTCAAGGTTGATACACAAATTCAATTATATATATAAAGCTAAAGAATAGTGGCACAAAATAAGTGCTTAATAAATTTTAGCTATTATTATTACTTTAATAGAATACATGACAAAATGGAAAATAATTTCATACTGTGAGCAATGCTTTGAAGACAGTAAACAGTGCTGTGACACTAAGTGATGGGATGAGGAGGGGTTGCTGCTTAGCAGGGTAGTCAGGGGAGGACTCATAAGTGCAGTCATGACCTTTGAACAGAGACTCAGAGGTTGAGAACTCATGTGAAGAACTAAGAACAACACTATTTAAGGCCCAGAATTTGGGAGTAGCATGTTGTGTTTAAAACAAACAAACAAAAAAACAAAGAGCTGATGTGATTGAAGCATAATAAATGAGGAAGCAAGAGGTATGGGGGAGATTAAAGGTGTAGGCAAAGCCAGGTCAGCTCTTATAGGCTATGAAGTGTTTTTTGTTCTGCCATTTGGAATAAGAAATTAAGAATAGCCAGCATTTCCTTTAAGCTATTTTTAAGGAATGTCCTGGTAGAATGCAGTTATTGATAGAACACTTTGGCTTATAGTAGTAATTTTTGAAGGTCTCAAGTACCTGAGAATTGGGTTTTCTTTTATAATCATTAGTTCTTTATATGTGTATCAAAAATTCCCTACTAAAGCAGTAAAATCTAGAATGCTGTTTATTTGCTAAATTCTCAGTACTTCTTTTTTTCAATAAAGTCTGCCATGTAAGTTTTTATGAAAGTATTTGAAAAGTATAGGTGGACACAAAAGTAAGTGATACTCTATTTGTCAGGGGCCTACTACATCAGTGTCAGCTTCATAGAGACTTGGGGAGCCCAGTAAAAATTCTGGCCTTTGTAAATTTGGATAATGAATATAAGTGGTGTATGTAGAATATATTTTTACCCCCCCGCCCAGCCCCCCAGAAGAAGTGTTCTGGGTTTTTTGACCATGACACGTGTTCATTACTTAGTCTGTGAATAGAATTGCTATCAGAAAAGACAAACATTATTAAGTAGGGTGAGGTCAATGAAATTTTCCAGGCCCAGTGAATTTGGAAATTATTTGGTAACCTGACTTAAATTCTGATGAGTTTGTAATCCAAGATAATGGTGCAATAGGCAATTTATATCATCATTAATTTCAAGTCTTAGTGAGTCTCAAAAATAGGGATTACTGATGCATAAGATTTTGTTGGCACAATGTATTTGGATACTGACTTGATTAGAAGATCTCAAATAATTTAAATGCATGAGGTCAAAGGAAAATTATTAACTTATATAGCTGGGGCAGTAATTTGTGTATATATTTTAAGCTTCCTTGGTTTTAAAATCTAAAAGACAAAATCTGTGTCCTAAATTTATAAGTGTGCTGACTTCTGAAATGACTTAATGAGGTTGCTTCTTCTCATTCTCTGCTTTTCTTGATCCTGCTTGTGTTTGAACATTTTAGGTCATTTATAGCAAGTACACTGACCTGGTTCCCAAGGAAGTCATGAATGCAGATGACCCAGACCTGCAAAGACCTGATGAGGAAGCCATTAAAGAGGTAACTGGGCATTGATACATATATAATTATTTTAGATGGCTTTTGACGTCTTTATTAGCTTTCAGACAACTCATTGCTGTGTTTCTTATTTCAGATAACAGAAAAGACAAGGGTAGCCTTAGAAAAATCTGTATCACAGAAGGTTGCTGCAGCCATGCCAGTCCGAGCAGCTGATAAACTGGCTCCTGCTCAGTATATCCGGTATGATCTTGCCTGGAAGTCTTACTTTCATGTTGGACTAGATTGGGGTTGGGGGTCCTGGTATTCCTTCACTATCCTACTTAGTCACAATTAGACAAGCAATTTTTTGAATAATGACTTAAAGTCTGTTGACTCTGCAGACTCTTGAAAGCAGAATTTTTTAAGATATTTTTGAAGATATTAACTATTATGTTGTTCTCAAAATATATTTTTTTGTTTTTAGAAATTAACAATTACTTACAGCATGTGACCCAAACCACAAATACTATTTTAGTTTCCCATTTATATATAATAAGCATCATATATTTATATAATATTTTCATAATGATATAATATTAGTATATTGGTAATGTCATAATTCATTATATAATAGTTATATAACATGTAATAATAGAATAATAGTAATGTACTAATATTTATATAATGATAGGCATATTTATAATACTTATAAATTGTGAGGGATTTCATTCAACTAAATCTTTGTGTAGAGAGATGATTCACATGTATAGGAAAATTCAGAGCTTATAGGGCTGCTACTATTATTCTTCTCTGTTTTACAACCCATGATTAGTCAGGAACTACTAATTCTAAGTTGCCTGCTGAAATATTATGGGGTGTTTCTTCCTCAAACGCAGACTTACAAAATAGGTACCATTTTCTAGACCTCTTACCTGTGAAATTGAACACCATGCCTTCTGTGGTGGAAAATGGACAAGGATAGATTATTTGCAAACCAATATGACTCTAGTTCACATTTTGCTTATAACTCATAATTGCTGTTCTCTTACCTCCATTGCTATCTACTTTACCTAAATATTTTGTAATTTTCTATTAATACTTTGTGAAAGGAATTGACAATATAGTCTAACCTAGGATTATAACAGAAGGAAATAACCCATTGAGCTTGAACTAGTTACACCTTTAGTTTCATCTGCATTCTTCAGATACACACCATCTCAACAAGGAGTGGCTTTCAACTCTGGAGCTAAACAGAGAGTTATTCGGATGGTGGAAATGCAAAAAGATCCAATGGAGCCTCCACGGTTCAAGTAAGTAGATGGCCTGTAAGAATAAACCTCTATTCGGGGTGCCTGGGTGGCTCAGTCAGTTAAACGTCCGACTTCGGCTCAGGTCATGATCTCACGGTTCGTGGGTTTGAGCCCCGCATTGGGCTCTGTGCTACCAGCTAGGAGCCTGGAGCCTGCTTCGGATTCTGTGTCTCCCTCTTTCTGCCCCTCCCCTGCTCATTCATTCTCTCTCTCTCTCTCTTTCTCTCAAAAATAAATAATAAAGATTTTAAAAAATTTAAAAAAAAAAGAATAAACCTCTATTCTTAAAAAAGATATCAGAGGAGAAAAATGTCCCAAATGTCCATCAGTAAGTGAGTGGATAAATAAATTGTGGGACATCTATACATGGAATACTATTAATATTAAAATGGAATAAATAAAAAAGAATAAACTTAATACATGAAATAACATGAATGAATCTCAAAATAATTATGCTGAGTGAAAGAAGCCAGACAAAAACAAATACATTCTGTATGATTCCATTTTTATAAAACTCCAGAAAATGCAAACTAATCTGAGGTGACAGGAGGTAGATCAGTGCCTATGGTGAAGGAGGGGAGTACAGAGGTGAGGGGAGGAATAAGAAGGATAGGCAAGGAGCATGCAGAAACTTGGAGGTGATGAGTGTGTTTGCCATCTTGATTGTGATGATGGTTTCACAGGTGTATACTTGTGTCAAACTTAAACTGTTCATTTAAATATTTATAGTTAATTGTATGTCAGGTGTACCTGTTATTTAAGAAAACTGTTATTTAAAAAGAAGAAAAAAAGTGGGGGTGCCTGGCTGGCTCAGTTGGTAGAGCACGTGACTTGATCTTGGTGTTGTGAATTCGAGCCCCATGTTGGATGTGGAGCCTACTAAAAGTATATTACTCTATGAGATGATAATGATACTGTGGAGATGAAGGTGGGTAATGATGATGACAAGGTTGGCTGTGTTTAACAGTTGTTGAAGCTCAGTGACTGATATATGATAGATGGGCATATATTATACACTCTTTTTTTATATATTTGAAGCTTTATAAAAATGGGAGGGGGAGACTTGAGACATATTAGCTAAAATGGAAAACTGTGTAACACTCTCTGGTTTTGCTTTGATTTTATCCTTCAGGATTAATAAGAAAATTCCCCGAGGACCACCTTCTCCTCCTGCACCTGTCATGCATTCCCCTAGCCGGAAGGTAATCTTTGCTGTAGTCTAACATCTTTTTTTGTATTCATGATTATTAATTTTATACATAACCTTCCATAGAACAAAATCTAGGTGCCTATACAGGTACATTTTGCCACACTTACTACTTTTTTAAGTTATCTTTCAAGATCAAATGGGGAGCCACTCAGGGCTATAATTTGTAGGTAGTTCCAGAGTGTGTAAGAGAACGTATGTGAAATGTTAGCTATTAGTTTTCTTGTTGTTAGCCTAACCCCTGCTATTAATGGAATGAACAGGGTCTGCTATTTGACAAGCAGAATATTGTCATAGTTATAAGAAGTTAGTGCCTGGGATTAATAGGCCCCTGATAATCTGAGTGGCATTTTTTAGATATGATTTATTATCCAACTAAAAGAACAAGTTTTCATCTCAAAGAAGTCATGTCACTTTAAATATGGAAAAATACTAACCATTTATAATAGTCAAAAATAATGTATAGATTATTTTCCATTTTTTTATATTAAAGTTACTACTAGAATCCATGGTGAAGGAACATAGTATATAGTGCTACCAAACAAATGGAACTTTGGCCTTGGACTACATTCATTCATATGTCAGTGTATATTGAACTATCTTTGAAGAGAAACATTGCGCTTGGGTTTTTAGCTAGACTATAAATCTAAAAATGTCTCTTTTTCTGTTCTTTTGTCAACGCAGATGACTGTGAAGGAACAACAAGAGTGGAAGATTCCTCCTTGTATTTCAAACTGGAAAAATGCAAAGGTAATGAAGTTGTCATAAAATCAGTCTCCTACTTTTAGAACCTACTGGAAAACACTCAGGAAAGATGTTCAGCCTGAAAAACTTTCATTAAATCCTCACCATCTCACTTAGCTGAATGTTTTCAAAAAGGAACACCCAACTTATGTGACTTTTTTTTTTTTTTTGTAATGTAATAGAAATATAGTTTGCCAGTCACATGAATACTATGTAGATTCTTTTAGTGAATTGTAGGTATCAGAAGCTTATAGAAAAGAAATAGGTAAATTAAAGTGACATATCAATGAATGATAGTCTTCTTTAGAAAACTGGAATTGATATCTAAAATTATTTCTGAAAGAAATCAGTTTAATAATATGACAAAAAAGAGTAATTGTTTGGATATATGCAGTGCTTTAAGTTTCAAATATTTTTTTTCTGTTTATAAGAATATATGCATAAGCTTTTTAAATCCTGTACATCTCTAAGCACCAAAGCTTGCAGGAGTCATGAAGAATCTGTACAATAATGTGAAATAAATTCTCTGATCACTATTTCCCCTTTTCCCCCAAATCACGCTTTATAATTCTATTTTTGATGGGTGATGAAGGCCACTTTAATTTGTAGATTAAATAGAACTACTTTTTTAAATTTATTTTTTATTTTTTTATTAAATTTTTTGTGTGTCTTTATTTTGAGAGAGCGTGAGCGAGTGAGTGGGGGAGGGGCAGAGAAAGTGGGAGACACAGAATCTGAAGCAGGCTCCAGGCTCTGAGCTGTCAGCACAGAGCCTGACATGGGGCTTAAACTCAGACTATGAGATCATGACCTGAGCCAAAGTAGGACGCTTAACAGACTGAGCCACCCAGGTGCTCCTAAATTATTTCTTAAAGGAAGTTATGTACTCATCCTAAAACAAAAGGGTGTACTTTGGTGTATTAGGAGTAAAGACCAAGGACAAGAGTCAACATTTAGGAATCTAATCATAAATCTGGAAGAATAAAGCTAAGCCTGAAATGTCCATGGTGTTCAAGTATACTCCTTGAGTTACTGAAAATAGGATGCAAAATTTCAGAACACAGAATCTTAATTTGTTAAAATATCTTTTTTCCATTTACTAAAACTTACAGTATTCCAAGAATCTGACAAGTCATTAAAACAGTACAACACGTTAAACTACCTATGTATACTCTGATGTTAGTGATTTGTTCCACTTTTGTATGATTGGTCTATTACTTGAGGAACAACTGTTTAGCTATTTGATAGTGATTTCCTTGTACCCTAACTCATAATTATTAACATGAGAATCTTTTTGCCCTGACCTTGGGCTCTGGTATCCTACTGTCCAAGTTTAAATTTTAGCTTATCTGTTTATTAACTGTGTGACCTTGGGGACATTACCTAAGCTCCTTACCTCAGCATCATCAGCTGTGAAATGGAAACAACAGCGTTACCAGCCTTACAGAGTCACTGTGAAGGTTAAATAAGACCGCAGACATGAAGTGCTTTCAGTTAAGACTTTACATGAAGCTCTCAGTGTGAGCCTCTGCTGCTGTTTCACAATTGGGAAGAAAGATGTAAGAACAAGAACTTCAGCTCAGTGGCTGTCAAAATGGACATATTTAAATCTAACTTTAAAAAATCTGTTACCACTTTTTTATGACCGGTGATTCCTGCCTGCTTTCGCACAGGGTTATACAATTCCATTAGACAAGCGTCTGGCTGCTGATGGAAGAGGCCTGCAGACAGTTCACATCAATGAGAACTTTGCCAAGCTGGCTGAAGCCCTCTATATTGCTGATCGGAAGGTTGGTCTGTCATAATTAACGGGTGTAATGCTCTTGATCATTTGTAAATCCATTTTTGGTTACCTAAGATACTGTTTGTTTGTTCCAGTTTTATTGAGAAATAACTGACTCATCATTGTAAATTTTAAGTCCTACAACATGATGGTTTGATTAACACAAGATACTGCTGTTTTAGGTACAGTACTGGGTACCTAGAGAGACAGTCACCTGTAGCATGGACGCCAGACATGGCAGGTGCTATTTGCAGCTCTGCGCCTGGTCTCAGCCTTTGTAGACTTGTACATAGACTCCATTGCTGGCCAGCCAGCCTCCTCAGAACACTCCAGAATGGTGGTTCACTAGGCTCATCTCATTTTTAAAGACATTGTCGACTGCTATTTTTAGGTTTTACAATGTTTTTCTTTCTTTTTTTCTTTTAATAATTTCTTCTGTTTTAAATATAGATGTCTCCCAAAAGGTCAGCAAGGAAGGGCAAATAAACATCCTGATGAATTAAATGCTGTAGAAAATGGTAGTTATAATAGCAATTGTCTATTAATATTATGGCATTAATATTATTAATATGTGACCTGGAAGTTCACATACCTCATGGCACATGTTTAAAACATAGATAAGTATACATCCTACATCACAGCAAGGACCTTTCTAAAAAATCATCTCCTGCTAAGGCTTTATCTTGAATTGTCTTGATTGATTTTGAACACATTACCAGTTTCTGCTATGTTACTGATACTGAAAATTGCTTAATTGGAACCTGGTTTAACGTAGTTTTTGGGTTGTTTCTGAGAAAGCATTAGTGAAACAGCGACTTACAAGATTTATTGGAGTCGTTATCATTTGAACCACTAAAACATTTTCCAGAGTGAAAAATCTAAGTTCGCAGTGTCTTTTAGGCAAGCTTTGTTTTAGTGGACAAGAATCTTTGTTTTAATCGGTAATAACAAATCTAAATTCTTATAACTGCTCTTTGAAGCCAGACTTCAGTCAGGGTTTTGGATGATAGCTGTGACTTACCCTCCAATTGTGTATTATTTAACATCTGACTTTACTAACAGGCTCGTGAAGCTGTAGAAATGCGTGCGCAAGTAGAGAGAAAGATGGCTCAGAAAGAAAAGGAGAAACATGAAGAGAAACTTAGAGAAATGGCCCAGAAAGCCAGGGAGAGAAGAGCTGGGATCAAAACCCATGTGGAAAAAGGTATGACATTCTCTTTACTGAGTTGAATTTACATTGTGAACATTTAGAGACTCGCCATTGTTTTTACTGCATAGAAAACTAGTACACACCTATAAAAATGTAGACATTTCAGAAATAATATAGAAATGAAACAATAACTTCTGCTTTACTGAGCTGTAGCAGTAGAAAATAAAGAATATATATTTGAAGATGGGCCTTCAATGTAGTATGAGACTACATTGGAATTTTTTTTTTTAATGTTTTATCTTTGAGAGAGAAAGAGCACGAGCTGGGGAGGGCAGAGGGAGGTAGACACAGAATCCGAAACAGGTTCCAGGCCCTGAGCTGTCGGCACAGAGCCCGACGCAGGGCTCAAACTCACTAACTGTGAGATCATGATCTGAGCTGAAGTTGGATGCTTAACCAGCTGAGCCACCCAGGCACGCTTGGAATTTTTTTTTTTTAAGTTTGTTTATTTATTTTGAGACAGAGCGTGCACGTGCACATAAGTGGAGGAGGGGCAGAGAGCAAGACAGGGAGACAACCCCAAGCAGGCTCTGCAGAACTTGATGCGGGGCTGGAACCCACAAACCGTGAGATCATGACCTGAGCTGAAGTTGGACACTTAGCCAACTGAGCCACCCAGGTGCTCCTACACTGGACATTTTTAAATTAAATTAAAAATCATTTAAAATTGCATATTATGGAGTGGTCAGGTCATGATCCCAGGGTGATGGGATTGAGCCCCATATCAGGCCCTGTGCTGAATGTGGAGCCTGCTTAAGATTTCTTCTTTCAGGGCACCTGGGTAGTTCAGTTGGTTGAGCCTCTGATTCTTGATTTCTGCTCAGGTCATGATTTCACGGTTCATGAGATCGAGCCCTACATTGGGCACCATAATGACAGCATGGAGCCTGCTTGGGATTTTCTCTCTCTCCTTCTCTCTGCTCCTCCCCCAGTTCACACATCCGTGCTTTTTCTCTCTCTCTCTCTAAATAAGTAAATATTTTAAAAAAGAAAGTTTCTAAGGGCACCTTAGTGGCTCAGTTAAATGTCTGACTTCAGCTCTTCAACTCAGGTCATGATCTCATGATTCATGAGTTCGAGCCCCACATCGGGCTCTGTGCTGACAGCTCAGAGCCTGGAGCCTGCTTCAGATTCTGTGTCTCCCTCTCTCTTTGCCCCTTCCCCATTTGTGCTCTGTCTCTCTCAAAAATAAACATTAAAATTTTTTGAAAAAATGAAATAATGAGGGGTAGCTCAGTTGGTTAAGTGTCAGACATCGGCTCAGGTCACGATCTCACAGTTCATGGGTTTGAGCATCACATTAGGCTCTGCACTGGACAGCTCAGAGCCTGGAGACTGCTTCAGGTTCTATGTCTCCCTCTCTCTTTGCCCCTTCCCCACTTGTGCTCTGTCTCTCAAAGGTGAATAAATATTAAAAAAAATTTTTTTTCAAATAATCAATCCTAGACCAGTACAATTATTCATTCCTTCAATGCATATTGAGCATCTACTATATGCAGGGTTCTCTTCTAGACACAAGGTTTTCAGTTAAATTGAGAGTATAGCAGTGAATGTAAACAGACCAAAAAAGTTAATTATCATTACTAGATAATTAATAACAATAGCATAATAATAATCTCTATGGAGAAAAATAAAACAGGCAAGGAGGATAAAAGTACCAGAAGGAAAGGATAGTCAGAATGGACCTGACTTCTTAGATGATAACATAAGTAAGGAAGTGAGTCCTACTCTGCGGAAAAGCATCCCAGACAGAAGGAACAGCAAATGCAAAGGCCCTGATTTGGGAGTATACTGGGTGTGTTAAAGAAAAGCAGGGAGGCCAGTGTAGCTGGACTGGAGCACGCTGAGTAGTAGATGAGGTGTCAGAGTAGTTAATGTAAATATGAAGACTAATGGCCAAATCATGGGTGGCCTTTTAGCCATTTTAAGGACATGGCTTTTACTTCAAATAACAAGGGAAGCATTTGAAGGGTTTGAGCAAAGCAGCACAATATGCCATATATGAGCAGGCTGTGGAATGGGCATGTGGAGGAGCAGGGAAACCATTTGGAGGGCTGTTGCAGTAATCCAGATGAGAGATAACGAGAGGTAGGGAAAACATGGTCGGATACAGATGTGTTTTGAAGGGAGAGCCATCAAAATTTGCTTATGTGTTACGTAGAGGTATGAGAGAAGAAGAGTCAGGGATTATTTCCAGAACTTCATGAGCAGTTGGGAGGGATTGAGTTTCCATTTACTAATATTGGGAAGACTGCAGGGGAAGAGGTTTGGGAGGGAAAGATTAGGAGTTTAGTTGTAGACATGTTAAATTTAAGATAGAGGTGTCAGGCAGGCAGTTGGATATGAGTCCAGAGTTCAGCTGTAGAGAAAGAACCAGGATTATAAGTAGTGATCCATACCCTTGAATCATATATGAATGACTTAATAAGGCAAGTTATAAAAACCTGCTTGTTGTACATATACTTAGCCACGGAAGGTAATTAGAAGATTTTCCCTGTATCTAAGTTCTCTACACTGGTGAGGATAAGAAGGCACAGAATGATTTTTGAAGAATTAGTTAAAATTTTGACAAATGTGTTGCCAGATACTAATAACTAACGTTTATTGAGTGCTTATTATGGCAGACACTACTCTGAGCACTTTACATGTACTGCCTTATATACTCCCTCCAGCGACCCCATGCAGTGGTTGTAGGACTGTCACTGTTTTACAGAGGAGACTAAAGCTCAGAGTGGTAGAGTAACCTGCACAGGGTCATATTGCTAACCTGTCATAGGAACAGGATGTGAATCCAGACAGGCTGGCTCCACGAAAGCACAGGCTCACACTGTGTCCCTTCAGACTGGAGAGAGAAGAGAAGGTGAAGATAGACATAAACACCATAGGTAGAGATCAAGACGCAGCCAGCTGTGGTGGACCACAAGCAAAAGATTATTCAGCCAGTCTTTGAAAATACAAGGGTACATTTACACATAATTTTTTTTCCTGAAATTTTAATATGACAATTTTAATTATTTTTTATTTTTTATTTTTTTTAGAGAGCGAGCAGGAGAGAGGTACAGAGGCAGGGTAGAGAGAGAATCTTAAGCAGTCTCCGTGCTCAAGGGGAGCCCAACACGGGGCTCAGACCCATGACCCTCGGGTCATGACCTGAGCTGAAGTCAAGGGTCAATCGGTAAAGCCTTCAACTCTTGGTTTCAGCTCAGGTCATGATCTCGAATTTTGTGGGTTCAAGCCCCACATCAGGCTCTGTGCTGGCAATGTGGAACCTGCCTGGGATTCTGTCTCTGCCCCTTTCACGTGATCATGTGCGCACACGTGCTCTCTCTCTCCCTCAAAATAAGTACATAAACTTAAAAAAAACACACACACAGAAAAGTTGAAAGAATTATACAATGAACAACCATATCTCCACCACCTAGATTCTACAGTTAACTTTTTTTTTTCACAATTAACATTGCTAAATTTGCTTTATTACCTGTCTACCCATCTGTATCCACCGTCAGTTCACCTTACAACTTTGATGCATTTCAAGTTAAGTTAAAGACATCATCAGTATACTTTTACCTGTAAACACTGCAGCTGCATGCATAATTATGGAATTCACATTCAAAAATTAAACAGGGGCGCCTGGGTGGCTCAATCAATTAGGCAGCCGACTCTTGATTTCAGCTCAGGTCATGATCTCACATTCGGGAATCGAGCCCCAAGTCAGGCTCTGCGCTGAGCATGGAGCCTGCCTGAGATTGTCTCTCACCCTCTCTCTCTGCCCCCCACCCCCCGCAAATAAGTAAATAAACTTTAAAAAATTAGATCAATACTGTTGGATTTAAATTAATTGCAAGTAAGTTAAAAGGGTTGAATGTGACTATAAAGAAATTCATGGAATTTTCTGTCGTAGGTTAAAGAATATTCTCTGGTTCCAGATATTAATGGGTAACATAGTGGTGAAGTAATTTTCAACTCTGTTCACACAGAGGATGGGGAGGCACGTGAGAGGGATGAAATCCGGCATGATAGGCGAAAAGAAAGACAGCATGACCGGAATCTTTCCAGGGCAGCTCCTGATAAGAGGTAAGTGCTATTTGAGATAAATACAAATTATGAGGAGTGGCTTTTCTGAACCTTTTAGAGAGAAGGTTTAGTCCACTGGGCCCAGTTTTGCTTCTCTGCCTTTCCTTTTTAGTTTGATAACTTACTAGATCAGCACTATTTTCTCACACCAAACTATTTACTTTTTCTTAGAAGAAGAATTGACTGTCCCTGGAAGTAATCCTTTCTTATCACCCTGTAGATGTATAGAATAAGCTAGAATTGCGAATGACAGAGGGATATAGAAAAGGGAGTTCAGATCATCTTTGTGAAGGTAGTAGATAGGACTGTTCTGGTCTGTTCTTTTCCTATTTTAAATGGTGAGACCAACATTATGTGCCTATTCCTCCAGGCAGAGAATAAGCTTCTGTACTTTTTAAAAAATTATTATTTTTTTAATGTTTATTTTGAGAGAGAGAGCGCACACATGTGTGAGTTGGGGAGGGGGCGGGGGGTGAGGGGGAAGAGAGAGAATCCCAACCAGGCTCCTTGCTGTTGGCACAAAGCTTGATGTGAGGCTCAGTCTCATGAACCGTGAGATCATGACTGAAGCCTAAGTCAGAGTCGGATGCTCAACGAACTGAGGCACCCAGGCGCCCCAAAGCTTCTGTGCTTTCATTGAGATACTCCTACATGCAGAGGACCATCCCGAGTACGGTGGCAGATAAGAGCAGATTTTGTGAGAAGTGAAAATCAGCCTCTTCTCATGAGCAGTCTATTAAAATTCAAAGACAGAGCTACCATGTAAAATTACTTGGGAAAATGGACCAGAGCACTGTTAATAAGTACAGACCTTCGTGAAACAAACAAAATACTTGCATGGGGACTTGGGCTAAAGTAGGGATTGGTAAAGTTTATGGTTCACCAAAGGCTGAGGCCTGAATTCTGAGTGAGGGTTAAATACAACTATGAAACATTGTCTTTCCATATGAGCAGTTTTCCACACTCTCATCATTTTGTGAGCTATTGATAAAATCCATTTTTTTTTCAAGTCATGTACTAAACATGAAAAAGAAGATTCCTGCTGGTGGTGGTCTTTGTTATTTAATGGCATAGCTCATCTCCCTGGGTAAGTGGAGCCCTGGAGAAGCAGAAAATCTGAATTTCAAATTGTGGATAATAGCGGTGTAGAAGAGAGTGGAATGAAATGTGAAAGTGCACAATTAATGATACTCTTGCTCTGAAATTCCTAAGCTGTAAAAAATTAAAATGGCTCTGTAGATAAATTGGGCCCTTAAAAACAGTAAAGTGGTTATGAGAATTGATAATGTAGAAAGACTGTAAACTTACGACTGGGTGAAAATTAGGTTGTCTATAGAAATCATTTTAAGACTTGAGTTTCAGGCCACCTGGGTGGCTCAGTTGGTTAAGCATCCAGCTTCGGCTCATGATCTCATGGTTCATGAGTTCAAGCCCAGCTTCAGTCTCTGTGCTGATAGCTCAGAGCCTAGAGCCTGCTTTGAATTCTGTGTCTCCCTCTCGCTGCCCTTCCCTGGCTTCCACTGTCTCTCTCTCTCTCAAAAACAGTAGCGCTCTGTCTCTCAAAAAAATAGATTGACAGACCTGAGTTTCTGTTAAAATAAGTGATGACAGTTACCATGGTTTCATTATGATATAGATTGCATACATACTGAAACAGCAGGGGAATTAAGATAATCTGAATATTGAAAATCATACTGAGTAATCCAGTCATTGATATGTTTTTCTCAAAATTCTTATAGGATAAAATTACTAAATGTGGTTCAGGTAAAGAACTGATTCTGGCTTACTGACAGTGATTCATATGATACATCTAATTTGCATCCAGTCCCCCCCCCCCCCCGCAACCCTCACATAATAGCAAATATAGACTAGCAATTTTCTATCTCAGCATGCTCTGTTAGGTGATTTCTTTTCTTTTCTTCCTTTTTTTTTTTTTTTTTTTGTAAGGTGATTTCTTGTATTAAACACTTCATGTCTAGAGTGAGTCTCTTGACAGTTCTTTTCATTGAACAGAAAGGCCTGATTGTAAAACCCCACCTCTTCTAATAATCACATCTCTGAAGTGCTGTAAGGACTGCCAGCCCAATTATGCATTATCAGGGAATATATGTTCACAAGATCTGAACAGGATATATTCATTAACTTTGCTTCTGAGATTGGTTAGGCTGAAATTGAAATTCAGCTTGTCTGTGAAGAGTTTTCAGTTAGCAACATTATATTTCAAAACAGGTCCAAACTGCAGAGAAATGAAAATCGAGATATCAGCGAAGTCATTGCTCTTGGTGTACCCAATCCTCGGACGTCCAATGAAGTTCAGTATGACCAAAGGCTCTTCAACCAGTCCAAGGTACAAGGAATTTAGAAATAGCATGTCTTAAGTGTTGATATGAATATAGTCCTCAGGGAAAAGAAAATTAACGTATCATAGATTTGGATCAATCTAAGTAAGGTATGCTGGCATAATGAGAGAAAAATATTACAAGTTATGTGTTATAACTTAGTTGCTTTATCTTATTTGATCTTTGATGCAAGTAAGATGAAACAACTCTGATTTTGCCCTCTTACAGTTGGCTAAGATGTAAGACACTAGTAGAAAATGAAAGAAATTAGGTGATTTAAAAAAAACCTAATATATTGGTCTTTTATTTCTAAAATAGACCCAGTGTCCTACAAAACTATCTCTTTTGGTTTTTTGTTGATCTTTGAAAAAAAAAAAAACAACTTTTTAATGCCGTAGAATCACATAAACTTGAGATCTTTAAAAGATGAAGCTAGGGGCGCCTGGGTGGCTCAGTCGGTTAAGCGTCCGACTTCAGCTCAGGTCATGATCTCGCGGTCCGTGAGTTCGAGCCCCGCGTCGGGCTCTGGGCTGATGGCTCAGAGCCTGGAGCCTGCTTCCGATTCTGTGTCTCCCTCTCTCTCTGCCCCTCCCCCATTCATGCTCTGTCTCTGTCTCAAAAATAAATAAACATTAAAAAAAAACTGATATAAAAGATGAAGCTAAAAAACTAAATTTAAGTGCTAAACTAGCTATCAGGAAATCTGATTCCTAGAAGCTATTGTTATCAACTAGCTAGGACACATTAGGACTGAAGAAGTATCTTTATGTTTTAATCTACCCAACATTGATTATTTACAGGCATAAGACCTTTAGATCAAAGATAGATGTGCTTTGCCCTCAAGGAACCTTCAAGTCTACTGGAAAAGACATATATGTATATAAATAAGGACAAGGCAGACTGTAATAAAAATATAGACATAGAAATAAAGTTCTACTGGGATATGGAACAGAAAAGTTTATTGACTCCGAGGCTTCAGGGAGATTTGAAGGTAGCATTTGAGTAAGTTCTTTTAGTTTAATAATGTATTAGGTACTTTTTTACATTCCTGGCATTGTTCTTTTACTTGTATTATTTCAATCCTTTAAAAAACCCTATGACTTCATACTATTTGTTACAACCTCTGTATGTTTGAGACACATACAGGTTTAGCTAGAAACTGATAGAAGATTAAAACATGGGCTGTCTTGATTTCAAAGTTTATGTTCTTAAACACTATGCTGTGGTAATCTACCAGGCTGAGCAAAGGGGTGAGGCATGAAAATTTCATGTAAGTAAATATTTATGACTGTCACCTCTTACAAGCTTAAGCTTAAATTATTTCAAAGTTGTAATAAAAATTTTCCTAACAAAGGACATCCCGTATTAAGGAACCATTCAAATATATGAAGCAAGTTCCTTGTTGTCTTAGGATTTTCATTAAGAGCCTTATTGTCTCTTGCTATAATAGTGATTGTTCTTGGAGTGCCTGGGTGACTCAGTTGAGCATCTTGATTTCAGCTCAGGTTATGATCCTAGGGTCATGGGAGCCTGCTTAAGATTCTTGCTCTCACCCTCTGCCCCCTCCCCAGCACATGTTCTCTCTCTCTTAGATAGATATATAGATAGAGAGAGAGAGAGAGAGAGAGAGAGAGGCAGGCAGGCAGGCAGTGATGTTCTCAGGGAGTTAAAGGGTGTGACATTTATTCTAAACAATTTTTTTTACGTTTATTTATTTTTGAGAGAGAGACAGAGTGAAAATGGGAGAGGGGCAGAGAGACAGGGAGACACAGAATCCAAAGCAGGCTCCAGGCTCCAAGCTGTCAGCACGGAGCCCAATGTGGGGCTTGAACCCACAAACCGCAAGATCATGACCTGAGCCAAAGTTGGACACTTAAGCAACTGAGCCACCCAGGTGCCCCTATTCTAAATGAAATCATACAGGGATGCCTGCCTATACAGCGTGCAACTCTTGACGTCAGGGATGTGAGTTTAAGCCCCATGTTGGGCATAGAAGTTACATGATAAATACATCAGTGAGTGACATCCGGTAAATGGTACTTGACAATTCTTTCATCTTTTTGCCATTGTCTGTAAAATTGAAATTGTCAAGTACCTGTTTATACTACTATCCCCCAATTTTAATGACTACTTCACTAAAGTAGTCAGACTTGTTAATTAGCACTGTATTTAATCTAAGGACCAAAGATGGTAAGAATGAAAATTTACGGACTTTTTTTAATGAAGATCATTTTAATTTGCAGTTCAGATTGCTGAAAATGTGAACTTTTAATGTCCTTGTTCCACAGGGTATGGACAGTGGTTTTGCAGGTGGAGAAGATGAAATTTACAATGTTTATGATCAAGCCTGGAGAGGTGGTAAAGATATGGCCCAGAATATTTACAGGCCCAGTAAAAACCTGGACAAGGACATGTATGGTGATGACCTAGAAGCCAGAATAAAGACCAACAGGTACCAAGGCAGACAGCTCAGTCTCACTGTTTGCACTAGTGAAAACAAAGTGGTTCATAGTCCTTTTTCTTTTTCCCTAGATTTGTTCCCGATAAGGAGTTTTCTGGTTCAGACCGTAGGCAGAGAGGCCGAGAAGGACCAGTTCAGTTTGAGGAAGATCCTTTTGGTTTAGACAAGTTTTTGGAAGAAGCCAAACAGCACGGTGGCTCTAAAAGACCCTCAGACAGCAGCCGCCCCAAGGAACATGAGCATGAAGGCAAGAAGAGGAGGAAGGAGTAGATACACCGTTCTTCAAAGTGAATGAACTTTTGTCCATAACCCTAATGATGCAAGTCAGATGGGGAAACACTTTGTAAATGGCCAGGATAAAAACCAAATCTGGGTGTCAGACCCCAGCACTACTTTTTATTACGGGAGTAAGGGGGGGGGGGGTGGAAAATTCTTTGAACTATTTAGTTTTTTTTAAAGAGTGGGTTGTGTTTGTGTTTCTCCTACCTTTTGGCATTTATAGAACATACTGCTCCACACATGAAATTAAGACCACTTCCTTTTGTGTGATGTTAGTACTTTGGGGATAATATTTTGTGTAAGAAGGACTGCTGATGAATACAGTTGCCCCAATCACAGTGAGTAGAAGGATGTTCACATACTAGAACTGTCCTGCCAAATGACGCCTGCCCCTCCTGAGCTCGGTTTTCATTTGGAGTGGGGAAAGCAAGCTCTTGCTTGGTGCAACTACTTGTTTCAAATAAAAACATTTAGGCAAAATTTTCAATTTTGTTTACTTTATTTAATAGGTAGTAACAGTCTCAAAAATCTTTTTCTTCATCAGATGTTTGATCCCCTTGCAAAATTTTTGGTCTTTGAGCTTGAATGTGGAGCTAAGAAAAATCAAGTAAGCATTGTAAGGAAAGACACTATCTGCAAAAACATTACAACTGACTGAAAACTGCCACTTTAAGACTGCCTTTTTATTATGGAGTCAGCAGCTAGAAGTCAAGAGGATGTTATTTGTTCCCTGCTCTTAAAACTAAATCGGTTTGACCCAAGGTTGCATGGTAAATGGAAAAGCCAGGATTTCAACAACAGTCTCCCTACCTTGTAAGTAAGTTCCCACTGCTCTATGTTAGATACACCTTGCTAACCATTAAAGGGTCTTCCTGTACTACCCTCCCCAGACATTTTAGAACTGGCACTCTCCCACCACCACCATTCTTTAACCAATATTAAGGAAACCTTAGTTACAAATCTCCCAAAGACCTTGTCATTCCGTACTTTTGACCTACTGACCGATATATAGAAAGCTCACGACATTATACAGAAAAATATTTACCTTTACTCCATCAATAATATGATTTTCTTGCTGTAGTGCATTCTGAAGTTCTTCTTCTGAAGAAAACTGAATCCAACCCATACCTCTGTGAAACCCAGTCTCTTTGTCCTAAAAATTCAAAATTTAGGAAGAGATTAATCATGAACTTGAAAAATGTTTCCATGAGCTCCAAAACAAACTACCAACTGTTCATCTGCCAAAACGGCATAACAGACATTATTAAAGATGTTGAAAAACTTAGTTACCAAAGGCTTAACCGCCGTGTTAATCTTAACATTCTGCTTTTCTGATGCCACTAGAGAAGTAACATATAGGTAGTAAAGTTTCTTTGTCATTCAAGATACAAACCACACTAAAATAAGGGAAATTTTAATCACATAAATAGAGTACTCTAACTTCCTCATTTCTAGAAACTAAAAAATTAAGCCTCAAAATCTAGGTGCATTTCTGGTAATTTTGGAGACCAATTATTCTCATCACCACTACTACCATTATAATCACATACTCCCTATTCCTAATGAAAAATAGGAAAAAAGAAAAAATATAGACAGTATTACCCTTATTTACCTAGCTCCAGACTTCAAGGTGCTTCCCTTTGTGCATAGGACAAGAGTGCTTATCATCCAACCTATACATCAGCACGTGTGGAAAAGATTCTGGTGTGCTTCAAAGCACCCTGCTATTTAAAGACGAGGGGTGCCTGGGTGGCTCAGTCGGTTAAGCATCCAACTCTTGATTTTGGCTCAAGTATGACCTCAAGGTTGTGAGAGCAAGCCTGCCTTTGGGCTCTATGCTGGTCATGGAGCCCGCTTAAGATTCTCTCTCTCTCCCTCTGCCCCTCCCCACCCAAATAAAAAGAACAGATACAAAGATGTCTATTCACTCTGTACATCATCATCATCATCAATCTTGTTACAAAGTTATGTTGTGCTCCACACCACCCCCAAAACAAATTCTTAGAAATTGCCCCCATATTTAAAAGGTGACTTTTTTTTTGAGAGAGAGAAATAGTGGGAGAGGGGGCCAGATGGAGGGAGAGACAGAATCTTAAGCAGGTTCCATGCTCAGCACAAAGCATAGGGCTCAGTCCCACGACCCTAGGATCGTGACCTGAGCTAAAATCAAGAATCTGAGGCTCAACTGACTGAACCACCCGGGCACTCCTAAAAGGTAACTTTTTAAGTATAAACCTAGACTGCAGGAAGTTTCTGGTAATGTCCCAGTGATTCACTCCTTACCTCAGAAAAATACAATTTCTCCTCTACCTCCTTATGACCATTGCTGTAAAAGCTTTACAAATTTTGTGTGTGGGGGAAGCCTGGGTGGTTTAGTCAGTTAAGTGTCCAGCTCTTGATTTCAGCTCAGGTCATGATCTCCCGGTCGTGAGACTGCACGCTGAACGTGGAGCCTGCTTGGGATTCTCTCTCACCTCTCTCTGCCCTTCCCCTCCTCACACTCTCTCTCTCTCTCTCTCTAAATAAATAAACATTTGGAAAAAATGTTTTGTGTTTGTGTAAAACTTAAGTACTGTGTATCTAAGATAGGAACCTGGATTTCTAACTTGAGTACATGAATTGTTTACCAGAAACTTTTTTCCTGTTACATTTTATTTAGTTTTACCAAGAATCAAAATTTTCTTTTGTTTAAATCTAAACCTGTTAACTCCAGGTCCTAAATTATTTTATTTATACTTCTAAGAGGGAAATGGGAACCAAGAAAAATGTGTTACTATTTTTGGATAAAATTTTTTAATGCTCCTCAAAAAACACAAGTTTCATACTCTTTGTAAAATTGTAGTTTTTAAGCTTATAGAAACATTTTCATGTCAGTAATACATGTGCCTCATTCTTTTAATCAACTGTATAAAAAACTCCACTGTATCAATGACTATTTAATCCCATTGATAAACATTTAGGTTCTTTCTGGTAATATTACTATTTTTTTTATTTAGTTTAAAGAGAGAAAGTGGGAGCAGGCGAGAGGGGCAGAGGGAGAGACAGAGAATCTTAAGCAGGCTCCATGCTCATCGCGTAGCCCAATGCAATACTCGATCTCAGAACTCTGGGATCATGACCTGAGCCGAAATCAGGAGTCAGACGCTTAACCAACTGAGTACCCAGGCGCCCCTTTCCAGTTATATTAGTGAACAATGTTGCTTTGAGCATTCTTAACCACACCATTTCTGCAGAATAAATGCCTAAAAATGGAACTGCTAGATCAAAGCAAATACAAATTCTGGATTTTGATTTTACCAAACTACCCTTCAGAAATGAAGTAAACTTCTGAGCAATTTCAGTGCCAGCTTCCCTACACCCTCACTAGCACTAGATAGGAGTAATCTATTAGATCCTTGGAAAGCAACAAACATTAAGAGTTAAGAATTTAAATTTCTTTAAGTTGATATTTTACCATAGTCTTCTCAGTGTCAGGAAAAAAGGGGCAGTTTTAGTGAAGCACCTGTAAACTTTGTGTGTACTCACATTACACCATCAAAAATCCAGTAATTCTAGAAAGCCCACAGAAAAATACAGCCCAGAATAAAGCAAAACAAATTGATAAACTGATTTCTAAACCTTCCTTAGAAAGCAAAGGAGGGGTGCCTGGGTGGCTCAGTTCGGGGAGCATCTGACTTCGGCTCAGGTCATGATCTCATAGTTCGTGAGTTCAAGCTCCACGTCAGGCTCTGTGCTAACAGCTCAGAGCCTGGAGCCCGCTTCAGATTCTGTGTCCTCTCTGTCCCTCCTCTGCGTGTGCTCTGTCTCTCTCTCTTTCAAAAATAAACATTAAGGGGCGCCTGGATGGCGCAGTCGGTTAAGCGTCCGACTTCAGCCAGGTCACGATCTCGCGGTCCGTGAGTTCGAGCCCCGCGTCAGGCTCTGGGCTGATGGCTCGGAGCCTGGAGCCTGTTTCCGATTCTGTGTCTCCCTCTCTCTCTGCCCCTCCCCCGTTCATGCTCTGTCTCTCTCTGTCCCAAAAATAAATAAAAAACGTTGAAAAAAAAAATTTATAAAAAAAAATAAACATTAAAATTTTTAAAGGAAATATAACAAATATAAAAATACTAAAAGAAAAAAGGCATTCAACTTAATAAGGATAAAGATTAAAACAGATATTCTCTACCAGTTGAAAAAAAAATTTTTTTAAATGTTTATTTTTGAGAGACAGCATGAGCAGGAGAGGGGCAGAGAGAGAGGATGACACAGAATTGGAAGCAGGCTCCAGACTCAGCTGTCAGCAGAGAGCCCGACATAAGGCTCAAACCTATGAACCATGAGATCATGACCTGGGCCAAAGTTAGACACTTTAACCGACTGAGCCACCCAGGTGCCCCTCCACCAATTAATTTTCAGATAAAATCATCCTTTAGTATCAAGTCCTTACTATAATACTGGAGTGGGCAGAATTCAAAGATGGCCCTGTGATCTACACATGTCCCACCAAGTTACCCTCTGTATAACCCCTTCCCCTTGAGGGTGTGTGGGACCTGTGACATGCTTCTAACCAAAAGAATATGGCAAAAATGATGGGATGCCACTCCCATGACTATGTTCTAAGACAAACCTAACAGACTAGACAGAGAAACTCCTCTGCTGACTGAAGAAGTAAGCTGCCATGTTGGGGGAGCCTACAGACCTCCCAGGTAACAAGGAACTGCAGGTAGTCCCTACAAGCTGAAAGCCAGCAAAAAGGTAGATACCTCAGTCCTACAGTTCAAAAATGAATTCTGCCAACAACCTGAGGGATCTTGGACATCAGTCTCTCCCAGCTGAGCCTCTGATGAGACCAAAGCCCCAGCTGACACCTGGCCTGCAGCTATATGAGACCCTGGGCAGAGGGCCCAGTAAGGCTATGCCCAGGTTCCTGATCTGCTGAAACTGTGGATAACATATGTTTGTCGTTTTGAGTCCTTATGTTTATGGTAATTTGTTATGTGCAGGATAAGTTTTTTGTTTTTTTTTTTACTTTTTAATCAGTATCACCCATAATTTTATCCATAAAGACTCTGATGAACAGCTTTACTTCATTAGAAAGTCATACAAGTTGATATGTTTTGACAAAAACTCAAGAATTCGAGGATAAAATTTGAGGATCAAGAATGAAAGGATAACTTTTTTTTTTTCAAAGAGAATACTCACAAAAGGTATGATGCACTTTCGTATATGGCCAAACTGTGCAAAATGTTCTCTCAGCTCACCTGTATAGGAAGAGAAAACATGTTAAAAGTAGTTCATGTATTTTGGGGTACCTGGCTGGCTTAGTCGGTAAAGCATGTGACTCTTGAAATCGGAGTTGTGAGTTCAAGCCCCACGTTGGGCACAGAGATTACTTAAAAACAAACAACAAAAAAGGAGTTAATATATTTTGTATCTTTCATCCTAGATTGTAGGTAGAAACCAAAAGTGGGCCTAGAGTTCCCAAACATTTTGTGAACAGGAGCTACTTTGCATTTCCTTGAAGCCTTAAGATTTAGGAAGCAGCTATAGTACTGACTACAGATCTTCAAGTTATGATGGGGTTACAGCTGATAAACCTATTGTAAGTTGAAAATATCCTAAGTTGAAAATGCATTTAATACACCTAACCTACTGAACAGCATAGCTTAGCCTAGCCTACATCATAAAAAAGTTTTTTTATGTTTATTTTTTTATTTTTGAGAGAGAGACAGAGCATGAGCACGGGAAGAACAGAGAGAGGGAGACACAGAATCTGAAGCAGGCTCCAGGCTCTGAGCTATCAGCACAGAGCCTGGCACGGGGCTTGAACCCATGACCTGAGCCAAAGTCGGACACTTAACTGACTGAGCCACCCAGGCACCCCTAGACTAGCCAGCTTAAACATGCTCAGAATAATTACATTAGCCTATAGTCAGGCAAAACCATCTAATGCAAAACCTATTTTATAATAAAGTGTTGAATTTCTTCTGTAATTTATTGACTACTGAAAATGAAAACCAGAATGGTGGTTAAGGGCACAGAATAAGTCTATGAGTTGTTTACCCTCGTAATCACATGGCTCACTGGGAGCTGCATCTTGCTGCTGCTGCTGCTGCTGCCTAATATCACAAAAGAGTATCATACTGCATATCACTAGCACAGGGAAAAAAATCAAAATTTAAAGCAGAGTTTCTTCAGAATGTGTATCACTATTGCACCATTGTAAAGTCAAAAAATTGTAAATGAAACCGCTGTAAGTCAAGAACCATTTCTATAAAGCTGCAATGTACCAGATTTGGGGAAAGTGTGTGTAGGGACACACACAGATAAGTTGCTGAGTTGACTGTAGTCTTCATCCCCTGCAGAGGAGTATCTTCATCATAGTGTTAGGTGCATGGATAACAATCCTTGTGAGAAAGTCACACAAAAGACAATTTAACTGTAGTGTGTTGTTTAAGCCCTTGCCTTCCATAAAGTTTACACTCAGTTAAAAAGCTGATACTTTAAAATTTGTTGAGATGACCCTGCTTACCCTTCCTGCTTTATTTCCCATTGCTGGCCCATAGTTACTCTCTAGTATAGCAAATGAAATTCTGTGTGTCCCATGGATTTCCATCTTTGTCTATCGTTATTTCCCCTTGTTATGTCGGTAATCCTATCTCTTCCTGCCTAAATTGTAATTATCCTTCAAGATCCAAGCCAAATATATCCACTGAATATTAATTTATCGGGGATCTACTCCAATACAAAACAATGCTATTATCCTGACCCGAGTCCTCAAAGATGCATAGTAATCTTAAAAATCAAAAATACATGATCTCTTCTGAACTACAGTGCTTGTACTTTCCCTGATTGATATTTCATATTACCTGGTTATTTCCCCTAGTTCATCTAAACCTCACTGCTTCAACAATTGCCTGTATCTGTTGTAAGTCTCCTCACCCTCACCACAACACCGTAACTTTCCCAAGTGTTGAGTCCACTATGTCAATAGTAATTGATACACAGTAGGGCAATATTTGATGAATGAATAAATGCCTAGTAATGCTTCAGCAACCCATAGGGACTAAATTTCTGAAGAGCTCTCCCAGTTGGTCAAATCAGTTGTCAAGATCAGGACCTCAGAGACCATGTTACTGGAGAATAAACAAAATAGTGTTAAATATACACGTTTTAAACCAGGTATTGAAAGTTCTAGAAAACATTCACTTCCAAAACAAACTAGTTCTGGAAGGTAACCCTCTTCCCAAATTACCTATAACTGTTAAGGGAAAACAGCTGCAAGCACCAAGAACAATGCCCACCACAAACATCCTTAAATATTTGCTGAATGAATGAATGAACTGAGAGAGAACGTTTCAAAGTTGTATGTTACACAGACCCTTTGTAAGAGTTTTAAACCAACCCATTATGGTCTGTACACCTGCAACTGCAAGACGCTGATGAAATCCCTGGGCCTTTACACAGTTTCATGGAGCCTAAGCAAGACATTGTACTGGCTTGATCTTCACCTGCCACATACTGAGAAAGTGAGGCACAAACTGATCTATTTTCCATTCCACTACCCACACCTGGACCACAAAAACTAAGAGGTGAGTAATCCCAGTTCCATTCTTTTCTTTAAGGGAGATGACCTGATACATGAAAACCTATAAAACTGACCGTGGATTTTTAATTTTTGGTAGGCAAATATAAAAACATTTTCTCAAAACTGCAACTGACAAAAATCAATGTTGGTGAGAGATTTCGATACTGATTACTCCCAACCCTCTATCTCCAGCCGAGGTCTCTCCCCTTGAGCTTCAATTACGGTAATCATGAAAATGATTGTCATTCATTGAGCACTTATGTATCTAGCACAGGTCTAAGCGGTTTACATATAAACTCATTTTAACCCAATCAAAAATCCTATGAGGAAAGTTATTACTGACTCCATTTCACAGATGAAACTGAATTACAGTAGTGAGCCCTTTTCCCAAATTCCCTCCTTTTGGGTTGCACAACTATTAAATGGCCGAGGTGGAATTCTAACCTGCGCAGTATGTTTAAAAGGGCACTTCTCAATCTCTACACATTCTTCTCTGCCCACTTGCTGACGGAGACCTCACAGGTTTTTCTCAAACTCAACACATTTAACCTTTAACTCCTCTTCTTTAAACCTGCTGCTTCCACATCCTAACCACGATATTCACCAACGCTAAAAACCTGGAAGTTGTTCTTCCTTTTCCGTCATTCCGTACTCTTTCCCATTCAAACCATCGCGAAAAGCCGTTGATTTTGTTCTGTTAACATAGGTGGATTTGACCCGCTTTTCTACCACTACACTATTTCAGGTCCTCTTCTTAGGACTAAATTACTGAAACTGCCTTTTAGTTCGTCTCCCCGCCTTCAACCTTACCAGTTTGAATCCATCCTCCATACCGCAATCAAAACAGTCCCTTCTAAATCGTACATCTTAACGTTTGCAAGTAACGAACTGTTCCACCAAATCACTCCCGCAGGCAGGAGACCCTGAATACGTGCCGCAAAAGCTCAAGACGCATCCCCAATTAATTGCAAAAAAAAAAAAAAAAAAAAAAAAAATTCTGCTCACTGGTTTGCTCAGGAGCAACAGCTCTTAATCCAGCTACCACGCTGATTCCAGCGCTCCGCCAAAAGCAGTGCTTTTGAGGATCGCTTGAGCCTCAAACTTCCGCCCCTAATACGTCTCCATCACTCACTCGAGGCTGCGGTCCAGGGAATTTTTCTGACGAAAGCCACCGGCCTGCTAGTACTAGTACGCAGCGCCATAGCGCCCCTCACCGCTGAAGCCGCCATCTTTAGATTAAGCACCTCTGTGACCACTGGTCACGACCCCGGAAGAACCTGCCGGATCCGGAGCACGGCACTCTGCTTCCGGGTCAGAAGAGGCCGGGCAACGAGATGGGGAAGATGGCGGCGGCCGTGGGCTCTGTAGTGACGTTGGCGGCCGAGCCAGGGGAGGACGCCTTTCGGAAGCTTTTCCGCTTCTACCGGCAGAGCCGCCCCGATTCCGCAGACCTGGGAGCGGTCATTGACTTCTCGGCGGCCCATACAGCCCGCGGCACGGGGCCTGATGCCCGCAAGGTACGGACAGAGGAGCGGCGCGCATCACCGGTCGCCTCACCTTTTTTGAGGGTCTTCACAGCTCACCTCATCTCTTTTCTCTGAGTGTTATTGAGTAATCCCCGGCCTCGGTGGGCGCGGAGTTGAATTGTCCATGAAGAGTGACACTTTGGCGGTGAAGAGCTGTGCTGCCGGGTTACTCCACGCGGCCTTTCCCGGCTGCGGCCTCAGAGAATGCCTGGGAATTGGTGTTCATTCCTAACATTAACTGTTCGTTTACGTCTCTACTTCAGTTTGTGTAAAAGCCCATAAACCGTGTTCTTACACGGTAGGGAAGCGCTTTGCAGCTTGAAAAAAACAACCACCCAAGTATCCCCACCACTGAGAGGGATCGATTTTGTTAGTTAAGCCGTCGTCCATAAAATAGGTCCCTGTCGTCTCCGGACCTCTCAGAAAAAGGGCATTGAAAGATTGAGATCATCTCTCCACGTTTGAAAGGAAAGGGCAAATGAATTCAAGCACTATGCATTATTTCTACCTTTCCCCATGTTAAGTAGGAAAAGTAACATAAAGGGGGACACAGGGAAAATCACAGTTATAGTATATAGTATGCATAATTTCTTTATAATCGCTGTTAACACTGAGGATCCCTTGGGGCGCCTGGGTGGCGCAGTCGGTTAAGCGTCCGACTTCAGCCAGGTCACGATCTCGCGGTCCGTGAGTTCGAGCCCCGCGTCGGGCTCTGGGCTGATGGCTCAGAGCCTGGAGCCTGTTTCCGATTCTGTGTCTCCCTCTCTCTCTCTGCCCCTCCCCCGTTCATGCTCTGTCTCTTTCTGTCCCAAAAATAAATAAACGTTGAAAAAAAAAAAAAAAAACACTGAGGATCCCTGATCCCTTAATTTGCCCTTGGTGTTGTCCACAGATGGCTGGATGGAGCATTCCCTCTAAGCTTAATAATAGTTCTCAGTAAAATTGGAATGCTGTAGTAACACCATACTTATCTAGAACTTTTTAGGAACTTCATTTGCTAGCAAAAATGGTCTTAGAGTTGTCGAAATAACATACAGAAAGTCTGAACTCTAAGAATAATGTACATGGGACAGACCCTCATTCATCTCCTTTTGCCTGTATTTTGCTGCAGTATTTAAATACTTTTAGAATATAAGCCACCTGAGAAGAGGACATTGTGTCTAGCACACTCTCTGAAACAGTAAGCATTCAATAAATACACTATCCATTGAATACATAAAAACTTCAGTATTTAGTTTCCCAGTTCAAAACAGATTGAAAGTCGCAAATTGGAAAAGAAAGTTGCTCTGAGAGCAACTGATGAGCAGTGGAGAAAGTGACAGCTAATAGGCAAGGGAAAAAGCAGAACTTTTTTTTAAACTTCGAGGTTTGGTTTAGCTTAGCATGGAGAATAGGTCCACAAACTTACTTCAACTATGGGAGTGTTGGCTGAATTACAGTACATTACTAAATATGGTCTGTTTAAGAAATCATTACAAAATGTTTAAAATAAAAACATCAGTACCTGGAAAAATTAGCTGGTTAAGACTCTCAGAGTTCCAGGTAGCCATTTTATTACAGAAACTGGTAATACACCAGCCACTTGTTAGTATTTTTTTTCTGGAAATCTCTACACTTGGTGAAGTTAATAGGATGAGAGATGCTGTCTTTTTGGAAGAGAACATTTGATGTATTCTAAGGCAAGCAAGATCCTAAGTTTATCATTAGTGGAAGAATAAAGGTTTTTGTTTTGTAAATGTCCTTTAGTGACTGCATGTTGGATCCCTTAACCAATTTAATAAGGCATCTCTAAGATACTCTTATATGCAAAGAAAACTTCATGAGCCCCTGAAAAACTTAATTTCAAAGTAATTCACAAAGACAAAAGCTCTGAGTTTCATTTTGAAGTTTCATCTAAAAAAGAATAAATATACTTTCAGCAAACAGGGTTTCCAGTGTTTCACTGAAACGTTTATTCTGTCTGGTGAGAGCACTCTCTCCATTCTCTTACCCTCTCCTGCCTGATGTTCCTCATTGGTCTGTTTAAGCACCTGATGTTCCTCATTGGTCTGTATATAAGTGCCTCAAAAGCATTGATAGCCTGAACTGAGATGGGCAGCATTTTGACTAAGGGTATTTCAGTACACCAAACACCTTTCATGATTTAGAGTCTTGGAAGAAATCACAAAAGTGTGGTGTCATACAAAAAGGTAGTCTTGAAGGCCAAAATCAGCCTGCTTCTCATTTCTGCTTAATTTTATATTACTTTCTAGTGTTTGTTAGTGTATAGATGAGAAAACTAAGGCTCTAAGAAGTGACTTATCGAAGTCTTGCATCAAGTAAGTGGTAGAACTAAGTTTAGGAGCCCAGACTTAACACTCTGAATTTTGTCTCATACCGGAAATAACTTTAGAAATTTGAGATTCTCAGAGCTGACCTGCAAAGTAGCTTTAGCCCTCCAACTTCTGTTTCCTTCCTGTCAGGTGATCAGATCTCAGCTGAGTGTGTCTTCAGTCAGTGACCATGATGCACATAGAGCAGGACTTCAGCCAGTAAGCAAGTGGCAAGCCTATGGACTCCAAGGCTATCCTGGTGAGTGCAGCAGACCCCAAAAGATAAGATCATGTAATCATTTGTCTAATTTCAGAGCTGTGAAGAGAGTGGGGAAGAGTTGTAAGCAAGTATGCAAAGAGTGAAAATAAACACGGAAATACTTCACAAAGTGACTATGTTCTCATAGGGCCAAAAAAAAAAAAAAAAAACAAAAAACAAAAAACTTAAAATGTATTGCTGTCCTTAAGGCTGAGCTTTTGAAAAAAGTGTTACAGTTAATGAGATCAAAAGCCCTAATAGACTAAATAATCTAGCATTTTGAACTTCAGTAATGTTGGGTAACTCACTTTACAGATAATGAAATTAAGATGGTAACGAAGAATGGGTAATGTTTTCATTGTTATTTTTTGAGTAAACTATTCCCAACATGGGGCTTGAACTCACAACTGCAAGCTCAAGAGTCACGTGCTCTACTGCTTGAGCCAGCCAGACACCTTTAATCTTTTTGTTAAGGATCATGGGGACATTGTAGTTGAATGATTATGAACTATTTAGAAATTACAGAAATGCCTTATTTGGCCAAATATATTTTACCTGGCATCCTTTTTCTTGGAGAGGACATAAAGTTAACATTGTATCTGTGATTTCAATATGGATTAACAGCAAGAAAAAATCCTAAAAAGAAATACTAATTTTCATTGTACCATGGGCCAGATCTGTGTTACAGCTCTTACTACATTGTGATCACTGAAGTATTGGTTAATAACATAGGACAGTATTAACAGCTTCAATACTTCCTTTAAAAGACCTCATGCACTTTAGTTATGTGTAAAAGAGGAAACAAGAGGCTCCTGGGTGGCTCAGTTGAGCATCCAACTCTTGATTTCAGCTCAGGTCATGGGATCGAGCTCCATGTCAGGCTCTGTGCTGAGCGTGGATCCTGCTTAAGATTGTTTTTCTCCCTCTGTCCCTCCCCTGCTTGTGTGTGCATGCTCGTGTGCTCTCTCTCTCTTTCTCTCTCTCTCGAAAATAAAAGAATAATAATAAATGAATGAATGAATGAATGTCAAATGATGGCTTTATGTACAGAAGCACGGCTCTCCATGAGTTTGAGTAAATGAGAGCATGCATCACCAGCAGTCTTTTATGTACTTTTCTTGAAGGCTGCCTTTTACCTTTCAAGCTTACCTCCTGTTTTCAAGGCTGTGTTTCTCTGTTGCTGTGCCTTTTCCCCTTAACAAAACGGGAACAAAAAGTTTGTTCAGACTACAAAGTTACCAACCCCACTCTCATTTTCTGTTGTCCAAATGGGTATACTTGATTTTAAGGTTTTCTAGGATTTCACATTTAAGCCACATTTTGTGAGTTGGTACCTCATTATGTCCTTAGAGACTTTATCTTCCCTGCCATTGTAAGCTGCATTTAATAGAAGTGTAATGTCCAGAACATGGGAGATGACAGTGTCTTCTTATTCAGGCTTGATCAGAAGGATTGTGTTTACTTCTGGATTCTGCTTGTTATAAAGGAACCTGAGCAACCACAACCTGTCCTTACAAGAATGAGCGGGAGGGTCATGAGTTTGAAGATTGAGTCTGGGGAAGAGTAAACCTGAGAGGGAACCTGACAGCATCCAACATTTGAAAGGTTGCCATACACACAAAGGGCTGGTTAAGGCCTAGGTTCTGACATGAGGCTACCTGGCTTCATGTTGTGGCTCTAACCATCCAATATGACCTTGGGCAAGTTTCTTAATCTCTCTTGGCCTCAGTTGCCTGGTATGCAAAATGTATGAAAAAACATTCCAGCTTTGTAAGGTTATTATGAAGATTAAATGTGAGTACATGTAAAGTACTTTGATCCATGCCTGGCACACAGGAAATGAGCATTAAATGTTAGCCTTAAAGCTAGAGGTATTTTTGAAGAAGAATAAGAAACTAATTTGGGGTTGCTCTGTGAGTCCGAACCTAAGATCAATATGTGAAAATTAAAAGGCAAAGTTTAATTCATTAAAGGAAATCAACAGTTGTCTAGAGTGGACTGCCTAAAGAGGTCTTTATTTTCCTGACACTAAGTCAGAGGTATTCTTCATTTGATATTTTGGGGAATGTTATAATCAATGCTGATAGATGGTAGGTTGTTGGGGTATTTTTCATATTTTTTTCCTCTCTCAAAATATTGACAATCCCCTGTCACCTCTGAAATTATTTGGAGAATTTTACCTGTATGTGAAATGCAAAAGTGGTTTCCACGTTCAGAAACAAATGTTCTCACTCCTGTCCTCCAATTTTAGAGGAGGAAAAGCTCCTCCCATTTAAAGCCAGTCCCTTCACCTCTCTTTCTTTTTCTTTTTTTTTGGGGGGGGGCTTATCAAAAGATCCCACTTTCTTTTACCTCTTCCAGCTTTCAAAACCTTGCTCTGCTCTTTTCCTCTTTTTGTGTTCAACCAGTTCCTCTTTGCTGGTTCTTTCCTCATAATCTGTAAGCATGCTTAGGTCTTTCCAAACCCTAAAAACCATAAATTTTCCCCTTAAATTCTTCATTCCTCTGTGACTGCTCCTCAGCCTTTGTTCCCTTCATAGCCAGGCTTCTGCAGGGCATTCATTGTCTGCATCACTGTCTCTGCTGTCCTGTCTCCAGGGGTTTCAGAAAGTACATAGTATGTGTTTGTTGAATGTTCAATGAATGGATCCTTACCGTGCATTGGATTCCTGTTCATTATTGTTATTCCTCGTTTATCCAGGAGAAAAACAACATTAGATTACTTTCAAGGTCACAGAAGATCCTTTCAGCACAGGTGCTGGAGGTATTTGCATCCTGACATGTGAGCAGATGTATATATCATCTTTCTTTGCTGTTCTGTCAGATTTCAATTGGGAGGCAGAAATCACACCAATTATTTTAACTGAGAGAATTTAACATAACTGTTGTTAGCCAGATATTAGAAAACAAAAAAGGCCAAGGTGGAACACTGAGATACCACAAAGACCGCTGTTGCAGAAAGGGATTACCACCTCTGTAAGTCATAAATGCCTGGTGCATTTGAGGAGTGACTTTTGGAATTTTCAATTCTAAGGTTTGCTTAGGGGTAACATGGTTGATAGTTGTGGAATATTTGTTTCTCTCCCCCCTTTCTCTAAAATTGGAGGATAGAAAGGAGAACATTTGCTTATACATGTGGAAGCCACGAAGCATGAGCAAAGGGTATGGGGCATAAATAATACAGTAATGGGTATAAGGATGTCAACAAAAATAAATTATCTAAATATAACTGATGGAGAATTTTCTCCTCTCCTTCTTTCCCCACCCATCTTTTGTGTAGGATTTATTTTTATCCCAAACCCCTTCCTCCCAGGTTACCAGTGGCACTGGGTGAAGCAGTGTCTTAAGTTATATTCCCAGAAACCTAATGTGTGTAACCTGGACAAACACATGACTAAAGAAGAGACCCAAGACCTCTGGGAACAGAGCAAAGAGTTTCTGAGGTAAGTGTTCGTATTCAGCTCAGGTCACTGCACATCTTTATAGGAACTACTCCAGAACAATTCAGTGAATGTGACTGACGTGTTTTCCCCTCGTTCCCATGCAAATATGGCACAATTATTTTCTTTCCCCTGGGAACATTTGGACAGACACTTTGACAGTTATATTAAACTGAGATCTGTTTTAGGTTCATCATTTATTTTTCTCTCTCAAAAATAAATAAACATAAAAAAAAAGATTTGCTTATAACTTGGATCTCAAATTCATCCTCCTTACTCATCAGCTGGTCCATTTTCATTCAGCTTCAGCCCTTTTTCTGCTTAAAGTGAGTTCCAGGGTCACCTTGCCGCTTCATTTCATAGAGCATGTGACTCTTAATCTCAGGATTGTAAGTTTGAGCCCAGCATTGGGTGTAGAGATTACTTAAAAAAATAAAATCTTTTTTAAAAAAATAAAGTGAGTTCCTTTGAAGATTTGTGATATTCTGAAAAAATAACACTAAAAGCTATTGGTTTCCACTCTCCTAGATGAAGTCACTGCTACTAGCAGTTTTATGATGGATTAGTTATTCCTCTTGAGAACTAACATTTGCCCCTTAATGTAGTATCACCATTTATTCATTCACAATTTTTTTTATTTTAAAGTAATCTCTATACCCAGCATGGGCCTCGAACTCATGACCCTGAGATCAAGAGTCACGTGCTCTATTGGCTGAGCCAGCCAGACATCCTATCATACCACAAATTCTTATTGAGGGTTAGTTGTATACCAGACATGAGGCTAAGCATTGGAGATACAAAGACACATAGGACAGTGTACTTGTACTCAAGAATGCATAGTCTATGGCAGCAACTCAGTGTCAACAGGAATAATTATAAGGAAGCTTGGAAAGTATTATGATAGGTGTTTAGAAAAATACTGTGGGGGCCAGAGGGAGAAATAATTCCTCTAGGCAAGAAAGAGATGTCAAAGAAGAAAAAATCATTACTATTTTTAAAAATTTTTTCTTGTAACGTTTATTTATTTTTGAGAGTGACAGAGCGTGAGCGGGGAGGGGCAGAGAGAGAGAGGGAGACACAGAATCTGAAGCAGGCCCCAGGCTCTGATCTGTCAGCACAGAGTCCAATGCAGGGCTCAAACCCACAAACCATGAGATCGCGACCTGAGCCAAAGTTGGACACTTAAATGAGCCACCCAGGTGCCCTGAAAAAAATTATATTTTAATTGGGTCTTTTATCCTCTTTTTTCTCTGTTGATTTGAACTGGGTCTTCAAAAATGATTAGGAGTTTGCCCGTCAGAAGAGCAGAAAAGCTGTTTGGGGTAGAGAAAGCAGCCTAAGCAAAGAGGGAATATTCAAGGCAGAATAAGTTCTGTGAAATAGTAATACAGGATGTCGGAGTACAGTTCATATATTGATTCAACAAATACCTATTGGATTTCTACTGTGTGTCAGATACTGTGCTTGGGTGTTAGAGATTCAAAGACAAGACACAATTCCTGCTTTCAAGGAATTTGTAGGTTAGCTGATGGCAGAGACATAAACAGGTACAGAGATATAGTTTATAAGATATGGAAATAGCCATTCAGGTGGCTAGACTGGAGGTAGTTTATAAAAGGTGCTTCCTGAAAGTCATGGATAGAATTGGCAAAAGATGAAGCAGAAAAATTAAGGGCCAGATTGTAAAGGGTGCAGTGATGTAGAGCACTAGGTCTAGAGTCTGATCACCTGGGTTCACATCCCAGCTCTGCGACTTGAACTAGGTGTGTAAACTTGAGCAAGTTTCTTAACCTTTCTATGCCTTATGGTAGTCCTTTCCTCATTTAATAGCATGAGGATTAAACGAGAATTGTGAGAAATGTTTAGAACAGCCCATTAAAACCATTACACTGGTTTTGTGTGTTGTTTGGACTTAGGGTCACTAATAGTGCAGCTTTCAGAAATTGTCATGTTACTTCTAATAGGGGAAATAAGATTTCCTTAAGTTGAAAGGGGAAAGGAAAACTTAAAATTCATTGGTTTTCCTTTAACATCTTCTTGGTCTGCAGGCTATGGTAAAGTCAGGAGCAGTGGGAAAAACCATCTTAAAGCTTTTAATGGTATCTTGTTTAGAATTGAGAGTAAACTAAAGGAAGATCATGGTTAGAGTTTGCTGCTAAACCAGCCTGTGTTTTCAAGTAATTGATTTTTCTTTCTTCAGACAAATGACTGCAGAAATCCCAATGTCATCTTTTAAGATAGTTTAGATGAACCTCTTTAATAAATCATCCAGTAAACAATGGTGAGATTTTTTTCCTACTAATTAGCTACTAATTAATTCTCTAGTAAATTAGCAAAAATTTAAAATGTGGTGGTCCTGTCTTCTGTTGTCATGGGTTGGAAGAAATTGATAGTCTCAGACATTGCTGGTGGTTGAAAATCAGTTAGGACGCTAGTTCTCCTTCTGTCATTGTGTGATATGTGTTTCAGCTTCCTCTTCTGGGAAACAAAGGAATTAGATTGGAGAAGCCATTTCAGGTGGTTGGATTATAGTCACCTAGACAGTACATGCCAGCTTCCCCTGCTTTCCCAGAGCATATGAGAAAGGGAGAGGGTCTGTCATACAAGATTTCCCTAGAGATTTGGATTTTTGGCCATAACATCCACATTGAGAACCACTGAACTAGAGGATCTCTAAGGATCCTTTCCATTTTAATCTTCTAGGTTTCTGTGGTCAGGGAAGAAGAAAACTTTTTAAGTAGGAAATGAAGAAGAAATACTTGAACTTAGAGGGAAAAATAGATCTGTTCACAAAATTAGGGCACCTCAATTCTGTATTTTGTTCAGAGTTTATTGTGAGTGAATAGCTAGAGATTCTTGCACAAGATTATAATAGGTATAAGCATCTTCATTGCAGCATTGTTCGTAACGGGAAATAATGAGAAATAACCTAAGTTTCTCTCAGCAAGAGATCGGGTTAATCAAGTATGACATACCTAGCAGTACAACGCAGCCACTATGCAGCCACTCAGAGATCTTAAATCTGACCCTATAGTAAATATAGTAGGGCTACAATCATAATAAATAAAATCATTTTTCAGCATCTGCATCACAGCCACCTTAGTCTGAGCCACCATCATTTACTGCAGCAGCCTCCTAACCTGTCGCCCTGTGTCTGTTTTCATGCCTCTTCAGTCTGTTTTCTTTTTTCTTTTAGAGAGAGGGGGAGCAAGGGAGGAGGGCAGCAAGAGAGGGAGAGAGATCTTAAGCAGGCCCCACGCCCAGTGCAGAGCCTGACCTGGGGCTCAATCCCATGACCCTGGGATCATGACCTGAGCTAAAATCAAAGGTCAGATACTTAACCGAATGAGCCACCCAGGAGCCCCTTCCATCTGTTTTCTAATTAGTATAGAAATCACATCACTTCTCCTATAGTTTCTGATCTACAGTACTGCAGTTCACCTTTGATACAACCATCCAGAGTCGACAAGGATGTCACGGGTTGAGGGCATGGTCTCCAAGCAAATCACCCTCACTTCAGACTGTAGCCACAAGTTTGGGAGATTCCCCAGGCTACCCACACATCTGACCAACTGGTTACAAATTCAGGGAAGTTCCCATAACCCTCTCAGGTTCATAACTCACTAGAATGACTCACAGAATTTAAGAAAGATTATACTTAGGAATTTAGTTTATTATAAAGGATACAAATCAGGATCATCCAGTGAATCAACATGTAGGGCAGTGTCTGGGAGGGTTCTGAATGCAGAACTTCCATGTCCTCTTTCCATGGACTCAGGATGTGTCACCCTCCTAGGAAGCTCTCCCAAACCTAGCATTCAGTTTTTTGTTGGAGTTTCACTACTTAGGCACGACTGAATTATTAGCCCTATGGTTTAACTCAGTCTCTAGCCCCCTACTCAGCCCCTTGGGTTTATTTAGCTAATACCACTTGACTAAAAGTCTCAACCCCTCTAATCACATAGTTGGTTTTCCTAGCCTCATAAGCTCATATCCTGAGTCATCACTTTAGCGTTAACTTAGCTGTGGTCCTAGGGCCCACTGTGAATAACAAAGATACTTCTTTTCCTCCTGGAAATTCCAAGGAATTTTTTTTTTAAGTTTTCATTTATTTATTTTGGCAAAGATAGCACGCAAGCAAGGTGGGGGCAGGGAGGGGGGAATCCCAAGCAGGTTCCAAACTGTCAGTGCAGAGCCTGGTGCAGGGCTTGAACTCAAGAACCGTGAGCTCATGACCTAAGCTGAAATCAAGAGTCAGACACTTAACTGACTGAGCCACCCAGGTACCCCTGGAAACTCCAGTGATTTAAAAGCTCTCTCCCAAGAACCAGGAACAAAGGCCAGTGAAAATTTGTTGTTAATGCAACTCCATTATATTTAGAATAAAATCAGAAGTGTTTACCATGGTCTACAAGGCCTTGGTGATCCAGCCACCAGCCACCGCTCCAACCTACTCTCCTACCATTCCTTTTCATTTATTGTCCTCCAACTGTAGTGGCGTCCATGCTGCTCCCTTAAACACATGAGAAATGCTCAGATTCATTGTGTAAGCTGTTCCGTCTACCTGGAAAGCTCTTCCCTTAGGTAACCAATGACTTCCTTCCTTTAGGTCTTTGGATCTCATCATCTTATAAGAGATGATTTCCTTATCAAGTTAAAAATAGTACCCCATTTTCCCTCACTCTTTATCTTCTTGCCTTCTGTTTGTTTTCTTCAGTGCATGTAATTGCCAATAAGTATTTGTGGAATTAGTGGATCCTTTCTTACATCGTTTGAATTTTGTGAATATATTATCTATTCAAAAACAACTTTAAAGAATAAGACAAGGGGAAGTACTAATTTAAATGAAGCAACGTTGCTTTATTCCTTAAGTTAGCTTTTGAAATACTTTGCACCTGTTTTTGTATATGTGAAAGTTTTTTCCATTAATGTCCTCAGTGTGGAAGCAGAATTAATCCCTTCTCCTTTTCTACTCCTTTAAAACTTTGTGGTGCTATTTATTATAAACATTTATTAGAGTGAATCCAGTCATCAAGCACTTCTCTCCACTACCATGGCCCTTCCCCCGCCCCAGATTTTGAAAAGTTTGTAACCTTGATACCAACCACGGTTCTTTATATATTTTAGAAGGTGTTCTTTAAATATTATTTTAACTAAGTTGATATTCTCTCAGTTAGCCTGATAAAAACATGCTGAATTTGAGAAGGATCAATTGAAGATTGTATAGTATCTTCCCACTTTATTTTCATTAATTTATTAACTTATCTACTTGTGTTTTGGGAAATACTTGATGCTAGCACAGATACGGAGATTAAAATTCACTCCCTGCCTTTGAGGAAGGGACTAATTAAAGAAGGATTTCAAGTACTTACATACAGAATTTATAGATGAATAAGCCATGTAAGTGAGTTGAGGAAGTTGCTGTGGGGGCACAGTAGAGGGAGAGACTGAAACTAGAAAACAGTTTCCCTGAAGAAGAAGGGAGGTTAAAGTGTGTGCAAGTCAGAAAAATCTGCTGTACAAAGAGTAGAGTAGAAGAGGAGAGAGAACATGACAGTAGAGAAAAGTGTATGGCCAAAGGCACAGCCATGAAAAATGGACCCTCCCTGTGGGGAATGCTTGGAGGTGAAACCAGAAAAGTGAGTTAGAACCACATTATAAGGGGGGTTGCATGCCTTATGGCAAAGTGTGGACTTTGTCCTATAAACAGTGGGAGTTCATCAAGATTAGTAACCGATTTTTCACTTTAGAAAGATACTTCTTATACCATGAGGAAAATGGACTGAAAATACAGTTGTTGGAAAAAACACAATTAAGAATTTGGCTTAGAAGCACCTGGGTGGCTCAGTTGGTTAAGCATCTGACTTCAGCTCAGGTCATGATCTCACGGTTCAATTCGGTTTGTGAGTTCGAGCCGCACATTGGGCTTTGTGCTGTCAGCATGGATCCTGTTTCGGATCCTCTGTCCCCCCTCTCTGCCCCTACTCCACATGTGTACATGCTTTCTCTCTCTTCTCTGTCTCTCTTTCTCTTTCTCAAAAATAAATAAACATTTAAAAAAATCTAGCTTAATAATCCATGCACAAGATGATAAAGGTCTGGAAAAGACATTGTTAACAAGGCTTGCTGACCAAGAGATTATGCGAATCAAGAGACAAGAAGTTAAGGATTATCCACGGATAATAGGGCAAAACTGAGGTTTTTGTTGTGAGTTTTTTTTCCAGTACTATTGATATAATTGATGTACATTTTATTAGTTCAGGGTGTACAACATAGCAATTTGATATGTGTATATATTGCAGAATGATTACTGTAATAAGTTAACAACAGTCACCTTACAGAGTTATAATTTATTTTTCTTGTGATGGGACCTTTAAGATCTGCTCTCTTGGCAAATACACAATACAGCATTGTTAGCTATAGTCACCATGCTGTACATTGCATCCCCAGCACTTACTTTCCTATAGCTGGAAGTTTTCACTTTTTGACCACATTCACTCATCTCGCCCACACGCACCCATTCCTACCTTTGGCACCTTCAGTCTTCTCGGTTTCTGCAGGTTTGGAATTTTTAGATTCTGCGTATGAGTAAGATCACACAGTATTTGTCTTTCCCCGTCTGACATTTCACTTAGCACAGTGCCCTCGAGGTTCATGTTGTCACACATGGCAGGATTTCCTTTTTTATGGCTGAATAATATTCGTGTATGGATTGTGTATCACATTTTCTTTATCCATTCATTCATCGGTGGACACTAAGGTTGTTTCTTTGTCTTGGCTGTTACAAATAATACTGCAGTTATTTATGTAAAACTGTAGAGGTTCCTCAAAAATAAAAAATAGGACTACCAGAGGGTGCAGCTGTTCACAGCTGGGTATATCTCCAGAGGAGACGAAAACATTGTCTCGAAAAGATAACTCCACCTCCACATTCATTGTAACATTATAATCTAAGATTTTTAATGGAAATAGGATTAGAGGAAGAGAAGAAGGAGCAGAGACAATCCTTAGTGTAGTTTAGAGATTCATGTTTCTGAAATGCCTGTGGAGTATCCAGGTAAGTATGTCCAGTATCCCTCTGGAAACATGGAACTGAGTTTAGGAGTGAAGTCAGAGAGGGAGATGTGGGGGTTCTACATAAAGACCATAGTATAGCATGGTACGTGGCTGGCTCAGTCAGTAGAGTGTGCAACTCTTGATGTTGGGGTCATGAGTCCAAGCCCCACGTTGGGCATAGAGTTTACTTTAAAAAAAAAAAAAAAAAGACTAATGAAGCAATGAGAATGGATGTGATTGTTTGTTTAGTGGAAAACATACAGAGAAAAGAAAGCCATTAGCTCTAGAAAGTATCAGCTTGGGTTGGGGGAATGCTATTAGAAGTCAAGACCGGAAAATGTTTCCAGAATAAAAGAAGGGCCAACCATGTCAGTAGGCCTAAGGACAATTAAGTGGTGTACTTGAAATTAAGAAACTACTTTTGGTGGAGTGGTGGAAGCAGAAGTCAGGTTGCAGTGAGGGTGGCCACTGTGTAGTCCTTTTGGGAAGGTTCGATTGTGAAGGGAAGGAGAGAGGTGGGGCAGAAGGAAATGGGACATAGGCAGGGTACTCGACTAAGAGGTTAAGTTAAGAAGATGCTTGTTGTTTTTTCTTAAGTATGTGGAAGTGTTGAACGTTTCTGCAGATCAAGAGAAAGACCAAAGTGCAGAGGAAGACTGGAAAAGAGGAGCAGAAAGGTGATGAATGAAGGAATGTCTCTGAGGCTGTGTCAGGGAAATGGGAGGCAACATAGGTGTAGAATTGGCCTTCGAGGAAAGAAGTAGAACCCCTGCTGAAACCAGGAGGGAGGGAAGGACAGAGTAAAGATTATGCAAAGTTTAGAGGTGTGGGAGAGAAAGCTCAAAGTTGCTCACTGGATCTTTTGCTCAGGCCTCTGGACTCTTGTCCTCAAAGGGTGTAAGAGCAGGACTCACAACTTAAGATGGGTGCTGAAGGTTTAGAACAGAAGGTAGATTAACTGAGAGTAAATATTTGCAAGATAGCCAAACAGTGTTGGCAGTCCAGATGGAATTAACTGGATGTCCATGTTCAGGGTTTGACTGTGAGGTTTAGGTTGAGAAGGGAGACAACTGGAAGCACTCAAATTCTGAGAAAATGGAGTTCTGAGAACAGGAGGTGAAACCTTAGGTTTAATGGATGTGAGAGACTAGGAGAGGAAGAACAGAAAGTTGTTGTCATGGAGGGAAATATTCAGAGTTAGGAAGGACACAATTTCCAAGCTTTTAAAAATGATTGAAAAAAATAAATACCTGTAATAGTATTTTATCAAAAACAGCCTTCAGACCTTTTCTGCCCTCAGACGTTTACTTTCACAACGATTTGCTAATGTCCCTTGAAGCAAGGAAGAAAAGACCATGCCAGTGCTTAGTTATGACACCCAAACTCCCCACTGCATAACAAGTGGACAGGCAGGACAGTCCATTTTCACCCAGTTAGGTACAGTTGAAAGCGGCACCATAGAATGCCAGCGCGTACATAAAGCACTTAGCCATGACAGGAAATGAGCAGACTGCTGTGTGGGCACATTGACCAGGGGAGAAGGTGGCCAGCTGACCCATCCATCATGGGTGCCTGGAGCTGCAGCAGAGGCAGGGAGCGGAGTGTGTTTGCTTTCAGTGAGAACCAGTAATCAAGGTCATATTTGGTTGAAAACATTCTTTTAGATAATTGGATGAAGATTTAAAGTTAGGTGCCAGCATACCCCTTGCATTCCTTAGAGTGGATGTGGCAGCTCTGTTGGCACCAAGCCTTCTTGGCCTCCTTTTGGACAAGTCAGGTTTAAAAAGAAAACAGCCCACCCCCTTTATTAATCCATCAGTATTTCCTGCTTGCAAATGATCTGGGAGTGCGTTAAACTTGGTTTTGGCTTTAAACTATTCACAGTGCTTAAGGGTGAATATTTTGGAATCTTTGTTACCCAAAGCCCACAGGGACCAGAATGTCACTAAGTAGTGCTGAGACAGGAAGTGGCCAGTGTTAGCCAGTAGTGCTCTCACATCTGCAAAGCTGGTCTTATAATTGTTGTGACTTTCCTTCCAGACATTCCTTCAAAGACAAGAATTGAAATTGTGTTCTCAGAAGACAATATGAAATCAAGGGTGGAATCATATACTAACTACGTGGGTCTAACACATTACACAAAATGTGTGTGTGTGTATGTAATTATCCTCACAATGGCACACTCAGTCATCACAACTGTACTTTCACTGGACAAGTCGGCTTTTTTTTAAGTTTGTTTAAGTTTTTGTTTTTGTTTTTGAGTTTGTTTATTTGAGAGAGGGAGAGAGGGAATCCCAAGCAGGCCCTGCACTAACAGTGTGGGACCTGATGTGGGGCTCAGTCTCACAACTGCAAGATCATGACCTGAGCCAAAATCAAGAGTTGGATGCTTTGCCAACTGAGCCACCCAGGCACCCCTTACTGCACAAGTCTTTAAGCCTTTTTTTTCTTTTTTGTTATGTGGCCTGGGCTTAATGCTCTTATACACTTACACCAATCCCCCCAAGTAATACAAGGCAAAACCCAAAGCCATCCTTATAGTGATACAATTAAGGTAGAAAAGAGATGTTCTTTTGGTTTCCTAAAACAGGAAAAAATTGTGAAAGGTATATCATAGAGGGCAGGGCGCCTGGGTGTCTCAGTCAGTTAAGCCTCCAACTTCAGCTCAGGTCATGATCTCATGGTTCGTGGGTTCAAGCCCTGTGTCAGGCTCTGTGCTGACAGCTGAGCCTGGGGCCTGCTTCAGATTCTGTCTCTACCTCTTTCTGCCCCTCCCCTGCTCACACTCTGCCTGCCCCTCTCTCTCTCTCTCTCAAAAATAAATAAAAATTTTTTAAAAAGGTACAGGAGGATTCTGGTCATGTTTGGTCATTACTATAATTTTGATAATTTTACTAATACCATAAATCTTTGTTAATTACAATAGCATATATCTTGAATCTTTTGATGGAAAAGCAGCTTGTTGATGCCATATCAGATGTCTGAAATACCATCACCCTCTATATTATTTTTAGAGCTGCATTGTTGTTATCTTTATTTGTTCAGATTGGTCTAGTTTGGGGTTTGGGGTTTTTTTTTGTTTTTTATTTTGTTTTGTTTTTTTAAGTTTATTTATTTTTGAGAGGGACAGAGTGTGCTCAGGGGAGGGCAGAGAGAGAGGAAGACACAGAATCCAAATCAGTCTCCAGGCTCTGAGCTATCAGCACAGAACCCGATGCAGGGCTTGCACTCATGAACCATGAGATCATGACATGAGCCAAAGTCAGACTGAGCCACCCAGGCGCCCCTAGTTTTGGGGGCTTTTGTTTGTTTTTAATTAATTTCCCTGTATTTTATTTTTTTTGGAGCACACGAGTCAGGGAGAGGGGCAGAGGGAGGGAGAGAGAGAGTACTAAACAGGCTCCAACAGCGCAGAGCCCAGTGCAGGACTCAATCCCACAACCCTGGGATCATGACCTGAGCTGAAATCAAGAGTCCAATGCTTAACCAGCTGAGCCACCCAGGTGCCCTGGTCTAGTTTTTGTTTTAGTTGTTGTTGTTTTTAGTGTTTATTTATTTTAAGAAAGAGAGAGTGGGGACGAGAATCCCAAGCTGACAGCACAGAGCCCCACACAGAGCTTGATCTCATGAACCATGAGATCATGACCTAAGCTGAAATCAAGAGTCTGACTAACCAACTAAGCCACCCAGGCACCCCTGGTCTAGTTTTAGTATAATAGTATGGGTTTCTCATCAAGAATAAAATGATCTTTTATTGATCTAGAAAGATGGAAGGTATTTTGTTTTGTTTTTTAATTTTGGCTGAAATAGTGTTTCCCAAAGTATGGCCCCTGATTCATCAGCATCAGCATCACTTTGGGAACTTAGAGATTCAGATTCTTAGGTTCCATCCTAGACCTGCTGAATCAGAATTTGTAGGCCTGGGCCCAGCCATGCACATTTTAGCAAGCCCTCTAGATGATTCTCATGAGCATTAAAATTTGGAAACCACTTGGCAGAAACTAAGTGGCATACACACTGATACATCAGATTCACTTGAGTCCAGAAATAAGAGGTCGTTCTTATTTTTCTGTCTCAAGTCTAGTAAGGTAGATTGTATTCTCCTGGGGGATCATTAGGGAGTTCTTTTATCTGTACCTTTAGTTGAAGACACATAGATAGAATTCAGGTTGTGTTAGTAACTGTGCATTCCTTTTTTTTTTTCTTTCAGTTTTTAGCTTTTACATGTAGAAAATTTAAATAATGTATGGTCATTCTGCATGATAACTGTTCATCCCAGATAGTGGCAGTAACTGGCCAAGCTTACATGTTGTTTCCCCTAAATTGTTACTAGTTATCCATTTTTTCTCATGCCAAGTGTCCCTGAGACCTTACCTGAGTTTGGTGATTCACCAGCAGGGCTCACGATATAGTTGTCTTCATGGATAGGATTTATTCCAGTTCAAAGAATACAGAGCACAATCAGTGAAGGGAAAAGATGAATTGAGCAGAGTCCTGGGAAAACCAGCCTCAAGCTTCCAGGGTTTTCTCCCAGTGAAGTCACACAAGGTGTGCTTAATTCCCCCGGTAACAAGTTGTGACAAATTGGAAATGTTGTCTACCCAGGAAGCTCAGTGCCCAGGTTTTGACTAGGGGCTGGTCACATTGACAGTCTCTGTCTGACATATATCAAAATTCTAGACTCCCAGAAGGAAGCTGGTGTTTAATGTAAACCTTATTATTTTGCAGAAAAAGTTTAGGCCCAGTGAGCAGCAGTTCTGGGAACGGTGTGAACCTCCCCAAATTCCGAGTTCCAGATGCTTGCCAATGACCAGGCCTTTCAAAGGATAGCAGTCAGATCTGCTGTGTTTCTTTTCTGCACTGCTGTCCTAAATAAATCAGTGTTCCATTCCTTTTAGCTGCTGGTCTTGATGTATATCTGTGTCATGGTGTCTTTCTTAGAATGTAAACTCTGTGAGGACAGATAGCATCTATTCTGTAAACTCTGTCAAACATCAAGACGAGTGCCACTTACAGTGTAAGTCTCTAATAAATCCTTTGCTTCTGCTCATGTCGTATGCGTGTATTGCCCACTGCTCCACTCCCTGTTTAAGTGCTGGCCATTCTTCAATGCCTTGTACAACTCCCAACTCTGCCATGAAGCCTTAACTGATTAGACAGCTAACTTTGAGCTCTCCTTTTTTCTTAATTCTATTGTCCCTCAAAGTCTTGTGATGTTCAGTTTAGTACAGATTTTATACTGCCTTGAGTTTTCCCCTCATTTTTTCTTCTTATACTTATCTGTCATCTCTTGTCAAATATAAACTCCTTAAAGCAGTTTAATCTTTTCTTTTTAAACACGAGTGGTTTTGGGACCAAAAAAATTCGATCAATTGATGATATAAATCAAATAGGAAAAAAAAAAACTAAAATTACTAGGCCTAGCATTCTTGCATTTTTAGGTATTCAGAGGTAAATCAAAGAAGCTTCTTCCTCTTTAGAAAAAGAGTAGATGAGGTACCTGGGTGGCTCAAGTAGGTTAAGTGTCCAACTTCAGCTCAGGTCATGATCTCGCAGTTCGTGAGTTCAAGCCCTGCATCAGGTTCTGTGCTGACAATTCAGAGCCTGGAGCCTGCTTCGGATTCTGTGTCACCCTCTCTCTCTCTGCCCCTCCCCTGCTTGACCTCTGTCTCTCTCTCTCAAAAATAAATGAACATTAAAAGAAAAGGAAAAACATAGTTAATCCCATAGATTTGATGAGACAGGATGTAATTGCAGGAAGTGCATCTCTCTGTTTTACAGAAACCCCCTGTGTTTTGAAATGGATGTCCGGAACCAAATCAATTACAGTGGTCCTTAATTGTTAGCTAAGCCTCAATTATCTAAGCTGTTTTATAGGGTTAAAGAAATCTTGTTAAACCAGTTATTTTTGGTTGTATACTATATTTTGCCAAACTTTCTCCCCCAACCTATAATTCTGGGAAGCCACCATCATTAGACATAGTGGTACCTATGATTAATCATACCCCACTTTTAGCAAACCAAATAGAACATGCTCTGTTAGCCAATTTTTCAATTACCCGTAGTGTCTGTGGTCCCATTTCCAGTGGATGGGTAAAAACATTTCTGTTGTTATTCTTATTTTGTCATTATTGAGATGCCGGAGACTTGCCACTTAAAATTGATCCCGTTCAGCAGAGGATTTAGAACAAGGACTAAAAATGAGAGATGCTAACATGTTTTTTTAGTGTTATTATATTCTTGTCAACTCATTTGTCTTTTCTCATTTTTCCTATCAAGATCTTGGCCAACAGCTTATACCAAGGAAAGCAGATTTACTCCAGGCAGAGGGACTTTGCTGCCAATTGAGGTGAATAATTCAATCCTCTTTTGTCCCTAATCTTCACAGGCTTAAGGAAGTGAATAAACGGAGACCCCGAAGTTTACTAGAGAAGTTGCGCTGGGTGACCCTAGGCTACCATTATAACTGGGACAGTAAGGTATTCACATTTTCTTGCTAATTCCATTGTCTTCCACTTTTTACACTCCTTGGGCTCAGTGATTGGATTTCTTCCTGGCCACTATTTTAAAGTATCAGATTATCCATTTGTGCAGGGATCTCTTTCATCTGTCTCTTAAAATCCTCTTGATAACAGTATCTCAAGAGGAATGAGTAATTTTTCCCAGGATGAAATTTCTTCTTCAAATGCCCTTACGTTATATTATTTCATCAGAAGTCATTGGTGCTCTAAGTACATTTCAGGGATACAGATTTTTCTTTATTGTATTTAAGAACAATTCTCAATTAAAATCTTTATTTCCATTATTGTTTAGTGTTTGTTGAGCCTGTATTTTCTTTTTTTTTCCGTCAAATAATTTAATACATGTTGAGATATGTTTATAGTTATAGATATATCTTTATACATTGTCTTTGTCTACCAGAGGTCTTTAAGCAAAAGCACTGATTTTAATAAATTTGACAGTAAAGAAGATCATCTAGAATTGGTAGATGATTTGACTTATATACTTTGAGTGATTGTGTGGAAAATACATCATTAGTTAGGATGGATATGAACCCTGGCAATTTCTTTTTTTTTTTTTTTAATATGAAATTTATTGTCAAATTGGTTTCCATATAAACACCAGTGCTCATCCCAACAGGTGCCCTCCTCAGTGCCCATCACCCACTTTCCCCTCCCTCCCACCCCCCAACAACCCTCAGTTTATTCTCAGTTTTTAAGAGTCTCTTATGATTTGGCTCCCTCCCTCTCTTTTTTTTTTTTTCTTCCTTCCCCTCCCCCATAGTCCTATGTTAAGTTTCTCAGGATCCACATAAGAGTGAAAACACATGGTATCTGTCTTTCTCAACATCACTTCTCATCAGGGAAATACAAATCAAAACCACACTGAGATATCACCTCACACCAGTCAGAGTGGCTAAAATGAACAAATCAGGAGACTATAGATGCTGGAGAGGATGTGGAGAAATGGGAACCCTCTTGCACTGTTGGTGGGAATGCAAACTGGTGCAGCCACCGTGGAAAACAGTGTGGAGGTTCCTCAAAAAATTAAAAATAGATCTACCCTCTGACCCAGCAATAGCACTGCTAGGAATTTACCCAAGGGAAACAGGAGTGCTGATGCACAGGGGCACTTGTACCCCAATGTTTATAACAGCACTTTCAACAAAAGCCAAATTATGGAAAGAGCCTAAATGTCCATCAACTGACGAATGGATAAAGAAGTTGTGGTTTATATACACAATGGAATACTACTTGGCAATGAGAAAGAATGAAATATGGCCTTTTGTAGCAATGTGGTTGGAACTAGAGAGTGTTATGCTAAGAGCCTGTATTTTCTACATGATACCTATTTGGTGTAAAAAAAGGAGCTCCATATACTTCTGGTGTACTTTTCCATGAACTCAAAAAAGACACCTTTGCCTGCTATATAAGGTCTGAGCAAGACACAGATGGGAAAAAATGTCCTACAGTTAACAAAGTTCTCTTTTCTTAAAGTACAATTTCCTTTCCTGGCTTCTCTGCTTCCAAAAGTTCCTCCTTTATCACTGGCAGCCTGTCTCCAGGAGATGTTTGCCACCAAGTGGAAGGACTAATTCTTAGAATAAACTGAATAAACAGAATGGTATAGACCCATCTTCCCACTAACTAGTTACTTTCTAAAAGCTCCATAGTTTCAGTGAAACCAGCTTATTAACAAATACATTTAACTGCTCAAAATAAGGATAAATGTTGCTCAGAAATGTTCATGATACAATTCTTACTTTCAGTGATGCAGATTCAGTGGAAATATAGATATCTGTGTTTGGGGAAATAGCCTGTGATTCTTTCTGGCTTAGCCAGCCCAGGATTGAATATGAATATTCAGTATTCAATATTGAATAGGATAGTGCCTACCTCATAAGGTGGGTGTGAGAGTCAGAGGCTCAATGCCCGCATAACAGCAGTGCTAGGCTGTTCTGTGCAGTTAAATGCATTAACACAGTAAATGTTAGCTCATTGTTTTTTATGATGTTATTTTTATTGGTGGTACTGTTATTCCCCCAGGACTTAAAGGTACTCTCATTTACTAAGAAAAATGTGGAGTGAAAAATTACCAGAAACTAAATGAGTAAGCAGAGAAAAGTGGAAGAGACATAAGAAGACTAGTGGATAGACAGTTTGGATGGAGTTAGAAGCCCACAAAGGCACTTCTTTGATCACAGCACAGCCAGCCTGAGTAGTTGATCTTGTGAAGGACTGAAACTTGAAAGGGTGGAGAAAATCCCTTAAAGTTCTCTTCAAGAATAAATAGGAACTCTTATTTACAGTTCAGGAAAAGGAGAAGGAAAAAATAAAAGAGAAATTTCAACTGAGGAGACTTGGCCATCCATCAAAGACTTATCACATCCTTACCCTGAAGTTAAAGCTCACTTCTGGCCAAAGTAAATACATTCTCTCCAGAGCTTTGCTACAGCTGGGGTACATCAGGACACTCGCGGAGATTTAAGACAAAAGTGGGTTTTCTAATCATTTTGAGGTTGATTGGGCAAAGGGCGATGTGAGAGCAGCAGTGAGACAAAGGGGATTGGGGCTGCTGCAGGCTTACCTCACTGGGGTAGCCCTCACCCTCGTCTACCACCTTGATGTGCTCCTGAATTGCTGGGTTTTGGAGAGAAAGAATCTTCTGGCCTCTTTTTTTTTTTTTTTTTTTTTTTTAAGAGAAGGATATTTGTGATCTTTATGTGCTAAAAACAGTTCAGAGAGATGAATGCTGAAAATTACTTCCATTTTAAGGTCCCGCCTTGACCACGGTATAAGTCAGTTTCAGTTCCAAAGTTTTGAGCATGGCATCTCGTCAAATTGACCAGTGAAATTGGCAGTAGGCCATATATGGGCTGAAGGTCCTAAAACCAAACTGGCTATCATATTTGAGTTGCTTTTTTTTTAAATAAGCTTTGTATTTTAGAATAGTTTTAGATTTGCAGAAAAGTTGAAAAGATAATACAGAGTTCTCATATACCTTACACTCAGTTTTCCCTATTATTAACATCTTACATTATTATGGTATCTTTGTCTTACCTAATGAACCAATATTAATACATTATTATAATGGTGAAGTCCATATTTCATTCACATTTCCTTAGCTTTTCATTCAATTTTCTTAGATTTTTTTTAATGTTTATTTATTTTTGAGAGACAGAGGGTGAGTGGGGGAGGGGCAAAGAGAAAGGGAGACACAGAATCCAAAGCAGGCTCCAGGCTCTGAGCTTTCAGCACAGAGCCTGACATGGGGCTCAAACTCATGAACCGCAAAATCATGACCTGAGCTAAAGTTGGCTATTTAGCCAACTGAGCCACCCTGGCGCCCCTCAGTTTTCTTAGTTTTTAACTGATGTCCTTTTTCTGTTCCAGGACATCACATTACATTTAGTCATCATGTACCTCTTGGCAGTGACAGTTTTGAGTTGCTTTTTTATCTTTTTTTTTTTAATGTTTATTTATTTTTGACAGAGACAGAGACAGAATGCAAGTGGGTTAGGGGCAGAGAGAGAGGGAGACACAGAAGCAGAAGCAGGCTCCAGGCTCTGACCTTTCAGCACAGAGCCCAACGCGGGGCTCGAACTCACAAACCATGAGATCACGACCTGAGCCGAAGTCGGACGCTCAACCGACTGAGCCACCCAGGCACCCCGAGTTGCTCTTTTATCTTAAGAGAATGATCCTATTTGGGATTAAAGTATACCAGAGAGAGACATAATAATTGTTTCATGTATAGACTCCATACAGGGTGAACTTGTTTAATTTATCACTGCATGACATGGTGCCTGCCATGTTATAGGTGCTCAGTATTTTGTTTTTCTTTTTTTTTAATGGCTTGTTTATTTTTAATATGAAATTTATTGTCAAATTGGTTTCCATACAACACCCAGTGCTCATCCCAACAGGTGCCCTCAATACCCATCACCCACTTTCCCCTCCCTCCCATCCCCCATCAACCCTCAGTTTATTCTCAGTTTTTAAGAGTCTCTTATGGTTTGCCTCCTTCCCTTCTCTAACTTTTTTTCCCCATCCCCTCCCCCATGGTCTTCTGTTAAGTTTCTCAGGATCCACATAAGAGTGAAAACATGTGGTATCTGTCTTTCTCTGTATGACTTATTTCACTTAGCATAACACTCTCCAGTTCCATCCACATTGCTACAAAAGGCCATATTTCATTCTTTCTCATTGCCAAGTAGTATTCCATTATGTATATAAACCACAACTTCTTTATCCATTCATCAGTTGATGGACATTTAGGCTCTTTCCATAATTTGGCTATTGTTGAAAGTGCTGCTATAAACATTGGGGTACAAGTGCCCCTCTGCATCAGCACTCCTGTATCCCTTGAGTAAATTCCTAGCAGTGCTAGTGCTCAATCAGAAGGTAGATCTATTTTTAATTTTTTGAGGAGCCTCCACACTTTTCCAGAGCGGCTGCACCAGATTGCATTCTCACCAAGAGTGCAAGAGGGTTCCCATTTCTCCACATCCTCTCCAGCATCTATAGTCTCCTGATTTGTTCATTTTAGCCACTCTGACTGGTGTGAGGTGATATCTCAGTGTGGTTTTGATTTGTATTTCCCTGATGAGGACTGACATTGAGCATCTTTTCATGTGCCTGTTGGCCATCTGGATGTCTTGTTTAGAGAAGTGACTATTCATGTCAGGTGCTCAGTATTTTCAATGTCTCATTATAAGATTACCGGATGCCTCAAAAACAGATGGATAAATCATGCTGTGTTAGAATTACATGTAAGTTAGATCATTTTAAAGCGGTAATTAATTTTCTGCCACAGTTTCCTATTTTCCTGAGATCATTGTTTATTTTTCTTATTTTCCCTACTTTTATCAAAGAAATACTCAGCCGATCATTATACACCTTTCCCTTCTGACCTGGCTTTCCTCTCAGAGCAAGTAGCCGCAGCCTGTGGATTTCAGGGTTTCCGAGCCGAGGCAGGCATCCTAAATTACTACCGATTGGACTCCACTCTGGGAATCCATGTAGACAGATCTGAACTAGATCACTCCAAACCCCTGCTGTCTTTCAGGTAAGCTGGTTCCAGGGATTTGGGATTACTGCCTAAAACTTCATTCCTTTTTTAAGGCATTTTTAAGCTAAAATAAATAAATAAAAGCTATAACTTTAAGAAATGGTTGGACTCTCTAATCTTTTACTCTTGGGCATCTTAACAGTGTTATAAGTAAAATTTGCCTAGTCCTTAAGAGTAATGACCAAATTACAGCTATATTTCTGTTTAAGATGTGTGGAATCTGCCTTTTGTATTGACAGGTATCGTCAGTGGTGTGTGGAATAGGCAGTGGAGGGCTGTAAGGCAAAGTGAGCGACCTGTTTGGACTAGGGAAGAGAAAGCACAGAACCCCGAGTAGTTTACTCACCTTGTCTCCCTAAACATACATGAAATTGGGCAAAGTGCTACACCTGTATCTCACAAATAAAGTGCCTGAACAGAGTCTTTTATTAATTGTCCTATCTTTAAAGTGAACAAGCATGATAAATATAGTAAAGGGCTCAGTTTATTGGAAGGCTTAAATCTTGAAAGTGCATCACACAGGGCACCTGGGTGGCTCAGTCAGTTAAGCATCTGGCTTCAGCTCAGGTTATGGTCTCATGGTTTGTGGATTCAAGCCCCACGTCAGGTTCTGTGTTCACAGCTCGGAGCCTGGAGCCTGCTTCAGATTCTGTGTCTCCCCCTCTCTCTACGCCTCTCATGCGCATTCTCTCTCTCTCTCTCTCTCTCTCTCTCTCAAAAATAAATAAACATTAAAAATTTTTTTTTTAAAGTGCATCACTAAAATTTATATGGGTAATACTAAAATTTTTAATCTACTTGTTTAACTGCTTTAAGTTTTATTTTGCAGCAGTACTGTGGGCTATTATAAGTGTAAGCAGCAGATCATGGGTTGGTCACTTACACAAGCCAGAAGAGAAGGGTCTTAGCACAGTTTGAAAAGGATGTGCAAGCAATAAATATCAAGCTGAAATTAGAAAAAAGGACAGTTGGCAATAACTTTCCCAGCCACGGTTAGTAACAGAAACTTACTACTGTGTATTGTTTTACTTATTTTCTCGTAGCTTCGGACAGTCTGCTATCTTTCTCCTGGGTGGTCTCAAAAGAGATGAAGCCCCCACGGCCATGTTTATGCACAGCGGTGACATCATGGTAATGTCAGGTTTCAGCCGCCTGTTGAACCATGCAGTCCCGAGGGTCCTCCCAAGTTCTCAGGGGGAAGGCCTGCCTTGCTGCCTGGAGACGCCTCTCCCAGCCGTCCTCCCCAGAGACTCAGTGGTAGAGCCCTGCTCTGAGGAGGACTGGCAGGTATGCACCAGCTACTTGAAAACGGCTCGTGTTAACATGACTGTCCGACAGGTATTGGCCATAGACCAGGACTTCCCTTCGGAACCCACAGAGGAGAAGAAAAGAGACATCACCACAGAAGGTTTCTGCCATCTGGATGATGAGAATAGCCAAGTAAAACGAGCAAAGTTAAACCCTGACAGCTGAGACTTGGAGAGCCCGTTCTTTTGCTCAGGCAGGTCTTAAGTAAATGACCACACTTTTTGTATTGCTGTAGACTTCAGCACCAAGACAAGCCAAAAACAGGGAAAAACTCATCATCAATCACACTGTTGCCTTGGAACCCATCCTGAAGAGGAAAGCAATTCATCACTCTGCTCAGAGACCGTTTGCTATGGTCCAGTCTGGTTAGGTGTTGGCACTAATGTACGTGAGAAGTCCAAGGAGCTTTGACCTTCCAGAACAGCCCTCTCAGCCTCTGCCGTTACCTCTGGGGGAGGTAGAAGTGAGTTTCCACATTAATGGAGCTTTATTAAATACCTCAGATTTTATTAATGGGAAACATAACGTTAAGCCCCTGCCACTACCCCATCTGGTGATTTGTGGTTAGATTGTGCTTCCAAGAGCCAACTGTTCGCCTCCCTTTCATCCTACTAGCCATCCTCAGAGTCTGCGATTTTCTCTTCCAGCTTTTCTGGCCTTCACAAAAGAGTCCTATACACATTAAGATAGCGGAACTAGACATCTCATCTCCTAGAAAAGAAATCAATCATAGTTGTCTGTCTTGCCTAAAAGATAAAGTATACCTAAATCCAAGGAAAGGGGAATAGGAGTTTCTCCGGATTTCTTTTAGGTCTAAACTCTTCCTGTTGACTTTTTAAATGCAATTTTAATTGTTGGACTAAAAAAGCCCCAAGGGTGTTCTGTAACTGTTTTCTCCATGAATAAACTTTCTCTATTTTAAATTAAAGATCTGTATCTATTTTTGAGGGTTAACATATCTGGGATTAGTTTTTTCCTATTTTTACTTGCTGCATTGTTCATGCTGTAGAAGCCCTCCAGCTGTTTCTGCCCTATACCATCCTGCTCTGCCCTTAGTATTCTTTGTGACTGTCACACAAGAGAGAATCTGTTTTGATATTCCAGTCACTGCTATCTTTTGTGATTGTGGACAGCTTGGAAAATGCATGAAGCACCAAGTGTTAATCTTTGTGCCCCCAGCAACTTGAATCACGGTACCCTTAGCTGAGTTGTTCTCCATTTCTCTGGACTCCAGACCGCCGTTTCCTCATTCAGAGATGAAGATAATATTTACTACCATCTTCTAGGGAATATTAATATTTCAAATGATAATGGGAATTTAGTGCTCCTTTCTAGAAATGTAGTGTCAATATTTTATTATTACGTGGGCTCTTAGAAACATCCCTGTTTGTTTGTTTATGTGGACGACTGGCTGGAAGCCACTTGGCTACCTGCTGCTTGCGGCGAACCTTCATTCCTCTGTCCTGCCTTCTTTTTTTTTTTCCTTAGGAACATTGTATATTGAGTTCATGTTTTAATCCTTGTTTTCTAAGAAATAAAAATAGATTCATCCGTTATGTGTAAGTAGTGAGGCTCTAAACTTAGTGCATGATAGGAAAATTTTATGTAATTAAAATTACCACTGGAAAAATCCCTTAAATTTTCCATAGTGTACATTATATGTGACCCACTAGAAACGAACATACTGTCATTAGCAAATCCAATAGATCAGCCTATCCTTCAGCATTAGGATAGTTGGTTCTTTATTCAGTTGAGTATCAGATAAAGGTGTTGGCTTGTGGTTAGGACCAGTGTGGTACAAAAAAGTACATACTCAAAATGTAAACTCACACTCCATGAGGTGAGATATGTATGCTGTGAAAAGCATGTGGAAACTGCGGCGAACCGAGGGAATAGCAACCGGTCTCCCAGCCTGTGCTCCCTCTAAGGATGTGCCGATTGAGTGGGACAGTGGGCAAACTTGTGTATACCATTAAATGCTCTCTCATTTTTATTTATGTCTGTTTTTATGAGGAACATAGTTGGAGATGTATATACTGCATCTCTACTTTGACAGCAAGCAGAAAATTATGCAATTCAGGAAAAAGGAAAAATTGATGATTTCTTCCACATTTACATGACGGTGATCCCCTAGGTTTGTTTTAGTTGTCTACCAGACATTTTCTAAGTCAAGAGTCAGCAAATTCTGACCCACTTCCTGTTTGTGTACTGCCCACGGACTAAGAATAGTTTTTACATTTTTAAGTGGCTGGGGAGAAAAAAGTTAAATGAATAATATTTTTGTGACCTATGAAAATTAGAGGAAATCCAGATTTCTGTGTCCATAAATAGTGTTATGAGAACACAGTCACATTCATTTCTAAAAAAAATTTTTTAATGTTTATTTTTGAGAGACCGACCACAAGCAGGGGAGGGGCAGAGAGAGAGACACACACACACAGAATCCGAACCAGGCTCCAGGCTCTGAGCTGTCAGCACAGAGCCCAACGCAGGGCTTGAACTCATGAACTGAGATCATGACCCGAAGTCGATCGCCTAACCCTCTGAGACACCCATGCCCCCCTACAGTCACATTCATTTATAGACAACCCATGGTTGCTTTGTCATGCTCGAATGACCCCTAGACTAAGGAACCTGAGACCAGGAGAAGGGACCAAGGGGAAGATCTTTTTTTTTATTCATTATTTTATAACAAAGATGCAGAGTGATACTCAGTACAATCTAGGATGTATGTGATGTCAAGAGTAGAGTCACAGGGCACCTGGATGGCTCAGTTGGTTAAGCATCTGACTTTGGCTCAGGTCATGATTTCGCGATTTGTGAGTTCAAGCCCCGCATAGGGCTCTGCACTGACAGCTTGGAGCCTGGAGCCTGCCTCGGATTCTGTGTCTCCCCTTCTCTCTGCTCCTTCCCTAAATCATGCTCTGTCTCTGTTTCTCAATAATAAATAAACATTAAAAAAAAAAAATGGAGTCACAGTGTTAAGCCTGGGGAAACTGATACTCATAGGATACTCTGCTGGTGGGAATGTTATCACAGTCCTAAATTCTGTCCCCTTGTCCTCTCAGAAGTGATGTGGTTTGATGATAAGTCAGATGGTCTTAAATCTGTTTTACAATGTGTACCATTTAACCCAATAAATGTCACTTCTAGGAACTGAGTGTAAGGAAGTAGCGCTGTTCACAAGATGTTTGTGTAAGAATGTTTGTAATAGTGAAAGTCCAAAATAAGCTCAATATCCAGGAGTTGATTGGTAAATTCATGTATTCATTCAGTAAGTGGTTATTGAGCACTGTTTTCTATGCAAGAGGTGCTGTTCTTTGCACAAAGTACCTGCCTTTGTGGTTCTGTGCTAGTGAGTGTGTGCTATACCCGTACAGTGGAAGTCTGTAGCCATTAAAAGTTATGGTTTCAGGGCACCTGGGTGGCTCAGTCAGTTAAGCGTCTGACTTCGGCTCAGGTCATGGTCTCACTGTTCATGAGTTTGAGCCCCATGTCGGGCTCTGTGCTGACAGCTCAGAGCCTGGAGCCTGCTTCGGATTCTGTGTCTCCTCTCTCTGCCCCTCCTCCACTCTCACTCTGTCTCTCTCTCTCTCTCTCTCTCTCTCTCTTTCTCTCAAAAATAAACACTAAAAAAATAAAAAAAAGAAAAGTTATGTTTTAGAAGAAGCGGTAGATATCTGAGAAAATACTCTTACTATATATTTAATGAGAAAATTCTGTTATGAAACCATGCATAATTTTGTATAGAATGTTTACATGTTTTTAAAAAAAACAAAGCATATGCATATAAAATGTGAGTGTTGATGGGAATATAGTTGTTTATTTTATTTTCTGTATTTCTAATTTTTTTTTTACATTGAAAATCCTTCTAAATCTTTCTTTTTTAAAGAATAGATGTTTGTGGGGGTTTTGGTTTTTCTTTTTTCTTTAAGAAATACTCCAATCTGGCAATTCTGCCTCTACTTGAAATTTGTCAGTCTCCAAATCTAAGCACATCAACATTGTCTAACAAAAGAGGCTTGTTTGAGGAAAAAATTTATGTAATAAAATACACAGCCACTATCAGTCATGTCTTAGAGACATTAAATCCATGGAGGAAATGCTCAATAAGTTAACTGAGAAAAACAGCTTAAAAACAGTATGCATAGCATTTTGCCAGTTTTTTGTATGCACAAAGTGTACATGCACAGAAAAGGCTAGAGGGTTAGCGTATTTTTAGATCTCCTAACTTTTCTGTAGCAGGCATAACTGCTCTTTGGAAGAAGGCCTCTGTGATGCTTTTTGAAAGGGAGCGGATCTGGACCCGCAGAGCTCAGGAGCAGTAGCTTTGTCTAGTGTCTGCTCATCTTTCCAAGTGTGTGCCCTCAGCACTTCCCAGCCTGGGCCCTTTCAGTCTCTGTTTTTCCTCTTGTTTTTAACAAAATGGCTGGCTGGTCCGTCAGAGCATAGGAGTCCCCATCTCAGGGTCCTGAGTTCAAGCCCCAAGTTGGGTGTGGAGCCTGGTTAACAAAAAAAAAGTCTGATTAAGATGGATTGTCTTGTGGCATGCCTGGTGGCTCAGTGGGTTAAGCATCCAACTTCAGGGGCACCTGGGTGGCTCAGTCGGTTAAGCATCCGACTTTGGCTCAAGTCATGATCTCACAGTTTATGAGTTCAAGCCCTGCATCAGGCTCTGTGCTCACGGCTCAGAGCCTGGAGTCTGCTTCAGAGTCTGTGTCTCCCTCTCTCTCTGCCCCTCCCCTGTTCACTCTTGTCTCTCTCTCTCAAAATAAACATTTTTTAAAAATTAAAAAAAAAGATGGATCCTCTTTAGACATTTTGCTTATTATTTCAGTAGAGCCTCTTGCCTGGTTCCAGCACCCTACATAGGGTTTTTCCTAGAAGGACCCCAGGTCCTCAGTGAGGCAGCTGTATTGCTGAACAAACCAGACTCAGCAAGAACTGGCTTGCATGTTCTAATTTTCCCAATTCGTTTTTCACTAAGATAAGCTGGCTTTATCCCTTTTTTCTTTTCCCTTAATCTGAAAGCTTGGTTTATTAGAGTTGGAAAAAAAATTACACCTTCGGTGGATTCGACTAAGGAGAATTAGAATGGTAATGAGGCGGAAAGGAGCCTGAATGATTATTGATCTCAGTGTGGCTCGGGAGCCAGAGGGCCAGCAGGCAGAAAAGACACCCTGCCTGTTTTCTCCTGTTCCAAAGGTTATGGTGGGGAAAAAAAAAAGCAATGCAAATCTAGTGTCTTAGCCTGGGTGGTACATTTTTATTGACATTCCTTTTGATCAGCTATCCTATCCAAATTTGAACCCTCTTGGAGATGAGTTTATTGACTCTCATTAGTTTTATTGGTAAAAAAAAGATTTAAGATGGTATAGTTGATGGAAATTGAAATAGAGCAGTGATCAAGAAAACTAAAATTTAGTAACAGCTCTAACACTGAGCTGTGTGACCTTGAATAAGTCACTCGACTGAGCCTGCGTTTTCTCATCTATAAAGAGATTTGACTGAGTAATCCCAGGTTACCTACAGGCTCAGCAATGCTGTTTGTTTTTTTTAAGTTTATTTTTGAGAGAGAGAGATTGTGTGAGCAGGGGAGGGGCAGAGAGAGAGAAGGAGAGAAAGTCTCAAGCAGGCTCCATGCTGTCAGTGCAGAGCCCAACACGGGGCTCAATCCCATAAACCGTGAGATCATGACCTGAGCTGAAATCAAGAGTCAGACACTTAACCAACTGAGCCACTCAGGAGCTCCAACAATGCTGTATTTCTAAAATGAGAAATTAACTTCAGAATCTGGATAAACATAAAGCAAAATTACCCCACAGACAAGATTTTTGTTAAGGAAATCATTGCATTAACCAGAGGAAAGGTAAGGAAAACTGAAACTTCTCAAGAAAACAAGTGGTCAGTAAACACGTGAAAAGAAGCTAACCTCACTAGTAGACAGGGAAACGAAAACTAAAAGCATGAGATGTAAATTTGTGCTCATCCACTTGGCAAAAACAAGGAGATTATAATCTGACTCCTCTCTCTCACACCCTAATCCCACAGTAAATATTGGCTCTACCTTCTAAGTATCCAGAATCTAACCACTTCTTTTCACCTCACTGCTACTACCCTGGCCCAAGGCCCTCCCATATCCCAACTGGTTTATTGCAGGAGCCTCCTCACTGGCTCCTTCCATGCTCCTGTACCCCTGATCCTATAGTTTACTCTTAACAGAGAAGCCAGGGCAAGGCCATTACACTAGGGCAGAGCATGTCACTCTTGTGCTCAAAACTTTCTAATATCACTCCATTACCTACAAGTCCCTACCCACCCTGGCCTTCATTTTCTCCTGATCCTCCCAGCCACTCTGTTCAAACCACAGTGACCTCTTTACTACATCTCTGAACAGACCTAGCACATTCCTGCGCTGAGCCTTGGCACTGGGCTGTTTCCTTTGCTGGGAATTCACACTCTCACTTCCTTCAAAGGTTCAAATATTACCTTGGGGACACCTTCCTGACTAGCCTATTCAAAATCTCAACCCCACAGGCGTTCCTAATTTTCTTTGCCATACTCTATTCTTTTATAGCATTTATGACATAACATTCTACATAATTTACTAAAGAAATCATGCTTTCATCATAAAGAAAATATGACGTAAGACATAAGAAAATATGACATGACATATTTTCATCATAAAGAAAATATGACCTAAATTGTTTATTGTTTCCCTCTACTACACTGTAAGTGACATAAGGCAGAAATGTGCCTTACTTTTCTAGGACAGTGCCTGGCCCGTAATAGTTGTTCAATATATATTTGTATAATGCATGGATATCCACAGTCGATGGGATGTATGAAAATGAACAGTGGGGAATGTCAGTGGGGAATGTCAAATCAATAAGGCCATTGTCCGTGTTTAGCGAAACTTTGATCTGGCAATTCTGCTTCCAGGTATCTTCCCTACAGAAATGCCTAAGCAGAGACACAATGGTATGTGTAAAAAAATGTTCATCACAGTATTGTTCATAATAGTGGAAAACTGGACCGAACCCAAATGTTAGTAGGGAAAGAGTTAATTGAATTATGGTTCATGTACACTATGGGACATTAATACTATGTACCCCTTCACAAGAATGGCTGCCAGAAAGGGCTCCAAGATGCATTGGTTATTTGAAAAATAAAGAATTGCAACATTATACACAGTTAAAACCCAATGTGTTAACTGCTGGTTGGAATGCAATCTGGGCAGCCACTCTGGGAAACAGTATGGAGGTTCCTCCAAAAATTAAAAATACAACTACCCCACGACCCAGCAATTGCACTACTAGGTATTTATCCAAGGGATACAGGAGTGCTGTTTTGAAGGGGCACGTGCACCCCAATGTTTATAGCAGCACTATCAACAATAGCCAAAGTATGGAAAGAGCCCAAATGTCCATCAGTGGATGAATGGATAAAGAAAATACGGTATGTGTGTATACACACACACACACACACACACACACACACACACAATGGAGTGTTACTCGGCAATCAAAAAGAATGAAATCTTGCCATTTGCAACTACGTGGATGGAACTGGAGTGTATTGTGCTAAGCAAAATTAGTCAGTGAGAGAAAGACAAAAATCACATGACTTCACTCATATGAGGACTTTAAGACACAGAACAGATGAACACAAGGGAAGAGAAGCAAAAATAATATAAAAACAGGGAGGTGGACAAAACATAAGATACTGTTAAATATGGAGAACAAACTGAGGGGTGCTGGAGGGGTTGTGGGGGGGAACAGGATAAATGAGGAAGGGGCATTAAGGAAGACACTTGTTGGGATGAGCACTGGGTGTTATACATAGGGGATGAATCACTGGAATCTACTTCTGAAATCATTGCTGCACTATATGCTAACTAACTTGGATGTAAATTAAAAATTAAAAAATAAACATTTAAAAAATCATTACCAAACAGATGAGGTTACTATAGTTAAAACTCTGAATCCAAATGTTACATGCTCTATTGTAAAAATGCACACGGTATTAGTTAAATATACTTTCCCTTCTATATATTTTTGTATCTTTGGCCAAACTCCCCAAGTAAAGTTTTGGTTTATGATTTTGTGCCCTAAAATAAAAATGTTTATATTTTATGCTATAAAGTATTGTTTAATGTTTAATTATCTTTGAGAGAGAGAGGGAGAGAGAGAGCATGAGTGGGGGAGGAGCAAAGAGAGAGGGAGACACAGAATCGGAAGCAGGCTCCAGGCTCTGAGCTGTCAGCACAGAGCCCGACATGGGCTTGAACTCACGAACCGTGAGATCATGACCTGAGCCGAAGTTGGACACTTAACCCACTGAATCACCCAGGTGCCCCTGTATTTTATGTTATAAAAGGAGGAGGAGGGGGAGGGGGAGGAGAAGGAGGAAAAGGAGGAGGAGAATGGGGAGGAGGAGGAGGAAGGGGAGGCAGTAAAGAGCAGAGAACATCAGCAAAGAAGCCAAAGGCCCAATCACCTGTTTCTGTCGGCTTTGATGAACACATACTGCGTGGTGGACACTTCTGGTTCAGCTTATATGTTACTATTTGTCTGTGGCCAGGGGCTCTACCAACTGAGTTCATCTGGCAAATTAATGACCTTCTAAATCTTTTACATCATTGTGAATAGAAAAAGAATCGTGGGGCGCCTGGGTGGCTCAGTTAAGTGTCCAACTTCAGCTCAGGTCATGATCTCACAGTTGGTGAGTTTGAGCCCCGTATTGGGCTCTGCACTGACAGTGCAGACCCTGCTTGGGATTCTCTCTCTCCCTCTCTCTCTGCCCCTACCCCACTCACTCTCTTAAAATAAATAATAAATAAACCTAAAAAAAAAAGAAGAAACCCAATGTGTTAAACTATTATGTACATGTAAATGTATATATGAAAAATACTATGTAAAAACTAAAAAGACTATTATCTGTATATGTACATACCTGTTTATAAATACATGGCGGGAAAGATACATCTGAATGTAACAGCGGGGAGGAGATTGGGAAGTGGTAGGGGGACTCTTTACATGCTTTTGTGTGTGTGATTTCTTTATAAGGGCACATTTATGCATTACCTATATAAGTATTTTAAATTATGCATGGAAAACCCTATAAAGAATCATTCGGTAATAAGGAATGGTGGAAATTCATCTTTCTCCAAACTCTGGAGGTTTCCTTTTTATAGATAAGATCTGGTATCGTGTCAAGTGATGCAGAAAGCAGCAGGTCTCAGCAGGTACCACGAAGCTTTCAGCCATAGTCTCTGGGTTGGGTTCTCCTTGGGCTGGTTGGAGAATGTTTGCTCACACCTATCCAGGCTAGAGAACCAGCTTCTGTCATGTTTTTGTCCATCCTAAGGTCAAGTAGTTTGTTGTGGCTAGAAACCTTGTTCTGCCTCTGTGATGAAAATACCAGGGCACCTGGGTGGCTCAGTTGGTTAAGCCTCTGACTCTTGACTTTGGCTCAGATCATGATCTCACAGTTCATGGGTTCAAGCCCCACATCAGGCTCTGTGGTGAGCGCACAGAGCCTGCTTGGGATTTTGTCTCCCTCTCTCTCTGCCCCTCCCCCACTTGGTCTCTATCTCTCTCTCAAAATAAAAGAAAGAAAGAAAGAGAGAGAGAGAGAGAGAGAGGAAGGAAGGAAGGAAGGAAGGAAGGAAGGAAGGAAAGAAGGAAGAAAGAAAGGCAGCTGGCTTTGATTGCCAGGACAATAGTCAACGTTGAACCAGTTTATGAGGACCACAGTGCTCGCCTGAAAAAAAGGAGGACTGTATTCTTCTAGGGACATGGCTGGGTAGATCCCATTGAAACCAGAAGTTATATTCTTTCTGTTAGCTCTGTGGTGAGAGACAGAGGAGGAGATGTAAAATCTCTTTGTGGCACACTGGTGGGTGTTTGTGCGTGTGTACATTTCCTGGGTGCGTTTTGTGTTCCCTTTTGTTAACACGTTAACGGTCCTGTTCCCAAAGTGAGATCAGGCCTGCAGTGTGCCCAACCAGCGGCTGGCTGCTTTCCTTGCTCCCAGCACTTCCTGAGAGCCACCGGATACAGGCCCTACAGACTTTGCTTCTTCATTTTTAAAAGGTGCTCAGCCCAAAGGGTCCAGTCTCAACAGCTGGTAAAGAGTGGACAAACCACCTCTCCTGGGTTTCTGGCTGTGGAATAATTTTCTTTCATCTCTGAAGACCAACATGCCATGTCTGTGTTATTAACGAACTAGTGCTTTTGGCGGGGTCACAGGGTGGGAGAATTGCCCACAGAGGTAAAAGAAACATCAGCATCGATGCTGTCGCTCAGGCATCAGCCCTTGTCTATTCATCCAGCAACTATTTATTGAGTGTCTGTGAAGTGTGAGTCACTGTGTTATGTGAATGTGACAGGCATTGTTTCTGCCCTCAGGTCCTGCAGTGAGTGGGGGAAAACACCTTTATAAGTAGGCAATCACCATAAGTACACCATAAACTGTGATGGGCTAAGTGCAAGGTGCAGTGGGAGAGGCACTTAATCCAGAATTGGCAGGGAAAGGCTCCCTGTAGGAAGTAAAAGAAGAGCCAACAAAGAATTCAGCTGGAATTAGCTTCACTACCCTCCTCTTTGTCTGAAGGCTATTTATTATCTCTTTTGTTTCATCTGGAAACTTTTGGGGATTTTTTTCAAGCCTTAATAGCTGATTCTGTCCGACTCACATTGAGAGATTCGTTTATCTCGTTCATAGCCCTTAGCAATGTCTGCTCTTACACCTTTTGTTCACTCCATTATCTGTGTCCTCCAAAGAATAAGCTCCTTAAGGGCAGGCTTTTTCCTGTCGTGCTCACTGACCTTTCCCTGACATCTAGAATACTGCTTGGTACATGGTACCTGCTCAGCAAAATATTGTTGCTGATTGAAGAAAGTTTTCTTTGTCATACTCTTTTGTTTGGTTGTTTTGTTGTTGTTGTTGTTTTTTGTTTTTTGTTTTTTTAGTTTTGAGAGAGAGAGACAGAGAGTGAGCAGGGGAGGGGCAGAGAGAGGGAGACACAATCTGAAGCAGGCTCCAGGCTCTGAGCTGTCAGCACAGAGCTGGACACAGGGCTCGAACTCACCAATGGCAAGATCATGACCTGAGCCAAAGTCAGACACTTAACCAGCTGAGCCACCCAGGAGCCCCTCTTTGTCATACTCTTGATGAGACTTTGTGCATCATGAAAGTTCTTTGCAAATAACTGGCTGCAGAAAGGTAGCAGCCTGCTGTGTGTGTGTGTGTGTGTGTGTGTGTGTGTGTGTGTGTGTGTGTCCAAGCAGCCTTTTTTGAGAGATCCGCTCCTTATCCTGAATAGGAATATGGCTAGAAAAGCACTTCCAGCATCATCAGCCAAATCCTGTCCAAGTACTCCTGATGTTTTAATCAGGGCTCATTCCACTACAAGACACAAACCCAGCAGATGACGAAAAGCAACCACGGGCTGGAAGTGCACCTGGCCTCCCTACGAACTAGAATCAGGAAAGACGGGACCACAGCAACTGCCTTGTTTCCCTCTCCCCCGTCTCCCTCCCTCCCTGGTCTTGGCTTCCCGCTGCCTGTCTTCGTGTGACTGTGTCTGACTTTGACCCTCCTTGCTGACTTTACTTATACGGGGCTGCCCCCAAGTGGCACCTTCAGTCCCTGACCTTCCAGGTTGGTTGCAGATAGATAGTTAACCCAAATCCAAATTGCTGGAAGAGAATCAGACCGCTATTCTCCGGGTCAGCTGTCTACCCCCAATCCAGTCAGTCGGCTGTGGCCCAGGAGGCAGGGATACTTTCCTCTTCAAAACCAGAGGGAGGACAGTGGACAGAAGACAAGGAAATGATTAGTGGAAAAAATGACTGGCACCTCTATTGACATTCACTGTACAATTTGCCTTCTAGAATGAAGTGCTGGAGAATGTTGGGCCCCCCCCTCCCCCGGATCACTGGACCAGGAGGTAACAGGAGTGGGGCCTGTCTAGGGCTCCCCCCCACCCCCTTCACCAGAGGCTACCCCCACACAAAATTAATCAGTGCCCCAGCTACATCTCCCCTCCCCTTATCACCTCTTGGGCTTTGTTGAGAGGTTGGAGATGAGGGCGAGGCATCTGGTGCCCCCACAGCCCCATTGCTTTGGAGACCAGAGGCGATCTAGGTGCTTTCAGCCAGAAAAATATAATTTAAGGGCTTTGGCATCTGGCTGGGAGCAGAGAGCTGTGTTGCCATGGCGATGCCTCGCTTCATTTAACAGCAGCATATCGCCGAGTTTGGTCACATCCACACTCAGGCACATACAGCGCCCCGTCAGCAGCAGCCCCCACGACTCGCACACACAGTCCTCTCGCAGAAATCCCTCTGGGGGAGCAGGGCCCATTCCCAGCACCCTCCTCGCCGTCACAGACACCCACACTCACACTCACACCCTTCCCTGCGACACCTCGGCCAATCACGCAGATTCCAGCAGCACCCCAGACGGCACAGAGGGCCCGTGGGGTGCCAGATGAGTGCACGCCCTCTGCGACGGCCCCCGGAGGAGCCCGCTGGGGTCCATGTGCTTTCTGGCGTTCCCGACGCACGGCCCAGTCTCCGTCTCCTTTATAAGCCCCCCTTTGTGTCTCATCTCCCACCCGTTAACCGTGGCGGGGGGGGGGGGTGGGTAGGAAAGGGGAGCGGAACGGTGGTGGCCCTGGTGCAGACCCGCGTCTCTGTCTTCTTGAGAGGAGAGGGGTGAGGCCAAAACCCTGCAGGGACTTAATCCAGGAGCCCCTCAGCCACGGACGTCCTGTTTCCGCCCCCCACCCCCACCCCCCCCCCCCGCCTTGACGCGGAGTGGCGGACTGGGCCGACTGGAGCGGGGAGACACGAAGGCCCGGGGATGCTCACTGGACGCCGTTTGGAGCCGCGAAACATCTGAAGCGGGCTGAACGCCCATCAATGAGGCATAGGTGCAAAAATGGCGGCACCCATCAGCGTGCTCTGCGGAGACTCGCGAGTTGCGTGGCCCGTGTGTATCCACACGGAAGTGCGTGGGCGCGTGAAGTGTCCTCGCGCTGCTGTGTTTCAGTTCGCGGACTTACGTACACAGGGGTGTCTGTAACGCGCCGGGAGCGGTCTGGGAAGAGGGGATCGGGGAGGGCTGGTGGGGGCGGTTTCAGTTCTCTTGCTGCGTGACAACACCCCTAGAGCGAGCGACTCAAAACACTAACAACACGTTCTTTTCCCCACCTCCGAGGGTCAGCCCGGTCACTCCCGCGCTGGGGGCCCCTGAGCTCTGACCCAGCCGCAGCGATGGGTACTTGGTGGCCTGTGGCCACCGTGGGCTGCACCTGCTTCTTCCCGAGGGCCCCAGGCAGCGTTCCTGGGGCCGTGAGAGGAGAGGCAGAAAACTGCTGAAGGCAGAGGCCTGGCACGTCTGCCACCGCCACGTTCTGTCAGAGCAAGTGCCAGGGCAGCCCACTTTCAGGGACGAGGAAACAGGCCACCTCTTGACGAGACGAATGGCAAAGTGAGCTGGGCAGCTGCGTTGGGATGGGAAGAATTTGTAAACAGCCACGGGCACCTTCCGCTTTTTACTCTGTATAATTCTGAATTTAGCGTTCATGTGTTCCTTAAACATGAGCAGGAAAAGGTAAATCCAAGAGACATATGAAAGAATGACGAGGACTTGGTTGATGCAAAATTCAGATGGAAAAATCAAAGATGACCTCAAGGTTAGTGGTAAGCTTTTTTTTTTTTAAGTAATCTCTACATTCAACATGGGGCTCGAACTCACAACCCTGAGATCACAAGAGTTTCGCTCGTGCCCTGAGCCAGGCAGGCAGCCTACAAGCTTTTTTTTTTTTTTTTTCAATCAACTGAGGAAATGAAAACTGGAATATCCAAAGCTAGAGATGGGGCAATGTTGAGTGGTGAAGAGCTTGAATCTCAGAGAAAGAGTGAAAAAGAGAAATTGTTGTTACTCCACTAGATTGCCAACGACAAATAATTATAATCAGACTTTGAAGAAGCTGTGCATAAGAAACAGATGTACGAGGGAGGGGAGGGTGGGTGATGGGCATTGAGGAGGGCACCTTTTGGGATGAACACTGGGTGTTGTATGGAAACCAATTTGACAATAAACTTCATATATTGAAAAAAAAATAAAATAAACTTTATAAAAAAAAAGAAGCAGATGTACGTATTATTACTCATCTATCAGGAAGGATGACAGGATTTTTCATTCTCTTCTGGCTCTCTGCCACCACTTGCTGGTTATGAAATACTTTCCGGGGGCACCTGGGTGGCTCAGTCAGTTAAGCGTCCAACTTCGTCTCAGGTCATAATCTCACAGTTCATGAGTTCGAGCCCCGCATCGGGCTCTCTGCTGTCAGCTCAGAGCCCACTTTGGATCCTCTGTCCCCCTCTTTCTCTCTGCCCCTCCCCTGCTCACACGTGCTCTCTCTCAAAAATAAATAAACATTAAAAAAAAAAATACTTTCTAGAACAACATTCCCACCAGTAAAAGGGATTGATTCTCCCTGATAAGATCTTTGTGAAAAAGAGTGATGATTTCACATTTATACAATATTCCTGCAGAGGCGGTTTGGCCCATCGGCACTGGTGATCTAACGAAACAGTACTCCCAGGAAAAAGGGGCCCACCTAAAGAGAAAACAAAACTTCGCTCTCAAAATGACAAGTTTGAAGCATCGTGCTTGAAGCATCTTGCTCATCCTGCTCTGTTAATTTTGGGAAGAACACACATGCGGGCGTCCTTGACCCACACCTTGTTTCTCTCCTAGTCGAGTAGAAATTCTCCCGTCCAGGTTTTTATTCCCCCTCTGGAACCTTCTGTGAGGGGCGATTTGTCTCTACCAAGTGTTTCTTTTCTTTTTTTTTCAAATCTGTTTTAATGTTTATTTTTGAGAGAGAGAGAGACATGGAGTGTGAGCAGGGGAGGGGCAGAGAGAGAGGGAGACACAGAATCCAAAGCGGGCTCCAGGCTCTGAGCTGTTCATACAGATCCCGATGCGGGGCTCAAACCGGTGAACCATGAAATCATGACCTGAGCCAAAGGCGGACACTTAACCAACCAAGCCACCCAGGCGCCCCTCCACCAAGTGTTTCTTAGGACTGGGTGGGTCAGTCTGCCTAAATTCTGGAGTTCAGTATTAGCAGGCGCAGTTGGCAAAAGACTGGCCTCTTGCCACTAATGAAGGTGACATTTCACCTTCCATATTTACTTCTGATTTATTTTTCAACTTACACAAAACCTAAGCAGAAAGCAAGAGTGCTACTTTGAAGCTTGTAGTAGTTATTTATTGCTTCCTAACAAATTACCCTCAACGTAATGATGTAAACTGACACATGTGTGTTATCTCATACTGTTTCTCAGGGGGCGACTTGGGGTGGTGATGAGGTTGTATGTAGGTCAGGCGCCGTCATCTAAAGATTGATCAGGGCTGGGGCACCAGCAGCTTCCAACATGGCTGTTGGCAGGAGGCATCGGCTCCACCCCACACAGGCCTCTCCACAGGGCTGCCTGAGTGTCCTTTTGACACGGCAGCGGGCTTCTCCCGCAATGATCCCAGTGACAAAGGGAGAAAGTCACAGTGCCCTTATGACCTAGTTCCCAAAGTAGCACATCCACACTTTCAAGTCGCTGACAGGCTGGCCCAGAAGGGGAATTAGGCCCCATTTCTTCAGGAGAGTGTCAAAGACTGTGTGGATCTTTCTTAAAACCACAGAACGCTCCACAAAGGAAAAGTGACTCAGCTCTCTCACATAAGAAGCCAGTCAAGAGCTGGAGAAGGACAAGTCATTCATTCAAACAGCTTTTATTGAAAACCTACTAACTGCTAGACTCCCTGCCAGATGTTGTGTATAAAGGCAGAAATAACACAAGGTACTTTCACTCAAGATGTGGTTCAAAGAGCACACATCCTTGCGGCCCTCTTCTAGCCCCGTCCCTCCCTTAGAGACCAAACGAAGTACCTACTTAGAGCCCTTGACCCCCTTGTAAGCCGTGCTCTGAGTACACAGGACCCCAGAATTCTCTTCTCTAATGACCCAAGCCTCTCCCGGGGTCTGTCGTCAGGTTCATTTTTCCACCAGTATGTGCACCCCTGGGCTATTTGTGGGCGTGTGGACAAAACTTGGCCATGCAGGCTGGGGTGTCCACACACTTGGAGTGGGCCAAAATCAGGAATAGGGAGACAAGGAGGGTGAACTGGGAGGGAGATGAAGAGGTCAGTTAGTTGTGAGATGCATGGAAATCAAGGTTCCCACGGCACGTCTTTTCTTTTCTTCTAAACTTGCCCAGTGCCCTTGTTTGTAACCTGGCAAGTCTACCCCAACCTAGGTGAGGGGCTCATATGAGTCAAGGTTTGGTTGCCTCCGTGGCGCCCCTACTCAGCCATCAGGGACCAGCAGCCCCACAAAACGGGCTAGTGTGGTGCCACTTCTGAACCCAGGCCTCCCTCTAGTGACCAGTCTGGGCACAACAGCCAGGGGCTCCTGGCCACTCTACAGAATGGACAGCTCTTCCAGAACCTACTTTTCTTTTCTTTTTTATTTAAAGTTTATTTACTTATTTGGAGAGACAGAGAAAGAGAGAGAGAAAGAGAGCAAGTAGAGGAGGGGCAAAGAGAGAGAAAGGGAGAGAGAGAACCCCAAGCAGGCGATGTGAGGCCCACCGTGAGACCATGACCTGAGCCGAAATCAAGAGTGGAATGTTTAACCGACTAAGCCACCCAGGCACCCCCAGAACCTACTTTTCGAAACATATATCTGATTCTGTTATTCTTTGCTTAGAAACCTCAAAAACACAGCAAACTCTCTCATACCTCCCCACTCCACACACCCTGTGCCTTCAAGGGGAAGATAAAGCCCAAGCTCGTTGGCCTGGTTTACAAGGTCTTTCTCAAGTTCAAGCCAGCCTAAATTTCCAGGGCCACTGAAAGCCAGCTTCTCCCTCTCCCTCTCCCTCTCCCTCTCCCTCTCCCTCTCCCTCTCTCTCTCCCTCTCTCTCTCTCTCTCACACACACACACACACACACACACACACACAGCCACCACCTTCAACAACACACCATATATTTCCTTGCCTTACTTCTTTTGCCGGCAATAAACTGCCCACCTTTGCCCACCAAACAAACTCTTACTCCTCCATAAAGACCCACTTCACACCTCTGTGGCTTTCTTCGCCCCCTGAGGGAGAATCCCCGGCCCCTCACAGGATTCCCCTGAGCACTTGTGTATGGAACAATAGCTAACACTGAGCACGTAATGCCAGTCCCTGTGCTAAGGGCTCCAGAGGCAGTCTCTTTAATCCCTACACTAACCCTAACAGGCAGGTGCTAGTTCCATCCCCATTTTACAGATGGGGAAGCTGAGAGGAACCGGGTCAGGTCATGTGCCCATGGCCACACAGACAGCAAGTGAAAGAGGCCTGTGGTCACAAGTGCCACCCCCTCAACCGCAGCTCGTAGACAGACGTCCTTCTTTCCTGCCAACAAGCTCCTCCGAACAGAAGGCTTGTTCTCTTGTCTCCGAACCGCCAGCATGGAGCATGAAGCCCCCTGTGCCTGCAAAGCACTCAGTTGATTACCCAGATCGAGTGGCAGACAGGAAGGGCTGGTGCTGCCTGCTATGCTTTTTCTCCCATCTAAGGCTAAAAATCTTGTTCCGGACTCAGAGCCAGTCACACGCTCCGGACAAGTGAGGCCAGAAGCTGTGGGCAGAGTTCACAGATTCACTGAGGATAAGAAATAGGGTCTAACTCGGGGCTGGTTGCCAAAAAAACTGATCCTTAATTCCCCCGTTTCTCAATTAATTCACCCCAAACTGGCCAGCACCCTCCGGGTTTGCACCCATGTACCCCTCTGCTCCTGAAGGACTGCCTGCCGTCCTCCCCTGCTGGCCCCACCAGCCTTCCCCCTTCCTCCCTCCGTCCTTTCCCCCATCCTCCCTGCCTTCCTTCTCTACTCTCTGTTCTGTAAACCAGCCATGAGCATTAAACAGACACTCTTACCCACCTGCAGTGCTCCGGCCACGAGGCTATATCCATTCCTTCTCTTTTTTCTTCAAAATGGAACTACAGGACCTTTTTTTTTCTTCCTGATTATGAAAGTAATAGTCTTGTTGTAGGAAAAAAATGCAAACACAAATATTTAAAGTAGAAAGTAAAAGTTGTCAGCCATCCCACTAAAAGATAACCCCTGTTTTCGATTTGGTTTATGGCATTCCAGATTTCTGTGGGGGTGTGTGTGTATTCATTTCGTTTTTAGTCTGATTCATAAGTAAAGACTTCTCTCTCATGGTCATTTTATTCCAGCAGTCCTAGGTTAAAGTGATCATGTTGCGGGGCACCTGGGTGGCTCAGTCAGTTAAGCGTCTGACTCTCAGTTTCAGCCCAGGTCATGATCTTATGGTTCGTGAGTCTGAGCTCTGCATTGGGCTCCATTCCAATGGTGAGGACCCTGCTTGTGATTCTCTCTTTCTCCCTCTCTCTCTGCCCCTTCAGCACTCTCTCTCTCTCTCAAAATAAATAATATAAACTTTAAAATATATATAAATAAATAATCTCTTGGGGAAAAAATGACCATGTTGCTGCAAGGTTTTGGTCAAGAACTATCTAGATTCATCCCCAACAGAATTCTCTAACTTCATCTGGAGAGAACTAAGAATAGGGGATATTGGAACCTTTGGTTCTAGAAGATTCCTGGGCTCCTTAATACCTGGTCATAAAAAGTCTATGTGGAAAGTGCCTTTCACTAAGTATGCCAAAGGAAGTCTTCTTACACTACCTCCTCAGAGCAAGGCTTCTACTTGCTCAGATTTCCAAAACGAAGGGAGCCCTTTGGCGTGATAACCCTGTGATAATGAAGAGGAAAAGTAGGAGCCAGAGGAAGCGGAAAAAGAGGAAGAGGAAAAGGAGGAGGAGGAAGAGGAGGAGGAGAAGGAAGGCAGAGGATGTGCAGTACTGGAGGAAGGAGGGAGAGAGGAAGTCACCTCAGCAGGCAGCAGGCTTTAACTCACTCGTGAGCACTGACTGAGGAGCTGACACATGGTTCCCTCTCCCCGGAGCTCCCTCGCACGCAGGCTGTGGGAGTAATCTCTCTCCTCCAGGCAGTGCGGAGGCACCCAGCTTAGAGCACGCTGCCTAAGGCAAGATGCCAGACAGGTGTAGAGCAGAACTTGTGCTCCACTGGACTGAATCGTGTGACCAAACTCAGAAGAGACTCAGGCATAAAGGCCAGGAGCGCACTTTAATTGTTTTCTGATAAGAAATAAAAGTTTTAAACGGATTGCCCAGCTTTTACTGGGCAATTACTTGTGTTTGAGGATCAGCACGTTCTCTCCCTGCGGGCTTATGATTGCAAATGAAAGTAATCATATATAAATAACATGAATAACAGTACAGTTACTCTTTGTTGAGTAACACGATGTGCTGGGTACGGTCCTGAGCGTGTTGTCTTCATCTTTGCATGTAAATCTCTACCACTCTGCAATGGGGGTACTTTATCCCCACTTTGCAACGGGGTTCAGAAATGTGTAGAGCAAGTAAGTGCGGGGGCCCAGGATTCAAACCCCATTCTGCCTGCTTCCAAGACCCACCCTCTGAATGCGCCACCACCTCTCCTGCCTCTCCAACCACCTGGGAAACCTGCAATGTGGACTCAAAGCAAGGGGCTTTAGGTGGAGGCTCAAACACAGCTCAGGTGTAACTGGGCCTCCTTGGAGCCGGTCTCAACACCACGACGCACCACTAGGAAAACACAGATTTGATGCCAACGACGAAAGCCTGTTTCCCTGAAGGTTTTATGAAAAGGAGAGCGAAGAGGTTACACATCACAAAACTGGCTAAATGTCCTGTCTCCACATCTGTCTCTTCCGCAGCATCCTGCCCTCCAGCGGCTGACCTCCCGCTCTCTGCTCCCTCCCACATGCCCCATTTGGGGACTCCTCCTCTTTCTTTTCTCCAGATTTCTCCTCTCTCCTCTGAGATCTTTACCCTGGTCACCTGCCTCAGAGATCACAGATTCACAACCCCAAACACGGCCTACAAATGTGCTTACTTGGCCTACCCCGTATTTCACAATTTTGAATTCGTGTCAGTATTTTAAACTGGCAGATTTCACATACAAGTTTGATTTGCAACCTAAAAAAAGTTTTTGTTTTGTTTTGTTTTTTCTATATAGCAACAGCTGGCTAGGGCCAACCAGTAGCTGTCTCTTTTGGAAGTGCAGGTTCTCCAGCTTCCCAGTCTCCTCCCTTTCTGAAGCCTGCCGACACTGCTGGAAGTTTCGTTGCTCATCCTTTTGACCACCTAAGTGATCAGCCTGGCTCCTCCACATATTGGAATTTCCAAGACTTCTCTGTTTCTTTATTTGGATTCCGTGGCATGATACCCACCAGACTTCAGAGCAGTCCTCGGGGTGGATTTTCCTACCAGGTCTGTGAATGTTATTTATTTATTTTTTTTTAACATTTCTTTATTTTTGAGACAGAGAGAGACAGAGCATGAACGGGGGGAGGGCCAGAGAGAGAGGGAGACACAGCATCTGAAGCAGGCTCCAGGCTCTGAGCTGTCAGCACAGAGCCTGATGCGGGGCTCGAACTCACGGACCGTGAGATCGTGACCTGAGCGAAGTCGGACGCTCAACCGACTGAGCCACCCAGGCGCCCCTGTGAATGTATTTAAACACCCTGTAAACGGGACCCTGATTAGGAAGACTGTAGTTTGGCACTGGTTCTTTTTTTTTTTTTTTTAAGTTTACTTATTTATTTTGAGAGAGAGAGAGAAAGCATGAGTCAGGGAGGGCAGAGAGAGAGGGAGAGAGAGAAAATCCCAAGCAAGATCCACACTGGCAGCTCAGAGTCCGATGGGGGGCTCAAACCCATGAACCGTGAGATCATAACCTGAGCTGAAGTCGGACGCTTAACCCACCAAGCCGCTAATTTGGCATTGGTTCTTATTGAAAATTCCAGGCCTGGGCACATGAAATTATCCAAGTGGGTGCACCCTGGAACACGTGACCTCTGCACTCTAGTGAATGCTGAAGGTCAGGTGTATCTCCTAGAGACATGCTTTTGTCACAGGGCTAAGAATCAGTTGGGCAATAAAAAGTGAATACTTAACTCATCACATGGGGAGAATGTCCAAAAGTAGATACTTTAATGCTTGGTTTCAGATGGATACTTCTAGTCTGACTTTTATATTTATGAGTAGTGATAAACTCAGTGCTTAGTGATCCAACTTTGAAACAAATTTTCTCGCTTTTATTTCAAGCTTGGTGACTCATGTAATTAGAGAGCTTGAGATTGTCAGGTGAGTTTTTATCACTTCTAAGGATTTTTCTGTTAATCCTGATTTCTGCAGTGTTTTGCTATGATAGACTGTATTGTTCTTTACAAGTATTCACTGCTTCCCCCTTGGATGGGATTATTTTCTTGCCTTGTTGACCTCAGGCTTGACCATGTGATTTGTTTGGGCCAATAAGATGTGAGTGGAAGTAATATAGGCCACTTCAGAAACAAAGCTCTAAGAACTAGCAGATGTAGGGATGCCTGGGTGGCTCAGCGACTTGACTGTCCGACTCTTGATTTCAGCTCAGGTCATGATCCAGGGTCGTGGGATCAAGCCCCGCATCGGGCTCTGTGCTGAGTGTGGAGCCTGCTTGGCATTCTCTCTCTCTCTCTCTCTCTCTCTCTCTCTCTCTCTCTCTCCCCCTCCCTCCCTCCCTCCCTCCCTCTCCCTCCCTCTGCCCCTCTACCCTGCTCACACTTTCTTTCTCTAAAACAAAAATAAAATAAAAATAAAAACTAGCAGATGTTCACCATGGTTCTTTCTTCTCTTGGCCACAAGGAGGATAGCTATGCCCTGGAGAGAAGGCAACATGTAGTAGAGTCTGCCCCTTGCCAGACACTGAGCCTGAGTGAGAAATAAACCTTTGTTACATGCCACTGAAATGTTGGGATCATTTGTAATAGCAGCCTAACCTAACCTATCCCGACCAAGACATGTACAAACAAACCAAACATGCTAACTCTGATGCTGAGGCTGATAGCATAATAGGTTTCAATAATCCTAACTTTTTCTATTTATCAAAATGATATATATCCTCTCATTGAGAAGTAAATGCCATAAATTTAAACTTATAAGTTTATAATATATAATAAAATGCTCTGTCTATATAATATGATACATAAAAGTACAGACATATATATATGTGTGTGTATGTGTGTGTGTATATGTGTATATATATATATATATATATACATATATATATATATATATATACATATATATATATTCTGGTATGATCTGGTAACCACATTCTAACAGGCATATTCTTTCTTGAGAGAGATCAATGGTTCCAATTACGCTACTGTGTCAAGTTCTGTTAATCTGGAAGGCACTCTGTGTCTTTAAGGTGGTTGTGCATACCTTGGCTCAAATCCATTATGAGTGAAGTATTTTTAATTTATTTTAGTGACACATATATTAAATGCATACCAGAGTATAATGTGATAAATCCTCCCTCCCCCAACCCACAGTACCACTTCACAGAAGTAATCATTTTAAGAATTTCTCTCTCGGGGCACCTGGATCATTTAAGCATCTGACTTCGGCTCAGGTCATGATCTTATGGTTCATGAGTTCCAGCTCCACATAGGCTTAGGGTCTGTTTGGGATTCTCTCTTCTCCTCTCAGCCCCTCCCCCCCCCCAAATAAATAAACATTAAAAAAAAGAAAAATAATAAAATACTATTTTTTATTTTTTTAACCACTTAAAAATGTAGAAAACATTCTTTGCTCTCAAGTTGTACAAAAACAGGCAACAAGTAGAATCTGAACTGTGGGTCATCATTTTCTGTAGGCTTTTTACTCAAGTTCCTGTGATATTTTAGTAGTTGCCCCCTTTCTTTCCTTCTTTGCTGTGTGACACTGAGTAAGTCAATTAACCTCTCTGGGCCTCGGTTCTCTCTCTTTTTTTAAAATTAAATTGTTTACTTATTTTTTTCAGTTTCATTATCATTGACATACAGCACTAAGTTTAAGATGTATAGCATAATGACTTGACATACATATCCTGTGAAATGATTACGGTAATTTTAGTTATCCATCCGGACCTCACTTTTTACCAGTAACCGTGGAGTAGCAGCAGAGGAATGCTTTTGTTTCTTTTTTAAATTATTTTTTATTTTGTAAGTAGGCTCCACACCCAGTGTGGGGCTTGAACTCATGACCCCAGATGGAGAGTCGCATGCTCTACCCACAAAACAGAGGAAAACCATCCAGGCACCAGGGTGAATGGTTTTTTGAAAACCAGCTCTTCACTGAGGATGGGCAGGAGAGCCGCTGGTTTTGTTGTTGTTGTTAATCTCTATTATTTGTTTAGGCTTCCAGGTGAAATTTCACGTAAACAAAAGAATTCCCCTCCTACGAATTAGTTTGGTAAATTACTAATTGGCCCAGTGATTCCAAACATTTTTTCCTGCCTCCTTAGGCTACCGGCACAAAAGAAATCCACTAGTTAACACTTCAAAGGTGCAGCCAAAGGGTGCAACTTCAAAGGGTACAGCCAAAAATGGTGTGAAGGTTACTCTTCTGAAGTACTCCCTTATTGGACGACCGGCACGTTTGTTTATGTCTTGGATCCTTTCTCCCGGACAAAGTTCCACGCACTTACTCATGAAAGAAATACTTGCTGAGCACCTTCCCAGTTCAGAGCCCTGCATTGGATGACCTGTAGTGAACCAAGCGGGACCGGTCCCTCCCGGTGGCAAGTGGAAAGTGCCTTCGCAGGGGCCCAGTGCCCGCTGATGCATTATGCAGGAATGCAGAGAAAGCGGGAGGGAGGAAGGGAGAGTTGGATCCAAATCCACCCCAGCCTGTGTGTTCCCAGAATTGTCTACTGTGACTCCACAGCCCTCGCTATCTGCCCGCCCTGACTTCCTTCCTGCGCTTTCCCCGAACACGTCCTCCAGCTATCCTCGTCCTCCCCCTGCCCCTCCCGCCAGCGCCTGCCTCTGCGCCTGCGCCTGCGCACTTCTGCCGCCCTACCTTGCCCCGCGCACTGGGGGCAGAGGGGGCTTGAGAATCTCGTCGTTCTCCTCGGAGACCGCTGCCCCGCGGCCCGCCCCCGCGCCTTTCTCGGAATTGCTCCCTGCCTCCCAGCGCCCCTCCTCCGGTTGTCGCCTGTTCCTGGGCAGGCCACGTGGGAAGCTGGTGACCCTCGGGGCAGCGTTCTGGCCTCCACGCTGTTCTCATCTCTGTACGGAAACAGCATTAATGCTGACCCCAATCTGTTCCAGTAACCTTTTCTCGACCGAAACGTTGCTGCCAGCGACTGCCAGCGTGTCAAGCTCACGCTCTCGGTGGGACTTGAACCTAAAATAGGCAGAAATCCTGGTTTTCCCTTCTCTGGGGGTGGGGGCGGGGGCGGAGGCGGGGGCGGGGAGGTTAGAGGCGCGTCCAAGCCTACGCCCCGTTTTCTCAGTGACAGCTTCCAGGGCCACTCCTTTTTTCCTTCTTATTTCTTTCCCTCACTCCTCATTCAAGGAAAGGCCTTGGGAGATTGAATTTTGACTTCTTTGGGGAGGAATTTCCCAGCTACCCCGCCTTGAGGTAGCTTAGCCCTCTCTCAGCTTTTCCACTTGGTGTTGGAATCTGTTCATCTCTCTCATACTGAATGGCCCCTTCCCACCCACTTTCTAACATACTTAACCGCAGCCAGTATGGTAGATAGTTAGGGGTGTCTTTTAGCCCGTGCCTCTCCTTTCCCTGAGAGTCACACACACGTGGATGGGCCTTTGGCAGCCAGGTTTGAGGGTGTGATTTTGCCCCCAGGGTGTCCAGAGAGTGCAGAAACAACTGGGTCCAGCCTCCTCTCCCTTCTAGACTTTGGAATCGAGCTTGAGATGTAGTCACAGCCTAAGCTGGTCTCTTAGATGCAGGAAATGCAGACAGGGAAGGCTTTGCTGTGTGGATGTTGAATCCGTGAAAACTGGTCTGTAGAGAAGAATGAAGAAAGACACAAATTTTCAGACCCAAGCGGAGATGAGGCCGGCAGAGAATAAACAACTGACTACGGGTGTGACAACTTTCCAGTTCCTGCTTCCTGTTTAAGAGCAGCTGCCCTTGGCTTCCTTGATAATCACTGCGAATGTGGTATAAGTCTGTAGGAACTAGGATGTATTTGACCGCAAGTAAGAGAGAACCTAAAAGACCATGGCTTGAACTGCTAGGATGCACTGTTTCCTTAAGCAGTCTGGAGGCAGGTGTAGCCAAGGAGTGCCTTCACCTATATCATCAGCTATATCGTCAAGGACCCACACTCTTTCCATCTTTTGGCTATGCCATTCAGCATGTTGACTTTTCATTCTGTGCTTGTTGCTTCATGGTCTCCATATGGCTGCCATGGCTCCAGATGTCATGTCCTCACATCACTGCATGAAGTTAAGAAGGAAGGGAGCTGATGAAAGAGGCTTACTTTTTGTTAATAACGAAAAATCCTGTTTCTTAGAGTCTCCATAGACGTCTCCCTCTTATATCTTGTTAGCTAGAACTGTTTCATATATTTACTCTACCTGCAATATGGGCTGGAAAGCTGAGTGTCTGGCAAGGAAAAGGGAACTGGATTTCCATGATTGTGATTCATGGGTCTAGCAGGGCATCTGCTTCTCTGAGATCAAGGGATTTCTTCCCTGTACCTGAACAAAATTCGCCTTAGCAGGGAGACTACTTCTCTAGGACTCTGCTCCACAAATAACAAGTGGCTGCGTTGTCTGCCCACATTCTAGAATGTTTTGTATCTTGGTGACTGACTGCTCATGCTGCTTATTTTGCCCCAAATTTTCTTCCCATCTTTCTTTCACTATTTTTTTCTTGCTTATTATTCCTGGGAGGTCATATATCAATATATATTAGTAGTGGTTTTAATTTCTTTCCTTTTGCTTATATTCTAATTTTCCTGTATTAAATACATGTTGCTTTTGTAATAGAAACAAACATTACTTAAAAGTGAAAATTAAAAAAAAGACTCCAGGGGCACATGGGTGGCTCAGTCAGTTAAGAGCCGGGCTTTGGCTCAGGTCATGATCTCATGATTTATGAGATCAAGCCCCACATCAGGCTCTCTGCTGACAGCACAGAGCCTGCTAAAGAGCTCCTGTCCCCCTCTCTCTGCCCCTCCCCCACTCATGCTTTCTCTTTTTCAAAAATAAATGTTTAAAAAAAATTAAATAAATAAATAAATAAATAAATAAATAAATAAATAAATAAATAAATAGACTCCACTTGGGGGCCCACAAGAGCTGCACCTGGAGTGCCCTGGAGTGCGCCAGAATGCAGGAAGCCGAGCTTGTGACTTGAGACAAAGCAGTGCACTGGGGAATCACAGGTACTGGTGACCCCTCCTTTGCGCTCTTCCATTGTTTTAAACAACAGCTCAGCATTTCTGTTGAAATGGCTGATTAATCCCCTTACCAAATGATTGGTTGGCCACACCCCTTGTGTTCTCTCCCAAACATATTTTCTCATTCTTTACAAGATGGATAGGCTGAGAATTTGCAGTCTTTTCAGTTCTGCATCCTTTTTGATGAACAATTTCATCTTTAAATCATTTCTCTTTTCATACATTTTACTTTAAGTAGTCAAGAGGAACCATGTCACTTCTTCAACACTTTGCTTTGATATTTCCTCAGCTAAATATCTAATATTGTCACATACAAGTTTAACCTTCCACAAAATACTGTGATACAAACACAATTCAGCCAAGTTCTTTGCCACTTTATAACAGGATGGCCTTTCAGCCATTGTCCAAAAGCATGTTCCTCATTTCTGTCTGAGATCCCATCAGAATGGTTAATGTTTTGGGGCACCTGGGTGGCTCAGTTGGTTAAGCACCCGACTCTTGATTTCAGCTCAGGTCCATGATCTCACGGTTCGTGAGTTCGAGCCCCGCATCAGGCTCTGTGTTGACAGCAAGGATCCTGCTTGGGATTCTCCCTCTCCCTCTGTCTCTGCCCTTCCTCCACTTGCACTCTGTCTGTCTCACTCAAAAATAAATAAACATTTAAAAAAAAGATAAGTGAATTTAAAAAAATAGTCAATGTTTTTGTCAACATTCTGTTTATAATTACTTGAGTATTCTCTAACAAGTCTCAGACTCTCTCTACAGCTCTCTTTACTCCCTGGACTCTCACTAACATCACCCTTAAACGTCCATTAACAACAATGTAAAATTTTTGTCATGTACCTGAAAACTTAAAGCTTTTATCCATTACCCACATCCAAAGCTGCTTCGACAATTTAGATATTTGTTGTACCAGCACCCTACTTGTCAGTACCGATTGTCTGTCTCAGTCAGTCAAGGCTGCTATAACAAAATATCATAGACTGGATGGTTTATAAACAACCCAAATTTATTTCTCACAGTTCTGGGAAGTCCCAGATCAAGGCACTGGCAGGTTTAGTATCTGATGAAAGCTTGCCTTTTTTTTTTTTTTTTTTTAATGTTTATTTATTTTTGAGAGAGAGGGAGAAAGAGGCAGAGAGAGATGGAGACAGAATCTGAAACAGGCCCCAGGGTCTGAGCTGTCAGCACAGACTCGGGGCCTGAACCCATGAGCTGCAAGATCATGAACTGAGCCGAAGTTGGAGGCTTAACCAACTGAGCCACCCAGGCACCCCGAGAACCTGCCTTTTCAATGTAACCTCATATGAGGGAAGAGAGGAGGAATCTCTCTGGGGCCTCTCTTATAAAGGCACTAATCCCATTCATGAAATCTCCACCCTCATGACCTACTCACCTCACAAAGGTACTACCTCCTATTGCCATCGCCTTAAGGATTTGTATTTTAACCTATGAAATGGGGGGAGGACACAAACATTTAGTGTATGGTGCTCTATTCTTCCATTTAGATAAAATTTAGATAATGTAAACTAGTCTATTGTCAGAAAGGGATGGGGAAAGGTAGTGACGGCGGGGAGGGATTCCAAAAGGTACTGGGAATCTTTGGAGGCTTACAAGTATTTTCATTATTTGGATTGTGGAGATGATTTCACAGGTGTGTATATATGTGAAAACTCATTACATCTTACACTTAAATATATATAGTTTACATGATGTAAAATGTACATCAATAATGTTATAAAAAAGATTCTCCTGAGGGAGTTTAATAGGATACTTTAAGTTACAATTAAAAAAAAAAAAATCCAGAAGCTCCTGGGTGGCTCAGTCAGGTAAAGTCCGACTTTGGCTCAGGTCATGATCTTCATGAGTTAGAGTACCACGTGGGACTCTGTGCTGACAGCTCAGAGCCTGGAGCCTGCTTCAGATTCTGTGTCTCCCTCTCTCTCTTCCCCTCCCCTGCTCACCCTCTTCCCCCCATCCCTCGCCTCTCTCTCAAAAATGAATAAACATTAAAAACATTTTTTTAAAAACCCAACTGGCATAAACAATTAAAAATTCTTGACTCAGTATAATTGAAATGTCTAGGAGTAGCCTTCAGGCATGGTTTGATCAGGGCACCACCTCCATATGTCTGTGAGCCAGTCTGTTTGCTTTCTGATGCTGGCTTCATCCTTACATGGGTTTTGTTTCTAGTAGCCAAATAACTACAACAGGTATAGGCTTCACATTCATAGAGCACATCTAGGAGAACAGATAGGTTTCCTTCTCCCAACCATTGAACCCAAATCTCCAGTCTTACTGTGATTGAATTGACTAAGCTGTGTCTGTCCCTAAACCAAACACTGTGGCAAGGACCAGGGCAACAATGAACCCAACTCTAAGGATATGACTCCTAACTGATAAAGGAAAAGTGGAACAGATGAGAGAGAAGCAACCAGTTGAAATGTGAGATGTGGATCGGCAAATCAATATGGAATGGTCAGCATGGGGAAAGTCAAGATTGGATTGAAATAGAAGGTGACTCCAAAGATGTCACCTAGAGGATTTGCCTGTGGCTTGTTTGTATGGTATGGCAATTTTCTACTTCTGAATAAACTCTTCTTTTGCTGGTAAAATAAGTAAGTAAATAAATAACATTGTCATTTATGTTTTTGTTTTTGTTTGTAAGTATGTAGCAGGATTCTCCCACAGAGAGCTGTGACACCGAGGCTTTTTAATTTCTAGGAAGCAACTTTTATTCGTGCCGGCACCTCTCAGTTGGGCTCGTACCCAAAGAACTGAGCACCGAATGTCACATGGCATAGCTTCTTTATACAGTTTCTATTTCTTTGTCTCCCATCTATGGTAACACACATAAACACGCAATCTGATTAAGTCATCTCAGTTTACAAGGTCATGGTCGGGTAGGTGCATAGCCAGGTTACCTTGAAGTTTTCTCTCCCTTTTTTTTCTATCTCCTTAAGGAGGGGACCCTACCACAAGCAGCCTTCACACCCAATGTGGAGTCCAACGTGGGGCTTGAACTCATGACCCTGAAATCAAGACCTGAGGTGAGAATCCAGAGTCAGATGCTTAACAGACTGAGCCACCCAGGCAACCCATCATTCATGTTTTAAAAGGTGTTCTTGATACAAAACAGAAGTACGCTATATATTTTTTTTAAATATTTATTTTTGGGGAGAGTGGGGGAGGGGCAGAGAGAAGGGGACAGAGGATCTGAAGCAGACTCTGTGCTGACAGGCTGACAGCAGTGAGCCGACGTGGAGCTTGAACTCACGAACTGCAAGATCATGACCTGAGCTGAAGTCAGATGCTCAACCAACTGAGACACCCAGGTTCCCCAGAGGTATGCTATATTTTAAAGTGTTAGAGTGACAGGGTCTTACAGTAGGTATGAAAAAGTTTCTTTTCTCTGGTTCTCACTGCCTGTCCTAATTCCTGTGCTTTCCAAGACATCTATTTTTTTTTAAGTTTATTTATTTTGAGAGGGTTGAGGTGCAGAAAGAGAGGGAAAGAGAGAATCCCATCCTTGACATGGGGTTCAAACCTACAGACCCATAAGATCAGGCTCTGAGCCGAAATCAAGAGTCAGACGCTCAACTGCGCAACCCACTGAGCCGCCCAGGTGTCCCAGGACATCTACTGAGACAACTTACTTGATTTTGGAGATACCCTGGGAGCACAAGCAACAAAGTAGCACATTCTAAGTACAGGTTAAAATGGCTCTCCCAGACATTAGGCACCGGAAATGACAGGTTTGGGGATTGTGTAAGATAGGAAAATATGTGAGGAAAAGTTAGGAAATATTGAGGGTATGGGCAAGAGCCTCAGAAGGCCATTTTAAAAGAAGTTATTTTCTCCAAGAATATATAGCATTGCCAAATAGATATAAAGAGAGTGATGAAGAAGACAGCAAAGTCTTTAAAGTGTTCTACAATGAAGTAGAAAAGAAATGGCAGCCTCACCTTGAATCTATTCCATTTAAAAACTCAGGGCCCCTGGCTGGCTCAGTCAGTACAGACATGTGACCCTTGATCTCAGGGTCGTGAGTTCAAGTCCCACATTGGGCATGGAGCCTACTTAATAAATAAATAAATACATAAATATGAATAAATAAATAAGCAAATCTCATCACTCCATAGAATGCATATGACACCCTGGCCCACAATGAATGAACCTTCTACTTTGTGTCATTTTTCTTTTAACTATTTTTTTCTTTTACTGAGGTATCCTTTGCATATAGTACAATTCAATTTATGTCATTTAATTGATAATACAGGGGGGCCTGGGTGGCTCAGTCGATTAAACCTCCAGCTCTTGATTTCAGCTCAGGTCATGATCTCATGGTTCATGAGTTTGAGCCCTGCATTGGGCTCTGTGCTGACAGCATGGGTCCTGCTTGGGATTCTCTGTCTCCCTCTCTCTCTCCCCCTCCCCCACTTGCTCTCTCTCAAATATACACATTTAAAAAAAAAAAACTTTTAGAAAATAAAATTGACAATATATAACATTCAGAGCTAGCATGGTTGTCTGTGAGTCCTTTGTCATCATTAATGCTCCCTTTGGGAATAAAGTCTCAGTTTGTAAAGATGATATTTATATTTTTCTTACACAACCACATACACAGAGTCTGTTTATTAATTGCTGTGGGATGATGATTTGACGAAGATGAAAATAATAAGATACCAACAACTTTAATCAGTTTAAATAAACATAAATCTGGGGTGAATTTTGGAGGCTGGATTTGGGCAGGAGGGAAAGTCTAAAACTGGTATTTCTTAATAACATCTTCTAAAAATGTTGAGAATCTCCTAGGCATTCTTACCACCTCTTCTTGTTATCATCATATCCAATATGAGCAGTCTATCTGTTTTTTATGCCTGCCCATCACCCTTTTTTCTGGAAACAGAACCCATCTTTTCTATTTGGGAAACCATTGGTCGGTCACCCATTCTCAGAGCCTGTAGGGCAGAACTGAGGGAATGGGTGGGCATAAGACTCAGGCCTGGCCAATCAATTCAACATCTGCCTGGGGCCTGTGACCTGAGCTGGGTCAATGGGAATTTAGCTAGGATTCTCACTGGGAGTCCAGAAAGGAAGCACTTTTTCTAGGCTGAGATTTTAAAACTGGTAGAATGTAAGTTTGCCAAGCCATAGACCATCCTTACTATCATAGGGTAACCCCTTCTGTGTGAATGAAGCCAATTCAGAGGGGTGCCAAGCCAAGGATAGAGTTGGATTCCTGATGACATCATTTGAGCACATGAATCCTGTCAGATCTATCCCTACTCTTTTTGGTTATGTAAGCCAATAAATCTCTATGCTTAATCCAATTTGAATTCAGTTTCAAAACTTCCAACTCAGGGGCGCCTGGGTGGGTCAGTGGGTTAAACGTCCAGCTTCAGCTCAGGTCATGATCTCATGGTTTGTGGGTTCAAGCTCCGCATCGGACTTTGTGCTAACAGCTCTAAGCCTGGAGCCTGCTTCGGATTCTGTGTGTCTCCCTCTCTCTCTGCCCCTCCTCTGCTTGCTCTCTCTCTCTCTCTCTCTCTCTCTCTCTCTCTCTCTGTCAAAAATAAACATTAAAAAAAATTAAAAAAAAAAAACAACCTTGCAACTCGAAGAGCTTTGACTAATACAACCACCCGTTATCATAATCGTTATCTTCAGCACCACCCCTTCTTCCTGGAGCCAGAAGCAAAAGTCCACTTCCTGAAGCAGAACATCAGATGATTGCGACAGTCAACTGAGTGAATACCCACAGGAAGTATGGAGTGGCAGTGTGGGGTGTGGTGGTTGAGTAGGAGGCTTCGAGGTCCTTCTAGGGCCGAGGAAACATACAGGCAGAGAGCAACCATTGAGACACAGGCTCTAGCTGCCTATTCCTGGAGCATGCATCAGTCTTATCTCCTAGCTCCAACTGCAAATGCCTGTTAGACACAGATTCGAGTCACTCTTCTGGGCTGCTTAGCAGGCAATCAGGAACCACCATTCCTGTTAAAACTTCATATTTGCAAGCAATCATTCCTTTAAACAGCCCAGGCCTCAGCAGAATAATTCAATTCTAGAATAATGCAATTCTAAACTCTTGTCCCAGGGCCTACTCAGTTTTGTGGATGCAAATATTGCCACTAAAAATGGTCCAAAAATGTTATCCAAGATTTTCCAGCAAAAGGAGGGCCAGAAACTCAGGGAGAGAATCAGACTTTTTCACTCACTGTATCAGCAGTAGTAAAAAGGGAAATACCAAACCCATTTCTTGTAAATCAAGACCATAAGCTCTACAAGGGCAGAGACTATGTTTCTTTCTATCACTGTATTTTTTTTTTCTCATTTCCAAGTTTATGCTCTATTTTTGTTTTTTAAAAAAGGAAATTGACATATGTATTTATGAGTACAAAAAGGAAACTGTTTTGCTAGGGAATGGTTTTCTGACAATATCTGAAGCCATGAACATTGAGCATATCACTATTGGGAAGCTATGCAGAGTATTACCATATGGAGTCACTGTTTCACGTGTCCCCTCGGTAAGCAGGTGTGATTCTCATTCTTAACTCCCACCTGCCATGGGTCTCCCTAGGAACTCTGCCACACACGATGTGAAGATAAAACCTGACACTCTTGGGGGAAAATGAGATCTAAAAGGAGCAATAATTTTTCAAAATAACCTGGTAAACGTCAGGATGAGATGTTTCCATCAAGGAGGGTGTTCTGGAAGCCCCTTTCTAAGTCACAGCACCTAACCATAAATTGTCAGGTGATGAGGTCCATACTGGACGACCCAGCAGCCAGCAGTCTTTTTCCCATCAAAACTTAGTCTTTGCCTTTGGTTTTCCATCGATCAAATCTTCTAATCTCAGTTTTTCCAGTGGTTCTTGTTCTGTCGGCTGCCTATCCATTCTGCATTCTAAATAGTTTTTTGGTTCATTTCTGCACAAAGCATTTTCAAATTTATTGTCACAGAGACACTTCCTGAATTTCTCTTTAAAGCTTTTACATTCACCGAAGTGATCCAGTGGGAAGCGGCCCCTGTCCAAGGTGGCAGCTAGAAGTTCTTGGACCCAAAATTCATGACTGTGGATCTCACTGTATATATAATTTTTATTTTTTAAATTTTATTTATTTTTGAGAGACAGAGAGAGACAGAGAATGAGCAGGGGAGGGGCAGAGAGGAAGGGAGACACAGCATCCGAAGCAGGCTCCAGGCTCTTAGCTGTCATCACAGAGCCCAACGCAGGGCTTGAACCCACAAACCGTGAGATCATGACCTAAGCCGAAGTCAGTTGCTTAACCGACTGAGCCACTCAGGCGCCCCTATATATATATAACTTTTAAAAGTAAACTCTGCCTCCAACATGGGGCTTAAACTCACAACCCTAAGATCAAGAGTCACATGCTCTACCAACTGAGCCTGCAAGGCGCCCCTGTCATTGTATTTATAGGGGCGCCTATAGATGTAATAACATGATGTAATAACATGATGGTTAGAAAAAAGTATTTGTCAAATGACTGGTCAAATATAAAAATGAATGAACGAGCATGAAAAGTTTAGAAAGGAAAAACCCAATGATGATCCCAGGGTCAGAATCAGATAATACCTCTGAGGTGTCCAGCCCTAGTTTTTGTACCAAAGCAGAGAACAACTAAAGGGCCCCTTTTCCCTTATGATTCTTCTGCAGTCTTTTTTTTTTTTTAATGTTTATTTATTTTTGAGAGAGAGAGAGAGGGAAGGCAGGGTAGAGAAAGAGGGAGACACAAAATCCAAAGCAGGCTCCAGGGTCTGTGCTGTTAGCACAGAGCCCGGAGTGGGGCTTGAACCCATGAACTTCTAGATCATGACCTGAGCTGAAGTCAGGTGTTTAACCAACTCAGGCACCCAGGTGCCCCTCTTCTGCAGTCTTAACTGATTTTCGTCATTTCTGCCTGCCCAGTGTTGGCTCCCATTTTCAAGAGGTCCTCAATTTCCTTTTGGGAAATCACCTGTCTTCATTTTTTATCCTCTTGTGGGAAGGGTGAATTTTGGTAAGCAGCTCCCACCATGAAAGGTAAAGGAATCACATCCTTATGTTTGCCGCCCTTTCAGCCACTCTCTGTATGGACCGGTGTGACCTAAACTCAGCCCATCAGATGCTCTCTCCTAGGACTTTGACTCTTGGGCAAATGACTCAAGGATGAAAAAGCTGGTTGGAGATCATTTATCTTAGTGGTGATACACTTACCAGACAGTCTCTGCCACAAACCCTTGCTGCCTAGCCCTATGGAGATTCCCCTTACTCCTGACTTTTTCCAAGCCCTATCCTCCAGCCTTCAGCCATGCACTGAGCTGCTAATAACCTTCCACTGAATCCCCTTCTCAGTCAGCCAGTGTTAACTTGCATGCATGTGACCAAGACCCCTATCCTATTGTGTAGGCCGCCTGCTCCTCCAGCTAAATAGCCTGCCTTCTCTCACTTCACTTCTCTTTCTAGGCAGGCATTCTGCATGGCCATTTAAAAATGCCATACCGGGGCATTCAGTAGAACAAGTGACTCTTGATCTCAGGGTTGTGAGTTTGAGCCCCACACTGGGTGTAGAGCCTGCTTACACATACATACATACACACATACAAACAAATGCTATACCGGAAGCCTCCTCCTTCAATACTTCTTCCAAGTGATTGTTATTGGTTCTTTTCATTCCCAAGTTCTATCTCCTTGTAGCAGACAATGATAGGGTTGTCCTTTCTTCTCTGCATTGATTCTTCTTTCTCTGTAACTGGTTCCTCACCTCCAGCAGCTTGGACTTGTGCTTTGGCCACCATGTCTAATGTTTTTGGTCAAGCATTAGACATCTCACCCTAAGCTGGGCCAATTAGATTTCTCTTCCCTGGCATTTTATAAATTTGACCTAGGGAATTTGAAAGGGGTCGGTTGCTGAGAGCTAAGCCTCAGAAGTGGGTTGGTGCTAGGAGGAAGGTCTATAAGTTTCTGTTGCTGATGTTTGGGATTTTTTTCCTGAGTCCCCACACTTCCCTATCATGAGGAGAATTCCAATAAATGTACCTTTCTTGACAAAGTTTTCTAATATTGACTTATGTTAGCTTCAATCATAAGAATCTTAATACAGTCTCCATGTGATAGAAAGCTCCTTGGAGGCAGGGCCAGATTTTCATTCATTTGTCCGTTTATTTATTATTCATCCGACATTTCTTGAGCATTTAGTATGTTCCAGGCACTGTACTGGGTGCTGGGAACCCAAAGGTGAGTTAAACAATCTCCTGTACTCAAGGAGCTTGCTCTATGTCTAGTTGGGGGTATAAATATATTTAATCAATCATTTATTCATTTAACAAATAATTCATTTATTAAAAAATGATTGCTAGCACTTACTATTATGTGACAAGCCCTGTAAGTAAATGCTTTTCTTATTTCATTCTCACAACAGAGTTATGCTTCATTTTACAGATGAAAGAACTGAGTCACAGAGATGTTAAGCCGCTTTGCTAAAGTCACAAGGCTTCTAAGTGCTGAACCTGGGTCTCCAATTCTGTGTGACTATGGAGCTCTTGCTGCTGCTGCTGCTTCTTCTTCTTCTTCTTCTTCTTTTTATTTTTATTTTATTTTATTTTTAATGTTTATTTATTTTTGAGACAGAGAGAGCATGCAAGCAGGGAAGGGACGGGGGTGGGGGGGAGGGCAGAGGATCTGAAGCAGACTCTGTGCTGACAGCAGAGAGCCCAATGAGGGCATGAACTCATGAGCCATGAGATCATGATCTGAACCAAAGTTGGACACTTAACTGACTGAGCCACCCAGGTGTCCCTGGAGCTCTTGCTTCTAACCACTGTGTAATTTCCCTCTCAAAAAAAAAAAAAAAAAAAAAAGAATCCCAAAGAAGTAATGTGACACATGCTTACACAGGTGTGTATAAGTTCACAGTGAAGAAAGGGACTAATTTTGTGAGGAGTTTGGAGTTCAAGAAAGGTTTTACAGTTGATATGGTTTGAGCAATCTTGAAGGAAGGGTTGTAACTCTGGTGCCTAGCCCAGAACTTTGCATATGAACTCAGTAAAATGGTGATGAGGTGGCTTATGCATCTGGAAGGAGCTGTTTTTCTGTTTGCATGGAGCCTGGGGTGTTTCCTACTGCCTTCTGAGGCATCCGTTTTGTGATTTAGCAATGGTGTGCAAGGTTATCAGATCATTTGCATATCATATCATTGATGCTCACAAAAGCCCTGCAAGGTAAGTATTACAGGTATTAATTTTGTAAGATGGGTGCGGAAACTAAGGATAATGTTGTATGACTCGTCCAAGACCACACGTGGTGAGTAAGTGGCAGAACAAGACAAGGACCTGTGTCCTGCCCTCTGGAGGGAGGCACTAGCTAACAGGATTCCTCTAATCTAGCCGCATTCTTCACCCTTATGCTCCAGTTTTTAGTCTTTGTTCTTTCCAGCCTCTGCACCTGAGTGTTTGAAGGTTCTCTCTCCAGGGAACACTGTCCCCTTCCTTCTCATTCTCAGCTCTCCAAATCCTGCTCATCCTACATCGTCTTTCCAAGTCTTTTCCAATTTCATTCAACCCAATATCTAAGCTTCAATTTAGTCCTTTGGCCCTGCTTCCAACCAGATTCCTGCCCTGAAAACTTTCTATATGGGAAGACTAGACTTGTCACTGCGGTCCAGCTTTCTTCATCAGAACTCCAGCCTTCCATAGGACTTTTATTGCTGTTTGCTTTATCTATGTACATCTTTTCTCACTATAATGTAAGCTCCATGAGGTGCAAAACACATGCTTTTCTTCTTCTTTTTAAAAAATATTTATTTATTTTTGAGAGAAAGAGAGCACAAGCAAGGGAGAGGCAGAGAGAGAGAGAGGGAGACAGAGAATCTCGAGCAGGTTCCACACTGTCAGCACAGAGCCTGACATGGGGTTTGAATTCACCAACCATGAGATCATGACCTGAGCTGAGACCAGGAATCACACAGTCAACCAACTGAGCCACCCAGGGGTCCCCACATGCTTTTCTTTTAGCCTCATACTTCTGTCACAAACTTATATTCTTTGGGATCACAGTGTTTGTTAACTCAAAGAAGAAAACTCTCTGTCCATCTGCTGTTAGATTGTTCAGCTCCTAAACCACACAAAACTGATACCTTGTCTATCCCTTTTCTAAATATGGGGTAGGGGGGAGAATGCAGGGGCTCTCATAGGCCCATTCAGCAGTTAAAAATAACCAACACTGAATGAATTTTTACCCATGGCCATGTCTTATACAAAATACACTACATATATTAACTCAAATCCCCAGGACAACTATTATTGTCTTCACTGAACAGATGAAGATATATAGTGGTCACTCAGCTAGTAGTAAGTGGTGCAGCCAGGATTCAAACCCAGACCACCTCCAGAGTCCATGCTCTTGACTGTGACATGAAATTCTTTATGGGTAACCAAAAGTCTCTCTCTTTTTTTATGTTTATTTATTTTTGAGACCTAGAGAGAGCATGAGCAGGGGAGGTGCAGAGAGAGGATTCGAAGCGGGCTCTGCTCTGACAGCAGAGAACCCCATGGAGGGTTCAAACTCATAACTGTGAGATGATGACCCGAGCCAAAGTCAGAGGCTCAACTGACTGGGCCACCCAGGCTCCCCCAAAAGTCTCGTGTTATGATGTAGATCCATTTCGTTTCTAACCCCTACGGGAAGAGAGAACTAAAGGGGTGCGAAAATAATATTTATTATGCTCCTACTATGGGCCAGGCATTATGATAGGTGCATGATGTTTTATTAATATATTTCTTGCTGTGAGTCTATGAAACAAGTGTTAACTTTAAAGAATTTGGCTCCCAAAGTGGCTACTCAAGGTTTAGCTTTCAGTTATTCAGGTTTCTTGGCTCTCAAATAAGTACCCTTTAAAGGAAATTGTACAGAAAATCCTGATTGGAGGCAGATGTGAAGGGCCAAGCGACGTTCGAATTACTAAGAAATATGTTATTGTACGGTGCATATCGAGGAATGGTTAGAGAATGCTGAAAATGCTCTTCTACAGACACCTACATAGGAATTCGCAAATTAAATAAAGGATCCCTGTCTCGGGCTGGGATTCACATCGGAGAACTTCCCCGAAGGCGAGGGCAAAGAGGGCGCCACCTGTCCGGGAGAACCCAGGAACCCGCTCTGGACACTTGGGCTCAGCCCCCTTCCTTTTCTCACACTCTAATTGGCTACTTCTTCCTGGGCCCCGCCTCCTTTGCGTGGACCAAGAAGCCGCCAAAGCCTCCACAGACCACCTCCTCAACACCAGCAAGCTGTTTTGCTGTCGCCCCCGTGATTGGCCAGACAGTAGCATGGGGTCTGCCTCCTCCTCCTCCTGATTGGTCATCAGTCCTTAGGCTTATGACCCTCCTGTCCGGCCCCGCCCCGTTTCCCCTTGGCAGCAGGGCCTTGGGCGAACCACCTACTCCGCGGGAGTGGGCCCCGCCCCTATGTGACGGCCAGGCCGGTAATTGGCGGGGGCGTGCAACCATTTCCGGTTTCGAGGAGGTGGGTGGGGTGCGGAGCGGGACTGAAGCTGCTGCCGTCTCGGCCGCCGCCTACAGAGTCGCCTTGTGCCTGGTGCTACCGGGACGATGCGGCCGGGGCCCGGAGGCTGCTGCTACCGTCGCCCTGTGGGGGCGAACGGCTGCGTGGCGAACGGGGAAGTGCGGAACGGGTACGTGAGGAGCACCGCCGCTGCCGCCGCCGCCGCAGCCGCCGCCGCCGGCCAGGTACGGTGGGACTGGGCGGTCGGGCTGAACCGGAGGCAGTGGGCCGGGACCCCGCGAGCTGCGCCCGTGCCGAGTCCGTGGAGGCGGCGGCCGGGCAGGGCGAGGTCGCGGTGACCGTCCGCGGGGCCGGGAGCGGGCGCCGAGCACGGCTCAGGTGTGCTGGAAGCGGTGTCCCGGCGCTGACCGGGCCTGCCCGGAGCGGGAGGCTCAAGGGAGGCGTAGGGGCTCCCCCATCTCTCCGCGTCTGAGGTCTTCCTCTTTTCCTCCAGAGGTTTGGGTTCTGCTCAAAGCCACAGTGCCTTCCTCCGCCTGATTTGACCAGAAATTCGTGCCCCTCCTCCCCCGGGGAGGCAGGGAGTGACCCTGCGGACCCTGGGAGGATCCACTCCGGGGCTCTTGGTTTTTTCCCTGGAGGCTCCCTCCTCTTGTCCTCGAGGTGGTTGCTTCCTTTAAGAGTCCTGAGAAACACCCTCGGGGTCCTCAGGAGGCAGAGAAAGTTAGGAGGTGGTACCAGGCGGAAACACACCCAGTCTCTCCCTAACACATACCTACCCCTTCTGCAAGCAAGGCATTGGACCACAGATCTGACAGTGAACCGGGCCTGGTGCCTCACAAGCATTATGCTTCTACCCAGCCCTTGGTGAAACCCCTTCCCGGGCTCTAGGTAGAGTTAGGTGGTCCCTGTGAGCAAGCGTGCTATCACAGAAGGGGCTGTTGAACGCAGGTGGTGACTTGTGATGCGTCTCTATACCAGTTAACCAAGGTTGAATCACCAACCAAGTTCAGGCAGTTCTGAAATATTTTGAAAAGTTGTGAATTGAAGACAATAATTGTTAACAGCCTTCCAATTCTCTGGATGACATATTCTCCTGAGTTGTGTTTTTAAAGACGAGCTGTTTAAAAAGATTAAAGGACAGTGTTACTTGAAGAAAGTGTTGTGAGATTTACAATTGACTTTATTTTTTAAATTATTTTTAATGAAAAAAATTTAATGTTTATTTATTTTTGAGAGAGAGAGAGGGAAGGGGCAGAGAGAGAGGGAAACACAGCATCTGAAGCAGGCTCCAGGCTCTGAGCTGTCAGCACAGAATCCTTTGTGGGGCTGGAACTCACAAACCTCTAGATCATAACCTGAGCCAAAGTCGGAGCCACCCACGTGCCCCTGCAATTGACTTTAATACTCATAAATCCCAATCAGATATTAAGGAAAACTTTTTTTTCCCTCCCAAAGCCATCTGTTCCCAGTAGCAGTAGTGTGACTATTGTGATTTAATTTGGCTTTAATATACCTAGCAGCCCCCGCCCCCCCAAGTCAGTAGATGTGATATGGTAGATAGACCTGTTACTGTTTGGTGTGAAATAGAAAATAGAGCATTTCTCCAGGTCATGCTGACATAGTAAAATTATGAGAGTTGGGGGACAAATAAAAGACTTGACCTCCCTTGAAGTTGTAAGATGGAAGGCGCCATAACGCACAGATTCAAAAGATTTATTTTCGGGGCACCTGGGTGGCTCAGTCGGTGAAGCCTCTGACTTCGGCTCAGGTCATGATCTTGAGGCTCATGAGTTCGAGCCTCGCATCTGGCTCTGTGCTGACAGCTCGGAGCCTGGAGCCTGCTTCAAATTCTGTGTCTCCCTCTCTCTCTGCCCCTCCCCTGCCTCTCTCTTCCTCTGTCCTTCAAAAATAAATACACCTTAAAATTTTTAAGAAAAAAAGATAAATAAAAACTATTAAAAAACAAAAGATTTATTTTCATTTTTAAAGAAATGTGTGAGAGAAGAAGTGGTAAGAATGCTCTCGTTATTAATGGTGTAAAGGGTTGTTTTTTTAGTAACATAAATGGGTAATAAGAAACTTGTGGTATAGGGTACAGCATGGAAACCTAAGGGGTAGGAGTCAGAGAATACATTGCAGATGAATGAGTGGATTATGATTTTTAAGAAGGAAAAGGAAGACAAGAGAAAGGTGTTTGCACTTCAGGAAGTGTTTTGTGTTTAGCTGCTCTTTTCACCTAACAAAGGAGTTATGTTCTGATTTAATAGTAAATTTCTCCCTCCCATAATCTAGCAATTTAACATTTGTAGGCATGATATATATTTCTTTAATGTTTATATTTATTTTTGAGAGAGAGACAGAGCATGAGTAGGGGGAGGGGCAGAGAGAGAGAGGGAGACACAGAATCCAAAGCAGGCTCCAGTCTCCGAGCTGTCAGCACAGAGCTTGATGTGGGGCTCGAACTCACAAACCTCGAGATCATGCCCTGAGTCGAAGTCAGATGCTTAATCAACTGAGCCACCCAAGCGTCCTGGCATGATATTTTTTCAGAGACAGCTGATTAATAATAAGATGACACATCAAGTTGCTAAAGTGAAATTTAAAAATTTGTATGACTCTAATAGCTGGCTGACTTTTTCTAGTATATTGTAGAGAAAAATTCCACTCAAGGCACTGTGGTGGCATCTGGAAAAATGGTCTAGTAGAAGGCCTGAAAGAATGTTTAGGGCTCCACTGTCCCTTCTAGAAAACTGTTTGTCACAAGTCTTTTCAAAACAGAGACTTTAGAGATACAGCTTTGTACATGAATATGAGGAATATTGACCATGGGTTTGTTTGTTTTTCCTTAAGCCAAAGAGATTTTTGGTAACTTCATGGGAGCAAGAGTATCTTTAAAAATTTTTTAGTTGTTTTTGTTTTAATTAAAGTGATTAATTAAGTTAATCACTTTAAAGTGCTACATTAGTGCTCCAACCTCTATTTTTCCTCAGTTGCTGGAGAAATGTTCCCAATTATGCCATAAAAATACACATAAGATATTAAGTCTGCAGGTTTTTGTCCTCTTTTAACTGAAATATAAATCGAGAGTTTTTAAACCCCGAGATATAGGTTTGTTTCCTTCCATATCCCAGCATTTGTCTTTGGATGAACAGGAGAGAAGTTAGAAACTTCTAGGGTCCTTTTACACTCTCAAGAGTTTCTGCATCTGATGGGATGGATATATATGCTTGCCCTTTGTTCTATTTGGGTTTAGAGTCTGAGTAAATAGATCCTGTGGTAGAATGGGCATATAAAACAATCAAACATTACTGTTTGTTTTTGTTTTCTGGGTCCCCCCCCCCCCCAGTTTCTTCTCATTGTAGTAAAATACACATAACATAAAATTTACCATCTTAACCATTTGTAAGTATACAGTTCAGTGGTATTATATACATTCATAATGTGCTACCACCACCACCATCCACTGCCATAACTGTTTCTTCTTCTTCTTTTTTTTTTTTTTTTTAAATTTTAAACGTTTATTTATTTTTGAGACAGAGACAGAGCATGAACAGGGGAGGGTCAGAGAGAGAGGGAGACACAGAATCTGAAACGGGCTCCAGGCTCTGAGCCATCAGCCCAGAGCCCGACCCGGGGCTCGAACCCACCGACTGTGAGATCATGACCTGAGCCGAAGTCGGACGCTCAACCGACTGAGCCACCCAGGCGCCCCAACTTTTTCTTCTTGTAAAACGGAAACTCTGTCCCCATCAAACAGTAACTCCCCATTCCCTCCTCCACCTAGCCCACCCAGTCCGTGGCAACCACCATTCTACTTCTGTCTCTATGAATTTGCTGTAAGTACCTCATATAAATGGAATCGTACAATATTTTTCTTTTTATGACTGGCTTATTTCATTTAGCATAATGTCCTCTTGGTTCATCCATGTAGCACTGTGTATCAGAATATCCTTCCTTTTAAAGGCTGAATAATATTCCATTGTATGTATAAACCACATTTTGCTTAGCCATTTATTTGTTTTTTTTTTCTTGTAGGAGTTTATTTTTATTTTATTTTATTTTATTTTATTTTATTTTATTTTTCTGTATTTTTTATAATTTATACCCAAGTTAGTTAGCACATGGTGCAACAATGATTTCAGGAGCAGATTCCTTAAGCCCTTACCCATTTAGCCCATCTCCCCTCCAGCAACCCTCTGTTTGTTCTCTATATTTCAGAGTCTCCTATGTTTTGTCCCCCTCCCTGTTTTTGTATTAATTTTGCTTCCTTTGCCTTGTGTTCATCTGTTTTGTATCTTAAAGTCCTCATATGAGTGAAGTCATATGAGATTTGTCTTTCTCTGACTAATTTCACTTAACATCATACCCTCTAGTTCCATCCACCTAGTTGCAAATGGCAAGATTTCATCCTTTCTGATTGGCGAGTAATACTCCACTGTATATATATACCACATCTTTATCCATTCATCCATCGATGGACATTTGGGCTCTTTCCATACTTTGGCTATTGTTGATAGTGCTGTTATAAACATGGGGGTGCATGTGTCCCTTTGAAACAGCACACCTGTATCTCATGGATAAATGCCTAGTAGTGCAATTGCTGGGTCGTAGGGTAGTTCTATTTTTAGTTTTTTGAGGAACCTCCATACTGTTTTCCAGAGTGGCTGCACCAGTTTGCATTCCCAGCCATTTGTTAATTGACACTTGGGTTGCTTCCAAGGTTTAGGTATTGTGAATAATGCTGCTTTGAATATGGGTATACAAATACCTCTTCAAGATCGAGCTTTCCGTCATCTTGGATATATATTCAGAAGTGGAATTGCTGTATCATATGATAATTCTATTTTGAAGTTTTTGAGGAAATGCCGTACTGTTTTCCACAGCAGCTATACCATTTTACATTCCCATCAACAGTGCACAAGGGTTCCAATTTCTTCACATCCTCGCTAACACTTGTTATTTTCTCTCTCTCTCTCTTTTTTTTTTTTTTGCATAGTAGCTGTGAGGTAATAGGGAAAAATGTGCCTATGTGTTTCTGCTCCCATATCCTGGCACAGAGCTCATGAAACTTGTGCAATTTCCTAAGTGAAATACTAGGAGCATCTTTTGTTCTAATATTTAGTCTTTGACCCTTATTCCTGACACAGAGTATCTAAATCCCTTGGAATTTCCCCAGTGATAGCAGTGTCTTTTGTTCTAATGAGGTGACTCCGTGTGGGTTCCCGGATGGGGGCTGCTCACCAGAAAGACCAAGCCAGGTGTCAGCTCCACCTCCATTCTCCACAGAGGAGCGAGAGGCTGGAAATGAAGTTAATGATTGCTGATGCGTGAAGCCTCTATAAAAATCCCCAAAGGACCAGGTTCAGGG